>NW_027269264.1:16450743-17650743 GCF_023055355.1 Agelaius tricolor
ATGTGGTGGTTTTTGGGATTTAGTTATATGTCCAAAAGGGACAAGATTTGAGACCTCCAAATGTCTTTAATTTAAAACCATAATTTGGAAAGGATCTTTCCTTAGTCCCAAGAGAAAAAAGTCAATACTTTCATTTATACAATTAGTCATCATTCTCTTCACCATTAGGGTTATCCTCCCTCCTGAAAAGGCTACAGTTTGTTTTGCTGCCTTAACAAAAATGAGTTCAGTTGATTTAATGTTCTGTTTCATGATGAAGTGTCTTATCTAGGTCATAGTTTAGCTGTTAACAAGATATTTATGAAGTGGTAAGAATTCTCTGCTCTGCGGTGAATTTAGTCTCTAGAGTGGGGCAAAATGCTATTTAACTAGCAAATAAAGCAGTTCAACTTCAAATTATGTCAAAGTTGACTGCAACAATTTTAATCTTTTAGTAACCTCCTAAATATGTAGAATGTCTGGAACTGCTCAAAACTTCAGTAATTTGACCTCTGCTGTAGAAAAAGCATTTCACATGAATTAATATTGTAAGTAGCTATCCAAGGAAGGGATTTTTTTTTTTTATTTAGAAACCAAGTTAATACTTTTATAGTATGTGCAGACTGTAAAGCACAGCTAAAGACTAAGAACATATTCCTGAGCTCACTTTTTCGGTACCCAAGACTTATTTTACTGGCTTATCAATTACAGGGCTAAATCCTTGTAAGTATTTGAAGCTGGTATTTGTGATACTTGCTTGGGATTGTTTTGTCTGCCATGTAACAATGTTGTCAGCAGATATTTCCCTAATTTCTGCATAGTTTTTATTGGTGTTTAACATAATTACAGCCATAGTGGTGAAGGCACAAGTAGTAGAAGTATGAGTTTTCTATGTTTCCCAGACATACAGTGTAAATGGGGACTTTTTAAAAGGAATTCTGTATGAACCACTGCTTCACCATAAACCGCTTTCAGAGCAACATTGTTTGATATTTCATTTATGTCTGTTGAAGTAGCAGTGGTATGTTTCTGTGTCTCTTATGTTTACTAAAATAACTGTATGTGAGCCCTTCTCTCTTCAGCTGTGTATCAGTAGTTTTTGCAATACATATAGACTAGCACTTACATGATAAGTGAATAATTAGTGACTTACATCACTAATTCATTGATGATGTTTCATTAGCTCTAGAGTGCCACCCTAGCTCTGTGGAAATAGTTTTGATTGGATTCTCAGAAACTTAATTTTCCTTGTATTTAATTTACATGAACAGCCA
This sequence comes from Agelaius tricolor, assembly GCF_023055355.1. Classification (NCBI taxonomy): domain Eukaryota; kingdom Metazoa; phylum Chordata; class Aves; order Passeriformes; family Icteridae; genus Agelaius; species Agelaius tricolor. The sequence continues at coordinate 16,451,997 of NW_027269264.1, forward strand.
TTTCTATGGAGTCCCTATTTCTGGCTTCATATAGACAGGCAGATCTTTGTAGAGTCTAACATGGAATAGAATAGTTGCTTTAATCTCCTTTCTTTATGTTTTCATTTGTATAATTATACATATGAATGAAAATAAGTCTTCATGAAGATTTGATTTCCTGACTAATGTGTATTTTTGCATTAAGATGGTTTATAGTTCAATGTAAGTTTATGTTCAACTGGACAACAGTGAGTGAACCTGAACCATCTAAAGACAAACTCGACTATGACTCCATGAGACTGCTTGGTTAAGGAAGAATGTGAGCCATGAGTTTTTCATACCTAGGATCCCACAAAACTGTGCAAAAATCTATAGACTGTTCTGCCATTTCTCCCCCAAGCAGCTGTGCTGGGATGAAAGATCTTAAAAAGATTTGGTTTCATGAGCATATTTTCCATTTTATTTTACTTCTAAAGCAGTTGTCTTCCAGAAGGATGAAGACATTCATTTGTCTCTCAGGTAGTGGCATTATAAATTGCATAAGGAGCAGTGCTGTTCTGGAAGCAATCTCTACCTTTTCTATAAGATGGATAATTAAACTTTATTAATTAAGGTAGCATTTTTACCTCTTTGAAAAAGGTAATAATGAGTTTGTAAGAGAAAGTTTGTAAATTTGTAAGTTTCTTTCTCTGTAAGCAGCCATATTCTCTTGTGAACATGAAATGGGTTTTTTTTAACGTGAATAATAGACTTTAAAAAATAAAAGGTCAGACCTAAATGATCATAGTTTACCTTCAAAAAATTTAAACTGAAAAACATTTCACTTGCCAGATATGCATTTTTGTGTTACTTCTGCACCCATTAGTGTTCAGCATCTCAAACGGAACAGGGAGTCATTTCACTGACACAGTCATAGCTGTTGGTGGTATCTTGTTTTGTAGAGTCAGTAACACCTTCTGAAACTCCTGTTGCCACAGCCAACAAAATAATGTGGGCTATTTAGTTTTAAAATTATAGGAGAAACTGAGATAGTCTTGTTTATGAGAAAAATAGGGTAGAAGGAAGTGTGAGATGTGCTGGGAGCAGAGAAGTTTTAGTGAAAGCAGGATTTTCTGTACAGCGTGTCCATGCACACGTGGCACCAGACGTGACTGTGCATTTGCCAATAATATGGTGTTTAATGGAGAACTTGCAAAAGTCTGTGAAGAGAAAATGAAAGATCAAAATGCTAACACAAAAGCGGTATGTCAGACTACTTGGTTTGGATTCAAGTAGTCAAGTAACTAGCTTGCTTATATTTTTATCCAAGGAAATATAAAATTTGAGCTCTTACTGAATTTACATATCCTAGAATACCCATACCCTACTGTATTTAAGTAACTTTGACTAATTTCTCTGGTTCATTCAAAATGATTACTTGTTAAAAGGAGAGAACAGATAACACAGCATAAATGGCAAAAACCTAACAGCATTTTATGAACAAGTAGCGTCATGAACAACTTATTACCAATCAGAAGTGTAAAGAGACATATAAAAGTCTGTTTCTAAAACAGAAAGTATAGAAAAAACTAATATTGAAACTAAAATTTCATAACTGGATGGAAACCAACAGCTGTTCTAAGGTGACTGAATCTCACATCATATCTTGATAAAATGGGTTTATTAAAAGATAGGAAAATGTACATGAACAGTTGAATAATTGACTTGTGGAATCATTGTGACATGTTTTTAGTATATGTTTACAGAAAATTAGTATTTTTCTAATTTATATCAGTGAATAGAAAGTTAAAATATTTTATCTACTAGGTTTCTATTAGTAATTATTCTATATGCCATCCTTCACTCAAGCAGGTAGCAGGCTTTTAGAGTGCTTTTGTGAAGGGTGGACTTTCAGGCTTCAGAAGACACTGACATTTTTGTAGACATAAGAGAAGGGATTTGGTCTGAAGGAAGACATTGAAATAGTGAAATAGTGGAGAGTTTTATTGGGACCAGAAAGCTGAAACCTCATCCAACACTGATGCTGTAGAAAGAACTTACCATAACTGTGTATAGGGTTTTTTGGGTTTGTTCATGGTAAATTTTTTTTTTGGAGGGGGGGTTTAGTTGGTTTAGTTTTTGGGGTTTTTTTGTTTTTTTTTTTGGGGGGGGGTTTGTTTGTTTGTTTGTGGTTTTTTTTGTTTGTTTTTTTTTTAGTTGGGTTTGGTTTGGGGTTTTTTTCTCCATTTTATTTTACAGGAGAAACTGCACATCTTTAATGGAAGAGGTGGAACAGTTCATTTTCTCAAAGTGAATTTAAAGATACTGCTGACCACAGGAGAACCAAACACTGCCAGGGCATTTTGTCTGCAGTTACTTTTTTTCCCCTCATCCTTTATCCTTTTATATATGATTGTAGAATGCAAAGGCTGATGGTGGCTATAAGGTAATACTACAAAAAGTGTAATGCTCATCTTCAGGTCTTATAAAATGTCAGGATTCTGTTGCAGTGAAACTACAGTGAGGGTATTATTAAATAATTTAGACTGTCTTAGACTTGACTGATGATGTTTCTGTGTCTTGAAGATATCTTAGTTTAGAAAGTCTGTGTTCAGGCAAATTGGCCTTCCCTTGAAACATTATAGTTACTGTAAATACCAACATTCCTCTTGCTTCTTGTCAAAATACAGGAAAGTATTTAGTCTTGCACTTTTGCATGTCTTTGCAATTGCTTCTTGTTGTATTTCAAGATATCTGTTGATTTTGGTTTCTTTTGTTTTTCCCTTTTTATTTAGTTAAATGATGGCTGAATGATATTTGGATTGCTTGACTATAGTTTATAGCCATTCACTTTTTTTTTTCCCCTCCAAGGGCAAATCAGAAAGGTGGGATATTTTAGACCACTAGTAGGCTAGGAATTCTTTCTGAAGGCAAACTGGTTAAAATTAAAGAAAGTTTAAAAATTTTGCTTTGTGAGTCTAATTTGTAGTAGCTTGATAGATATTTTAATGGATGTGTATATTTTTATGTATGTAGAAGTGTATATAAATGAAGTGTAGTCTTCTCTGAAGTTTGAAAATTTTCATTTGCCTAAATGTTTTTTTTTCTGTCTTTGTTTCATTGTGTATTGTCCTATCCTATTGATAGAACCTGATTTTGCTTTTTATTTCACTGGATCGAGTGTCATTGGAAATTTTGCTCATAAATCTGCTCTAGTTTACAACAGTTTGCTTATCTTCAGGTAGATCTTGGTATTTTTACTGAGAGAAGGCCTTCTGAGAGTGCTGGAGGAGTTGAATACACAGTCCAGCAAATGGTCATTTGTGCAGTTTTGCTTGAGAGACTGGATGACAGTGTGGTCATCCTGAAGAGACTGATGTTCAGTTGTGAGATGGATAATAGGGCAAGGAATGACAGAAAATGAAAAGAATTGAACATTAGTTAGGCTAGACACTGAATAGGAAAATGAAGTGGAAATACACACCATTTGGGGAAAATTAGGGTTGGAAGGGACCTCAATTCCTCGTGGGATCCAGGCCTCAAAGCAGGGCTAACATTTCTGTGGCTACTCTGCCTTTTAAGTTACCTCACGAAAGAAAAACGATATCACTAAGGCATTTTTCATTTCTTTTGGCAGTCATGCTTTACACTGTCTTTCACATCTCCTTTTTTCTGACTCTGCAAGAATTGTGTCTTGAATTAAAAGAAGTATGAGTCAGACTTCAACCTGTAATGCTTGACTGCATGAGGACTGATTTGACAGCCTGAGGTTGCCATCAGCATTTTATTTTTACTCTATGCATAATAGGAACGATACTCTGAGTCAGTGGGGAGTGGAGATCCTTATTTAGTGCTTTGAAGATGAGGTTATATAGCTGTAATTGCTGACAATACCCGACCCAAGCCCTTTCCCTTTAGTAGGCAAGGCATCATTTTGTCATTTTTTTTTTATTTGCATTGTATACTTTATATTTGAAAAGGAATTGTTTAAAAGTGTTGTCTCGCCTCAAGAACTCTTGTTATGTTTAAACAACTGCATTTTCTGATTGCCCTTGACCAGTAGAATCTGAGCTGTCATTATATTTTCCTAATATAATTTAGGTAGATGCCCTAGCTCCTACCTCCTGTGTGTCTCTGACAAATTTGAAAATGATTCCAGGTTTATTACTCTACTCTTCAGCCTTTCAGAAGAGTTTTCTTCTCCCCTTTTTCTGTGATCAACAGACAGTCTGTAAAGTTGTGCAGTTCAGAGTGTAAGAGCAGAAGGGAATAATGACTTCTTTGCATTTCATTAAATGTGTGGTGTTGTGATTTGTGTTGCATTTTGCAACAATTTGGGAAGCAACATTTGCAAATTTGGGAAACATTTGCATTGTATGCAGTGGTGAAATTTGGCCAAAATTTTCTAACTTGGATGTTTGAAGTTGCTTGTAAATTTTAAGTAACTCCAGAAAACAGAGTATCTGTATCTGATTTCTTCAGAAAAAACACATGCTTTTTAAATTTTAAAGTATTTTTCATGGCTTTTAGTCCTATTGTGACATACCATGTACAAGAAGAATATTTCTGGTAGGGGACTGTACTCTGCATAGGAGTCAGCATTCATATTCTCCCTTCAGAAAGATGGCTCAGTTCCAATATACTGTTGTAACTGTGACAAGCATGTAAATTAAACACAAAATATTCTTTTTTCTTGTGTATTAACAGTGTCATTGTTTTGATACTGATTTTTCAACCATCTTTTGCAGCAAGGCCCTGGATTTTAGCCTTGAGTATTCAGGGCTCACTTGGAAACCTGTCTTGTGGATTCTTGGCCAGTTAATGGTTCCAAGTGGATGCAATTTAATAACCCTTGTGCTGTTTTGATTTGCCTCCCACACCATCTGGTCTATGTCTTTCTCCTGCTCTTTTTTTTTTTTTCCTGTCTTAAAGGATAGTATTTTTTCAATAATTCAAACTTTCAGGCACGTCATCTGAAAGTGTAGCTTGCTCTGAAACTTCCCTGTGCAATATGTATTCCCAGAAAGAGGGCTTTCTGTATATACAGGAAAAAGAACATGAACAGGAACCTGTGGACAGGTTGGAATGGCAGGAATGTAGTGCACACTAAAGATGTCTGTTTCTTCACACTGAAATATTGTTTGAACACATTTCAAGAGTTAAATTATTTCATGGCTCCAAGGTTTCCTGGATGGCTCTCTGTATTTCTCTCTAGTGGCCTCCACATTTAATTATTGGAGAGTGGCAAGAGATGTCTTCAAAATACAAAATCATTCAGCCTTTGCTGAGATGCAAGTTAAGTGTTGTGATGAAGCTTGTAGTCTACTAATTGAGCTTATTTGTACTTGATTTAGTAAAGATAACTTAGAGTAGTGCTAATTAAGCTTAGCTCTGTTTGTCATAATTTGAAAATACTGGGTGAAAAATTTGTTCATGTAGTGAGAGGGTGTAAATTCTTGACAACATTTTTTCAAATTTTGGGTGATCATTTGTCTGCATAAAGGACAAGCCTGGGTGCTTGTCCTTTAGCCTTTATGTTTAAAAAAGTTCCTTTAGCCAGTGTTCAGTTTATTTCTGATTTATGTATTTTTTTTTGTTGATCTGATGTCTGTGCTGTGTAGGCTGGAAAGACTGAAGGGGTGGGGTGGGTTCTGCTCTGCCCCACGTTGTGGGTATTGTCTGGGAGTAGTACAGGAGAAGCACCAGGTGGCCGAGCAGTGGCACCAGCTGAGGGCTGAAGGTGTCCATCTTGGGTTTGGTTGGGTTTGTGTTGCTGTCTTCACAGCAATTCAAGTTCAAATTGCACCCTTCCTCAAACAGGTGACAGTGGCGTCTGGCTCTGGGCAGGGGGGTAGCCCACAGCCCTGTGCCCAGCTGTGCCTGCTTGGTCTGTGCCTGATTCAGGTGCCTGATTCCCCTGGCAGAGAAAGTGAGTTAGGTGGGTCCAGGTGGCCTGTGAGGCATTGACTCCTGCTACCTCAAGGATTTCACTAACCTGTTGTCCCTTTTGGCACCTCTTTACCTTATCGTCAGGTCTGTATTTCAGTACTGTGACACAAACTCTTACCTTACACTTCCCAGCCTTGCTTCCCTTCTCTAAGAGGAGGAACTGGCTGTTCTGAAGTAAGATGCCCAGCAATCCCTTGTCATAGATGCTGATATCTGTGAGATAAATTTTCAAGCATTGCTTAATATTTTATTCTTTCCTAATCATGGGTGCTATACATATTTCAGAGTTCTATGTGAAGATGTTCCTTCTTCCAGAGCTGCCCCTGTGATGATGGATGGTGATCTTGGGGCAGGAAGCCAGTGTATTTACAATCTCCATTTTGCCTAGCAGAATGACACTGATGCAGTCCCTTTTACCTTTCCCCACCTTCTTCTTCTCCAGCAGCCTGGTTTTCTTCACCAAAAGTAAGTTTTTTGGTTTGCCAGAGTAGTGTGTCTGTCTCTTCAATTGCCTCGTGCAAGATAAAGGCTTGGCTACCCACTTTGACTTGGGTGAAGTTAGTTTATCCCAAAATCAGATCTATAGATGCCAAAAACTGCATCTGAGCATGTGCCATTTCTGTAATTTCACTGAGACTTAGTACAAATTGTTTTGACATTAGAATAAGTTAAGTATTTTATTTAACCTTTTGTATAGTTCATGAGTTTTTGGTGTGACACTGTTATTAAAAAGAATTAATAATGCAAGCTTACATATATGTATGTTTTACATTTTATCAATTCTGTTTTATGTGCAATCTACAGCAGATACCACGCTTATATCCAAAAGAATAAACAACCCCCAAACCTACATAAGTAATGGAACTTTTGAAAGTCTGTGCTGTGTATTGTTTCTAACAATTTTCTGCTGTACTGAGTATTATAATTTCAGCTTGTCTGGGTAAAGAACCCTAGTAAATATTCCCAAAAAGAGGTCTGCTAATTGATTTGTCTTGATAGATTTCAAGAATTATTCAGGCTTAAGGAAAATGAGTGTTTGTTTTTCATTTTAGAGAGAGAGTGAGTTAGGATCTTGCTATTTTTTTTCTGGTGCTTTTTACACTCCTGGTTATCAGAACAGTGGTTTGATTTGACATTTAGTCCATATATGTGACCTTTGGAAAGAATTTAAGAGATTCTCCCTGGTTCTGTCACTGTTTCATTTCTCTCAGTTGTGTAGTAAATGTTTAACTTAAAATATATGGGAACAGTGTGTTTGTGCAAAATAGCATTTTAGGAGAATCTCTGTTCCAGAAAGCTTTATAGTCTCACCTTAAACTTTGACATCACATTTTCCATAAGTAGAAATAGCCTAGTTAAGGTTATCTGAATTTTCAGCAGTGCAAATGATTTTGTTGCCTTTTCCTTTTGCACTGTTGCCTTCAATGGTTGTTTATTGTACCTGGCAGCAAACACATTGCAGGACATCTGTTTTCCTTCTGGTCTCCTGATGTGCCTCTCAGGGTGCTTTGATTCAATGTCAGGATCAGATCAATGACTAGATATGCACTGGTCGGGTGTATTTTGTTTCCTTTTGGAAAGGTTGTTGGGCAGGGAAGAAATGAAGATGTAGATGAAATTTTGTGCTCTGCTGACTCGAGGTGCTCACAGCTGCAGAGTGTTCTGCAGAGCATGCATTGCCCATGATGCAGAGAGATCAGGCCTCCCTCCTGTGAGTTGGGGCTGGGGCATTTGTGTTGCCACAGTGAGCTACATAAACATTTCAGGATCCAGCTAAAATAAAGACATACTGGATGTCCATGTGTGACTGTGACACTATGTTTCTCGTAATTTCTGTGGATGAAGCTCTTGCAGCAGTGGTCTGTCTTCAGAGCTGGAAAGGAAAGGGATGCAAGTAAGCAAAGGAACCCTTGACATTGGATGCTGATTTTAAAATCAACTATTTTTCTTGTTCCACAAACTTCATTAGAAAAAGTGTGACTGACCATTTATTAATGCTCCATTTTCCACCATCTTCTCGTGACAGAGTTACTGTCAGGTTTTTATCACCATGATAATCAGATTTCTTTTCTCCTAATGAACTTCTAGGTACAACTTGTAGTTTCAGTGGAGTGTATTACATAGCAATAGATCAAGTTGTCCATCACCATAATAGTGAGACAATTTGAAAAGAAGATTAATTTTGTGTATTCTGAAGAACTTGGCTTGCTGGGCCATGCAGCACTCTACAGAAAACAAAATATGTTGCTGTGGTGTTTTTGTGGTGGAGGGCTGATTCCATTCGCCAGAGACTGTCAGGCTCTCCTGTTAGTAGTGCAGGAGATGGAAGAGTGCCCTTCTCTCTTGTTTGACAGGCCATCATTTGAGGCTGGGAGTTTTGCCAGCTAGTGACCTAGTGTATCCAGTTTCTAATTTGGGTGAACTGTTACTGAGAAGGTGGTGGCCTGACAACTCTGGCATTTCCTGGGGTTCTCATATTACCGTGACACCATGTGATTGGTTTTTCAGCCTGAGTCTTACTTGAGTTGAACCATTTTTACTGCTTGTTCTGCTAGGAGTTTACCTGTGACCTGCAGACTGAATTACTTTTCTTTAATTGTTACTTACCAGTTTTTAGTTTTGTTGTTGAAGTTTTTGGGAACTCAAGAGTCTTTATGTGTAGATGCCTACTACTTTACATTCTAAAGAAAGCCTTAGAGGAAGACATTTAGGACGGCTTGCCTTCTGGGAGCTCAGATTTTCTTCCACTCTTTTTGGTTTGAGCAGTACATGTGGTACACTATATGCTTTTGAAGCATGATATTCTTCCATCACCTTTTGGAACATTGTTGATGAGTTATATAGGGTCATGATGGAATGAAATAGATTAATGTTTCTCTAAGATTAGGTCTAAATGAATCCAGTTGTTGTGTTTTGTTTTACTTTTCCTGGAGATCACTTGAAAATGGAAAAAGTTTGTAGGTGGCCATGCAAACTTACTGCAAGGATGTTTCATGGTATTCCTGTGGCATCTTCTCTGGTTCTACCTAAGCCTTCAGATGATGAGCATCACCCTCCCTTCAAAGCAGTCTACAAAATAAGGAAGAAGCTTGTTTTCAAAAATCTGGAAACAAAGATTTTTTCAAGAGAGGTGTTTGGAATCGGTGATGATTCATGCTGACTGTCAGTCTGAGGCCAGACTCTCTCCCTGGGATTTAAACATCTTACAGGGAAGATGATCTTGGGTTCATAACCTGCTTATTGCATTCTTGACTGTAGTACAGAAAATATTTAACAGAACAACAAAACATTTTTTTGCTTAATGTAACATTTTTTAGCTTAATGTAGGTGGCTTTTCTCATTTTTTTATTCTATGATCATGTGTTAGAAGTTGTTCTGCTTTGAAGGTGTTTTCAGCAGAATTCTTATCAAGTTTCATTGAGTTCAGGGCAAATATAATGGATCTTTTATTCTTGCCCTTATTGACCTTTGCTTTTATATAAATCTTGTAGCAAAAATTAGCATAAATTGTTTTAATAAAGTTAAATATCTAAGTTGCTTGGCTGGTCCTACTGATTAGGGTCAAACATCAGGCTTGGAATTCTGATAATTTATCTGAACAAGAGCCATAAGGTTTATCTTTAACTTGAGTGAAAAAATGTTATCTTTGTCAACAAAGCAAACAAAATATTAAAGATTTTCTTAAACAAAAAGAATTGATGTGTGCATTGATCTGTTTATGTAATCAAATGAAAATAAATTAATCTCCATTTTCTTATGTTCCTAAGTATTTACAATTGTTTAACAGTATTAGCAGTAGGTTTGTTTTTATTGATTTGTCAAGGCAGAGAGCAGTTTTCTTATTCTTTTTGTTTTCTTAAGGACAATCTATGATGTGGAAAGGCTGTGATCAAAAGAGATTTCCATTCGGCACCAGACTAAAGTTTGGCTTGCCAAATATCGAAGTTACTTTGTCTTGGAAAGTGTTGCAAGTAATGCTGCACATGTAAGGAATGGTGAGCTATGTCTTCTGTTCTTTACTTGGATACAAAAAGTGTATGAGGAAATGAATGTGTCCCAACCTGAGCAGCCTGTATGACATGACTCATCGTTGCTCTGTTCAGCTAGCTGCTCTGTCCAGTGTGCAGACGAGGCACCACCTATACAGGACACGTGTGGCTTACCATCCTTTATCCAGGAGGAAGGAAACCTTTAGAAGGGACACCTGCAAATAAAAACCAGGAGCTCCTTGTTTCCATCCCTGTTGCCTGGAGGGGGTTTCTGGCTCTGCCGTCAACAGTGTGTAGTGTCAGTTTTATCTGTTGCATTATTCATAAGATGTGCATGCTTCTTCCTGTTGCTGATGCATTTCACCTTTTGTTGCAGAGGAAACATACAGCCCTAAGCATATTAGCCACATGCTTTAAGGACTTCAGGCTCTAGAGCCTTAGAAAAAGGATTTCGTTTTCTCTAATGATTCCCATATATTTTGTTGGAAAAACACTACACAAAATACAGTTGTATAAGAGACATTCAATTTATTGATTTGTACAAATTCTTAGGGAATTATTAAATTTCTTCCTCTGGTCCTGAATCACAGGAGGCGAAAGCGTTGTATAAGTGTTAGCATGAGTAGACTCTAAATTTTTTTCTAAGCACAAAAATACTTCATGAGAATTACTTCTGAGATGGATTAAGAATTTATAAATATTTCAAAATGATATTTTTAAAATTATTGTTATGCAGAAATAGAATTATGGATGCTTTGTTTGTAAAAATCAGAGCTCCTGTGTAAATCTTGTGTCTAACATACTCATCAAAACATTCTGGTGTAGAGCAAAAAAGAATTAGTAACACAGTGCATATTCATGACTGTGAGCATCCATTGCACTTTCAGCATGTGACCTGCTGAAGGTATGGATTGTTTATGCGCTCCAGACTGGAGCACTTTTGTGGAATAATGTGAAGGATTATTATAAAGGCAGGGTCGCATCATAGTCTGCTCCCATACAAATTTAATTCTCAGTTGCATTGGGTTTGGTTTGTTGTGTTTTGGTGTTTTAGGTTTGTTTTTGGGGTTTTTTTGGTTGTTGATTTTTTTTTCCAGCCACCAAGGCAGTTGTTTAAGGCTGTTCTGACTTTGACCGGTATTTTCAAAATTTCTTCCTTCAAGTCTTTCTCTGAGTCTTGTAGCTATTGTGATGTATTTTTATCTATGTGTCTTGGTCTAATCTGAGATGAAACAGCAAAATATCATTAAATTAGAGCTAATGGATGCTATCTCATCTGCCATGGAACAGCTATCCAGAAAGAGAGGAGGAGATGGCAGAAGAGGACATTTCTGTTACTTCTGAAAACTCTGTGTGCAAAACAGATGTATGGTCAGTATTCTTCTCCAGAACAGTGAGCATGTTCAAGTTTCAAGTTCAGGGTTTCAGCTTGGAGGATGAAAAACAGAGCTCAAAAATTTCACATAATTTAATATGTTGCTGCGACTAGTGGCACTTCATTTAAAGTCAGAGGAAGAGTGACTCCTTTTAATGGATTTTGGTTCAAACCTATTGGTGTAGGAAAGTTATACATAGGTTTAAGTATCCCTATTCTCTGAAATGAGATTTCTTTAATTTTTGGTTTTCCCTCTTTTTTTTCCTTCAGTGCTAAAAGACTTGCTTTCTGAAAGGATGTGCTTTGGCACAGTGATTCACCATCCCTGGGGGTATTTAAAAGATGTGTAGAGAGGTGGACTTCAAAGTGCTGGGTTAACAGTTGGACTCAATGACCTTGAAGGTGTCTTCCTACTTTAGTGATTCAGTGATTCCACGATATATTAGCAATAATAGAAAAATACATGTGAATCTTTTGATTTGCCAGTGGTTTGGTACTGGAAAATTACCTATGTTTGCTACAGGTGGTGTTGAGCTGAAATCTCAAATAGTCATATTTGTTGCAGAAGTAATATTTAGACTAGTATTTGTCTATTTGTTTTGTAATATTTTTTGTTAAAAACCACATAAGAGTTGGTGATCCTGAAAAATAATTGATCATGGAACATACTCTCGAGTTTAGGTATTTTAAAAAACAGCAAAGATTTCAGGCTTTAGCAACTGATTAGGCAGACTAAAGCTTGGTTTTGCAGCTGGTTTGGCCCAAATTCAGATTGAATGAGAGCAGTATTTCTGAATGAAACCAGAATTCTGCTTGTGCATTAGTTACCCAACCTCCTTAATTTTAAGCCTCACAGAATAGTGAAGGTTTGAAATAAATTATGCTACCCAAAGGAAAACAGGTTATGGAGAGAAATGATGTGTAGTAGAGCACAACTGTGTTTGCTGGGGCTGGGCCAATCAAAAAGTAGATGCATGTCAGGACTGATAAAAGAATTCCATATTGTAAGAGTATGGTATTTTAGGATGATAATGGAAGGATGAGAAAATAATGAAAAGAATGCAGTTGGACAGAGCATTTATTTTGTTTTAATCAATTCTAAGTCCAAAGGAAAACAGAATTGCAGTAGGATTAAAATAACTTTTTTTTTTTTCTTTTTGTAAAAGACATTCTTTCAAGTTAGTATAATTTAAACTCGAACTATTTTAAATTATATGGTGTAGTATTTATTTGCCTCTTACACGAAAATAGCATGGTAGTGGAGATGATGGGGATGGATGGGGGAAATCTGGGGACCATCTGAAAGCAAATACTAATTCTTTTTGTAATTATGCGTTCTCTGTAATAATAAAAGACTTTAATATTCCTGTATGTAAAATGAAAGCAGCTGTCAGAAACAAATTCTCTTTAAAAGAAGCCATGAGTAGTATTATTCAAAACATACTTTTCGTAGGAAAATTAGAAGAACTAGACCTGTGATTACAATAGAGGTGTTACCTTTGATTTGACATCTGCATTCAATTCTTTAACCATCCTGGGGAATTTTTTTCCTAGCAAATTACTCCTTTTTTAATATTTGTTCCTTCAATACAGGTAACAGCTAACATAAAGCAAAATAAAACAACAAAAATAACCAAAACCAAATAATAAAAAAAGGAAGCACTTTTATTTATTACTTAAAAGGCCATATTTACTGCCAGTCATTCCAAAGGGTTGCAACCAAACTTTAGTCTAAGTTCAGAATTAAAAGTTTTTACAGGTGTTTTTTGCTGAATAGGGAAGCATAGTTAACCATTCTAGGAAGAGCATGTATTTCTGTGTAAATTAGAATACTGTGGAAAACAGCAAACCAGAAAAGAAATCAGTTTCTCTTAAATGTATTTTTGAATATTTTCTTATTTGCTAAGACAGCCAGTGTACTCAGTTCTGTCAAGTTTAATGCTTTCAGAATGTCAGTGCATATAATTTTTTCTTCCTTTTTTGTATACTTTAAAGAGTTTGGCCTGTGTCTGTTCCTCTGTAACAGAGCAGCTTCTTACATTCACTCATTTGCTGCACTGTTTTTCTTACTATCACTAGTACCTCAGTGAATCCAATATCTAAATGCATCTTTCTGCTCATGATCACTTGGAAAAAAGGTTTGCCAAATACGACCCATTTATGTTCCTTCTCACGGTAAGTCTGAGGGTTTCAGAAGGAAATTGTATTGGTAATAAAAGGACACAGAATTTTCTTTCCTTGCTGTATAGATCCACATGTTTTTTTGTTTTCTGAGGTAAGGAGTCTCCAGCCTGTTGAAGGGTGGCAGTGTCAATCCATTGAGCTCTGTGCCTACCTTGCTATGCTGAGAGGAAGTGCTGTCAGTTTCAGAAGCTGATGCTGGGAGCTGTGTGCCAACCACAGGTACTGCTCACTGCTGATGTGTAGCTGAAAGCTCTCTCTCTTTTCACATAGAATGATTATGAACATCCAAGAACACAGCTGCTGCTGGAGGAGAATGGCTAACACATCTTGCCAGTCAATAGATACCTTCAGATATCTTCTTTGTCAAGTGATGCTGCTGAAATACAGTTTCCAGTTCTCTGAGCTGCTTGTTTAATGCACCACACAAACCAGGCAGACTGATGCACTGTGGTGTTGCTACATGTTGTGAATTACAGCACTAGTCAAATACAGCTGTGTCCAAAGTCTGCAGAAACAGTGTTTTAAAGATGGTTTCTTCAAAACTTGTTTCACTCCAGATATTAGAGGGGGCAGAGCGATGGGAAGAAAACAGTATTGGGAACATTTGTCCTCTATTTCATCAACAACCTTTTATGTAAAGTCAAAAACAAGTCTGTAGGGGCTGAAATGCTGTAAGCATTATTTCTTAAACACACTTGAATTCACAGTCCGTGTTCCTTTAATAGAAAGTCCGTGGTTCTTTAATAGAAGTTTCTTCAATAAAAGTCTGTGTTTCTTTAATAGAGAGTTTCGCATCTCACTTTTAAATTACTATGACTTCTGTGATTTTGGAAACCATCAGCAAAATTTCCGTCGTACACTTACATCCTGCATTCTGCTTTGAAATATTCCTTTGGCAGGATTTTAAATACAACAGGAAATGGAGTTAGAAGGTACATTCCTGGATAACTCTATTATGGTTTGCAAGCTATTTCAGAAAGTTTACTGGGTCTGGGAAAAGAGATTTATAAAACTCCTGCAGCTTGCAGGCAGTTGTCAGTATCAATTGAAAAGTGAACAACTCAGTATTCTTGGGATATAGGAGTTGAAGTATGGTCTGGAAACTTGATAGTATACAATAAGTATACATGATAGTATATTTCATATATATATATATATATATATGATATTCAAATGTATATATGATAGTGTACAAACATCTGTGTCTTTGTTTTAAATGCTATCTGAGGTGGAGGTAAAAACATTTGTAACCCTCCATGTCTACAGTAATTTTAAAATACGTTGAAAACTTTAATTGAAGCTGAATGGACTTCATGATACAATCATGATAAATCATGCTATATTAACTTATTTTCTTAAATGAAATTATCAACCTGATTTTGAGCCCATTTTGAGAAAAGAATGCGCGTTGTTCTTTCATACAGTGCAAATTTGCATAATTTTCTTTTTGGTTTTAAAACTAATTAGGTATGTTTGGTTTAGTTAGTTGACAAAAATAGTTTTCTTCCATGATGTAACTTTTTATTTTGAGTAGAGATTCTGTCCTTGTAAAATCTTCAATAAGATTTTTGCACAGAGAGTATTTACTGTTTTAGACTTTTAAAATTTTTCTTAATTTTGCAGATTCTTCTTTTCAACATATCAAACTGCTTTCTTCTAAGCATGTCTACCTATCATATTTTTCCATGTAAGCATGGAAGACCATAAGAATATTTTTATCTCCATATTTCATAGTTAAGCAGACATGTCAACATGATACAAGTATTTAATCATATATTTAATGAAATCAATATGTAATAAAACATATTGATTGAAATAATAATAAATATTATAACTATATATATAAATAAAACATATCCCCTCCAACCCCTTTTCTATTTTTTATATGAACATTTCCTTCTGAATACCTGTGGACTAAGAAGCATAAATACCAAAAGCTTGCTTGTCTGAGTTGATTGCCATAGAGTTGATCATTCCTGTACCTAGTAAAAATCATACAAATTTTTGCCAGGTTGTTTGTGGTGTGTGGTTTGTGGGTATTAGCTTTTTTAAATTTTTTGGTGTTTTTCCCCCAACACAGAAGACCAGCTTAGTCTTAAAGTGCTAAGAGCTCTAGAGAATTGAAACCTACGGCATATACTTCTAACTAATTTTCTTTTCAGTTTGAGAGAAAACTTAAATTGCAATTTTGAAATGCTGAATGGATTAAGTTTGATCAAAAATCAACTCTACAAGTAGTCTGAAGGTAGAGAAAACATTTTTGGAGGTGTTGGGATGGTGAAAGTCACCATCCCCCCACCATGGGGGATGGTGACTTTCTGTTTTCTCAATCTCATCACTTTCTATTCCATGAATGTGGGCACTTCTGTTGGATGATGGTGTCCTCGTAAAATTGTAAACATCACTTTTGTCTGCAGGATTTGCAGGAGAAAGAGAGTGTCTGTGTGGGTGAGCTAGAAGTTGTATAGCTCAATACATGCAGCTGCCACATGCAGGATATTGATAAGCTCACAGAGATAAAAAAATTACTGGCCTCAGCCTGGGTATTTCTTCTTAGGTAGCAGCTTGAACTCCCTATTTCACATCTTTGCACACCTTTTGTAAATGGTGGGAAATTGACTTGGTTCATGGCGATTTTACTGCCGTGTAACCACGTGGGCTTGCAGGCAGCAGTTCTAAACTTTTTAAGACTCTAACTGATGACTGTTATTGCAGCTGTGAATTTGGGGTGTAAGTGCTGCATTTGTTTTTTTTTTGTAGTACTACCTTTGCAACCATAAGACTGAAATTTTGCAAGCAGAAGATGAACAGAGAAGGAACAGGCAATACACTTTACAATGAAAGCACAAAATTTCAAAATTTTCAGGAAAAAAGAAATACAATGGGACACCCTCCCCTTCCCCCACAACAAATACCCCAAACCCACAAAACCTCCCAGCCATATTTTCTGGACTTAGATAGGATGTTGGTTAGTCTTCATTCATAATTGATATAAAGAATTTCTAAAAAAGAAGATAATGTGATTCCCTCTTTTAAGGAAGTGGGGCTTGTTTGGGTTGTTTTCCTTTAGCTGCTTTTTTTCTCAGCAGTGCATTTATGTTTTCCATTATTGCACTAGAAGTTACTTTTTTGGGCCAGTCACAGATTTCTTAGTGCGTTCCTCACTGCCAACTTTCAAGGCTTCTTTCTTCTGCTAAATGAATCATTAAGGCAATAAAAAACCCCAACCAACCTTTCTTTGCTTCTAATCCAACAATTTCTCAACAAATAAAGGTAATAACAGATTCAAATGTAATTGTAATATTTCTTTCCGAGTTCATTAAGGATTTTAAAAGGCAGCAGACAGAAATTTATAATAAGAAACAGCAAACCAGACTGATAATACTGGACAGTTCTTTTTTCAGAAACAGTTATGGTAATATGTAAGAAGTAGGATGGGAGAATTAAAAACAATAGGGATGTTCAAGAACATTTCTGTCCTGATTATTTTTGAGAATAAATTGTCAGCAACTTTTGGTTCAGACTTGCCAGTTTTAGCCATTGGTCCCTTTTGCTTTAAATCCAGCATTTCATCTGTCTATTGAAAACAGTATTTTTTATGCATCTTGTCTGGTGTGGTGATGTTTCAAGTGCAAACACCCATTTGATGGTTGTTGATACATCTGGTCAGGGATAAGTATCAGCCTTTAAGCAAAACTGAGAGGTAAAGTAAGGTGGTGAAATAGTGGAGATAATGGTCACCCTCACTTTGTAGCTCTCTTAATTTCTGTAGTGTTTCTGCTAAATGATTTTTAGAGCATTCCCATAAAAGATAAAATTATAAATGTATACAATAGTTTCTACTCATGGGTGAGGGAGGGCTGAGTTTTCCATACCTTTGATGCGTTAATCTGCTTATGCTTTGTTAGCCTAGCGAGTTATCAAAGATTGCTCATTGGCATCTCCTCGCTTTTTCTAACTTTACACTTCTGGACTGTGTAATATCACTTCTAAGCAAGTAGCCAACATAAGAATCCTTCTTCTACTGACAGACTCTGATATTAAAGGAGTCTAAAGAGCAGAAGGTGTAAGTCGGTGCTTTGTGTTTTGGACCTAGCATGTCCTGAACACAGTGTGTTCTGCCACATAATAAATGATGAAAAAGATTAATGGAATTCTGCTCAGCAGCAAAACCTTCATTAGTGATCCAGTAGTACAAATTCACTGGACAGAGGAGGAAAAACAGTTCTACTTCTCACTGTGTTGTCCAGCCCTGCACCTCCCTCACCTTGTAAAGTATCAATTGGTAAAGCATTGTCGCTCTGGAAAAAAGAATCAATATTTCAAGTGTCCACTTAGTCTTATTTTAGGCTTTTATAAATCACTGTGGATGTATAAAATGGATAAAATACTTTGAGATGGATTGGTCTGAAAGGATTTTCATAAATTTAGTAGTGCTTACAAATTTTTGTAAATTAGAACTGAAATTTGAAAGAAATATTCTTGCTTAGAATTTTCTACTCTTATTATTCAGTGTTAATTTCTGGAATTAAAGATGTGTTTCAGTTAACAGTGTAGATGGCAGAGTTAAAAAAGATTTTCATTCTTGACATTGCATGTTCTGGAAAATTATATTTGTTTGGTTGATTTCAGAATAGACCTGCTGCTGCACCAAGTTTCCTCAGAGTAATTATGACTTTCATTTTTGTGTTTGTCCCCTAAAACTTTTGTATGTTTTTAGTGGGCTTTTGTGATGGTTTTCACAGCAGAAATGTTGTTGGCCCACCTTTTCAAGTGTCTGTTGCAATTTTATATATCAGATTGGGTTACCTGTGGATGTAAAATAAATTGCATGTCAGAAAGTAGGAAAAGATGGCTTGTATACTGCATTTGGCATAGTCCAGGCAATGTGGTCCCTGGGGAAGAAGAAATAATCTCTTTAATGTAATTTTAAGTGGCATCTCTGGTCTTATTACTTTAGGAGACAAAATGAAAGTCAATTTGTCAGAGGTGATTTATAGCCTGAGCTCTTTCAGAAAGCAGTTACTCCAAGGAGCATGTAGCTAAAGAGCAGTGCAGTGCTGATGATGTGCTGAGGATGCTTTTTGACATGGCTTGAGGCAGCTGTGCGCTAGTGCATAAATTGTGGTTCCGTTGGCAATTCCACTTTTGCTTTTGTTGAGAAGAAGTACTTCTATTTGATTGGGAAAAAAACCCTGTGAATGTCAATGGAAACTTTGTAGATGCTGTTGAGAATGCAGAGAGCATTTCCCCAAGAAACTGTTTACAGACTTAGTACCTTATTACCTTAGCAGATTTTAATTATCTCAGGATTAGGAAGGTAACTAAATGCATTTGTGCAACAGACACTTTCTTCAGTAGAGTTCTTTTACAAAGAGAGCTCTTTCAATGTGTAGGGGGAGGGACAACTTAAATTGTAATTTAGCTCTGGATGTATTTGAAATGGCAGTCATGTTTTATTTTACTCCAGGAAAAAAAATAGATGGTGAACTGTACTTGAAATGGTTCAGATTAAGTTGGTATTAACTGAAACTTCCTCACTGCCTCAAATAATGTAATAGTTAGGGGCAGGAGCACACTAATATGAACAGGGAGAAGTTGGGACTGCATGGAAGCATAGGAGGAATGTATGTTAGTTTATATATTAATCTTTCCGTATAAACAAAGAATGTTGGTATTTTAAAGTCTCTGCTTTCCTGATAAGGAAGCATGCTGATTTTGTTCTTGATTCTGTACAACATCACACAACCAAAAAAGCCCAGTATTTGGATGTTGAGTTATTGCAAAGCTGGTGTGCTTTATCATGAATGCTTGCACTAGAAAAAAAACCCCACTGGTATGCTTGAGTAAGTATGTATAAGACTTTTAAAATGAATAGATTTATACTAAGATATGAAACCCCTAAATACGTGTTCACATTTTTAAAGGTACTAAATGCTTAATAAGGTAAAACTAATTACATATGTGATGTTTGTAAACCTAAATTGTAATTGTAAAATTCATACTGAAAGTGCATTCTATGAGAGTGACTGCGTAGCAAATTTGATTGCATTGTGTGATATCCTAATTGTTAGTTCAATGTGATTTTTCTTTTGCTAATTTTTATTTCTATATTTCAAAGGTAGGAAACCTGCTTAAATGCAACAAGTACCTGTTGGTGTGTTCAAAGATTCCATTGAAAATAATACAAGTGAGTCCTCAACAAGTTTGGTGGCCACAGATCTGGCTGTTGCTTGGATAAATGCTTTTCCCCAGGTGCACCAAATGTTGTGCAGACCAACACCAGCTTTCATTTAAAATCTATTCTGTATCTATAGCCAGAGGCAGTTCCATGGTGCCTGAAATAATGCACACCAGACTGGTCAGGGGAAAAAACCCCAAACCAACCAAACAACCCCCAAAACGCAACCAACCAAAAAAACCCACCACCATATAAAAACCACCAAACAATAAAACCCCCAAATAAACAAACAAAATAACCCCTAAAAATCCACCCACGCCCAACCAAAGGGTTTATCCAATCTGTAATTTGAATCTGGAATGTTTCATTCAGAAATTTTTTTAACTCAATAACTAAATGTATTTTTTTATTGTGAGATTGAAGTCTCAGAAACTGTCTCCCTGCTAATTAAGCAAAGAAGCTACTAGCTACAAGCCAGACATGATTAGAGAAACTCAGAATGAAATCTCAGTGTGATGATTGTGGATGTTCATTGCTGGCAACAGTTACTGGCACTTACAGGAGGAATGAAGCATTGTGTGTTTTTCAGGGTCTGCCCAGTGTCCTTGGTGCATAAATCTATTTATGTCCTTGGTGCATAAATCTTACTCTGTCCACCAAGGCCTTTGTGTCTCATCCTACCATTCCACCATATTTAGGGAACTCCCTGTGCTCTTAGATTATCCTGAGTGGTGAGTTTTTGTCCCTGTTTTCTTTCCCTAGCATCAACCACCTTTGAACAGCAGCTTGGGCTACATTCTTACAATAAACTACAGACGATCTGTTTGAATCTTGGACACCAGTCTGCAGTTTACTGGGGAGATTTCTGCCATGGTTCTGGCCTGTGGGTCTAACTGTGGTGCTGCAGTTGCATGATGGAGAGGAGGAACATGTGGCAAGGTGTGTTCCCAGGCTCAGCTTTGATGTGGCCAGCTCCTTTGGGGGTGAGAAGAGAGGTTGCAGAAACATAGACATGACATCACTGCTGTTTTATTTGTCCTCAGGGCCAACAAACTGTCTCTGGCCTTTTCTGCCTAGAAAGATCCAGCCTCTGTTCAGTTAGAATGCATTTGGTACACCCTATTTGTGTTTCTAGTGGCTTCCAAATTTCAGCTCTCAAATTTCTTTCCTGCTCTGTCTCCTCTTTGTGTACAACAACACCTTGTGCCTTTCTCCCGAAAATGTCCTAACTCCCTAGTTTGTGTCACTATCGCTCCATGTCTTTCTAATACCTCCTGTTCGCCTGTCCCTACTCCCAGGCTTCCTCATACACCAAGTCTGTTGGTGTATCCTCCCACTTTGTTCTGCTAAAACCATGTTCTCCCTTTTCCACCATGTTCAGAATTCTAATAGGTGAGTCATTTGGGTTATTGCAATATTCAGTTCCTCGAGAACATGGGTGGAGGTGGACTCCTGCTTCAACCTGCTTCATTGTCATGGGTTAAAATACAGGCAGCCTGTTCACAACTTGAAAAGACAACTTGTGTCAGTAGAGAACAGTCCTGCTGCAGTTTAGCTGTGTTTTGCTTCCAACAAGGCTGGAACTTTGCTTCCAAGTTAAGGCTGCAGTTTACTGTGACAGTCCTTGGGCTTGATAATGGGTGACAATACAGACTGTGCTCTGAGGACGCTGATCCTAGTCTTCACATGCATCTGTATTACATGTGTCAGACAAGGAATGAAGGCAGTATCTTTCCCTCCTGGTGTCAGTCCCAGCATCTTAATTTGTAACCAACTTATCTGGCATATTGAGGTGCTGGTCCTCCAGAGTTTCTGAAATAGAATATTAAAATGAAAATGTTTTCCTTGGGAGCAACTATGTGTATAGTTATGCTATTGGAGTAAAAGTCAAGATAATTTAAAAACTGAATAGCTATATTGTAGGCAATCCTGTTAAACAAAATAAGCATGATTGTGGGTTTCTTTAATTAATTTCTCTAGCAATACTAGTGCAAATCTTAGGAAAAAACAAATTTTCACTTGTCAGTGCTTTAGTGGTTTATTATCTACAGTTGTATTGAGAAGTCACATGTCTAGCGTTTTGCCTCCAAAGTTAACCCCTTTATTTTCATGTGTTTGCTTGAACAGGATTTATGCCTGATTAAGTTACTGTCTTTTATCATAATTAAAGAAAAATGTTGTCGAGGGAGAACTAAAACCTCTGTTCAATGGAAAACAGATTGTTGTGCCTGCAGTGAAACAAAAGGGACCCTGTCACACAAAGTGGCTTTTTTTTACCCCGTCAGAATAATCAGCAGTCAGAAAGATTTATCTGCTGTGAGAATGATTCAACTGTCCAGACTAAGGGTGTGCGGGGGGAGGAAACGTGTTTAAGCTTTTCAGAAAGGAAGCAACATGCTTCAGATTTTGCCTGAGATCACAAGAATGGCAGCTTTAGCAACAGTGCTTATAATCTGTATTTGTAAACTATATCGCCTGTTTGCAGTTCATGCCAAAAATGGATTAGTAGATTTTAACAATCTCTCTCTTCAGGACTGTAAGTGAATTAATGTATACAGTGTGCTCTTGATTTATAAAAGGTTTCTTCTTGTGGTGCCTTAGAGTCTCATTTTAAACAGCATAGTGTGCTTGCAGAATTTTTTATATTTTAATATATACTCCTGGCAGAGAAAACTCCACTGTTACTGTCAGCTTTCACCTATTTGAAGTTACTTTCAAGCAGTAACACACTGGATAAAAATTTGTAAGAGAACATTAAAAAGGGAAGAGAAAATGTAAGCCAGTAATGGCTAGATTATTCTGTCCTTCTAGCAAAATGGTGTATTCTGACAAACTGTAATAGAACTTCCGTGGTTGATCACTCTTTTTGGTAATTCAGAAAAATCTTGTGTTCTGCTGATTTTAAAAGTTTGAAATAAGTTTCTAATTTAAAGTTTGATATAATTTCTATCAAAGAAAAACCGTTTCCAATTATCAAGTCAAGGAAGAGCTGAGCAAATAACAGATTCTTAAGTCTTTTTGTATGCAGCTTTGGCTTCATTATTTGTACTTACACTACCTTGAAATTTAAATAAAAATAAATACACCTCTTACACATTTTCTCTCTTTATATATATCAACAGTGTTTGATAGAGATGCGATATGGTCCAGACCATAGAGGATGGTTAGTCTCTATCAGGGCTTTATCAGCTCCTAACGCTGTGAAGACAACTACACAGTATTTCTCAACACAGTGTGAGCTAATTTACCATTAGAAATTACAGGTTGAGTCTAATTGAGCAACAACATTACCTTAAAATTCCTCTAAGAAATAATAACCTCTGTTTCTACTTGTGAATGTGCAAATCTGTATTGCCATGTGTGCATTTTTGAAACTCTGAAGTACGAATAGTACAAGGCTAATTGTGAGGACCACTGTTGATACTTTTTTGTGGTTATTCCCCTTTCTACTCTGTCATAGGTGTTTGGTACATATCTGACAGCAGGATATTCCAGTTCATAATTCATTTACAGATCAGAAAGTTTTTCCAAAAAAGCACGTGTGAGACAGATTAGATAATGGTTTTTTTAGTATTTTTGAGGATTTATCTTTGGCTTAAGAGGAAAGATTTTGGTACCTTTAGTCTTTTCTTCCTGTAGCAAGAGTAGCAAATTTTTAGTAGTTTATATTCAATTTGTTCCTGAGAGTTTGTATGGCTGAGTGTTTTTTGGATGCAAGATGGATTGATCTGGTAGAACATGTAATGATTTACCTCATCTGCTCTCTTATCTCCTGGAAGTTTAACATCAGAGATGGTTCTTTCTTCCTTGAGCAGTAACAGCCTACACTTGCAATTCTGTCATTCACCTGAGCTGATTTTATCTTTTCACCTGGCTTCCAGGCAGCAAATACAATATCAGTTATGCTGATGGTGGTGGTAGATTTTCTGTCACTATTGGCAGCATTTTGCTCATCTTCGTTCTTGATTTTTATACAGGGATGAAGTTCTTCAGTTTTATGATTGGGTTCCAATTCAAGTTTACAGAGGAGGAAAGTAAACTGAACAGATTGCTTTGGAAATCATTAAGACAATAACCCTGGAATGAAGTGATGCCTCTTATGAAGTTGCCCAGAATGGAACATAATTAGTATCAAAATGAGAAGAATTAAACCACCCATTCTTGTGTTCCAACATTTTAAAAAGTTGTTGCATTTATTGTTTTTCTTGTTAACTTGCTCTTTAAGGATTTACAAATCTGAATTGTCATTAGATTTTTGTAGGAGTTCTATCAGTAAAAATATTTCTTTCTCCATCACATGCACAATTTTAATATCCATACTCAGCTTTCATTAATAGAGAGTGACAGGTGATAGGCCAACTTTAGTTCTCAATTTGACTGAAAGACTCAATGATATTGATAGCATTCAATGATAACAATAACATTCTTTTACAGCTCATCTGTTTCGCATTTACCAGAGTGTGTATGTACTATTTATGAGATATTAAAGGGGGAGTTGCAATGGAAATATATGTGCTTCTCTTCTTATGAATTAATTGAAAAGCAGATCTCCAGCAACATCAAAGGAGCCCTGAGCCACAGAGGGCTACTCTGATCATATTGGGATATAACTGGTAGTAATTGTTCAGCAATGAAAGATAATATTCTGCTGGTGATGTTTGTCATGATGTTTGAATTAAAGGTGTTCAGGATTACTTTTAAATTGTGTATTCTCAGTCTCTGTTATCATCCAATGCAATAAAATAAGTCAGTTTTGGGAGAAGAAACCTTTTCTGGCTTATCTTTGGCTCAATGTGTAAACACAGAAATTGCATAAATAAAAAGAGAACAAAAAAGAAAAGAGAAGGAGGGACCCTGATTTTGTTCTGGTGTGGGTAGGAAGATAACTGGCCTCTTTCCCCTGCAGTTCAGGCGTATTTGACTTAGAAATGAGGTAATTGGAATTTCATTTGGACTTGCCGTAATAAGGGTGAAAAGATTGGTATCCTATTAAACTTTTGCTTGGAGGTGAATGAGTTTCTGGAAGGAGGTGGATAGAAAATTAAGTTTTATTTCTTCTTTTCCTCCTCCTGTGTCCCTTGTTAAATGGTTCCCAGTCCCACGCAGATTGATTCCCTTGTGAACAAAGGGAATAAGGTTGTCTTTTTCCCCAAGATGCCCTGCTAGTGACTTTGGGGAATGTTTTCTCTCCCATGGGCTGTGGAATTCTACAGCTCATTATTAACCTAAGTTTCAGCTGCTCATCACCAGAAGTGCACAGTTGCTTACTCAACTGCACAATGTTCTTCACTGGCTCTTTGCTGCAGAGAGGGAAATTGCTCTGACATAATCAGCTTCAGCCCCTGCCCAGCTTTGAGGAGCTACAGAAGCCAAGGCCAGACAAGCCTGCGTAGTTGAGGTGAGGCACAACTTCAGCATTGGTGGCCATGCACAGCAGCATTGCTGCTTGACAGCAGTGGTAATGTGGTTGTACACAGTTCTGAAATTGGACAGAGTTTAGCTGAAGAATATGGGGGTTTAAGGTTGGATTTCTTTTGTGTGTTCTTACACTGGCATCATTCTTTTGTGGCATAGCCACTGTAATGGTAGTAGCTTAGTAACCTTCATCTTCACCACATTAGAAGATGAGACATCTCCATATGTATGGCAGCAAATATAGAAATAACTTAAAAAAAACCCAACTTCACTTATGTTTGCAATGCATAGCATGTCTGTAGAGTTATTTTTTTGATTAAGAAGAGAATTGTGCTTTTAAACTGTCTAGCACAGAGTGGGGTTTGGAGATTTGTAGTTTGAACTACATGGTGCTATCAGATGTTAGCAGACAAAATGATAAGTAATGGATTCATCTTGGGGGAGGAAAGAGAGTATGCCATCATTTCAGGGTTACCTACTCTGCAGAAAGCAATTATTCTAATGTTTATTAAGTACTCATGACAGTGAGATAATTAGCCACTTTGATAAATTAGATGGCTAGAAAATCTGGGTTAAAAGCCAGTAACTTGAAACAAAGCAAAGCATAATGATTACTGCCATGTAACACCCACACATTTATGGACACCCCTTCCTTCTGGGTGAATAGTAGAATTTTCCTACTGAAAATTTTCTTAGTGATGAATTAGATATGTACTGAAAGTCTTCTACTGGCAGTAATTTTAAAGTGGATTAATGTGGGTTCATATGAGAATAATAAGTTTTTTGAGGGGGGGAAAGGTTTCCTGTCCTCAGATTCATGGAAGGTTTGTATTTCAATCAACATGTCTTAGAAATAGACACGCTTCAGTGATGTTCAGTTCAGTTTTCAGATTGAGATACATGTTCTTTTAAAAAAATCTCACTGGTTTCCAAAGAAAACTCTTGGAAAACATTATAAGAGATATGTCAGCAACTGAGAGAAATTAACTGTATAAAAACCAGTGAATGGTAGGTGTCAGGTCATGTGTTTCCTATTCTGTCTGTCCACCAGACTGTTGTGGAATGTGCCATCATGTAGCTAGACCACCCATTGATCAATTAGACATGAAGAAAGTGTGCTTGGGAGTACAAAAAGCATATGTATTTCTTCATGTTTGGATCGCTTGGAAGAAGTTTTCTAAGGTTAAGTAGTAGCATAGCAGAAACACCAATATTTTTTTTTGCAACTGCAGTTGTATTTTGTTGTTAGTATGGAAAATATAGAAGTATTAACTAGGTTGTGGAGGAATCTGATGTACCAACCAGGTAGTTTTGATAGACTAGTCCTGTTGACTTCTGTTAACAGGAAGATAGGACAGAACCTAAATAGACTCAGGTTTAACTTATTTTCTTTGGGGATAATCCCTCTGTAACAATCATAGAATTTTTGCTACAGTAGTGAAAGTAAATTTTTTCGAGGTTTTCAAGGTTTTTGGAGAGGCAACCCAAATACCAGCTGCTTATTGATGTAAGTGGAGGTTAAGTACCTTTAGATATGATTATTTTCCTATCTAATTATATAATTCAATTTTGCAAATTTATAATTGCTTATATAGAAGACAATCACAGTTAGTTAATTTCTGTTTTACTACTGTTGGTTGTCTTATCTTGTTGTATCATTTTATTTGTCAGTGAAGAAATTCTGCATTGAAGACACTAATATTCCACCTTCGCATTTTCATATAAGAGACTTAGTGTCTTTTCACTTCTCCCTAGTCTGTGCAAGCCTGCAGTTTAAGACTGAATGCTTTTTCTGAAAATTGATTCCTGTGCTTAAACATTTTTTTTCAGCATATTCACCCATCTTCTTCCAGCTTCGCCTCTTTTCTGCTGCAAAGATGAACAGAGAAAGCTAAGTTCTGAAATTAACATGCTCATTTAGGTCTGCTCTCTTCTCCCAGATTAAATTGCTTCTGGACTGTGACCAGAATTTACTTTCATCTCCTGCCAGTAAGACTTCAGGCCTAATCTAGGCTCAGTGGGTGTCTACAGGCAACAAATGCATATTAGTTTTGCTCTTTTAGGTAGGGATAGGGAATGAAAGAGACAACAGATTATTGCTTATTGAAAAAGACACCTCTTGACAGCACCTCTTTAACAGCTATTAAAGCTGAATTCAAGCATGATAAATCAAGAAAGTCTATACAAGAAGGTCACTGTCTTCAAACATAAGAAGGAGACATTCCAGGTTGTTGCTTTTTAAACTGCTTCATGTCTCTTTAGGCAGCACAAAGACCCTTTTACTGATTGCTTTGCTTATGTCCTTTGAATGAAAGTGATCTATCAGAGCTTTTCTCCAGGACCTGGGAAATGGTACCTCAGACCTGTCAGTTCCCTCAAATGATCCACAGTTGAGCCCTACTCTTTCTGTTACCTTCCTTTTCCTGTCTTTTCCCTTGCCCATGAGATGGCTACTTTGTGTCCAGCAATTTTTGCCTATATCTTTTCTCTGTCGTCCTTCAGTTTCAAGAAAAACTTAAGTAGCTGTTTAATTTCTTTCAAGCTTTTTCCTGGAAAGAGAAGGTTGAATAAGAGAATAAGAATTAGCTAGGATTTTTCTAGGAAGGAACTTTAAAAATATTAGGAACTTAAACACCTTATTGTAAAATAAAATTTTAAAAGTATTGTCTGTTCTTCACAGAAATTTAAGCTGCAGGATAAAAACTACAAAGAAGTAATTAAAGGTTTAGAAAAAATGAAAGTTTAAAACAGTCAAGAGGCGATGCTGTTGAGGCTTATGTTCTGTTCAGTCTTTGTGTACTTCAAAAGCAAGCCCTCACAATCTCCAGAGAAGAAACTGTGTGTTCTTTTGCTCATCTGTCCTCAGAATAGCATATCCTCTCCTGGTTGCTAATCCAAATCCTCCAAGCTGCAAATTGCCTTGATTTCACCTTCTTGTTCATGTAGCAGAAATTAAAATAGATACTCTCTTGAATTCTTTATAGCAACCTTTTGTTCATTGGACAAATGTTTACCTGTGTCTTTTTATGCTTAGACCTAGTCATGCATTTTTTTAAGATTCATGTTCCCTGTTTGCTTTTGGAGCTGTCAGGTGATCATACCTTTTTTAGTGATGCCCATTGTTGGACAAGGACCTTGGCACTTAATTGGGGGAATAACTATTCCCAGTTCTCGTAAGCATCTAGTAGAACAAAGTAATCCACCCAGATCCTCAGTATGATACCTTAGTAAAATTTATTGGATATTTAGGTCTTAAGCATTTACAGCCTACCTTTCTAGTTTCTGCAGCAGCCAGAATTACTCTTTGGGCAGACAGTTTTTCAATTTGCTGTGAGTACACCTAACTTATCTTCTTCCTTGTGTTTCTGTTGCCTGTTTTGAAGAGAAGGTCAGAAACTGTGCTGCTAAAGATATGTTGCATGACTGCAATTCAGACATCCTTCTGTATTCTGACATGCCCATAACCCATAAAGGTGAAGTCATGTCCATTGTATGAGGTGGGAACCTGGGGACAATGCTCTCATCTAATGGGCCCTTAAGAAAGAATCTGGTGGGACAGGACATGACAGATCAGATAGACATAATGACTTGACAGTAACTTCAGTTTGTATAGCATTTGCTTATTCAAGCTTTTGATCATATTCCTTAGTTCAAAACACAGCTCACAATCAGTTTTTAAAAATTGATTAAGAAATCTGCTGTTTGAGAAAGCAACTTCTGCCTCTTTATTCTTATGTTTGTTTTCTTTCCCACTTAATTAAGGACCTTAATTTTTATGTTTTCTTTAAACATACAGCTTATAGAGAACATGTTTTTACTGTCTTTTTGTATCCATGCAACTCTAACTCATTGTGTGCTTTGGCGTTTCTGATTCTACCCATATGTGTTTATGTAATTCCTCTATACTATGACTAATCATTCATCACAGGTCCTTATTTTTGAACTTTAAAAAGAATATTCCTTTTATATTTCCTTGTTATAAAGAGGCCCTTACATAGCTGCATTGGTCCCATACTGTGCTTCTTGTTTCTTCTATTTTGGGGCAAATTCTGTCTTCTTTTTGTTCAAGATTTTCATCACCAGGCACTTACAGTATCCTTAGAATCCTGTTCTATGTGTTTCTGAATACAACATTCCTTATTGTATCAGTTTTGGAGGTTGTTTTGAGGTTTGGGTTATTTATTTTTTTTTTAATTTTTAAGAAAAGTTTAATATATCTGTCAATCTTGGGGTTTTTTTGTCTCCACAGAATAAGGAATTTGTCATTTTATGGCCACTAGTTTGACTTCGGTTTCTTTACTCATCTCTCTTTTACTCAGATTTAAGTCAATCTCATGTAAGAAATCTCCTCAAATATAATATTGGATTATCTGTATATTCTTTTTTGTCTGTTTTCCTCATCCATGGATTTCTCAGTGAAGACCCCACACTATCATCTGTTTTATTCTGGATGCTGCTTCTAGTTACTTAAGGGATAAGCATAATGCATTCCTGTCTCTGATTAGTGATATATAGCAGATTTTCAAGAACATGTGATTGACCTCATTCTTTTCACACTTTGTATTTGTTCAGAGATCCTCAGCAA
The DNA here is from genome assembly GCF_023055355.1 of Agelaius tricolor. Classification (NCBI taxonomy): domain Eukaryota; kingdom Metazoa; phylum Chordata; class Aves; order Passeriformes; family Icteridae; genus Agelaius; species Agelaius tricolor. The sequence continues at coordinate 16,481,633 of NW_027269264.1, forward strand.
TCTGCTTCACAACTCCTTCTGAACTTCAGAGCAAGTGTATGTGTTCTTGATTAACAATATAAGACCTTCTCTGTTTTTCTTCAACCTCATACCAGCAAGTTCATTTCACCCTTCCTCACCAACTCCAGCTTTGTGATTTATCCTCAGTCTTTGTAAGGTGGATTAAGTGGCAATTTCTGTTGATTCTAAAGAGTTTAATGTTATTCCTGTTTATTCTCCTTATTTCTCACGTTTCTGTATAAACATCTCAAGTGTTTAACATGTTGCTCTGTTACTCTCCCAGTTGTCCCTCTATGATTCTCAGACAATATTTTGTCTGAAGAATCTACTTATTTTTGATGCTTGGTAGGGATACTTCATAGGAACCCATTTTCATGATGTAGCTTTTATAAAACTAAGCTTTCCTTAGAATATGTCCCATTGATTATTCAAATATGGAGGTGTGCAACATCAATAGTTTTGAAATTGACATTTACAAATCTGAAGTGAACTCTAGTTAATTTTTTTAATGTTCACTTTGTTTTCTGAAAAGCATTATAGTTCAGGAATCCAATGGCTTAATTTAGTGTAAGTCAGCACAGAAGCAGAAGATGGAGCCTTGATAGTAATTTATTTTGATGATAATTGGCTCTTGAATGTCTTCTGTGGTTCAGAGTGTATGATTTGTGTTCTATGATGAGTTTTCAGTTACTGTATTATGATTAACAGTTTTCTGGGGTATGATTTTGAATGTTCCCATGAAATGCTTATGGTGACTTGCCAGCCAAGGAGACTCAGCTAAGCCAGAGCAGCATAGGTGGGGTTCCAGTGGGTGTAGCTTCCCTTCTGGGTAGAAGATAGAACTCTTCCAGGGGATAAACAGTAATAGGCCTACTGTTTTCTGCTGAATTAATGTTCTTTTGTGGCTTTTTTGTTACAGATTATTGGAAAGCAAATTTAATTGGTTTGTTTTTTTACCACTTTTTTCTCTCCCCTGATGTACTCTTTGCAGGGAAGTTGCTTGGCAGTGCAAGTTAAAGGTCCAGTAAACAAGTAGGGATGGGTGGAAGAATGAAAGCCAACAAAGGGAAGTGGTAGAAATCCAAAAGATTTAGCTACATGAAAATAATACTTCTGCCAAAGGGCAGTTTTATCCTTTTTGGTCATAATAGCAGATTTTAAGTCTTACTCATGTGGATGGATCTGTATGGAACCTGGAAGTGATTACTTAAATGGGAACATAAAAGGAGTATATTTGTGCTTTTTTTCTTAAATAGAAAGAAATGGAAACTTTGCAATATTCATAGTAGCTCCTGCCAAGTGGGCTTGTCATCAGCCTAAGCCTTTTAGCTTTTTTCTTTTCTTTATTTTTTTTAACTACAGAAGATTTATGAAAATAGGGATTTTAAGATAAATATGTATATGGAATAGCTGTACAAACACAGTTGTCTCTCTAGCTTGTGTATTAGTTCCTTTATAATAAATCCAAGTTTTAAGTTTTTGTCCCTTTTTGATTTTTTTTGATGGTGGCATTTATTTTTCAAAATGTTATTTACTAACCCCTTAGCTCATTCTCCATATGAGTGATTCTGTCATAGTGTCATGATTCATAGGGATATACCTTTGTGGCTGTCAAAGACAACTCAGGATGTCTGACTTGATTTTCAAACATGCGATACCAAAATTTCGTTGTATATGGATTTCCTGCTCCAGCTATACTTTCATGAGGATCATGCATACCTGTGCTCAGAAATGCCTTCTGAAATATGATTGCCTTCTCTTAAACACCATCATGTACCATTTTGGGACAAATTCTGCAACGAAAAAGCCCAAAATTTTATCTGCTGATCAGACTTGTACAGGAATCAGTGATACGTTATTTTTTTCTCTGTTCTTTGCATCTCCAGTGAAAAATATTCCCACTTCTCTTCATTGATCTCTGAGCTGTATCACTTTACTTCTTTTTATAGCAGTTTTATGAGCAGTTTTGGGGATTTTACAAAGAGGAAATTAATACAGAGTAATATAAAGAATGTAACGAGAAAATAAAAATGTGAATGTGAAGTTTTATTAAAGGCATATAGCTGCAATATGCAGTGTGTGGGGTAGATTGAAGCCTCAGTTTACAGAAAAGCTTCTTGGCTCTTGCTATGCAATTGGGAAAGCTTGCTGTAAATATGTTATGCTTGTGGTTCCTTGTTCAACCAGTGGCGCCAGGAATCAGACCAAAGGCGGGGGGCAGGAGATGTTTTTTTGTTTTGTTTTGTATTTTTCACTAAAAATTGCTTGATATTTTATTACAATCATGTTTTCAGTGTTACTGTTCCATATTTGCATCATTTTGGGCTTTGAGATATGCCTTGCTTGTGAGGACTATGGATACCACCAGGATCCTGCACAGTGTGATTTCTGTATTTGTATTTTAATGTATTTTTTGACTCTTTGCCAGTGATTTTGTTACAAGGTTTTCCTCTCATACTGAAACAGAAGTTAATCTAGTTTCCACTTCAGATCACACAAAGATACCTCACCTCCTGTAGTTTTAGTGAAGTGCTGTAAAGGAAATAGCAGTATTTGAGTGGTTTTCATTTATACACACTTCTTTTGTTTGAGAACATAATATCTGTGAATATTTCATTTGCAAAAGCAATTTACAGATATGGTGTCTGTATTTATATTATCAAAATTGCATTGACCATATATCCACTTCTTGAATTTTGTGGTGTTTTTCTATCTGAAATGTAATTTTTGTTCTACACTTCACACTTTAAAGAAATGTGAAGTTGTGTTGTTCATTCTAGGCTCAGAGTATCTGAGGCATCAAATAAAGCAGTTAGGAACCATCTCCTACCAAGCAGGAGATGTGTCGTCACACATGTGGCAGTAGAGGTTGGAACCTCTGTTGAAAACTGTCGCCAAAGGATGTTGAAAATGTTATTTGCCAAAATGTAGTTTCAAGTGAAGCTTTGGTCAAGGCTATGGTTGAGAAATCCCTTGAGGGTTACTGAGAATGCATCCACCTCAGGAAGTTTCTGAGACTGAAAAGAGTTTGAAGGTGGAAGACTTAAGGGAAAGTATCATATATGAACATATTAACCTGATTTTGCCTATTTTTAGACACAGGGCTAAATGTTCATTTGATCTAACTTAATGTGGCCAGTTATATGCTTTCATTCTTTGTTAGTGATTTTGTTTAGTGATAGAAACTGGAATAAGTTTTACCTTTTGTTCCAGGTCTGCACATTAAGGGCTCTCCAGAATTTCCAGAAGCTATTAAGCAAGAAACCGTATTTAGCACAGAAGCTTTTCAGCTGTAGACAGCTAATCGGTGTGAAAATGTACTGGAGATGTCATTATAAACAGTCATTTATTTTTTAATACTCCTTTCAAAATAACTGCTGTAGACTACTGAGGGAGAGAGGGTATTCTAGGACATGGATCCTTTGTCTGACATGGCCTGGCCTTTAATGTACTGGAGTGTACCTGGGCAGTGCCTCAGTACCTCAGTAGTAATAATTGCGTGGGTTTCAAGCAGGTTCAGCAATGCCTCTTCTTTGTAGTCCATAGTACAAAAATCTGATTTTTTTTTTTATGATTGAAGAGCATCTTCAGACAGGTTTTAGGATCTTCTGCAAAAAAGATCAGCATGTCAGAAACTGCATGTTGTGTACCAAATTGATAAGGTGCAAAATTTGATGGAGTAAATGCTTTCAGAAAGAGGGCAGTTTATGTTGCATTGTAAGAATCCATGTCTTACATTGGATTAATTTTCACTTTCTGATGAAAAAAATTCTGTGCATGTGCAGCTACCACCTGCCCTCCATGTGAAAGAAGCTGCACTATTATCTAGTGATATTCTTTCTGTAGTGGTGAATCTGATACTCTTCACTGTAAATAATTTATCTATAAACACCAATCACGAATGCATGGGCTGAAGGAGAAAAGCATTCTAGCAAGAAGAAAAAGCATTTATTTGTATTCCTGGTGAAAGTACTACTTCTTTCCACCAAACATGGGGACACCCACCTCACAACCAACCTCAAAAATGGTTGTGTAGGGAAAAAACAGTTGCAAAAGGGAGAAGTGATGTTACCCTGCCCTTTTCATCTTTCTTATTGAGTAACAGGGTCTAGAATGTTATTAACTTCTTATCTATCTCTCTCTTTTTTCGCAACCCCCTCCCCCCCTAAAATTGCTTTATGGTTCTTTCATTGCTTCATTCCTTGTTCATCATCAAAAAAATCCTTCTGAATGTTCTGAATATTAAACCTTTGCTCATAGTCAGGATATAAAAGCCACGACCCTCAATATGAGGCAAAATATAGTAAGAAAACAATATTAACTTTGCAATACTTGCTGCAACTCAGTAGTGAGAAAATCAGCAACACAGGAAGAGAAGAATGGCTTCTGAGTATCTCTTATTTCTAACATGTCTGAAGCAGTGTCCCATTCCCTTGTCTTTATGAGAGAGCTGTTGGAGTTGGTATAGTGTGGAGGTTTCACAGCACTGCACTGCTGGCAGAGTTCTTTGTGTCCCTTGAGTTCCTGGAGGTAATGATGTGAAGTAACCCTAGTTGAAACACTGACATGTGTTCTGGGGTAAACATCCTGTCCTTGTCCTTAATACTTAACAGGAACTGCCTGACAGCTGAAAGTAGGATAGAGTGAATTTTCTGCTATGTCACTCAGGTCGATAATTCCTTGCACAATTTGGTTCAGATGTGTATGTTTTCATAGTTACCAAAGCAATGCAAGTAGAATTAGCTGCTGTATAGTGCAGTTCCTATGCTCACCTCTTATACCACACTGAGGGATTTACATCTGTGTTTCCAGAAATGGATCTCCAGTTTCAGATGCTATGATTTTTTTCTCCTTTGAAAATATTGGCCCTGGGGGCAGTGCCTTCAACATTGTCTTCACCTTTTCAAAATTTTTCAAAACCTTTCAAAATTTTATTTAATTTTCTTTTTGAATATACAGATAAGCTCTTTTATTTAAAACCCTGCTGTCACACAGTTATTTCCGTTCTGTGCTGAAAACACTATAGCTTCTTACTGAACAGGGAGGGCTTTGAGGGTGATTTTGGTGTTTCTAAATATGATACATTTAAAGCCTAGAAATTAAGTTGTATCATCAAGTGAATTCGAAACCAGATACTGCTTTTTACATAATCAGGTTTGGGTTGGGAGGAACCTTAAAGATCATCTAATTCCAACCTCCATGCAATTGACAGGGGCATATTCTGTTAAAGTGGATGACTTGAAGCCCCATCCAACCTGACCTTGAACACTTCCAGGGAAGAGGCATCCACAAATGGGCAACATGTTCCAGTATCTCATCATCCCCATAGTAAAGAATTTGCTCCTAATACATGGTCTAAACTTATTCTCTTTCAGTGTAGTGCATAATACAGAGAATAAAATCTTCAGCTTATTTATGGTAAATTCTCAGTTACATGATAGATGGCAGTCTGACAAATCAAACTAGAAGGCACAAACTTACAGCTTCTCAGAAGACAGTCCTCACTTAAATGTGGTGGTACATTATAAAATTCTGTGTTATAAAATGACATTGGGCTGAAAAATAGAGACTCTCTGAATAAATCCAAGGCTAATACAAGGCACTAAACTAAACAAGGCATCAGGACTATGAAGACTCTCAAAGGAATTGACTGCTCACAGTTCCCATGTGTAATCATATAAATCAGTGTAATGGGATAATCTCTGAATACCCAGCCGTGTGTACTCATTGTTTCTCCAAATGCATACTCAATTCTTTAGTTGTGATAAAAGCCACAGAAATTACAGTAAACTCTAAATTAGCCCTAAGTATAAGTCATTACAAGATAGAATTAAGTTCTGTCCAAAATGTTTCTTTAAAAACGGACTTGTGCATTGAAAATCTGTGCTCTGTAAAATGCTGTTACATGTACTTGTCTTATGTTGTGTGTGCACTTGCACACATACGCCCACACCTCTGCCATCTTCTTACCTGTGGACACAACAACACAGACGCCCTGGTGCTTTCCCATCTGCAGACACACCTTTGCACCTCCCTGCAGTACGCACACCTATGCACGCACACTTAATTCCTAGGTGCTGCACCACACACCCCTAGCTGGACACAGGTCTCTGTGCATCCCCCGTACTCACTGCACATACATGCAGCTACATATCTTGTTCACCAATCCCTTCACACACTCACACAAATAATTCCACAGTCTCACGTACACACACATAACTCTACATCCCCTCACCGACACAGGAACCTCCATGCAGTGTTACAGACATGTACACCCCTATACCCACACATACTTGCACACACACACCTACAAATACCCACCCATCTATACTCCCTCCTACACATAAACCCACTCTACCTCCCCAGCTGTGTGAATTCAAAAACACCCCAACCAAATCACATGTGAGCATCCCACCACACACATATGTGTATGTGCACATGCAAGGCCGCACAAACATCCATGAGTTCTGTGAGCTGGGCTTGGATTTAGACTGAAGCATGTGCTTTACATTTCATATGCTGTTGAGAACAGTGTGTTATGCTACAGCTGTGTCTGTATATCCCCACTGTCTTTAATGTTTGATGCAGCTTTTACTTATAACCAGGTACTCAGTGGCATTTGGTGGGCATTGAGGTAAAAAATCCATCTTCTGTCTTGGTTTTGGGGGACAGCTTGAGCTCAAAACGAGAGCTTTTGTGTTCTTCACCAGTGTGAGGGGACAAGTCTGTGATTACATGCCTAGAAAACACAGCCTGAGGTGATGCCATACAGAAACACCTCAGGCAGCCCTGATGTCTGTGGGCAGCAGAAGCCTTTCCCTGCCCTCTACCAGAGTGAGTGATGCAGTGCCGGGCTGTGTGATTTTTGTACTGGCCACTGTGTTGTGTTATCTCATAGGTATGTCTTTGATCACCCAGTGAACTGAACTGCTGAATTGAAATGTCCTCTGTGCTATGGGGGCAATCACAGATGCTTTTCTGTTAAGGTTAGAGCAGAGCCATGCTTAAATCCTTTCTGATAAGAGACTGTAATCAAGGGTGTTCATCATCATACATAAAGAGCCAGACAGAAGTTTTACAATCAACATTGGAAAAAAGAGAACAGGATACAGGGAAATTACCTAGCTAAGGAATTTCAGTAAAATTTAAATGGTTATCCTTGAATAACTTTTTTTTTTTTTCTTACATTACAGACAAATATAGTTCAGCTTTCCAGAGGACTGTTCAATTTAAAAGATAAGTATTTATATTTGAACACAAGTCCAGAAATTTTCCCTGCTCCTTCACGGGTGCAAATGAAGACTGGAAAGCAGAGGAATAAGTCCATGTATTCTGAAAATCCTGAATGCTGTGGCTTCCTCCCTCCAGTTCTCTGTAGTGCAGCCACCTATTTTAGGGGAGGAAGAGGAATTAAAATGTTTTTTCAGTTCTTAGTGGTGTTTTATAGATGGTAGTTGCCTTTTAGAGGAGAGAAGCCCATAACTCACTATAGGCTTTTCAATAAGAAAATTAAAAGAACTTGGAAATCTCCAGAAATATCCAAGGTGTGTTCACATAAGGAGATCACATAAGTAATGTTAGGAGGATGAAGGGAGTTTTCAATTAAGAATGCTACATTTTTCTTCAAGCAAAGAAATGTTCTTTATAAAAAGATATAACTCAAAAGGCAGCCCTTCTTCAGTAATTTCTGTCAGTTATGTATGCCTTTTGCCAGTAACACAATAGCTTTCTTTAGGATTGCTTGTGCTTTAATTTTTGCTGGGGTAGTTGGAAGTTATCAATATACAGTTAAATTTAGCATCTCTCATTTGCATAGTATGCAAAAATGGCTATTTTGTTTGCATTTGTTCTCTTTTACTGCTGTTTTTTTCTTGCTGCTAGATTCTGAACTTTTTCATGATATAAAGACATAAACATGAATGCAACTAAAAGTACAAAAATTTATTGGGAGAATTTAGGTGCCAATTCTTCAAACAATTGCTTTTGTTAGCTTTGCATTGTGAATAGATACTGGAGGAGAAAGGCCTTATTATGGAGGGCACACTGGAAATTAAAATAAGCAATTTTTTGTTAAAAAGAAGTACTTTAAATCCAGTTCTAAATTTATTCTTCCTTTCTGTTCCCAGCCTGTTCTGCCACCAAAATAAGATGAAAATTGCTTATGAATATGAGTTTTATTTCCAAAGCCAAAATGTGACTGAAATTTTTATGGCAGAATTTTGTTTTTCTTTCAAAAAATAATTTTCCTGGTCCCAAATTATGTTGTTGATGATTTCCAAAGAAAGAAAAAAAGAAGTGGGATTAGGAAAGACTACTTGTAGTCTTTTGCACTCTGATTTGCTTGAAGTTATATATATTTATTTAGAGGGACTACTGCCTAAATTTTTGGGGGGTTTTTTTGGAGACCTGATTATATATGGACTATCTAGCTCAGGGACCAGGAAAAACTGTAGAAAAGATATTGGGGGAAGACTAAACTATTCAGATGGGAAAAAGAATCATATTTCTGTGTTAAATTTTCCCTGTAAGTTTGTTTATTGTGGAATAGTTGAAGTGCTCTTTAAAGACATACAAATTGAAACAATTTAAATTATTTGAATGTTCAAAGGGTTTACTATTGTTAGGAACTAACCTTGAGTTGGTTCTCATTTTAAATTTTTTAAATGATACCCTTTGCAAACATAAGTCCCAAGGAGAGTTTTACGTTTCTTTTTCTAGACATCAGCCCTTCAGAACTCTGCAGAAAGAATTCAGCTGCTGTAGTACAAATAAAGTCTTGTGTAGGAAGGTCTCTTTTCCATGAAGTTCCTTATCGGTTACATCACCTGGGATTTAAGAAATCTGTTTCTGTAAGAGAAGCAAAAATCATCTTTTCTTTCAGTGCTTCTTTATTGTGTGTTCAGTGGATTAATTGGTGATTCCATCTGCTGTGAACTTGTCTTCGACATCACCCAGTGTCACAGTTTAGCAGTGAGACTCTTTGGCTGGAAAGATTATTGAGGAGGGTCAAGTTATATGAATTTGGCATAAGCCTTGCTGAAGTCAGTAGTCAAGTGTCAATACACACTATCCAAAATGTGGAAGGCATCTCTGTGTCTTTTGTTTCCACAGAAGTTCACTGATACAAATGCATTTCACCATACAAAAAAGCCAGCTGGCATTGACAATGTATTTATTAGGTGCCCAAAAGGTGCACTGCATCTTTTTATCTTGTTGTAGACCTACAGGTAAAGTTGAGTTGTGCCAAGTGGTGTGCATGGTCCTTCCTTCATCTTTCCTTCTTACTTTTTCTCTTTTCCTTTTTATGGTAAGATGCCATTATAAAGGAAGGTTCTAAGAAAGAGTATTTACATCTGCACATGATGTAACTGTATGATCTGCTGGGATACAGAGTTTTAGAAGTATCATTTAATATTTGACAAAAGATCTGATGAATTTTTGTTGTGCGTGTTGAGCTCTCTACTGAGAGCGGTGTAAGTTAGAACTTTAAATTCCTTCCAAAATGAATAAGCAGGCAATGAATCTCAAGCTGCTTTGATCTCATAGGCATCCTTGCTGATTAATGAATGTGGTTGATGAGTTTCACTGGTATGTATCCTCAGCTAAACAGAATTAAATAGTACATAATAGAAATGAAATGTAAGTTAATTTTAAAGACAGTTTCTTAATTTTGGAACCCAGGTAATTTTTTTTCCCTGTCAGAAAAGAAAAAGAAAATGTACCTTTGCTCTCTGTGGAGTTTGTGTGTGCTGTATAGCAGGACTTAACAAGAGCTTAATCAGAGAATCACAGATTCATTTAGGTTGGAAAAATCCTTTAAGGTCATCGAGTACAATTTTGAACCTAACCAAAATAAATCCACCATGGTGCTGCATCTACCATGTGTCTTTTAAATACCTCCATGGGTGGTGACCCCTGTGCAGCCTGTTCCAGTGCCTGTCAATCTTTTTAGTGAGGAAATTTTCTCTAATATCCAATCTAAACCTCCTCTGGTGTAATTTAAGGCCCTTTCCTCTCATCCTGTCACTTGTTACCTGGGAAGAGAGACCAGCTCCCTCCTGTCTACGCCCACCTTTCGGGCAGTTGTGGAGACCCACAAAGTCACCCCTCAGTCTCCTTTTCTCCAGGCTAAACAACCCCAGCTCCTCAGGTGCTCTTCATAGGACTTGTGCTCCAGATCCTTCACCAGTTTTGCTGCTTTTTGTTGCTTTTTGGACACACTCCAGCACCTCTCAAATGAACAAGCACTAACTTTGTAAATTTATTGAGTATTTTTTCCTTCCAAGCAATTATTTTCCTACTGTCTTTCCTAGGTTTTGAGTAGCTGCCCTTAGGCTAATATTTATGGACTCTGTGACATAGACTGTTTATAATGGATACTGGGTTGATGACTGAATTATAGACCTGAACATCATCTGGATATTCCTCATACCAAGCACATTAATCACAGAAATGATAAACTGCTGTCATAAAGTGATACATTTGGGCAACCTTCAGCTGGGAGGAATATATATGAATGTGATGACTCCCTTGTGTAATACAGACATTAAAACAAAATATTTATATATATGTTGTTACAGAAGTTAATTTTCTTACAAAAATTGTTGTTCCATCCACTTGGGAAGTCTTTTAGGTGTACAGTAATATCCTGACACAATTGCTTCCTGCAGGAATCAGATCAGAGCTCTGTAGCTGGGAATATCAGTGCTTGACTGTAACAACCAGCAAGCTCTTACAATATATCAGTAAGAAGCTGAGATTAAAAACTGAGGATGCCTATAACCACAGATTTCTGTAGTGACTCTGACTTTACTAAAGTTGCCTGAAGAGCAACTGCGGAGTGAGAAGATCTGGAGCAGTATTGTCCAGATTCTCAACAGCAAACATAGCCACATTAATGTCAATAGCATCTAATAAAAATAAACTAAAAATCCTCATGCTTCCCAAGGCTCTGTTCAAATACTTTTGAAACATTTGATTATTTTCCTAGTTAATTTCGAAATATTTTTATTTGGCAGTACTGTTAGTATGGTCATCAGATTAGATTACCACTGTTTCCTGAATGGAGCTTCTGACATCTCTTATGGCTAATCTGCTGCTCTTTACAATGGTCTAAAAAAAGGCCTTATTTTCTTCCTTAAATCCTTATAATTTCTCTTTATAGTCCTCATTCTCTTCCCCGTCTCTTCGGTTTTGTCTTTGTTTCCTGATCCTCCTCTGCATCACATTCCAGATCCATTGTTACATTATCTCTTTACAAGGTGCTGAATTTTAAGATTATAATGTTTTAACCTTTTTACTGAGTTCATTAAGAGTCTTTAAAAATAGATTGATTATTCTCTTCACCTTAAAAGCTTTTCATACACTAGAGATACCCTATTTTTTCTGTCTTTATTGTCAAGTCTTGTAAATTTATTATATTACTGCTGTGGTGATTTTTTTTCCCCCACAAGCATATTTTTTGATATATTTTTGTCCCTGTGCTTGAAAAAGTCTCATTTCACTTGGCCTAGTTATTCTGTATGTAAACCTTCTAGAAACACATGGTCAATGTATTAATTCCTTTGACAAGGGAGCCTTCTTTTGGTCTCTACATCTTCCCTTCTGAGAAGATACTTGTGTCTTCTGCTATTAAATCCTAAATTCCTTAGGTTAAGACTATAATATGTCTTTCTTCTACAAACAGTCTTTTTACTCAAAGCTAATTTTTCCCTGTTCTTCATTTGCAATAATAAGATTTCTGTTGCAAACAATTAAAAAATTCTAGTGACAACTGAGGCAAGATATTGTCAGATGTGTGCCCAAGAAAGGCTTGATTTAAAGAAAGTCCTTTTTCTGTATAAGAGTGGCTTCCCAGGGGTAGTCTGCATTACCAAGTTGAATAATGCAGAAGGGCTTGTAAGCAAACAGTTTAAGCCAAATGAATGCTTCCAAGTATCAGTTCAAGAAGGCTGGTATCTGCCTGTTGGACCTGTCTCTCAAATGTCTGTTATGTCTTTGTTTTACTTCAAGAATCAGGTGTTTTTTAGTTGTTGTTGTTTTTTTGTTTTGTTTTGTTTTTGTTTTTGTTTTGTTTTACTGGTGCAATGTCCTTGTAAACACAGTTTTTATAAATCAAGGTCAATTCTGTAATTTGACACAGATTGGGCATAAAGATATTCTGATTCTTTTTGATTTAATGCAGCTCTGGACTACTTCTAATACCGTTCTCAGTTCTGAATAAATTGTTAATTAGGAGTACTTTCACATGTCTTCCTGCAGCTGCAATAAATTGTAGGAAGTATTTCTTTCCAGGGATAGACTTTCACATCTGCTTCATTTGTGAGCAGTCAGAAGCAGAGACCTGAAGAGCTGTGACTGTGGAAAGCTCACTTTCCTTCTTTCTCTGCTGAAACTACTGAAAATGCTGAAAGCTCTCTAATTATGCTTGTTTGCTTGGGGTTTTTTTGGTCAGACTATGAAGGTAAGCCTCGCTACCCTGGAATTATTTTAGAAGTTGATTCTGATATATAAAAGGCTCAATGATAACTCATTTTTCTGATAGATAGTTATTGACACGTTTAGATTCATATGTCCAAATCTTGTTTTTCTTTGTAGAAGTTCATTTGAGCTGTTTCCCTCTCCCTCTCCTCTATTTAGAGGAGTTGCTTAGACATTTCAGTGCATATTTTCGAAGCTGTATTTTGTGATGATTATTTCTGTTATCCATCACTCTTCTTGCAACTGTTCTGGCAGTTCTGCCCAAAATAATTCTGCTCCAAAAAGTATCTAATAAAAACATGCTCAGGTTCTTAGGACGTTGACTCCTGTTACCAAGAATTGAAGATGTTCTTGACAGTGGTGGGGGTGGTAGGTTGGACATAAATGTGTCACAGGCTGAAATAGGAGGGGGCAGTAGTGCTGCCATATCACTCCTGGGGGGCCCATGGGTGGGCCACATGGAGCAGGAGCCAAAAAATACTGCAGCCCACAGCCAGACCAGAACAACCCATGATGAGGCCAGAGCACTGAGGAACAGAAGGGTAGAAACAATAATAGGAAGGTGAAACAAACTATTTAGCATCTGGCAGCAGAAATTCTAAGAGCAAAGAAGCAAACTAAATCTGTCATGTGCAGCCCTTCAACCTCCTAAACTGCTTTTTGCTTCACTAGTTCCATGTGAATGGGTTGAATTTAATCTCTGGTGAAAGTCTGGTAAGTTGGTACTGGGGAAGGAAGAAGTTATTTCTTTACTTAAATATAGTAGTTTATGTTCTTTTTCTCTGAGTTCAAGTCAGTGAACAGAGATTTGTGTTGCATGGCAATAAATTATTAAAGTACAATTCCTCAACTGCAGACAATTTTGCCTGTAACAGAATTTTGTTCTGAAAAAACCTACTCTTTTTTTTTCTCCAAGTAAAAAAGTCAGCGTACAGGTAAAACAAGAAACGAGATGTGACTGTGTAGCGCAATTTCTTTTTTATTGTAGCTGATGATTACATAAACTTTCAAGCACGGAAGTATAACTTTAACACTTTGTCTTATATTAGATTTTCTTCATAATTCCTCAAACCTGGACAATTCCTATGAATGCACTTAAAGTATGTAGCTTAATGTTGAGGTGCTTTGCTTTTGGGTGCAGGTCAAGGGCATAGTTTAATTTTAGTATCCACTCCCTTTGTTGGGGTGTGGGGAATACTGGCAGCACGTTCCACCGCATGTCTGTGCTACGGGTGCTGCGTGCTGTACTGCAGCAGTGCTGCTTTAGTAACTCCCTTTTGGGAGGAACAGAGCTCCTTCTCATTACAGTGCCATGGTACATTGCAATACTTTTGCCAGTTACAGTGATGGTTACATTGCAGGAAGAATCAGGAAGAATCTTCTGTGGTAAGGTACAAGGATTTTACTTGCAAGAAAGTAAGTGACTTTGACAGAAAAAGAAAAGGTGCTAGTGTTAACGCAGTATAGGAGAATCAAATCTGCTAGTGGTTTCATTTGTATTGTAGATCTGATTTTGATTTGTATGGACATGTACTGAAGTAAGTGTAAGAAGAAAAGAAAAACAGAAGGATAGTGAACTATACTGTATGTTACTGTAACTTTCTTGTTTGTCTGCACATCCTCCCAAATCAGCATGTTATGTATGGTAAAATATAGGACCAAATCTTAATTATAGCACCATTAGCTGAAGCCTAAACTTAGTCTTTGAATCCTCCTTTTTTAGCCCACCCATAAACAGAGAAATTGTGCCAGCAGACATAAGGCAGAGCAGCATTCTTGGGTTGAACTGGAAAAGCAATCATTTCCTGGCAGAGAACAAACTTGGTCAAGTTATAAAGTGGTTTCACTTGAACAGAGCCCGTGCTATCAACTTTTATTAGGGTACTGTTTATCTTGGGCCTTGTGGGAGTAAAGAGAAATGGAAATTTTAGGTAAACACTTGTGCTGCGTCTAAAGGTTTTGCCTTTATGAAGTATGGGACTGGGGAGAAACGTTTCATTTCATTTTGAAATCTCTTTCTTGTCAATTCAGAAATTGCCTGTTGACAAAAAAAGTGTTAAAAATATAGAAAATGAAGAAGAGTAAATCCATTTCAGAAGCCTACTGCTGCTTTGATAGATGAGCTTAAGAGTTATGTGATGCTTTTCTCTGAAAGTTAAGCTGCACACTTTTGGAAAGAGAAAGGGCCTGTGTACAGATTTTATTACAACACTAAAACCCATTACCTATGTGCTCTACAGCAATGCTTGCTCTGGCCTAGCTGAGGAAAACATTGCTGCTTGGGATTCACAGAATCACCTTTTTCTTTAGCCTCTTCACTCCCAGGCCCAAAAGTCATTACATCCAGCCAAGGCTTTTTATCCTCAGATGTGCTGCATAGATCTGCACTAGGAGTGCTGAAATCAGCTAGTAACCTCAGCCAGACTGAGCTGTGACTTTCCAGAGAAGTGTTTGGTTGTCTCCAGATGACATACCCCAGAGCACCAGTGCTATAAGCATGGAGCAGAGCCACCCAAGGTGATGGTGCCCTGAATTAGCCCACATTCAGCACATGTTTAGATTTGATGTTACAGTTGATCTAGTATTGCTGCTGCTAGAAGGGGCAATCACATTCCCTCTGACCCCAGCTGTTTTGCTCTGGTGCTGTTTTCAGAGCAGCATTTTTCTAGAGTCTCATATGAAACAGGACCCTGTGGCTGGGGTGACACACTTGTCACCTTCTCAGTCAGGAAAGATCTATCTGGGGAATATCCTGCGTGGGTCAGTCCACATCTGCAGGATGAAGTGTGAAGCGTATTGCTGGCTTCTTATTTCCTCCTCATTCTGGCATTAATCATTCTGGTTCTTGGTGGTCAAACTCTGTACTGTCTCAGGAACTCCTTTTTCACAGCCAATAAGTTGTAACAGGGATCAGCTGGAAGGGAAAGAGCAGAAGTCCAAATTCTTTATGAGCTGTTGAACCCAAGGGGAAAAAAGCAAGTTTCCTAGCACTACAAGGAACCTTTTGCATCACTGAACCATTTTCTGCTGTTGAAGGCACTGTGCCATACAGTTCCTTCCTTAAACTTATCAAAGTCAGTATGAAAACCAGCTAGTGTTTTCTTGCCTCTGCTACTCCCATTGTAAAGGCTGTCCTAGGATTTGATTGCTTTAACAGGCAGGAACCTTCACTTTTGAGCAGAAGTTTATCCACTCCTCAGTTTATCTGTTCATTTTTGTGCAAGCAGTTACTTTTCATCCTGTGCTTACCTTTCCTGAACTTCCCATAGAGACCAGATATGAGTTCTCTTTGATTTTGTTTTGCTGTGGGAAACAAGCAAATCTGGTTTTTATGTACTCAGTGAGTTCTGTCTCTCAATTCCTTTTTCTCCATCATTCTACTTTCTGTTTAATTCTTTAATGTATGTGACATAAATTCAAGGATCTATACAGAACTTCTACTTGTTCTGCAGTGTTGCAGTGTTTCACCTGATATATTTAAGAATTTTATTTTTCTGTTTTACGTAAGGGTTACTAGACAATTTAGACCAGTCCTTAATTAGATTCAATTATGAGCTCCCAATAAATTGTGAAATTTTATGTTATTCCCTAATTCATTGATCTCATTATTTTGATACTGATTCATTCAATTTTTCTGATCCAGATCTCAAGGCCATTCTTCTTAGGCATTTTGTGTATCCATCACTGTGCACTGTGATTAAGTTATTTCACATCAAAGTTATGATATTTCTTCTAGCTTTATCACTAAAAATATTAAGCAAGGTTGGACCAAGCACCAGTGAGTGTTGGATCTCTCTAATGATCTCCTGCCAGTCATTTGATCTGTTTCTTACTGCATCTATTTTTCATCTTGCTCTTGTAGTACCTATCGTTCTTCTGACACTGAATATAAACTTCCATTTGTCAAATGTTTTACTTAAGCAAAACTAGGATATTGTCTATAAAATATAGTGCTTTTATTAGAAAAGGCTACCCAGTAAAACAGATAGAATGATTATAGATCCTGTTATGATTTGTTTTGTTTGCAATTGATCTGTATATTAATTATCCTTTCCTTGAAATTATTTTCTGAAGTCTTGCCTATTAATAAAATCCAGGTCTGAAAATTCCTTGATCATATTTCATTACTTCTTATTGTTTACACTCTAAATCCTAGCTATAATATCAGACACAGCACTCTGAATCACTTCTTATGCATACCTGATTGCTTTTCTCATCAATATTAGGACTTGCTTTCTCTCCTCTACTTACTATTTTTTATTTATTATTACCGTACTCTTATCTGCCAGATTTACCATTTATTGTGTAATAGGTGTAGAAATCACAGAGATATATCTCAACCTTTTCCCTTTTGCTTAGTGTAAAACTCCTCATGTCAGTCATGTCAGCCTTACTTAGAGAAGACTGTATCCCCAGGCTGAGGTGAGCCTCTTCTCCTGCTCGTGTTTATGTAATGCCTAGCTTTCCAAGGCTGGCTTCCTGTAAACACAAAGGTAATCCAAATCGTACAAAAAAATGTAACTTCCTATAGTATTCAAGCCTCTATAACAGGAGAATTGCAGAGCCTCTCTGCTGTTTGGCCTGTTCAGAAAAGAAAGGATAGGAGTTCCAAAATAAATTTGATCAGAGCGAGGGTTTTGTTGTACTGTGGCATTGTCTGTGTTTTGTCTTTTGAAACAAAAGACAAAAGACAGTCTTTTGAAGACTCAGCCTGCTATTTCTTGAATTGCTGTTTTCCTTTCTGCATGTCCTTCAGGAAGGGAAAGAGGGTGCCTGGAATGCAGGTAATGCTGTGAAAACTGCAGAGCAGATTTTCATCTTCTGCGTTAAGATAAATATAATAATAGAGGAGGCGGAATTTTATAGTGCATAAATAAGAAACCGCATACAATGAGAATTTCAGGTTTTCCAAAGAATATTGTCAAAACATGGAAAAAGGAGCATAAAGGGAAATGAAGAAGCTACCTCTGCAGGATCAGCAATGATGCCTTTGCAGTGTTTTTAAAGTCCAGATTTGTCAGGGGTAGGATGTGTTAGATCTTTACTAGAGGATTCCTCCTGCACATCATTAGGTTCATAGCTTTTGCTCTCCGCATAATACAGGTGAAGGTTTGCAGCAAGAACAGGCATATATTTATGGCGTAGTCTACTTTGTACTCAATAATCACAAAGCCCTTCCCATAATATTCTGTCATCTTTGGGTGGGTGAGGATATGTCATGCCTCTACTACCTGTCAGGTAAGATTTTGCTGTGTGCTGTGCTTGGATCAAAACTGAAGGTTGTTTCAGCTGGTGCAGAACAGAGTTCTTTAATTCTTGGATATCAGTCTTTCATTTATGTTTGATCAAGTTGATATATTTTTTTTTTTTTTTTTTTGTACAGGCTGTGACTTCCTGTAGTCCTTTATTTTTTAACTTTTTAATCTCTGATTCTCACAGCATTGGATTGGACATCTGGCTAAAGCAAGGCTTTTGATCCCACTGCAGATTTAAAATCAGTATTTGTTCAAATTTACTTATAATTGTATACTTTAAAATTGTTTGAAATTCTCTTCTTATAAATATATATTTTTTCAAAGATCCTGTCAAGGAAGTTAGATGTTCTTGAATGAGCAGGTAATAAAGTTCCCTTAGTGTCACAGTAGAATTTTGATAGTTCTCAACTGCACAAAGTAAAATGCTTTGTCACAGTAGTGAAATGAATATAAAAATTCATAGTAGCAGAACTAAAACTCAGTCACTAACTTTTGGGAGTCTGAAGCAGAGAGATGAAATTGTCCTTCTCTAAGTGAAAACATGCTCAAAAATAATATTCTTTAAAAATAAAATTGCTAATATGCATGGTGTGGAGTTAAAAAATATTCAGCTTTCTAGATAAAGATGATACTTCGTATCTTGGTCATGTTTTCTGGTGGGAAAGACAGTCAATAAGTTCAATTACATTGAGAATTTGGCTGGTTAAGTAGTCTCTGAGCACTGACCTTCATTTGGAAGGCTGTGGAGGAAGTGCCACAGCAGGAATTCTCATGAGGGCCCTGTAGTGAGAGTTTATGAGAATACAGAACAATATGTTGTTAAGAGTGAAATGAAAGCAGAAAGAAATTAAAAAACTGTGATGTAAATGGAGAACATAGTGTCTAGAGACCTCTGAAAAGAGGAGAGGAATCTGGCATAAGGAATGAGAGGCATGGCAGGAAGTGTGTACAGAGTAGCTGCCTTCCTACCAGATGAGGGCATGAGGTAGAAAGGGCACTGGCAACTGGCCACTTCCTGAACAACAGTGTGTGCAGGTGACTTTTCCTTCTGATAGTAAATTTATACTTTGAGTAACTTCAGGGTACATTTTTAACCTTAAGACAATGAGAGAAATGTGAAGACCTCTAGGTTCTCGGGTCTTTCTCAGATCAGACTGTATTTTATTTACTGAAATTAATTGATCCAGTGTGAATTATTATAGTTTTGGTGTCCTGTCACTGGAAGAACAATCTCTGCCAAAGTTTTGCTGTATCCAGTACAGTCCACAGACACTTGGACCACAAATTACATATAAATATATAACTATTTTAATGAATCCATGGGAAATAGTGGAGGGGGGTTTTTTGTTTGTTTTTGGCTTTTTTTTTCTCAAGGTTTTTGTTTTGTTTTGAAGGTCATAGTTATTAAAAGATGAGGTTTTAAGTGAAAAATGTCTTTTCTCAAAGCTGGGATATTTCTAAGCCATTGTATCAGTGATCCGGCTTGCATGAGTACAGCTGAAATGCCTGGAAAATATTCTGTGGAGAGGAAGGATAGAAATTCTTACACTAACTTTACTGGCGGTGAAAATATACTGCCTAATTCTACTTTTAAAGATATACATTGCTTTATTTGGAATGGAGAATAAAAATAGACCTGATTTAGGCAGTATCTCACTAACACCAATGAGTGTTTCCTCGCACTTCATCGCAGCACAGGACTCGCTGGGCAGGCGATGATGTGCAGCTCCAGGCACTCCCTGCCTGGCAAGAGGTTCTTCACAGGAAGACTGTATAGTTTCATAGCTATATCCTTTTCTGGCAGTGCTGCTCTGCACTACAGCCACTGCTTTCCACTACTTATTCCAGTCTCTAGAGATCACATCATCAACTGGCACAACAGGGTGTGCAGCCATGCAGCGAACTGGACTGGAAGACTGATTTGCATTAAAAATAACTTTTTAATCTTTTGCTGTGTTATTTTTAGCCCGGTTACTTGCTTGACCTAAGTCACAGCATGGCTGGATAAACTGATACACTGCTGCCAGAGTCCTACTGGGAAAAAGGAGTTGGGATAGGGGAGATAAAGACTCCCCTGAGAGGGGCTGGGCTGGCAAGCAGACTGCACAGGAGTGTTGTAGGTTGTTGGAGATATGAATGTGCCATTAATAGAGAGATCTTAATATGTATTGAAAGAAGCGTGAAGAAAAGCAGCAAAAATAATCAGATCTGTGTATTTGTGTACAAGTGCATGAAGGGGATTGGTCTGGTGTAAGCAGCTGGAGGAAGTGAGGGTGGCATAGGAAGGTGCAAGTGCAGAAATACTTGAATGGTGTAAGCATCACCAATGACAAGGGCTATAGTAAAATTATGGAAAATAACAATAAACTTATCTGGGTTTGTGTTTGGTTGGTCTGGTTTTGTGTTTGGTTTTTTTGGTGTTTTTACTGTCAATGCAATGTATCATAGCATTGAAAGTTTCTGTTTCTGTCAGAAATTGTTTCTTAAAGGAGGTTCAATTTCTTGGAACTCATGAAGCCGAGTTGGATAAAAACTAGAAAACGTACTGTATGAAGTAATTCTCCATTGGCAGAGAGATGAATGACTGTGATCTGTTACACATTTACACCTCAGCAACTGTGAATCAAAAGTGGCAAATGCTGTTGAAGACCAGAACTGCATTTCAGATGGGAAATTCAAGATGCAAAATATGCTGTGCAATCATGTTTTTGGCCATACCTACTACCTTTTATCTGCTTGCTTGCCCTTACTCCTTCATATTTCAAGCGTTCCTTTGCATCAGTCAACTATGAATGAGATGCTGGGCTGGATTCCAGTGAGGGTTGAATTCATTTCAGAGGTCAGATTGTTGTAGTGAAGCTACACTATGTGTTTATAAAGCAATCTTCCTTGTGTAGACAGAGTTGCTGGTAATTGGAATATTTTGAGACAAGAATTTTCAACTAGTTTCCTGCACAATGGTGAAATGGTTTCTAGCTTTTATAAAAGAGTGGACATTCCTGGACTGAACCAGGAATGAAGATTTTCTCTTCACTGTGGAGTACCTTCAGTCTTGGTAGTCTAGGACTGTAAATGACTGGTAGGTATTGACTGATCTTTTTGTGCATGAGGGACATACTGTGATTTTCTCCTTTTTTTCCCCTTCATTATGTAATGAAAACATTTTTTAAAAAATCGCAGCTGTAAATACTACTAAAAATTCAGTTCCACGTAATGTCCTTATATTTCCAGTCAGGTTTATTCCTGTCATGTACTTAATAATATAAATATTGGAGAAGAAATTGAAGGGCCAAATGGAATGATACTTCACCTATGGTCTAGTCTCTAACAAGCCCAAATCCTGATTTTGATCATGCCTGGCTTTAATTGCGCTGAATTCCTGGAGGCTGCTATCAGACTATTTCATTCCCCAATGGTAAAAGCATCTTGAAACCAAAATATCTCATAAGGTTATGTCTGTATTTGAGTTAGTACTGGAAAAATTAGATTGTATTTGGTTTCTGGATGAAACTCTTATTTCCTTCCTGGCACTGAAAAAGACTAGGTGGCAGGCTAGCTTTTTAACACATCTGTATTAAATATATTATATGGAGATATGGTTTAAATGTAATTGGTTATGGTTTATGTGTAGCTATGGAATTTGAGAATCATCTAATGATTTTCTCTTTAAACAGACTTTTTTACTGTACCAGTGTGGTATGCTTGAGGATTTCATTGTTTTAGAGTCCTCTCTGTCATCCAGCCTATTTCTCATCCTTCTTGCGTGTTAGCTAATTCTGACATTTTCTTAATTTGAAACCTAATCCATGACATAAGTTTTAAGTAGTCATGTGAATAATTCTATTGATTGTAACTCAAAGACCTTTTCAGAGTCAACTTTTTTGACTCTGTTCTCTCACGATCATTTTCTTTAAAATGGATATGTATCAGTGGTGCTGTACAAGAACAACCTGTTTTCTTCTTCTTGTGGTTACTTGTTTCTGGCCTAGCTTGTAAGCATGAGTATGAAAGGAGAAACGTGTTGGACTTGTCCTGACTTTGATAGCTCCACCAGTACAGGTATTCCTAGTCTCATATATTTTAAATTCCTTCTGATTTCTATAAAAACTGAAAATTGTGGGGCTTATTACATGTTTAAATCGTTCCTGTAAGAGATAAAACCACATGAGTTAATTCTGCTACTACTGACTGTGTATCTGGTGCTTATTTTTGACTCAGTTGTCTTTCTCTGTGATGCAGTGAAGAGGCAGACTAATAATTGGATGATGTGGACAAGAAATAGTGGTTTATATTAACTGTTAAATTAGGTTTATTCTAATTCTCTTTGAATGCTCTTAGCCACTGCAGGACTGTACTCTCTGATATGAGACAATCAGTCACATGGTTAGGTTGGATTAAGAAACCAATTATTTTATGCTATGTCTTACTGTACTGAATTTGTGGTCCACATAGATTGTAAAGGGTGGTTTGAATGGTAAATCAGTAATCCCATGAGACCTTTCTCTTAGACTGTAGCCCTTTACTCTGCAGTTTGTTTATTTTTACCTTTTGTATCCAAGGATTTTAAAGTAAGCACTATGGTTTTAATTTCACTGAGGAATAGAATCAGCCTGCTGAAATGCAAGTATTGTTTACAAAGGTATTTAATCTTGTTATATTTCTTTATTCAGTGCTAGTTCTGAATCCAACATATTCCCTGGAGTTGTAGTGGTATACTATGAATAGTTCTGAATACTGTGTGTGGTTGAGGATATTTTCTATGTGTCATTCCACTGTTCATAAAAGAAGCAATTTATGAGACACAGGTTGATAGATAAGTTAACATCTAATGTAGAACAACAATCAGTATTTTCATGTATGTGTGGTATGTCAAGCCATGTGTTTCTGAAGGCTGTGTTGATTTACTCCAGGAAGATGAAGGTTGCACTTCTGTCAGGCACAAAAGAATGTTTTTCTGAGATGTTATTTCAAATGCATCATTAACTGGACAAATACATGTCTTGGAGGGTCTTAAGACAAATACATGTCTTAAATAACTAAATTTCTTAATGAAACAATTAATGCAATGAAATTTCAGATCAGCAGGGGTCAAGTCCTACCCCCTGTTCAGTGCCCTCGAAACACTATGGTAGCTCAAACCATGTTTCAGAAATCTTCTTTCCCCTTTGTGAGGCTTCCATTCCTTTTCACAGGTTGCTAAAAGCTTCACAATTGCATTCTGCAGACCTCTGGATCTAAAGCATGTCCAGTTTTTGCAAGGGAAGGCAGATAAACTCTTCAATTTAAGGGTTTTTTTGATATATATGTACAGGAGCCTACTGTTTGGCTGGGTTGTTATTAAACATGCAAAGGTTTAGTTTTAGTTGTACAGACCGGGAAAAGAGAAACAACCCACTTCTGGAAAACAGCCTTCAATAACCTTTGCTGCCAGAATAGCCCACTAACTAATTGCAAACACATGGAAATATTTATAAAGAGCAGGGCACGGACTCAAAAATTACTGATCTGCTGCTCCGGTTTAGCATATATGAATGACAGCCCTTAGTAACCCTGCTCTCTGTCAAAGCAAGTCTGCTTTATCACACTGTGACAAAGTGCAGCTGCTCTGCAGGCAGTGGGCACCCCAAAATATTTCAATGAAAATAGCTCATGCTAAGAGGAAAAAGATTTTGAAAAGCAGTTGCCTTGCTAAGAATTAAAAAGGACAGTTTACTTCTGCTTTCTACCAGTGCATTTTCTGTGTTTGAGGAAATTTGAGGAGAATTCAAAAATCTTGCGTATTTCTGTTATCTTTTCAGTGTTACTTGGTGCTTAGCAAGAATAAGTAATGGCTGTAATACAAATGTTGGCCTATGCACAGCAGGGCCCTGACATCACAGCCTTAAAGCACTGAACACATAGTTCATTTTCTCTTGCCCTGTGAACTGTTCTCCTGCAGAAGGGTCATGTTTGTATAAACAGAACATGGGGGAAAAAAAAAGGGACTGTCAAGTTTCTAGTAATTTTCATGTAAATATCAGTTTATTCACTGTTCAGTGGCTGGGGGGTTTGTTGTTTGTTTCTTTGTGTGGTTTTTTTTTTTTTTTCTCATGTGAAATGATGAGCAAAATATAGGTGTATAGTTACTATTCCTTTGCCACAGCACTGCTGAAAAGTGAACACAATTTCCTTAATTTAATCACTATCTGCCCAATCTTTGTAGTGTACTTGTACTTCATTTGTTGGAGGAGAAGCTTGGGACACAAATCAATTCCCAACACACAGCAAACTGATTAAGGGAGATGAAAGCATAGTTTCTAGACAAATTAATAAGGGAGAATAACAAACAATAAATTTCATTCCATTAATGTTTTGTAATTAATTAAAAATTTTTATTAATCTCCAGTATATCCTGAAGACCATTTTCATTAGCTTTTGGAGAAATATCATAGTTTATTACCAGTAATTTCTCTTGTAACCAAGTACTCAGAATTTGGGATGTTGTCATGAGCAGCCAGCCAGCCTCCTTTTGGTGTCTATGGAACCAGTTTTGAAATCTCCGGGGATTAGAGATTTTGAAACAACTCTTAATGGTATTTGGCATTTGTTCAGCTACCTCTCTCATCACCAGAAAGTACAAAGCTCCTTACACATGCTTAACAGAAAAAAGGGGTTTGAGAGTTTCAAGTTATCGTTTTAGTGAGGGTCATTTTATTTTATGCTTGATGAAAAATCTTGACTATTTGGGCTGGATTTCCTTACAGTTAAAAGGCAAGTGGTATGTCTCCTGTTTTACATAAGAGGTGAGTGTATGCTTTCAATCAGAAATATGAGTGAATACTTATGAATCAGCTTGTGTTTTGGGTATTACTTTCTTCCTTGGTGTTATTTTTCATCATGTGTGATGCATATGAAGAAGCAAAGCCCACATTTCCTTCAGGTCTGAGGTACTGACAGAAAAATGGCATGCAAGAGCTTGGGAAGAAGGGAGTATAACTGTCTCTTATCTGAGTCCCAGAAATTCTGGCTTTGTGCTGCCTGTTTTCCTGAGAGTTGGATGTTAAAGTTTCCCTGTTGTGAGTCTGGATCAAGTTCTATCTGACTTCAGGCTTGGTACTTCCATTATAATAAAATGGCTTCCGTTTTCAGAGTATGCTGCTTATGTTTCTAGAAAGTACAGAATTTTAATGCAAATCTGACACTGAGGACTTAATTTAATCACTATCTGCCCAATCTTTTTAGTGTACTTGTTTTTCTTTTAGTGTTTGAAGTAGCACTACAGTATCAGGAACTTTGGTGTCCCATATACTGCCAAGTCAGTAGTGATTATTTTAATTTATTTTAATTTATTTCATAATAGTGTTGATTTTAATTATCAATATTATTTATGATATTAAGTATTTTCCACATAAAACAGGAAGTTCCTCACCAAGCTTCAATGCCTTGGTTTCTGATCTGATGCATTAAAGAAAGCTGGAAGTTGTGGTAGTGTAACAGACATTCAGAGCATTTATTGGTGTGCTGGACTATGTAGCATTCAGAAAACCACAATTTACTCTCAATTTACTGACAGTCTGATAATTTTTCTGTTTATTTTGACTTTTGCTATTGGATATACAGTGACTAAATAAATCAAGCATATAGGCAGAGAAAGAGAAATAAATGCTCTTTACTCTTTGACCTTGTAGAAGAGAAAAAATACTTCATTTGTTGGAGGAGAAGCTTGGGACACAAATCAATTCCCAACACACAGCAAACTGATTAAGGGACATGAAAGCATAGTTTCTAGACAAATTAATAAGGGAAAATAACAAACAATAAATTTCATTCCATTAATGTTTTGTAATTAAATAAAAATAAATCTGTCTAAAAAGGGTTGACCACTGCATTACACAGAGTAGAAGAAGAATTCCTGTTTGTTTTCCAGCATGTGTACCTTTTCTGTGTTAGAACAAAAGTGTTGTGGTGGCTCCTGCTCTATGCATGGGTGGGATCTGCATTGGGAATCCCCACTTACATGAGGGTTCTCACCAACACAGAATGGGAATTCTTTAATGCTATTTTAATTTTGATTGTTTTGAACATATAACTTCAGAATATTTAACTATTTATCTGTTTTTCTCCTACACTGCAGTCCCGTTCACCACCATTAAATTACTACTATTAGTTTACTAAAGGTTGTTTCTATAGTGAACACTTTCAACATGCACGTAAATGTGAGGCCCTGCCTAGCGAGATTTTTTTATCACATCATTCATAATTTATCAGTGTTGTTTTCATTTACCACCTGCCTCCCATTATGCCTGTTAAAATGGGCTAATGTTTTTCAGGATTAATTTTATCATATGTAAAAGGCATAAGGTTGGAGGTGAGAAAGCAGAAAATGGAAAATGCCATCAATGTGTAATGTACATACATATTTCATATTTATTTTGAATTTCTTCTCTTCTAACTTGTATCATTTGTCTAGTTGAGCAAATGCTTAACTATTGCAATAAATAAGAAACTTCTCCCATAACAAGCGTCTCTGAGGTACACTATGACTTTAGAAATAACAGTATTCAGATTTTTAAACATTTTAAACATATTTAACATTTTTAAGTTCTGGTTTTTAAAAATATTTTATAGCTCTTCAGAAGTGAAAGAGATATTTCATTTGGGAGTCCACTTTCCTGAATCATTTTTACTTCATTTAGGGACTATACTTAAAGGAAGAGGAAGGTCTATCAAACACCCATGTCGTCAGAAAACTGGATCAATGTTTGGAAATATGATCAACTTTTAAATTATTCATTAAGAAAAATAATCCCAAATGCAGATGAATCAAGTTTTAAAATATTATTCTGTACTCTTGAGTGACATTTGAATTTCAGAATAGGCAGCTGTATCAGCATTCCTTGATATTATCTTTAGCAAATTAAAATAATCAGCCAACCCAACCCAGTTAAAAACCCCAAGCAATGAATCAAAACAAACCATCCAACAAACAAACAAACAAAAAATCCCCCCCCAAAAATAAAGACATTTCCAAATAATTAAGTAAAATTAATTTATTTAGATATGGAAGTTTTAAGAATTGTAACATTAAGTTACTGTTGTAACAGGGTTTGTTACACACCTGAATACTTAAGAATTCTTTGTTGAGAGAGAGAAATTCATATACATTTTTGGTGACATTCTTGGAAAAAAACTCAGACTTCAAGTATGACTGAGGAAACTATGATTTCTTTTTTTTTTTTTAAGGGGCTTTCAAAGACTGGATTCATTTAGCTTGGCAAAAGCTACAAAATTAATATGTATTTAAAAAAGCAAAGACTTAAGTGATCACAGCTTTTGGCTCTTACAGAGAAGGAAATGCCTTTAAAAATTCCATATTGCGCCAAAGTTCATTCTCTGCCTCCCCCTCTTTCAAGCCCCTGTTTAATGTTGTGTGGAACATCTGTTTGGGTAAAGTAGGGCTAGCAACAGATTTGTTAACCCTTCATGTCATAGATGTCCAGGTTTATTGTGAGTGGCTTATTTTCTCACCAGACTACTGTGTTTTGGGTACTTTTTACTACATTTATTTTTCTGCCTCTTTCTCACCACCTTGTTGTTTGTTGTTTGTTTTTGTTTAATATAGGAAACAAAACAAATAAGAGCAGAAAAGCAAACATGGCATAGTTTTTCACTGCTTGTAAAAAAACAGAACAGACCATAAAGCTAGTGAGAAGTAGGTGCATTGATAGCTATCCTGGACCTTATTGTCATCATTCGGATATAAAGGTCTAAAGAAACTTTTCTGCGTCTCTGAATGACATTTTTGTGAAGAGGTGCCTCATGCCTGCATTACAAGCATGGTCTGTATTTCAGTGACTGGGTAAGGGCAGAGACAGCAGGAAACTAAAAAACGAGGCTGCGACTTTGTTTACAGAAGCAAATTCATTATAGGAGCAGATCATATCCAGTGGATAAACATGAGGCAACTCTTGAGTCTTGTAGGTTGTTTCACAAAGTAAAGGGGTGCTTTGGATCTGCAGTCTCAATCTTTTAGGCCTGGTGTCTTCACAGCCCTTGCACATTTTCAGTTACACAATTGTTTTTAACCCTGTTCTTTTATAGAAGAGCTGGCTCCAGTATTTCTTTCATCAGTTTCTGATGCCTGGGATTTGGCTACCTTTTGATGGGTGTCCATGCTATGTCCTTTGCTGATGCTCAGGAGATAAGCCTGAGCTGGCCAGGGCCTCCCCTGCCTCAGACACAGGGTTTTCTTTTGGATCCCTATAGGTGTTAGCAACTGAGTGCTGCTGTTCTTCTCTCTCAGGGACTGAGGTCCTCTCATCAAATATTCCCAGTTGAATTCAGGGGAGCAGAGGTGTCTCTGAGGTACCTGAGTCACCAAAGATGTCACTTTCCCAGAAGGCTTTTTTTAAAGCACTTTCACTTTATTCACCCGAAACAGCTGAAATCCTCACCTACTTGCTGTGCAGTGCTCCAAGTTTTGTTTGTTTCAGGTGATTCTGCTGACAGAGTTGTGGAACAGAACAGAAAGCCTTCAATATCAAGATAGATGCTTTGAGTTTTCTTTAACTCAAGGTCACTTTTCCACCCAAGTTAATAGCTATTGCTGATTGACACTGAAGATTTAATTAAGTTGATCTTTCTGAGACAAAACTAATGACATAAGGAGAAAAAGATGCATAAATGGTATGAAAACTCTCTCTTTCCTCATATTAGTCTAGGGTCCTGCCTTTGGCTTGTGAAGAACATTTCTAATGTATATTTGGGATGGGTTCTCTCAAAATGTCTGCCTACTAGCATAAGAGTTAGCTGGTTTGTTTCTTTCATTTCACAGAGGTAGTGTAGATTCATAATGTTTTGTTAGGTCTTTAAAAAATAGATGAGCAGAAATATGCTTAAAATTCTCATTAAAAATACAAAGCAACAGAATCAGTATTTAATAATGATGTTCCCAATTAGCCTGGTCAATACTTTTAAGAATCTATTTATCTAATAAATGATGAGATCTTTTTAGAAAGATCTCTAATAAATTTTCTAAAATTGTTGAGTATCAGTTAAAACACATTTCAACCACCAAAACTCTGTTTCTGTCTATTGAGATTTCTTGAGGTGGTAGAGTGTTAAAGATTCCAAAGCTTGCAACTACCACATATCTCTGCTAAAGACAGCATTCAAGAATTTTGAAGAAGCTTTGCTCAGAATATAGAAACATAAATCAAAGGTATAAATGAGAACAAAACCAGAGGCACTGTTGAGTACAAAATCTCCAAGAAACTTGGTTTAGCATCAGTTCGAGCCAGTAAATCCATATTACACAGCATCATTAGATCCTCCATGTTTTATTCTGAGCACAGATGCAGATGCAGTGCATAATTTTACAATTGGAAATAAAAGCCCTGTGGTAAGATTGCCATATTCTCAATTTTGAGCAGCTGTGAAAATGGAGTTTAGTGAAGCTGACTTATTTTTAAAGTCCAGCCTTTAGCTTCTGCAGTGTTTACCAAGGATCAAGTTTTCCTTTTTGTGTTTTAAAACATTCTTTTTAAATAGAGAAAGAGAAAATAAGTCTGCTTAACTAGATAGTCTGAAATCTGTAGTAAATACAGTGAACCGAGTATATTTAAAGAGAGTTCTAGTCAGGTCTTCTGGATTGCTATGGCATGTTCTGCTTGAATAACAGAAGATAGATACTACGTGATTCAACATTTACATTGTTGGATCCTGTATTTACCATTTTGTTACATAATGATGGTGCTTTGCCATTTCTTTTCTTCCCCAGAACTGCCCCTGCTTGGTTAATGCAATTATAATTATATTGTTGCTACTGCATAATTACAGTGCTGCAGGGTTTGTATGCTTAGAACCTACATGCTTGGCAAAACACTGAAAATTGAAGTGTGATGCTTCACTGACTGTTAGACCAGTGTGACATCATTGTGGACCCTGTCCATATGTTAAGTCACGGGCAGTGGTCACTGCGAGAAAGTAACACATTTAAAAAAAATCCCATATGAATAAAGACATTAGTTAGTAGAATGTGTCACAGACATTTCTATTTCAGCTCAAGTGTGACGTGATTTTTTTTATGTGAAGAAGGTGGAAGAATATATACTGCCTCAAATGCAGGCCGCGTAACCACAGTAACCTGGCTTTAGCAGTATGTATCTGAGCTATATAGGGTCTGGGATTAGGAAAATACTGCTATCACTTCTGATTTGTGTTTAAAAAACATGGCTGTATTTCTGAACTGAGTGTGTAGGATTTATTTAATTTGTACCCAGCTGGAGATGAATTTAACCTTCCCATCCCAAACAGCTTTTGGCTGTTGCAGAATAGATGTTTCCAGATACTTCTTCTCCTTGTCTCCTTTTTTCAGTCCAACAGAAGACCATTTCTGTTGTTATTGTTCTCTGCTGGATACTGGAGAAAAAGGATGTATCTCTGGGTACCTGAAAGAGGGCTGTTCTCCCTTGCATCTGGCTCCAACCAGTTGTAGCCATGTTCAGTTTTAGGTCAGATGCTGCGTCACCACTTCTCAGTGCTGTGACCATCATGATTTTCCCAGGAAAAACTGGGCAAACCTCTTCCCTAGCAAGCTGAGTAGATGCCCAACTCACTGCAATATGTTCCTGTCAGCCTCTGGAACCCAAAGGGGCCACCTTGCACGATACTGAAGGTGAATGGGAGAGTGAGGCTCCTATGTTGTCTAATGTTATTGCTGCATGAGCTTTAGTAAGCCAGAGTTTCCTGACTCTGATGTTTCATCTGCTCAGCCTTGAGTCCGAGGAAGGCCAATGCATAGGTCTCTGTAAAGGAAGATGATTATGAGTGGAAAGCAAGCTTGGGGACAGGGGAAAAGGTCAACAGGTGGAGTTCACAGAGAGCATCACTCAGGGCTTTGCTAAGCTCTTCTGTTCCTGCATCCTCTGCCCCAAAACACCAGTTCTAGTGCTGAGCCATCTCCTGCCCTAGTGGAGGTTAATGCCTGGTATTGTGCAGTGTCTGCGAAATGCTTATTACTGGGAGCAGCCAGACTTCTTTGAGGTCAGCTCAATTCATTAGAGGATGGTGCTAACAATGCCAAGGTCACAGACTCAATCTGTGTATGAGTCATTGACTTAAGAGCTGGACTCAGTGATCCTTGTGGGTCCCATCTGACTCGGATTAATCTGTGGCTATTGTTTTTCTGTGATTTTAGTATGTACTTGGGTCTCATGGTAGAGCAGAGAGAAAAAGCTTGGAAAGCCAAAAAAAGAACTTTTACTGCTGTCATACTGCATTTATCTTTGGTACAGTTTCATATGTCCTCAGTTTCCTCTTTTGCTGATCCTGTGAGCAAATAGCTGGAAGACAAGGGGTGGCTACCCACTGGCCACCAGAATATCTGTCAGGGCCACTGGTACCTGAGGAGGTCAGGGCTACAAATGTCTTTATAACAGTACACTCTTATCCATTTTGCAACATTTTTACTACCTAATATGGTATCAGAGCTCAGGCAACTGAAGCTAATTATATCAGCATAACCAAACAGGATCAGCTTCATACCTTTCAGGTAGCTCATTCTGGTTTGTGAGCAAATTAGGCTTTATAAGTTTTTTGCTTCTCCCTGATAACATAGAATTATTAAAATTTATTCATATATGATTGTAATAAGCAATTGTATATGATACATACCTATATTTATGGCTCAACAACATATCTAGAGAGTATATATACAGTAAATACAGCTTTGGTGTTTTTTGTTCTGCCTTACCAGGTGGCTGTCTGTATGAACTTTCTTCATTTGAATAGAAATAACTTCATCTTAAGAAGATACTGAAAATTTTCAGTGGAGCTGATGGAAATATATATAAACTGTACTATAGATATCACATGCTATCACAGATCAAAACTGTGATGAAAACCTCTTGTTAAATAAGTGCAAATAAACAGTACAACAGAATAATATGTTCAAATTTTATACCAATCAGTATTAACATGGAAGTGAATTTTGGTGGGGGAAAGCTTCATTGAACTAAGAAAGTAGCTGGGGAAAAGCTAGTACCTTTATCTGTGGTTTTGGTCAAGAACACCTACATTGTATCACAACATGCTACTTACATTCTTAAGCAACTTACATTTTGCTTAAGTGATGTAACTGCCTGGTTAAAATATAGACCTTCAAATTGGGATCAGGCGTGCATCAAATTAACTGAGCCAGTGATACAGGTTTTTAGGTAATTACAAAGGTGGCTAAGCTACTTCTGCTTCTGCTGATAAACACAGCTGTAGCAGTTAGATGTTTGTACAAAAAAAGGAAAAGGAAAACATTAGTTTCTGTCATTATTTTACATTAAATGGTTCTCCTAACATGTTTTCTAACATTGATTGGTATCAGACTCTTTGAATCCAAGTGCCAGCTAGGCATCTGGCCCATACTATCAATTTGAAGTGTTCTGACTTCACCTGGACAACTTGACTGCTGCAGAAAACATCTCTTTGTAGCCTAAATCAACTCTGTCAACTCCCTCCTCATTTTTATTAGAGAAAGAGAAGATGAATTCCTAACAGTAAATGTCTTAATTGAAAGCAACTTGATGAAGTCTTTTCACTATCCAATCTGCATAGTTATTGAGGAGTTGTTTTGTATCAAAGCAGTTATCATGCTCCTACCCCAAGGCTTTAAAGCAAGTGAAGTCTGTGGCCTCAGATGTAGTAGGTAGGCTGGTGCCTCTGTAGTCACTTTTAGTGATGTATTTCAGTTTTGGGGAAACCCCCTCTATCATCCTGCCTGTACTATGCCTTGCTGTTAAAAGATGAAGAGAAAATACTTCCCCTGTACCATGAGAAAGGGAACAAATGTGTCTTAAACCAGAAATGAGCTCCTTTTATTTTTTTCAAGTTGAGATAATGGGGAGGGTGGTGCAAACTTGCAAATTGCATTGTCAGCTCCATGCTGCCATATTTTATTAAAAGAAGAAAATGAAATCTTGTGGGATTCAGTCTCCAAGCAGTGTAACATATTCCCTTTTCCTCCAGGTTCTAGGTAATGAAAAACAGCATGGAAAAAAATTAATATAAGTGCTTCTGACTATAATTGAAATTGGAAAATTGGAAAACTGTTACTTTCAATCTTCTTTTGTATTGGTTTGTTTTTGTAAGGGTAATATTTGTTGTCTTTGGTAATTAAAACAGTTTAAAGGTTTATGAGAATGTTACTAGTATCCCTTTTTTCTGATGGGGCAAGGCACTTCATAAGTAGTATGGTTTAATATACATTTATTATGTTTTCTCATTTCCCAAGATTTAAACAATGTTAGTATAAGCATTTATTATCCATGGTTGTGCTATTTGTATATAAAAAAAGGGTTGGAAAAAAACCCAGTAAAATAAAATCTCTTTAACATTCATATGGAAGAGAAAATTACTTTCCTAAAATATGTTTTTAATTTGAAACATATTGACTTAGTAGATGCAGTTTTATCTGTAGTAGTGAATTGAACTGATTGTTTCTTGTTACCATGGACTTTGAGATTTTAAATCTGGATCTCAGCCACTCACCTCATTTTTATTCATGAATTGTAAGAGAAAAATAAGGTTTCCTGGCTTTTAAAATCCCAGTTGGTTTTCAGCTTTGAATGAAGTAGTTGAAATTTGGAATGAAGCAAAAACACACAATGCACCTGTGGAATAGTCTGTTTCTGTCAAAAGCTGGTTTAGCATTTCATCTTATTCTAGCACCAGTTCCTTTGTCTTTGGTGTCTGTTTCTTCAGAGATCTGTTTTTTCTTGAACTATTAAATACTACTGAATATTTTTGTAGCTTAAATTAATTGTTTTTATTAGGTTACTTCTTTGCACAGAATAAAATATTTTAACATTTATATAGAAATAGAGTATTTGAAAACAAAATTATTTTAAATAAAGATCAGAAAAGCAGCAGTATTAAAAAAAAAATCTACCCTGCCCAGATCCCTCAGAGATGTGAGAAAGTATCATTTTGTAGGAAATAAATTGAATAGAAAGGAATGATAAATTCTTTCTGCTTCAGTAAACATAGTTCTGCTCATCACTTTGAAAGCAGACAGATGTGGGATGGAATGTAGTTTTATTCTGTCAAAGTGCCATTTTTACTTGAGAAGAGAATTGTTTTGTATGGAAGATAAAATAGATGTTCTAGTTGAGATTATTTTGTGAATGACTCCTGCTTTCACTTAAAAGCACAGAGCACTAAATACACCATGTTTTTGCTCCAGATACATGTTTAAAATAGACATGTTTCATCAAAGAGTATGTGATTTTGGCTTTGTACACAAATAAACAAGCTTTGCCATGTACTGCAGGTGGTACTGTTTCCCTGCCAAACATTTAGGGAGCTTACCATTGGCAAGGCAGGTCTTATTCCAAATACCATGCAGAACTCTTACACCTTGTGGGTGAGGCACTGGTTTTAGTGTTGGGCATCTTTACAGCCTGTTAGAACAGGATGACAGGTTCCATTTTCTTCTGCAAAATAATTCCAGCTTCATATAATCTTTCTTCCTTCCTTCACAGTGTATTTATGAAATCCTTATCCTTTGATCCAGAGTATAGAAAACTCTTTCAAGATCTAGATTGCTAGGTAGGGTCTTTGTATGTTTATAACTTCTATCACATAATTTTTCTTTTAAACTCTGTGCTTACATAGAGGCAAGCTGGAAAATTGTGTTTCTAGAAGGCTGTCTGACAATCAAGGCAAGGTCATATTTTCCAGCAAGAATATCAGATCTATGTCATGTGTGATTTAACCAGCAGTTTCTGTGTGAAGAACAGTGTTCACTTTGTTTACTGGAAGATGACTGAAAATCCCATAATTTATCACTAGTCCATCAGAAACAAGCTTTCATTGATTTAGTGCCTCATTTGGAATTAAAATGTACATATTTTTTTCTTAAATGGTGATTGTTCTGTTTCTAGTCTTACATTCTAGCTTTGTGTAGAACACAAATAGCTTTAGTGTATGTTTTTGTAAAATGACAAACTGTATTAATGAAAGAAGATGCTTTGAGGCACACTGCTATGGATTTAAAATATTCTGTTTACTTATTGTAAAGTTGTTTTTCAAAAGAAAATAACTGGAGTGTGAGGTTATTATAATGGATGATGAAGGTTTGTAGTCCTTTTTCACACATAAACTAGCATGTGTAGCTTTAGGGATCTGGGCTGGTTGATTTAAAAAGAGTAAATACCTGTTTCTTACATCAGTCACAACTCCTTCCTCTGTGTTAAGTTGTGAGTACAGGCTGCTAAGGATTAAAGCCATTTAAAGTTTCTGCTTCCTTAAAATCCTGTTGTCTTCCTTGCTCTCTGCTTGCATTTTGGTTACATGGTATAAACAAGACAATTAACTATTGTGCCTACCTGGCTGTTTTATCCAAAACAATGCTTTCAGTCTTTGTAACAGCATAAGCTCCATTTTTCTGATTCTGAACCAACTGGCTTGTGTAGGTCTCATGAACTCGTAGACTACAGATAAAACCCTGCTTAAAACTGAGGTGGATACATAAACAAGCATTTTGACTCGAGTGTCATTTCTTCTATGTGCAGATTACATTTCCTTATGACAAAGGCTGAGAGATCAGATAAAAGCCATATGCGGTTTCCCCATTCCCTGGTTCTGATTCTGTTACTGCCAGACTGTTCTCAGAAAGAGTGGCTGGGAAAGCTTTGGGTTGGCTTGTATTTCCTCACATGTGCTACCAGGAAGTTGAATGACTTATAGAATTAGCAAGCTGTTCTTTCAGAAACAGGAGTTAATGATATGACTCAGTCTGGCACTTAATGGCACTTTACAGCTGCAACAAATGAGTTTCAGTTAGTAACTTTTCACAGATATTAAGAAATTGAAAAGCTCCTGGAAGAGGATTAGCCTTTCAACCTTTAATTGTTTTTGTAGTTAAAAAGTATTTTACCTGAACATCTCTCATTCTCATCTATAAATTAGACTATTAGTGTATTCTTCTAGAAACCATCTCAATGTTAGTGTTCACGCATATTCAATCTTTTCAGCCTGTGCTTAAAAGTAAAACAATGCACACTTCAAATTATGAATGTCTTTGTGCAAAGAAGTTGTGCACTTGATCTATGTCTTATCCATCAAGAGCTTTCTATTTGTGACTCCAGATTATATTTCAAATGCCACAGTTTATTTTTTCCCTTAACCCTTGGTTTCATATATTTTCTAAAATGCTTTCCAAGGCTTGGGTTACTCTTAGCCTTCATGTCTCTAATATGTGAGAAATGGAGGCTCAGGTGGTATGGTTAAAGGAGTTTATGTTATACTAGGCATGTGAATAGGTGTTCTGCTTAGAAGTCTGGTTTTCAGCTGACTTGCTGTTTTTCCCTGAAGGAACTTTTTTTCCCTCTTCCCATATATCACTACATCTGAGCTGTTCTTCTTGAGTCCTGCAGTCTCTCCATCCTGCCTGTCTTTTAATTCATCTCCATATGGACTTCTCCCCTTGCCCTGTTTGGTTTGCCAGAGTGAAGCTGCAGTACATGCTGCTCGACAAGGAGTGTGGCTGCTCAGCCAGATGTGGACTGTACAGCTGGCAGATATGCTCTTCCTCACTCAGCAACCAAGCTCCACTAGCCCATCAGATTTACCTGCTTTGTGATCCTTTGGCTAAACACCACATTCTGCATCTCAGTGGGGAAAGGCAGAGTTTTAACTTTCCCCACACATGTTGTAGGTTTTATATGTTTCTGTTGACTTTGTGAAGAAGCAAGTGAATAAAGAAGATGCTTTTAAATACTGCAGATGATTTCTGGTATAGTTGGCATCTGGTTTTACTGTCTTTGCCAGTATTAAATGTTTTGACAGGGAAGCTGAGGAAACACGCATCTGCCATACCACCAAACTCAGAACCCAAACAGCTCTGAAAAATATACTGTGCTTTTGTGCCTTTGAGAGCAATTGTTCCAAAGAGAGCAAATTGGAAAAGAGTATGTTGCAGTGATCAGAGCTATTGATGGTGTCAGCCTCTGCAGCAAAAATGCACAGGGGTGCCAGCATCAACTCCCAATGCAAAACTTCACAGTTGTACTTTCTTCCTCTTCTTTCTGGCCCAAAGATCAGCTAAGCTACAGATGCCATCTCTGTCTTGGCTACACAGGTCACAGTCCTCATCTCCCCTCCTCCCCCCTTCTCCACACCTCCTTTCCTGTGCTTCCGTAGAAACAGACGTATTGTCCCAGGGGCAGGTTCTGTGTTTGCATGAGTTAAGAGTGCAAGTCTGATGTCTTGGCTCATTAAAGGAAATGGAAATCCCATCTCACCAAGGTCATAAACACTCACCTTTGTGCGAGGCACATGGTCACTACCAGTGTTTTATCATGAAACCCTTAACTTCTTGTTAAGTGCATGTAAGGTCTGAAATGTGGAATCCAGAATGCTGTGTTATTAATTTTTTGAGCTAGTTTTCAGAAAATTACTCAAATCTCTACATTGTTGAATATGTCTTAAAATGTGCATGCTTAAAAGATGCTGGAGGAGTGGGACTGCTGAGAAAAAAACTCTGAATTAATATTTACTGTATGCATATTTATGCACGTGCAGGTTTTTCCTACCTATGTTAATGCTCTCTTTGCAAAGTAATACTGACTTTCATTCACACATTCTTCAGGTTTCCAGTTGCCTACAAATAATGATCAATTCTCTTGATGCTGTCAATTTTGAAAGGAAACATGCAATGAAATCTTGGAGATAAGAGATGTAAGAGTTTCTACTTCTGTGGACTCTTGAATTATCAAGATCAAAAGGCTCCCTATTTGAAAAGGTTCACCCATTTCTATTTTTGAAGGTCTGCAGTGCACCAGTCTTGGTTTTAAGTTCAGTTAGGAGATTGTTTAGTGTGTAGGTAATAGCTCTTCCATAACACGTCTCCAGAGCTGTTTATACATGAGCAAAGTTACACATTTCTAAAAGTGAAAGGAGAGTTGAAAATGTAGCAGTGTCTGTTTATAGATTTAAAAAAGTTAAATCCTAGCAGTCAAAAAACATGACTAGTGGATGTGAGAAGTACATTCTTTCCTTGCAAAAACTGTTGCAAAAGATTTTATGGAAAAATATTTCACTCTTATGATTGCACTATTTTAGTTCTACTTTCTTTGTCAAGGAATCTTGATTTCCTTCAGACACATAAAATGCACAGCCCATCTCTGCATAAATGCACAATTCCTAAAACAACCCAGTTACTGTTTAAACAGCTAGTATAAATAATGAACCACTCCATTACCAAGAATATAAATAAATGTAGGCAAGTAAGGGTTCTCTAGAGCTGAAAGTTTAGGTTATGCAAAAACTTCGACAGCTGTAATTTGTAGGTCCTTGTAGACTGAAGGGTGTGAGTGATGTAAACTCTAGAAAGCTGACATTTAATGTATGTCTATTTTGTCATTTTGCCAAAAGGCAGGTCTTGACTGTTATGTTTCTTTTGCTGTGTACAAATTTTGAATAGGGCAACATCTGGCAGAAGAAATTCCACAAAATGCCTTAAGCTTTGCAGTAGTGTAAACAGAGCCCAATGTTCTACTGCTTGATGAGTAACAAGTCAACATTTTAGAGAAGTCTGGTCATAAACATCTTTTTCCTGGATAAAATAGGAGGGGAAAATATTATTTGAAATTTATTTCTTGGCATGTTAATATTTAAAATTAATTCTAAAAACTAGTTGAGTCAGACGTATGCATCGAATTAAATCATAATATAACAGGTTTGTTGTTCCTTATGGTTTGAAAATTGAGGGATCTAAGACATTTGGATCTGAGTCTTTAATACCCCATATCTAAGGACATAAAGGGAGGCAGGCCAGTCCTATCCTCTAACCTAAAATAATCACATACATACCTGTTGTCCAAGGGAAGTACAATAGAAAATGGCTTAACCATACCTTAGAATTTTGTTGATTATAGTGAGAATAAAACTTTCTATGGCAGTTAACATATATATTTTTCTCTATGGTTAATGCAACTCTTTTGGCTTAAATTGCTGAGGTGAAAATGTGAGGAAAATCAAGAACATTCCTTGGGTGGGAGGAAAAAGGGAGGAAGAGGGGGAGGAAAAGTGGGAAAGATGGACAGAAAGGGAGAGAAGACTGACTGACCATGAGCCTATCAAGGTGAAATGTATCCTTACCCTCGGGAATTTTGTAAATATACAGGGAATGGTCCATTTTTATGGTTCTTGTCCAGAATATTTACAGAAACACAGATGTCTATAGAAAGAATTATAGAATCCTTAAACTTGAAAAAGACCTCCAAAATTGAGTCTAACCCATGACTGAACATCACCTTCTCAAGTACACCATGCACTGAGTGCCATGTCCAGTTATTTCTTGAACACCTCCAGGGATATATACTCAACCACCTCCCTGAACAACACATTCCAATAGTTTGACAACCCCCAGAGAGTGAAGAATTTCTTCCTGATGTCCAACCTGAAGCTCCCCTCATGCAGCTTGAAGCTATGTCATCTATTCTGTTGTACCTTGCCTTGGAGAAAAGGCTAACCCTCACCTGGCTACAGCCTTTACTGCTGGTTAATCTGAA
This sequence comes from Agelaius tricolor, assembly GCF_023055355.1. Taxonomy (NCBI): domain Eukaryota; kingdom Metazoa; phylum Chordata; class Aves; order Passeriformes; family Icteridae; genus Agelaius; species Agelaius tricolor. The sequence continues at coordinate 16,520,913 of NW_027269264.1, forward strand.
AATGGCCATACAAGCAAATGTAAACTACCAAGGTGCTGTGCTGTGTTACTGAGAGAAGGTACAGAATTAAAGCAGGCTGGTCACAGGTGGCCACAAAGCTGATCTTCTCTTACAGTGGGAGGGACTTCTGGTCCCCCAGTACTGTCTTGTGTTCTCTGGCCTCAAGTGTTGTGGGAAGAAAGGTTGCCAGTGAACACTGAGGCAAAACATTTGTTAAGTTACTTAGCCTTCTCTTCCTCCATTGTTACCACCTTATCACCCTTGCTTACCAGCACTGGGGAAGGGCAGGGGGAATGTGTTTTCTCTGACCTTCCTTTTCTGACTCACACGCCTGTAGAGACCCCTCTTTTTATTCTTTGCATACCTTGCCAAGTTCAGCTCCAGCCTTGCCTTGGTCATCCTGACTCTGTCTTTATGCAACTGGACTGCATCCCTGTACTCCTCCCCAGATACCTGCCCATGTTTCCATTGCCTGTGCATTCACTTTCTGCCCTTTAGTTTGACCAGAAGTTGCTCCCCTACTCAGCCATGCTGGTCTCCTGCCTTCTTGACTTGATTTCCTACATCTGGGAGTCGAGAGGTCTTGCACTCTATGGAAGACATTCTTAAAGATTTGTCAGCTGTCTTCTGCTCCCTTGCTCCTCACGGCAGTTTCCCAGGGGTCCTATTGACTATCTCCTTGAAAAGATGGAAGCTTGCTTACTTTAAGTTCAGGGTCCTATCTTTATTTTTGTCTGATCTTTGCCATATCTCTTGAGTTGGCAAACTCCACCAGTGTATGATCACTGCAGCTGAGGCTGCCTTCAGTCTTAATGTCCCCAGTTAGCTTGCTCATGTTGGTGACGAGTGGGTCCAGTATCTCACCCCCTGTGGCAGGGCTTTCTATTACCTGGCTCCAGAAGTTATGCAGGAGGCTTGTGGATTACCTAAAGCTTGCTTTGCTACTTTCCTAGTGAATGTCAGGGTGGTTGAAGTCTCCTTGCAGGACAAGAGTTTTGAGCATAATGCTTTCCATAACCTGAACAAGAAGGCTTCATCCACAAAATGCCCTGGATCAGACAGCCTGTAGTAGAGCTATCCACAAGTTTCCTTTTGCTGCCTTGGACTCTGACGCTTACCTTCAGGCTTCCAGCCTGCTCATGGCTGTTCTTCTGAGATGTCTCTTCACACTCAATCCACCTCCTGACATTGAGAGCAAGCCCTCCAGCCCTCCTTCCTCTCCTGTCCCTTCTGAACAGCCTGTAGCCATTGATAGCTGCACTCAGGAGCCACGCCTGGCATTCATCCCACCAAGCTGCAGTGATGGCAAATAGGTGAGAACTTTTGAGCACCACAGTGGCTTCTTGCTCATCCTGTTTGCTGCTCATGCTTCATGCACTGGTGTAGAGACACTTCAGCAGGGCAGTTGGCCATGTCAGCTTTGTAGAGAAACACCCCTTTAATTTTTTGGAGATATTTCGCTGATGTCAAAAGCTGCAACATTTTGGTTGTGACCCTAGTCACAGATTCTTTTCAGTCTCTTCACATCTCTCTCTTCAGTGTTTGTTTCTCCCAGTGCTGGAACACAAAGGCTTCACCTGATGTTATTAATCTGTGTTAAATGCTCCTAAGCATTTACTTTTGAAAGTTTTGTCACTGGAATGTGGGAAAGCTAAAGGTATTTTAATAACATTTGAATTCTGTAATAAAAGATTTTGCTGAATATACCTCATTAGATGCACTTGCAGTGAACTGACATAACTGGACCTTATTATCTGACTGATACAATGATTGCAGCTGATACGCTAGCACTTTGAGGTTAGTGTTGAGTGCTATGCTCATTATTTGGAAAGCAAAGTGTGTATGAAACTGTTTGGTTATTGGTTTGCTTGCTGCTATTCAACTGAAGTTCTATTAATAACATTCTTACAAATCTTTTTTAAAAAATAAATTGAAATGCATTAGAATGCAATAAATCAGAATGTGCTATAGCCTTTTTTACTAACTACAGCAGCAAGGGGCTGTTGCTCATGTCAAATTTCTCCATGAATTTTAAGTCCACTAAGGATTACCGTTTTATGACTTGGGCCAATAAGGTCACTTAAAATCTGCTTAGAAGCCTTGTTGCAGTAACATAATACTGTCTGTATCCTACTTCTTTTGTATATGAAGTAATTTCACAAACTCCTGCCAAGCCAAATGCTTGAAAGTTTGTGGTAGCCTTTGTCTCATGGCAATTGGTGGGTGGGAAAGTGGATTATGGTAAATTAATTCAGTCCTTCTGTGACTACCAAAAGTTGAGTGGCAGTGCTGTGGCCAGGATATGTGTTCTTCAAAGCTGAATTTTACAGTCTGTGAATGTCCTTCTTCATAATTGTAACTTAATCTTACTTTTACCATTTGGTAGACCTTTCCCAGGAAACCCAGAAAAGTGTTTCATGCCAGTTAAGGACTTCATCTGTTATTGGTCTTTTCTCAAACTCCTGTTAGCAGTTGTAAACATGCACGAATTGCAGTGCCAAATATGCAATTCTGACTTACTTTCCAATTTCTGCATGCGGTATGAAATTTAGATTCTTTCACAGGTTTTTCAGGGAAGGCTGGGGTTTTGTTGTGTACTTATTTTCATGAAGAAGAGAAAAACAGGAGGAAGAAACATATATGTAATGCAGTCCATTTTGTTCTTCCATATGCATGAGTTTTTTTCATTCATTATATTTAGGTTGCCATGTTAAGTTTGCATGTTCAAGTTCACCACTTTGTTAGAGAGGCAAACACAAAAAGAAATGGAGTTAATTTACCTTGTGTTATAAATAAGATTTCCTTCAGTTTGACTAGCATTTAGTATTATTCAAGATAGTTATGTTTATAAATACATAGAGAATTTTCTTTTTTGATGAATAAATTAATTCACCATACATTTTTCCCAGTAGGAGAAAATAGAAATAATGTATAATTTCATTGAATCAATATACAAAATGAAAAGAAATAATCAGAGAATATGTTTTATGTATTGCTTTCATTATCCTGCAAGGAATTGTAATAGGCTTCTCTAATTATATTTTTCTTCTGAATAGTGATGCTAACAAAATGTCTCTGCTGTATTGTATAGTCAGGAGATACCTATAGACAGCCAAGTAACTGAGCAGAACACTTAGTAACCAGTTATCTCTACAGTGCTTACTTTATCAAACAAGAGAGGTTAGATATTTCAGATTAATATATACAAAGCAGAATACAGAGACAGAGCAGAGCAAAACAGACTAGCCAAGAATGACAAGGTCGAGGGTAATATATCACTCGTTTGGCTCTCTGGGTCACAGTAGTTTTAAATATTTGAGAATCCATTCCAAGAGTAATACAGAGTTCTTTGTTTTGTTTTAGATCTTCGACCAGATCTTATCTACATTCATGGAGCTGGACTGTAAATCACCCAGTCTCTTTCAAGTTGGCTGCTTTGTAGAAAGTCTGAGAGGCAGTAGGTAGTGGACATAGTAGAGGATTTGCAGGAGCTTTTTTTTGCACTGTATTCTTAATTTCATATCTACCAACAGAAAGTGTAGCACATGCTAATAACCACTCCAGACTTTTCAAAGATTATTTTCTTCACTGTCACAGCAGACAGCTAATGGTTAGGTTGTGGTTAGCATCTCACTTCCTGCTTTGAACAAAATTTCCCAATGTTTTCCCAAAGCATGAGAACATGCATATGTACTAGGAAAAATAAACTTCCATACAATTTGTTAACACAGTAACTGCTACCTAATGCACGTACACCATCAAGATTTAAAATTTTAGCTGTAGTTGAATTTTTTTGTAGGAGGATATATATTCTCACAAATCACAGAGTGAGGGAGAGAAAGCATATGTTCACAAAAGAAAAAAATGCAGAAAATATCAAAACATTTTTAGGAGGCAAGTGATGAGAAATGAATGTCTGATAATATTAGAGAAGAAAAAGCTTTGTTTTCATTAAACTGATGAACATGGAATAAAGTTTCTCTGTCTTAGAGAACATGACAGATCACTCTGACCACTTAAATAATGGCATCACTGGTCTGCTAGCAAAGATACCTAGTGGTTGCTAATTTTTATGGTAGTCTTTTGTCATGTAAAGGTTACTTACCACAAATGAAGCAGAGTGCCCCAGGCAACAATTAGATAACTATTTCCATTGCTGTGACCCTTTGCCAGATTAAACTCAGGTGACTGGTCTTATTTCATATCAGGCAGTCTTATACTTTTGATAGGAAACAACTGTTCCCCTTGTATGAATTTTGACTTGTGTGGGCAGCAAAATGGTCAGATGAATGAGGAGAAATGCACTGTGCCTTCAAGTCATCCTGCGAGCCAGCTGTCCTGTACTGTGGTGAGTTTCTCTCTTCTATCCTGCTTGACTGGGCATGCCACTGACTCTCCTACAGCTTAGCTCCTCCCAGTCTTGACTTAGCCCCTCAGTTGTCCATGGTGAGCTCAAAATGCTGTCCTCTCCATCTGTGGCACTTCCCTCTCTGGAACTGCTGCTGTGCCAAATACCACAGATCACAGCCTGCACAGGAGTAATCACAAGCTGGTGATTATCTGACGGGCTCTGTACCAGCCAGACCTGGGAAATTCACAGAGCACAGACAAAGTGTTTTTTCCTATATGTGCAAGGAATGATGGAAATAGTTAATTATACTTTTTTTTTTAAACCAGAGAAAACCCACTTGGTATTTAACAAAATATCCAGTATTGAGAATAAAGAAGAGCATTTGCCATTAAGAAGTTGCCTGTTAAGCTTAGAAGTTTTCTGTCTTTACATTGTACAGTAAGTGCCAGCTATGCAAATGTTACTTCCATTTACATCACACAAAATGGGATGCTTTCACTGAAGCTTCATTATCAACAAATTCTCAGATTCCTACAAGTACCTAAAATCATGTAATTTCTTAATGCTACTCTCCGTTACAATTGCTGATCTGATTATTGTGAAATCAGATATATTCTGCATCTAGCAGCCTTTCCTTCTTACTAGAATTATCATTATGGCTCAGAAGTGTTAGAAATTAAGACCATCATATTTGGCAGTTGCATGCAGTTGCTGTTGTCTTCTGTGCACTTTGCACTTTAGGGGTGGATCCAACCAATTTTCCAGTGGTAGCTGCTGCTGCTTCCACACAGCTTGTTGCACTCCCATCTATGATCATGTTTGCATGATCAGACATGTGAGCTTTTTGTTGCATTTATTCAAAATAAAAGGCTATCATTTCAAGTGAGTGCATTTCTGAAAACATATCTAATGATACCTCAGCTGTGGTTGTATGTGATTTTCTGACAAGTTTTTTCAATGTGTAGGCATGAATTTGAGGTCATGGCATTGGGCCATGAGTTAACCTTACAATGTAAAATTGCTTCTCACTTGCATGTCATGAAAACACGTGTTTTACAGCCGCAGTATTTTTTACAACATAGAACCAAGGCTGACCATGTGATGAACAAAAACCAATGTCAGTCCTGCTGTCAGAGTAACAAAAAGGTGGCAAACATTGTAGGTTGCAAAATAAGAGTTTATAGAGGTAAGATTTAGAGCTCTTTGATGGAGAAGATAAAACTTTGAAAGTGCACTGCACTTGTACCCAAGTGTTCCTTTCAGAACATTAAAATGGCAGCATGACAGCCTTGGATGTTGCAGCTGAAACAAAATACTATTACAATGGTTAAATCAGATCTTGTGACCAGTTACAGTCATTAAACTGGGTAATGAGCATGATAGTGGGAGCTCAGGAAATTCCTTCCTGGTATAGGGAAAGAGGTAAGTTGGGTAGAAACTGCTACGTGCTTTAAGCTCGCTTGCTCATGGGCTTACCTGCACTGCAGGGTTAATGAAGCTGTTGCTTGCTTTGCTTTCAGGTAGGCACAGCAGAAAGGGGTTCTTGTGCATCCTTATGACTGTGCTAGGTATTGTCAGTGGGACTTTGAAAACCCAAGTTTTCATTGAGTTCTTTCACTGTCCGCTCACTGACAACACTGTATATCCACATCTGGAAGCATTCTGAACACACTCTTTTTCACCTCAGGGCTCTACTCTTGTTTTATTATTTGCCTTGAGAAGAACATAAGCAAATAATATGCTATCTCTTTTTGTCCAGAAGACTGTTGCTTAGCTCTGTTAATTAAATAATAAAGAGGAACCATATCAAAGTCCACCTAGCATCTGAGCTTTTTTCACTCCTCTGTAGAGGAAAAGATAGTTAAAACAAAAGCAGGAAGAGAAATGGGAGCTTGTTTCAGAGCAGACAACTATTCTGACTTCACTGTAGGCATTCAGTTGTAATCCAAGAAGTCAAACCAATGCAGTAGGAAGAAGATATTTACAATGTAGACTGGACAAAACCTGTCAACAGAAATAATCTGTGGTTTAGATATCTACTTTCAAATGAAGACCTTATAAGTATTACTTAAACTTTACTAGTAGTGTTATTTAAATAAATAACCCCATACTGGGAAATATAGCAAAGCCTACTAAACAAATGAATAACATATCTTAAAACTTCCAATTAGAATAACTGTTTTGCATTTTTCAATGGCTAAAGTATAGATCAGGTGCTTGTTTCTTTTACAGTCTGGCACACTTTCTTATCTTTTTTTTTCCCTTTTCTAGAGGCAAATATTCACACATGCACATGCACATGTGCACACAGTAATGTTTAGCCACAGCAATACTTGATGTGGTCAGAAGTGCTGGGAGTGCTCACTTGTGAGCTCCCTGGCCACACCAGCCGCCCATCAACTTTCTCTCTCCATATTTGCTCCATGGCCATCAGAGCTGTACTGTTTACTGGGGGACAGTAGTTAATATTTTCTATGTATACAGACTACAGCTAATTACTCATTATGAAGAGAACTTCCAGTGGAAAATTGTGAATTTTAAACTCAAAAACCAAAATACTTTCTGAGGAGGAGAAGTTTGCCCTCTCTAACAATTCAATCTGGTATAATTAACTTTTTTTACTGGTCATGATCCAAACCAATTGTAAGAATTAAACTTTACTTGTGATCAGCTCCTTCTCTCTGAAAACAGTATTTGATGTTAATTCTAGTAGTGTAACTTTGTAAAATTCCATTCTGCTCTGACTTAGGGCAGACAAACCCCTAGTAATTAGGTAAAGCTTCAGATAGCCAGTATAGTGTTCTATTTGGGTCTTTAAAAAGTAATTGATGCTTTGTGATAGGAAAGACCATGGACATCTATTTGTGATAGTTGGTGGTAGAAGAGAGCATGACCATCTATTTAATGATTTTATTGAAGGATGAATAAAGCCCTATCATCGGTTCACTTGCCAGCCTTGGTTTCTTAAAGTATTGATAACCCAAATGTCATGCTCAGGTGCCCAGGTTTCTCAAATTAGTCAGCTCCTAGTGTTTGAGAATTAATTATTCCTTGATTTTCATGGTATCCTTTCGGTCAGGGAGATGTTTATAATGTTTACCATAAATAATATAAAAAGTGCTCTGATTAATATGAGCAGGCTATTTAATCTCACTATTTTCCAGAGAGGAGAGTGGCTAGCTGTAACCTCCCTACCATCAAAGACTGGTGCTGCAATTTCTGCTTTTGAAGTACAATTACAGAATGGAAACTAAATAACCTGTAGGAAGGTTTTTTTTGCACTTATGACAGTTCCTCTGCTGTTGTCAACCCAGTCAGATTAATTATTAGACTAGGTGATAAATTCTACTGTACTCTGTTACACTTCATTGTGATCTGTGCTATTTTTATTTTGCCTCGTAGGCCGATGGAGATAATTACTGTTGCTTTGTTTCAAATATAGGAAAGAATTTTAGAGGATGCTTAGAAATAAGCCCATTTTCAAGTGTTTTTCTGACTTGGGGTGTTTTCCTGAAGTGTGAAATATTTCAGCCTAAGGCTGCAGACAGGACTGGCATTTTTGGATTCTACTCCTTTTTTTTTTCTTTCAGAAAAAAGAGCACTGTGAAAATTGTTGTTTATCCCAGTTGATGGAGTGTTATAAATCATGATTATTTTCAACCTTTTGGTTGAGATTATTTTGTTTTCACAGCCAGAAGCAGTAAAATAATCAATCATGTAATAATGCCATGGATAATTATCATGTTGCTTGGTGTTCTTTGAGCTACTGCAGGTGTGTTCAGAGCCTCTACTGGTTGTGTTTAAACTGTGACTTTACAACTGAGGTGGTGAAGAACTTCGGAATGTACTCACAATTGCTTTTTTTTTGCTTTTTTTCCCCCCAAAGCATAATGCACTAGCAACAAATACCACTCATTATTAAATCTATAATTACTTTTGGGTTTTTTTTCCTCTGATTCAAAGCTTTTATATGCTCACTGGTATATTGTCTCTGAGTGTTCAGCATATAATTGTACAGAAAAGCTATGTTTGTGATAGCTAGTAGACTTAGTTACATTTCTGCTAAATTAGAAATCACATTGAAATCCATTTGTGGCATAAAAAAACCTCAAGTGTTTTTCAGTGTAAATATAATGGAGCTAATTCTTACTTATTAAACACTCAGAACAGTTTTATTATTTTAATTTGTTTCCAAAGAGTGCTTTATGTTTTGCTTTTCTTGCAAAATCACCGTTCTGGGAGACTGTGGAGTTCCTCTCTCACAGATTTGTCTGAAATTCTGTGGTGAGCTGTAGTGATATAAATCACAACAGTCCTCCAAAAACTCTCTTCTTCCTTTCCTCTGTCTTAGTTTCTTGCTTCCATGCTTCTCCCTGTTTTGTGCTGACTGAAACACTCGTGCAGCTGCACTGGGAACCACATCAGGGAGCTAACCTTTTCCCCTCTCAGCCTCTGGGCAACTGAGGTACAAAAGATTAACGGATATTTGCTGCAGACATGAGATTCAGGTGCCCACATGCTTTTGAAAACCGTGGTAGACATCTGTCTGCATCTTTTGGCATCAAATTCTTTACTAATCTGGCCTAAGGTGACTTGGCCAGGACTTTGCAGGAAGTGCTAAGAATTGAAAATAGGATTTGGATTTTCTTTCATCATGTAGGCTGTTTTCTGTTAAATGTTCTCCACTTTACATTGTAAAATAAGAGGACCTGGACTTTATTGTAACTTTATCAGAGTGTTTTGGCTGTGAATTAATAGAATAATTTGTAATCCAAAGTTTAACGTCTTCAAAACTTAGCTGCACACTGAAAATATTGACTTGAAATGAGTATCTTCTTTTCCATGGGTTCTGTCTGTTTCACTGTAATGTTTTGACAGCTGTTAATGAGGCTTCTTCTGTGACTGAAATCAGAACAAATCTTTACCTCTGGTTTGTCTCACTAGCATTTCTGAACTCTCATTTTAAGTGGCAAATAGGAGCTGCAGGAGGAAGAATCTAAATTATTTAATAGCTAAGCTCTATGATGAAAGTTGTGCAATGAAAGGATAAAGATTGACAGTGCAGTTGAAAATGCAGCTGTGTGGTTAATGTAAAATATGCTTTAACAGTATGAGGTGTTGAAATAAATCAAGGTATTCATTGAAGTCTGCTTTTGAATCCCTGTTAATAATATTTTAAATTACTTATCTGATTTCGTTCTTCTCACACTGACTTCATTGTACTTTCTAAGGCGCCTGGCTGATGATTAAGAAGATAAACTGCATCTTCAGTATACTTTTTTCTGTTTTGAGGGTTTGTTCCAGCTCTGTGTGAAAATCAAGAAGCAGTCCTCTATAGTTCTGTGCTGATGACCAACTGATCTTTTTTATGGTGTTTTAGAGTGGTTTGATGGAAGAATTAAATGAAGAAGTTCCTGCAGGAACATTGTAAAATTTATAAAGTGTTTTTTTCATTATGCACTTAACAACAAGTGTTCTGAAACAGATTACTAGTCTGTCTTGGATAAATCTGTGAACAAACATTCACAGCAACAGAGATTAATGCAATATGAAGATTGCTTCTTTATGCCTTAAATGACAAAATACAAAATTTTGAATGTCTCTTAACATGTGTTTGAGAAATGAGTCTTCACTGTCCAGAATGAAAGCTATTTATTGTCTATGGGTTTTTAATATTTTATTCAAAATAGATGTATTTTCCATCCAAATACTGATACTCTTTATTGCTACAGATCATAAACCTTGTGTCTGTCTTTTGTCCTGTAGTGTAGTTCCCACACTTTGCAGTAGAATGTTTTTCCTCATACTTACTGAAATGAAAACATTTCAATATAGCTATTAGGTAAAATAGAAAAAAGCTTATAGAGGGGAAAAATCCAAGCTAATGAAACAAGATGTTTTCTTTAACAGGGAATGCCTATGAATTGTGGGAATGTATTCTGTATAAGTCAACCCTGGCTTTTTTAAAAGGTTTCTTGTCTTGTTATATACCAGCTTTCTGAAGGTTCTCTGACTTTTAGGCTGCTATTTCTTTTACTTTAAATATACTTTTTAAATGTTATTTTGATATTATAACAGAGCAGGCTTAGAAGAACTTACTCCCTTTCTAATGGTCTCGTGGTGAGAACGTTTTATTACTATGAATTTAGCTGAAAGTAATTTGGAAGAGTTTTGGATGGCCAAAGCACACATTTAATAAGTTAACATGCTAACCTATGAACAGTATGCTTTGTGAGCTGATAACCAGCTTAGAAGTGACTGTTTTGCAGACTTCGCCGTTGTCTCAGTAGAGCAACTGCAAGAGAAAGTGAAGGCTATTTTCCTCACCTTCAGCTTTTTTTTTATGTGAAGCTGCAGCAGTTAAGAAATGTGTGCTGTGAAGGTTCTAATCTGCCATGAAAGGCAGAAGGGGTGCACTGATTTTATGCTACAAACTGCATCTTTTGTAGCCTATTCACCACCCTTTACAGGTCTGCCAAGCCCACTCTGCAATTGGTTGCCAGGGGCTGCAGATGTTGGAAAAGAGAAATTTCAATGAAAGACCCTGATTCAGCAACCCAAGCAGCCTGCCTCCCCCAGCCAAAGTAATCAGATTGGCAGCTGAATCAAAGGGTACAGTGGGCCCTTTGTTTGGGAGCTCCAGAGGCTAGTAATTGACAGAAGGTCAACAAAGTTTTATGAAGAAAAGAACAGAATATTAGAGGGTATTAGGCTGAAGAGAGAGAGAGTTTGGGAGTTTTGCGTTATTGGAAGAAAGTTAGAACTTGACTAAAAGGTTACAGCCGCAGGAAGCAAAGGTTGTATATTGATGTTTAAATCTGAAAATAGTTTCAGCTACAGAAAGAGGATTATTGATGAGCGGAAGAAATGTCAGAACAAAAATCTGCAGCTTTGCTAATTGTAGGGCTGTGCAATTTTTAGTGTTGAAGGATTTATTTGTAGGCTTTGGGATTTAAAATACAATGGTAGAGGGATGGTTCATTCATAGAATCATAAGATTGGAAAAGATCCTAAGAAATCCTGTTTCATCTGGGAGAAGAAGCGTCCATTACCTGTGCAATATCATATGCATTAGACTGTTGCCAAATCTGCCACACTAGAAAATTTCATCTACTGAGACCTATGTGTTTGAAGAAAACTTGTCCTCAGTCCATAGCTTAATCTTCTTCAGACCAAGCAGGCTTAGTAATCATTATGTTTTTGATTTTCTTAATCATGTTTTGTAGACTATCTTCATGGTGCTAGTAATTGTATTTTACTTTTACTCTCATCTATCTTGAAATGGAACACAGAAAATTGAAGAAAGTAGTCTAAGGCCTTACTGGCTTTGAGTACAGGGGGAAGATTACTGCTTTTTATTTTTGAAGTCTGCCTTGTTTGCAGTACCTTGTGATTGTTGACTTATGTCTGATTCTAATCAGCGTCAGCCAAGTCAACTTTGGCTTCTATTTTAGTTATTACTCTTCTCTCTGCTTTATCGTAAATGCTTAAAAATAACTCCTTTGTTCCATTATTTTTCCAGGAATTGAAGTTAAGCTGATAGCTCTATAATTCTCTGGCACACCTTTTTTTACCCTTTTTAATAAATAATAGGAAACACTCGTGTGATTTCTCATATTTTAAGATCTCATCTCTGCTCTGCAAATAATGAAAGACAGTTAATAACATTGCATGGTATTGCATCAGCCAACCCTTAACTGCTCTAAATCAATCAGGCCCACTCTGTTTGAAAATACCTGAATACTGTTTTTCTCTTTCTGTGGGAGACTGAGGCCTTGTTTTGTTCCTGGTATCAATTATGGTAACCCCCTCCCTGTGACTGGCTTTCTGATGAAGATTAATGTGTTGTTTTGATGTCTGCTTATGGCCATGAGCATTTTGGAATCCGTTTATTGCACTTACCGCTCAAGTAATGAATGATCTGCGAAGTCATAACCGTTTCAGAGGAAAAAATCAGTTATTTTATGATGAGTGGTGTGTGCCCTGTGAATTGATACTGTGATCACCTGGTCAACTAAGTTTTCAAAAGTGTTAAAGAGCCTTCCTGCCCCAATAACTCTGGATATTTGCTTCTGTATTTCGTTGGTCATTGGTGCATAAAATGGAGTAGTGGGCCTACCTGTGTTGAATCTTGTCAGTAAGAAAGTTGTCCTCATGTTTTCAGGAGAAGCGAAACTAAAAAATAAGTGATAATTATTTATATACATGTAGGAAAAGAATTTTCTGTAACATGTTTCCTTGCTACAGTTCACTATGTGAATCAAAGGAACTGCATGCATTTTTTACATCAAAAATATAGATTATTATATTATTTTAAATATGGGTTTTCTTTTGGAGTGGGATTTTCCATAAGTTGAAATGGCTTGCTTTAGTGCCTTGAAAAGTTAAGAAATCATTTTTGTGTGGTGAGCAGTTTAAAAGAGTCACTGTTTACAGCATCTGCATTTTACTTGATTGTGTGTTCCATAAAAAGAGGATTAATAAGGTATTCCTTAGTATCTGGCAAGTGGCACATCTGGCCATTGGCATTCAGGCTGAGTTCTGGTTCTGTTGAAGTCTTGTCTGGTCATGCAATGCGGAAGGAGAAGAGGGCACTCATGATCTCTTCTACGTCCCACTCCTACAGCAAACATAAATTAAAGAAGTGAGTCTTTAGAAATTAACTGTGATACACTTAATGTCTGTGGAGAGAACATATGCTAGTGAAAAGTGTGAGAATAACTATACAGGAGCAGATGAGAGGTCTGTGCAGTGCTGTGTCTTGGCTCTGATGGCAGCAAAAAAGGTAATGCTGAAGTAGAAGTGTAAGAAGAGATCTAAGTACATAGTCCTACTTTGTGCTGGGTATTTACCCAGTCTCTAGCCATTTTTAACTCAGGGACTTTAATATGACCACACAGGATTTCTGTGAGAGAGGTCTCACTGAACTTGTCCAGTCTTACCTGTGGGTCATCTGAACTCTGCACTCAGTCCAATTACATCTCCTCTGAGAAAATGTTACCTTGTTTTATCTTTGTTTTGAAGGTGATAGTTACTATTTTTTCTAGGACTGCCATTTTTGGCAAGAGAGTCCATCCACTCTGTAGACTCTCATGACTCTGTAGAGCTTTACAGTCATTGAACTCAGACATCTCCTTCTCAAAGCAACAAATCCTAGTAGCAGTACAAAAACTGGTTTATGAATAAATATTCTCACTTCTCTGAAACTGTTCCAACTCTTCTGTACCCATTTTGAAGTAAAAGAGACTCAATAGCACACAAGAAGAGCATACTTACTGCCAGAGTGAGTTGGTAAGACCACATGTAAGGTTCAATCATTGAGCATTTATTTTCTTACCAGTTTTTAATAACAACTGTATAGTGGATTGCTGCTGTTCTTTCAGTTTTGTGTTTTGCAAGTCTACCTCTTTTCTTAGTGCTGTGTGACAATGCTGCATTTGTTATAGATATAAAAAACAATGTGACTACCTGGTATCTTCGTGACATCTAAAACCAGTTTAGTGAACAATTATGTTTTTACTAGTACTATTTTTTTACTGATGAAAACTGACAGTGAAAATTGGGCACCTTAAATTACTTCATGGACTTTTTTTCCCTTCAGGGAATGCAACAGCACATAAATATTCTTCTAGGAAAAGATACCGGAAGCAGGAAGAAAAAAGCAAAATGGGATACCCTTATGGAAATATTGATTAAACAAAGTGAGAAAAGGGAGTTAAAAATCAGGAGTAGACAGAAGCATAGTTGTGTAGGCATCTTCGAACAAGAGTAAGACTGCAGAGAGTTGATAATGGGACATGATCAGGGTCCATGTGTACTATAGCGAGGAAAATTGGGAAAAAAAAAGACAAAAATTACTAGGTGTTTAGGTGAACACCATGGGTTCACTCCTGGCAGGAAAAACATACTATATTATTAGTGCAAAATCAGAAAGCACTGAAAATAAAAAAAAAAGAAAATAATATTCAAGAGGGGTACACAGCTCTTAAGTTCTTGACTTCAGAATATTTAAATTCTGTCAATACAAGAGAAAAAAGATTTTGTTTTAGTGACTTGCTGGTTGCCTTTATGGTGTTAAAAACTTAATTTTTCAAATTGATAATAATTTTTTTGTGTTTTCAGTTGTGGTAGAGAAACTTTAGGATTAAAGCTTGGAATTCATCATAAATATGGTTGAAGTGGAATTTTGCAGTTTGCAGAAAATATACATGTTTCTTTCATAAAAGCAAGTTTAAGTGACAGACCTGATTTGTATTTATGATTTGCAAAGAATGCAAAGGTTTTTAATTTTAGCTTTGCTTTGTACTGGAGATTTTGATAATGGGTGGCATCTATGGTTTGTAATGGTTTTCTGGTCAAACACATATGAAGATTGATGTTTTTTCCAGACAGAAACATATCAAGTACAAGACTGGATCACATAAAAGTATTTTTGGAATTTTTCAAATCAGCAAGTGCTTCCGTTTCTTTCCACCTTTGCTCTGAAAAACTTAAAAAGATTAAGAGATATGGGCCTGGGAAGGAGAGATGAGAGAGGAAAACATTTCTGTGCTCATTTATCTGAACTTCTAATGTCTTTTTCTGTTGTAAGTCCCATGAGATTACTGAAGAAATGGAAACAATTATTTTAAAGTTGAAGATGTGGTATTAAGCCAAAAGTGCCACTCAGATCTCAGGCAAGTCTGGATAGCTGAGTGTTAAGCAATCAAATAACCTTAAGGACAGTTTTGTAATAATGTTCCACCCTGTGAATGGTGGTGGATTATGATCACCAGAATAAGATATGAGAGGTATTTGTGGACTAAAAATTGGTCAGTTTTCCTTCTCTTTCTGCTCTGGCTGTTTCATCTTGGATTTGTCTTTCTTGTGGCCAGTAAATGCTGCTGCCCCTTCTAAACCTTGTGTGACTCAGAAGCTCAAGCAAGAGCAAGGGATAGAGATGAACTTGTCTTGCTGCCCCTTGGTAAGAACAAGATGTGATGTATCTGCTGAAATTTGACAGAATATACCTGTCATGCATTCACCACTTCACCCTGAATCAAAAAGATCAGCAAAGGTTCTCTACAGCTAAAAGTCTGGTGCTAAGTCTGTACCGTGCCTGCAGGAGTATGAAGACGCACCATTTTGGGATTTGCAATGGCAAGATTGGCAATAGCCGGCTTGGCCACCCATCTCCATTTCTCCCTCCAGTCTGCTGGTGGATATTATCTATGATTTCTACTGGCCAGTGCTGGGAGTGGCAGAAGATGGAGAATGTCTGCCCAAGCCTTAGCTTCTAAATTGAAAGAGTGTGTTACCAAGGGTACAACACCATCTTCACCATCCCTCTAATTGTGGTGTCTGAGAATGAGCACACAATTCAAGTGGAATCTGTACTGTTGCCAGGAAAAGAATCTTGAGCAATGGGAGATAAAGGTAGGGATAAGTAGTGACAAGTGACAGTACTGTGATGAAAGAAATACTTTCAGATCCAGCCTGCTGTAGAGAATGTCTCTGATTTCTGTGTTTTACTTATCAAATAATGGTTGAAAGAATAAACAAACAAACAAAAAAGTGTCTCAATTATTTTCTTCTTTCATAATATGGTGTAAGATAGGGATAAGGTTACTTGTATTTTACTTGCCTTCAGAGTGGTATTGTAGTTTGAAGAAAGGGTAATGGGGACAAAAGGAAGAAGGAGAGTCTTTTCTCTAGCTTCATTTCGCCTAAAACAATACCATGAACACTCCTAACAGACCTGCAATGAATCCCAGATCTTTCACTTCAGATCTTGATGACCTTAGATTTACATATCTTTGTGATATGCTAAGGACGTAAGGAATTTGGATGACTGAATATAAATTAGAAAATATAAAAAAAAATAGGGGGTGTCATTTTAGAAGCTGTTTTAGTTAAATCACATCTATACTGTTATCTGAGTTAGAACTTCAGTTCTGTTCCTTACCTGATATTTTTTAAAGGGAGAGCAAACTGATGATATGTAATGGTTGGAGTTTTGCAAGACCTGCAAATGCGAAGGAACTTCCAAGTACTGTCTGCAGTGTGCTAGCTTTTACTGATATATTAGACAGAAAAAAAGGAGCACATACAGAAGATGTCTATCCATTTCCTCACACTTTGAAATCCTTGGAAAACAGTTATTATAGTTTCATTTCTAAAGATGTCTTTTAGGGATGAGGCTGAGAGTAGGATAAGAAAGTCAGTAGACTTCTGGAGGTGGAATCTGAATTACCACAGTGTAAGTTTAAAAGCAAGTTTATGCCATTTTGTAACTGAGGCTATCAGTAAAGCTCAGGTACTGTTTAATTTTCTAAGCCACCATTGCTTCCAGGAAATGTTTGCATTCTTTGTAAAAATGTGTGGACTTTATTCTACTAAGAACTGGAATGTAGTTTTTAATGCTTTCTATTTTGTCAAACACCAAGTAATCCACAAAGTAGTTCTTGTAGCATTTTCTAATCCGCAATGGATAAATCCTGACCTTGTCGATATATGTTTCCTGTGTGCTGTGTTTCCCATGTGCAATTCTGGAGGCAGAATGTGGACTGGGAGAATGTGCTGAACTCACTGTTATAATGCTGTT
This sequence comes from Agelaius tricolor, assembly GCF_023055355.1. Taxonomy (NCBI): domain Eukaryota; kingdom Metazoa; phylum Chordata; class Aves; order Passeriformes; family Icteridae; genus Agelaius; species Agelaius tricolor. The sequence continues at coordinate 16,537,847 of NW_027269264.1, forward strand.
TAACAGAAAGATTAGCTTCAATTCCACTTCAACAAAATCTTCTTTTCTTTGTAGGTGAAATGGAAATTCCAGATTCAAACGACCCCTTAGGTCATATGGATGGACTTGAGAGACCAATTCCAACACCTAAAGGTAAAATTAATTGTAATTTCATCACCCTGTATAAGGTGATAGTATAGTATAAAGTATATACATTCTTATATAGTATAAAGTATAAACATTCTTCAGAAAGGACGAACAAAATCCTTTTATAGTATGTTCACTATATTTGTCTATTAATACAAGTCTGTAAAGAAGGCAACCTTCCTTTTGTGAATTAGCACTTCTGATTCCAGGCAGTGATAGCAAGGTTAAAGGAGTCTATAAAAATTAATTTCGAAGCATGTTGAGTTCCCCCACATGGAGGGGTTAGATGTTTTAATCCAAACACAGTGTGCTATTATTACCTTCTTTGCATGTTTTATTTCACATTGTTGCCATGAAATTGATTTGATTTTGTACAGTGCCACACTTAGCATTTCCAGGTAAATGTTAAGTATTGGTGTCTTTAGTCTGAGGTAATTAAATCTAGCCCATTACAACACAAGAATACATACTTTTAAAGTAGCTCTGAGCATTAATGCTTTGTTTTTTTAAACTGATTGTAGTGTCAGGATTTCCAGTTATTTATTAGTTAACATAAATTTTGTGACACTTCACCATTTAAAACTCTAGATCCAAATGCTATTCTTGGATCAGAAGATGCACATATTTACTGCAAATTGTGCTTCCAATTGCGATTTGGTGCAACTTTCTAAAGCAGGAAATTTTCAGTATTCTACCTGAAAAACAGTATTTTTTTCAGTTGTGTACTGAATTTATATTTTATGGATGCATTGCTGTAGTAATGTCAACTCTTAGGCTAAAGAAGAGTCAGATAATAATGTCAGCTTCATTTATGAGGACATGTTGCAATCTATGGAGCCGTGGTATTGACCAGATCTTCTTGCAGTTTGTCTTAGAGGAACATGAATTTTGGGGATACTTTGGAATATAGTTTCTCTTCTTATAGATATCCAAGGTTATCTAATCCTTATTGTCTTCCTGAATATTAGTTAGATTTCGTACCCTAAATGTGCATATTGGGAGGTTTTTTTTATGGAATCTTCCTTTAAATTTGGTCCATAAGTCAGTAAAACAAAGATATGTTTCTGTTTGCACTCGTGACCACCTTGCTACTGATTATCATCATGGGACTAAGTCTCTCCTATTTGGAAAGAAGACCTTGTACACTCCATTTCTCAACTCTTCACTACTTTCTGAAACTGCTGAAATATTTTAGAAGTTTAGAAATTGACATTTATTCTGGAAAAAAAAAATTGTAGTAGTATTCCTGTCAGTAGCACTGTATTACTACTAGTTGTTTTATTCACACTGGAGTACACACTACTTTTGATGAACAAGGGCCATGTTTAATTTTTAACTGCATCTGATAGGCTTGTTTGCCTGGCAAGTTGGTCCCACTTCTCTCTTTTGTTATGTTTGAGCCTTTAAGGCTACAGACATAAAAGAGAGAGCGGTTTTTTTGTGTTTTGTTTTTTTTTTTTTCATGTGACAGTTCTTGGTTAATTTCTTGCTGAAAAAGGAGTTCTGGTCACTTCCTTCCTTTGCAGAGCCACAGGCAGTATCTGTCTGAGGGAGTAATTAATCACATCTCAAACATTTCTACAGGGTAAGAACTGTATATTTCCTTCAGAAAAAAAAAAAAGGAAGAAAAAAAAGAGCCCATGTTCTTAAGTTATTCACTGGTATACAATCAATTGTTAGTTTCCAGCATACCTAGCTAGGAAATGGCCTCATTTGCTCCCATTTATTTATTTTTTTTTAATGTGGGCACAAAATTCTCCATAGAAGCAAAACTAGTTGGAATGTTAGCTCAGGTTTTTCTGTGTCACAGTAAGGCATCAGGTTTTGTTACAAAGAACCACTGGACAGTTCTACTTCAAAGTTCGGGCATACTGTTGAGATCATTAGAAACAGTTCCTAAGCCCTTCGATCCCATCAACCTTCTTCTTTCCTTCAGAAATCTTTAGTTATTTTGATTTGCTTGTAACCTCCTATTTTTAAAATTTTTCTCATTTTGGAATAGACCCAAAACAGGTATGGGGATAACCAGCTTTAATAATACCCAAATTAAAAACCACATTAAAAGTACCAAGTGTATTAGTCATCCTCTTCTCTAGAATCTTCCAGAAGTCCTGAGAAATGATTCTGTCTGCAATGACAAAATGAGTTTAAGAAAGGTGTTATTAATAATGCTCATTTACAAAGATGTTGCAAGTCTTTTCCTACAAGTGAAGCTAGCCTTCTAATACTTGATGAGAAAGGGCAATAGCTTGGCTGGGCCTTTGAGGAGAATTTATTTTCCATTGTTTCCTTTAAGTGAACACTTGAATGACTAGAAAGCACTGTGTCTGAGCAGTGTTTCACTGAAAACCAGTGCAGAGCAGTGAGTGTTTGCTGTAGAAGAACTTAGGTCTGCTTTGGAATAAAAGTAAAACATTCGAGCACAGTCCAAGTCCCCTCTCAGTCCAATCAGTCTTTTTAAAGTTGATAATTTCACCAATCTTACTCTCAAGTACGCCTTGCTTGGTCTCTTTCTCTTTTTCACAAACATTCTAACATACTCTCACTGGGTCTTAAAAACCCACCGATTTCAAAGGAGAGGACAATGTGTACATTGTGACAATGTTACAAAGCTAATACTGCTTCATTCCTGGATTGGCAGTTGTTCATTCCTTGTTCCTAAGGTAATTTCAAGAGAATGTGAACCAAATCAACTTATTTTACATGTTTCTGGATGGATTTTTCTACATTAAGAAAAAAAATTGAATGAAGGATGAGATGCAAATTGGATTAAATTAGGCTGTAAAGGTATAATTTCATCTGGAAATATTATGTGGCATATATAATAGTGTAGTTTCCTTAGCTACTCATGTGTATTTTGGGAGATCTGCCAACATCCCTTCCATTTTCTAATGTGACTCAAATAAACTGTAAATCACTCATCTTTGTATCAGGATTAAATAAAACAGAGGATGAAGAATTGAGGGGACTGTTTTTTATTTAGGAAAATGTTCTGTGCAAGTAATCGTGAGTCTTAGGCTTCAGTCTATCCTCCTTAGTAGGATGCTATTTCTCAGTTTATTTGGAATTCTGATTTACTTGTGGAAGGAGTCACTTAACTGGATTCCCACCACCTGCCAAGATGTTACAGTGCCATTGATGTCCCCTAAGCTCAAGGTCATCATACACACCTTTAGAAGGACATAATTTGCATTTCAGCAACTTTCACATGCATTCTCTTTTACTACAGTCTTCAGTTATTTTATAAGCCTAGGAAACTCTGTATCTCATGGATATTCTTTATAGATTACCTGTCAATTTCATGAACACTTTATGCTTAGTACCCTAAATTTTACTGTAAAACAGTAAATTTTGGAACAATGGTGTCTTCCTCAGCGTTCCATAAGCCAAAGTATGTATCTTAGGTGAAAAATTGTGTCTTCATTGTGGGAAAATGTGACTTTGCTTATGGTGGAAATATCATTAGTTTAATTACTCAGAATATTGCCCCTAAACCCTTTTGTGTTGGATATAAGTTTATATTAGTCTAAAAGTGCCAGAGCAGAAATTTGCCATAATAAAGAGTTGTGGTGAGAAAGATCATGCTCTTCTATTTATACCTAAGAAAAAAAGATTATTTGAAGACAAAAACGAAAAAAGCTGGGAAGGCGTTAAGAAAAATAAGATAGCTTAGGGAAAAAAATCCCACATTGCTTTTTACACAAAGTCAGAGTATACGTATTTTCATAGGGGTTTTGAACACTATAAGTGTTTTATTCCATGATTATGAAAATGGTCTAAATTTATGTAGTTATGCAGAAAAAATGTATTTGTCCTTTTTTTTTAACAGGTGATTTTAAATTCTGAGTATCTCAAACTGAGACTCTTGTAAACTGTGATGTGTTCAGTTGGCTTTATGGGCTTTTTTGACTATTGCATAAAGTCAATTAAATAAATATTTATATCTTATGGAGAAATAAGTATTCTAAAAAGTGATTAAACATATACACAATTATTACTGCTTGGTCTGAAAATACTCTTGTATCTTCAGGTATCTAGCCATTTATGAATCAAATTTTCCTTTCTTTTTCTCAAAAACTGGGCATTCAGTGTTGGTGTTTCTTGTGGAGTGCAGAAAGAAAGGTGAACCCACCTGGATAGGAGCCAAAGTGGATGATTATCTCAGAGTACCATTGTCTCAGGAATACAAAGAAGATGTGAATCTCAGTGTAGTATCATCGATACTGACACTTAGTCTATGTGTAAATTGTCAAATCACTTAGACTCCCCTTGTTTCTACTTTCTGCTTCTGGGAAATAAGTGTAATGGTATCATCCCATCTTAAGAGACTTCAATATTCATAAATGATCTGGAAGTTCCAAAATAAAAAGGGTTAAAAAATTGTTACTAAATACTATTCATGGTTGCCATATTGAACCTTATTTTAAAATTACAAATGCATAAATATTTTTAAAATCACATAGAAAAAAAAGAATAAAAGCAATAAAAAATGAACAGGAACTAAAACTTGAATTGAAAACAATTAAGCCAGAATTTACATAATCTAAAGTAACTAAGGAGTCTTAAAATATTTTTTTAAAATGAACTTCAAAATCACAGCTAAGATCTTAAAATTACAAAAGCAGAACAATAATTTTATATTGTGTTTATGCCAAGAATAACACATATGGTTTGAGCCAATAACTTGGACATGTAAGTGCCAGAATAATGTAAATAAAACTAAGAAATATAATACACATGTGAGGTCTTAGTGATAGTTGCACCCTTTAGGTTTTTAGTTTAGTATCTATTCTTGTGCATATCTTGACAATGATTTGACACACTCTGGAAAAGCTTATTTTTATATTCTTGCCAAAACATGAATAATAGACTTGTCATCTTAATGTTGATTTGCTTTGGGATTCTGTTTGATATATTTATATCAAATTTATTCAATTTAAAAAGATGAAGTACTGGCAACCTAACAAAGGTTTTCCAAATATGAAAGAGTTTTGCTGGAATTCATGTCAACCATTTCCCTAAGCTATGTTATTCATAGAGTACCTAGAATATGATAGCAAAACATAATATATAGATTAAGTTGCATTGTCCTCTCATAGCTTCTTGACAGAACAGTTTTTAATCTGTTCAAGCAAAATAAATACTAGTCTTGCTTGTAGACTGTGTTGGAAACCATAATGAAAGAGAAATTTAATTTACAGCATTTTTGCCTACAGCAAATGCAGAAATATCTACCAGATAGATTTTCCTTTTGACATAGTTGAACCATGCCAAAGATCACTGAAGGCAAAGGAAGCATTTTGCTTCATTTCAATGACCCTTGGAAGCAAGCCGGAGTATAAAAACCATTATATAACAATATTAATTTCACAACACAGGAAATTTCTGGACATTTTACTTGTATTTTTTAAAGAAACAATCTTTGTTATCCATCTCCCAAATAAAATATAAATCTTTATAATATGACATTTACAATAGGACATTCACAGATTTGGCAACATGTTACAGAAACAAAATATTTTCTATAGAGTATTTATTCTCTGTTTCAAAATTATGTTAGTATTAAAACAGATTAAAAATTCTGTTCCAGTTTTAAAAAATTCTACTTGACTACTGCTTAGCACAAAATACAGGACACAAGTTAAACACAAGTTCTAGCATTTTCACATTTCATTTTCCCTTGTTTCCTGTCCAAATTAAGATTTACTAAGACAGAAGGAGAACTACGTTGGGAAAAAAATTGCTTTGCACATCATTGAGGTCCTAATTTATCCTGGGAAAATTTGTTTTTTTTCCCCAAAGCATTCTGTCAAACTGGCATCTACACTGTGTTTGTGGTGTGACATACGTTACCAAAAAAGTAACTGCTGATTATCACCACAGAAATTAAAAAAAGAAAACATTCTTTAAAACATGGTTGGTTAAATTTTCCACTTTGTTTGAAAGAATTGCAATTATGGGTTATCTAAAGTGGACACCAAATAACAGAGCAGCTCAACAAATGGCTGCCCGCTCTGTCATAGAAATACTTCAGAACCAGTGAGGACATAAACATCGCTTCTCAAAGAGGAAATTAAACCAGCAAACAGAGAGTATGCAGTTCAGGGTGGACAGAGGCAGAGAAGAGGCCCTGAGCTGCCCCACTGCTCTTTGGCTGCTCTGGAGAACTTTGGAAAACACAAATGCTTCAAAGTTCATAAGGTTAAAATATTTATTACTTGGTTTGTAATAACAAGGTAATATAAAACACTGCAGAAAATACCTGTAAAATTGGCAAGAGTAATGATGAACTAAAGCTGAATTTTGACCTGCAGGAAATAGGTGCAGTGTCGCTGACTTCAGGCAAAGTCTATCTAATTGCTCTGGGTCTGAATTAACCCATAAATCTTTGGCATTGCTTTCCATGGTAATAGTTTTGCTCTTGTTAGTATTAGGATCAGATTCACAGATTCATATGAAATATTTTGGGTGGCTTAAAGATATGGATCTAATTACTTCCTGCAGTAGTTCTGTTTTAATTAGTAAAACAGGAAGTTCTAACATGGATTTAATCCTGAGTTAATAAGTCCTAATGAGTAAATTTACTATCTGTTTTCATCCAAATGTATTTGAATTTAATATCCATGACTACTCCAAAAAGAGGACTCCACCCAGCTCATTTTAAATCAGAAAAAGTGAAATAATGACAAGGGTTTGAGCAAGGTATAAGCTGATCAGTGTCACAAGATCAATGTAGCCTTCTCATGTACTTGCATGTGAAGAGCAAAAAACACATTAGAGAGCTGGACAAGCCACAATCCCTGTCTGTCATCTTACAGGACTTGAATTGGCCTCACCTTTTAGACAGATCTCTGCTTCTTTCATTTCTTGGTTATCAGAAGCATCTCTGAGCCAGATGAATGTACCTTGGTGCTGGCTCCATGCTCGAAGGGGCCCAGCTTCTTTGCAAAAAAGGTCTTTAAACTATTTTGCCTCCCTTGTATGAGCACATTCGGCCTGTCCAAATGTTGAACCAGATTGTTGAACCAGAGGCTCACAGAACTACAGAACATTCTAGCCTGGGGGGCACCTCAAAAGATCATCCAATCCAACAATTCTGGGGAAAGAAGGCTTAGACAAGACAATCTAGTAGTCTGTCCAATCATATCTTGAAAACCTCCAGCGATGACGACCCTACCCCATCTCTAGATACTTCATTTTACGGGGAATGATTGTTCTCACTGCAAAAAATGTCTCTATTCTATTGAAATGAAACATTTCCTGGCTACTTTCACTTGCTGCCCTCTGTCTTCTCCATATAGCTCCTTGTGATGATTGTCTCTGTTCTTTTTGTAGGTGCCTTTTAGGTACTGAAAAACTGTGGTGATGCTCCCCTAGCTGTTCTCTTCTCCAGGGAGAAGAGACATAACTACTTGTAATCTTTCCTCATAGGACATGTTGTCTAGCCTTTGATGATAGTGATAGCCCTCCTTTGAACCCTCTCCTGTCTTTCTGTGTTATTTTTGAATTCTGGGGATCTGAACTGGACATAATACTGCAAGTGTGGCCCAATAGGCACAGAGTAGGTTGGGATTGTGGTATCTCTGTCTCTGCTAGGTAACACCCCTATGGATGCTGCCCAGGATCTCAATGGTGCTCATGAGAATAAACTACATACAGACTATGAAAAAATGGTGAAATAACAAAGTATGAGTGAAGTAGCCATAGAAAATCCTTTTCTAACATGTGGTAGGACTGATCATGCTTTCTTTCATGTTGCTAGAAATGCTTATGTATGTAAAATGTTGGCTTAAAGAGAAGTTTTAATCAATGGCTTCAGTTGACGATATCAGGAAGTAAATTTACTGGTTTTGTTTTCCCTGCCAGAATGTCAACATAGTATTTCTATTTTTTCAGCTATGAAATGTAGCTAAAACCATAATAAATTACATTGTTGTGGTGTGACATTGCTGAAAGCATTAATGTAATTTTCTCCCTTTTATATAAGTTATTTGAAAACAAATATTGTTTGTATTCTGTCAAATGTTTTGAAGTCTGCTAATGATTTTAAATTAAAAACAGGGACAACTAATATAAAATTAAATAAACAATAATTTACTATTTCATGACAAAAAAGAATAAAACAATTTTACTGTAAATTTTCAATATTGTGTGGAGACTTTATATACTTGGATTTATTTAATTTTCAGTTTAGACTTATTCTAATAATTTTCTATTTAATGAAAAACTAAATTTGCACTTGCCTACATTGTATGTTCATATTATTAATTATAACAGGACTTCTTTTGAAAGGCCAGTGGTAGAGAACAATATAACACACAGGAAAACCCTGTTTTCCAGCAATATCTGGCTTGTACATGTATTATATTCTGATATTTCTACTGCTCCCTTCTCCAATGTTACACTTATCTATTATAGAGGAGCTGATTTTCACGGCCCTGTCAAATATAAATCAAAGCAGAACATCAATTTTCTTAAGGTATTTCAGAAATTGGACTGTCAGTGTAGACCATTTCTTTACTAGTGTTGGATTTATGTACAATAATATGCTATTACTTAATTAAACAGACAAAAATTATCTGAGTGATAGGAAAGGTCTACATGTGAGCATCCATCAAAATTATTTGATATTTGTATCCAGCTGCCATAAAAATATGATGTAATTTGAATTCCTGATGCTTTATGTCTAGAAGGTCTAAATTCACTGGAACAAACACATGAGCATGACAGCTAGACACTTTTCTTACCTGTTCTGTAAGGTAATATAACAACATTATTGTTTCAGTGGAATTACATATTGCCAAGCTTTCAGTATGTGATGTGTATCAGTTGCAGGACTCCTAACATCAAATTAAATTTATAAATAATAACCTACAAAAGATTTGATTGTCAGGTTTTGACAGTGTTCTTCATCAATTCATTCTTTTTTGTCATCCCTAGAGATCACAAATACAGCCTTGACAAGCCCTTTGCTTTTAACAAACCACTAATTAGGACTTGTAGTTTTCACTTACAAAATAACTACAAAAGGTTATTACACACTATCCATACAGATGTTTCCTTGGCCATATATTTTGACTTGATGTAAAAATGGCAGTCTATAATCAGCTTATGTGTCCCCTCTCTATCACAGTTTACTTCTGCAATTGAGACATTATTTCTTTAAATTGAATGTAAGACATATAATCTTGAAAATTTATTATAGTATAAGCCTGTCCAAATCAACCTAATTTTTAAGATTTTGTTGAGTAACTAAAAAGTCAAATTAATATCTAAAAGTAATTTTTCCAATTGTAGTTCTTTTTGAGACAAATCTGTGATCATGTAAGAAGATTATGTGGTAAAATCACCATGATATTCCAATATGGTAACAACTGGGATTATTCTTTCATGGAGCAAGGTTTTTTTTGCTGTTGGAACAGAACAGCACTATATGTATGTTAGGATGTTAGTATTTTAGCATGTCAGATGTAGAAAAAGTCACTGCTGCTTCAAATAGACATTAGGAGTGTAATAGTATCAATTAATGATTGACCTTTGAATCTGCATACCTACCTGCACACAAGCATGAAGTCAGCAAGGAAACATAAATTGGAGTGTGATGCTGTGGTGTTCTTAGGACAGTGAATTGCATTTTTTTTAATCTTGAAAGAAAACTGAAATTGTTTCCAGGGCTTTCTCTTAGAAAAGAACCTTTGAGCAGGCTTTTACCTCAACCCAAGTAAAGTTTGATCTTTTATGACCTTTTATCTTCTTAGGTTATTTCCTGACCTTCTTGGAACCAGTAAACAATATCACTGTAGTCCAGGGGCAAACAGCAATCCTCCACTGCAAGGTAGCAGGAAATCCATCCCCGAATGTCAGATGGCTAAAAAATGATGCTCCCGTGGTTCAGGAGCCAAGACGGATCATCATCAGAAAAACAGATTATGGTTCACGTCTAAGAATCCAGGATCTAGATACTACAGACACAGGATACTACCAGTGCGTGGCTTCAAATGGGATGAAGACAATAACTGCAACAGGAGTTTTGTTTGTCAGGCTTGGTGAGTTCCTGGCTTTTATGACTGCTCAGACTGCTTTATAGACTAGGTATTAGTTTTAACCATAGCATAATGAGAAATGAATTTAACCTTTTAGGAAAAATTCTCAACACAAAAGAAAATAAAGTCAGTGCCTGGGGCCTCTCTCCCAGCACAGAACTTCTCAGTTGAACTTGATACCTCTTTAGTGGTAATAAAAGAAAGTAAATACAGATGTAGAGGTCTGTAAATACACAGAAGAAAAAAAATTAAAGAAGTGCTGGTAAAAAGTACAAAAAGGTAACATTTCATTGCCTGGAGTTTTCACTCTACTGCTGAACTCAGTCTGTGAAAAAAACAAAAACTGATGAGAAGAATGACAAGGGGTTTTCTGTGTGATGTTCATAGTTCTGGCCCTATCCTTGTGAATATCAGTTCTGTACTGCTATGTGGAGCGTGGCCTCAAATTCTGTCTTTTGACATGTAAAGGTATACCACACCTTTGAACAAGTGCTTATATGACATTTTGGAGACTTAATAGTCCAATCTGGAAGCTAGTCTTTTATTTAGCTTCCCTGTGGAGCAATGGGAGAAAAAATTCTAGATGCATTTTTCTAAATTTTTTTCTTATTTTGTAATGTAAATAATGGATTCCACAGTTCAGTTTGTAGATATTGAGTATTGAAGTGCTGAGTATTGACCCTTGCTCCTGCTGTTGCAAAAGTTGATCATCCCCTTGCCACATCCTAAATTCTGATAGTAAGGCACAGTTGGGGCTTATTAAAAGGTAAACGATGTGTTAAAATAACACCTTGTCTAACTACCTGTGTCTTTATGGTGGAAAATATTTTATGAAAAAAACTAAGTCCATTCAGGTTGCTACTGGAACAGACAGTAGATTCATGTGATTTTTATTTGTGGCTTTGAAAATAACAATATATAATTATGTTCAGGAATGCAGAGGGTTTTGTTTGGATCTTGAGATAAACCTTCCTTAAAGAGACAATTTCCTTTAGATTGCTATTGACTTTTTTTATTATGTTGTCCTTGAGCTAAACTTGTCAGCAATACTTGTTTGTTTTATGTTTGCAGGTCCAACAAACAGCCCAAATCACAATCTTCAGTAAGTACTCTTTGGAAAATTACTTAACGTGCTCTGACTACTTTTGTTCTGTCAGAATTTAGTTCATAAACTCAGTAAACACTGCCTGCAACCACAGTGTTCTTGCTAAAAGTATCTAATTTGGCCAAAAACTCTCAGAATGGATGCAACTTTTTTAGACAGAGGCTACAATGGGTTTTGATTTAATTGACTATTCTTGAGCAACTTCTGCTTGCTTATTTCATGTTTTGAACAAACAAATTACCACAAAGTCATGTTGGAACAGTAATTGTTTACAGGGCAAGTATGGGCTAGAAGAGTGGTTAAAAATGAATGGTAAAATGCTTAGCTTGCTGTGGTTGCAAATTTACCCATGTTATATGATTATAACTGGAAGAGCCAGGTAAAGCAAGACTAAAATCCTGTAGTTAAGTAGCTGTTTGTTAGTGTGATTTTTGACTTGAGTGGTGGTTTGGTGATTTCAGCAAGATGCTTGGGTTTACCTGCTGATTCAGTTGTAAGGATGAAAAGAGAATCATAGAATGGTCTGGATTGGAAGGAACCTTAAAGCCACCCAGTTCCAGCCCTTCTGCCATGGGCAGGGACACCTTCCACTTTATCAGGTTGTTCCAAGTCCCATCCAGCCTGGCCTTGAACACTTCCAGGATTGAAGTATCCACAGCTTCTCAGAGCAACCTGTTCCAGCTCTTCACCACCCTCTGAGTAAAGAATTTCTTTTTAACATGTAATCTAAACCTGCCCTTTTCCAGTTTAAAGCCATTGCCCCTAGTCCTGCACTATCTCCCAGTATAAAAATCCCCCTGCTTCCTTTATATGAGAACCTTTTAAGGGTGCAGTGAGATCACTCCAAAGCCTTCTCTTTCTCCAGGCTTAATAACCCCAGTTCTCTCAGCCTGTCTTCGCAGAGAGGTGCTCCAGCCCTCCGATCATCTTCATGGCATCCTCTGGACCAACTCTAAGAGGTCCACATCTTTTTTGTGCTAAGGACAACAGAGCTGGACCTAGGATTCCAGATGGGCTCCCATGAGGGCCACACAGAGTGGTAGAACCCCCTCCCTCACCCTGCTGGACACGCTGCTTTGCATGCAGCCCAGGGTACAAGTGTCCTTCTGGGCTGAGAGCTCACATTCTTGGGTTACTTCCAGCTTTTCATCCACAAGAAACCCCTTCAAAGGGTTGCTCTCAGTGACTTGATCTCCCAGTCTGTGTTCATGTCTGGGATTTCCCCAACCCTGGTGCAGCATTTGGCACTTGATCTTGTGGAACTTTTTGAGGTAGGTGCAATTTGCCCTTATTAAAGGCTGTCTTGGGAACCCTAATTTATTTCCACTTGAGAAAGTCATTAAGTAATAATTTTTTCACTGTATCAGTCAAAATATTTTATTTATGTTATTATATAACATAATATGTTATATACCAGCAGTGCTGGCTGCCTTGGGTCAGCTTGTTGTCTTTTATATGCTGTGGGATAACTTCTAGGAGGATCTGCTTAATGATTTTTCCAGGCAGACAGGTGAGGCTCACCAGTCTGTGGTTGCTCACATCTTCCTTTCTCCTCTTTTTAAAAATGGAAGTGATGTTTCCTTTTTTTCAGTCACCAGGGAGTTCGCCTGACTGCCTTGACTTTTCAAATATGATGAGATTGTTTTGGCTACAACATCAGCCAGTTCCCTCAGGATTCTGGAACATAGTTCATCTGGTCCTGTAGACTTGGAACTACTCAGCTACATCAAGTGATCCCAAACCTGCTCTTCACTTAATGGGAGAGACTTCACTCCCCCATACCCACATGGAAGATCATGGACTTTAATGGAAATGGTGACTGCCAGTGAAATCATTGAATAACTCATCTTTCTCCCTATCAGTCACCATCAGTTTTTCCTTCTTGCCTTTCCTTTCTGGCCTATGTCATACCGATAAGCCTGGGAAACAAGTTTTGCATTGATTCACTTATGTTATAGAAAAAGTAATTAATTTTATTTCTTTTGGCTTCCCTAGTATTTTCCAAGTGCTTTTCCTGTACTGAGAATGAACTTGTTAATATTTCACAAATACCAACATAAATAGAACATTTTGACTGATACAGTGAAAAAAAAAATTACTTCATGATTTCCTCAAGTAGAAGTAAATTATGGCTCCCAAGACGTCCTTTATCCTGGGTTTTCCTAGGTTTCCTTATCCTATTTTCCTAGGTTTTTAATGCTTTGCTATGCAGTCTTTGCTAGTTTTGAACACTAAGTTAAAATAAAGAAATAACTAGGAAAAAAAAATTAAAAATCCTTTCATTTGGCTTTTGACACTTCACAATGGTCTTGTACCATTGGTATTGCAAGCAGTAGTGTGCCATCATTGTTCTGGACCTGCCATTAAAAGACGAACTGAAGAGTACGCTGCTGGTAGATTATTTTCTTTTTAATATCCACTAGATTGGACAGAAACCTGATACTTTAGAAAAACGAGGTCAGGTCAAAGGTCTAGTAAGTCATGAGGGTCTTATCATATGAGGCCCAGGAGCTTTCAGGGATTAGGGATCTTTGCCTCATTGCATGCTTACTTCTGTTTCAATTTTTTAAAAAAACAGTCCTTCAAATAAAATGCCATGTTTTGGTGGTAGAATTATTTTGTTTTCAGAAACTGACCCTGATTTTTTAAAAATCGAATATTTTGCATAAAATCATGTGGGTCAGTTTGTAAGCCAGAAAAGAGGAAGGGTGGAAAAAGGCAAAGGAGTACCTAACTGCTTGGAAGGAGGTCTCATGGAACAAAGGACTCTTTCCATTCACTGTCTGCACAGTGCAGCCTCACACTGAGCCACACGAGAGCCATTGCTGCTGGTATTAGTGCTTCAAAAAAGACATGCTTCAGTGGAAACTTGAAACATAAAACCATTGTAACTTGGTTTAAGATTATACCTATTGAATATTAAGGGATAAGAAACATTATCTATGTAGATACCATCTAGCAAGGTATTTTTATGCAGTTCATGCTGTGGATTCCTAGAATTAATTGGCAATTAGAGATTGCCAGAGAGAAAATGTGTGTAATGCCGTCAGACTTGCCAGTGCAAAAAAGCATCTTGACCTTCAGGTAATGAAGTTGAGGCGTTTTCATAAAAATCTAAATGTAAAATCTTTCCATCAAATACATAGTCTTAAATTGCTGTGGGTTATTTGGAGACATCTTTATTTTCTGTCAAGATCCACATGTCTAAAAATTTCCAGGGAATTTTCTGGAGAAATTGAGAATTACAATCTATCTTGTTTATCAAAAGTATTAAAATTACCGAAAATAGTAACAGATAATCCAGATTAATTTACAAAGAAAATAAATTTGAAACATGGTCAAAAAAATAGTTTCTGATTAGCCTTTGCTGTCCAGAGGGCTGTGCTACTAAAGGGTTGTTTTACTAGAGTACAATCCTTTAGCAATCCTTTCTCTCACTGCATTATGCTTTTACTTTTTGCATCATTAGTATTTTTAGTTTTGCCTCTCAAAAGAAAGACATCCTATCTGTTCAGAAAGATACAGGTGTGTGGATATAAAATAAATGTTTAACAAATACCAGAGAATGGTTTTTTTACCATTATTTAAAACAAAGCAATGGGCATTAATATCTTGGAGTCTAAGAGCAGAAGGGCAGAAACAGTTGTCTTTCCTTCTAGAAGTGTTGGTCTTTGAAGATAACATTATTCTAAAAGACTGCATGTTCTCTAGTCTAATATATTTTTGTTTTGAATTGAATGATTAGATTAAATTTTACCCATTGGGCAAATTCTGGTTTTGAAACAGTTAAACTATAGTAGTGCCACCTTGAAGGGAGCTTGGGATGGAAGATATCTAATATTCAAATATTCCTTTTGTTGGCTCTTACGGGCTTCTGGAAAATTTGATGAAGCCTCTGTGAAGTGAGGAAGGCACACAGAATGCAGGCAGAAATTCCCCTAAGCTCAGCCAAGTGTATGGGGAAACAGCTCTGTTGTCACTGCTGCACTTTTCCCTGTGTGACCTTTCTGAAATCTGCTTAGGATGCCAGGAGCTGAGCCCTGTGCAGAAGAACTGGGTTTTTAAAAGACTTTGAGAAGTCCCTGTTTTATTGAACTATGACTAAGATCTGTTATGGGCCTGCAACTTTTGCTGCCTGTATATTGAATGCTTAGGAAAAGTAGGTGAGAAGAAACACTGCCACCAAATAGAAACAATCATTACTTTGTGGAGGAATTTTTGACATATTAATTATTCAGAATAAATTTGCCTGTTCTTATGTCTGATTTTCAAATGGTTTGGGACAGCAGTAATTTTTTTTAAGATTTGGGCCAATGAAGAAAATCGATGATGCAACTGTAGTTAGGAAAAAAACAGTTCTTTCAAAGAGTGGAAAACAGAATGTATAAAACCAGTAAGGTGGCTCTGTTAAAACTCCAGTGAGGAGGTTGGGTTTGTGAGCAATTTATTCTCCATGGTCTACATATCCCAAAGCACACCTCTTCTGTGACCTCAAAAGGAAATTTCTGCATGATGTGAGGGGCACTCGTATATCTTTATGATGGAAACAAACTCATTTTTATCATGTGATGAATCTTCATGAATCCCAAAGCTCTTTGGCAAGCCAAAGGTATCTAACATCATACTAAGAAAATACGCTTCCCTTACAGTCAAATAGCAGCACCAGTTATATCTTCTTCCTTTCCTTAGGTGGTGTGGCAAATTTCTTTGGTCTCAACATAGTTTAGCCACAGATAACATTGTTAATCTTGGAAATTATACAAGATTATCTTAAAATTCACATAAACAGATGTTTTTTTAAAACAATACAAGGTTGTTTCAACTCAGAAGTTACAGTGTTTATTCAGGCCCATAAGGACCAGGTGTTTGATGATGTGCTTCCTCCAGAATGACATGCATGCCTTTTGTTTCATCAAGATATTCATGTGGCTGAGACAACCATATTTGAACTATGTATGTTTTTTTAAGATGCTTGTGGTAATATGTTGAAGTTACAGAATAAGCTCATACTTGTGTTTTCATTTCCTGTTTTAATCAAGGAAAAAAAAGAATTTTGTGATTAAAACACAGGACTGTAATTTCAGAGGTCTGGATTTAATTTCTGACTGTACTCCTGTCTCTGTGTGTGATTGCAGCAAGTTGTTTAACCTTTGTCTCTCCATGTTTTGTACATCAAATGGAGATGGCGGATCTTGGGAATTTTTTGCCTTCTTCTGCTATGGGATCAGATTATTTCAAAATGTTTTGGGTACGTTCTTCTCCCCATAAAGTTTGGAATGTTATCCTGTTTTATGAGTGAGGAACTGAGGCACAGATTTTCTTGGGCTGGTCTACATTAAACAGCATGTGTTTGTCTTGGCAGATTTCCTGACTCCCTGACAATCCAATTTGGGGATCTGGCTGAAACATGCTGCAATTCCCTCCTAGCCCCTGTGTGTCAGTTTCCTTTTTTTCTTTCAAGGCTGAGGGGGAGGCTGTATTTCACCCTCCTGTGGGTTTGGGGCTCCTTTCAGGGGATTTTGATCCACAATCTCAGATCTACTTTTGACTTCATCATTTTAAATGTCCTTTGACAGTCCTTCAGGCCAAGACAGGAAATTTGGAGGAAGGACAGAACTAAAACCAAGGTTACACTAAATTTTTTCTCTTTTATCTATTTTAGAGTGCAATTTTTCCATTTTTCCTCTAATTATGTTGGATACAGCCTAGAAAGGCTCAGATGTTTATGACATCACAAATTAACATGTAACTAAAATTTATACTCTATTCTGCCCGGAGATGTAGGGTGTGCTCAGAGGAAGCTGACAGTCTATCTTGTAATAAAACCCGATTTTTTAATCTAATGTTACTCATGCATTTCAAAAATTACTTCCCCCCCGCCCCACTCTTTTTAAACCCCAGAACTTGTGTAATTCAAGGCAGAGTTAAAGAGCAGTGGAAATACTGTTTTGGGTTGTTTTGCACCGCACCAAATCACAGCTTCTTCCCACACGACATTGCTACATCAGCTTGAATCTTCCACTTAAATGCTTTCTAATCACAAGTAAATAAATTATGAACAATCTAATGCATTTTATATTATTTAGTGGATAGAAGTAGAAATTCAGTGTGCTTACAAAGTTGATGAATTTTAAAAGCCAGATATGTATTTAAACTAATATAAATACCATCTTGGAGTAGACACAAGTGTCTGTGTTTCTGCCTCTTTTTGTCTGGGGAAACTATTACAAGTGGTAGGTTTTCTTCCTTTCTGTGAGAGGGAGAGAAGAACGGAAAAAAGATGTTTGCAGGGAATATATAGGCAGAACAAATTATAATAGTTTGCTTCAATCTGTTATGCTCACTAACCCATGTTGCTCAGAACTCCCCAAAGACAAAGGAAGCTAAGCATATGCACAGGTGATTAAAAATAAATCTTTAAATAAATTAAAAACTCTGCCTTGAAAGTTTTACCCTCTTTTTTGCTATTGTATAAATCAAGTGCCCTTGTGTGAATTAAACTGTAATGCAGATGCACTGCTTTACTGAGAGAGACTGGTGTCAAAGACAAAATAGCAACCCTACAGGACTTGACTTGTATTTGGGCAAGGTTTCTAAATACCTTAGGAAGACGTAGTATTTAGTTATATTTCTTACAGTTAAGCTAACTTAGGGTTAAATGTCAGAAGTGCTTGCCCACTTGTTATTAGCAGTACTGTCAAGATACTTTTAAATACTTTTAAATGGGTTGGCTCAGGCATTGTACGGAATGTAATTCATTATATGTGGGCTACAAGCATGCACTACACCAAACAACACAAACACTTCCTTTCCTGAGGGTTCTTTTTCAAAAATTTAGGCCTTTAGCTTTATATAAATATTTAAGGGAGCTGATGTTTTCTGTGGGTGAGAATTCTGTTTATTTGGAGAACCTGCTTCCTACTCTGCAGAATAGTGGCTAGGTTTTTGGTAGCCAAAAAAGCCCAGGCTGTCATATCAGGCGAGCTGTAAGGTGTGGCTCATAAGCTGTGAAATACATGGCAAAGAGCCAGTTTACAGCTCTTTGTAAATGTGTGACCCCAACACGCCCTCTTCCAGCAAATTCCAGATCAGCAGCAGGTGCTTAGGTTTTATCAGCTCAGAAAAACAGTTTATATTAAACTACCAAAGAAGTTGCAAGCAAAGTTAAACACTTGTTATTCCCTTAAAGGATATATGTAAATTGATATTCAAAGTAGTAATGGCCCTTGGGGTTTTGGCAAGTAGCTACTGCAGCTGTTGGACATCCCTGATATAACCAGCAATCTTTAGTGTGTTTAGATTTTACTTCTTTCCCTCTATCCCTCTCCTACTCTCATTTGTTCAGTAGCTTAAATGGCTTTCAAAGTATTTATTGTATGTCTTACAAAAGGACAGTTATATGTCCCTGAGACTTCCTGTAGGCATTTGATGCCACATTGAGTTTAATTAGAGTTCCTTAGGATGCTGAATAGCCTTTAAGTGCATATAAGGAAAGGGTGAATGTTCTAGTTAGGCACAAAGATAAAGGAACACTATTCTAATGAAAAGTAGGTAATTTAACAAAATGAGATAATGCTGGAACACCATACCATAAATCATCCTTTCAATTTTTATGGCTTTATGGTTAGATTTTTCCCTACTTTTGTATTATTATGTTCTCTATTTCAGTTTGAAAGAGCCAAAAAACCTAGATGCAGCTAATCTAGTGTACTTGAGAAAAAGTCAAACAGATGGTACGAACCAATAATATTTGAACAATTCTACTCAAAATTAAATAACATTAACAGTGATGGAGGGAATTGTTTTTGGAGAAGGCGAAAGAAAATTCATTAAGAAAAATCTGTTCTTTTAAATTGGTATTGTTTTGTTAAGTCTAAAGTCTGAAGTATTTGAGGTATTACTACTCTAAAAGTAGGGCTGCAAGAAGCATGTGTCATCATCAGTTTCTCATACTCCTCAGAAAGCTTAATCTTAACTAGTAGAGGAGTAAACACACAGAATAGAAAATAATATAATAAAATACAATACAATAAAGTGTAATACAGAGCAATACAGCACAATAAAATACAGTAGCTCCAGTTGGCTGGTACCTACAATGATCATTAGTTCCAGCTTCCTGATCACCCTATTGACAAAAGTTAAAGCCCATTATTAAGACCATTGTTCAAATGCCTCCTTTTAAGGCACTAACAGGCACAGGGCATTCACCACCTCTTTAGAGAGCCTGTTTAAGTATGACCACCCTCTTGGTAAGGTAATGTTTCCTGTTGTCCATTCAGAACCTCCTCTGATGCAGCTCCCTCCTCCCCTTCTCGGGAAGCCATAGGGAGCAGTGAGGTCACCCGCCAGCCTCCTTCTCTCCAAAAGCAGCCAAATCCAAAATCCTTAGCCACTCTTCAGGTACATACCTTCCAGCCCATCCACCATCTCTGTTGTCCTCCTCCAGACCATCCCAGGACCTTCTTCCCACCCTTCTCAGAGTGTGGGGCCCAGCACTGCACACGGGACTCGGGGTGAGGCGCACCAGGGCTGAATCCAGCAGGATGATCCCAATCCCAGCTGGTGATGCTGTGTCTGCTGCACCCCAGGATGGGGTTTGCCCTCCTGGCTGCCCGGACACACACTGCTGGCTCACCCTGAGCTGCTGCCTACCAGCACCCCCAGATCCCTTTTGCAGGCCTGGGGATCCTGCTGCATCCCTTTTTCTATGGCTTTCCCAGCCATAGAGTCATTTAAGTAGGAAAAGACCCTTAAGTTCATTGAGTCCAACCATAAAATGCTACATTACATAAAGGCATACTCTCAGCTCAAATATCTGTTAAATTATGCAGGAATTTGTAACATGGCACCTCTACAAGCACGCCTTAGTAGCTAAGGTGTGCTTGTAGATGTGCCTTGTTACAGAGCTGAAGCTGTAGTCACTTTTCAGGTTGGAGGTGCTGTAGATTTCTACTCATTTGTAGATAGCTGCAAAGTAGCATTTTTACACTGCACTTGGTAATTATAGACAACCTCAGTGTGTAATGAAGTTTAGCTACATATTTTTTTACAGGGTTGGGGAATAGAGAGAAAAGTGATAACCTAACGCAACATCAGTAGTTTCAGGATTCAGATACTCCATCAAGAATGTGCTGCGAGTGATCATTGTAGCTTTATATACTCTATGGCTCAGACTGACAGGTGTATCAGTATATACAGGATCTCACTTTTTAAGCATTAAGAACTAAATGCTGAAACAGGAAACCTGGGGAAGCATTTGTTCTCCTAATTGAGTATGCCACATATTTTGGTTTGGGAACAGTTTATTAATGTTAAACCCAATTACATTAATTTACAGAGCTGTGGTTTTGGCACAATTGCTACTCACAGAGTATCAAGCTAATGATGTTTGCATAGCATCATGGGTGTGGCATCTGAAAATAAATTAACTCTGACTTCAGAATATGAGGTATTTTGCCTGTGGAACAATGCAGCCAGCATCCACTATTATTATGCAGAAAGATTTAAATGCAGAAATATTTTAATGGAAAAATATGACAGTCAGGATTAATTGTTTGTATACAGAAAAAAAAAAAGAAAAAGATGAAAGGGGTCTTTAAAATACAGTCTGATAAACATTCAGTAAGTAAAATTTCAAGTCCAAAGGAAAAAAAGTATGGGGGAAGTTACCTTTGGCATTATGTCAAGGCTGGACAAGCACTCCAGCATCCCAGCAATTTTGGGTGATTCAGGGCACTCCTACCCCAGCTCCAGAAAAGGCAAGCTACAGACCCGAAGTTTGTTCATTTTCACCTTCTTCTAGTGGCTGAAGCAGACGTGTGTCTGTTTATTTTTAATTTTTGAGAATTCTACAGGCCTTGCTTGAAACTGTCATAGAATTTCCTGTGGAGAAAAAGCTAATTTTCCTAATTTGGAAAAAAACAACAAACCTATTATGTGAAATTATGACGACACACAAAAATTATTTGATGAGTTCTGGATTCCTTAGCCATGCTAGCCAGACCTCGGCTGCTGGAACAGATGACAAGTGGATAACACTAATAATAGACTGCTGTCTGCAGTACAGACCAGCCCAGAGGTGGAGACACACCCTTAGTCATCCATTGACAGAAATGGCGAGACACAAAAACCGTTAGGTTTTGCTCTCGATTTGAGGGAGACGTGCTCCCCTGGTGGTAGCCATGGTATGCATCCCTGCCCTGACTCTTCATCCTGCTTCCACTGTCCCTGTCCTCCAGGGCCCAAGGCAAACTCCTCACAGCAGCGCCTCAGTTTACCTTAGGGGATACCCGTGGGTGCCAAGCAGTTTTCCTGTGTCACACACAAAGGGTGCAAAGCCTGCTCTAGGCACAGTGTTTGGAGAATAGCAGGTGCACTCGTAGACTGGGCTTATGAGTGCATTTAGGTGGAAATTACATAAAGGCTGGACAAATTCAGGCAGTGTTTCATGGGAAGAGACAAAGTCTGTTCCATGTCTCGTGTCTGCTCAGTAGCAAGACAATGTGACAGCATCACAACCAAGTGGCTGCTCCTTCTACTAGTAGTGGTTGTGTTTGGGGCTTTAATTTATTTTTTTTCTAAAGAGAAATAAAATATTAAAAAAAAATCCATGTCCTTATTTTGTAAAACATCTAACAATTTTCCTAAAAGTTACCAAAATTAAAAAGGCAAAAATTATCTTTTGACTGTGGAAAATTTAATCTCAAAATTTAATCCCATATCGAAGGGAAGGTATGATAATTGTTTGTAATGTTGGGAAGTATTCACAAACTCTAACTTTCTGCAGCATTGCCTAGAATTATCTCTTATTGCATCCATAAAAAGTAGCAGAGAAACTAACAAATATATCATATTGTCACTTAGATGTTTTTAAAAACATAATTTAAAAGATGTCAACTTTTTCAAGCAGATAGAATATGCTAATTTTTCCTTAAGACTGGAAAACTGACACTTCAGTATTATATGTTCTTAAATACTTGATGTTTCTGTAGTTTGAATGAAAGTGTTCTGCAAAAGACTTTGAAGATGCACACTTCTACATATAATTATATAGCAAATTTATAGTTGATGCTGTGATCATTTCTAGCTGTTTTACAAAGCTCTCTGCTATCAGATGTAACTGATGTAACTGATACCATCTGTATCAGATGGTAACTGAGAAAATCCATCTTTGTTCTGTTTTTAAAAAAACAGAAGAAAGAAGAAAAAAATTATGACAGTACAGTTATTTTCACTTTTTCATGTGCTCATATTCTTCCAGAAATGATCACATTTTTAATGGCATGGACACTTAAAACATTTAATATTGAATTTTGACGTTTTAACTTTTTACAAAAATGTTCTAACTTTTTAACCTCTTATAAAATGGCAGAAAGTACTTTGTAGAAAGCTTATATTCCCCATAATTAAAAAAAAAAGAGAAAAAAAGCCAACCGAAATGAAAAGCTTTCAGACATTTCCACAGGATTTAATTTTTAGGTTTTAAATGATTCCTTTGTCCTTCTTTTAACCTTCCCTCCTGTTTGGATTTTTATAACTTGCAATTTTCAGCCATGCTTGCAGTCTTTTCTTTCAAGACTTTCTACTTCCTGCCTGTCTTCCTGGCTTATATATATAGGTCTATCAGTAGATTTAAACCAACTGAACTATAGTAAAAAATTCCTGTTTGTGCATAAGATCTGCTTCTGTAGGTAAATCACAATGCATTAAGGTCCACCTAAAAATGTAAAGGACTTTGTAAAAGAAAAAAATTACCATATTGATCTTATCTCTGGTGGCATTTAGAGAGTGGGGTGAGGATCACACCAGACAAGGTCAGAGTAGCCTGGTGGGAGGTGGGCTGCCCTTCTCTCACCCATTCACAGCATGAGAAGGGACCCCAACTCCCAGGCCAGTTCCCCTTGGTCAGATATCCCTTCCCCCACTCTCTCAGCAACACAGCCATCAAACTTCTTTTCTCCTTCTCCTGCATTGCTGTCCCATCTTCCCTGGTAGCTGACGTGATCTCTTAGTCACATCCCTCCTTTGCTGAAGCCCAGCCACCCAGGTGGAGCTGCCTGGTCCCCTATACTGGCCCCAAGGCATGAGCAACCCCACTGCTGGAGCCCCCTCTGAGCTGCCCAGGATGGCCCTGCTGGGCTTTTTTTTGCTGTCTGATACAGCAGCAGTTCAGAGATTTTCAGCTGGCGGACTTTTCTAAGAGCTTTTTGGAGCTTACCTATGTGTACTCACTCACTCAGGGTGGCATAGCAGGAGGAGGACGGAAAACAGCTAAGAATTTTGCTTTCCTCTGTCAGCAGAGGGAAGAGGGAGCTGCTTGTTAGAGGATCTTCAGAGAGGGTCTGTTGGCCCTGCTCACTTTCCTTGGAGATGTCAGAGAAAGACAATTTATTAGACAGTCATAACACATTGAGGGGGATAACATGCCTTGAAAAAAAGGGGTGGGGAAGAAGGCTCATAATGGCTTCTTTGGTGAGTGAGAAGGTGGAATGCTGCATGGCCAGGTTTGTGTTCTCATGTGTTGAAATTAGTTTTCTGAAGGTTTTTCTTTTCAAATTTTTACTAACCATGGTTGTAACAGAAATGTTTCTGTTAAAAGTACCTGACATTCAGCAAAACAGATCTGCAGCCTTCTCTGGACTGCCAGCTGACTCATGTGATTTCAAGATTTCAGCCCAACATGCTAACACCTATGAAAGCAGAGGGAGAATTTACAAAAATGTCCTTTGAGTTAACTGAAAGAGAGAGTTTGTAGGCAGAAGGTAGAATGTTGTTGGCAGAATATTAGATCATCTGTTTGAAGTTACATGTGTTAATCAAGAGGATTGTGGCTGGTTATACAGCTAGGGACAATCCTCTATTTCTTACAGAAATTCAGAACATTGATGTCCTTGTTTAGTTTTGCTTCCTCGACTGTTTTACCCAGGTTATTGTAGTAAAAGCAACCCTGCCACCTATGTGTATACTTCTGTATGTGCTGTACTTGAGAACTACATTTTTTGGTACACTGAAAACTCTTCTAAAGGTGTAAAGCAGTAATAAATACCTGCAGATATGATACCAAGAAACCATAGCAGCATGCAGAGTTATCTAATGAGCAACCTGCCACCGTTTCATGTGTTTCTTTCTCTTGTATTTGTTTGCCTGTGAGGGCTGTTTTTCATGTTATAGGAAAAATAACAGATGAGTGTGTGAAAGAAAGGAAGGTAACAGCATTTTCCTTTGGTTTAATCCACTTAAATAATTGATCGTAGTATCTTTTATCAAGGACCCAGCTCAGCTAAGAGCACTGACACCCACTTAAGGCAATGCCTACTGAGGAGACCAATTTGGGTCATGAGTCAGTGAAGGCCTATGATTAAACCCTATTGTTCTCTCCCTTTCTTGTCTTTAAATGATTTTTAAATATTTAGCAGCAAAAGACTCCTCCTTCCACAGTAAAATTAGAAAATATGTTTAAAATATTATTTAGACTATGTTTTAGAGACAGACTTTGGAGCCTGAGTTTCATATTTAAAAATACTGATTTCATAATCCATTTTGGCAATATTTTCAGTAGCCTACACATTAGGTTGTTTTTAAAGTTTACAAGTTGGTCTTTGACAATTGTCTTCTCTTTAGTTTGTCTCAAACAATAGTTTCATTTCTAGCTGTGTTTTTACTGATGACATTTCAATTAGTTCCTTTATCTATAAGCTGTCTTAAAATGCTCTCTCAGGTCCTATGATTAATATGAACAAATACATCATCTAATAGAAACAGTAGAATAAAAATCAACAGTTATTTTTTACCGATTTTAGGCACTGAATATGGAGTTTCAGTTCGCACTGTATTTTTTACTAACTAGTAGATAAATATCTAAATCAAATGCAATGCAATTGTTCTGTTCAGTAATTGGAAATTTCAGTAAATTCTTTAACGGATTCTTTGATGTACTACTTTTCAGATAACAAGCTCAAAATGTTTGTCCATGTTGTGTGCTAAATGTAAAGGGAATCTTTCTTTTGGGGCTTGTTGTTACACCCAATAAGCATTTGGTAACAGAAGTCACGGGCCATATCCATTGTGAGTGTAAATTGTCATAGGCTCATTAACTTCAACTGAGCTATGACTATTTATACAAATTCCCCTGCCTGTTAGGTTTTTATTTCTAACACTAGGCTCCCCTTCTTTTCTGATAGTATTTCTTAGGTTCCTTTAGTGCAAAAGAAAAGTTTTACTGTATTCTAAATATTTCATATTCTAAGTCTCTCTTTGAGGAGTTAAGTACATCAGTATGGATTTCCTGATATCCCAGGAGCACTGATCTTTAGACACAGGTTGAGATGTGCAAACAATGATTTTTAGTGCCGGAAAGGTGGGTTATTTGCAGAAACCTTTGGTCAGAGGATGAAACTGTTTGTTCAGAGAATGGATACAGGTAGGGCAGGAAGCCTGTGCTCTTCTCCCATCATATTGGTGCAGAGTGGCCTTCATTCAGGCAAGGGCCCAATACAGCAGTCAAGTTGTCCCTGCCACCCATTAGTTTCTTGGCTTCAGCAGGAAGGGTACAAATGTGCATGTGTGGAGTTTTGGGTGTTTTATGATTGTGGGTTTGGGGTTTTTTGAGGTTTTCCTGTACACCTGGGTTTTCAAAACTACACTAAAAGCAAATACCTATTTGTGTGTGTTACTGAATTTCTGCCCTGCGTTATGGCTGATGTCAGAAGCACCTGGCATTAGCCCAGCCCTTCAATGGACAGTAATATTTCAAACCAGCCTTTCTAAGAAAATTATATTATTTTTCTCTCTCAAATATTTACACTTCAATTCTATTGCCTTGAATGTCAGTAGTAAAACTTACATTGATATCCTGTGACAATGGGAGGCCTATGAGAATGAGCAATTTTAAAGCCCGTTGTTTAAAAGACAGCATTTCTTGAAAAATTTTTCTTCATGGTGAAACAAGAAATTTTGTGCTATATTTGATATTTTCTCAAAGGCAAATATACAAAGCTGGCCAGAGGGTACCAAGTATTTTTCTATGATAACATTAGTGTATATTCACTGTATCAAGAGTAGGGGTAACAAATTACAAAAACTATAGTTCAGCATTTTAAGATGTCCTGATTTTAGATTCAGTATAAACAAACCATATACATATATGTATATATATATAAATAGATATAGATATATATATGTAAAAAACAGAAATAACTTTTTTTTTTTACTGCAGCCCTTTATAATGCCCTTCTCCATCAGAGAGATTTGCCTCTCTTTGATTAAACATAGGCCCTTTATTCCTTTATTCCTTTATTCTTTTTAGTGTTGCAGGTCAAGAAATTTCTGTGATATATATTTATGAAGTAGCCACACACTAGGCTAAGCAAACTCATAATCGGAAATATGATGGCTATCCTTTTTCCTCTGATCTTGCTGTCTGTCATGATCATTCTCTTTATACAGCTTCTGACATTAGTTATCAAGTTGTAACTATCAGAAATCCTGAGACATCCTGTTAAGATGAGCAACTGTATACCAAATGTTGTATTTCTCTAAGAATAGCAAATAGGCTGACATATATAATTTGTCTTTTTCTTCATCTATCATAGTCTGTGGTTTTCTGTGCATATGTCCTTGCTTTGTCATTCTGTTTATAATGGAACATTAGTGGGAGGTCTCAGTATTTAACAATTCTTGATTAAAAGCTGCTTAATCCCTGGACAGCATGGAAGAGGGTCAAAGTTTCAGGTTTATTTGTTGTGGGAAAATTTATAGGAAATTTTAATTGCATTTAGTTTGTTTGTGGGAAGCTTCTATAACAAAGTTTCTACTACTTTTTGATAGCTAACCTTTGGAATATACTATTATAATCTATGAACTGGTTTATGTTGTTTACTTCAGTAAAGTGTTGGCTGTGAATACGTGTGTCCATATAACTGCTATGGTAGGTTGCTGGGTGTTATTAAATGAGATTTTTTCCCATGTATTAAATTGAAAAACTTACTCTTTTTGAATTTTCTTGAGAACTTCTGATTTTCTTTCTATGGCTGGTGCATGGTGTTTTGTCTTTTCTATTTTCAGGAAAATAGTTTTAACTTAGAAGTTTCTGCTGTCTTTGTAAGTAAAACTTGTGGTATGCAATCAGAATAGAGGTGTCTCACTAGGAAATTAATATGTGGTACCTCTCAGTTCTGCTCTCATAATTCTCTTTGTGAATCCTTGCTAAAAATAGAGCTTCATATGTTTTCTCTATTTCTAAGGAAAACCACAAGTCTGCATTTACTGTGTTTTCAGGGGCACTAAATACATACTGAAAACATGCCTCAAATTCAGGTGCTTCAAAAGGCGATTTTAGTACTGAACAGAGTTTCCATGGTTGCCTTTTTTTTTTTTTTACTGTGACTTTTTTGTTTCTTATGCCCTCTAGTCTGTTCAGCTGTGACAGTGGCAAACAATAGGTGGTGTTACAGAGATAGCATATAGTGTATTGTGCCCAGACATATTCTTTCCACATTTCAAATTTTCCATGAAGAAAAGCATCTTTGTTGCCAGTGTGTTTCCTTCTGTAGTATTTTGTTTGGTGTGCTTTCTGTGTCATATGCGAAATTAAAGTAATGCTTAATGAGAGGGTGGGGGTAGTGATGTCCACTATGATTTTTCCAAGACATCTAAAAATCCCTTTATGTATTTCTAGAGCAGATAGCTATCTTACAGAAGAGTTGCATGACCTCCATCTAGAGAGTTTTCTATTCATCATGCTAGGTTTTATTCTTCTTCAGAGGCGCCTGGTTCATCCAGTTCTTCCTTTATAGACACAGATGTTCCTGGAAATTGTGATTTCTAACAACAGGAAGAGTAGCATTGTATGATTGAATCTGCATCTTTCTTCTACACTGCTTGCTTGGTTAATTCTCCATTTCACATGGACTTCTACCCACAAACCTGAAGGCAAGCTGTATTTTATGAGGTGTTGCAGTGCATGTGTGATAAGGAACTTGTAAATGCTTATCAGTGCTTGGTTTATCAAGATGTTTCCAGACCTTGTACAAGTTCCATGTTGTACATAAAAATAATATCAATATTTTGGTTTTATTTTTGAGTGACTGAAGTAGTAGGTTCTTCTACTTTTGCTTTTGATTAGAAACCCTAGTTCTTAATGGAATTGTTCTGGCAGAAGGTTACCTTTTGGGTCTGGAAAACTGATAACACTGAACCTGAAGTATGGAAATTGGGATTTTATGAATAAAAGTCTGTTTAGTCATATTCTTTACAATTTTATTTTTAAATCCAAACTCTGGCCAAACATATGTTGAGTAATTGGGAGGAGAGTTCACTCAGTAAGAGAACACCTTACCTCCATTCTAACTGAGTGCTGAGAAAATTCAGTTTCCAGGTGCAATTTAGTTGATTCAGCCTTCCAGCAAAGGTGCAAAAAAGACTAACACTTAGCATGTGTCTGACTCTGTTTTGTAAAAAAAGCCAAAAAAACCTTTAAAAATGGAAGAAAATCACTGGAGAGAAAAGTTAATGCTATCTTGAAACATGTGCAAACTAAAGAACAAAGGTAAAAAAGTACCTGTGGTGGATAGCTTGTAAGATTTCTGCAAGTGGAACAAATTGAACTATTCTCAGTTCCTTTTGTGGAGTCAGATTTCTCTTTCACCAGGGTTCTTGGTCAGAGCAGACATTATAGTTCAAGCAGCAGGAAATTGAAGAGTCAGTATTTCTGTCTGTTTTCAGCAGCTTTTAATTAATGCTCTGATCAGCAACTAAATTGCTGGCATGTTGTTTGGAGCATGATTCAAAGCCACACATGGTTCCAAGGGCTCCCGTTTGAACTGCGCATTATACCACTCCTACGTTGTTCTGTCAGACTCTCCCCAGGTTGCTTTTTGTTGCAGATTTTTTGCCACATCCCAAGGGTACGTATAGCTGAAGGACAGAATAATCTGTCAGGAGACTCTCACTGCTGCCACTTCGGCAGCTGAAATTAGTTTTTTTCCTAAGAAGACTAATGTAATTTTGTTCTCTCAGTACCACTACTAGTCAAACAGCATTCACTGAGTTTCCTGACCTGACAAAGATGCATGTAGAATAACAGCCACACTTCCGTTAGAGTTAACTGACATCGGGTTACTGTTTACTTTTGCTTGTGTCCATGGTAATGGTCATATCTAGTTTAGTACAATCAGCAGTTGGCTATAACATGGGAGAGGGGAGCATATGTGTGTATTTATAATATCTAAGCTGTGTTTTAAAGTTCTTGACAAAAATAAATAAACAGAGCTAAGTAAGAGGTCACAGTGCTTTTGTCCCCAAACCCATGCTGTTTGGAGTGTGCTTTTTTTTTTTTTTCTTTTTTGGTATTGGCAAGAGAGCCCTGAACTGAGACCTGAAGTGTGAGATACAGTTTCAGGAAGATACATTGCAGACTTTGTTCTGCAGGATAGGGGTATGAATTTACTCTTTAGAAAGAGGTCGAATAGAGGTTTCATATTCATTCAGCTCCTTTTGGGAATTGCTGACTTCCTACTGAGGTGGTCCAGGATCATAAAACAGGCACAGACAAAATGCTTTGATATTTTTGTCCCTTCAGGCATGATGCAATTGTTGCAAAATTACAGGTTTTGTTGTAAGAATGAAGGAATGTCACTGCAGGGAGTAGTTGATCCTATGACTCCTTCTTTACTTCATCCACCCTAATCAAAAACTTACATATCTTTGAGGAAGTAGAATTTGTTTCAGAGTTTGTAGAAAAAATTGTGCTTTATGAATATTTAAAAATAATAGTGTGATAGGAAATAAAGGCTATGTCCGGATAGCAGCTGCATGATATGCTTTATATCCATGACTTCTCAAGAGTCCTGTTAAATCATTGTCTTTTTGGGAGGCAAAGAAGAGATGCAGCTCAAGTGGTGACTGCTAGTTCCACCTTTTGGCTACCTGTACAGACAGTCCTGCCCAACTTTCCATGGCCAAAGTGTAAGAAATATTGGTACCATTCCCCTGAAGAGGTGGGCTTTATCAGGGAGACACAGCAGAGGAAAAATGAGAAGATTCCTAAGACAGAGTAAGGTATCAGTGTGAGGGGCTGCAGTAAGCACAGGCAATGTTGGCTAGCCGTTGTCAGAGTGAGGGTTTTCATGCTGGTTTCTCACAGCTAAAGTTATGAAATTTTACATGTAGTCACTGACAGTTTTTTCCTGCTCTTGTGGTATCCAAAGAAAGGGTGGAAGTATTTGTAAGGGAATGGGGAACCTACATGACCAAAAGAGATATTAATATCCAAAGATGATAATAAAGTAAAAATGCAGAGGAGCATTGAAGTAATACTTCAAATGTTGTTGGTATTGGAGAGGTATCTCAGACTTTTTAACTGTTTAGTTACAAAAGCTAATTAAGTTTTTAGATGCCCTACTCTAGAGACACATTTCTTTTTAGATTTTTTTTTTTTAACCTATTTCTGGTCCATCATTCAGTATATGGCGTGATGTAAATAACCATCGGGTTAGTGAATCCTAGCACAGAGGCAATGCCATGCTGGAGGAAACACATGACATACTGGATATTTATTCTGAGAGTGCTCTCTCTCTTAAGTCCCTTTTTAGTGCTCTGACAGTTATGATCTGCAGATTGGCTCTGTATTATTTACAGGGGTTTTGGGGATGAAGTGTTGAACCACTGAGCCTTTAGGCTAGGCCTTTTGTGCCAAAATATTTATGTTAATGTAAGGGAGTGAAAGGCCCAAAGCTTCATTGAATTGAAAACTATATTGAAATACATGTTGAAAGAGAAATTTGGCACTGACTTTCACTAGAGAGAAGAGGAAAAGAGGTTATAGCCTTGATTACTCTTATTCCATGTTTTAATTCGAGCTTGGCAAGATCTCTTCTGCTATCCACTACAGGAAATGAAGAGCGGGAGAGAGAAGTGGGAGAAGAGCACAAACTGCCTAATTTTATGGAGTACAGCTGGATGCCAAAAATGCATGGGGACATGTAACTAGATCTATGCTGCTGTCTCAGTCTAAAGGCTTTTTAAGAGATCCATCTGTCAAATTCCATTATTAGTTTATTATTTTAAAATTAATGTTGGGTTTTGTTTTCTTCTTTCTGTTATGAGCTGTTTACAGGATCCCTCATAAGACTTCCAAGGTAAGAGAGAATTGAAGGAAAAAGCTGCACCTTAGGAATGGGACAATTTCAGGTTTACAGTATTTTGAGTTTTTTCCACTTTTATAAGAATATGTTTTGTAAAAATCCATTGGCAGCAGAGAGACATCTGCATATGAAATCCTAACATGTCTTTTGCAGAGAAGATTACCATGAAGATGGGTTCTGTCAGCCATATAGGGGAATTGCGTGTGCACGGATCATTGGAAACAGAACCATTTATGTGGACTCCCTCCAGATGCAAGGGGAAATTGAAAACCGAATTACTGGTAAGCTTACACATCTCATTAGCAGGGAGAAACATTCATAAAAGTATCCAGTTCAGGTAAAAACAGTGCTATCATCCTTTTCGTTTTGTCAGCCAATGAAGAAGACATCTTTATATTAAGGTTTTGAGGGGGTGAGCCTGTTTCCTACTTGAGCATCTAGTAAAATTTGGAGCAAGGAAGATGAGTATCTGTGGTAATACGTAAAGCTTCTTCCATGTCCTTAAGTGAAATGTCAGAGTACTGAATTCTTAACAGCTTCTAGTTTATACTGGAGCTTTTTGCATGATGGATTGAAAAAGAAGATTTTGATACTTTAAATGCTTTTGTGATATAGTGTAAAAGTACTGATCTTTTATTTTCTTGAAAAGTGTATGGTTGCCTTTCCCTTGGGCTTCTTTCCTTTTTGCATAATTCTGGCTGAGTGTGGATTTCACATTGATTTATATAAAACAAGAGTTGACCTTCCTGTGCTCTGCCTATGTTTAATCTTTCTCTGAACATACTTTTTGTACAGAGCTGCAAACATGCATCCAAAACCTTAATGATTTTTAATGGGCTGTACGTCAACATGGATTTTCTTCACTGGATATCAGCTAGCTGATTTTAGCAGCTGTGACTCTGATGTACACAAAGTAGAGCAAGCAAAATGAAACCATGGAATAGAGCAAACTGTTTGTCATAGTGTATAGCAAATTAGGTCAGTCCAGCAGGAGCTGATTTGCATCTGGCCAGATACAGCTCACTAATGGACTCTCCAACTTCAGCATAACTAGTTGCCAACAGGAGTTTAACCTCACTTGTCATCTCTAACTCCCTAAAGACATTACCTTGAAGATTCATTGTTAATCCAGGAATCCAAGTCCTTTTCTTTTTCCTGTTCTTGAAATGGCGACCAGATTCCGGGACTGGCAAAATCCAGGTCCTGACCTTTACTTACGCTATTACAACATTCTCCTCCCGCCCTTCTCCTGTACTCTGTTGTAACTCCAGTCTCTTTAAACATTATGTTATTAATTAATACATATTGATACTTTTTTTTCTTTTTTCACCAGCTACATAATCTCTGTCCTGTTTGGATGTTTTTCAGCAATATGGAAGTGTTTAACTATCTGGAATTACTAAATCTGTAATTCTGTGAATTAGGTTCCTAATGTTCTCTTCAAAAAGCAAAACCAAACTCAACTGATATTACCCAGAAAATGTTCATTGATTGAGCTGTACTTGTTTCTGGGATATGGAACATGGGCACTGATGACCTGGCTGCTGGTTTCCTAATATTACCAATTATCTGTTAGATTTCCAAAGCTAGGGTGTTGGAACTCTCTGTTTTGCAGTTGAGGAGAATTCCTGATGGAATTCCTGATGTTCTCTTTCAGGAAGATGCTGAGAACACCATATAGAGCTGTCCAGTGCCTAGCTAGGCAGTTATGACAGTCTGTTAATAATATAGCATTTTCAAATGGTATACTTTTGAAGGTCATACTAGATGTCTTATGCAAAAGTACCCTGAGGATTTCATAGCATTTTTGGTTCTTGTAAGCCATATTATATGTAAAGCAGGTATTGTGAGACTGGGTGTTCTATACCCATATGACAGGGTACTTTTGAAATTGCAGTAACTTGTCAGGTAAAGGAAATAGCTGAAAAAAGCTGAATAGTTGCTGCTGAGATTTTGCTGATAGTTTTGCTCATACCTCCTAACTGCAGTTTTTGATGGTGTGTTGCAATGTGTATGGGAAGTGGGGACACCTACTGTCCAACTCAAGGAGCATTTAGCCAGGTTACATCTATGGGGAATTTTCATTCTGGAGTTTCATTTCCCTGCTGTACTCTTGTGAGAAATATATATTCTTTGTCTCCATGGCCCCTTGTGCTTTTTGGTCCTGGCCATGTGATTGGGTGACAATAGCAACCTTTGGTTAAAAAAAAAATTACATTTCTGGAGAAAATCTTTAGATGTGGCTTGGAAGACTGGAAGGACAATGAATAGCACACAGAACGGATGCCTGACCTGTGTATATGTGTTTGCCTACCAAGGTCTCAGCTGTGCTGTTTAACATCTGTTTAATAAATAAAATATAAACCCCTTAGATACTACCACACAGTACTGCTGGCTTTTGCAGCTTCCATCAAAATAAAGATATAATTGTAAATTGTGCACTCTTCTCTCACGATGATCTAAATTCTGTAATGCAATGCCTTCACAAAACTTAGTGTGGAGTTTCAAACAACTGAGAGTGACTACTTCAGTCCTTCAGTTTTCTTTTTTCCATTTTAGTCTTTGCGACAAGCGTATGTTACAACTATCCTTTGAGGCCTGATGGTCTGCTTGCATGCAGTGTTCCCAGTATGACTGATAAGTGGTTGTATTCCTGCATTAATATTTTTGAATTAAAATAAGCAAAGGTATAAACAGTTTAAAAAGCTAGATTTGCAGCTGCTTGTTGCATATTTGGTGTTCAGGAAGAGATTCTGTGGTACCATGTGTCTACAGGAAATAGGTGATTGAAAGGAGAGAGCTGGACAAGAGAGAAAGACTTTATTTGTAGGTTGTAAATAGACTGCTGAATGGCATTTCCTCTCTTTTTACAGTGTGAGTTGGTGGAACATGCAGTCTAGCAACTCTTACTCATGAATGATGCTTTACTGGGGGAGTGAATGTTCCTACATTTAAAGGTTGACTCAACAGCAGATACATGATGCACACACACATTTGTCTTTCCTTTGCAATGTGCAAGAAAATTTTGAGCTAAATATTAGCGTGTAGGTGCTGAGAGCTGAAGGGAAGAATTACATTCCTAGCTCATTATGACATTCATCTTAATGTGATCAGCATGCTGAGACTGATTACATTAATTTTCCACAAAGCTGCTGCATGTTAGGCTTCTCATGTCTGTTTAAAACCATGTCTTCCCAAATATCAATGATACACTTCTTTTTGCCTGACAAGCCTTGAAAAACACTTACTTATTTATCAAAATGTCTACAGGAAGAAGAAGTTAGGAAGAATCCTTGTTCAGATTTTATGTAATTAGGAACTTTGGAAATACATACCAGTATCCTGGCAGGTGTATCTTGCTTTTCTTTGCTTTTGATCCTTGTAAGTTAAAATTAGCCAGTAGTCTGAGCACTGGGAACTGTAATTTCTGGGAACTGAGGCCTACAAGCTCTGTGCAGATGTCAGAGGGACACTGGGATGTTGGGTTTTCTTGCTGCATTTGTCAACCCTCCTTTACAGCAGAAATTACCTCATTTGCCAATAGGCTTTCAGACCCTTAAGGAAAGAATAAAGATGTTCAAGACAAATGACGTGAAAATTAAGTTTTTTTCTCATGCTATGAATCAATACTCGTCTGTATTTTTGTTCCTCTGCAGCTGCGTTTACCATGATTGGCACTTCGACGCATTTGTCTGACCAGTGCTCGCAGTTCGCTATACCTTCCTTCTGCCACTTTGTGTTTCCCCTGTGCGATGAGCGTTCTCGCACCCCTAAGCCACGGGAGCTGTGCCGGGATGAATGTGAAGTTCTGGAGAATGATCTCTGTAGGCAGGAGTACAACATTGCTAGGTCAAACCCCCTGATCTTGATGCAGCTACAGTTGCCTAAGTGTGAGGACCTCCCACGACCAGACACCTTGGAAGCGGCCAACTGCATAAGAATTGGGATCCCTGTGGAGAGACTGAGCCGATGTAAGTCCACGCGTTTCATCACTGGGAAAAAGTACAGCTTGATGTTTCTTTTGATTGTGTCTGAGAGACAATATTTTATCAGCCATTCTTTTTGTAAAGAAAGTGCTGAACTACTCATTTTTATCTTGTTAATACTGACCACAATCTTGCAGTGTTGTAGAGTTAGGATGGCAAGGAAGCCTAAAGGATGCTGCTTGTAGAACAGAATGTTTTATATCAACCACCCAGGGCTATAAAACTTCCTATTCACCTGGCTGATTTGATGCAGATTTTCAGAGTGTTGCCACCACCTGGCTCAGTCCTTGCCTTTTTGGGTGAGCCTGCCCATATATCTATTTAAGAGTTTTGTTTACCTATTGATTAAGTTCATACAGTTTGTTGAAGCATCACTGGAAGATCTGTCAGGAAACTAACCACCTAGGGTTCATTCTTTCTGTATGGGAACCCACAGGAATATGAATCCTGTAAATTGAACATGGGGTGCAATTATCTTCCTTTACCCCTTTACCCAAATGGTAAATACATTCTTTACCCAAATGGGATGGGTGAAAACATTGATCTTGTATTGATCACGAATTTGTATTTACATCCAAAAGTAGAAGGACTGTTCTGTTCTGCATACTAATTGTATGCAGTCTTTCTAACTGCTCCATTTCATAGCGATTAATCACAACCCCCTACAGTGTTCAATACGAAAACTCAAAGAGACCAAAGATGTTTTAAGTACAATGTGTAATAAGATTATTTTGACTATCTGTGGATTCTGTCTGAATCCACAGTTAGGAGCAGGAGCCATGGCATAATGGTAGACATAAAAGACTAGTTCTGTGCTTTTATATAAATAATGTAGTGTAGTTGAGAAACAGAAGTAACTGAGAATACAATGACAGAGACAAATCAGACAGGGAAGAGATATCAAGCAAAAGGCATGAGAACAAAATCAGTAAAACATCTGGTGAAAGTTGTCTGTGATTCTCAGAGCCAGTGGTGCTGCCACTGATGGAACAGCTGCAACTTGAGTATTTGTGGGGTTTGAGAGAGCTGGATTCCTGAGTGTTGGAGAGTGGAGAACAGAAAAATGGAGAAGATAATATTGCAAAAATGCATGATTCAGCTCGGATGATGCATATAGACGACAAGCACTCAAAAAGTATGAAGAGAGGATAGCAGCAAAACAAAGAACAAAGATGTGGGTCCAGCAAATATGAAAATGATGCTTCTAAAAAGAGGAAGATCCTGAATCCTTTCTTTCTAAACATGAAAATAAGGAAACAGAGGCATGAGGCTTTAACTGATTTCTATAGCAAGTGATCAGTGTGAAGAAAATGGGAAGATTATGAGAAGCAAAAGTTTTTATTTTTGATATCTGGAGACTTTTACTGAAGGGAAACTCATATCTCTGATTTACTTTACCTTATCATGTTCTGTATCTAAAGGTCCATACATGCTTCTTAGTCTCCATTTGAATTCAGAATTGAGAGTACTCATGTGTATACCATAGAGCTGAGGCATTCCAGGACATAATCCAGAAATAACTGGGTGTAAAAGTACAGATATATACAGAACTGAAATTTCAAAGTTAACAGATTTAATGAAATCTCAAGGTACCTAAATTTGAGTACTTGTTTGCATACACGTTCTGTAGACTTCAGCTGTTTTGGTCATTGTGTCCCTTGATTGTTTTGATTTTTCTAACATTTTCCCAAACCCTGTGTTTTAGATCATCAGTGCTACAATGGCTCTGGAGCTGACTACAGAGGGACCGTCAGTGTTACCAAGTCAGGCCACACTTGCCAACTCTGGGACTCACAGAGTCCCCACAACCATGATCTGACAAGCACACAGTTTCCAGAGCTAGGTGGAGGACATGCATATTGTAGAAATCCTGGAGGTCAAATGGATGGTCCGTGGTGTTTTACAAAGAATAAAAACGTACGCATGGAACTGTGTGACATACCTTCTTGTAGTATGTATTCTCTTTTTTCTCCTACTACTGTTCTGAATCCTGTGTAATTTTGAATGTTCCTGGTTATTATAAGTAAAATTCATTTAGGAGGGTTATACTTCTATATGTTTAACTTGCAGCAACTTTGTTTTGTGTTGTAATTGTTTAATGTTTTCTGGAGAACGAGTTTGTAAGATATTCTCACCATTTTTTATTATATACTGGAGGCTTACTTAGTCTGAGCTAAGTCTCAGTTTGATGCTGCAGTTTTTATTTTGACTTGTCAAATGACAGATTGCACATGCAAATCACCAGTATGTGCTTGGTTTGCTCACGCTGCTCCAAGGGTACATTCTCTTGCTCTGTATGACATCTTGCAGGCAGCAAAGATTTTCAAATCCTATAGAGGGAGATATAGCACCATGCCTGGTTGGAAAGAAACAGTTTCAAGTGCAGAAACAAAGCAGTTTGAAGTACATAAAGCAGATGATCTTATCAGAAAAGTCCTACACTAGCTGCTAGTGGCTCTGTACAGCACAACTGTTTGCAAAAATAAAAAGTACAGCTCTGATAGATTGTTCTGCTCATTTTCCCAGTGTTGGTGTACACACATACTGGACTTCACACATTGGTAATTGTGTTTGGATATGACAGTGTCTCTGGATATGACAGCTAATACTGTACTTCATTAGGAAGAAAAGCATGCTTCCTGCAGCAAGATACAGATATGTCATGGAGGCCATAAAAGTGGATTACGTGGATCTCTAAAACTGCTCAGAACTAATACAAAATTTTGTAGTTACTTCACTTTTTTGCAGTAACATGATCTGACATTTATAATAAATTTCTACATTGCATGTACCGTAAGGTAAAGATAACACCGGGACGTGGTTGTGGTGAAAGCAGTTGCCACAAATAGCAAAACCACAGGTTACAGAAAACATCCCAGGCAGTTCCAGTGAACATTTTTGACATCACTAGGCTTTCCTAAAGTCTCTAAATATTAAGTGAAAAAATCTTTTAGGCAGGTTCCAGACCTAGATGTATTGGTGGCTCTTTCATGTCTTTCTCACTCTAACATAAAAGCTCTGCAATTCTATTAAGTACGGAACAAATCACATCTCTACCAATGAGAAGTGCAACTTATTTTATTCTGGGCAGAAGTAGCACCAGTAGAAGTAAAGAATGGGCCAAGTGTTGATGAAATGACTGAATCTATGAGAATGGGTCAGACTGTGTTGTTGTTCTGGGTCACATTGAACATTGTTTATATATTGTGATGGAGATTGCTCACTTGTTCTTTATACCCTGAACAGGATAATGCAGTGATATCTGGTCTGTATTCTATGGTTTCCTCAACTGGAAATCTCAAAAATAAAGTAAAATTAATCACATACTGTTATGGCCCACACATTAAATATGGGGCCCCTAGTTTATCTTCAAACTGTCAATTGCTATGTCCATTCAAGCTTTTTTGAAATATATAATGAAAAATTATGAAGAAAGGAGAGAAGGTAATGTGACTTCTGTTTTCAGGGCATAGTTTACTTTTGATTTAAAATATAGTATTAATAATCATTTGTGTTACTATCAAATAGCTTAAAAATACTTACTGTAACCATTTCTGTGCTTGACAGGTCCACGTGACAACAGCAAAATGGGAATCCTCTACATCCTTGTTCCCAGCATAGCCATCCCTCTGGTGATAGCCTGCCTTTTCTTCCTGGTCTGCATGTGCAGAAACAAGCAGAAGGCATCTGCTGCTACACCACAGCGCCGCCAGCTGATGGCATCTCCCAGCCAAGACATGGAAATGCCACTCATTAATCAACATAAACAGGTATTTCTTACACAGTTTGCTTAGGCTCAGGTATTTTGAAAGTGCAGTGATTTTCAGCATCTCATGTTGTCTGTGTTCAAATTAAGCCATGTTGTCGGGGATCTAATTTTCATAGCATTGAGGCCATCTACTTCAGGGAAAACCAGGTCTTGCACTTTGTAGGTGTCTCTAGAAATCCTGACCTTGGACAACAGCTTTCAGTACACAGTATTTAATGGCATTTGTCCTTACCCATCAATTGCCATTCTGCCTGTTGTCCAAGTGACTGGAAAAGTGGTCATTTCTGATCCAGTCTTCAGCCTGAAGCTCATTTTTGCTCCTGGTAATGACGTGACCTGTTTGCCTGTTTAAAGCATGATGCACCCTGGGGTTTCTTGTTCTAATCCTTCAGCACAAGACCTCTGGTGTTCTGATCCATAAGTGAGTTGAGAGCTGAGATGGCATGCAACATGTTTCCAAGGCTGTGAATCACAAAGGATGGTGAAAGGAAAATGGCTTCGAACTCATGTCTACATATGTCAGCTCCTGCATAGGATTTTCTAGGTCAGCTAATTGATCTCTGAACTAAAATCCTGTTCAGACCTAATGTTGAATTTTTAATCACAACATTTACAAGATGCAAGCTCTAAAAAACAGTGCTTACTTTGGAAGTTGGCAACATCTGTTCAGGAAACTGTAGAGTATTTGACGAATATTACCAATTGTAACTAATTGCAATGATTTTGTGAGTTAATCTGAACATTTGAAGGAAATTTTCCAGCCCAGTCTATAGGCTGTTGGACACTAAAATGAGAAGTTGTTCCCAAATCACCTGCTAAAACATCTTCCCAGCCTGCCCTGCTCCCTCATGCTGTGGTGCCCTGTATGTGAAGCTGTGCCAGCTGCACCTCATTTGGTCAGGGACTCCTCCATCCCGTGCTGGTCAGGACAGATGCATTACATCACCATCACAAACTGCCTTGCTTTCCCTTCCAGCTGCAGAGGGAGGGCTCTGGGGATTTCCTAGTCTTGGATCTGCAACCTTTTTCTCCAAGTACCAAAGAGAAATTCCTTCTCCTTTCTTCTCCATTTCCACCCCTGTCTTTATTGAAGCTAGCTCAAGGTTCCTCAGCAGTGGTACTGTTCACTGCTGCCCATGGGCAGGGGCCATTCCTGTAGTGAAACAAAGAAAGAAAGGGCATTATCTGGTTCTGCAGAGCTGAAAGAGAGAGATTTTGTTCCTTCTTCTGCTGGAAAGGATGTTTCAGTTCACTCTGAGACTGCCACCTCCTCAGCCTCCTTGCTTTTCTGACAGACATCCCCTGGGCAGCTCGGGGCTGGTCTGCAGGCAAAGTACAGCTGCAGTTAATAGATGTCATTGCTTGTGAGATTTACTCTGAACCCAATATTCATTTAGCTTTCAGGAAGTGTGGCCACTCCTTTATAAAAATAATTCTATCCATTATCCTGCAGTATAATGCAATTTATACTTCTGATAATAGTGTAACTCATTTCAAGGTTAATTGTGAAATCAATATACTGATGTGAATACACAAAAAAACAGAAAAATCCTTTTGGCCCTATTTTTGTTCCATTTGGAGATCTAACCACTGGGGATCTTTAATAAGAGATTCTGATGTTCAGAAAATGTTGTGATATTTTTTACTGACTGTCTTTTCTTCATTTCAGGCTAAGCTTAAAGAAATTAATCTGTCCACTGTGAGATTTATGGAAGAACTAGGAGAGGAGAGGTTTGGAAAAGTCTACAAGGGGCATCTCTTTGGTACAGCACCAGGTGAACAAACACAAGCTGTTGCCATTAAGACACTTAAAGACAAAGCAGAACTGGCTCTTCGGGAAGAATT
The DNA here is from genome assembly GCF_023055355.1 of Agelaius tricolor. Taxonomy (NCBI): domain Eukaryota; kingdom Metazoa; phylum Chordata; class Aves; order Passeriformes; family Icteridae; genus Agelaius; species Agelaius tricolor. Next base: position 16,578,862 of record NW_027269264.1, read on the forward strand.
TAAACATGAGGCAATGATGAGATCACGATTACAGCACCCAAACATAGTTTGTTTGCTGGGAATAGTGACAAAGGAACAACCTGTAAGTATGATATTTAGTTATTGTTCCCACAGTGATCTCCATGAGTTCTTGGTGATGAGATCTCCCCACTCGGATGTTGGCAGCACTGATGATGACAAGACAGTAAAATCCACTCTGGAACCGGCAGACTTTTTTCACATTGTGACTCAGATAGCTGCAGGAATGGAATATCTTTCTAGCCACCATGTTGTCCACAAGGACTTGGCCACTAGAAACATACTAGTGTTCGATAAACTGAATGTGAAAATATCTGATTTGGGCCTTTTCAGGGAAGTTTATGCTGCTGATTACTACAAACTGATGGGAAATTCCCTTCTTCCTATCCGGTGGATGTCCCCTGAGGCTATTATGTATGGCAAGTTTTCTATTGATTCAGATATATGGTCATACGGAGTTGTCTTGTGGGAAGTTTTCAGCTATGGCCTGCAGCCTTACTGTGGTTATTCCAACCAGGATGTCATTGAGATGATCAGGAACCGACAAGTTTTGCCATGTCCCGATGACTGCCCCACGTGGATATACACTTTGATGTTGGAGTGTTGGAATGAATTTCCCAACAGAAGACCAAGATTTAAAGATATACATAACAGACTAAGAACATGGGGGAACCTTTCTAATTACAACAGCTCAGCACAAACTTCTGGGGCAAGCAACACCACACAAACAAGTTCTCTCAGCACAAGCCCTGTTAGCAATGTCAGCAATGCTAGATACATTGGACCAAAGCAGAAAACTCCAGCCTTCCCTCAACCTCAGTTCATACAAATGAAAGGCCAGATGAGACCAATCGTCCCACCTCCTCAGCTCTACATTCCAGTGAATGGTTACCAGCCAATGCCTGCCTATGGTGCTTACTTGCCAAATTTTTATCCTGTCCAAATTCCAATGCAAATGGCTCCTCAGCAGATGCCTCCCCAGATCATTCCCAAGCCAGGCTCCCACCACAGTGGGAGTGGATCCACCAGCACAGGCTATGTAACAACAGCACCTTCCAATGCATCAGTGGCCGACAGGGCTGCTCTGCTGTCAGAAGGCACAGATGACACACACAATGGAACAGAAGATATTGCCCAGAACCCTGTCCAGGAGGAGGAGGAGGAAGAGGGCTCGGTGCCTGAAACGGAATTGCTGGGTGATAATGACACACTTCAGATGGATGAAGCAGAAATTCAATCAGTAGCCTAAGGAATTTGGCCTATTGCTAAGAATTCCACATCGCTTCCATGCACGGAGACAGTATATCCTTAGGCTTAGTAGAGTGATTTTGATCTGACTCAAAGAAACAAAAGTAAAAAAAGCAACATCCATTTAAAAGTGCAGCAGTAATGACATACCAGGTCTAATGACCATTGCCACCAGCCGATTTTTCAAATATGGTGGTATAGACTTGCTGGGTTTAATCTTTTTTACTGTCCTAGAGTTCTTGAGAGGAGCTGCTTTTTAAATATGTACTGTTGCTGTGCAACATGTTGCAGAGTGGCATTGCACATCATGTATATCATGATATATGAGTGTAATGTTAGTGAATTATGCTTAGGCCAACAACACAAAAAGGAATCCAGCTATGGTTGCAGAATTGCTCTAAGCATAAAGAAGTGCCCTGGATGTGATGGACAGCTTAGTTTGTAGTATTTATCTTTTCAACATAATGAACACAAGATTGTTGTTTGCTTTTTGAGTCTGAAGATCTAAGTTGAGAATAATGATCTGTGTTTGTATTACAATAAGAAGGAAAGGAGGAAACTGAACATAAAATTGCCTGTGGTGAGTAAGACCATGGGCCCAGCCCAGTAGCATGTCTTGAAAGACCATCAATAATGCTGCCAAGGGATAGACTGCAAAGGCAATTTCACTCGCAGAAATTTCCCAGGGTATTGTCCCAGCCTCCAGCAATTTGTGGCAAAGGGCCTTCCCAAGGCAGAAGTGGAATTTTTTTTTTTGTTAAATAACCTTTGATGGAATTTTCTACCGTGAATTTATCCAAATGATTTTGAACTCACATAGAGCTAGAGTATCCACAACAGCTTGTGGAGTAACATGAGAAGAGAAAGGATGGTTTTCTTTCATCAGTTTGGGTGAATGACTGACAGAAGCTTCCAAATGAGATCATCTGACTGCATTTATGGATGAAAATATTCCTTCTCTGCTGTGTATTTTCAACAGCAAACAGCCTTAATACACTGTTAACCAAAAATGGGGATATTGTAGGGGATATTATAGGTGTGCACTAACTTAATAAATCCAACTTAAAATGGTTATCAAGTATAGAAAAGGGCTCCACATGTGTGTTCCTACATTGTAAAAGTGTTGGGTTTTGTGTGGGGTTACAGACTTGATTTACCACAGTTACTGCTGGATTGCATGCGATACCATGTTTTTTTCCCGACTTTTTAGTAGAAATGATCTCTGAACTTTAGAAGACCAAAATAAGCAGTAATATACAAGGTGCTGTTTTTGTGCTTCTATTTGCAGGATGAATCGTGTACAGACCTTTAAATGTAATTTATGTTTTACTACATTTTATATACATTTTTTTCATTGAAATATTTGGACTTTTGAATGACTGACTGTATAACTTAACCATTCACAATATTCACATGTGGTGCAGTTTTATGGTATTGCTGTTCCATTTTGTTAAACATGCAGACAGGTCCATTCATTTCATGACTCCTTTCTGTAATACAAGTCGTACACATTCTCATTGTAGCATTGTAGCCAACACACACTATAGCTGTAAGTTCTACATCCAACATGGAGTATTCAATAAAGTGGTGCAAGAGGTATGATGAAGTATGTTATCCTACAGGCACTGTTTTTGTTATGGTACTTTGTGGAAATAGAAATGGCCTCAATTGCTTAAGTTACAGGTTTCACACTTTAAACTACAAGTTTTTATTTTATGAAATTGGGATTCACTTGTAAGTCATGTATCATTGTGATCTACACCCTGTGTTCAAGGTATGGCAACATTACTTATTTCCGGCATTTCACCTGGACTTGGAAATGCACTGGTAGGAATAAAATATGAAAGCTTTATTACTTGTGTTAATATAATGCAGCTTTGGGTGCTTTTACTAAATAAAGGATAAATAAAAAAGAAAAAAAGGTGACATTTATTTACATGACGTTCTTTGGTTTTTTCTAGATTTCCTTATCTCAGATAAATGAACTTGATTAATCAACTACACTGTCTTTCTTTGTTCCTTTGCTAACTTACTTCAGGGTAAATTGAGAGAAAAGGGTTCAGTTATACCACAGATTTGTCAGTGAGAGAAAAGATAAGTAAGCAAATGAATGGCAGTCAGTGGAAGCTTCTGTACAGCACTGTCTGAAGTTCAGCCTATTTCTAGTAGTCAGAATTATGACTTTGTGTGTTTTCAATATTGTTTGGGAAACTCCTATTTCTCTTATTTAAGCCTCATAAATTCACTACAGACAGAAAAAAAGGTCAGATTTCTATACTGATTTTCCCATCCCTCTTAATGTGGTTGTGCTCTCAAAGAGATGGTCGAGGAGCAATACATAATTTCCTAGGCCAGCCTTGGCAGTACACACAGTACTGGAGAGGGATGTTCCCCCTCTGGTGATGTGGGTGGGCTCATCTGAGCTGCCAAGATTGGAGCCATGATGGCATGCAAATGCCTTCTATGCACTTCAGGTGAGCACCTCTGCACAAGCACCGCCACCAGCGTGTTAGTGGCTACTCCTAAGTCATACGGATTGGCAGTAACTACTTGTTCTGCAGCTTCCCAGACTAGTCTTGCCTGTGGTATCTGCTGCACAGTCCCAGCCAGTGTCAAAGTCTGCCTTTCCTCCCCAAGACTTGGAAGCAAGGCCAAGGGAGATTAGGGAAGGGATGAGGAGGTAAGTGGATGGGACAAGATGGTAACATGGCAGTAAGTGAGGGAAGGGCTGGGGCTGGGTCCAAACAAAACCAGCACAATACTGACCACTTGGACTTGCAAAGGTACTTCTTCCTGGCAGGTCTAGCAAAGCTGGAATTTTTCTTGAGGGCAGAACAGCTTTTCTAGCAGCAAATACATGTCTGGAGGATGAGTAAAGGGCAAGGTGTTTTTGAGAAGACTGTGAGGTTGGTTCAAAAGTTTTCTCTTGCTTCTAGTACCCCACTCTGTCTATATGATTTTCATAAGAAGACTGGTTCTGACATTAAAAAAGTGGATTGGGTGTTGATACTGTGCACAGCAGTCAACTGGTGAGGCAGGAAGGTCCCTGTTTGGGAAAACATATAGGGCAGATGGAGAATGGATTTGCAATCACAGGGCAGGAAAACGGTAATGGTTCCTAGTCTGAGTGGGGAAACTGACTATAGATGTGTCACTAGCTCCAGTTTGACTTCTGCTCTGATACTGTCCAATATCTACACTACTGCAGGGTTTTCTTCTGTTTTACCCATTGAGACTATAGGGAAGACAAAGCTATAAGGAGTGCAGTATAGGCAGCTGTATAAAATCTGAGGATTCACCCACAATGCTAACTGCTAACAGACATTACTACAAACTTTGATAGGCAGGTTCATTCCTTCATCTAAACATCACTACTCTTAGTTTTCATCTAGTGATTTCCCTAAAGACTTATCCAGAGGAACAAGCTCCCTGCTGACATATGAATCCTTTGCTTTTGTATTTTTCATGGCTGTGAGCATCACAGTGAGTCATAGGGAATTTTCTTCATGGCAAAAGTACCTCAAACTTTTATTAGAGAGATGAATTTGATTTTTTTTCTCTCACTTACTATATAAGGAGTTCATTAGATGTCACTCACTGGGTTTTTGTTCAGAGGAATCATTTCACTTCACCTGTGTGGGAGTAAAGGGAAAAGGTCTGACACTTTCTGGAAGAGAAGTCAAGAATATTTCCTGAGTTGGGCAATCTCAAAAGATGTCGGACCTTGAGATGTTTGACAAAACAGATGTAAGGAGAGAAACATCCAGCTGCATGGAGATCAGTATCTTCAAATAAACCCTAAGTCGTGGTTTCACAATGGGTAGAAAGTAATTCTGTTTCTAGACAGGCAAATGCTGCAAGCTGTACTCCAAACCAGCATTTCAGTTACCCAAAATATGAAGAAAAAATCAGCTGGCTAAACCATCTTCTTTTTGAGGAAAGGGACTAAATTCATTTCGTAAGGGACAACAATATATGTTTCTTTTCTATGAATAAATCTATAAATATTAGTGGAATCCATGACAATAATCAAATTTTGGGGATTTGCTCAAACAATGGAAAACTGAATAGTAACATACAAATAATAGTAGCATATGGCACAAGCAATGGCATGACTCAGTGTATGAGTTTTAGTTCCACCTTACGAGAAAACTGAATTTTGTTTCTAGTTTTTCAAAAGGGGCCTTGGGTAGTCTTTGTACAGCTTCCAGATATGACAAGTATGGGCTCCTTCAATCACCAATATGAATTCTAAACAATCTTAGGACTGTTAAGAAATACTAAATTATGTTCACTTGGCAAGATAAACCAAGTCTGCATTATCTGGGTCAGTCAGATCTTTCTCTAGACCAAAATGTACTGTGTCTACTGTGATAAAATATAGAAAAATTGGTTCAGCAGGATTTCCTTTCCAGAAAAATGCTGTAAAAACCTTTTTCACCTACTGTTCCTGGCTTGTACTATGATTGATGTTGTAAAGTTGTCGTGTCTGGACTCTAACAATTTCTCCTTCTTAAACCCCCACACAGTGGGAGTTCCTAGCACTAGGTTGCCACTGCAGAAGACTGGCTACCTGGCTTGTTTTGTGACCTCAAATAAAAGGCAACCCCTGCATGTGTTTGTGTGCACACATGCCCGATTTTGCAAGAAAAAATATCTGGAATATAAGGCCACAGCTCTGTGTTCAGCATCAAATGAAACGAACAAACACATTTGCATGTGATGTGCTGTTGTCCCAGGGCTGTGTGAGATCTTGTGCAGCTCTGAATCCAAATCCAGTTTCTCCTGGTGTGTACTGGGCCCTGCTTCCACTCAGTCACACTCCTTGAGGCTGTGGTGAGAGCAGGACAAACTCTAGTGAGGAATCCTGTAGCAGCACCCATGGAGCACTGCCTCCATGTAGAACTGCCAAGAGGGTTTCCACTGTCACTGTGTCCCTCTTGTCCTATCCAGGCCCCATTTTTGATTAAAATTAAAAAAGAAAATGGTTCTAAATCTTAGCTGAATACCTCAAGATTGCACAAGCAGGGGGAAGTAATGTAACAGAGGTTATGGCAGGAGCTGGAAATAGTATGGGGTTCTGAGGGCTGTAAATCTCCAGGAGAGTCGGAATTTAAAATAATAAAATACTGAGGGAACGCAGAATCCCATGTAGCTACTTCTCATTTCTATTGATCTAAAAGAGGAACTTTGCTTTATCTCTATTACAGTGTACCTGATGGTTTAACTGTCCTTTTTAAAACCTCTGTCTAAAACTGAAATAATCCATCTGTTCAGTAGGTTGTTAACTTTAAAGCAGTGGAATTAGAGGGGGGAATTTAAATTAAAATTACTACCTTAATTTAATTGGTTATTCCATACACCAAGTAATAAAAAACCATCATGTAGAATTACAGAAAGTGTTCTTGTTGCTCCATATTTTATATCTGTTACTGAAGAATAATTTTTTTGTAGGAATCACCCTCCACATAGACTTCTTGCATATTCCTTTTCAAACTAATAAACTAGTCACTGGAGATGTTTCGTGCTGCTGTAGTTTTGATTCATAACAATTAGTTTTTAAAATCTTATCAAAAAGTTTAATTCTTAGTCTGCTTTCGAAGTAGCTATTTGATAACCACCAGCACTATGAAACAAAAGAAATTCCTTCCAGAATGAAAAAATAATTAACAGACAGGGTGGTGGATAGGAAAACAGCAAACTAAAGAAGTGAATATCTAAGTAGCTTAAACCAGAAACATTTAAGGTACAATAATTTAATTTAGATATAATATTACTTCAGCTGAGGCTGATTATTCTCAAATGTAGTCTGAGGCTTTACAGTTATGATAAAGATCATTGCCTTGCTCTGTTGTTAATCCTACAGATACATTTTCATAACTTGATGTGGTTTTCCATTTAATTACTTTCATATCAGATTTAAATATTTTTATGAGAGTGAACCTGAAGTGGTGGGAGAAATATCTTGCAAACTGCTAGCAGCCATGTGCTTTTCTTACCAAGGAAGTGATGCTGTGCTCCATTTTTGTTCCATCATCTTGTGTCCACACCACATGCATGTCTCCTCAGTGAATTCTTCTCTTCCCAGCTCAGCTGATAATTTTACAACAAAATACTGAGGAAACCTTTCAAATTGTTTACTGCTAACATTGAGAGCACTAGAAATAAAAAAAAAAAATTTGTTCCTTTGTGAAGGGAAGGTATGTGTTTGAAGATATTTGTTTCTTTATGAAAGGAAGCATATGTCTGTACTTCCTCTGTTCCTTATGCCTTTATTATATCCTTCTCCCTTGTCCTCTCTTAGATATTTCTCAGAGGACAATCACAGCACTATTCACCATTACATCTCCTCTACTTGGAAATACTGTTTTCTTAAGGCAGACTAGAAGACAAAATTTATATATTTATAAATATATATGCTTATGAATGGACTCAGTCCTACATTTTGAAAAGCGAGTGGAGTAAGAATTTTGTTGTTCACTAACTTGTAGACTCAAACATTCCCAATCGAATGGGTGTGTGTATCTTTGGTTTTCAGCACAAGTTTTCTCCTGACTTTGCTGTGGCCTGCTATTTTGCATCCTATTAAATGTAAGTGCTGGATGTTCACTGATGTTTTTTCATGTCTTTCCTTATAATTAGTGACTATTTTTGTGATTTTTTTAACCTGTTCTTTTATCCAGGTGTCTGCTGTAGCAGTCCTCTGCTGTTAATGTCTGCTACTTTTGTGGAGATAGCTTCCCCAGTTTAAAAGAAGAAAATCCAACAAAACCAATGAGGAATTCATCTCCAAAACAGATGGAATGCTTTGATCTCAGGGCTCCTCCTGCTCTGGGACACCCAGCAAAAGCCACAGCAGGGAATGGTGTGAATACTCCTTACTCTCCTCAGCCTCAAGCCAGTCGTTTTGGCCGACTGTGTTGGAGGTGCTGAGACACAAAGACAGTGCTGCATGAGGGCAGGGGGCTGGGACTGAGTATTTTTCCTAATCATTTTTGTTCGAGGAATGGGGTTAATTCTGGACTGAATGCCCATATCTGTCACTTGGCGCTGTGTGGGATCCCATGTAAGTTGTTTAGGTTTCTGTTGTTTCTCCTGTAAACAGAAAAATTGTGGGTGCTTCTACAGGCATTGTGAAGGGAAACACATGGGATACAAGGGAATTCTTGCTGCAGGCAAGATCAGCACCCTGATGGTGGGTGAGGTTTCATGCAAGACATGGCACAAAGGCATTATGAAATGCATCCTCTGTTCCCCAGGAGATCAGTGGATTAAGAGGCTGCTGGCATCCCTGGGCTTGGTGCAGGCTGCCTGGCTGTGGGTGCATCATGTGTAGGTGTAGCACTTCCTCTGGGGTGGGCTGGTCTGAAATGTGTGGTTGTATCTTATAATGACAAATGGGTTTGAGGCCTGAACCAAAGCCAGCTGAAGTCATTGGGAAAAACTGTGCAGCTTCAAAGGGATTTGGATTAAAGCCATAAGAAATTTTCACTTTGTTTTTTTAAATAAACACTCTCCAACTTGTAATTGACATTGTGCTTAAAGCATGCATTTAAAAATGTTATTTTGCTTTTAAAGCTTCTATATCAGGTGGTAAAGAGAGTATAATTTTCTGAATAAATTAAAAAGTCTGGGGTTTTTTGGGGTTTTTTTGGGTATTTTTTTTTAGTTTTTTTTTTCATGTGGCATTGTGACATTATAATGCCTTAAATTGTTCTGTGCATACCAAAAAGTACTCATGGTACATACTGTAATTTCTTGTAATCATTTTGTTCACTAGCCCATGCCCATGGGAAAAATATTTGCCAAAATAACATTCATGAAAACCTCTTTTTTTTCTGACTTTGCTTGGAAACCCACAAACCCACATACATATTTGCAATTATCTGATTTTAATAAGTGTGAGTTAATATACCTGCTTTGTTCATGCATATTAAAATGTGCTAACATAAGAGGGTCTTTTGGAGGAGGGGGAGGGAGAGTTGGAATTCTGCCTCTTTGGAAGAAGTCCACCTCCAGTCTGAGGTGCAGCTCTGACAGATTATGCCCAAGCAATGGAGATAGTAAGGTTTTGCTTTGTCCCATGGCAGCATTTGCTGAAAACAGACAACATCACAGGAGAGTCTGTGGGCCAGGGAGCCAGAGGGATAAAACAGCGGCCACATCCCACCCACCCAGGTATCTCCTGCCGGCTTTGACACCCCCCTGCTGGAGGAGGGGGTCTCTAGAGCCTTTATACCTTCCTTCCAAGGGCCTGATACCTGGTGTGTGTCCCCTGGCGCCGAGAGTTGAGCACTGCGAGGGCACTGTGTTTGTGTGGCTCCAGGGAATGCAGTGGTGGATGCTGACGCTCCAGCACTGCAGCAAGGCGTCCTGTTGGGTGGGGATACAGACCCCATCTCAGAGGCTCCTGACATTTCACCCGGCCCGCTCCAGAAAATGCACCCACAGTAAGGAGACATTTGTCTTCATCCTGTCAGGAATCTGCTCTGCCAGCAAGCTTCAGGTAGGGTTTTTGGTGCTTCCTCTCTCCAAGACAGAAGTACAGCCCTGCAAACCCACTCCTGCTGCTCCAGCACTTCTGCTTCTGGAAGGCTCCTGAAAGCAGGGAAACATGCCACAGTGAGGGGAGGAGACACTTTCTGGGGTCCCAGAAGACATTTTGTGCAAGTAAAATGCAGGGTTTAGATGAATTCCTGATTTTTTTAAATAAAAATCTGTTTATATGATCTTTTTGTGGGTTTAATACACAAGGTTCTTAGGCTAGTGCTTAATGTGGACCTTACATTTGCCTACGTTATTATCCTTGACTTACAGTTTTCCAAGAGACTGTAACCGACGTGTGGACACACATTCACTTAGTGTTTCTTTTAGATTGGTTTTGCTGTGAATACTGGGTTGCAAGTCAAGATTTTATACTTCTGGTAAGCCTTTGAGGAAATGCTAAACCTCTTTAATATTTTTTCACCAAAATGTTGCTAAAGCCAGGATAATTTTGAGCATAACCTTGAAATTAATTGCCCATTAAATTCTTACTTATTTAGATTCCTGCCTTACATGCACATAACTGTGTACTCTCACAGGGCTGAGCAGATTATTGAATGAATGCATACTTGCAAAACTGGCCAATATTTTTAACTGTTTTAGAAGTGATATTAAAAAACTGAATGTAATTCTCACAAAACGCAGTCCAATACAATTCTGTTTTGGTAAAGGATGCACTTTCAGCACTTTTTAAAAGGGATTTTAAATCAAATGCTTTTAAAAATTTATATAAAAATTAAACAAGTCCCTGGAAAAGTTTCAAGGAAAAGAGTGAGCTGTAAGTTTCAAGAAAGAAATCCAGTGAGCTATTGGCAAAGAATTTCTTGTGTTTTGAGCAGTATATTGACATTTCACCTGGCATTATAAATTCTTATGGATTATGGAAATTGTAAACTTTTAACTTGGCCTTTTGCTTTTATATATCCTAACCTCTCTTTTCCATGTAGTTTTCTGCACTGATATTGAGTAGAAGATAAAAAAATCATATTTAGGAACCAACTTCCAGAATAACTTAGGAACCAACCTCAAGAATAATTTTCTTTTGTATTGCATTGTTTTGCTTATGCCACGGTCTCATCCCTGCAAGGGGATGCCAGTCACATTAGACACAGCATATGAGAAGCAGCAGGGAACTGTGCTGATAAACTTTTCCAGAACTGTTCTGGTTTTGTTGAATTCAGGGAGAGATGCTGTACCACCAGTTCTTTAGAGTGAATCCTGACTGTCACAAGGTTTGGCATTTCTGGTCAATAAGATATAATTTGAAAATCTTCCAATTCTGACAGCTGACTTTCCTTTATAAGAAAACAGTAGAAAGAAGCTATGCTGGTTAATTTTATTGCAGTTCAATTTCCAGCTGGTAGTGAAAATCAAATAAAGGAAAATTAGTGTAAAACTTGGTTTGGTCTTGGACTCTGACCTTGCCCCCTTCCTTGTCTTGGCTACAGCAGTACTTCAAAATGCATCTTTTATAAAGGCCCACAGTTATTAAGACATCATACATTTCAACCCTACAGGTGTCCAGGTCCTATAAAGGTCTTGTTAGGTAAGAGAAGTGAGATTTTCAGTTTATGCAAAACAGAAAAAAAAAAAAGGCATATCAGACCTAAAGTAACACTAAAAGATGTAATAAAAGACGCTTTAAAGACTTAACCTTGGTGCTCCACCAAAACCATGTGTAGGTCTCATTTTCCAAGAAAATGGATTAGGATGAAGGAGATTCCTTGTTTTTTTCACATTTACTCTTTGCTATTCTTTTCCATATGAGCCTGCATTTGGTAAGACTTGTAAGTATATGTTTAACATAAGACAAAAAATTAGATATTGGTGCCAATTCTTGCCACGAATTCTAAACAGAATCTTCAAAATTGAGACCTATGATGAAATGAGAGGGGATAATGTCCTAAGCATCCTGTTTAAAAAATTAATTTTCTCCATTACCTTGGAATGTTACTGAGCATTACTGAATATTGCTGCCAGTGCAGAAATTACATGGTAATGGAATTAGGTAATGGCCATGCTTTCTTGGCCTTTCCTGTTTACTGTGTCACAGGTGGCAGCATGGGCCATTGGTCACATAAGCAAGCAGGGGGTAAAAGATGTGTAGCTAGCGACAGTAACAGCCTTTGTAGCAACATTTTATTTTTCTGCTGGCATCACTCAAGGATGTGATTGCAATCATTAGTGCAACTTTGACCTGTGATTTTTTTGGCTGGAGAGGATAAGCATTTTTTGCTTATCAAATGAAGTAGGAATGTGGGTGTCTCTAAGTAATTGCTTTTGAAACATTAAACATTAATATGCAGTTGTAGCAACAAAGGAAAAGTTTCACTGAAACTATTTTTCATGGAAATACAGATAGGTTTTGAACATTGCTATATGTCTGCAGGGGCAGACTTTTGCAAGTGTGCTTGCAAAAGGACTGTTTGGGTAACTGTAGAAGCAATGAAGAAGATGTGATTCTAGAAATCATAAATCACAGAAACACTTCTAAGAAATATACCAGCTCTTTTTGCAAGTGCGAGATACGATAAGCAAGATACACTGTGAGATGTTTCATGGTTGTACTTTTGAAATTCAGTTGGCACAGGTACTTCCATATAATTGAGAACTTAAAATACTATGTTCCATAATGGGATAAAACCACTTCTATAATTGTGCATCATTGTGCCTTGATCCATCAGCAGATTCTTGGTAAATTTTCTAACAGACCAAAGTTCATGCTTTTTTCTCAGAAGCTTAAGCCTATTATCAGTAATTGTGAAAGTAGACACTGTTGGTAAAAACAATTAAATAAATGTTTATATGTTGTCAATTGATTTCACAGTCTTTATGAAAAAGAACACTTGGAACCTCTAGGATTTAATAAAATGAAGGGCACTGAACAAGGCAGATGCTTTTTGGAATATCCCAGAGTTGTGATAGTAAGACAGATTTGCCCATATGTTTCATTTCACACTTTCTCAATGATTTTTATTGATTTGGTTAAAGTGTTATAGGAGCATAGCATTGCCAACAGCGGAGTATTAAGATGTGTTACCCATGATGGCACTGTAACTATGAGTTTATTTGGAATCCTTTGTTATGTAACAAAACATCTTGTGTTGACAATTGTATGACAACCTTATGGAAAACTAGGTAATTTTGTTGATCGTTTACTGCCTAGTTTGTCTCCTCTATAATGAAGCTCTTTTCTTGGGTAATACAGTTGCTTGAGAAGTAATTCTGATTTACCTGTACACCAGTCTTTGTGTCTTCCACCTCTGCACCTTGTCTCTCATGCTAGTGGCAGTGGTCTGTTATTGCAGATGACACTTAGGTATATGTTCACCTTTATTGCTAGTCCCATAAATTTCATTAGCATCCTATGTACGCATTTTACAATTTACATAGAATCTATTATACCTGATGTTTCTTCTGCAGTTTTCCTTGTATCTCAATTAGGTTTACTTATAAAGCATTTTTTTTTACCATTTACTTCTGTTTAATTAAAGAATTTTTGTTTCTGCATCTTGATGATACACTTTCTCTGGTGACAAAGGAGCATTCTATTGAGCAGTTTCAGTACACATAGCATTTATAACTAAAATGCTAAACTAAAATCAACTAAATAACTAAAATGTAATCCAAAAGAACACACAGAGATATCAATACCCATATACCTATACAGCTGGTATCTGTGGTTTTTATTTTTTATAAATTGAAGTACACTTTCAGCAGCATCATATTCACTTGTAACTCTTGGTTTAGATCTGCCTTCTTGCTGAAATGCCGCGAAATAAGTGGAATATGTTGCTTCTTCTTTATATTCATGTCCTTTTTAGTTTTAGAAAAGGTCACATTTACATTCACATCAGAGATAAGTGTGCGATGCTCCGTTTTTTCAACATAGTAATTAAATACTATATAATGACCTTGGTGACACTATTGCACAGAAACATTCCCCTTCAGCATTATCATGGTCAGAAATAGTAAAGGTGCAGTGTTTGTCAGCTTCCACAGATGGGGGCTTTAATTAAAGTACTTATCTGTTACACTAAATAAATCTTCAAATAAACAGATATTGACTCATCAATGTTTTCTGCAAGTATAAGAATTTTTCATGCCTACATTCACAAAGCTTTTATTTTTCCCATTATCCATAAATGGGTCTTGCATTTAAATGAGGTAATTCTCTAGAGAGGGACAAAGGAACTTAACAAACTTTGTTTTCTTTTATGCTCCATTAAGTCAATGTTTTCCTTCCCTCCTCCCTCCCTCCTTTAAAAAGCAAGTAAATGTTTATTTTGGAGCAAAATAAAGGCAGCCCCTCTACCACACTTTTTTTTCTTTTTTACTTCTATTTTTCTGGTGCATAGAGTCAGGGGCAGCAAAGTTGCCTTTTGGTTTTTGGTCTGGGGTCGTAAAATACTCATTTTTTAGACCTTTGCCTCATCAAGTAGGCATAAACCAGCTAAGAAAAACAAACCTTTTAAGAGTATGCTGTCTGGACTCTATGCATTAGTATTTTGTGCTTTCAGCTCTTGACCGTGGAATGTCTGCTCCTGTGTAGAAAAATAAGGGTGCAGAAGAATTAACTCCACTCTTCCCCAAGCCTTTTTAAAATGAGAATACTTTAGGGAGTTCGCTCAGACTGAGGAAACTTTTTGGCTTTTCATGGAAAGTTTGTCAGTAATTCCAAAACTTCCCAAAACTTTGAAATTTCAAAAACCAGCTGGATAAAAATTTTTAACTCTATGGAGTCTAAAATCTTGTTGAAGTCTAAGAATTATTTTGCATATTAAATTTAAATCTAGTTAGTGTGGATTTAGATAATTTTTGTTTTGCATTCTGTTTTCTATGTGTTTAAATAGACCCCCTTTGGTTAGTCTTAGCATATCTTTTACGATTAAGACACTGAAGCTTCATGCAAAAAAAAAGCTTAAATTTGCAGTTGCAGGTTTGAATCTGTGTATTATATATCAGTTTCTTTAAAATAATTCTGAAGAGCTGAGAAGTATCTAAAATTTAATTTGTGTTGTATTACAACATTTCACTGTAGCATTTCATTCTCAGCAATTGTCTGTTGTTCCGACAAAATTTTACAAAATTTTTACAAACTTAGCTTTTCAGGCTTATATTTTCCTTTCATATTTTATGTGGTAAAATAAATAAAAAAAAAAAAACCAACAGCCTAGCAGGTGCTAGAAAAAATACATGAGTCGAGCAGAGGCAAGTTCCTAAACTAATCATAATAGTGGTCTCCAGAGTTTAGTGTAGGCCACTGGATAGTACCTCTAGAGAGTTGAGCATTTAGCAGAAAGACTAACACAAGAAGCCTCCTACTCACGTTCAAATCCTCTGAACTTTGCTTAAATGTAATTTAAAACTGTACTTGAAAAAAGAAAGTTATGTTTTCGTAATTTGTAATTTCCTGTTTCAGTTTGAATATTCTGTATGGCTACCCAGATGAATAGCTTGGATATTTAGCCTCTTGCCTTTGCTTTCAGACATTGCACTTAAGACTTGCAAATATCTATATGGTTATAAAAATCAGCAGTCTCATATTCAGAAGTAGTTTATTTCTTTTTCTTTCTCATTTCAAAGGATTGGATTTTATCAGAAAAGCAAAGTATAGTTACAAACTGTAACTTCTGATATGTGCTTCGTATTTTATCTTTGAAGGTCTCTTTAAACATTTTGTATGTTTTTACAAGTTTAATAACTATATTTTGTGTATTTGCTGTTTTTCTTTTCAATATGAAGATGTCTTGGTTTTTATAGAAAGTGCACTGTATTTGCTTTTATTCATGCAGGATTGGCTTTTTGTGTTCTTAAACATAATTACTGGAAGTTTTACAGTGGTATAAGACTGAGACTGTAGGTCACTGCTCAGATCTATAATGCTTTAAAAACTTTTTTTCATAATATGAGCTTATGCATAAGCTTAAATTTTAGAGGTGTTACAAACTTGTATGCTCTCACTATGTATAAACTTGGGTTTTACATAACTTTGATAGAGGAGTTCCACACAATTCCACAATTTTAATACATACCCAGTGTTTTCTCAATTCTAAAATGCATTTTCTGTTTAAATGAGTCCTGCTTTGATGCATTAATTTCTTCCAGTGCCTGATTTTGAGAGTCATATAAGGATGATGATTTATAATGAAGTTCATTTAATGTGATTAATTTCTTAGTAGTCTCAGAGCACTTTATAGTTGGAGAATTATACTTCAAATTAATTTAAAAATTAAACAGTAAAGTAGTGACAATCATCTGCTATTCATCAAGTACAAAAAGCTCTCATCTAAGAAATAATTTATAACTGTCTGAGAAAGGATCACCAAAACACTGAGTAAATATGCATTACTGTCCTGTCACTGCATAGGCTTGTAATAACAAGAATGTTTAACTTTGAAGCTGACACCATTTCCACTGCAACAGATAAGGGCATTGTAGCCAATGTCATATCCATGGGAACATAGGTGGTCATATCCTCTTCTTTATTCACAAAGGTTAGACACCAAAGTGAGTTGTGATTTCTTGTGGAAGGAGCTATAGAGGAGCTATATGTCACCTCCACGTCCTCTCTGTGGCAAGCGATGACATTTTGCATGCACCATAGCTTTATTTACAAAGAGATTGAATAGAAGAAACAAAACATGTCAAGAAGAAGTGCAATAATAAATTGAAAAGGAAATGCCTAACAGCAAGTAAGAGAATAGTGAGGAAGCGTGAGGCATTGTCTATAAAAGAAGTGTGAATATGGAAAATTGGCAGGCTTTCCAAGGCAGAATTAAATTTGTAGTACTTTCCGCTCTGTTAACCTTGTACAACTGACACAGCTGGGAGGGTGGAATCCAGCTCTCCTCCCTTTCTTCCCTATCAACAAAACAATTTGGCAATTTCCATCTAGGTCTGTGCTCCCTCTGACGACATTGCAGTTGCACAGCCACTACTAATGACGTAATCTGAATACCGTGGTTCTATTAGCATGTTATTAACCATCTAATTTGTCTTGCAGAATTGTTATTACTGCTGATTATGTACTTGAGTTCCTTGAATATGGGTCCATTAACATAGCTACCAAATTGTCCTTTGACTCAAGCTGACCTCAGAAATCTTCATTGATTTCACTGTGTTAAGGGTACTTAGATTTAATTTTTAATGGGCTGTGGGAGCTACAGTTTTAACAAGTCTTGCACATAGTATCTGGCAGAATTCTGAAACCTGAAGAAAAGAAACTGTACCTGAAGAAAAGGTACCTAATCCTTCAAAGACAGCTTGGAAGACAAGATTTAACAGGATTTTCAAACTCAGACCCAAGAAAGTTCCCCTGAATCAACTTCATTTTTTCAACTCTTGTTTTCAGTGGTTAGTGTTTCTGTATGCTTAGGGCTATCAACACAAGAAACTCCAGGTAGCCAGCTCTCTTACCTAATCCATAAGCCATCTGAGTCCATGTGGTCAAGAGATGGATCCAATGTCTGGAAATTATGCTGAGTGTTGTAGGAATCCTCAGCATGGATAGATCTGGGGCCACATCTGAGGCAGGGCAGAAAGGTTTCTTCAGGAGATATCAGGAATAATGTTTTGACAGCAGGTTTTACTATAGTAATCGAATAATGAGTGAGTGATTTTGACCAGAAAATGATGTTATTTGCAATGGATGTACAATAGCAGCAAAATATACAAATAGGAAAGCATGCTTATGTGAACCCTTGCTACAAAGGAACATACATGACACATTCTGAAAGGAAGAGAGCATAATCTTTTATACTTTGTCAGCACTTTTATTTTATAGTGTCATTAATTTTTATGTGACTGGAATAAGACTTCACTTCTCCTCCTATTAGGAAAGAAGTCAACAATAACCACCTACAACAGGTCCAATTTTGATAGTGACGTGAAAGATGGTACTGGAGCAAATATTTCCATAGGCTTATGGTATGGGGAGCAGTATGTAAGCTGCGACCCATGTTAAGAAGCAAATTATTTGTGTCAGAGTAAAACTGACTCATGTCAACTCTTAAATTGGTGTGACTTGGACTAGGCCTGTACAGACAGTTTGTAATTCAACATTTTGCTGTTTGCAACCTTGTGATTGACATCACAAACTCTCTGGAAGCAGCAGCATGCAATAAAGGTGGTGAGAGCACTTGGGCACTTGGGTAGGAACTTAGGGCTGTATAGTCTCCTAATGTACCACATGCCTGAGACCAGGATAACAGGGGTTGAGACACCACCTTGTTTCTTGTCTGAGACATTCCCAGCAGTGGGTTAACTGTTGATGCTTCTGTGTTTCTTCCTATTGTGACTGACCTACATTAAATTAGAGCTTAACACAATCAGAATAACTGCTCTCTTCCACAAGAGCTCTTCCAAAGTCCCACTGAAGAGTCCACTGTGCTTTATAGCACAGGTATTGCAGCAGCATCAAAGCTCAAAACAGCATTTAAGAGGCCAGAGGAATTTAAAGAGTACAGTTTGAAGGAGGTCTGTGCAGCAATATCTTAGCAGTAGCTTGCATGTCAAGTGGCTTTTATTTAGATAAACACTCCATTTGTTGGTCTTGATGTTGTCTGTAGAGGATTCTTGACCAATTGAAATATAATTCAGAAGTGTAAGAGAGCAATATCTACTCTAGAAAGAATCAGAAATGTAGCAAAATGGCCTGTTGCTTCTGAGAGTGGGATGGAGCAGTTACTGAAATGTTTGCTGGATTAGATTTCCCCCAGGCAATTCTATTTAATTTCTTTTGCAACGAGTAAATGGTGCTGAACTCCACTTGTTTGCTAGCAGTCACATGCTGAATGATATCAAAGGATAACTGTAAAAAAAGGGAAATAATTCAAACCCTTGCACACATATTTTCAAAATGGAATATAGAGATTTACTTTATTGACTCACATTAATGCTAAAAAGAGCTGCATGTTTAAATCCTCAAGTATTACTGTAATTCCACCACACACACACACACTGGGGTTTCCTGGAGCTTATCACCTGTATTCTTCTGTGAATGTAGTTTAGCATGTGGTTATAGATCAAAGATATGGAATCTAGAAAAGTGTTTCAGTTTCCTACAGCTGAAATATTATAGATGGAGGGGAGAGGATAGAAAGAAGATTCAGCCTGTGTTTCAAACTCTCATGGACTGCAAGTGGACTTAGAACCCAAAAGTATCCAAACCCCCTTGCAGAATAACACCCTATCACCTTCTTCTGAGCTATGTATGAGGTAACTGATTCCTGGTTTAGTTTCTGTGGCAAAAGCTGTTTTCAGATTTCTTTTGTGCTTTCTCATTTTCCAATTATACTTAATTGACATTGTATTGGATAATGGAAAAAGTTAAATCTGATCTTTCATCATTGTGGTAATGTGTTCTTTTTTAATTATTGTCATTAGTTTGGGATTTTAATTTGCATTTTAATAAGTTTAAGTAAGCAATCAGTGAATATTTATTTTCAGAACAATCAGTTTGTGATTTTCAAAAAATTACTGGGGAAAAAACCAGATTCCAGCCAGCAGTCCAGGTGAAAATAAATGCTTCTGTTGTGCAATGAATTTTTAAAGAAGCACAGTATCTTTCTGTATAAATGTGAGCATGAAGGAAGATCTAAAAATAGTTTGTATGCACAGTCCACGCAGCATTCAGAAAGATCAGCCACTGAGTTTAGGTCGACTAACTGAAAATATTTGACTATAAGACATTACCGAACCAGATTACTACTTCATAAGCAGCAGACTTTTTGGTGTAGGAAAGAAAACTGTCTTGAGCCACATTCCTCAGGTTTCTTAATATACAGAACTGTGTGAAATATTTAAGATTGTCTTGCAATTAATAACTTTTCCACGAGATGGCAGAAGAAATCAATCTTTCTCTACCCATACTAGGAGAGTTAATTCCTGTATTTTGATTCTGACAGACAGGTATGCCCTAATAGCCTACTAAGCAATTACAATATAATGTTCCCAGCTGAGAGCTTGGAATTTGTTATTGTACATTAATAACTGAGAGATAAGCATGTGGTAAGGGGAGCACTTCTTATTTGTTGATGAGGGAACACAGAATAGTATTGCTGTAGCTGAATTGTTTTTAACTAATATACATAAATATTCATGGAACTTACATGAATTAAAACACAAAGGCATCTGTTACACCATGAGGGACTTAGTGCTACAATGGGCACTTAATGCTCAATTAGAAAATGACATCTAAAAAACCCCTTTCAAACCAATCCCTCTTCATGTGGTTAAGATACTAAAATTTGTAATAAATCCCTTGTGGAGTCTCTGAAATATTAAGCATAATAAGTTTATACATCATAAATTTACGAGGGAATAAAAAAAATTAAGGCTTCGGTAGTACCAGTTTCAATCCAAATTCTATGTAAGTTCCACTGAAAGATACTTTCTTGGCTGGCTACGATGAAATTTCTTGTTTTTCCTTGTCGGATAAGGTTCGAAGGAATAATAAAGAATATGATAAGAGTACAATTTACAACTGACAAACTGCAAGCATGGCCTAAATGACAACTATGAGAAATCACAGTGAGTTGTGATCAAGCTTTGTCCAATCTTTCTGAAGTGCACAGTCTGAGCCTTCTCTTCAGAGACAGATAATCACTGGGCTATTTGCTGCCTTGCAGGCTGGTTTTCACCTCTGCATATTCCAGGTTGTGAAAGGACTTTTTCTCTTTTACAGGAAACACTAGAGCATCAAAATTTTATTGTAACTGTTCTAACTAAAAAAAAAAAAACAAAAGTCCTATTGGCAAGGGAACAAATCTACCTCCCTTTTGTTCTGTGATCCAGGAGCAAACCATTTTATTCTTTACCAGTCCTGTATTGCTGGTCTGTTTGCAGAGTCTGAATGGGCTGCCCATGCCATTCCAGTGCACACTAAAAATGCATATCTCTCTAGAAATTAATTTTGTTAATTTTGTCATGGCTTATATCTGGCCACTATGGTGTCATGTTTTGAGGTGCACGAGTAAAATTTAAAAGCTTCATCCTCTAAAGTGCAATAATTCACTTATTATTCCTTTTTTGAAATAAGAAAATTTAGGCTTTAGTCTCCTAGAGAGAAGCATTACCATGTGTATTATTACAAATATGCTCAATTATGCTAGTTTTAGGTAAATTGCTGGTCTAAAGAGGATTTATGAGAAAGTAAATGCAAGACATGCCTGAACAAAAGCAAATGCAGTGAAGTGTTTCAGTTTATTAAAATCTCTAGATCTTTTGAATTCCTGAATTACATTACATTAATTGCAGAGTCATTAGAGAAGTTTTGTTTTATTACAAATCCTGAAATTCTTTCAGGTGTTTAGACATAGTCTTTTTGCTCTGATAAATTTACAGTAAGTAAATATCAGCAGTGGACAAAAAACCAAGACAAAACCGTCTTGCCACAAGAATGGCACTCAGTGCTAAATTTTTTTTAAATTATCATTGTGGTGAAATTTATTTTCACTGCGGTTTTATACTATTGTAGTGCTTTGGACTTGGATGCCTTACCCTATGTCCTGGGATCTCAAGGAACTTTACAATTAAACCTTGGGATTGGGAAGTGAAGTGTCAAGAGTCACAATAAATGTAGATGGATCCATTTGTCTTGCTATAAATGAAAACATCTCTGTGTGCCTTCCCATAATATTTGCTGTCTCCTCCTGTGAAGGTGATGACTTGAAAAACACATTTTTTTTTTAGCCATACCCTACAGAGTCATAGTTAGCTGTCTTACTCTTCCTTCCTGTGTTGTGAAGACTTTAATTTCTAAGTACAATTTATAACTTTTTTTTATCAGGATTTTTATAACCTATCAAACAGATAACGTTTATTGCATACTTAAGTGACTGACAGAATTTTCTAATACTTCAGAGCCTCTAGATACCCAAATAATATAGTCTTAGTGAACCATAGTTCTCAGAACATACCAATTATGTTTAAAATACAGACTGCTTAAGTTATACAGACTGCTTAAGTGGTTGACTACAGGTCAGGCTCAACCCAGGTCTCATTCTTTCACCAAATTGCTTTTTTCTATGCTTTCTCAGGTTATTTAGATTTTTCTGCCTTTTACCAACTCTATTCTTTAGTATGGAGGGCATGTCATTGCCCCTCAGACCTTCCCCACTACATTTATTACACTGAAAGCTGGCTTTCTCCAGCCACCAGCTTTTGACTTCTTTTTGTCTGAAGATGTATTGGGGAGGTGGGGGGGGAGGGGGGGTGTTTTTTCCCCTCTTTGTTCACTCTAATAGGGAATTGCTGTGGTGGCTGAGCTTTCGTGCATTCATGCTGAACTCTGCTTATAAGAGGTTTGTTTACAAAAGAGTGTAGTTAGACTATAGATGTGAGATCCTTTAATGATGAAGACTGGCCCAGGCTTATGGAAGGATTTCACCACATCTCTGAACATTTTTCTTTGCTGGAACCTGACCAAATTTTATCCAAATCCTTCCTTCCCCACAGATTTTGCTATTTTTTGACAATGATGAGATACAAAACCTGACACTTCGTTTATTGTGACAGATCTTTTCTTCCTCTTCACTAAAGAGAAATAAGGTAGAGAGAGAAATGAATTTTGAGGAAATGATGTGAAGTGAAAGCAGCAGGTTTTGCATAGTTAGGGTAGGAGCTATGTTTGTCAGGCAAAAATCAAAAAAGAGGAACTCAAAGTGAGACAGAGCAAGCCCACTGGAGTTGTAAGTTACACTTTCTGAGAATAAAAATATCCTCAAATTAACCAGTTCAACTTACATGAACAAGGTTGTGTGTGTGTGTGTGTGTGTGTGTGTGTGTGTGTGTGTGTGTAAACCCACATTCATTTCTTCTTCTTTGTATTTGGAATGTGTAACCAAATATACCTTTTCAGTGTGTTCCAGAGATAAGGAGTTTTTCTAGGACCTGCTTTCAGGGACACAATAGAGCACAAGGGTACTTCAGAAGTCTCCAAATATTTGAAGACTTTACCCAAGATTGAATTAGACTGTCTGGAATATGTCCACGACCAGTTAAAGCTTTAGTGAAAGAGATTAGAAAAGATATGTCTGTGTTCTTTGTGTTTTCGAATGAAAATACTCTCCGGTTTTCCTTTGTGCAGGAGTGTTTGGCCAGAATCCTTAGGGGATAACTGAGCAGCCAAATCACATGCTAGTTTACTGAGATACTACTAGGAGAATGAATAAATAATGGGTAGATAAATAATTGAGTCATATGTTTTTGAGGGTTTTTTTTGGTGATGTTGTAAACAAAGATTGAAGGTAGTCATTGGGGAAATCCTATCTTGGAGTTGGGATTCATTCCATTAAAAGTATTTTCTTCTGAAGTGACTATATGAATAAGAACATACAATCTTTGTTAATTCCATCTGTATTTCAAAGGTTTAGATCATGCAAGCTGGGTGTTGTTCTGGCTGGGCACAGAATATCCTGGCTCAGGGCAGTTGTGAACATTAACCTTTCATCCAGTCTTCCTATATGCCGTTATTAAAGGTTTATAAAAAGTAAATGAGACTAACATGCTACTATGCTCCAATACAGATTAATATGAAATTGGTTACTAGTGTTACATTCCAGAGTCTGAGAGCAAAACTGGCAGGAAGGAAGCGCTGTGTGTTAGTGCATGCACTGATGTGAATGACCTTAGCAGGGTGAAAGGAAGCAAGGGTTTGCTCTCCTCTGGCCTTTCCCCTCTGCATTATGTCAAAACTGAATTCTTTTGTGCTCCTTCCCTTTCCACTATAATGGACAGGAATAATGAGACCTGCTACACCTAGGATCAAGTTGCTCCCCTGCTTGTTGTGATCTACATCTGACCTTCATCTCCCACAGCCCAGAGGGGAGCTCTCACCTGAAGTCTACTCTGAACTGATTTTTTCTCCAGATGCTGCAGGAAGGGTACCAATCAATAGTTAAATATTCTTGGGCACTTTGTGTTAAAACACATTTAAGATCTGTTAGGCAAATTTCTTTACACTTATCTTTTAATTTTATCAACTGGCAGAATGAAGATTAGATCTTTGGAAGCAGCTTTGGTGGGAGTGTTGGCCCATCCTATGAGAAGGGGACCATAATTGTAGTGATGACAAGCTGTGGTCTGACCTGGTTACTGCCCAGGTGACTCTTGCCCAGCACTGCTTGTTTGTAATCTCTATGTCACATCACAAGAGCGAGGTAAACCCATAGCCCGTGGGCATTGTGTGGGAAGAGATTTTACAAGCACATTAGCTCATGATCTTTGGCACCCATGCTACAACCTTGGCACCCTGAGCATTGTCCAAGCTCTTTGCTGCTCCTGAGCCCTGCAAAATATTGCAATGCCCCAGGAGGATGTACAACAAGGCTTGCCTGTTGAACTGCCATGAAGTCTTCCCTTGGTGAGGTACGTGCACTTCCATTTACAATTTGCTGTTCCCCTTTACAGAAATGCTCCAAGGGGAGAGCATTTGAAAGTGAGGAAGTGCACTGATACCCAGGGTCTATGTAGCTAGTAGGCAATGTCATAATTTCCTAGTCCTTTAATTAATGACAGGTCATTTAATGATGGCAAGAGGAAACATATTCTTGAGTTTCAGAGTCTGCAGTTTACCTGTGCTCAAAGACCATGGCTTCTGTTTCTTAAACGAAAATGTGGAAGTAAGAATGAAAATAAAAAATTGTGAAGCACTAAACTGTTCATGCATTCAGTGGGAAGCAGTTAAATATACACTGATATATGATATCAGTGTGTATGTCTGTTGACATGTGTACATATAAATACACACTGGTATAGTGTGTGTTTCAAGCCGGCCAATTGCTCACCCAGAAGATATAGTACGTCCTTTTTAGACAAAACATTCTGAAGCAGAACATCACTGCTCTTTTTAACTAGAAAGAAAACAAAATTCTATTTTGGAACAGATTTGACTTCTTTTATCAATCACTTCAGAGTCATTGCTCTCTTTTCTGTGTAGTATTTGCTATTCCTATTTCCATCAAGCATTCCTCATCACAACACAACTTGGAAAAACTTGGAGGAAAGCCACCAAACAGAAACACACTTTGAGGCAAAAAGAACATTAAAAGTGTTATAGTTTCATCCTCTTTGAATAAAATGCTTATAACAATGTGTTTGGAAAAGTTATTGGACTTTCAGCACTCACTTTCAGGAAAGAGACAATGTCTCTTCTGTTACTCACATTTATCTGCCAAGAATCTTTTATGAAAGATCACAGGAGACCTTTTTTTCCAAGGCTGTAGATTACACAAATAGATTGTTTTATGTAATTTTAGAGGTGAACTAAATGGGAGCTGAAACTGCTGAGTGTCTCTGAAAATCATGCCAATTTTGCTTAAGTAATTCACTTGCATTTTTCACATCCGAAACTTTAGCTTGAATCTTAAATATCTTGAGAGCATTCATACAAATCTGAATCTATGGCAGAGTATTTTTTCTGGAGTTTTTCAGCAGTATATTTCAGGTTATCTCATCATTACTTCAGCATTTCTTGAGAACTTAAGCAGGAACAGCATGTAGAATGTGGATTTTACATTTGTCTTAAAAGTGACTTAGACTGAACACAGTGGATGTAGTGAGATGAGGTGAGTTTCAGCAAGTGCAAAAAGCATTCCTTCCTGCTTGTACTCTTCTCCCTCAGTATGCAGGTCATGTACAATGCATGGTGCAGAATCATTGATGTAATTTTCAATTCCAACAACATGTTATGATGATCTGTAAAGATTCAGTCATCAGAAAGCATTCCAAATAATAGTCCCATTTTAAAGCACAGGAGAGTCAACACCATTTTGTTATACCTACAGAACAACAAATCTGCATGGTTGTGGCTTCTCTGAAAATTAATATCTTCCTTTGCAGAAAGAAAGGGATCAGCTCACAAGACATTAAAGCAGTACAAACCATTTTTTTGGAGATAGATTAATTTAGATCAATAAACAAGCACACTTGATGTAAGTGCTTTTAGTGTTTTTGGTTTTGGTAGTTTTTTGTGGGATTTGGGGTGTATTTTTGTTTTGTGGGTTTGGGTTTTTTTGCTTTTGTTTGGTTTTTTTTTTTAAAATAGCAATATTGATTTCTTCAAGAATATTAAATTGTTATTGTTTGGTAAGAACCTAAATATTTTGATTATCAAATTAATGAACTTAGTTTTGAGATTTATTTATAAGGCTAACAAAAACCTAATTATGCACCTGTGCATATTTATTAAACAGTTTGTGGATAATTTTGTTTAAAATAATCAATGATGCATTTCTAAGTTACTCCGTGATTATTCTTTTTTATGACTGTTGCCAAATTGCTTCTGAATACAGCACAATTTCACTTAAAATTAACACAAATGGTGTTTAAAAAAGTATTTCTATTAAGTAATAACACTATCATAAATGTATTGGTTATGTAAAGCATTTTCTAAAGTTTAATTATTATTTAGACACTAAATGAATGTATCTAGTGAAGCAATTAAGTGGTGTGTACAGAAATGAAAATGAAAGAACTGTTCTCATCACCAAGACCTCCTACTAGAAGATCTAAGGTTCAATAGCCTATTTTCGTATAAACTGAAAAAGTTCTAGATTGTGGTGTTGCTTTTTTTCTTAATGTCTCGTTCAGGGTATCAGTAGTATAGTGCATTGATCTGAATTAGTTGGATAAACTGAATAAGATGTTCTCTCTTTATTGGAAGAAAAATTTTTCACCATCCCAGTATTACTAGGGGAACTGCCTGGCTCTGCATTTGGTTTTTAAAACCTTGGTGGAAAACAGATCTTGTTTCTTACTTGAGAAAGGAAATTTAGTGAGCTTAAAGGTTTTGTGTTTTAATTTGCAAGTCTTTATAGGATCTCCACTCAATTCTGATATTCTCTTACATAATTTTAATTTTGCAATACATAAAAGCTACCTTTCCGAATATAGGGATGCAAGAAATTAATTGTTTTATCTGATGTAAAATTAAGAGTAATCTATATTATGTAAAGTTTAAATTATTTCATATGCTCTGGGTTTCATGCACTCATAAATCACTTAAATTAGAGAGACCTGAGAAAATAATGAAGTTGCATACATTTTTTGACAAGTATAAGTACCTTCTCTAGGAGTACCATTTACTTTTAAGTAAATCAATGAGCATTAGATAAGATTTAGGCTTTTACAGAAGTAAATTCTGAGTGTTTTAGTGTGGGTGTGGCCTTAGAAGTTTATCTTGGTAATATTCAGATTGTGATGAAGTTGGTTCTATGTAGTTGTATACAAATGGCTGCTTTCAACTTTGCCTATAAGCCAAATTCTACAGATAATTATTGACTCAGTTTTATATCAAGGTAATAACATTGATTCTTACTAAACTGAAATATTCTTTTTGAGAATAATTTTTTAAAAAATGTAATTGAAATTAGAAAAGCTATTTTTTTCTCCAGATAAAACAATTAAATGTTGCATTCATTTAAAAAGGTTGAAAATCCCTTTGGTATTTGGTATTTCTTATGCTGGAGGTAATTTGCACACTTATCATCAATATGAAATGGCGTTTTTCAAAAAAAAATCTGAAAACCACTTCCAGCTTTTTCCTGTGAAGTGCACTGTATTACTCTACATTCATTTGCCCAAAGACAGTTTACTTTGTGCAAACAAACTATGTGCATGGGATATTCTTTGTATTCATAGATGCACAGTTAGCAAGCATGCTTCAAGTCAAGAACAACCTAAGTGCATTTAATTTGGAAATTTTGTCTTATTTTTGCAACATACGAATAGCATAGGAACTTTCTTGAAAATACAAACAGAATATTTCCTATTAAGTAGGCAACAAGATAAAAAGGAGGCCTCTTTTTTAGAGCAAATAGGAGACTGGCCTTTTGCATTTCCCCTTTACCAAGAAAATATATAACCTACTTGGCATCCTTTCATGATGATTAATTTACAAAGCATTAGTGTGAAAGGGCTATGCGAAGCCATATTTAAAGAATTAAATATGTTCTGATGAAAAAATGCTTTTGATGCCTTCTGACTGCTGTGTTTTCAGCAGTTACAGAAGTGCTAACTTTCGTAAGAAAATACACCTAATACCTTATGAAGTAGGACTTCTGAAGAACAGAAATTAAATGAAAACAATTAGCATGAAAATTAATAACAAGATAAAATACTCCTTTAATATAAAATAGCTAATTAAAAGTGGTGTTAAAGTATACTGCGGTTTGCTATCAGTATGCACCAGGTCCCAGTATGGCATGAGTACTGGGGCCTCTCTATCAATAGACTGAAAACTCAGCTCACAAGAATCTGAGAACAGTTTCAAAGCTTGTTTTGGTGTCTTTCACCCCAGTTCTGTTTGCTTGCTAAAAGTTGACACCTGGATAGCCAAGATGGGCTGAATATTTTCCATTCTGCAGTAACAAGTAGCTACCAGGGTGTGGTCCTGATCACAGGGCATGGGAGCAGAGACGACGCTGCTGCTGCATCTGGGGTCTGGGATCCTTAATAGATACATGCAACTGCATGGATACTTGCCTGAATAAAATCTTGTTTCTTCACAAAAAAAAAAAGAAACAGAGGAAATGCTGGTCAGCAGCAAATGCCCAAGAAGTAGATACTTTTCCAGAATAATTTGTGGCTTGCAGACTATTAGTGGTTTTGTCAGTTTGTCTGATAGCATCTTCGATCATCTCCAGAGAGAAGAACTTCAATCACTGAACTCATACATGTTGGATGAAGAAGCGTTTTCTCCTGTTTGCTTTGAAAATGCCACCTACTAACTTCATATGAAGTTCACCAGTTTTTAAACAGGGAATTATTCAATACATTTCCACTGCTTGTGATCATATAAAATGATGATGTGCCCTATCTGGTCTGTTACATGCTTTATTGTTTTTAATACCTGGACAAATATAAGACCCTTAAATTGAGAATCGGTGTAGGAATCAGTATAACCAACACAGATTTTATATATCTTTGCTATACAAGTATCTTTCTGTGAATTAAGGTGACGAAGAGCATATCTGGAATTTGAAATTTCTGGCAGAATACCTGGGTATGTGACAAGTACCATCTAGCACATTGTTTAAAGACATGTATACAGAAAATTTGCTAACTTCTGCCTTCAGATTTGGAAACTGGATGTCCGTGTTTAGTGACTTTGCAATTGCCTCAAATTTAGTTCTTTTTTAAGTGACCTAAAAGGGGTGTGATCCCCTGAAAATTCCAAAGGTTATTTTTATTTAGTAAGTTAATGCTTATAGAAATGTGTATTATGTAGTAATAACTGTAATTATTACATCCAAGGACTTAGGAACTTGTTTTTAACATATTTTTCTGATTAAATTATTATTATGCAGTCTTTACTTGTCTTTCTTTTTTGCTTAAGAAAGTTGAATCCATTGACCAATTTTTATCAGCTCTGGAATAGACATCTTAAAGGACTTTTTCTTTAATGTCTGTTGAAATTAGTGTCTGAAACAACATAGGAGGAAGGTGGGAAGAGACTCGAGTCCCTGTAATAGGTGAGTTTTCCCTACAAGGACACAAGATATTTGGCAGAAGTGCACAGCCAGTCGAGGTGCACATGTAGGTTCACTGGTACCACGAGCACACACTCAGCTCCCCCTGAGGAGTTGCAATAGGCCTTGTCTGTGGCCTGCTAGAAGAGATGAAGGAGAGCAGTGTGGAAGAAGAGTCTGTAACAGGTTCAAAGTTTTGTCTGGTCTTGGCAAGCTGGATTTTATTCCTTCTATTGATTAGCAAATTTGAGGGCCTAAAGACAATATTATAAAGGTCATTGTGAGACATGGAAAGAAGAGGTGTTAGAAAAATCCCAACAACAAAAACCAAACAACAAGAAAACCCACCTGCATCAGCAGGGAAACCTGTAGGAGAATTCTGGTGGATCATCTCTAGAGAAAAATTTGTTTTAATGAAGATAATGACGAAGTTTGGGTTCCACATACTGAATGTGCCCATGCTACAGAATTCATAACTATTTTTACAAAGTTAAAGGTGTGTATTTTGTAAACATCAAATCACACCACAAAAATTTCAGCTATTCAGCAAAGTAAGTTCACTAAACTGATCTGTAGCAATATGTTGAATATATATGAAATCTAATATTTAATCTGCAGAGCAATAGCCATAAAACCACATTTTGCTAGGAAAATATATTTTAATTAAAAGATATTTTAATATTTAAATATCTTTGCTATTTTAAAAGATATTCCATCCAAACACCTACACTACTTTTCTTGGAGTGTGGATTGATGCTATGTGAAAGAGCAGCCAAGCCTGGTGCTACCCTAAGCATCTCCCCTGCTGCTGTGGACAGGACACATCCTGCACCATGGCGCACAAGACAAGCTTGATGCTTTGCACATGGAACATTAGAGTGTTTAATGGAGACATAATGGAGTTGGACAGGAAAGTCTCTTGGGATTACTATTTAGACACCTAATCGGTTACTAAATTACTGTATAGTTCATCTCTTACTGGCTATGGCCTATAATCACAATAAACTCTTTTGGTGCATCTTTAAATATAGTGGGAACAAAGATGATGATATTTTTCTACATCTTGTCTTTTCCTTCCCTTTCAGACTTAAGGTTTTCTAAAAGCTTTTCAAGGGCAAGTGAAAGGAGTCTAAAATTATACTTTTGGCATGAATCACACACACAACTATTCAGATGAAATTTTAGTTGTATAAGCGTTTTTTTTCCAGTCATGTCATCTTCAGCTCAGGAGCCAGATGAGAAAATATTTGCCCATCCTGTGTTCTTGATATACAAAGCAATTTCACTGCCAGTGTAAAACAGGTTTAAAATGAAGTTCCAACTTTTATTATATGGTCTGCCTTCTTTAAAATGTGTTTAACTTTCCCAGGCATTGCTGTTTGCATTGCAAAAAGTGAAGGCAAAAGCCTTCAATGTATCTCTTTATGGAAATAATAATTTTATAAAACCTATCCCCTTCACAAAATGTTTCCGCAATCCCTATGTTCTAAGTGCCTCAGAAGCACAGTCATGTACAATTGATAGCAGCTGAAAATAGTTCCACATATCCTCTTACAGTTCTAGAGTTAATATCTCAATGATGTGTTATAGATTTGAATTTCAAGGAGGCAGTTATTTTGTCATGATAAAAACATTACTGGACAGGATTATGGAACATAAAATACAGCTCAAGATTGTGTTGATATATGATGTGTATAAAAAAGTAAATCAAATCACGTTGATCATTTCAACATAAATTGTATAGAAAAGGGGAGAAATATTTTGCTGGGAAAGACAAAACACACTGCATTTCTACCTTTCATTCTTCAACACAGATTGCTGAAAATATAAAATGTGATTTCATGGTGTTATATTCACTGCTTTTGGAAATGCTCATATACTTCACAATATTTGTAACCACCAAAAAACTCCATGCCTATGCATCCCAGCTGTACTTCAGTACATCCAGCTGCATTTTATAGTGTGAATTAGAATTGAGTCTGTCTTATTTTCATCCATGTGCTAAATTGTAGTCTGCAGACCAAAGCTAATCCACAAACATTTATTTTGAAAATTAAATTCACACACCAAAACCTAAAGAGTGAAAATCTACACCACAGAATGTTTAAATATCATGTGCTTAGTCAAAGCATCACTGACAAGAGGCTGGTTTCCAGCTATGTGCCTAGATAGATACATAGCCTCCAGTATATGCAATCCACAGTGCACTTTAATACATATGATCTGCTTTTGCCACATCTTGGTTATACTTGAATTTTTAAAAACATGTTCAGACTTCAGGGCGTGTATGAAATATGAATGCTAGCAAGAATGCAAAACCTTTTCTTATTCACATTTCCTTTGAAAACCAGCAAGGCCACTGAAGTAAAATTTAATATAGAAGAAGGGATAGTTAACACTGGACTATGAAATTCTTTTTCTCCATGGAGGTATGCTGATTGAGACACTTACTGGTTGTCTAGTAAGCACTGGGCACTAAGGGTCTGTAAAGGTCTTTCTCATTTAGCACCTTCTTTGCCTAGTCTGTCTCTAACAAGATGCTGTTCTGCTCTCCTGATGCCTGTGTTTCAAAGTGGCCTAGGGATAGCTTTCACTTCTAAGTGCTAATCAAAGTCAGGGTTTCTTTGTTTTATGTGAAAACTGTTTAATGCTTCTGCTATCTAACTCCTTGAGCAAAATTTTTGGTTACGTGACATTTAAAAAATGTAGCTTTTATGTCATGTCTTCTCTTAACCAGCCACTGTGGAAGAATTGTGCAAACATCATGCTGAAGTATTTGGTGCACTCTGTAGCAAGCCAATAGTGACTTTCATAAGTTCTGTCTCACAGCCCTGTAATATCATCAGGTTTAAAAACCAGCTTTATTTTCTGCTATAAAGTTAATAAGACCAAAGGAAATAAAAAATTGTGTGGAATTAAAAAAAGAAAAAATCAGGTCTGAATTCTTTGGGTTGCTGCTACCCTTGCTCTGGGTTCTTTGTTAATAAAGTAATGCCAACTAACATCATCGGTCCCATGGGGCTGCGGACAGCCACCAGCCTAAAATCACTGAATGGTGACACAGAGGTCACTTGGCAGGGTCTTGCAACATCAAACACTATGTCTCTCTTGCAAGTCAGCAGTATCTGGAGAAGAAACACTGATGAGACAATGCTGACAAGCATGACAAGCCTTTTGCCAAGCATCCTTTACAAAGGATGTGGCTGCTGCCCCTTCCCTGTGCACTCCTTCTATCTATTGGAGGAGAACCTGGAAAAGCTGGATGGCACTGGCTGGAAAAGTAATGCCTGGTGTTGCTGGCTGTGTGTAGGCAGGAGTCAGACACAGGGAAGGACGAGGAGAGGATGGACTGTAGGTAAGCCAGGGAGCTCATCTTAGGCTGACATGTGGGAAAAAGAAAAGCTGCAGCAGATGTGAAACACAGTCAGTGAGAAAAATAGGCAGGTCAGAAGGAGCAGCTGTGAATGCACAGGGACCATGTGTTGCAGCATTTGTCAAGGGCCACGAGAAAGACCTGTCAGTGGCTGAGCTCTAGAAAATAGGCCAGACATAACTTTTAAGACTGAATAGGTAGGAGAAAACTGTTTCTATGTAATAATCATATCATGTAAAAAAACTGAAGTCAAACTGCAGATATGATTAACTGGAACCAGATTTCTTGCTGGTCATTTCACTTTGTAATACAAATGTTGGGTTGTCTCCACATGAAGCTCACTGAATTTGAATATGTTGAATATATTGAAACAAAATGGAACAATTATTATGAAAATGAAGATGTCTGTAGAAGAGGTGTTGCTGCTAATGAAGCTGTGATGTGCAAAAGCTCAAATAAGTCTTAAAATTTTTGTCTTTTAACAGTTTATATGTATACTTCAACAAGGTACTTGCCATTTTTACACCATATAAGATCCCCCTATATTTTTAAAAAGAAAAATTAGTTGAAAGTATTGATATTTGTCAGTATAGGA
Organism: Agelaius tricolor; assembly: GCF_023055355.1. Classification (NCBI taxonomy): domain Eukaryota; kingdom Metazoa; phylum Chordata; class Aves; order Passeriformes; family Icteridae; genus Agelaius; species Agelaius tricolor. The sequence continues at coordinate 16,612,112 of NW_027269264.1, forward strand.
TCTGTTCCTCCCAAACTGTGTGACTAGCACTTCATTTAGAAAGCATGTAACACCTGTACAGCTGAAACAGGTTTGAAAATATTTGTATTTTTGTTTTTCTCTTCTGGAGCACAAGAGGAATCAGTTCTACTGGAACCTCTGTGGGACTGGCAACAGGGAATGGCGTGATTCTTTGTTACAGCCAGTATCCTAGCATACAGCTGTAATTCTATTATTTCTCTGTCACTTAGCAGCTTTTGTTTGGATTTGAAACCCAGCAAATTTTTAAAAGGTATAAATTTGTTATGGAGCTTTAATATTGACTTGTGCAGTGTAGTTCTAATTAAGTATTCCCAGAAATGCTCTAAAATGGCATTGTGCTTGTTGTGTTCCTGGGTTTGCTTGTTAGTTTTTTTTTTAAGGGAGAAAAAAAAATCATGGCTGCTATTTTCCACTCACCTAAAAGCTCTTTTGTGATTATAATTCATATTATTCAGGCTCATACTGACCACACAGTAAATAATGTTTAATTGCCTTTGATTACAAAGAAGAAAAAAATAACTCTAGCAATTATGTATTTTGTTAGCACTGCTGCAAAATACAAGAAGAGTACTTGCTGATTCCCTAATGACTTGGGATCCCACAAAATGTATTATTCTTCACCATGTTTATCAGATCTAAATTCAGTGTTGGACAGGGAGGAGGAGTGGCTTACTGGGAAAAAGAATATTTCAAGCAGGAGCAATTGTATTTCTTTCCTGTAATAAAGAATAAAGAATGTGATGCAGTCTAATATGGTAGTTTTTAAGAGGTGGGGAAAGAATGAGTGAAGTCTGGAATCACAGGTCTGGAGAAATGTGAGAAGCTAGAAAAACATTTGGAAGCTTGAAAAATCATTTTCATTGTGCAGACATTAATGTCTCTACATAAATTTCAAGATCCCTAGGCACCTCTATTCAAATAGCCAGAGGAAGGATTTTTGGACTTTTCTGTGAATATCCAAGGCAATTTGTAGCTTTGGTGACATTTTAAAATAGGCAGGTCATAGAAAGTTCAGTAGGAAAAATCCAATGCTTTTCAAACAGCCCTTTTCTGTGGGAGACAAGCTCCAAAAAGAATTAATGGTGTCCTCTCTTTCTAAACACTGTTAAAGGCTTTCTGTAAGAGAAGCTCAGTATACAGATATGGAGAATGTCAACCTGTTCATTTTCCTTTTATAATGAATCCTTTTCATTTAGTACTTATCATGATGGGGAAAAGGTGACCAATGATTCCTTTGATGGGAAGCCTGGCCTTACAAGTACAAAGTAAAAAAATCTTCTGAAAATGGAAATATTTTCCTGATTTCTCTATTCTGGTACAAGAATGCTATGGTATAAGCATCTGTATGATAAACTATAGTGTCCACAAGGCAGCTATACAGACAGTTCAAGATATAATGTAGAGAGAAGGGCAGTACTTGTATGTTCTCTCCACCTCCTATTTTGTATTTAATTTTGAGATCAAATTAAGCCTTTTCAATTTTCCTTTCCAAGTAAAGAGGAAAAATCTATAGGGGCAGAACTTATGGGGCAAAGAAGAAAACCTCAGCACAGGACATTATCTAGAAAAATCCTTAAAAAACCCAGCAATGGATAAGGCAAAGAAAAACCTGTTAGCAGCAAAGACAGACTGTATAGGCCAATAAAGTTTACTGTTTATATACTGTAATTCATTTAAAGAAGTTATCCTGATGATAATGATTTAGAAAGGCAGATCAGAAGTTTTTAATACTTTCAGATTCACATAAAATAAAAGAGTAGGATCTTATGGTTGCATATATTTTCATGTGTCCTGTCAAACAGAGGAAAGTATACTTATTAATGCTAGGTGATCATTTCAGCCTTAGTCAAATAATCCTGTTCCCGTTTCAAGGTCCTGAAAGAATCATGCATACTCAAAACAGGAACAAAAGTGATTCAAGTTAGAGCTGGAAAGAATTTTCTCTTAGATGTAAATTATGCCAAGTTCTTCCTGTAAGAAGCTGCTGTCTTGATATTTTCATCAGTAAAATGGGATGATGAAAAGAGCACCATTCCCCAATACCTAAGAGGCTATATTTAAGATTATTTGTTTGTAGTGCTAGAAATACGTACCACTGTATTTTTATTAAGATATATATCACTTGACTAAACACATTATTTTCTCCTAATATACTATAAGACTGAATTTATAGGTAGTCACTACTCTGTGAATACACATCCCCTGTAACAAATTTTCATGCTTGTTTTTAGCTGCAATACTTAGAGTTGCTGTTTTTGTATATATGAAAAACAGTCAAATTTCATGCACCTGCCAGAGACTTGCTTATTCAAAAGCATAAAGCCAGAATATTTCACCTAGATCTAGCAGGAAGTCTTGTGTAGGAAGTCATAGTTCTGGGAATGGAAAATTAAACTGCTGATGAAGTTGTCTGGCCAAGCACTTGTGGATGCTTCAGGAGCAGGTTCAACATGCAGAGGCAGGGCTTCTTGCTCCCATTAAGCATTTCAAACATCTGTCCCCAGTGTTGAAAGCTCTCTGCTGGCACCTGTTGAATAGCAGATCGTTTGCAGGGCTGTACGTCATGGGCTTAGTTCATCCCAGTTTTGATAATCTCTTTATTCCCTGCATGCCTGACATGATTTGAGATTTGATGACACAGGATTTCTGTGGTTCATAATATGTATCTCAAGACAGAGAACGTGGCTTTAGGGCTTGTACTCCTTAATACTTTCTTGTTTTGAACTTCATTCCCACATGATGAGGCTAGAGCTTAACAGTTGTTTTGATATTCAAGAACTTTCTGGTAAAGCTTATAGTTACTGCTTACTCTTCAGTGTATGGACACAAGTTTCCAAATGCTGTTGTGGGACTCGGAACCAAGAATGCCTAATGTATAATTGCAGGTACCATCAATGTTATCCATGGATTAGGCTTGAAATGTCATGTTATTGTGTAAATTCTATGCCCACAATCTCCTTCTTAGTAAAATAGGCGTTGCATCTCATGAGCATTTTGATGCTCTGATTTGCCATTTTTGGATATAAAATGTTTTTTTCATCTGCTGGACAATAAATGTCACTCTTATATCGAGATAGCATCAGACCTCTGAGCTTCAAATTCACATACTATTTGAATATTTTGATTGTTTTCCTTGGATGGGTTGCTCAGAGATGCATGAGAATGTGTCTTTTAATATATTTCTATCTTTATAACCTTGCTTGAAATCTTTGTGCATTCTTATCTGATTTTGTAATCTTTATGGCATTCTTAAGCAGCTGTTTTATTAGTAGATTAGTAATCCTGAGCAAAAGACTCTCACATAAATAGAAATTCTCTTTATTGTCCCCTGGACCAGTGTGCAGCTTTTTCGTGTGTCTTAGCTGGATAACCTACTTAGTGAGGGAACTTTCTGATCTTACTGATCTTATATACATATATATATATATAAATATATATATATACACACACACACATTTCTCTTGGCAGATGAGGCTTTGTGGTATACATTCCTAGACAACAAAAAGTATCACTAGGAGGCTGGGGGCAGAACATGTTTCCTTATACTCACATTTCAGAGTCAATGACTAATTGTCTTACTGGTTGTTTCCCAAGCCAGCACATAGGTAACAAAAGTCCATGACTGTTCTAGAACAATGCAAAAAATAATGGGAATTAAAAAACATGAAAGGGACTATTAGCTACAGTCTGAACACCACAAATTCAAGAAATTCAGGCTTGCTCTTTAGATGTCCTGTAGCAATGTCCCAGGTTTGTGATCTGTTGGAAAAACTGAAACACTGCTGTGTGTTTCAAGACTTACTGTTGCAAAGCTTACTAAGACCTTCACATTTGCAATTTACCCTATAACTGCTATAAGAAAAACTAAGTTAAAAGACTATAAAATAGTTTTTCTGGCAGAATCCAAACATAGGTCATGAAATGCCAATGGCTACAGAAGCAGAAGGAGGATAAAATCGACCCACTACTAAATTAGATCCAAAAATGTCCTTTACTTGGTGTTGTCTGACCAAATGCTGGTTATGATGCTTTGCACTTGCACAACTTATTCTGTGGTTCTGAGGCCAGTGCTTAATCTATTTTCCATGTACAAATGGTAGAAGGAATTTGGAGATCACGGGTTTTTTCGGTTGTGATCTGAAAGTATACTATGTGCCTGTAACAAATTCCCAGGTAAATGTAAAAGAGTAAAAGGTAAAAGTTTCAGAAATCCAAACTACTTTATGGTCCTTCCAGGAAAATCTTAAGGATTCTCATCATTGATAGGTGTGGTTATTACCTGCCCATTTAGTAAACAAAGTCAGATAACAACTACTCTGGTATAGGGTTTATAGTTAATGTATTGCCAGACAGAAAAGCAGAAAGCCCTTTTTTCTGGGTGTGGTAGTGTTTCAATGCCAAAATAAAGCATTTTATATATTGTGTAAATGTACACTTCCTAAATGTTTTTACCATTAACTGATCTTGTAATCTGAATGTGACGAATATAACATACCATGTGGTCTTATGCAGTAGGAACCAGTGCTTAACTTAGGAGTAAATCAAAATTTCCCCACCTACTTCTCACCTTTTTTTGAAGGCTATCATGACAATTCCTGACTTAGAGTCTGCCATTTCTGGCTAAAAGGAACATGGTTTTTTGCAAATGTGCCTTACTGGTTGTTCTGTTTATGTATTTGCCATTCTAAGAATAGCATCTTTCTCAACAATTGTATGAAATACGGGAGAGAGGAAGATAATGCAATAAGATGGAATAGATAAATTGAGGGGCTGGCGCTAAACATAGGTGTAGGGGAATTAAAAAGAATTTGAAAGCTAGGCCTCAGTATAAGCAAGCAATTTGAAGTAAATGGGAGCAGAATGGAAATGAAAGGTAATAGATATTAGAAGATTAGATACCACTCTGAAGAGCTACATAAGAAAAAAAACCCAAGACTATGATGAAATGGAATAAAGTTGGAAAAGAAAGCAATCCAGTATGTAAGGATGAGAATAAAACAGGGAAATAGAAGAAAATGAGCACAGCAACATGGGGGAAAATAAAAAAAGATGAGAAAAACAACAGCATTGAGTTAGTTGAATTAATTCCTTTCTATAGAATGTTAAATGCTTTTAAAAGTTTATGGCAGTAAGGCCAACAGAAGAACCAAGACAATTTTATCTGGACATGTGAAAACTCACATAGGCTTCTAACAACCTGGGACTTCCATCTGCTGTTGCATTTAAGGGTCTGACTTCAGAATGCTAAGTGAAGATCCTGAAGATAAGTACAGCAACTTCTAAGTAGCTCAGATGGGAGAGCAAAGGAAAGTCTTCCCTGAGAAACTTTGAACAACCCCATGCTCTAGTCTCTATCATTGATCCAAATTGTTAGGTTATTTCATTTCTGCTCTCTTGCTCTGTCTTACTGAAGTGCCATTTATCCAGCAGGAAGAACTGCAGAAGGGTGTCTGAATGAGGAACCATTCCATCCCACATTTTTCCAGCAGAAGCAATAGGACCATGTTGCTTGTACTGAAAGTTGAGGTGATTGAGCTGGGCGAGTGTAAGAAATCAGTTTGCTCTTCCAACTCAGGAAAGTCCTGGGCTGCCTCTTTCTTACACAGACAGGAAACATACCCTTCCTTCCTCCATCTCCCCGGTCTTTGGTAACTCGTCCATGGCTTAGGGAGCGATCATCTAGGAGCTGGCTCTTTGCTCTAAATGCTGATCTTTTTTTAGCCACCACAGCATTCACCTAAAACCATATGTTTGTAATGAATTGAGTGACCTTTCTCAATCCACATGACCCACCAGGATGTGGAAAACATATGAGCAGGTCTTTTCTGTGTGGCAAATATTGAGTCTTCTCATCTATTTCTTCTATGTAAGCCCACACAGAGTACAGGTTGTCACAGTGCCCTGAAAGCTGGTTTATTGAAGAGATCAAGCATGCTACATAAATGGGCTTCCTGCTAGAATTGCAGTATTGGGCACTGATGCTCTCCATTTTGCAGGTAAGAAAAGAATGTAAACGCCTGCCCACAGCTAAGACACATAGGAAATGTAAGAAATACAGTGAAGAGGGAGGCTAGAATAGGATCCTAGGCCCTGCCAGAGCAGCTTTTCCCTTCATATGTGGCCACAAGGCCGGCCAGGCTGCTGTGGTACGTAGATGTGAGCACGTGTCTGGGAGATGTATGCGTAGAGTTTAGACTAGGAACTTTGAAGGCCTTGCTACTAATGGAGTAGCTTCTGCTAAGGATTAATCAATTTCTGCACATAAATATCCTGGTAAATTAATTCAAATAGGCAAACATTTTCTAAAACCAAAATTAACTTGTGTCTGTCCTGTAATTGATGGCTGAGAAATGTCAAATCATCCTCTGTCTGAGACTAAAATATAACAATGAGCCTCTATTTTTACTGTTCATTTCATACCACAGACTATTTAGCAAAAAAACGGGTGAAAATTACATTGGAAACTGAGATCTAAAGTTGGTAATTTTGTAGTTTAGGAGGAGAAACAGCGGGGGTGATTTTTATATAAGCCGCCTTTCCCTCCTCAACATAGCTTCATCAAAGTGCTTTATTATATTATCGCTCATGCTTTTTTGTACTGTTTTCTAATATTGTACTGACTTGTCTGAATCACTTTGAAAATTAGGGCTGCCTCCTTCTGAGACAAATCCAGGCCTCATTAAAATTCATAAACAGACAGCCAAAAGCTTTGAGCACTTTTCCATTGATGCTGAGAAATGGAATTGTCTTTATTTATCCTGATAGCATATTATTTCAAAGGGTGTCCACATCCATAGGAAACTGGATTTTGATTGATAACATTTAGGGCTCACTGTGAAAGAAACTGATTTTCATTAAAGACTTCTGTGACACAAACTATTCAATGGTATTGCAAATCAGCACTGTTTTAGTGTTTAATAGCCTTCTTTTTGTTCAAAAAACCTTCACGTTCGCATTCATAGCAAACCTATGCTCCCACATAGCAGTGGTGTGATTTTTTCAGGTAGCATAAAGACCCGGAACTCTGTTGTATGCTGTCACCGCTGATTGCATCAACTGTCCCTCGTTTTTGAGGAGCAGTGGGGGAAGAAAGGAGATAACCACTTGTCTCTGTGGCTGAACCCCGCTGAGCCCATGTGACACAACTGAATGCTATTTGTGAAGTATATTTGGACACTGTATTGTTTTTCTTTATCATTCTGCCAAATATGCACTGACAATAATGATATTTCCCCAAAATCTTTCTCAAATTTAATTAGAAAAAAAATTCATGTTTTAATCAAAGACAAAAATTTAAAAAATTTGGCACAGCATAATTTCAGAAATACAAGAATTTATATATAGCACTAGTCCAGCATACCAATGATAATCAATCAGGAAGCTTTTGCAGGGCTTTGATATGGAAATCATCTAAAACTTCAGCAGATAAAATCAACTGGATAACATGTTTACTTGGAAGTTTGTGTAAATGTCTGCATGGCATGCACTTCATTAAAAAAAAAGAAAGACTCCATTAGACAAACTTAGCACTTATGGCTACACTGGATGAACTATTAGTAATTGACATGTTTGCCTTCAGTTTAGAGAGGCCCCTAGTAGTATCACACAAATATGACATATACTGTAGTTATCAATGTAACCTTTCCTTTGATAAGAACTGACATTTTTCTGAACCTTAAGGCTGTCCTAGAAGAAGTGCCTTCAAATTAAAATAATTCTTGGGTTTGATCTGATTTTTTTTTTTTTTTTAGCCCAGAGTGTTGGATTTTTTGTGCAATGGAAGATTTTTTTTCTGCAATTCACTTAAGCTAGAGCAGATTCTGGTGAGTACCAAAATACTTGTACTTATCTACAGTGGGATATCTTTCTAGACATATCTTTTTTTAAAAGATAGGAAAATTTGTAAGATCAACTGGTTTTGTGAGATTGCCACACTTTGGGTAATATGACCTACATTATAAAAATGAAATTACGTATATTTGCATTTGGTTTCAGTAGCATAAATCCAAAAGCCCAAGTCTAAATGCTACTTCTGCGCTAGTCAATTTGATCTCTGGAGTCTGCCCTGGTCTTCCATAATGCATTGTATACACACAAAATGTTCCTTGCACATTCTTCTTTTTATGAAATCTAAGAGGTAACAAGTGAAAATTGCTAAAGTAAGCAGTTAAAATCACTGTTGTTCATTGCAACTTTGCTGTTTATATGCACTGACAAAATGTAAGGTATAAAAGGGAAATTTCAGATTTTCTATTAAATTATTCTTTTATAACTAGACTCAGAACAATCCCATTACAGTAGTAGAGTTGATGATGGCTTCCTTTTATAAAGAAAACTAGGAAACATGATACAGATGAATTCTATTATATGTGTCTTCAAAATAAAGGTAAGTACATGACACAAGCACTTTGTATTTGGAATTTCTGTGCCTTCTAGATTTAATGTATGAATTCAACCCCACACAGTGAATTTTTGTAAACTTATGTTTAGTAAATCAACATAAAGATGGTAGGAGCTTTTAGTAAATGGGCTTCCAGACAGTTTGCCATACAGCAATGTTTACTTACTTACTAGTCATCCCTTTTAGCCAAATTTGTTCTGGTTCTCTGTCACAAATTTGTGACTTCCCAAGGAAATCTTGCTACAGTCTATGAATCATTAGAAATATGTGATTTTTATTTTTAATATTAAATGTTTAAAATTAAATCTTTAAAAATTCTCAGCATTTTACCTGAGTTTATCTAGTTCTTTCACTGAAATACTGAAATGCATTCAGAAGTCAAAACTCAGAATTCAGAAAAACTCTTCTGGACCTGTCTCAAGGAACACCCTTTGTAGTTTCTTTCATACTGACTGGCCACAAAATGGTCTGAGATCTTTTGATTTGATATCTGGGTGGAATAATACCCGTCTTAGACCAAGCAGATTGCACATTTTCCATGTAATACAGCCTTGTAAACAGAAGTTATTTTAAGTCAATTGTGTATTAGCTCTATGAAGTCAGTGAATACTTGATGAAATGCTTTTTCCATACTGAAATATTCATGAAGCTAATTTTCAACAATCAACAAAATCGAGTCATGTTTTTGAAAAAGAAAACATCTTTCCATATCTGCTTGTTGAATACAAATCAAAAAAACTCTTAAAATAGAAGTGATCAGATTCATTTTTTGTATTTGCTCCTGATTTGATGAGAATTTCGAGTCCCAATCAGACCACAAGTGAATGGCTCCTTTATTATTATTTTGATTTCAGTTATCAGCCATCCTCTTTTGGGAGTCAGTACAAAGTACTAAATTTGATAATTAATCTGAAATACAACCCTGACCTTAGTGGGCACTAACATTTCAATGAGGGATTTCATTTAATACAATTCTCTAATTATCAAACTCTTATTAATGTTTCCTATTTCTCACACACACACACACGCGCACGCTTGCACACACAAACACACAGAGTTTAGCTGCTTTCAACACAGTGGTCGGCCTAATATTTCATGCTTTGTAGGGTAAAACCTGAACTAGTATTTACCAGTTTTAAGTCCACTGAAATCTATCAAATCACTGCAATTTGGTCTAATCAGTATTTTAGGGGTGGTGGTTTTAATTGTATGATATATCAAACTCATTCTGAGGAGAAGTTTAATTTGTTAAGGATTTTTCTGTGTGTCATTTTTAGCTTTGAACTCAAGAATGTATTTTGAACTTTCCTAATAATGCAATTCACAAATGCCTTGAGGATAAACCTCTCATTTTAGCTGAGCAATGTAGAGACTGACACAGCTGCAGTTCTAACGGAGAAGGATGACAACTGTAACTGCATGGCTTGGTGTGGAAAAATGCACAATGGCAGCCAGGCAAAATGGGTGGAGATGGAAGAGACATGGGATGGTGATCTTTTCATCCACTCAGCCGTGAAGCTTGTCTGGCCTAGGAAAAACCACCCAGGACTTTATAATGCATATAAGCTCTCTAAGGTCTTCATGCTGAGAAACAGGCATTTGGAAGAACTACCTGGGGAAAATTGTAGCCTTCCTACTGAGCGACTTGCCTCCTAAAACTACCAGAAATGTTCACAGAAAGCAAGATGCTGGAAATCCTAACCAGGCAGGGAGCAAAGGCATGCTGTTTAAGCACCTACTTCATCTGTTCCCCTCAGATTCACAGGTTAGGCTTTCTTCAGAGAAAAGTGGCTGTTAGAAGGACTTGAAACTTGGATGGAGAAGAAGGAAGATGGTAGCTGGGCTTGTCTTAAACGTAGCAGTCAAGTGGCTGGAATGTTCTCTTAGGAAACAGGAGAGTGTATGTACTTACCCTACTCAGCCTGAGGCTGCCAAAAACCTTATCTCCTACCTCTTTTCTATGAAAGTGCTGTCAGTACCAGACTAGTCCTGAAGTTGGCTAGAGGCAATCCCCACCCTTCCTGTGTTAGCTTTTCTCCTGCAAAACAAGAAATACAAGAAGCATTAGGAACAAGAGAAACACTGTAAGAGGATACTGTAATGTGACTTGTTGCCAAAGGTTAGGTGAGCTCCAGGAATGCCTACTGTAATGTACATCTCACAGAAGGCTTGGGCAGAAGCAGAGCTTATTCTTGATTTCCTATTACTTTGGTCAGCAGCTAAATTTGGCACCAAAATCATGGATGGTTTTGTCCATCCACAGTGTTATTGCTGTAGGTACCTGGAAATGTGGGAATCAGAGAATGCACTAGGCAGCTCCAGGCTTTGCTCATGTCTGACTTGAGGGGTTCAGAGCTGGAGCCCCAAACTCTGGCATCTTGGATGCTCTGCCTAAATCCTCTGGCTGTTCTCCAGTAGTCTAGCTTTTGAAAACTTGTTTGATTATGAAGTCATTCATAAGATGATTTTAAAGAAAGGGCACTTCACCTCCCTTGTATTCAAACCATTTTGTGTGTAGAAAAAGCTAAGTTAGAATATAAAGTGCCTTGGAAATAAGAAAAAAATACCCAGTCTACAATGAGCCCCCATTAAAAACAAAAAGTCAGGTGTGAAACGGTCATGTTACACAAGTCAAGGGTAATGCTAGCTTGTGCCTCTTCAGATGAGCAGTTCACACATGATAGATCTGAACAGGCCTGTGCGAGGGGGGGGATACATGTCAACTTCACTCTTTGCTTAAATGGATGACCTTTTTCTCACTTGACAAGATTTCCAGGTATCATTTCTTTGTGTAGGGAAACTGTTCTTTTGGCAAACTTGGCTCTTTAAAAACTGAAATATTTTGGAGCAGATACCGAGCACAACATAAATGTGAGCATGTCATAAATATAAGTGTAATTTATGAAAGGCACCCCATGTCAGACTGAGTCAGCAGCCTTTTAGTATGTTGACTGTGTTAGTTCTAGTGGAAACAAGCAGTAGACATTGGCATGCTAACATAGAGTGACAAGAGGGAATAATCTGTGTCTTTCAAGTGGCAGTGAAAGTAAAGCAATAATCTTTCAACACATTCCTAAAAGAAAAGTGTCCCTCTTCCATGGAAAAGACTGGGGGCTCTGGGGTGTCCTTTGTCTATTACAGATTCACTTTAATTGTATTTTACTGAGTTAATGTCTGCAGTGCAAGATGTAACCTGTGTTCCACAGCCAGACAAACCTGTTTTTGTTCACTAACAGGGCAGTGAATCACTTCTTCTTTAAGCATGTTTTGGGTGGTTTTTTTGGGTGGGGGGGAGGTGGGGGGTGTTGTTGGTTTTACGTTGGGTTTTTTTTATCCTGTACTTTGTTATCATGCTTTTCTGATACTGTTGTTACAAATGTATGTGTATAAATGCCCTTATTTACTGAATTAATGTAGGTAGCATATGGAAATTAAGGAATACAATAATGGGTCAATATACTGCCTTGAAACCTTTCTGTGTCTTTATCATACTCATCTGTCCTGCTTACAGGGTTAATTTTTTGCCAGGAGGGCCATGTCTACGACCTGGAGGTTATTCTATACCATTTCATGTCTTTGCTAGGGATCAAGGAGAAGGGGAGAAGGGGTTCTGATCCGGGCAAGTAAAAGTGGTGGATGGAGCCATCCATCCTTCTTCTGTTGTCAGAAGATTCCTGTGAATTGTTCCTTTTCTTGTACCCTCTGTCATTAGCATTGTTTCTGTTACTGTTCATTTTCTTATCTCATTGCTATTTCCAGTAAATTGTTGTTACCTATTCATTATGTCTTTGCCTTCCTGTGCTTCCAATTCCTCTCTCCAGGGTGCTGCAGGTGAAGCAGAGGGTGCAGCAAGAAATGTGTGGTTTTAGTGGGAGTACTAAATTGAATACCATTCCTAAACTGCTACAAGCTTATTTGTCACACAATGCGTGGCATGAAGGGTTAAGATAACAATACATCTGGTGCCTTTGAGCTAAGCATTTTCTGTGTTAGGTAGGGTGCCACTGGTCACAATGTTGCTTGGTCTGTTCATGCATGTGCTCTACCAAAGCTGTATATATTCCTGTTCATGCCTCTTGTGCTGTTTTTTCCAGAGCAGGGAGAGGGATCAGGATTGCTTTGTTGCTGTACTTACTGTGTGTCATATCAGCTTATAACATGATAATATGAAGGGCAATGAGGGTTATTTGGGATGTGTATTCAGTGTTCTTCTCTGTACCTTTACCTCAGGTATTACCTTTGCAAATACTCAGTCTGTAGGGGGAACAGGGGAGGATTATTTTCCCCAGCTTTTCACCCCCTTTTTCTCCCTCAGGCCTGTTACAACACCTGTTGAGAACTTTTCATTTCCCTTGGATATTAAGGAAAGCATGTTCTTGTTGCTAGGTCTGCCAGGTCTCCTTAGTGCTGTCCACACCATGTTTAGAGTTACAGAAGAGATTTTTAGGGAAGCCTTTCAGAGATCTGCCTTGAGGACTGGTAGTCCTGAGTGGCATGAAATGTGAGAGGACATGGATCAGTATTTGGAAGACTTTCCTCCAGTGGTTTGGAATTCACCCCTGAAAATCTTCAGGATCCTGTGTCAGAGCCTGGAGGGACGGATGTCTCTATACATTTTGGGATGCCTGTGTCGGGGCGACAGGGTAGGTCAGACCTTCCCCTGGTTAGATAGTGAACTGCCCCGCACCCCACATCCCCACATCCCAGAGCCTGCATCCCAGCCCAGCAGAGCTGCCAATCACTGGCACACTGGAGTCGGGGCTCCACTCTTCCCTAACCCAGCTCCTGAGGGGTAGAATGACTCTAAGTCCCACCTGGAGGGAGGGCCCATAAAGTCCCAGGGGTATTTAAGTGCACCTTGAACCTACCTTCCCCTTGGAGTTTTTCTCTGAGCACTGCTGGCACCTGCGCGTTGGTAGCTATATGTGGGCTTTCCCATATCTTTGTGTCTTTCTCTTCTTCTAATTCCCTCTTCATGAAACATTTTGAGTACCTTAACATTAAACAGTTTTAAAGTTTGCTAATTGAATGGGGCAAATTAATGCTGTGAGAAATGCTTTATGTTGATTGGATGTTGCTGTAAACCTTTTGCTGAAGTTCCTTGATTTTTCTATAGTTTGTAAGTACACTTCTCTTGAGAACACCAAGTCAATATTTCTCCTGTGTGTTTAACCCAGAGTACAGGAAGCACTATAAACACCTTTTCAGTGAGTCATTTGGGGCCTTACATCCTGTTGGACTGATAAAAAATGGGAAAGAAAAATGCTGTGGTAGCTCCAGAGAGGGGCAAAGTTATGCAACATACTGTGCCCTGGTTACTGTATATTGGACACTGCTGAGCACTAGACAGTACCCTCATCGGCAGAAGGAAGGAGACCAACAGGTACCATGGCCACTCAAACATGGCCAGAGGAACAACCTGTGCTGGTAGCAGCTGCCCCTAGACAGAAGAAGAAATTCAAGAACAGATTGCATGGTGAGGGATGAAGAGGAAGAGGCAAGACCTGAGGTAATCACCCTATTTCTATCCCTGAGTGATCTCCAAGAGATACAAATAGATTTTAGCTGCCAGTTGAATGAGCCCTGAGTGATCTGACCACCTGATGCTGGAGGATCATGGCCCATGATATGAACTAGATGGTAGTGAAGCCAAGCAACTGGGATATCTGTTCTGGCATGTGGACATTGAGAAAGGGGATTGGGAAGAGGACAGAAACACTCAGCCTTTGGAGGTGACTCCTGTGAAGCATGAGAGAAAGGTATTCTCTCAAGAGTGATCTTATAGTGCACCCAAGGCGTTGGAGCACAATGGAGAAAAGTACCCAGTATCTGAGAGAATGAGCTGTGCTGGAGGTAATCTATAAGGATTCAAATAATGAGCAGTCCCTTGTAGATCCAGATGACGTCCAGTGTACACATCCATGTGGCAGAACTTTATAAGGAGTGCACAATTTTTGCACACCAGCTCATTGGCATTGATGTCAATGAAAGGAGAACCAAACCAGTATTTCAAATGACTACCCTCCTCAGGGAATATGATCATCTTTTCTTCTCCCTAATGGCATGCTCCTTAACTCTGGAAAGACTGTCCAATGCCACAGACAGTGTGTCTGTGATGACACAGAAAGTGTCAAGCAAATTTGAGAGAAAATGTCCCATGCCCCACCAACATGGACTAGAGTCCCTTCCAATGGGAGTAAGCACCCCATGTTTGAGAAAGAGGGTCCATGCCACAAGATAACCTGTGGTTTACCTACATGACCCCGGACAGGACATGAGGAAATGCAATGGAAAACCCATCTCTGCTCTTGCAGCATGGGTATGTGAGTTGAAAGGAAGAGTTGAAAGCCACCATGGGAAGTTCTGGATCAATGCCACTCCAGTTTCCAGTGGGCAAGTCCTCAGACAGAATAGGAGGGCTGATGTTGCTTACAATCCTCTTGAAAGGACCTGAGTTTGTATTTAAAAGGAGTGAGCAGTGAGTGCCATGACCAGGAGTAGAGGGGCCCTGACTCCAGCCAGGTAGAAGAAAGGGCCAATCAGATCTACTTGACCGTGTGGATCCAGTGCTGGGGCACATCAGACACCCAAGAGTGTAAGGCTTTAGCTCACACTGGCACATGATGGACTCGGATGCCACCAAGATACGTGGGGACAGAATCCATCTCTTTCTGGGGTGCCATGGAGATCCCAACAGCTGCCTGCACTGGAAGGTGGAGAGAGCATGACTGGAAATGAATGGCAAAAACACCCCACTGGGACTGGCCCAGCGGCCCTGTGCATCCTTAGCATAGGTTACCCCAAAAGAGGGTATTCCAAGGACCCAAAAAGGCATTGTTGGGATTTATGGGGTAGCTGCTCTGGAGACAGAGGAAATGAGACAGCTGAATACCTTGCCTGGTCTCTCAGAGGACCTCTCTGTTTAGGGACTGCTGAGGGCTGAAGAACAACAGATACAATCACTACCACATGGCTACTGCACCATGGACAAGACTGCACCATCTGGGACTCTGTGACCCCCATCCATGAGATGATCTGTGAACTGGAGAGCCAGCCAGGGAGTGGTCAGCAAGACTTTTTAACACTTTAACAGTCCTATATGGTGAGTGTGTAAGGCCAGGGACCAATAGAGTATCATGGCCTGAATGAAGTCACACCGCCATTGAGTGCCACTGTGCCCAACATGCTGGGACTTCAGTATGAGCTGGAGCCCAAAGCAGTGAGGTGGTGCCATCATCAATGTTGATAACTTTTTTTCCTCTTCCTTTAGCAGGAGAGTGCAGGCCACAGTTTGCTATCACCTAGAGGGGCGTCCTGTACACCTGGAACCATCTGCTCCATGTGTGGAAACACAGCCCCACCATTTGCCATGGGCTGATCCAGCCTGTACTGGGAAAGGGTGAGGCTTCAGAACACTTGAAACAGATTGTCGGCATCATCATGTGGGAAAACACAGAGGAGGAAGTTTTTTATGAAAGGGGAGATGACAACCCAAATCCTTCTGAAGGCTGGTTTTGCTATAAAGCTAAGGTCAAAGGACCTGCCCAGAAAATTCATAGAATGGCAAGATGGACATTGTCATATTCCAGTGGACATGGTTAACAAAATAGTACCTATGTCTCCACCAACCAGCAAGAAGGAAAGAAGGAAATACAGGCTTTCCTAGAAGCTGTTGTTTTTTGGAGGATGCGTATTCCAGATAAGCTCTACTAAGTTCTATCATGTAGAAGAAGGATGATTTTAAGTTTTCCTGAACATCAAGAAGATTTTGAGCAAATTTAAAAGGATTCATGCAATTGCCCTTGGGCCAGTGAGGTCAGGACAAGATATTAAAAATGCACTGTACCCTGCAGCCACAAAGAATGGTCCTTCCTGGAATCTCTGGCAAAATATACCCAGGGAGGATTACCCATGTAATACTCGAAGATGACCCCAGGGGTTCTGGAGTCAGGGATACAAAGGATCTAAAGTGTGCCACATGCCAACTGAAAAAGAGATACTGGCAGCTTATAAGGGGATTCAAGCTGCCTCAGAAGTGATTGTGACTGAAGCACAATCCTCCTGGTGACTGAAGCACTCCGCCTGGTGCCCCAAATGCCAGTGCCAGGCTGGACATTCAAAAGTAAAGTCCTTTCTACACATCATGCCACTGGTGCTACCTGGAGTAAGTGGGTTGTGCTGATCGCACAGCAAGAAACCCCAATTGTCCAGGGATTTAGAAGTCATCACTAAATGGCCTGAAGGTGAAAATTTCAGACTGCCATCATCATCAGAGGAGAAGGTGGAGAAGGTGACACATGCTAAGGAGGCCCCACCATAAAATCAGTTACCTGAAAATTAGAAGTGATACACTCTGTTAAATGACAGTTCCTTTTGCATCACAAGGACAAATTCTGTGTAACAAGCTACAGAAGCTACTGAAGGACAAGGTGGATCAAATCAGTTGCAGAGCTGAAAGCCATCCATTTGGCTTTAGGTATCACTGAACGAGAGAAATGGCCAGCAATCTACCTCTACACTGACTCGCGGATCGTGGCAAATGCTGTGTTGGAGTGACAGGACTGACAGAAAAAGGCCAATTGGCAGTGCAGAGGGAAACCCACCTGGGCTGATGAATCCTGGCAAGAAATCGCTGCCCTGGTAGAGAAGCTGGCTGTAGAACATCATGAGATGCACATGTGCCCAAGAGTCCGGCTGCTGAAGAGCATCGCAACGATGGAGAGATGGATCAGGCCACCAAGATTAAAGCGGCTTGGGTTAATCTGCACTGGCAACGTAAGAGCCAATTATTTCTGGCTCAGTGGGCTCAAGGTGCCTCGGGTTATCAGAGAAGAGACACAACATCCATGCGGGCTTGTGACCAAGGGGCAGATGTGGCCATGGACCATGCCTCTCAGTTACCATAACTGTGAAACATGCGCTGTGATGGAGCAGGCCAGGAGGGTAAGGCCTCTCTGGTATGGTGGGTACAGGTGGCTGAAACTCAGATATGGGGCAGCCTGGCAAACTGGTTACATCACACTGCTGCAAACCCACCAAAGCAAGTGCTACAAGCGCTTACAATGGTGGAAACAACCACTGGGTGTCTGGAAATGAACCCTGTGCCTCACACCAAGGCCCAAAAGACGATCCTGGGCCTTGAGATGCAACTTCTGCAGCAACATGGCACCCCAGAAAGAGCTGAGTTGGACTAATGGGACTCATTTCAAAAGGAGCCCAACGGACACATGGGCCAGAGAGCACAGGATTGAGTGGATATAACACATTGCCTATTGTCCTGCTTTCAGCCAAGGACAGGGAATGCAGTAATGTTTTGCAGTAGCTAGGAGGAGGCATGGCTAGAACGCAGATGTTATTTAGGACCACGTCAGGTGGGCTGAAGGTGGGCAGAAGGGACTCCTTGTGTTCTGGGAACAAGAGCATGGCTTCTGGCCAGGAAAAGACATGGCAGTATTGAAGGTATTATAGAATTCTAGATAGAAGAGGTTTGTTGGCCTTTCCATGTTGACTGTTGCCGTCACTCCATTAGAGTAGAAGGTCACCAGATTGGTCAGGCACAATTTGCCCTTAGTGAAGCTATGCAGGCTGCCACAGAACACTTCCTTGTCTTTTATGTGCCATAGTATATCTTCTAGGATGCTCTGTGATCTTCCCAGGCACAGAGCAGAGGCTCTGTGGCCCACAGGTCTTCCTTTCTCCACTTTTTAAAAATGGAAGTGATGTTTCCCTTTGCCCAGTCACTAGTGACTTCCCATGACTGCCTTGACTTTTCAAGAGATTGTCTTGGCAAGAACATGAGCCCGTTCCCTCAGGACTCTGGAATGTATCTCCTCAGGTCCCATAGAGTTGGGGCTATTCAGCTTTAACAAGTGATCCCAAACCTGCTTTTCACTTAGTGGGACAGACTTCACTCCCCCATACCCACACAAAGGATCAAGGACTTGAGACAAATAGGAAGGGTGACTGCTGGTAAAGACTGAGGGAAGGAAGCGATTGGATTGAGTACCTCAGCTTTTTCCATCTCAGTTGCCACCCGTTGATCCTTCAAGCTTATCAGTGGGGTACATGTTCCTTGGCCTCTCTTTTGTCACCTGAGCACTTACAGAAACCCTTGTTATTCTGAAAGCCCTTTTGCAAGTCCTAGTCCACCTTTGTCTTGTCTTTCCTGACCTTATCCTTACACATTCAAACTGTGTTCTGTACTCTCCTTAGGTCACGTTCTCTGCTTCCACTGGCTGTGCATTTCTTTCTTACTCCTCAGTGTGAGAAGCAGATCCTTGCACCACCATGCCAGTTTCCAGCCTGCTTTGCTCTATTTCCCACACACTGTGTTAGAGAGAAGACTCCTGTGCTCTAACTGCCCTTAAAGAGCTGCCAGCTTTGGTCAGTCTCTCTGTCTCTGAGGACAATTTCCCAGGGGATATAATTTGCGAGCTCATTAAGTAACTGAAATTTCACTCTTCTGAGTTCAAGGTTCTGGATCCTCTCCAGGCTCCTGCTCTTTGAGATCCCAAACTCAACCAGGGCTCAGTCACTACCGTCTAGGCTGCCTTCAACCTCAACTCCTTTAATGAGCTCATCCCCACTGACAAGCAGCAGGTCCGGTATCACCTCACATTTTATTGGTTTCTCTAATACCTGGACCAAGAAGTTTTCCTCCAAGAGTCTCCTCCAAGATCATTTGCAGCCAGATGTATTGGTTTCTCTAATACCTGGACCAAGAAGTTTTCCTCCAAGAGTCTCCTCCAAGATCATTTGCAGCCAGATGTATTGCTTTCTTAGCAGATGTCTGGGCGATTGAAACCCAATTGAAATTGGGATGAAAGCTTGAGAACGCAATGGCTCTTGTATCCAAAGCAAAAGATATCTTCAGCAGGTTCCCCGTGGTGAGGTAGCCTGTAGTAGATCCCCACCACAAGATGTCCATTTTTGGTCTTGTCCTTGGTTGCCATCTGCAGGCTCTGAACATGCTCCAATCTGGTTCGTAGAGGCAGCTCTTCACAATTTATCCCTTAAACTTAAAGCGCAATGGCCCTACACCTCCTTCCTAGCCTACCTCTTCTGAAAAGTTTGTAACACTCAATTGCAGTGCTCCAGTCCTGTAACTCTTTCCATCATGTTTCTGTGACAGCAATTAGGTCATAATTTTCTAATTGTATCACAGTTTCCAGTTCCTCCTGCTTGTAACCCATGCTCATTGGTGATAAGGCATTTCATCTGGGATGGCAACCTCTTCATCTTTTGGGAGGAGCCCTTTCTAATTCCTTTGGGTTGATCTACAAGTATTTCCCTGCTGTTCCCTAACATGCTGTTATTTTCTGGTTCCTCACAGACACCTACCCTTTTCCTGCTAAATCTAGTTTAAGGCCCCATTAATGAGTCCTGCCAGCTTGCTCCCCAGAACACTCATGCCCCACTGTTCAGATGTTCCCCATCTGCTAACATCCCTGGTCTCTTGAAGGCGTGTCCCAGATCAAAGAACCTGAAGCCCTGAACAGTCACCGGTCTTGTCATTCACCCTACCCACTTGTCTAACTGCCTGGGTCCCAGCCCCCCACCTGGGAAGATGGAAGGTAATACTGTCTGTGCTCCAGATTATTTCAGCATCTTTCTGAAATAGATTAAGTACCTTTTGATATTTTGGAATCTCTTTATCATGGCATCATTTGATCCTGCATGGAAGAGTAGGAGTGGGTGATAGTCCTCGGCTTTTAGCAGGCTTGCTATCCTCTTTATGACATCCCAAATGCCAGCTCACCTGTGTTCTGTAGGCAGCAAACTGCTCTAGAGAGGTTATCCAGGTGAAAAATGGCCACTTCTATGCCTGTCGGTCAACACTAACTAGTACCCTCCATGATTTTTTGGTGGTGCTTGTTCTGAATTTATGTGGGATGATATTTTAGGGTGGAATAAAATATTCTGATTTACACATTTTAATCTAGACTGGTTCTCACATTAAAAAGAAAAAACAATTGATAGTTTGGCTCAATTTTGCCCCATTTGCCTATAAAATGGTGTCAGGAAGCCAAATTACTAGTGTAATCCTGATAGATTACATCTATCTGCGAGTACACTGGTTTCTGCCAGGCATGCCTAATTCTGTTCATGTCATCCTCATTCTGAAAAGATCTCTTGGTATAACCCAGGGTAGCTTTACCTGTGTGACATGTCAGGATTAGATTCTGCTATTAACTGCATCTCCAAGCTGCCTGCCTGAATCCAGTTTACATTCCATTGTTGGCTTGATGCTGCAGCTTCAGAACACTATAAAGCACAGGATTTCATCCTTTGGTTGATTGTTTTATGAACCTTTGTTAAAAATCAGCCATTTATGTCCTGATTTAGAGTCTAGTCCATATTCTGCATATCTTCTGCATAACTCATGCAGAGGATGTACTGTAGCATTGCAAAGAATGACTAATTCTTTCTCTATTGTGATGACTCACTATTTGTTGTTCTACGAAACAGACTTCTCAAACGATGTCTCTCAAAGTTCTTTTTCATTCTTTTTTTTTTAATCTTTTCATATTTACTATTTATCAGTCTACACAGATAAGTGACTCCTAGAATTTTTATATAAATTTTCCTACAGTGTCTTCCTTAAAGTATTGTCTGTAGAATTTTTACCTCCTACATGAACATTTAAGAAAAGATCATTCAAGTATGTAATACGATGAATAATTTAACATTTGAAAGACATATTCTCTCAATGCTACAATTAAAGCACAGTTGCTCCTTACATTTATATGCAAAGAAATTTTCTCTCTAATCCTGTTGATTAATCATGTCTTCCTTTTTTTCCACTGACTAGCTGTCTAAATTTACATGCTTTTTGCAATTACCTTAAGCACAGACCTATAAACTTCTGCTCTTATAGCTGTCTATAGGTAATTAATCAGAGAAACAAACAGCTAGATGTCGACCCTTTAGTAAAATTTGGGTAATTTATTTCTGTATTTTGTATTTTCTTTGAACTGTTTCATGGCAGGGGCTTGCAGCAGAGATGTTTAAGTATGCAGATTTTTCTTCCTTTCAAAACCCTGCAGCTCTTCCTCCATTTTGTAGTACACAGAGAAGTTTACTGTTCACTAAGAAAATGTAATAAAATTATTGTATCTTTTGGCAGTGTCAGCTACTTTGAACAATAGAACTCTTTTGAAAACACCAGCCAGCAGAACATGCTTGCGGCGCATGCTTCAATTTTGTGAAATGATTGGTTTTGTTTACTTTGGGTTGGATCGGTGATTGTAAGTACATTTTAAAAATTGCCTTGTCATAACTTATTTTCTTTAAATCATTACATTTTTAATGTCTGTGTGCCTTGTGATACTCAAATTGGCTGCATCATTAACTTCTGGTAAAAAGAACTGCAGATTTAAAATGTACTATGTCTTTCTGTTAGATGGATGTTGGCATACACTTAACTTTGAAAATCTACCCCCTTGGTAGCTATGACAACTTCTGACAGATTCTGGGGTATTACAAGCAAATATGAAAGGTGGTGAATAGCACAGAGGCTTAAAAGAATTTCTCTTCAGGGTTAGCTGCTGTCTGTTACCCCACTGAATTGCTTTACAGCCTGGATAGTGAAGGCACTATACAAGTCTCAAGCTTGTTTACAAAGCAGATGCCCTGTGCAGGAGACTGCAAAGAAATAGAAGTTAAAGAATATAAATATTATGTGCAACAAATTTTTTATTTAGGGTCCTTGTTTGTTTTTCTGGATACACCTTCATCTTTTATGTGTGAGGCTCTCTCTTTGGTAAAGGAGTGAAATGTGGACGGCAGGCTATGGGAATTTCACTGTTCATGTGAGCATGTATCTCCTTCCTGCTCAGCTCCTATTCAAGTTCAGGAATTGAGGATGAAAATAGCAATCACACAGTCTTGCAGACTGCTAATGTCCTTCATGTGTTGAAAAGGAGGAGGAAAGTTGTCTTGACCTCCAGCAAGTGACCCAAGGTTTTTCTGGCATTTATCATCATGGAAAGAAACTGCAGAACACGAATCACCCACTAAGAAAGCTCTCTCCACAATCCAGATATTTTCTTGGGATATTTCTGGTCTGGAAAAAAATAGTCTTGGTGCCTGTGCTTGTTATGAAGACCAATTTCAGCTGCTTGGGAAGAGACAAGAAGAACCCTAGAGGACAGATCAGCTTGGCCTTCACTTCCCTCCAGAACAAACAGCTTCATTTCTGCTATTTAGAAACTTACTTGTCAGGCAGTGCTTCAAGAAACAGGAGGAACAATTTAACCTTGAAATACAAAAACATTGTTTCACATGTTTCTGCTGGACATCTGAAAATCAGAAGGAAGTACCCAGCAAAATGGAATCCACTACAAAAAGGAGAGGCAGAGGAAAGAAGAGGAGAGAAACGGAAAAAAAAGGAATGGACTGGCTTCTTTGAATAAATTGCTAATCTGTAAGCAGTGTTTATCAGCTGAAGAAAAATAACTTTGTGTGCTAGACTTGTTGATAAGGCAAGACCATTATCAAGTGTGTCTTCATTAGCTGAAGCTTAGACACACTAGTAGCAAGGCAGACAAAATAAAATGGGCCAAGTAGTCCCAGTCTGTGGAGTCAGCCACAATCTGGAGTCACTCTAACCACGGGAAATCACCCAATGAAACTGAACCAGAAACACCAACAGCAGCCAGAGCCTGTAGGTGTGAACAGAGGACTGGGACCAGGGGTCAGGGAGTTGCAAGGCAGCATTGAACAGCATGATACGGGATATTTGTTGCTACAAGCTGAGCAGTGCAAGCCCAGTAAAGGGAAAACTTAAGGAGAGGGGTTGATTAGGATAATGGGGATGCTTAGTAATAATTCCAGAGCCTCTTCTTGTGCTGCAAGGCCTACAATGCTTTTAAAAAAGTTGAAAAGAGGAATTGGTGCAGTTTGTATTGTGGTTTGTAAAGTTGATCACTGGTCGTGAGCCTTCCTAGTGTACTGAGAGCAAACCTGCATGGCCAAAGTGCTTGCTGCCTGTGTGCTCCTGTCCTTCCAATCCACTCTTCCTAATGGAGAGTGCAAAGAGCAAGAAAAAATCTGCAAAAAGTATCTTGCATATCACTCTCAAGTGTGATTTTTACAAATGGAAGCTTGCACTTCCTGGGAAAATACTAGGTTGTACAGATGACAGAGTGACTTTGTCAAAAAAATTCTGCTTCTGAGTTTTGTGCTACCTTCTACAGCATTTAAAAATATTAAGTGAGCTTAGAAGGATGAAAATATGGAATAAGGCCAAAGGTAAGAGCACTTCAAAATATTTCAGTGGAGAAAGTACAAGATGTAGACATGCTTGGTGAATGCACTGGAGTTCTTTGAGTGCACTCCAAATTGGCTCTAAGAAGTGAAACACCAACAATCTTATTTGGAAGACAAAGGTGTGAACCACAGAGGAAAAAACAGTAACTATCTTGCAAGACCAATAGATACTTTTAAAACAGGTGTCTGTTCTATTTATTCTTTTCTTTTTATTCTTTTCCCTGCACATTTCAATTTTCATTAATGAAATAATAAGATGGAAAGATAGAAGCAAAATAACAAAATAGTGCTGCTTGTGACATTAATAATATTTTTTATTTGTAGCATGCACCAAATTCTAAGATTTTGCTTCTGTGTTTGGTATCTTCTTGGCAGCCCATTTTTAATAGAGTTTAGGATATTTCAACATAGCCCTGGTTTCTTTGCTCTCCTCTGAGTCAGCTCAATCTGTGTCTCAATACGTGCTTAGGTTTTGCGTAGTGTCTATGTCATCATGATATCCCATGTGTTTATGAGCACTGCAGGGTAAATCAGTTCTTGGTGTACTGCACATATTTCTTCTGTTAATGCAAAATGATTCCATATGCCCACAACAAAACCCCTCTTGCTACCATCTCATCAAAATACTGGAGGAGGTCTGCATTGATCTGATATTTTTCCTTCTCTAGAAGAGAGCTTTGAATTGCCATCTATGTATCCAGGTTTTCAACATGCATGCTTAATGTCCAGAATTAATAAAATTTGGCTTATTACTCACATTTTGTTGCTAAAGGCATTTCTTTTTATGGCATATACTCATGAGTCTTATTATAGCATTAAATTCAGGAAGTGATAATTTTACCTTTTATCCAATATTGCATCATTTTATCATCCAATTAAAGTCCATATGGCCTGGTAGAATCTGCATAAAATTTACCTGCCTTTCAGCCCACACTCTCTCTGATAGCCAGTGATACACATCTTTGTGAATTATCTTGAAAGAAGAAAATTTTTTGGTGCTTCTAAATTAATAACTTTTAATTATTTTCTTACATTGCTAGAAAAAAAATCTTGTAGAGAAAGCCAACCTCCTTCACTTTAGGGGTCCAAAACACAATGGGAATTTTCTTATCAGAAGTCTTTCCCCTACTTACTCCTATAATTAACTTTCATCTCCTGTATCAAGCTTATTAGGTTCACTGCTGTGTTTTGAAATTATGTCCGTGGTCCTTTCACAGAATTAATTATCACCTCTTTGCCTCTGCATGTGGTCTGCAAACTCTACCTTTTCTCTGAGGTTTGAAATAACACCATTTTAAAATTAATTTTATATAAATGCTTTTGTGATATCTCAACATCCAGCCTTCCCTTAGTTAATTCTCTTGTGCTTTGGAGTACTGATTTTTCCCACTTATGAAAAAAAAAAGAAGGCATATAGTTATTTGGGACCTGGGAGTTGTTCAAAAGGTTGCTGGATCCTGAAGCTAAAGTAAAAAGGAAGAATTTTTATTACAATTTGGATTCTGTATTTGTCTCATTATTCTTGGTCCTCAAAATATTGTTTGGTTGAGTTTTTTGTGTGTGTTTTTGTTTGTTTGGTTGGTTGGTTTTTGTTTTGTTTTGTTTTTTAATATGAAGAACAACACAGAAACAATCTCTCCAACCATAACATTAAAAAATAAAGTAAAATATTTTACTCTAAGGTTTTTCTTCCCATTTCTCAAGTAAAAAATTCTGGATATCTTCATTATATCAGTGCTAGTACTTTTCTTTAGGAAAGGACTAAAGGGTAACTAATATGTTTGTGTTTTAACTTTAAATCTTGATGAAAATTCAATTCTTAATGCATGACTTTCAGCAAAGTTCTTTGAGGAGAATTTCAATTGAAATGCAACATGATTTTAAATGAAATTGGGAAAACAGAGTAACTTTTATCTCTCTGTACAAAATGATGGAATTTTTAGAGCCTAATGGAGTTAGGCAGAAAATTTAATGGTATCTAGACACTTTAGTTCATTTGGTTCCTCTGAAAATTCCAGTTAATACTGTTTATCCTGTACGAAATATTTAAGGACTTTCTCTAACAGAATAGCAAAGCTACATTATTTGTATTTAGTCTGGTATGAGTTCAGTTGGTATCTCAGCCCACCTCTTTCCCTCTAACAGATTCTGGGGACATCTTGAAAATGCCATAGGGTGGATTCTCTTGTTTCTTAAAGCAAGGTAATCAAAAACTCCTTAGTATCTTAGCAAGTGTTCAGCATTTTCTTTGCCCAATTCTGCATTTATTTTTGCTGCTTAAAAATACTTGGGAATATGAGAAAGATATGATCATGGAGACAACACTGGCTGCATGCAGCCAAGATGTACTTGCCAGATAGTAGATAAGTTAGTCACTTGTGCAGTTTTGTATCTTGGATATCATCTGCCTAAAACAATATGGAGCAGTTCAGCCATGTCAGGTGTTATGGTTATGGACACACTTGTGTCCTTTGCCAGTACTCTAAAAAAGGCAGCTTTCTTATTCTTCAGTGTTAACCAGCTATCAGTCAGCTATCAGCAGTTATTTGTCTGTAGATTTTTCAAAACATTAATATAACATACCTGTTACGCCTGCATTGGTGCAGTAATCCATTAATCTGGTTTAGCTAATTATTGCTAATTATTGTTTCCTTATTTATCGCTCTCTGGATCTGCTGCACTTGTTCTTTTCTAATAGATTGAAAATCAGAAGTGCAAAGGAGAGGTCTATGCTGCTTACATGTTCTTTCCAAAGTGTACAATTCTTCCTTCATGCAAAATGGTTAGCCTCATCTTGCTGCTGTCCAGCTGTTCAGATCTGCTCTTTCTCCATTATCTGTCATGCTTATAGTAACTATCCTTGTAGACTGTAACAAAGACTTTTACAGCATTTAATTGTGTCACTCTCATTTCTTTAACAACTCAATCCATAAGCTGCCAGATGTTATCCACCTGCCAGAACTTAAACTAAGCTGATCTCTGCCAATCAAGTGCTTTATGCAGTTTTCCAATCTGTTTGCCAAATTATCTGTAGGTATTTTTTGTATTGAAATATCTTGGCAAATGGCAACAGGCTCACTGGTTTATCTTCATTAAAGGTGACAGTATTTCCATCAGATTCATTCAGTTTTAACTGCCCTTGACTTCAAAGACATCATTAAAGATTATAAACAGCTTAGAAGATGATATTACTTCCAAAAGCCTAAAAATCTCAGTTGGGAATCCATCTGTGCCTGTAGGTTTTTTCCTGTTGACAAATACTTAATTAACTGGCTAATTTCCTGATGCAGAATTTCTGTCTCCTGTCTAAGCTGCTACATCTAACTTGGGTGGGATTCTCCCATCAGGAGTGATCCAGACAGGTATTTATACTAGTGGGGAAAAAATGTAGTCTTTGTACAAGGTGTAAGTTTAGTTGGATGGCCTCAACGTTAATCCAATTTTTTCTTGTGCTGGACTTTTACTTAAGTTTCATTTTAAAGTTCTTAACTGCAATTGTTTATTTCTAATCTGTCAAATCTGCTTTATTACTTCTCCTAAGGTGCTAAGAAATGTCCTAAGAAATGTCTCCATGTGAATAGAATGAGAGGCTTGCTTTCAATACTTTTTTATGTTGCTGATCAGTTTTGCTCTCTTTTTTTTTTTATTAATTAGTCACATCAAATAGTAAACAGCCATTTTAAATGATGATTGTGATGGAATACTTGAAACACATTGCTTGGTGTCTAAAAATAACATCACAGGCTTTATTTAGAAGTAGAGAGAAACCAAGCATGGATAAACTGAAATAGAGTCATATCTAATTTTATAAGTCTAGTTTGCAACCTGCATGCAAGTGCTAACTATCAGGACTAAGTTAAAACTAATTCATGGGCAAGTCAGTGTGAGCTATGGTATCTGGAGCATAGGTCTCTATTACCATTTTGGGCGATATTTCTTCACAGACAACATTCTACTGTTCTGGGCTGCAAAAGCTGGCCAAATTGCTTGTAACTACAGTGTCTCATCTGCTTCATGAGGAAAGGAAGGATCAGAGAAGGTAAGAGTGAATCCTATTAAGATCCAAGGAGTGCTGTGAGTTTTGGCTATTTCATTAGTGCTTAGCAAAGTGGTTGAAACCTTTCACTAGAGGGTGGCAGTAGAATGAAAACTATTCAGGATGAGTTCTGGTTCCAATGTTTGCACATTGTATACTGAGAGAACAGTTGTATTAACTTGTAGTGATCTTATGGAAGATAAACCCAAATACTGAAGTTTTAAAGGTGAAAGGCAACATCAGAAATCAGTGATTTAAGTACAGTCTTCCAGGATTTCTGTGGATTACACCAAATCTTTGGGGATTTTGATTGTGCAAAGTGTGATCCAGGAAGACTGGCACTGATCTGAACATTGCTGCTCTGGCCTCTGCCAAGAGAACAGAAACTAGAGAACAGCTTCAAGCATTAATCAGATCTTTCTTTATTTCTTCCATATCTAAGAACTGATTTGTTCTTGGAAGGTTAGATGAAGAGATGGAACTAACAGCCTGCACACCAGGGGATATAGCATTCTTGCATTAACCTTTTGTGTCCAAAGAATGTGGATGCAATTAAGGTATTAAATGAAAGAAAACAGTATACTGTTGCTGGGAGAATTCAGTAAATGCTTCACAGGTCAGCTAATCTTTCTTTTATGGCTGACTTCAGTTATCTCCTTACATACAGGTACAGTGAACTTTTTCTTTCAAACACCAGTGTTTGCAATAGTGGATTGAATTGGCATTGAGTAGTAACTGCAAAAACACTTCTGCTTTTTATAATAGTTCTAGCATTGCTTACCAGGTTTGTGGCTGGACTACAGCATTTAGGAAGGCTGAAGATTCCAGCTGTGCCAGAAGGAGAATGGAGTTCACTAGGCAACCCCCATCAGCTGGGAGAGTGTGTGCTCACTGCAGCACCAAACCTTCTTCTTCACTTCTCTTGACCTGCACAGATCAGGAACAGTCCTTGGGTGCTCTACCTGGGGCACTGCAGTTGGAGCCACGCATCTGTAAACACAGCTTGCGTGTGCATGCATGCAGGTGCACAGAGATCATATGGAAATTACAATCTTTCCTCATCCTCATTTTCTAGTCAATTTCCACTTCAGGAGAGGCTGCCACTATGTGGCATTAGACCTCTCTTTGATTTTGTCTCAAAATAACGAACTGGAAAGCTTTTGTCCCAACATCTATGTGAATCTGCTGGCTTTTTAAGTTGGTCT
Source organism: Agelaius tricolor (assembly GCF_023055355.1). Lineage (NCBI taxonomy): Eukaryota > Metazoa > Chordata > Aves > Passeriformes > Icteridae > Agelaius > Agelaius tricolor. The sequence goes on from NW_027269264.1 coordinate 16,641,045, forward strand.
GAACACACTGCTGTTGCCCTTGATTTCCAGAAAATGTCATAAATTGTTTAAAGAAGAAAAAGAAAGAAATTTCACAAGAAAAGTATAAACATTCACCAGAAATATGCTGTGGCCTCTTTCTACAGTGAAGTCAGAGGAAACTGGGATTTCACCCCTCTGACCTCTTTCAAGGAAAAAATGTGCCCAACCCATATAAATACATTTTGGTCTCAGTCCTTAAGAAAGTTTTAAAAAAAGAGAGTTGAAGATTCCCTTCCACTTCTCTGTAAGCATGAGTTTGAATTCAGAACAGGAAAAGAAAGCTGGTATCATTGTGTCAACATCATACGAGAAAGAACTATTTTTAATTTTTTGAAGTTTCTTCTTGGAGGCATGTAAATATGACAGCCTATTTTTAAAAGCCCAGCAGGGAATTTTCTGAATCCAAACACCATAGTTAGTTTGCAGGAAAACATGTATTTCTTCTAATGCACCCATAGATGTATTTTAAAATCTAGATGTTAAGCAGGCATGAGTGTTCCACCAGGAACATCTTGTCTGTGCTGCTTGCTCTTAAGGTACAAGTGGCACAAGCCACAACTCAATGAGATTCCAGTCCCACATGAGCAACTGGTTTCTGCCAAAATAGAAATATGCTGTTAATTTTCCTTTGTGACAACACTGCTACATTGTCATCCCACTTGACATCTGATACATATCCAGGCAGACTTAATGCTTTAAACTACTAGACATTAGTGAAAATAAAGACGGGGTGGCGGTGGGGACAGGGGGTGGGATTGACAGCAGGATGGCAACACTCCAAGATTTTAAGGCCAGTCCCTGGCAAACAGAGAGCAGTTTTGTTACAAGACCAAGCAGAACAGCTCTAAATCATGCATTTGTCTCCTGGAGGGGCAGTGCAGCAACTCAGGTGAAGGGGGCTGTTTGGGACAGGAGGAGATGCCTCTGGCATCTAACATGAAGATGCCAAATTTCCTAAGTTATAGAGGAGAAAGCCAATGCAGAAGCCAGCACTTGTGGGGCAAGGAGCAGGCTAGAGAAACGAGAAGGAGAGCAGGAATTCTTTAAGGCAAAACAGTGTGTTGCTGTGGAGATCCATCTTCACACCGATGCTATGTGTCTAATGTGACTTGCTGTTGTCTTGAAAGGTGGTCAGAGACAAAACATGTCCATGCCAGAAATAGTCTGGTATTGAGGCAGAGTCCAAAACATTGGGAACTCCTCCATGGCCTTGGGATGGGGTTGTACTGATAAAGTGTATCTGCTGGCATGCAGCAAATTGTATGACCAGCCCCTTCCTGAAGGTCTCCTCCATGATTTGAGAGCAGAGCTCATTTTACACCAGAGTTGCCCGCAAATTGTTAACCAGTGTAAATAAGATCAAATTTTGAAGGATCAATAGAAATTCTGTGGCTCAATTATCCCTGCTCTATTTAATAATATCCAACTATAGGTGCTTTAATAGTACATGAGAACTACAAGCATGTGTTCTGGAGTTTGCTCCCCATTAGTACAGATGTCATTTACTTCCTGATTTACCTTTAAACTTCAGAATCATTTATAAAGGGTGGAAAAGCCTCAAAACTCATGATCTTTGCTGAAAATAGAATCCTTATGTCTTTCCTGATAAGAACAGCTTAAAAAAATCCAGTGTCAAAGCTTACAATTGAAAGGCTGCATCCTAAGTGAGATGGTACCACAAACCACAAATAATAATCCTAGAGAATAAGGGAGGATAATAATACTTTCCACGCATTTCTTTCTGCTTTCCCTTTGTAGGCTGATGTCATCATTATGAATTGTCAGTTCCTGGGATTACAGTTAACGCTCTGGTGGTTTTGTTAGAAAGATAATTCATGTAGTGGCAGAAGCTAATTGTTCTTTGGATTTGTCCTTCATTGTAGAATTTTATGAATAAGTTTGCAAGTGAATTTGAACCTTATCTGAGTCACTTGGGTTTGTGCCCTGGTGTTGCTAGCTTTATTCCCAGGTTAAAACCATCCATCTAATAAAAGTCCCTGCTTCTAAAATTAGCTAAAGGGCACTAAGAAAAGCATTTGACACTGTAAAATAAAGAAGGAAAAGTACAGCAGAGGCAGCCTTAGGTTTCAGAAATGCTTTCATTGTATTATCGTCAGCTTTTCCAAAGCTGCAATAGCCTCTGATGACCTGTCTGCAAACAGTTCCACTGCAAAGAATAATAGGTGAGGCCATCCTTTGTCCGTTCTCTTTCAACACGCGCTTAGAAAAATAGCAATGTCACATCAGACAAAATAAAAGCAAGGAGAAGTATAAAGGAATGTTACCAATAGGCACTAGTGTAATAGTTGGACAGGGATGATACTGCTTATAATTCTGATTTTCCTGCAGTTGTCTTCAATCCCAGCAGCCTCATTTTCAGCAGGATCCAAACCTAGTGCTATTCAACACTTTTCCCTTTAGTATACAAGGTAATTTACCATTTCAGTGGCCTTGCAGTGACTGAAATATTTAGGGGATTTGTGTAGTGACAGAAATAGATAAGATGTTTGAAGCAAATGGCTTAGCTCTCTTTAGGAAAATCTCAACGGGATTTAAGAGGATGCACTGATGTAATACAATTGGTGGTTTTATTAAAATTCTTTCTGTATAACATCTAGCATAAAAGTATAGCCTATTCCCATTACAAAGTCTTCCCCATCTCCTAACCCTTCCCTTAATATCCTTCCTGAATGAATTAGAAACCTGTCTAGAGAAGCAAATAATACAACAACAATGAATACAGCAATATTTTGAAAATCTATTTATTTTCTAGGTATAGTTGTTTGTAGCTGTGAAAATTGCTAACAACCTGATTCTACAGTGTAAGCTAATGCTTGAGTCACCTTCATGGATACATAGAATTATTTAAGTTGGGAAAGACCTTTCCGATCATTGAGTGCAATTATTAACCCAGCACAGCCAAGTCCACCACTAAATCATATTCTAAGTGATGTGTCTGCCATTGCTTATAAAAAATGTCAGAAGCAGCAGCAGATTATCTTTGGTTTATATACTGTTTCTATCTTGCTTAATTGCAGTACACAAATGAAAGTAAGAATGGTGACAGTGCAGTCCAATACTCCAGCACATCTGTGTCTATGTGCAGTTGTCAATATGAACGTCTGCATTCACTGATATGGATCCAGAATGCCCACACACACTGGTAAATGATTTAAATTATTATTATGGATACACTCTAAAGCACTTAAAAAGCTAAGAAATACCAGAAAATGAATGTTGTAACAATCTTAATTTGGTTTCTTGGTGTGTCCTTACTGCAAAGGGAGCTGTTTGGGAATTTTTCTACACAAAGTTTTTGTCACAAAACTCCCATCTATCAAAACAAAGACACTCATGGACACATTCCAGTTTTGACATAACTTTTCTGAAGTCCAGAGTGGAAGCTTTACAATTAGAAATTCAATTTATGGTTGGTTCAGACCAGTTTTGTAAACTTGGATTGTTCCAGAAGGAAGCCCTACCTAGGCAACATCTAAGTGACTTCCCAGGCCTGGCCATTATTTTTTTCCCTCATATTTCTTGATCTTCTGACTTGAAGTCTGTAAGACTGTGCTGTAGAAATGCTGAATGCTCTCAGCTGCAGCTGTATTTGGTGGAAGATGAGCTTTGAAAATACAATGCTAAATAATCATTGGAAAGCTTGCAGACATTTGAAATTGCTTACCAAGTTTTAATGTCTCTGCCTCACTTCTTAACCTGTGAAATGATTCATTAACATTCGTGTATCATTGTGTGCAGCACTGTTATGGTAAACACCACATAAAAGCCCTTGAGGAAATTTTATGTGGTTTTTTTCAGAGTAGGCTTGAATAGTGTTAAATAAATAACGCATTAGGCAACAGTGTACTGCATGAGGAAAGAATTAAATATTAAAAACCTACAGGGCACTTCCTTCCTAAGTAATTGAAAGAGGCAGAGGTCTTGTAAGAAGAAACCACTATGTGACTGTCTCACCATACATGATGACAATACATATGTGTCACAGAGGTTGAGTTAAGGTTGCACAGGGAGCCTTAATTGCCAGGATTTCCTAAATCCCAAATGCTTAACATTTTTGTCTTTTAGAATAACAGTATTAAGGTGGGCTTTACTATGTCGGATATATAATCCATAGAGAAAACACATAGCAAATGTTTGACCGAAATATTTTATTGGGATGAGTTATTGATGCGTATTGAAGTTAAGTACATTGATCTATGCAGGAGTTGGAGAACAGTAATTTTTAATTGATATGTTTTCCAGGTCCCCAATCAAGTTAAGATCTTTCTTATACACAAACATAGTCCTTACCTAGCTAGAATGACTGTCTATTACCTGCTTGCTGAAAATTCTCACCAGTGTGGCTTGCTTTGAACCCATGAAACTGCAGTGGAATTCAGGGTTGAGGCATACAGATGAGAAAGAAGCAAGGGTAGTCCAGGAAGTGGAGGTGCCTTTTAAATTCAAGAATCAGTGGCTCAGTCTCTAAAGTTTGACACCCATCTGAGAAAATCACATCACTGATGACTTATGAGTATTTCTGTAGCATTGATAGAACCCTCTGGATTTGCAACCAAATTTTTTGATATCTTGTGAAGTCCAGCATTCTCTATTCTTCTTATGACTAACAAATGAAAACTTCCCTTCCTGTCACTAATGAGGAATGACAATCAAATCCTAAATACAACTCTGTAGTGCTCTGATGCAACAGAAAGGAAAAAATACATTAATTCTCTTGTTCTGAATAGTAAGATTCACTCAGCACTGTAACAAAACTCTTTCCTTTTTTTTTTTCAAAGTGTTCAGGCAGAGATTGATTTGAAACTCTAGCAATGGAGCTCCTGGACAGCCCATACAGATAGTTTTTCTATGGTATGTCCAGATCCCTTCAACTATTGTATCTTAAAAATGCATGCCAGGATTTTTCTCTAAGGACACAGCCTTATGCCAGCCAACCCCAGACTAATATTCCTTCTTTTATTTATTTAGAAGAAACACCTTCCAAAGATGGGCAATCAATGTTTAGGCATTTAGGGTGGAGTGAAAACAGAAGAGAAAGAGAAATAGTGTTACAAGCATCATTACCTCCGTACTGCAGCCAAAGCTCTCCTGAGTAAATGGACACTTTTATGAAACAGCTATCACAGGCTGTGAAATGCCCCGGTTACATCAAAGTAATATGTTTAAGAATGAATTGTCTTTATTCAGTGGAGATCCATTATAGGAGATGAAAAGGGTTTCTTTGTTTTATGTGAAGTCATAGATTACACATTACCCTTTCTGGAATGTCCATGAGAAAGTTACTTAATACTCTGAGCAATACTTACAAGGGAAAGGGAAGGGAAGCGTTATCACTTGGGCTGACCCCTTGGGGAATGCTGTGATGATAACTTTCCTGTTTAAATTTGGGAAATACATAGTGTACAAATGAATGAACTTCATTGTCTTTGAAGTTTCCTATGTGACTCATGGTGAAGACTTTACATAATTACATTAACATTACGGGGACAGGAATCAGCATGCAAACAGGCCACAGGCAAACATATAATTACATGATTCTATCAGCTATACAAATGAAAATTAGCTCTCTTTCCATACTACTTGCCATGCTTTCTGTAAGTGTTACATAAGTTAGTGATAATATCTAAATATGTTTTCAGAACTTAGAAAATGCTTGCCAGGAGAATAAATCAGTGCAAAAACTTACAGAAAATTTGCTGAAAGCCAGTATTAGTAATTCATTTAACATCAGATTTGCCAAGCATGCCTATTTTGGGGAGCCAAATACAGAAGCTTAAGCTGAATACCTAACAAAAGCACCTTTTCGTCACTGCTCAGACAACCTGTGCTGGCTCTCAACATTGTTTTCACATTTCCAGATTAGCATGGATGCACATTAAACAGACAGTGGTGAAAGAGATTGCAGAGTGACTGGGATGTCAGGAGGCATTTAGAAAGAGCTTGCTTAAGGTACAAAGTTATGAATATCTCTAACAGAGCTTGTCTCATTCATACCAGTGCTACAAGAAACCTGAGCAAACTCAGGTTGTGCTGTACACTTTCACTGCTGACTATTGGATTATCACTTCTGACTGTTGGACAACTGTTAAGTGTTATCAATGGCTAAAAAGAGCTTCCATTCAATTAGATGGAATTTGAAGGGGAATGCAAAATTTTCATTATTATCAGAATGTTTCTGAAGCTCGTTGCTACCGGTCACCCCAAGCATTTCTCCCTGTGGAGGGTTAGAAGGAGGGGGTAGACTGAAGGAAGTCTTGCAGAACAACCTGAGAACAAGTTTCAACACTGACCATTGCCTCCTAGTTCTTTTATTTATTGCTGTTTTCTTTTCTTTGTTATGAAAAGAAGTCCAAGTCTTTCCCTGTGGTAAAGTACATTGCGTTTTGGGATGGGCAAGCAGAATGTCTACTAAATTAACAGTTTTTCAAAATCACTTCCTGGTGTTCTGCAACTTCTCTCAAAGCGCAAGCAAAATGGCAAATATTGAAGTATGAAGGACATGTGCATCCTTATTTTATCTTACAGATGATTATCAATAAATAACACAGGATTTTCAGCATCATTTCTTCATGTCAGCAGACCAGAAAGATTTTCCAAGCGCTGTCATGTTCCTTTTCTAGAATGACTTCTAGCTCTGCTCTGCTTAATTGGGGTTGCCTGTGTTGCAGAAATAGCATGAGCAGAATTTGTAATTTGGCGTGGCAAGAGCCAGCATCCCCAAGCCCATATTAAGGCATCCAAAGAAATGGTCTGATTTCCAAAACTGCTGAGCAGCCAGCAGCCCTAATTGGAGTCCATGGGAACTGTTGGATGTTCAGCACATTTGAAAAATCAGGTCACTTATGTAAGCAACTAATTGTTGTGGTAAGAACCCAACTTCAGCACCTAATTTTACAAGGGCTCAATGTTGCTTTGCCTAGACACCTTTCAAAATTGGGAATCTGTCTTGCACTCTCTGCTGACCTGAGTGGAGCCCTATCTGCTGTTTAATTACCAGCAAAGCCCCTCCGGCAGGCTGGGGTTCGCCTCTTCTGCCTTTTTAACGTGTCTCAGGGGGGTGAGCAATCTGGGGCTGTGGATTTGCATCTGCTCGCTGTGATTTGGAGGCAGCGGCTCCTCCAGGCTGCAGTGAGAGACGCCTGAACCTAGGCCAGCTACCTAAACCTCACTGACTGCCTCTGAGAGAGCAGGGACCACCAGATTTCAGTTCCAGAGTCCTACTGAACCTCTGACATGAGAGAGGGGACCCTTTACAGGTCTGCCTCATTTAAAGATTAGTCCTGGAAATTCAAAGTCTTTACTGGCTTTATTCTGTTCCCTTTAGAAAAGTTAAAAAAAAAAAAAGTGGGAAAAGTTCTGCAGAAAAGGACCCTGTTCTTGACTGCAAGACCATTCCCTATGTGTCAGCAGGGATCAGCCTCCAGGTCTGCATGACATGCTGCTTGCTGAAGGGTGTGAAGCAAGTATGGGACAGAGAGTGCCATGAACTATTTCAGCACTAAAATGAACTTTGTGTAGCAAACACGGGGAGGCTTAAGTTCGTTTGGTACCTAAGAGGGTAAGTTTGCAGAAGTTCTTGTAAATCCCTATTGCACAACAAGCTCAGCACGACTGTCATCCTGAAGTAATAGATATTCCTCAACGTTGTGAAACTTAAATAGGTGTCTTAGTCTGACTTTCCACATCAGCAAGGATCAGTGCAGAGTGTTTTCCTCTTTGTTCTTATGTTTTAAATAGTACACAACAAATGTAAGCAAGTTTCTTAACTCCTGGGTAGGGTCTGGTTTCCTAACTCCTGGTGCTGGGCCAAGCACTAATCTTGGGCACACAGCATACATAAACATGTATCTCAGCAGACATTTCCAGATACATGGTGCTGCTTACAATTCACCCGAGATTACAATCTGACCTGTCAGTGGAGGATACGAGACAAACAAGTCATGCAAAGGAGCAGAGACAGCAGTGGTGTTCCTCAGGCTGTGAGCCCCAAGTGCTGCTAGCAATAACAGGCCCCAGCTGATGATTGGTAATTTTCAGAAACAGTGTCTTTATGAAGTTCTCCTGGTATTATGAAACATTTGCATCCCTTTCATTACAGCACCCTCACAACATTCAGAAAGTAGGGCAGTCTGATGGGCAGCATTCAAAGAAATATGCACTGGGTGTAACGTCAGTGCCGTCACTTTAAATTACAAAATTAGCTGTCATTGTTTAACTTAATTTAGCAGAGACTGGGAATAGCTGATTGATTGTCAGCCCCACAGATTCAAGTCACAGGATTATGAGGTGCTTCATATGCTGGATCTGAGATACAGCCAGAGATGGCCAACAACTCTGGTGCAAACACTGGTTTAAGTACAGCAGATCCAGTGATCTTTCTGCCGAAGGCAGCATTGGATCAGCTCACTGAACCAGCACAGGGGCTGATCCACCATCTGTCTGAGCTGCTCACTGGCCAGCCCTGCAGCTCCTGAGAGCAAAATGGGTTATGAGCAGGAGCAAGTGAGAAATGCTGGAGAGAGGACAAGAAGCAGGAGATCATCAGAAGTAATCTCCCCATTGCATTCAGCAGGCTGTGGTGTGAAACTGCACATCAAGCAAAGCATGTGGAGCCAATATCCTCCCTGTTTCTCCTGCACAAACCCCTTCCTGTTTGTGAGGCATACTCTTCATCTATAGGTAGGAGCACTGCACCTTTCTAATCTAGGTCCCATATTTTGAGTAGAATATTATTTCTAATTGTTTGAGATTGTTATTTTTGTTATTATACACTCAAAAAGGCATTGTTTTTGCTGTGCTGTTCTGTTAGTAGACTAATATGCCAGCATGGAAGAAAGGAGACAATAGATTATGTAGGATTTGTCCAGTCAGCCCTATAAATTGAATCACATTTTTTGGTGTTTTGATATAAAGTTAAAATACAAATTAAAGTATCATTAAAGTACAAGTTGGTCCCTGTGGTTTCTGGGTAGCTGTTGGTAAGAAACTATCCTACATTAACATCTTAAAATCTTAAGATTTAGGAGTTAAAATCTGGTATTAATATAGCTGTTCACCTTTTTCCTTTCCCATCCCAAAACCCAACCTCACCCAGGTTTTACTGACTGTTTTACAATGTTGCAGTCTGTTCTTTGATGGAGAGCTGTGGATGAATTTTGTTCACAGGAATGAAGACAGAAATGTGTTTTTATGCTTTCTGATAAATGCAGACATAAGCCTACACCCCCTTCCTTTTCTTTTTCATGGAACATACTGTCATTTTGAGATGACGCAGAAGTGCATCATCACAGAATATCGTGACTTGTTAGGACAGGCGTCGCCTCTAGCTTTGTTTTAATGTCTGAGCTACAACTGAAACTTAAAAGCTGCCATACTGATGGTAGCTAGCAAATATTACTGGTAGTCAAAGTTACAGATAGAAAGCTGGCAGGGAAAATCATTTACCTACTCAATATCAAAGAGTTGTGCCTGTGCCAGCAGCAGTGAGACAGTGCCAGAGCAAATGTGTTGCGGTAACATTACACATTGCCTTTCTGTGCAAAAATACTGGACGAAATTCAGCCCTTGGTGTAAGCAAAGGCAGTTCCAAGAACATTTCTTGTGCCATGGCTACCTCTTTATACTCATGTGGTCCACAATTATATGTATAAATTACATTAAGTGATTAAGAGGAATTTGCTTAAACAGTTGCAAACAAAGGAAATACAGTTCTAGGGCCAGCGGCATAACTTTACCTCACATTGCTGGGTCTGGGGTGTTAAGGGACAAAATTTGACAGGCTAGACTCCAAACAAGAAAGAAAGGTCAGAGCAACACACACAATGTGGAATGGGGCCCTTTTTCAAGCCAAAGTTGCCCCTCAAGTGCCAGGTTATGGGGGAAGCTCCTGGTTCCTTTCAGCTGATGCTTCCTTTCCCAGTAGGAGCCAGAAGGGTGATCATACACAACTTCTCAAAACATGCTGCCAAGCATAAGTGACCTCTAGGCCTCCTTCTCCCTAAATAGCTGCTCTCACCCTTTCTGCCTGAGTTTGATGGGCTACAGGCTCTTCCCTTGCAGCTCTGTGCTGCTGCATGATGCCACTGCCCTCAATGCTGTTTATTTCCAGCCTTATTTTATACCACAGCTTTTTTCCTCTAAAATGTGGTTTTTATAAAACCATTATCATGGAAAATAATGTGGTAAGCCAGCAGGGCTGCAAACTGGTTAAACCTGAATGTAAACTTTCTCTAGCAAATATTGCTGGCATGTGGGCAATAACCCTGAATAATTTCATTAATTAATTATATGCCAGTAACTTTTTTTAAAGGGCATATGATTTACACTGTAGGCAGTTGAACACGTAATTACATGCTAGGGGTGTGTGCTATTTTGTTGTCATGAACTCTGTGGATGCAAGTCAAAATATACATTATAAAAGCAGGTGATCCAATTTACATTAGAGCTACGGCTCTTTCTGGAGACTCTGGAGCATTAAGACACATGGGTTTTGATAAAACCCATGTGTTTTTATGTCCAACATAAATACATTTTTCCACTCTATTCTAGAAGAAGGCCATTCCACATGCTACAAAAAAAAAGGCATGTATTTGCTGTCCATATATGAGTTCACTGAAAAGACAGCATATGAATAAGAAAGAATTACTTTTAAACTGTAGAAATATTTGATACTACAGCAGCTGTTGGTATCGTAAGACTAACATGCTTGTTTATTGCAGGCTGTCACTACTTGTCACGGTTGAGGTAGTTTTGATGACCTTACTGTGAATTTCTATTAGTATAAATTGAACTTTGAATTGTAAGGGGTTTTAATGTTTGTTTTGGGGATAATTGCAGTATTCTTGCAATGGTTATTTTCTCCACATTTTTAATCTATGCTCTCTGTCCTAACTCTGCTGTTAATATAGTCTTGGCTTGGGAATACTATACAGTAGGTATAATGTAGTAAGCAGTTGACAGCTTTGCGTTAAGATAATATATTGTTGTTTGATGTCTGCACTGAGAGAACTAATGGCAGCACTGGAGCTGGAATTGTTATACCACACTGAGCTCACCTTGGGTATGTATTTGCACAGCAAGTGCCAAAACGTGTTGATATTGGCCTTTCAAATTAATGAAGAGCCAGAAGAAGGAACACAGTGAAAATTATTGCAGCAAAGGAAAAGTATTAAGATGAAGAGAAAGAACATTGCCTGAGACCTAGGCTTTGGAGGATGTTCTAGAGAGTACCAAGGGGAGCCACTGAAGTAGCAGACAGTCTCTGCACTAGTGGAAGAAAATCTGCGCTGCATTCATCTTACTTTATCTCATTATTGTAGAGAATGTTTTGTAAGACATTCAGTTCATGCTGTCAGTAATAATTTGTACTGGGGTGTTATCGTCACTCTGGTATCCTCTCAAACCAGCTTCCCATCTAGGTCAGAGTGTGATGCCCTTGCTTACTGAGGAGTGTATCAGAGCCTGGTCCCTCATCAAACCTGCTAGCAGTTAGAAGCCCAATATGGCATTCCCATTTTACTAGTGTGCCTTAGCTCATCTGCAACAGGTGCTCAGCCACTCACTTCAGCTGACCTGTACTTTTCTGTCCTTTCTCTAACTTAAGGGAGAAAGTGTAATGAAACACAAGTCAGGAAACTGCAGCTTTTTAAGGAGCTTCTTGTGTTCCTGGACACTTAATGATCTTGCCAATCAGTAGATCCTGCTCCAAAACAGAAAACCAACAGCTGTTCATCTATTTTACAGTTAGATTACAGAGGGGCTTAAAAAGTTACTTTTCAAGCATTCTAGGCTTCATTCTGCCCTGCTTTGTCATGCTGCCTCTCAGAGTAAGGAATCAAGCTCATGGTGCAGGACATGACTTCATCCTTGAGCAGGTTATATGATGCACAGCTTTTTGTAAGGCTCCATTTTAATGTGCATGATCTTCCCAAGCGATGAAATCTATGGATTGAAGAGAATTGTCCTGAATTTAGTTTCTTGCAGTCAACCCAAACCTCAAAGAATCTCTGACTCTTAACTCCTTACAATGTGCTCTGGGACTAAGGGAAGAACAGAGAAAATCCCGAAGTCCAAGTTTTGCACTCCTAAACATTGTTGCACTTAGAAGGCCATTCTCCACCAGACGGTGGCATGACTTTCTCCACCCTTTCTTCTGCAGAAAGAATACAAGAGGACTGTGCAACGCCTTCTTAGTTTACCATTCCAAAGCCACGTCAAAGAAAAAAGTGTAAATGGCAGCATCATGACATACACTCCTCTGATGTAAATATTGCATTAGAGAAGTGAATTTGCATGTGAAGTCTACTAACACTGAGTTGATGAGAGCTGACTTTTTAGGAACTGGGTGGGGTGGAGCAAATGAAATAATGTGTGCCTGCCTACTGGTGGCTACCAAATCTCAGCCATCATTTTCACAGAGGGAACTTCCCAAGCATCTCCTAGTAATTCTCTAGAGAAAGTTACTAGCATTGTATTAGAAGACTAAATACCTGGAAGCATGGTTGATTATAATCTTTTGACTGAAATTTACCAGCACAAATCTCAGTTGGATCTGTAGAATTAAACATGCTCATACGTAATCAATGTTTTGTGACTGTTCTAAGGCACATGATTTTGGAGCAGGATTTGAGAGGCCAAGGCTCTCAGTGGCAGTTCCTAGAAACAAGTTTCTTGCCACCAGTTTTAGTTACTAGAAGAGGCCATATAAGTTTGTCAGTCATATGTAAGGAACTACAGAACATGAGTGGCTATAAAAACCTCCACCAATTTTTACATGCTCAGTAGTTAAGCAGAGGGTTTTGTGCAGCAAGGCTGCTTTCCACCCCCACAGGACTAGAGTGCAGGCTTTCAAAAAAGGAAGTTGGTTATATGCAAATTACATGCAAATACCTAATAAGCTTGTTAAATAATTGGCATAGAATATCACACATCGTGCAGCATCAAACTTGGCAGCTACAATCATCCCTACTGTACTGCTAGTACTTCACTGGTGCTAAACTGGTTTGTACCAGCTGAGGATCTGGCCCACATAGCATATGGAATTTCCTGGATAAGCTACTACTCCCTGTCATACTTAATCACTGATAAATACAGGCCAGATTTATATTGTTATGTATATGCTGAATCTGTGACATGATCTTTCTCATTTCTGCCGTCAGTTCGAGCAGTCCATTAAAACACTCATTGCAAATGACTGTGTGCTGGAATCAGAGCTGATCACATGCTGGCATTTAGTTTTCTTGATAAAGAATAGAGGAAATAACATAAACAAGTATGCTTGATTACTTTCCCACCCCCGTTCATCCATTTCTGAATCATGTTGGATTAACAACACATTTGAGACAAAGATGCTGAATTTTATTAGCATTGCTTGCTCACTGATGTCATTATTAAATGCTACATTATTAGCTACTCGGGTATAGTATATATTCTTCCTGTACCATTCCTCAGAAAATAAGCAAAAGCCAAATTGTTTTGTGGCATACTGAAACCAGTGCTGACTTTATGCAGCAGATGTTCATCTAGCCACGCATGTAGATGATTTCATAGATGGGGCGAGTGTGCTCACCAATCACACACACTGCTTTTTTTTTCCTCCAGCACTGAATCATCATCTCTCCTTAACTGTTTTTTATTGTTGGGGTTTTTTTTTTACTGGAGAAAGTAGAGCACTGTGCAAACAGTCATGACCTTTCCTGTCTTTAGCCAACATTTTTTTAATGCCCCAATTCCAGGCTGACCTCCTTTTCCAGAGCTATCCTTGGAACTCAAATAATACTATGAAAATACATTTGTCAGCTTCACGATGAGTGCTTTAATGGTGATGTTCTTTCACTGCTTATTTTCCCCCTGCTGTTCATATTATGGCAATTTTATTTTTATGAACACAGAAAATGGTAAAAGAAAATCCAATTTATTTCCTTAAATTTACTTCTCTTTTGAAGTAATTTCTGAGGGCTGCACTTTATATGTGTTTAAAACTAGAGAACTTGCAAGACTACTTGAAGCTTTTGTTTGGTCTAAAGAGAAGAGTAGGAGTTACTTGCTTAGCTGTCACTATCTTAAGCCGCTTCAACAGCCCTTTGCATCTAATCTAGCCTCAGAACTAATACTAAAACCACTTGGTCCACAAAAATCACTATCAGCAATATAGCTACATTTGAGACACAGACATCTAGAAATATTAAACTGCTTGTGGTGTGAAGGTCAAAGCTACTAGCAGACCCCTTGTTACAGAGGCGGGAAAACACACTGTGTCTGGTATGTTGGGATATTGGGCTATCACAAAACACAACTTTATACAAATATTTTTCGAGTTTCAAACCTAACCTCTGTCATCTCATGGTGCTTTCCCCCACTAGAGTTGAAACAGCAGTGTGTAAAAATGGCCGTTTGTCATTGCAGGGGGTTTCTGAAACATGCACAGCCTTACACCAGTGTCCTCCCACTGAAACTGGCTCTAGGATACTACTCACCAGCCAGGTTAGGTTTGTAGAAAGCACTCTCAGCTGCAACAGGCTGCATACGTTTGGAGCTCCTCTGTACAGGTATCAATTACTTCGCAGGTTTGTTGTAGGCCAAACAGAACCAGTGAAGTTTGTGTATGCATGCTTGGCCTAAGAAAAGCTTGGTTTGGGCAGGGTGTGTCACCTGTGCAACCAGATGTAGAGATATCTTTACACCCTCACAGTTGTTTTTGACTCCGCCTTTTTCCTTATTTTTCTCTCCATCATGCCACTGCTTTTCAGTTTTTTCAACAATTTAATTAGACCTTTTATTTAAACTTATATCAAACACACAATTTTTGCAATGTAAAATAAAGTTTTTAATGTAAAACCAGTGTAATAATCCTTATTCTTCAAACACCTTGCTGAAGGTCAAGGACGAAATATAACTGGAAGAGTGAAGAAGCTGAGCTGATGAAGAGGCAAACTGGAGAGAGTGGCCTAAGTGACCCTTCAGGATTCAGTAACTCCATCTCAGTGATGAGGACCACAGACTGGCTTTTCCTAGCTGGGCATCTCCTTGCAGTGCCTAATATTGCCTGGAATGGGCCATATTAAAATACAGATTTGTGCTGAGGCAGCTGCTTGCGACATCCCATCTTGCTGGGTGCCTGAGGTGCCACATCCTACCCACAGTGTGGCACTGGGCAGGAAGCCATTTGACCCCAGCCCTGCACACCGCTCAGGCTCTGCATGCACCTTGGGGTTCAGGAAATAAAAGTCTTCTGGCTAGCTTTCCTTGCACATGCCAATGTAGGCATCCTCACAAAACTGAGCCCAGCACAATGTTGAGCTTTGTCAGTGCAATAACAACAACAAAATCAGTAACAGCAGCAAAATGCTTTGAAAGTGAATCCTGTATGATTTTAAGAAACATATGTCAGTCCTTGACAAAGATAAACCTTTTCTTGGAGATTTTTTGCCAGTAATGTTCATTTGTATTACTCCACCTTCAGCAGACGGCTGGTAATGACCTGATTTTTTTAAGCATCTTGCAAAAGGAAATAGAAACTGTTGGCATCTGTGCACGGGTGATGATCAGATACTTAAACAGAGCCTGGAAATGGAAATATGCACCTGATACTGCTCTAGAGAGCAAATAAAAAAATGGTCTTAAACCCATGTTATTCAAAACCATGCATGTACTCTATGAAGAGACAGGATATAGAAGTATGGCAGACAAAGAATGTGCCAGGGAACATTGCTGGCCCTAGGTGCTACGAAGGTTTTTCTAGCTGTAATTCAGAGACTAATCTGCTTCACTCCTCAAACCAAGGACTGGATTTCCAGACCCTGCAAAGTTTGATGTGAACCTGATAGGAAGCTGGATACTTGTAGCTCTCTTAAATTTGGACCAGCATATAGATATTTATATGAAGTCTGGACAAGCTTCGTCTTGATGGTCCCTTTCCCTAAAAACCCTCATGGTGAGCTATGACTATAACCATAGACAGATCACTTGCTACTCATCTAAAAGATAAGTAGACATGGAATTTAGGATAAGTGGTATCAGATAGAGAAAGAAAGAAGCAAGAAAACTTGTTTCCTAAAAAGAAAGTACTAACACCAAATTGGCTCTGTTCCAAAGTCCAGCTGCAGTAAAAACATCAACAACTTACTAGCAGTGAAGTAACACTAATCAAGAACTATTTCAAGGCCGTGCAACCCACAAAGCATTTGCTCTAATATGAGCCTGTAATATAAAAGCCTTGGTGCTTCACAATGGGAAATTTGAGCTCACTCTGCTCTGCTGTTAAACACCTACCTGCTCAGCACATAGCCAGCAGTGAACACACATAATTTTCGGCTGGGAGAGACATGATCCTGTGTGCAGAGTGTAGCCATTTCAAGCACTAACATGGAGCGCTACTGCTTGCTTTTAGCCAAGTTTGGGGGAGTAGAAAACACTCTGTGCTGGTGAAGTGGCCACTGCATAAATCCCCTTTTGCAGTAAAAGCATGAAAACTGGCAGTATTACACCGACAAAGTGTGTCTGAAGGTAGGCATGTAGAGTGCGGTTAAAGCCCCATCCAATTCACATAAAGTTAGCTTTCATGGGTTTTATTTCACCATTATCTGCCAAGAAGTGTGCAAATCTCAAAAAAAACGCATTTTGACTCTTTAGGTGTGAGGTGTTCTTGGAGTTAAACCTTTAAATATGCTGTTGTAGAGAGGAGCCTGCCCTCATTTCTTCCACTGAGAAAGTGAGGTTGTTGCCCTGTAGAGGCCAGGAATCAAAGAAAACCTACTGACAAACATGGGAGGTGCTCTTCTGCACTCAGAAAGGGTGATAGTGAACTGAAGACTAGCAGAGCATGTTTCTGGAAACAGATGACAAATCAGTCACTGGGGTACCTGGGCATACCCTTGTCAAAAAGATTTGTATCTTCTGCAAAAAGGAAGATTTCTCTAATGTGTAGTTCTGAGCCATCAGATTCTGCAAGAGGAGCATAAGACATTTCTTTCTCTCTTGCTGCTGCATCCTCTGTAGAATAAGGTTCAGAGAAAAGGCTCCATAGGAACAGTCAGTTAAATATTCGCTTGGTTGGTAGAGTCAGCGAGGGCAGAAGTGTCAACACTGGTAGCTTTTTTGGTTTGTTGCAGAAAACTGTTGTGTGAGAAACATCTGGGGTTTATTGATGAAAATAGATTTATTTCTACTCATAAATATAAATAAATATTTCTATTTGTAATAGAGAAAGAAGGAAGAAGGTTGAACAGAACGGCAGAAAAAGTGATTTTATGCTTCCGTTAATCTCCAAGTTGAAATAAAATAATAATATAACAAATGGTATTTCTACATCCAGTGATGTGGTTTATTACTAAAGTTTGGGGTTTTTATTTTTTTCAGAATGACTATGCCTAATTATTTTCAAATTACAGAAGGATATTTAGGCAGCAGTTATGATTGGAATAAACTGGGTCAATTTAAGTCATGAAACACATCTGTAAGAGAGAACATGTAAAGAATATATCAGTTCCATACTAAGAAACTTTAACTGAAAACTAGATTATTGTGTCCCATTATCTGAGGTTAGGTGTTAACAAAAAACACCTGCAGTTCATGCTTGGCCACTGTTTGGTGGCGTATGGTTCTTCTGTACCATGTTTTTGATATTTTTATGCCTCCTGCACTCTGAAGACTGGACTGGTTCTCACAGTCAGATTCTGTCTTCTGTAGCTTACCCAAAATAGTGGAATTAGTCAATGTCATTCAGTCCAGCCCCATTAATCTGTGCATCCAGTTTGCTTCTGACATCTTTACTGACCGTCCTAACCTCTGTTTACTCATTCTCCTGTTACGCCTCCTTCCTTGTTTTACTACAATCACTTTCCTACTTCCTGTAATTTATTATTTTATTATTTTAGTTTTAATTTTAATTTTAATTTTATTTTCACTTTTATTTCCCTATATTTTTATTTTTATTTTTGTAAGATTACCTCTTGGCTGTCATCTATGTGCAGGATTTCCTGACTCCTTTTCCCATTAGGTTCTTGGTGTAGGCCATCAACCCCCTGATCATATTAGTCCATAGCATGATTGTTTATTTGAAAGTATGTTTCTGTTAGAGTCACAATCTGCACATTGATACATGCGTTTACTAGACTCATCAATCTTTACACTTGCAGTTTCTCATATATCTAGCAACCTTATGCTGCTACCATTAGTCAAAAAAGCAAGTTTGTATTTTTCTATTAATGCTAAATATCAAGCATAATATGTTCTTTAGCCCTTTAGTAAACTAAATTTCTTTTGAGTTATCAGAATCAACTATTCTCTTGATTTTAACATCCAAGTATCTTTCAAAATGTTATTTCACACAGTTCCACTTCTTCTCACTTAGACTTCCATTTACCACTGTTTTTCTTCTTATGTAGTAGTGGCAAGATTTATATTGCTTGAAAATGTATTTTCCACCAACTTGTGAAAGAAAAAATGAAGAAGGTTTTGCACCTGAAGATGTTAATTCCATTTTTTAAAAGTATGCATGCAAATGTGTGATTTTTAAGAGAAAAGACTGCAGAGAGTATTATATAGCAACACGCAGGAAATGAAATAGAAAGGTCAAAGAGCTAGCAACACTTTCACATTGTAGGGTAAATTTGGATTCTGCAACAAGAGATTAGCAAGAGCTGAAGAAAACAAAAACGAGAGACAACCAGAGAAAAATTATCCCTTCATCAAAAAATTTGATGAATTTGAAGTACAAGATAAGCACTGATGGACAAGGGACAAAATACCATCTGTTAATTAATATCAGTAGAGAAGATGAGAAAGCTCTGAGTCTTCAGAAACAGGAGAAACTCTCTACCTTAAGAAAGCCTTTATAACATAAATGTCTTCTTTCAGATATATATTTTAATTGTCAAACTAATAGCTTCCTCACCTTCCCGAGAAAGAGATACTTGACCTCAAAAATAAGAGCCTGAAAATCCTTGGCCATAAAATCCAGTAGGGAGTTTGTCACTGCTATTGGTATTACCTCTGAGTAATTCAGATATTACTGACAACTAGTTAGCCATAGGTGACTGTAAATGTGGGAAGTATTATTATCATTCAGTGGGACATTTCTGTTCCTTCTTCCTTCTAATCCCAGCAGAAGGATAACGTAATAGTGATGACTTTTTTGTTAATTTTTCCAATCATGGCAAACACAACCACTGAAGTAAAATCCAAAGTGGTAGGAATGGAAGAGAAAGGAAAAATAAATGTTCCACAGCTAATTTGATAGGAATCCTTGAATCCTTGAATGTTCCTCAGATGGTCCAAACCCAAACACTCAAATCTGAAATTCCTCAGACTTCAGTAAAACAAAATCTGTGTGTGAACTTTGTGACTTGGCCCTCTCTTAAACCCAGTCTATCTCATGATCGCAGATGCACAAAAGGGCAGTACATGTTCTATAATATCTTAAAATAAATGAATCAGTTAAACCAAAACAAAAAACAAGTGTGACAGGCTTATGCTCCTCTGTGTTTCCTGTGTGTAAAATCCCAGGAAATTTGAAATGAAGGGCCTGGGAATAAGTTCAGTTTGTCGGAGCAAGCAGAACCTTGTTGTTATTCTCAAAAAGACAGGGATGAAAACAAATAACATTGGCTTTTAAAATGTTTACCAGGCACACTGAGGGTGAGGGAGGCAGGGGGTGGGTGGGAAGGCAGAGTGATAATGTGAAGCAAGAACACAGGAAGAAGAGCAGAGAATGGTATGAGTTTCTTTTCTTTAACCTGCGTGCTTGCTTTGTTGTTCTAATTCAGCAGTTCTAGTGCCTGTAATTCATAATATTAAATTGTAAACTGGGAGCAGGTATGTGTGAGATGAACTAACCTGAGCAACGCAATTCATATGTATGAATATTTGTGAGGTACTTTAGTTATGCAAAGGACATTTTGTCTCTGTTTGCCTGCAAAGTATTTCTCTAATACCAAACAGCCCAGGCCTGGAGTACTTGCCTGTGTCGCACTCTGCCCTTGCTCATGACAGACATCGTGGAGCTTAGCATTCCTGGAGGGAAGCACTTACACTATCAGCATGAGCATTTTGAGTGGAAGACACTGAAGGATCATTGCAATTGGGAATGTTGCAAATGTGCAGCTTATTGTAGACAAAGATAGTCAGAAATCTTCCAGGGGAACACTTTACCCACCCTGAAATGCTGATTAATCAAAATCAGAACATTCTGTGGGAATGTGTCTGTTTTAACAAATCTTCTGACAAAACACAGGCACATTTCCAAACTCGCCTGCCAGGCAGGTTTCAGTCAAAAGCCTGCCCAGTTTCATGCCAGCTTGCCAACCCAGCTCCTTAGCAGTCTGCTCAGCAGTCTGCTGGGGAGAAAAAATGCCAGGCCTTCAGATTTTCCAGTGCTAGGGCAGGCTGTTGAATTAAGTACCTCAGTGCTGGGCGACCCTGGGCTTGCAGGCTGTTCATCACAAAGCTACAATGGTCATCAACCTTAAAGGCAGGCAAGACCAGAGCTGCCTGCCTCGAGAAGGGAAGAAAGATGTTTGACTAGCAGTTCTGTAATGGGAGAAGTAAATGAAGGGTGAGGAGGAGTCAGGCTGCATGAAGGACAGTGAAACATCCACTTCCTTCTACTCTAATTAGTATCAGACCTGCAACTGACCCCATTTTGGGGGAGTTTCTGTTCTGGATCCAACACCCATTGACACAGTGAGCAATAAATTGGCTCAATTACTAGAAGACCCCCATCAATTAAACTGTCTGTGCATGTAAAGAAGTGTTTTGACCTTTTTTTCTCTCCAGGTTCAGTTTAACTCTTTCCTTTGTTGGGGTGGATGGAGCAGCAGAATCCCTTTTTTATCGTATGGTGCGCTTGTACCGAGCCCAGCTGACTGATGTTTACTGCAGAGTGACTTCATACATCTGGATGGTAGACCAAGTTCTTTCCAGCACAGAGAATTCACAGATCTGTGATTGCCACAAGAACCATCCAGAAGGTCAGTGAAAATTCAAGCAAGCTGTCCTAATTGGCTTGTTTTATTTTGTTCTGTGAGGGTTTTTTATTTGGTTTTTTGGTTGTTGTTGTAGTGGTTTTGGGTAGGTTGTTTTCTTTTGCTTGTTTGGTATTTTTGTTCTTCAGAGTTTGTTTTTTTTTTAATATTGTGTTTTGATTTTTGTTCTGTATTTTTTTTTCTCAATAAGAACTCAGAAATGCAACAGGGAATAGGAAATGCATTTGGTAAGGCAGTCTGATAGTGGTAATCATAGCGGTAGTCTATCTTTACTGGCAGCTTTGGAGTGTCTCACTGTTCTCTTCATCCTTTAAAGGATGTGCTCTTGTCCTGCAATGGAAAAGAGCGTGAAGGACCTCTACAAAGGCTGGTGAGTACCAGTGCACTTCCATCAGGTCTCAAACTACACATTTCCCCATCATCTGCTGCTTGCTTGATCTCAAGTTTTCTGTAGCAAACCAGTTCACAAACTTCGTAAGCATGTTACCTATAGCCTGGGATAGGAATGAAGGCTGACACCCTGCAGCTGAGAAAATGGTCTTGCTAAACACTTCTTTAAATGATCCTTTTTAGTAGGTGTTATTGTTTTCCTTCTGTTTATGAGGCAATACATTCTATTCTAAGAATAATAGCTGAGGAACAGTAAACAAAATAGCAAATTGAGGTTTTGGATGACAAGTGTTCTTGACCATTTTATTGCATTGCTGTTACTGGGCACTGGGCTTAACTAACACCAATTCATCTCCATGAGAATTGTTGTCAGAAAACTAAAACAGCTTTGTGTTAGAGAATAATATGTCAGTCTGGAAGGAATTGTCCATGTTTATTCTTCTGAGACTTGACGATGTTCTTTCATGGCTAATTAGCCCAAGCAGAATTTAGCTCAGGTACATAGGGCAGGAGTACAGCTGCATCAACTACCATTTAGTTGACATTTGTAATGAAACCGTGTTTCTAAGCTCCCACAGATTGGTCTGTGTTGTTCCTTCTAGAAATATACTCATTTTAAAAGAGAAAAGGCTCATATTTGAGAAGACTATTAATATCAAGGAAATAACATTTTACTTCTCAAATATGTTTGGAACCAAACACCAGTAGAATCATTGTCCATAGAACTTGTAGACTATGGAGGCAAATTCTATGCTTATTTACACAAATTGCATGGACAGCACTTGAGACATGGCCTAGATAAAGGAATAATCTCTTACTCTTTCCATGTTTGCTCGATGTTAAATATTTTCAGGAAGTCTTGCTTTGCTGATCCCTTATTTTCCTTAGACTGTTTTCTGGGGATATTTGAGAGAATATTTAGTTTATGGATCTTTTTGTGCTCATCACCATGAGCAGTGGAAGTCTGGTTCCCTTGACTTAATTCTGGACTGTGGCTCTCTTGCTGCTCAGTAAGAAGTTCACAGATAATATTTCACACTTCAGCTCAAACTAATGTGGCTACAACTGCTTTTGCCCCTGGACAAACATCAACACTTCCCAGCTCTGTCATCTCCCCTTCTGGTTTCTCCTCTGTTTGAACATGAGGAAAGGCACCTCAGAAGCTAACTTAACAAATCTCAAGAAAATTTTCCTCCAGGATGTGTCATCACTAGCAGACATAAGGAACAGATTCTGCCAAGTTCTGAGGGGAGGTTGGGTGGATTGCAAGGGTGTGTGCCATGTGCAGGCAACAATAATGGGATAGCAGGGAAAAAACCTCCATCCCTTCAGTTTGTTGCCTCATTCCTTCTTGGTGTGCCACAGCTCAGCTTTTAGAGCTAATTCAAAGGACTTTTCTAATTGCTTAACATAAAAATATTTCACTAACAATACGAGGTAAGCCTAGCTTGCCACTAACACTATGGACATTTTGAACCATTACTCAAATGAGTGTACTATTTCCAACCTTTGTCCTGTGTTGATGACAGCTCAATGTAAAAGCAAGATTACGGTCAAGTTTAATGTTTTCTTGTGTGTTTTCTTTCCCATATTACTCTTGTTAGCAGCAGGTCTAAATTCATAAATGAATTAATTTTTTCTGTAGAGAAGATACTTTTAGCTTTGAAGTTTGCAGCCACATAGGTATATGCAACACTAAATCAGGATTTCCTTTTCTCTAGTTCCAGCTTAATTTTGTAATAAATTTTATCCATGTCTATCTGTTCTAACATAAGAGATGTCTAATGAATATTCTTGATGTACTGGTGTTTAAGCATGAAGAATGAGAGTATGATTGTCAAAATAGATAAACAAACTATATTTCCATTTCCTATCTAAAGGCATACATAGGCATTGAGACATAAGGTACCCCTGAAATAACTTTGTTTAAAGACTTCTGAGCCTGAATGGCTTCATTGGACCACATATTCTCCAACCCTGCTCTGTTACTACATTTAACTATTTTTTGCATTTAACATTTGTTTCTTGCATGAAATACAATGAAGGAAACTGTGTACACATTATTATGTAAGTCTTTATCATACTTATTTTTTGAGAACTAATTTTTAGCCCACTAGTAAGTAGCTAGCTTTTCCATGTGGTGCTTTATGAAGGAATAACAGTGGTTCAGGACATGTTTGGACAAATGTTTGAGGGTTGGACCTAGATGATCCTTAAGGCCCCTTCCAACTCAAACCATTTGTGTTGGGTTTGTGTGGCCAGGTTTTGGGGCTTCAGAGGTGATTTCGGTGAGATGCTGCCAGAAGCTTCCCCCATGTCAGATAGAGCCAGTGCCAGCCAGCTCCAGGACTGACCAGCTGCTGCTCTGGGCCAAGCCAGTCAGGAGTGATGGTAAGGCCTCTGTGATAACATATTTAATATGTAAAAAAACCCCTTAATGGGCAGATTGTAACTGGTGCCAAAGAATACATGCAAGGAACAACTTTGCAGACACTGAGGTCACTGGAAAATGAAGGCAGGGGGTGTTCCAGGTGCCAGAGCTCGGATTCTCCTGCAGCCCCTGGTGCAGCTCATGGTGAAGCAGCTGTGCCCCTGCAGCCTATGGAGGTCCGTGGGGATGCTGAGATCCACCCACAGCCCATGGAGGAGCTCCAGGCTGGAGCAGGCGGATGCCTGAGAGGAGGCTGTGAGCCCTTGGGAGGCTCCTGGTGGGGACCTGCAGACCCATGGAGAGAGCAGCCCATGCTGGAGCAGGTGTCCTGGCAGGATTTGTGACCCTGTTGGGGACCCACGGTGGAGCAGGCTGTGCCTGAAGGACTGCACCCTGTGGAACAGTGACCCAGGTTGGAGCAGTTCATGGAGAACTGTTTCCATGGGATGGACTCACACAGGAGATGCTGATGGAGGACTATCTCCTGTGGGAGGGATCCCACACAAGAGCAGGAGGAAGACTTCTCCCTGAACAGCAGTAAGAACATCATGTGATGTACTGACTGTAACTCCTCTTTCCCATCACTCTGTCCTTTCTCTCACTGGGGGGAGGAAGGAGGTAGAGGTGGGAATGAGGAGGAGTGGAGGGAAGGTGTCTTTAAGCTATATTTTACTTATCCTGCTCTTTGTTAGCATTAAATTCAATTCCTATCCCCAATGTGAATTTTGAGTTTTGTGCATGATGGTGATCCTTATCTAACCCCAAGAATCCTTTGCTATACTTTCTTTCCCATGCCCAGTTGTAGAGGGGAGTGATAGAGGCAGAGGGGGCTTCAGTAGGTGCTTGGCATCCATCCAGGGTTACCCACATGCCATTGTATGAATCCATGGTTCAAGATCCATGATGACTGACTGTTTATTACCACAGATACATTTGTTAACACAGGACATTATTCAGGTTAGGGTCCATCCAGCTGAACACGTAAACTGCCCTGTAAGTAATAAATGCTGATATCCTTCTCCCATGGTGAGTGTCTTAATGGCTATGCCACAAAAGGCAAGCTCACTTTTGCTCTTTGTGTCTTTTCTTACATATTAGGCCACTTTCTACCCACCATTCTGGATGCCAGATTTACAGCTCTGCAGCTCAAAAGGTAGGAAGTAACTGGTGCAAAAGAGGTTTATACCAGCAGTGGTTGGTAGATGTTTCTCCAAATGTCTGTCAGACAAAGTCCTGCTCTGGACTTGAGTTGTAGTAGCAGTCCCAGTTTCTCACACCTCTAGGTCCCAGTTGGACTCATTGGCAAGAAAGATACTTCCCTTCTGCATTCGTAGAAGGAAAAACTTTAGTCACCTGAGCATGTTGAGGATGAAAAGGAATTACAGCAATGTAATGTCTCATTCTCCTGTTACCAAGCAGCAGAGCAGAGAATTTCAGGAACAAAACTTTGAATTAAGCTATCTGCTAACCTTTAAATGGTAAAGACCATGCAACAACAGCTGTTGAACAGCCAAGAGCATGCTTCTCAGATCTCTGCTAAGGGTGTTTTGCAGACTCTTTACAGTTCTTGAGGGAAAGGGTCTAGGACTAAGAATTACACTTCATTCTCTCAATAAGGCTATAATTAACCTGTTCAGTGCCTGCACAGCTTTAGTGTACAATAACCATAAAACAGTAGTAGAATCATTCCCTGCACAGAACAAGGGCTTCTTCTTGTCCTTCTGATAATCATAGCTGTGGGACAAACTTTTTACAGTTCTTCTTGTCTTTAAGTTTACTATTCAAATTTTTATTCAGTAGAACACATTTCCAATTATTTTGCAAAGTGTAGCGGTTTCACCAAATGATTCACTGATAATTACTGTGATAGGAGAGCCAACTGCTCAGTATGTTAATATGCATTTTACTATTCTTAGTTGTTATGGTGGCTGTAAAAACCCATGGTGAGATGTTTGCTCTCAGCGTCCTATCTCAAAACACAACATCATAGAAAAATATCTGTCCCCAGTGTCTTTCTGCCTGCAGTGGTCAAGCACACTGATTTCCAAACATCTTTGTAAACCAAGCGAGGTATATTTCTTAAAGATTTAGTGCTGTAATTGAAGTCAGGATTAATCACAAATGTAAATCATCAAAGTCAGTGGGATGACTAATGTGAACAAAGATTAAATGGCAAGACCAAGTCGCAACTGTGTTTAAGAAATGACTGCCAAAAACCCCCATCCCACTGGTTTCTTTACACATTTCTCACCTTGGAGTATGACAAATGAAGCAGAAAAAATAGATGACTAGAAAAGTAGCAGTGAATAGTGTTAGGTCACATTGAAAAGATTCTGACTAAGAATTTTGACTTTCCCTTGTCTTGGCTCTGCTGGAGACCAGGCAGTGAATTTTGTGACTTTTATTATCATTTTTTGAGTAATTGCATTTAGATGACTAACTGAATGAGGTTTGTGTTAATTCTGTCATTTGGGAAACTTTTACGCAAGACACTTTTATTTTGTTTTGGAGGTAAGATTGCTCATATCCACATGGACAGAAAACTGTTTAAAGGGAAAGTGTGAAAAGGTGTTGGAGGGAGTAGTTTGCCTGCTTCTGTCACAAAATTTCATCTGCTGGGGCTTTAGACAAGATCCTACCAGCAGTTGCTTCAGTTGCTGCAGACCAGGAGAGCCTCTGGACATGAAGAATCTTTGGTCCTTCTAGTAGAACTGATCTTAATTCTCAAGAAATCCTCATTTCACAGCAAAATCCTCCAAATTATTGGCTTGTCTCATTTAATCAGAGTGATTCAAAAGTCAACCGCTCTGAGTAAGTACACATGTGAAACCCCACTGGTCCTTGGCAATTTCTGAGCAAGGTGCCACAAAGTAGAACCTAGTGTGGAGAGCTTGTTTCACCATCCTGAAGCAGTTCCCAATGGCAACGACCTGTCACTTGTCTCCTTCCTGTGCTGTTGGCCATAAGAAATTGCTGATCTTTCCTATCTGTGTGTCATCTCCACCTTCCTTTCAAATTAATGTGGGTGTAAGGTGTGCCTTGCCATCTCAGTCACTCAGAGCACCTACTGGCTTTCCTTCTCCTGTGTTTTTATGTGCTGCGCTCCAGATTTCCTACTGATCATATCTGCTACTCAGTCATGGGAAGAGGGAAGCTAGGACTCATCTTTCTTTTTTTTTTTATTATTTTTCTCTTCAGTGATATTCTTAGCATTTCCCACTTTCTAGATGCATAGTATACACTTCATAAAATGGCACATTTTCACATTCTTGAGGGCTTTCCAGTGATTTTTTTTCCAGTCCAATATTGAAAATGAATGGTGCTACATGTTTCTACTTTCCACAACACTGGCAGCATTATCTTGAGAGCCTCAGTAAGGAGAGTGTTATACACATTAGTAGTATATGTGTTCATTAATGAAAAGAACATTTGAAAATACTTCTCTTTGTGTTTAAAGTAGTTAGGTAAAATCAGATACTTCCATCAGTCCTGGAGATATTGCTGTTCCTGATATTGTCTCTCAATCTAAGCGGGTAACATGCTCTATGGGCAGAACTGGCATTTGTGACATAAGAAACAGGATATTTTTGTTTGCTCTTAGACTCATCTAAAATACTTGAACCCCATAACCTTCTTAGTTTGTCATATGAATAGCCATGAAGCCTTAAGTAGGCTGTTGCAGAGCAAAAGTATCATGTAAATTTTCTTTATTAGTCCATGCTCTTATTGTGAAATTTTTGGTGTTTCTTCACACTTAACAGTTCCAGTAAACATTGCCTCACTTATGTCTGCCTAAGTTACAATGTGAACGTCTATTTCTCTCGGGTTTGCTTTTAGCAAGAGTACATTACAGCACAAATATTTTTCCAGAACAGTTTCCACAAATGTTCCCAGATGCATGGAAATATTTTGATTAATACTTTCAACTGTAGTCAAATGACTTGCCTTTTTCTTTAGTGCATTTTATTTCTGTCTTTGATCTTTAAAAAATCACAATCTCATCTATTTTATGGAATTTTCACTACTGCTCTTCTTGAGCAGAAAGCCCTGGAGGAGTCAGTTAGTTTCAAACATTTTTGAGCACTGATCACATTAAATATATAAAAAGATTGGTGAATATAGTTTTCTGTAATTGCATTGCTATGTAATAAACCTCCTACAGATATAAAGAAACCAATACAAGAGAACCAAGGGTAACAGCAGAAGTCACCATCTCTTCAGTTAATTTCAGAGAGTATATATGTGTGTCTACACATATAAATAAATCATGAAAATGTGTTTAGTAGAGCATAATCTTAAGAAACATTTTATTCTTATATTGCTCCATATTTATTTCAATTACTACATTGTACTGTATGTGGACTATAATAAAAGTGAGGAATGAAAGCCTTTTTTCTTTGGACACATTGGAACTTTTATTTTCATCTGATTCTAAATTTCAAGTTGGGTCATATTCAAAGCTGATATTATGGAAAGCCCAAGAGGCATGGACACAACTGAATGCCGAGGTGTTAACCAATGTTTGAGATGACAGGCATTACTTCTGTTACATTTTTGTTAGTTGCTTCTCAAATGCCTTTCTAGACTTGCATGTAGTACTATGACTCAGTGTAGCCTTAGAAATTCTCGTTAAGCCAAAATCAGAGGTAGTGTTAAGAGAGTTTAAGTCATGTAGCAATAAATACCAATGAATTCTAAAGGAGTTGAAGTTAATATTGTGTGGTCCAAAAGCAAGTATAAATCATACCATTCTAGAGTCAGCTGAGAATTTAGCTGAAGATCTTCATGACCTACTTCATCTCTCCAGTAGGAAAATCAGCAGAGGTGGATAATCATAGAATGATTCTCTTTTTTAGTTTTCCCAAAAGCCTTAGACTCCTTTTGTGCAGAATACAGAAAGCTATGTCTTTCATCCATGCTATTTTTTCTGTATCTCAGGAGAGGTGGAAAAGTGGTGAATATGTTCCTTTAACCACATAAGCATTCAGCCCTGCATCCCACCTTATCCCTGAATCTGTCAAGTGCCCACTGTAAGATTTGAAGAGTAAGACCAGATTTTGCTGTAAAAGGTTTAGACTTTCCTGACCTTCACCAAATAGAGGTAATGTAAAATATAGAATATATCTTTGCTACTAATCTGGGAGAAAGATCAGGTCTGTTTTTATGGCTGATTATAATTAGAGACAAACACATAAGCAAATAGGTGACCAAACTCCATCTGGAATATTATTTCCAAGACTGTCCACCCACATAGGAAGGATATTATTTGCCTTGGAGACTTCTTTCGAGAATTCTAGAATTTCAAGAACCTGAGTCATGAAGGCAAATTTGAACTACTGCTTTTATTTTTTTTCCTTCTAGATATGAGAGTTAATGTTGTTAAAAGTGTATGCCCAGGATTCATAAGAAACCACTTATCACAGTGAAAACAATATCTACCATTTAATTAAAAAAGCTGCTGAAGTTTCAGGATTTACTTTGGCTTTTGACAATCCTGAAAACTAAGTGCACTGGATTGGTACAATATGTGAGGGACATAATGTGTGCTGCACAAGACTCCTCACATAGGTTCTTCAGTGTGCCTAAGACCTTAAGTAAGCCACCAATATTTATGAGCAAGCAGGTCTTCAAGCTTATTGCTGGATCTCATGTCTGACATTTCCAGTAGCATGCCGACTGTCTCTGCATGTCTGTTATCCACTGGCAAGTGGAAGCACGGGAAAAAAAACCCTGATTGTGCAGCCTCCAGGTGGAGGCAGTGGTTGATCTTGGACTCGAGCTGCTTTTGAGTCCCCATTTCTGTTACAGTGGGCTCCATAGTCTGTTACCTTTAACAAGGCTGCATATGCTAGATATTAGAAGTAGGAAAGGAAGAGGGGTAAACCGATGTGAGCAAAGGGTATTTAGACCTTTCATATTAAATAACCAATGAAATAATCCAGAAATGGATTCAAGGTACTTAGATTTTATTGTGGAAGGATATTATGGGTTAAAACACTGAGGGCTGAGATAAACAAAAAGTAAGACTAAATTTGCCTTCTGTTAGGTTTGCTTTACTCCAGAGGGCTATCTCTGTTGACATATAAATACAGGATGAGAGAGTAATGTACCAGGATAATGCTGGTGAGGACTATACTATTTCGGTAAGTGTTTAACAGAATGAAATCAGGAATCATTCACGTTCTGGAACTAGGATTTAATAAAGAAAATTTTCTGTTGTCTCCATAAATTTTACTTCTGAAAGAAAAAAAAAAAGAGATGGAGATACAAACCTTCTGTGAGGACAAAAAAGAGGAAGATACGTATCTCACACCTAATCAAACGTGTGCTTTCAAACCCATTCTGGGATGACAACTGGATTTCTTGCTGGCCATGTGTCACTTTCTAAAACGGAGGTTACAGGGGGCAAAGCAGCAGCAGGCTTTCCACGGCACCTCCGCTCACCGGGAGGCAAGGCTCGGGCTGCGCGGACGGGGGGCTGCTGGCGGGGATCGCCCCGGCAGGGACAGCGGGACCCAGCTTCTCTGAAGTGCGTTCCCGCTTCTGCGCAGCACTTCAGCGCTGCCGGCTCACAGGCGAGGGCGGAGATGAAGCAACGCCACCGAAATCCTTCAGCCTTGACGGCCACGAAGGCCGGCGGAAAAACCTTGGCGCCCACGGAGCCCAGGGCCAGGCGGTGCCCCAGCAAGGCCACCACGGGCTCCTTCCCCCTTGCCATTTCTCTCCTCGTCGTCCTTTGACGATTATCACCCTTACTTTCCGCGAGTGACAGCAGCCGCAGCGCGACCCGCCGGCGGACCGCCCGTGCGCGTGGCGAGGCGGCGAGTACGCGCCTCGGGAGCGCGGCTCCCGCGTCCTTGTTCGATGGCGCGGAGACGGCCGGTGCGAGGGCTCGGTTCCCGCACGCCGCGCAGCCACACCCCCGTAACGCCGGGCACCCCGGCACCACGGCGGGAGCCGAGGCGGCGGCAGCAGCAGCAGCAGCGCCGGGCGGGGAGGCGGCGCTCGGGCCCCGCCGCGCCGGAGCGGAGGCGCCGCGCCCCAGCAGGCGGAGGCTGCGCGGAGCGAGCGCCCCCCAGCGCGCTGCGACCGCGCCGGTTACGTAAGCGCGGGCACCCCCGCGCCGCCCCCCGCCCCCGCCGGCGGTTATGCAATCGCAGCACACAGACCTACTGTACCGCGCCCCGCCCCGCGCCCCGCCCCGCCCCGCCCCCCAGCGCTCCCATTGATCCGCTCCCGGCGGCGCCCGGCGTCGATTGGCCGGTCGCGGCTGCCAGTCACGGCGCGGCGCGGCCGGCATGCGGGCTATGAGCCCCGCGCCGCGCAGCCCTGACCTACTAACACACATCCCTCCGCGCCGCCGCCGCGCGCTCCCGCCCGCCGCTCCGCCGCCGCCCGCACGGCGCGGCACTGCACCGCGCCCGCTCCGCTCCGCCGCCGCCCGCCTAACCCGAGGACCGGCGCGGGGCGAGGAATGCTCTGTGCTCCGCGGTGCGCTGCAGGTAGGAAGGAAGGCGCGCGTACAAAGTTGAGGCGCCCGCCCGGTGCTTCGCTCTAGCTTCGGGCGGGAGTCGGCTGCTGCTTATGGGGAGCCCAGCCGGCTCGGGCCGCCGCCGGGCGGGGAAGGGTCTGTCGGCAGCCCCGTTCTGCGCGGCTGCGGGCGGCTCGGCGGAGGGGTGGTGGCGCGGGAGGCAGCCCGGGAGCTGCCGGCCGACGGCTCTCGCTGTCGGGGCGTGCTCGTTCCTGGCGTGCCGCGCTGCCCCCGCCATGTCCTCGCAGCGAGCCCCGGGCAGCGCCGCCGGAGCGGTTCTCCCGCGTTGCATAATGTGCCGGTGGGGAGCGGAGCTGCCGCGGCGGACGCCGTGCGGGGCGGAGGGCTGGGTCCCGGGCAGCGCCCGCCGTGCCTCGGCCACGAAACCACCGGGAGCTGCTGCCGGAGCCCGCCGGCCAGAGCCAGTCCTCTCTCGGGTGGTGTAGGGGCATGTTGCCCGCGGGCAGTCGGGATCAATGGCAGCGGCCCGGGACTGGGGCTGTGCTTGTCTCAGCCAGCCCTTTCCGTCACTTTTGTCGCTGTTTTTTAGGCGCTGCGGGACCGATCGCATAATAGTTCCTGGAAATGTTGCATTATGTAACCACAAAATATGCTGGCAGCGGGGCTGGGAAGAGGGAGCTAATTATGCGATTTTATAATCTCCCTACAAAGAAACTAGGACAATTCGCCCCGAAAAAAAAGCCCCCCCAAACCTATAACTGTAACAGGTTTTGTTAAAGTGTGTTTATTAAGGGAAGTAGACAACTGGGTAAGTGGGGAGGCGAGGCGCGCTCGCCGGCTGCGTGCCGGGTGCCTTAAAACGAGATTTGTGTTGGGTCTATATTTAGCCCCTTCGCGTTTTAGCAATTGTGGCTTCATGTGCTATTTCTGGTCTTTTCTCCAGAGCCGTGCGTGTGTAAGACGTTCGAGGCATTTGCTCGGATTTTTAACTCTACGCCTTCGGAGGCGTTTTAGATCAGGCTGTATTTATTTTTTTAGGGAAGGCGTTTCGCCTAGACGCCGTGGCATCTCTCCGGTACGGAATTTCAGTGGGAAAAAAAAAGAAAAATAATTTTTAAAAAACCAACCGAACAAAACAACAGACCAAAACAAACCAAACGGGAACAGCTTAATTTAAGGAAGAAAGGCGCTTACGGGAGATCTCAGCCGCGCTGGAGGGGAGAGGCAGAGCCGTCCCGGCCGTGCCTTGACGGCCGCGGCGGGCTGGGGGCCAGGTGCCGCCGGCCCCCGCGGGGCAGCAGCGGAGCCGGGCTCCGGGGGCGGCCGCCGGTAGTAGGTCAGTGTGACAGAACCGATGGGCGGTGGAGCGGAGCGGGTGCGCGGAGCCCGACGAGTCCCTCCGCCTTCTCCTCCCTGAGGCTGGCGGGGGTCGCCGCTGCCTCCCTTCCCCGGCGGCCGACGGGGCGCGGCGGCGGCGGGCGAGCGAGGGCTGGGGGCGCTGGCGCTCCCCCTCAGCCCTTTGTTCTGGGCTGGGGCGGCGGCGGCGGCGGGGGGGGCGGCGGGCTGGCAGCACGGGGCCGAGCGGGCCGGGGCCATGCGCCGCCGGTCACGTAGGGGGCCGCGGGGCCGAGCCGGGCAGCCTTTGTGGCGGGCGCGGTGCGCGGCCGGCGGCGGGCGCCGTGTCCCCGCAGCTCGGCCCGCACCGCGCCCCGCGGAGCGTCCCCACCCCGCTGCCCATCACCCCCCCAGTCCCACCGTCGCCTGCAGGCAGGGATCGCCAGACAAAGGCCCTCGCAGGTAGGCACGAGCTGAGCGTTTTCTGTCGTTTCTTACGTAATGAACGACAACAACATCATAAAGGGGAGAAAAAAATCGTCATTGCCCAATTCTGTAATTTTTTTCCCAAGTCAGTTTGGCGTCGCAGTGGCTGTATGTCTTGTACTCTGGGACCAGCTCGTGCTGTGTCCTCGATAGGAGCATAGCTTGAAAGTTGCTGACGAAAACTTGCCTTTCAAGATGAGGCGATTTTTTTTTTATTTTTATTTTTTTTCATTTTTAATTACTAAAACGGTTCTCCAATACGTGAAACTAACATCACTGTGCTTCTGACCAAAACCTCCAGACAGAGTACCCCAGCCACAGGCTTTCTGTCCATTGAACCTGCTATATGGAGTAGCAGCAAAGTATTTAAAAATGTTTAAAAATATTTAAAAATGTATCCTCGGTAACTGCATAAACTTTTTTGCTTGCTACTTGATTGTCGGGGCCAAGTACAGCCTTGACAGTGAGGCTCTTTTGAAGTTACTGTTGTGTTAAAAACAACCCCCTTTTTTTTTGTTGTCCTTGTAACTTGAATGATTGCACTTAGTTTCGTTATGTTTGCTCCAGTGTGTATGTAACCTACTTTGAGTTATCTTTGCCCTCTTCAGTAATTAATTAAATCCCGAGCCTTGCTTGAAATATTGCTATGTGCATTGATTTTATGGTCCTTATTCAATCAACATGTTGACTTTGATGGGAAACTCGAATGAATAAGGATTTGGTGTTTTGGCCCAAAAACCTGATTTAAACCGACAAGTTCAAGGACTACTGAATAAGGATTGTTAATAACATTGGCACTAACAGTTGCTGTTATAAAAGTTCTCACTTTGTAGATGTCTTTGACTGTTAAAATGTTAATAAGTTTTAGAATATTCTGCTTCCACCTTAATTTACTTTATATTTTTAAATCGTGCTCCAGAGGACCCTTAACTAGCTTTCAAAATATCCAGCTTCCTGAATTTGCATCCAGAGTCTCAAGTCTCTGCTGTTTTGGTGGGGGTTGTTTTGCATTTTGTTTTGAGGTTTGGGGTGGGAATTTTTTTTCTTGTTTGTTTTTGAGAAACTGATGTGAAGGTGTCAAGAAGCTAAGAATCTTCCCATGGGCAATATGAACTTACATGACCTCCAAACAGCTTATCTCCTTCCTTAAGAAGGAACAGTATTTGCCTTGCTTTGGATGAAATTTGTAGAACATACAGACATTCTATCTATTGCAATAGAGTCAAAAGAGAGCCTGAGGAAGATCTCAGCACCATGCTGCTTTTTTCCAATCCTTTATCTTGAAATAAAACTCTTAAATAAAATAAACCTTTAACTCATTTTAAATTGACTTATTTTAACAAATAGTTATGCAAACTAGGCTTATGCAATAGTTTTTTTCCAGACGGCAATCTCACTGCTGTTATAACATCACTGTGATGCAATAATATGAACAATAAAATCCTCTGTTTGAGTCTTATTACACACTGTTAAGCAATGTATCTGACTCATCAGCTTAATTGACTCTTCTAGGTGACCTTGCCATGATCATTACAGCCAGTTATGAGATATAAATGTGCTTAGGCTATGTAATAGAAAAAAAATGCAAAGAGATGGCCAATTCCTGCAGTCCAATCTAAAAGAAAATGACAATTGATTTCTGTCTTAGTATTTTACAGTATTAAAGCCTTACCTTACAGTATTTGAAAACATTTTTTTTTGGTAGCTATAAGATAATGTAACTGTCTAATACTCATGATAAGTATGACTGTCAAAAACAAGATTGTGTAAACAAGGGAATACTTAGTCTTGACTAAAAATGTGGTAGAAGCAGTATTATTAAAAAATTATAAGGTAGATCTGAAATAAATCTAAAGCGATCTTAGATACCTTGTGGTTTTTCCTAATTCACTTGTTGAATTGGTCCTTGTCCAAAATAGCATACTATGAGATTGAATTTTGTGACATATATTAAATATATATTCTATTAGGAAAAATGCCTTATTTAGACATGGCTTTTTTCCCTTTCTTGAGTTGCTCCACCTTGGTGTAATTTTCAGTGTGTCCTGCAGTATTTGAATAATTAACCAGTTTTTGCTATAGAGGTGTCTGCACAACAGCTGACAATATAGATGCCAGTGCTGCAAGACTTCTCTTTGCAAGTGGAATGCAATCCAACAAAGAAAATAATGCTCAGCATGGGCAGTGGTCTGGACCATCTCACAGAATTGGAGCTCTAAAGATTGCTATTTCTCTGTTCTGTCTGCTGTGAGTGGTAGATAACAGCAATTTACAGCCAGTATTTATTTTATATATTTGCTTCAGTTATATAACAAGATGCATGTTTAGAGCATCAGCTGGGATTAATTGACATAATTCTGCTGCCTTTAAATAGAGCCATATAAATTTAGGTCAGCTGAAGGTCTGGTCCATGGTCGGCATTTTAAGAACACAGTTCAATAATAGAAAGCTATTTGTTGTCAGAATAATTAATATTTGATTTTGTGGGCTTTATTTTTTAATGGTTTGTAACTAAGGGAAACCTGAGATAGTATTTCCAGAAGACGGTTGCTATTAAGTTATAGATTTTCACAGTCTAGTTCTTCCTGCTGTCAAGTAGCTATTGAAATGAGAAACATACTGTTATAGTACTGTAACTTCAGTAACAGTTGTTTCTACTGAGGCTTTATTAAAATACTGGAAAGTGATATAGTATTATTAAATTGCATATTTACATGTGTATACTATATATTATATATATATGGAATTAAATATTTACCCAAGATATATTTATTTCCTCCTCAGTTTTAAATTTTTACCTGGTGCTATCAGTAATATTCTTAGATCTTGTTTTTCACCATTTGAACCAGAGCAATAAATAGCTTGTTTTGGGAAATGTGAACAGATCTGGGAGAATCATACTGTCTTCACAAGGAAATAAAAGAAAATGTGGGGCAAATTGGCATTTATTAGCTTCACTGACCTTTTCTGAATAACAGCTACCCTTAATGTATGTTTTGTGCTCTCCAAGTAGAAATTTTATTTTTGTATTTTACCTTCAGTAAGCAGGCCATACTTTAATGAGTTAATTTGTAGTTCTTAAGATAAATTGTAACTTAAGTAATTTTTCTAACAAAGAAAGCCTTTTGTAAAAATTACATATGACATCAGCTTTCTGTGTACAACGTGGAGTTGGGTAATATGAATTTGCAATAGTATTACAAGTTCCATGATAATCTTACTTACTTTTTCCTTAAATTTGATTTAACAGTGTCATAATAAATGATTTCTGATGTGTCCGATGGAATATATTTTGTGGACATATTCAATTTTTTTTCTCTTCAATGACGCGATCAACATTTTAGCAAAAGTGGGTCATCTTGTACAAAGTTATCATCATCAGTGTTCCACTGACCTAATTACACACTGGTCCTGAAACAGTAAGCACTTAG
This sequence comes from Agelaius tricolor, assembly GCF_023055355.1. NCBI lineage: Eukaryota > Metazoa > Chordata > Aves > Passeriformes > Icteridae > Agelaius > Agelaius tricolor. The sequence continues at coordinate 16,677,633 of NW_027269264.1, forward strand.
GATGTCCATAAAGGAAAAGGAAACTGCATACAGGAGCAATACTTCTGCATTTCTTCATGCTGTTGCCACATATTCATGGTCCTTATGCATATTACTACATAACAGCAGAAATTGGTGGCGATATTCCTATTGTAAATGCTCTTCCCCTTTGTGACTGTGGATAACCTGTCCATCATAGCATAAAATGCAGTCACCTAGGTTTTCTCAAAAAGTTTTAATGTCATTTGTTCATCGTTGTCTAGACCCTCTGGCCCACAAATCTGTCCCAGGGATATGACTATTTCAGTGTATCCAGCATTAAAGCTTTTCTTCAACAGGACCATGAACTCACAAACTGTTACAGGTAATGGGCAAGAAGAAGTATGTTGAAAGAGTTCAGTGAAGATCGGAAATACCCTGGATTTCTGAATTATGATAGTGATAATGATAGGTGCAGAGTTTCATGGCATAATTTTTGTCCATGGAAAGCAGTAGAGGTAGAGTATCTCCAAAATTTTTCAGCAGTGTTTAAGGAGGCTGTGCATGCACCACCTGAGCTTAAATTCAGCTTCCTGTCCCATGTGTGTGATGAGAATGATATTTTTTCTATACCTCATAAAAGTATTGAGATAGATAGCATCTGGTTTTGGAATACTTTGAAGATAAAGTGCAAAATATATCTTTCAATTTTCCAAAATTTGGATGGCAAACTGGTAACTTTTGAATCTATGAACAGTTGCTGTAGTAGTTTATCTGGTATGCAGCCAGATTTTCTAAATTGATAGACTGGGGCAGAAAGGTGGCAGTAATATAATTAAAGATACCTATGCAAAACATGGAAAACATCAACTAAAAATAAGCAGGGACATTAAGATGAGCATAATTGTTTTTCTAGAGTGTGCCATATAGTGGCGGTGATGATAGAGGCGTGTTAGAGGCATGTCTTTTTTCCTAAAACAAAAGAAGCTATATGTAAATGTTATTTTCTTCCATTTTTAAGGACTGATACATATTCCTTTTGTGGACACAATGATACAAAACTGAATTGTGTTTGAGTGTCCAATGCTAGAAATGGGATTTCATTTAGTGTGATAGAATCACTATCGAAATGCTAGAGCTGTACAAGTAAACAGTCATTTTATCCTAGGATATGTTTGAAAAATTATGCTTGGAAATAGCTTGAATTATTTTGCTAAATATAAATGAAAGCATGCAGTTACTCTATGGAGAAGCTTAGGTACATGAGGAGGCTGCCATACATTCTTTAAAACAGTAATTATTTATGTAACTAAATAACACAGAAGAGAGCAAGCTTGTGGTCTTGTCCTCCAAACTTTGAGACCTTTCCATTATTACAGTGTGAATATGTAAATCCCCAGGATCAGATCTTGAATGTGCCATGTTGTCACTTCAGTATTTTTTGAAGTCCCATAATTTTTGTGATTTCTGCGTGCATAATTTTTTGCTTCAATAGCATGAGTCCTATACAACAGTCTCATTAATTCTTGGATCTGTGATTGTATTCTGCTTCTGCTGAAGTCAATGGCAAAATTGCTGGGGGAGCAAAACTGGCTTTGTAATTAAGTTAATAGGGTCGAGTGTTATTATGTTGTAGAATTGGCACTCAATGCCATTAACATCAACCAACCAAATGTTGGTTTTATAACACTTTATGAGGGAGTGATAAAGCAATTGAAAAATTAATCATAAGGGAAAATATTGGAATTTGAAATGTAGTCAGAGGAATCATTACAGTTCATTAATTTATGTTTAAATACTCATGTTTTCCAATGGAATTATAAAATGCAAGTGAAGTGAAGGGAAATGGCTGGTTCCATTGAAGGCATGTTGCCATTATCATCAGATGGAATTTAATTTGTTTACAGATTTCAGCATTGGGCCGATCCACATGAAGAAGTATTATTAAACAAGGGTTTTGACTCCTGTTTGTAAAACCACAGTTCCAGTCACCATAATAAAAGTGCTCAAGAAATACAGAAAGGGTTAAAGATCTTTTGTTGCTTGGTTTATTCACAAAAGTCATGGCATTAGGTGTAACTGCATAAATAGCAAACCTGTATGACTGTGTCAGTGGGTTATATGTCTGTCTTGACAGCTTTACTGATGGACTCTGGCAGAGAGCAAAGTTGAATATTGCATGCAAAAACATGGTCATTTTGATACATGCTTAATATTTGCTGTGGATTGCATGCTACTTACATTCTGTCTGTTTGTGCCAGGAACAATGTGTACAGGAGGGAGACTGGCCAAAACAGGAGTTAACAGTGCTACAGTGAGCAGATTGGGCCATTCCAGAGTACAGTCTGCAGATGTCCCATGGAACAAGGGACATAAACTCTGCAGCTGGTTGGGCTAAGTTCAGCTCAGTGCCAGTCTTAGGCTTGCAGGAGGATAGTCGGACATGCAGTTGAGTTTTTATCTATCAATACGGTCATATTGATGAACTATGTCATTAGTCTACATTCACTTAGGGAAAAAACAACCCACAATCCAGAAACTTTTTTGCCAATTATTATTACTATTATTAGTATTTTTCCTAGACCACAGTGTTGGACCAACACTGAAGTGGAACAGCTTTGAGCTGGAGACCATACTGATAGACACAGTCCAAATTCTTACGCTGATACAGTCTTGTTCAAGACTAAACATTGCTTTTATATCCCATGGAAATAAAAGATGGGAAGATTATGAGTGGAAAAAAAAAAGTATTTAATCAGTGTAGGTATGGTTTTGTTCTTCTAAAATATCCAGGGATTCTATAAGTACTTTCTTGCTTATGCTACCATTTCAAGTAAGTGTAGATGTTTTAGGCTATATGGCACATATATATATATGTGTGGTAATAATAATGATGACATATGCATATTAGTGTGTGTTTTCTGGGAGAACAAATATTTTGAGTGTAGCTCTCTGGTATTGTTAAATTCAGTAAGAGCTATGAACTGATAAAGACATGAAATTTCACAAAAGTTTTGAGCACTTTTTGCTTAGGTGAGAGTTGGCTTAAATATATACTAAGAGACAAGTAATGATTTCATAGGTATTGAGTACATGATACAATTTCCTGCTGTGTGTTGTGGAATGTGTGTGCTACTGGTACAGGTGAATACAGTGATAGTAGTGGATCAGGACAATTACAGATCAGTTACTGTGTAATCGCAGTTCTACAGGATAATGAAATTAAATCTCAGTATTCTATTAGTGTAAAATGATGCTACAGAGACTGAATATTCTACAAATGTGACAAAAGGTCAAGTGGCCTTGTCTTCTCTCTTTTTTTGTTGTTTTAAAGTTTCAGCGATGATTTTTTTTAAGTGCTGAGTTACACTACGTTTAAAATTATATACATATTAATTAAATAATTGATTCCCTGAATCAGTGAAGTGGACAAAATGTCTATACACCTACTTCAGCAAATCAAACTGTACTGAAAATTTGGAGAAACAGATGTTGCTTTGCTGTAGGGTTCATTTTTATTTTTAAACCTGATCCAGCTCCTTTAGTCTTGACAGAAAGCTCCCTTTTGACTCCACTTGAAATTTTGGATCAGGGTCTAACTATGTAACTGTTTGTGTATTAGAGGTACATTTCTTTTCAAACATGACAATATGTGGTGCTGCTTTTGCACTAAAATATTAGATGATGTCTTTGGTGTGGTAGGTGTCTAACTCTTTTTTTCATTAGGGCTGTATTATCAAAGACAAATAGTTACATGTCAGTAATTAACCACGGATTTTAGGAAATTCTACTTAGTTGTTCTATTAAATGTGTTAATTTTTTCATGACAGGAGAATTGGCATGGTTTGATGGAACAGAACCCAGCTTGAAACCTTAGTCTCATTCTACTTTGCCTTCTGGAAAAGACAAGAAAAACTGGCAGAATACAATTAATTAATTCTTTTATAACTTTCTTGACTGATAATGTTAAAATTAGTTTCATCAGTCATTGTAAAAACATTCCCAGTAAATAGAGACATTAATCTGAAGTGGTTGTTTATTTAATTTTTTTTGGTTTTTTTTTGTTTTCTGGTCATACAGGCAAGAATGATAGCTGACTTGATAGTCAGTTCTACAAAAGCACTTGGCATACTACATTCTTTTGACCAGGAACATGATTGACTGTAGAAAATTATATACTGAGAAGCTGTGTCTAAGATCAAGACCAAGTGATCTTAGCATTTTTGCATTGAAAGGCACTAAATAAAACAAAAGCCAATATAAACTCTTTAAGTTCAAATTTAATGATTAAAATGTCTGAAGCTAAGGGTTAAGCTAATTTTTATTTGTTAATGGTAACACTTCTGGGTCTTAACTTTTACTTCAATGTGAATACTGTTTCCTGGAGGTGTACATGCCTCAATGGTATTAAACTTAACTTCGACATATTACGACTATTTGTCAAATGCAAATTTTTAATTAAATGTTATTTCTCTAATGTGTTTTTCAATATGGATTTTAACATTTTCTTTGTAAGATACTAAAAAATTACATAGTTTTTAAAAAATATTTTTTAGTTAGGTACTTTCCCAAATTATGAGCGTGAACTTGCTAGTCAGAATTAATATGATGGATACAAACACTTATATATATATTTATATTTATAGGATTCAAAAGCAGCAATTAAATGCATAATAGATAAGCATTGGATGATGGATAATGGTGGTATTTTAAGACAATAGAAAACACTCCTTCTTCTCTAAATCAGCTTATGCTATTTTTAATCCTTGAAGGACCCAAATATATAGCATTTCTAAGTCATATACCACAGCTGTTTTCAGAAGAGATGCTTTAATGTGGAGCAGGATACTTTGCAGTGCTGCTCATCATCAGCATGCTTTGTGTCCTGCAGTTTAGTGTTGTAAGGTTTTAGTTTGGCCAGTGACGTCATGGAAGGTTCTGTGACAGCATTACTGTGGGGTCAAAACTCAAATGTTTTTTAATTGATTCTTCCTTGGATCATATAATATTTGTTTTGGAAACAAATCTGCTAACTCTAGGTGTCATGAAATTTAGAATATCAGTAGTTTCAGTGTTGAGCTGTGTTCATATCACAGCAGGCTTAATGAACTAAATTCTTGTATAAAATATTTGTCAATAGCTACTTCTGTGTGTTTTGATCCAGCAATTCCTAAATAGTAATAAAATTCTCTATTTATTTCAGGCTTTTAAGAAGATTCCCATTGAATCTGCTAAGAAAATTGGTTCTAGACAGACATTTCTGTCTGAGATTATGAAAGAAAAGGAAGAATGTGTGTGGATTTAAAATTTCTTTATCAATCAAGTTGTGGAGTGAGAAGTACTGGGGAGATAGCTTGCTCTGTTGCTTATTGTAGATCTTCTACAAATTGTTTCTGATGCAGCTGAGAAAAATGCAGACCCTTAAAAAGGAGCATGGACCTGTTGACACAAGTAGCAATGTGGACAAAATCATGGTACTTAAGTCGACCTTAGCAGAAGTATCTGAAGAATTGTCTACAAATGAAGATATACTACTTACTGAAGCAAGTAGTGGAAAGAGCAAATCTTCAGCTTGCCGGAGAAAGCGAGAATTCATTCCAGATGAAAAGAAAGATGCTATGTATTGGGAGAAAAGGCGGAAAAATAATGAAGCTGCCAAAAGATCTCGTGAAAAGCGACGACTGAATGACCTTGTCTTAGAGAACAAACTAATTGCACTGGGAGAAGAGAATGCCACTTTAAAGGCAGAGCTGCTTTCATTGAAGTTAAAGTTTGGTTTAATTAGTTCTGCAGCCTATGCCCAAGAGATACAGAAACTCAGTAGCTCAACAACTGTGTATTTTCAAGATTATCAGAGTTCCAAATCAAATATTAACTCATTTGTAGATGAACATGAACCATCTATAGTTGGTAGCAGTTGTATTTCTGTCATTAAACATTCTCCTCAAAGTTCAATGTCTGATGTATCTGAAACATCAACTGTAGAGCATACCCAACCAAATCGTATACAAAACAACTGTAGAAGTCCCGAAAATAAGTTCCAGATTATAAAGCAGGAGCCCATGGAATTAGAGAGAGAACCAAGAGATGACAGAGGTTCATATAAAGCATCCATATATCCAAACTACATGGGAGCTACCTTTAATGTGTACTCACATTCTCCTCCTCTCTTGCAAGTTAATAGGTCCTCCAGTAATTCCCCGAGAACGTCAGAAACTGATGATGGTGTAGTTGGAAAGTCATCTGATGGAGAAGATGAACAGCAGGTTCCTAAGGGTCCAATTCATTCCCCAGTTGAGCATAAAAATGTTCATGCAACAGTTAAAGTTCCAGAAGTGAATTCTTCAGCTTTGCCTCACAAGCTCCGAATCAAAGCCAAAGCCATGCAAGTTAAAGTGGAAGCAATGGATAATGACTATGATGCAACACAGAAGTTGTCGTCACCCATTGACATGTCCTCAAAAAGACATTTTGAGCTTGAAAAACATGGTGCGCAAAACTTGGTGCATTCTTCTCACACTCCTTTCTCGGTTCAAGTGACTAATATCCAAGACTGGTCACTTAAACCAGAACTCTGGCATCAGAAGGAACTCAACGTTAAAATTCAGAGTGGTTGCAAAACTGGAGTTGTTGAAATAAAAGACAATATCTACAATGTCTCTGAGTCAGAGAATCTCTATTTGAAGCAGGGCATAGCAAACTTATCTGCAGAGGTTGCTTCACTTAAAAGACTTATAACTACACAAATCTCTGCATCAGACTCTGGTTAATTTACTACTGAAAAAAGGCTTATTGTTTCAAAGGATGTCATTTGCAGTAGATCAATATGTTTTGTATGATGCTGAATTTTCACTGGACTTGTGATGTCATTTCACTGTAATGTTCACATAATGTCTGATTGGTGTCTTTTTGTGCACAAATTATTATGAAGACTAGGTTGTGCTATGATCACTATGCCTTGAGTATAGTCAAGTAGCCTGTACAAAGGCTGTATATAGTGGACTTTAAATTCTTTTTGTTCTACTACAAAGCGTGCAAGTTACCAGTTACAATAAAATATTGGTGACAAACATAGAACATCTACTCCAGTTCAGTTGATTTTATGAACTTGTAAATAAGTTGTTAATTAAAAACTGGGTTTTTTCTTACACTGTGCTCAACTTCACTTACATTTTTGGTTTTTGCAGCCTAACAACCAAATTACAATTTACAACATGTGTAATCCTTCTGGCCACCTTTTTCCTTAACATGTTTTTTAGAAGAGAAGTAAAGTGAATATTTATAAATGAAACAGTACCAATTTATAGCCTTAGCCTTCTTTAACTTATTTCTTAGTAGAAATTAACCAAAAGCCCTGCAAATTCTAACCCAGTAACTAATATCAACAACCTTTTTTTTTCTCCTTCAATCTCAAATGAGACAGTAATGAGTTTCCTGAATGTTTTAGTGTGACAAACAATTTTTCAATATTATAACTTAGTGTTTTAGGTGAAATTAGTTAAGTCAGATTTTGTGCATCTGCAAAGTTTTCAGAGCCTTGCAGTGACACAATTGGACAGCACCATCTCTGCCAAGGGGTGGCTTGCATCAGCAAGGGGTGCAGGCATGGAAAGTCAATCCCTCTTGCATACCAGCATTCTGTCCATGGCAGACCATGGGCCACCTGTACATGAAGTATAAGGCTACTGGATTTGTAAACTCTGAGCTCAGCTAGGTAAATACTTACACAAAGGCTAGGCAATAGCAGTTGCAGAGTTAAAGATCATCTGCTATTTTCGTTCCCAGAATGGGACATAATGCAATTATGCATGAAGTAAGTCTTGCCAGCAATTTGTTCCTGGTTTCAATGGCTTAATTAACTGAACTGGAATACCTTGGCTTGCTAAAGGGCATTTTGCAAGAGCTTCTCAGATGTAAAATAGAGGCTGCGTGAAGAACTGCACAATCTAGACACTGCTAGCCCCTTACAACTTATGCAGATGATGAGTTCTTCACTTGATGACTGGACAGGGCTGTGGTGCTCTTTGTCTTTCAGAAGAGCCATTGAACCATGAAGTCTAGAATTGGATCACATATCCTTGGTTCGGCTTACCAAAATCTTTCATTTTAAAACTAAAATTAATTCATAAACAGAGCATAAACTTGGCAGAGGTTCTTTTCATGATACTTCCCCCTTCTTTTAATGTACTAATAAATCAGACTAACAAATAAGCTTTTTCTGAAAAGGCTTTTTATTAATTGCCATACTGTATAATGAATTGAACCTTTCCATAGGCTTAAAATACTAATTAACAAAACAATATGTAGGTATTGTTTTTTTAAATTAATACTTGACTTGAGTGAGAGGAAGTTTGTCAATTTTTTGGGGATATGAAGAGGAGTCTGAGTCACTCCTGATAGCTCTGAAGCTTGGTCCAGCAGTCAAGGCAATGGCAGAACTCCCTGATGTCAGTGAGGACAGGATTTGATTCTGTGCCTTTTCAGGAACTGATGATTCAGTTGTGTTCTGGGAGGACCTTCGCACAGAAATCACTGGTACTTTCTGAGCTTTTTTGAGCCTTCTAACTGCTGTGCTGTATTTGTGGCATTCAGAGTTGATAAACTGCTATTCTTTTTTCATGCCTTAATAATACAATAGACCCCATAGCTGGGCTCTGTATGTATTTGGTAATTAACATAGATGACATTTCAATGTTACTGAAAATAAGCTCAGGATTATTGCATGAAATGTAAAAATTTGCATTGAATGATGGGGATATGAAACATGAGGCAGTTATGGCTACTGTCTCCTTGCTTGCTAAGTATCTTCTGTAAGCAACAATAAAATTCTTTAAATATTTTGCATATTATTTATCACATGTAATGTGTTCAAGGAGAGGACTTAAAACTCTCAGTGTTGCCATCAGTGTAAGCCTAGATCTATTGGGTTTTTTTCCATTTCTTGTTAGAATTGTTTGTCATAATGGAAGAATGTTGTCCTCTTTCTAGCTCATTATATATTTTGTGTATCTGTTTTGTGCAATTAATACTTAACAGTAATGATGTAGTTAATTTGTTGAAGGATGTCATTGCAAGAAAGTTATAGCATGGAGCTTAGGAGCACAATCAGATGTTATTTATACTCCCTTTATACCTTAGTGTTATGCTTCATTTGAAGAAAGAAATAAATAATTTGTCTTTTGTTCAAAACCAAATCTAACCTACCATATGCTTTTCTATTATGTTCATCATCATAGTCCAACACAGGGGCATTAATTTTGGTTGATGACCGATCTTCCTGAGCTGAAGTTGCTGTTTTTCCATCTAATACTTGGAATATCTTTCACATACCTATTAAAGGTACAAACTGCAAGAGTGTGGGTGGTACATGCAAAGCCCCATTATTGGCTACAGCTGCCGACTCTCAGCTGCTCAATTGCAGTAGCTGTTGTGTAGGTGGCCTCCTCATGCAGAGCCCTCACCCTGCTTGCCCATCTTTAGCCTGCTTCCCCTCGGGATGTGAAATGGGAGAGATGGAGTGTCAGTCGCCCTGTGGGGGTGGGGAGGGAGAGAGTGCAGCGGGACTGCCCTGCTCCAGCCTTCAGCTGGTACACAGTTATTTAAGTGGATGACATGACAGCTGTGCTCTTCCAACCTGCCTTCCTTGCACTGCAGGGAGCATGATCAGCTTCCATGGAAAAAGTATCCCTGGCCGGCCATCTAGTCTCTCAATGGGACATCAGAAGGTTGGTTTTGAGCACAAAATGGACTTTATCTAAGTGTGAATAAACTGGCAAAGCATCCTCTAACTTTCAAAAATTGTTGTAAACTCAGCAATTGACAAAACAACATGAAACATGGCAAAAGGGGAATCTTTCTCATTTTACTGTCTTCAATTACAAATGTTAAGGAAGGCCACATACAGAAACTGGTAATTCTGAGACTTCTCAGGATAAATTCTCTTTAATGATAATTGTTAGTGTGAAGGGCTTCATGAAAAGTAAGAGAAGTCCAAAACATGACTTGATTAGCAAGGTAAACTTTTTCCTAGTGATATTGACTGGTGGCTAATTACCAAAGCAAAGTGTGAATACAGCTCGTTCATTAAATTTGCCTTAATTGGGTATAAACACAGTAATATAGCCCCATGTTCTATCTATCAATGCCAATATATGCCCATACATAAACTGAGTCCAAACATTATGATTTTCCGAGTACTCTCAAATTTCTATCTTCAGTAAAACTTGCGTATTGCATGGGATATATTTAAACTTTATTAATATTCTGTACAGCCCAATATGCCCTTGTTCAAGAATAGGAGACAGGTGACTGACAATTCCTGATTATTCTTCTCTTGTTATTTTCTCCCTAATGTCTATTTGAGTAGTTTATGAAACCAAAACCACATCTGTGCATCTTAAATGCAAAATTGTGCAATAAACACATTCCTGAAGTTTGGTTAAAACAACTGCTAAAAATCTTTTCTACTTGCTAGTACATGAATATGCTGTTGAAAATTGTATATAGTGAATTTAGCAAGCAACTCTGAGAATACAATTAATATGGCCTTTATTATTACCTTATTGTTTGAAAAAATACTTTGATAGCTAATTGCACAATACAAGATTGGTAACTACAAGAATGCAACAAAAGAATTTTTGGTATTTCTTGCATAAGAACGAGTAACATATCGTTCCATTTCAGTGCCAGATCAAAAGTTAAAAACACCAGGCAGAATCCTAGGGCTTTTAATTCAGTGTTAAATTCTACTTCCCTTGATGAAATAGACTTTTTCTGTGTACAATAAGGGACTCACTCAAAAGAAGTAACATTGCCAGGATACACACTTTATAAGTTTCCTCCTGGCACAAGCTACTGATTGTTCTATCTGTAAGGCTAGCTCTCATGACAAAATAGTGATATATAAGTCACTTAATACATATTACTGGAACTGTAGAGAAATTCCTCACTACAAAACAGAAGGTACCCAGATACTCAACTATTATTTATTCAATGACAGCTCGAGAAGGTCTTGGTGAATTAGGAGCAAAAGGTCAGAGAAGAGGCACAGTATTTATTTGCTTGGAAGAGAAAATGTCAAAAGACATTTGGTTTCAGGACTCCAAAAAATAGTGGGAATGCTTCTATGCTTTTTATTAGTTGACCAGCTATTACCCAAGTACTGATCACAATGCTGTCACTAGAGTTATAGTAATTCCCTCTGAAACACTGTCGAGGTCCACAGGATTACAAACAGAAGTGCCTGGGAAGAGCACAGGGCATGGGACTTTGCCATGATTTGATGTGGGTTTGTCTCCAGCATGCAAGCATCCTCCCCGCTTCTAGTGCATCTGAAAGAGACCGTATCTGAAAAAGCCTGCATCAGTCCAAACATTCTGAGGAAGCTAAATGGCTGTCTAATACTACCAACATTCAGATAACAAGGTCAATATTTCCTCCACCATCCCTCAGTCCCCTGACAAGTCAATGCACAACTCAAAACATTAGCCAGCTGTTAGACCTTTTCATGTTCTTCAGATTCTTAGATGTGCAAGTGGGCATCTCACTTAATGACTTAGACATATAAAACAATCAGGCTACCCCGCTATCTGTATGTGCCAGCGTTGGTATCCATTATGGTATGATGCTAAACAAGCTTCTAACAATCTGGACTTCCAAAAATTCTCTTAAATTTGGTATATAAATTTACTGAGAACATAATGCATTCATTTCCATGGCAGTTCTGTTATGAAACCTTGAAAGATGAGACATTAATGCTTTGTATAAAAATCAGAAAATATCAAAGCATTTACCGTACCAAATATGGTAAAATGCAATGACCTTCATTGTAGCAGAACACTGTTTTCTTTTCTCTGTGTTCTTGACAGTATAGACATGAATAGATAATACATGTGCTCTGCAAAAGACTTGGTGGCATATGTTCTATAAAAGCCTCACGGTTAAAAATGTGAACAAGCAAACATAAATATTTGTGTAAGCAAAACTATATTGGACAAGTGACAATAACAGACAACATATATGAACTATCAGTATTGCATGGGACTAGAAGGAACTGTTACATTTTCTCATTTTCTGTAATGAGATTACTTAAGCAGTAAATTCTTAGCTTTTTCTTTAAAGAATATTTATGTCACTGAAAATAAATGAAGAGGAAAAACACCAGTTATTTGATGGTATTGACAGGTATCAGAATGGGATATCTCAAGTTGTCAGGGACCTACAATGATAATTTAGCCCCACTCCCTCACCATTTCAGGGCTAACCAGAAGTTAAAGCCCTTCATGTAGGGCATTGTCCAAATGCCTCCTTTTAAGGCACTGGCAGGCAGGGAGCTTGTTTCAGTGTCTGACCACACTCTCTAAAGAAATATTTTCTTAAGTCCAGTCTGAACCTCTCTTGATGTAGCTTTGAAGTATTCCCACATGTCCTGTCACTGGATTGCAGGGAGAAGAGATTAGCAAACCCTCTCCACTTTCCCTCCTCAGGAAGGTGTAGAGAGCAGTGAAGTCACCCCTCAGCCTCTTTCTCTCCAAACTAGACAAAAACAAAGCTTTCAGCTGCTTGGCATCCATCTGGCACAGGTAGGCTCTCTCTGAGCAGAGCAGAAATACCAGCACCGAGGCTAGATCTGGACCAGCGGAGGAAAAGGGTGTCTTGTCAGCAGTGGCTGCTCCCCTGCTGTGCAGCCTGATGCATGTGCCAGTCTGGCATTGTCCCTTCCCAGGGGCTGGACTTTACATTTCCCCTTCATGAACTTCTAGGGGCTCCTGCCTTGGCAGGGTATGCCCCTGGGTGACACAGAGAGCAGCACCAAGGCGTGACTCCAGGCAGGGCAGGGAATTGGTCACGGCCGTAGCGAGGCTGCACTGGGCAGCACAGGCTGACAGGAGAGCAGAGAACCAGGATGTGGGGGCAGGGGCTGGTACTGGAGAGCTCATGAGTGGCCTGGGGTGATAGGCTGTGGGGCACAAACCTGGAGACCCCCCTGCTGGAAATATCTGCCCTGGGGCTGGCTGCAGCAATGGGCCTGTAGCTGGCCATTCATTACATGTCTGATGGGAGAATAAAAAGGAGAGAAATGGCACCTGTACTGTTTGTAACGTCAAGACTTTTTTTGAGTTTCCATGCATTGATTTTATTTGGATAGCTGGATATGGGGGACTGGGAGCCCTAGAGGGTTGGTGCATGCCCCAGCTGGTGGCTAACCCCTGAGGCATCCTTCTAAGTCACAGATGCAGGGGTGGCTGAAGAGTCCCCAGGGCCACTTGCCTGCCTCTTCAGAGGTCACCATGGCCCCTCAGGAGAGGGGTCACTGCCCTGTCTGGAAGTGGAGACCCAGGAACAGGCTCCTCTGGCTCCTCCTGGGGCTCTTCTTGCTCCAGCAGTGATGGTAATGGGTACAGAGGGGTAGCTTCTGAAATCCGCATCCATGGCAGGGGAGGCGGTGTTGGGCACCTCATCCATGGTGCATCTTGCAGGGCTGTCAGAAGGGCTGGGACCTGGGCAGGGAGGTAGGGCTGGTGTGTGAGCAGACGACAGGCCTCCCTGCTGCACTGTTGCACAGCCACACGGATAAGCTGTCGCACAAATGTCGCCGCATGGTTTTGGAGGGAGACCCCCAGCATCTGGACCAGCTGGTCTTCATCAATTCCATGGCTGGTCAGGATGTCCAGGACACTGTCCTCCACGAGGTCTGCCTCCATCCAGTTGTTCCTGAAGATCTGCCTCAGCCTCAGTCGGACCCAGAGCACTAGGGTTTCTAGGAGGCATGGATGGTCCCGGAAAAGTACCATCCATTCCCCAGGCTGGAGGCTGCCCACGGGATGCCTGGGCACTCCTTCTGCAGACCATGTTTGGGATGCTCCAGAGAAATGGATGTCAGGGTATCTGGGGTCTCCTCTCGCCTGGTGGACAATGATGGATGGTGTCTCAGATAATGTAATTACATGCTCCATGTAGTCGTTTTCTGTCTCCATGGAGTGCAGGATGGATAGAATCCTCCTCTTGCAGAGGGGGCACTTGGGTGTGTTCTCTGCCCACTGCAGGATGCAGGTGTAACAGAACTGGTGCAGGCAGGGAAATATGTAGCTGATCTCCTTCAAGCTGTCCAGGCAGATGGGACAACAGCTGTCCATCTCTGTGGCCATGCTCTTCTCTGCAGTGGCCTGAGGGGAACTGGGGTTATGAGTTGTCCCTTTCACCAGCATCGTATCGGCAAGTTTCACTCTAGAAGGGGAAGAAGAACTACGGCTATTGCCTGGACCCAGAAAGAGTGATAGAAATGCCCTGGTCCTCAGGAAGGAAAACATCTCAGCTCCCCAGTAGGTTTCACCTCCCAGCTCACCTCTGCTGCTGCAAGTGCACCTCCTGGGTGCAGATGTCCCAGATGCCTAAACCTGGCAGTGAGGGGGAAAATCCTTCAATGGCTCTGGAGTTGAACACAGAGAGCTGCAACAAACAACTCTCCTTGCACAATGACAACTCCAAAGACCTCACTCAGCACTCCAAACCTTGCAAAATGCACAGGAGGAGTAACAGATCGATAGAATGATTTGGGTTGGACAGGGACCTTCATGATCATCTGGTTCCAACCCTCCTGCCATAGTCAGGGCACCTTCAGCTAGAACAGCTTACCCAGAGCCCCATCCAACCTGGTCTTGAGCAGCTCCAGGGACAATATCCACAGCATTCACAACTTCCCTAGGCAACCTGTTCCAGTGCCACATCACACCCTCACCTTCCTAATATCTAATCTAAACCTACTCTCTTTCATTTTGAACCCATTCCACCTTGTCCTGTTGCTAAATGGCCTTGTAAATAGTCTTGCCTCATCTTTGGTATAGGCTCCCTTCAGGTACTGAAAGGCTGTGATAATCACTTCAAAGCCACATCTTTTCCAGGCCAATCTATCCCAATTCCCTCAGCTTTTCCTCATAGGTGAAGTGCTCCATCCCTCAAATCATCCTGGTGGCCTCCTCTGGAGTCACTCCAACAGTTCCATGTCCTCCATGTGCTGGGACCCCAGAGCTGGATGCAGGGTTCCAGGTGGGCTCTCACCAGAGCAGAGCAGAGGGGCAGAATCCCCTCCCTGGCCCTGCTGCCCACGCTGCTCTGGATGCAGCCCAGGACACGTTTGGCTCTCTGGGCTGGGAGTGCCCATGGCTGGGTCATGTCCAGCCTCTCACCCACCAGCAGCCCCAAATCCTTCTCCCCAGGACTGCTCTCCATCTGTTCATCCTCAGCCTGTGTTGATACTGGGGTTTGTCCTGACCCAGTTGCAGCACCTTGTACTTGGTCTTGTTAAACCTCATGAGTTTCCTGTGGGCCCACTCCATGAGCCTGTCTAGGTCTCCCTGGATGGCATCCTCTCCTTCAGATGTGTCTGGGCATGAGCTGGCTGGGTGAAACTGGGTGCCCAGCTGTAAGCAGTGAGGGATGCTGGGTCACAATCCATCCATCAAGAGCATCACAATCCATCTCCGGGTGATATCACAATGGGTCATCAACACCATGGTACACCGTCTCAGAACATGCATCTGGGGTTACCTCTACACCAAGATGGGAACTTCATTCCCCATCTTGTCATCTTATTTTCACACTGGTGTTACAAGACAGTCAGTTACACTGAGGCCTTGGCTGTGCCTCCCCAGAGTCCTGCCAGTTTGCTCTGGCCATGACAAACATCTCCAGGCACATGAAGCATGAGGGCTCAGTCAGCAACAACTTGTGCCTTCCTGGGAGGCTGCAGGACAAAGTCCCACGGGCTCTCCACACACTCCACAGTGCTGGCCACCCCTTTGGTCTCTCCTGCTTTCTCCCATGATGCATCACAGGCAGCATTCGCCTTGCTCTGGCATTTGTTCTTCTACCTTTGTTCTCTAGCTGGAAGGAACTAGGGTGATTCCCTCTGCTCAGCATGCGTCAGACCTCATCCAGGCACTCCGTCCTCTTCGGGGTCCTGGAGGCAGATTGACAAATAAGATAGGCTCCATCCTTTAAAGTAAGAATGCTCTGTGAAGCCACGGCTGGTTCAACATGGAGCAGACAAGGTGTTGGGATATCTCACAGCACAACCCAGTGTTT
This sequence comes from Agelaius tricolor, assembly GCF_023055355.1. Taxonomy (NCBI): domain Eukaryota; kingdom Metazoa; phylum Chordata; class Aves; order Passeriformes; family Icteridae; genus Agelaius; species Agelaius tricolor. The sequence goes on from NW_027269264.1 coordinate 16,693,674, forward strand.
CTAAGGATGGGGACATCCCATATCAAAAGAGTGGGAACAGATTCATGGGAGGGTGAGAGATGGTGGCATCTACTGAAACTAGAGAGTTTCAAACTGGAATAAAAACAAAGGAAAAAGGAGTAAAAACAAAATTGCTGTAAGAATTATGAAGCACTGAAGTGAGTTGCCCAGGTCTTCAAATCCTGAGTGGCCATAACCCAGAACACAACAGTCACAAGCCTGTGAACGGATGCTGGCTGAAGTCCTGGAAGAGAAAGCACTGACAGTAGGAAACACAGCAAAGGAGCAACAGCTTTGAGAAGTTTTTTACTTTCTAGTTGCATTTTGGTTGAGCATTCTATTATCTCCTAATTTTTAATTAGAGACTCATCTAGTCCCATTGCCTGATCACAGCTGACAAAAAGTTAAAGTCTGTTATTGAGGGTGTTGTCCAAATGCCTCCTTTTAAAGCATCACCAGGTATGGGACATCAACCATCTTTTTAGGGTGTCTTTTCTGGTATACAACCACCCTCTCAGTAAGGAAATGCTTCTGAATGTCAACAGGCCAGTTCTTCACTCAGCACAGTGTTCACCCGTTCATCTCACAGCTGGACAACTTGTCCAAAAGGATGCTCTAAGGGACAGTATCAAAAGTATTATGAAAATTCAGGACAACCACATCTACCTCTGTCTCTTTACCCACTAGGCAGGTGACCTAACTGTAGAAACGTCACACATTAGTCATACAGGGCCTCCCTTTGTGAACCCGTGCTATGCCTGATGCTTATGTTTACTTGAAATGGCTTTCATGACCAGTAGTATCTTCTCCACAATTTTTCCAGGCGCTGAGGTTAGACTCACAGATCTGTAGTTTCCTGTGTCTTCCAGCATAGCTTTCTAAATTGAAATGACTGGCCAACTCCCAGTCAGTGGGGACCTCTCTGGACACCCATGACTTTTGAGTGGGGTCCTGCTGTCACATCCAACAGCTCCTGCAGTACTCTGGGATGAACCTCACCAGGTCTCACGATGTTACGAACAGTCAGGTGATATAGCTGGCCCCTTACAATTTCTGTGCACAAATGGAGAGTCACTGTTCCTGCAGTTGTGGTCCTTCGACTCTGAGGTTTTACCTTACTAAGGGCTGAGGGGAAAAAAAAAAACTGAATACCTTCAGTTTGTCTTTAGTTCTATTTGTCACAGGACCATCTTCAACAAGAATTGGTCCATTGTTTTCCCTGAGGCTCCTCTTGCTACTAACATGTTTTACAAGTTCTTTCTTGTTGTTGAGTGCAACACTGGCCATATTCAACTTTTATTGAGTTTTGGCCTTGCCTGCCATCTCCTGTTTGTGAACATATATGAACTTCCTGCAAGTTCTGATCTTCTATATATCATCCAATCTTTTTTTCTTCTTAAGTTCCAAGAGGAGTTCCCTGTTAAGCCAAGCTGATCTTCTGTCCCTCTTGCTTGACCTGTGACACAATAGGATGGCCTGCTTCCACACTTATCAACAGTGGTTCTTTAAGGCTGACCAGCACCCATAGAGGCCTCCAAAGCATATTCCTAGGGGACACTGCAAAGTAGCCCCTTGGGTAGCTGAGAATTTGCTCTCTTGAAATTCCCAGTAGAAACACTGTTGAACTTTTTTCTTATTACCTTCAGAATTTTGAACTCAAACCATTTCAACATCACTGTGGTCAAGACAAACACCTACCATCATATGCATGAGTACCTCTCTATAAACAAATAACATATATAGGAAGGCATCTTTTCTAGTTGGAGGCTTTGTGGCAAGAAATTATCTTGAAGCAGCTCCAGGAATTGCCCAGACTTGCTTGTAACATCAGTATGGTATTTGCAGTAAATGTCTGTGAATTTGAAATTTCCCACAAGGACAAGGGATAACACTCCAGAGATTTCTCTTAATTGCCTATAGAATAACTCAGTGCTAGTGTTAAAAAGGGTATGGAAGGGAGATACAGTCTTTTGGTTTATATATTAATCTGGTACAATTTCTGTATCAACAATAAATTTTACTGTAAGTCCAAGCAACACAGTGATATATACACGGAAATCAAAAAGAATAGTTTGTATCTCAGAGTCCACTAGGGAATTTTCTCTTTCTATACTGAGATTATGATCTATACTTGAATATGATTCATGTAATATCTCTGCGCTAGTCTCTCCACATATAAAAAAACCAAAAGCATGGCCTGTAGGTGACATTCAGAGGGAGGAAAACCACTTCTGCAGTCTGAATTCTTTAGAAACCACTCTGTTTTTTTTCATGTCTCTCATCTTCTTAACAAGTGCAGGTTGAGAAGGAAAATGCCCTTGCTAAAAACGCTACAAACTTCTCACTTTCATGTGTTATGTTTGATGTGAATAAACAGTTAACTACCACGTCAGATTGTACAAAAAGTCAGGTTGCTCTCAGAAGATTATAAATATGATGTCATATAATGAATCCAAGTAGTTACAAAAGCCTGAGAGTCTCCTGGTTCCATGTTATCACTATCTGTTTCGATCTGTCGATGTGACATTTGTGAATCTGATATTTTCACTTACTCGCTTGCTTCATGCATTTGTTAATTTTTTCTTCTGATAATCCATCTCACCTTAAATCCATGTGATAATGTTTCTTAAGGAAAATATTCTCTTTTTGTTCAAGTGTGGCCTTAAGAGATTACAGAAACCCTTCAGAGACTACACACCAGTCTTTTCTCTCTTCTTCAGTTGTACATACTATGTCTTCAAACTTGACTGGAAGTGGCCTTTTTTCTTAGAAGAGCATTGGAGTCTATCTGGGTAACAATGGACTTAGAAACACTGCTGCCACTCCAATGTGATTTCCACATGTCCCACAATTGTTGACTAAGAGGTGTTTCTCTCCTGTCAATTCCCATGGGCAGATCTCAGAGTTTCTATCTGTAGTAGTAATGAACTACCTGAAGATATTTCACTTTCCCATCCATTGCAGGTAGTTGTATGCTCAATTTTTCTACAGGTTGCTGAAGCTATCTCCTGAAATAAGGAAATCACAGTCATTAGTCCAGTCCCACGAGTAACTGCTGATTAAAATCTCAGTTTAGCCAAAGCCTATTGTCTTGATTTTAGCATCCTTGCTCACTTTGAAATGTTTCTTTCTTCAGCTATCTTTATGGTCCTTATCAGCCTCTCCTCAAAAAGCATTTATGGGTTCTAAGCATAAATGAATAATCCCAGTTAAATTTAAAAATTAAAATGTTTAGAGTGATCCTAAAGAAAGCTGACCTCCTTGTTTGTATCCCTTATTCAGCTGAAGTTGCAATCCTAAAATATCCATAGACCAGTTGACTGCATATGGCAAATGGTAGTTTTCCTGAAGTGCAGTAGAGTGTCCCATCAGAATTTCAGTCAGGACTATTCATGGTTATTAAGGTACTTAGGTAAAGGAAAAAAGAAATATAACCACAGATGCCAATAGTTTTTATTTAAATTCAAGGATGACTGAAAGTCCAAGGGCAGTCTGCAATTCAGTAAAAAGATTACTAAATCTGAGATATGAAAAGAGAGACAGGTTACTGGAATAGGAGGTGTTTTTCTTGGAAATGGTACAGTCTGTGTTTGCCTGTCTATTTATAAATGAAACATGACCCAAGCACATTTTTCCTGTGCAACATTTTATTAAGTGTTGCATGGCTTTTGAATACTTTGGTGATGGTGAAATATACTCAAAAGCTGCTATTATGAACTGACCCAGTTTTCTCTCAAACTTGTCAAAACCCCTTTGATAACAATAATTATAATAAACCAGTTTATTGTTCCATCAGGTTTTGAACCTGAGTTGAAAAGAGAATGGCGGGGAGTAATTTTTCTTTCACTGAAAGTGCATTTCTGTAGCTCTCCAAGCTATTTTTTCAGAGTTTGATGCAGAAGCAATATCTACTCAAAACTTTTGCTAAATTTATGTCTTAGTACATTTCTGAAGCATTCACTAGAGAAATGGGAGCTCTGATGTTCTTGTCTGTGACCATTTTACCACTCAAAGGTTATGGGAAAGAACATTAAAATGGGATAAAGAGCAACTGAATTTGCAATGAAATCAAAAGAATTTCCCTCAGTATAGCTGATTAAGTACAGCATCAGGCAGAAAGTTAAGTAAACATACAGTCTGAGAAAAAAAAAAAAGACCCTACACTGGGGAAAAGGCTCCTTTGGTTCTTATAAAAAGAATTGCTAGATGGCAAGTCTGATTCTCTCAAGAACTTTGTTACAAACTTTGCTGCAATTTCTGTGCTCAACATTTGGAGCTTATCCTGTCAAGTAGAAAGTACAATGACATGCAGCATGAGAGAAACATTTCAGTTTCTATGACAAATGCCACTTGAACATGGGCTTTGCTTTTAATTTAGAACATTGTAAACACACTAGGGGAAACTAGTTTTGATCATTTGCCAAATATTGCACAAGTATTTAGACTAATAAATAGCCTTCTATAACAGGAAGTGTACTGTATATTTTATGTGTTCCCACAATTTTTAAGAGAAGACTCATCCCTTCTGTTCCACAGATGTTTACCGAGAAAAAGACTCTAAACTAGATAAAATAGCATATATTATTATCTAAAAAACATTTCAATCATCAGTTAAAGGATTAGGGAACATTAAGAGTACTTTATAAATAAGAGTACATTTTAACTAGAGGATTTTGCCCACTTAATAATCTTTCAGACCCTAGGTTAAAGTCTTGTCTTACTGAATAAAATGAGATAAAATGAGATGTATAGTTAAGAAAATAATTGTAGGATCAATCATCTCATTATTTTCATTGTGAAAATTACAAAGTAAGGCACATTCCAGCTGTAAGGAAAACCAACTGGTCTAATTTTCTGTGCCATCTTTATAACATGTGGATCAAACCTATGAAAGTACACTGAACACTGTATTCTGTCTCATATTGCTGTTACCAAAGATATGATATGGATGTAGAGCTAAGGGTTTTGTTTTCTAAACTTTGCACTGTACTCTCCTTTTTGTATTCAAAATGTCTCAGGAAGGAAGTGAGCCCAAACAACCTCTGTGCCTTCTAGGCTTGACAAAAGTTCTCTTTCTCACATTCCCTTACCTTTCATCTTGAAAACTGGTAGTATAGAAGAAGCAAAAATAATTCCAAACATGTGAAGAATGGTTCTACTTGTAACCCTCCGAATTGTGGGGAGGGTGGATCTGGCAATGTAGGTGTGTGTGGTGCATATTAGATCAAGGAATGCACGGTTATCTTTATTTGGGTTTTCACACAACAAAGATGTTCTGTGGTTAACAGAGGTAACGTCAACTAAATTCTGCAGAAATTTGGTGTGACTTTGGGGAAGTTACAGCACAGTATGCAGATTGCTCAGCAAGTTCTTGGAATGCATTAGTAATAATGTTTTTGTGCAGAGAGTGATGTATGCAGTAGTGAAAGAGATTTAAAGTTTCATTCTCACCAAGGAGTTTGAGAATGTCGAGAGTGCAAAGTAAAGGAACTATGGACTGTGACATGAGGGCTGATTTACTTTTAAAAAAGATGGTGCAATGTAACATGATATCAGTAAACTGGAAAAAAATGCAGAAATCAGGGTATCAAGTCAAAGTAGAAGTTTTAGTAAAACTGGTAAAGCAGCGATACTAAGAAGAGAAAGTAGGAAAATTTAGGAAGGGAGCAATTTACTTAATGATGGATTTCACTGGCATCAAACATAAGCAAAACATACCAAAGGTGGAAAGTAGGTTCAGGTTTGTAAACACATATGGAGATCTGAAGTAGAAAATGAGTGAAATACATCACCAGGAACAAGAACATCAGCACTGTAAGGCTGAGAATTGCAAGAAAAGAAAATAATGACAGATAATGCACAAAATTCATGGGTTTCGTATTTTTTGATTAGTATTCTCTAACAACATTATGATAAGCATGAGGCCAAGACAATATCTGTACAGGACAGAATGAGAATAATTCACTGAGCTTGATACTTCCAAATTGGCAGCTACCAAGTATTTCACCTGTTAATACAACCCATTAATACAACTTCAAACTAATGATTGATGAAATCCTTGCTCAAACAATCATCTGAAGGTATCACAGAATTTGTAGTAGCTATTCTTGAGTAATGGGGTGAAACCCTAGGGAGAAAAAAAAATAGATTGCTTCTTTTAAAAATGGGAGGCACACTGAAAAATTATGAATCAATCTACTTGCCAACACATCCAAGTTAGTGAGGAAATGGGTGAAAATACACAGGAGTTCACGATGAACACGTGAATCCCTCTTACTCTACTACAGCCCCTGCTGGCTATGGAGAAGGGAAGAATAAATAGATGATATATATCTTGACTATTGTAAAGGTCTTTTTTCTCACATGACAGATGTATACTAGGCTAGGGATGTGTGCTCAAGATGAAACTGCTAAGATGGGGACGGTAAAAGCATGTACATGAAAACTCAGGGTGAGTTAACAGTTTTTTAATCTAAACAAAACCTGGAGCATATGGTATTTTTCAGTAGCCTGCACCTAGTTTCCTATGTCAAAGATTTTCAGTAAAATTTCAAATTGTAATAATGTGCTTATAAAATTTGGAGACAATCTGAAGCTGTAAGAGACTGTGTAAAGTGAAAGAGATTTAAGACTGAAAATGAAGTTGCCAAATTGGAAAAAAGATATGCAAGTGAATGGATGATACTCAACAGTAAACACAAGACACTTTATTCAAATGAGTACGTTCTTTTGCATAATTGTGTGATGAGCATAAACTGCCTCACAACAAGCCTCCATGGCTGTGACCTGTGACCTGGCTCACCAATTGATCATGAGTTATTAATTTATGATGTTGGAAGAAAAACATATTGAGACATATGAACAGAGGAACAGTTTTAAAGATGTGGAAAAAAATTCTGCATTGTTATGGCTCTGGGTTTTTTCAGGTTTGGACAGTACTCTCAAGAAGAATACAAAACAAAATCCAAACAGTGGAGAACCCAGAATAGAGCCATGAAAAGCTCACCAAATGCAGGGCCTACACAAAAAAGCTGGGAAAACTAAGTTTACTTAACCTGGGGAAAAAAAAAAAGACTAAGGAGTAATACAACATTAAAATGTTGCTGCAAAGATAAAGATAATCAGTGTCTGTTCAATGGTGATAAGATGGGAAGCAATGGGCAAAAACAAAAGCAAGAAAAGTTAGAACTGCTCAATAAGAACAACTCACATTAAGAATGTGTTGAAAAGTGCTGGACCAGATTATTTGTGAAGGCTATGAAGTCTCCCTTGCTGGATATATTTAAAGGCACCTTAGATAAGGATTTGTCCGGATGTTAGTTTTTTGGAAAAGGGGATAAATAGTCTGTTTATTGAAGCTCCTTTAGATCAACCTTTGTGCAGTTCTGTAATCTGTCTTTGCCCTAGTTGCTTATCTCAACTAACCTTCTCTGCCTCCGAATGAATGTATAAAAATCAGTATTTGCAATGTACTTGGAAACAGTGCTAATCAGATTGCTGTTTTATAAGTATAATAAAGAATCATTGTTTAGATAATTTTCAAGGAACTCATGCAGTTATCTACAGCTATACAAACTATGAGGGACCCTACTTGGGAAAATAGGCTCAGCTGTACTTGGATTTACCACTGCCAGTAATGTCATAGAATCACAGAATCACTGGACATCTCAAGCTGGAAGAGACACATAAGGATCATGGAGCCCAACTCCCTGTTCACCATAGAATTACATAAAAATAAATGTACAACCAAATTATATGTAGTAGTGGAGAGGCCACAGAAATCAGTGGTACATAGAAAAAGGAATATTCCCAGTCCTTACAAAGAGGGGCAAGATGGTGGTACTGTTCACTGTCTTACACTAAGTGTTAGCGTTTTACTTTTATCCCCACCTCCTGTTCATCAATTTTTTTTCAGTTTATCACTACTGTTACAAATAAAAACTTAGAGAGTGAAATTTAGTGTAATTGGATGGCATATTATTTTTTCATAGCATGTAAAAATACATATAGAGCCATTTTGATTTGTTCTGGGTCTGATTTTGGGCACTACTGAAAATTTACTCTTCCCTTGTAATACAAGGAAATGTCAGTAGTTTGGCTACCTCTGCTCTCTGAATGCTTTTTAAATTGTGGCTCTATTCTAGAAATACATGTTTTTCATAATCACACTTTTTGAAGGGAATATTTGATTTATAAATTATTTTCATTATCTTTAAGACTTGTTATTACACTGTATCTGACTCCTACCTAATGAAACACTTCTCTCACCTCATCAATATCTGTTTGAAAGGTCAAATCATTGCTATTTTTAAATTGCGTAACAATAAGAATTATATTTGTAAGAAAACCCAATCTCTTTAAAAAAACTTTAGCTCATTGGCTAGAAATTTGCCTACAAATCTAAGAAGGAAGTTGATTACTTAAAAAATGCAGATAAACAGAAAGCTGTGATAACTCATATTTATGATGTGAAAAATCTGTACAGCCCAATGAAGGTGTTTTTGAAACAAAAGTTAGGCTTTAGTAGTAGAAATACATAGGAATTACCTTGGAAAATACCATTGTTAAGACAAGGCATTTGTAATACCTTTGACTAGACATTAATTTTTTATTTCCAACACTTTTCCTTACTTTGATTTCAGATAATGAATCACAGACACCAGCATTGGAAAAATCCAGTGAAGTCACATCTGCCACCAATGCAACAGGACATACCCTTCACTATTTTTAGGATAACCTAAAAATTGTCAAATTATTTCACTGTTTATATTGTAGAAATGTCCTTGTTTTCATTGCATTAATCCGATTTCTCCTAACACAATTTAAATACAAATTTTCTATTTCTGACTGTACCACGTACCACTGTAAACACAGATCTAGCAAGACTCAGTATCCTTCCTTGCTTTTATGAGTCACCCCTTCTCAGTTAACTTATTATTTACGGAACATGGGCTTCTCAGAGTGAGGAACTAAAAATTTCTAAAATTAAGACCTTTTTATGTACTCAGATTAAAACAGTTAAAACCCATAGTCACTTCCAAATGTAGGTGATTGGTATTGCATTATGTCTTTCTAGTAACACAGTTAATGAGAAAATACATCTAAATTAACTTCAAGCCACGGGACACAGAAGAAATATTCATAATTCAGATTAAAAGGATACATAAAAAATTGAGAAAACTTTTTTCCAGGGTGAAATAAAGTAAAATCTTGTCCCTAATGTAGTCATAAGGAATACAGCCATTCAGTTCAGCGGTACCTGGATTTTTACTGTGTTAATACTTGAAACATATTAAATACTTTTAATTTCAGCTGAAAACACTGCAGAGGTTTTCTACAATTATTCTTCAGATAGCTGAATGAATAAAAATGTTACCTTTTATGAATTACACAACAATAATCCAATTCCAGTTGTCTGATTTAATTTAAACACCCAAATTTAAAAAAAAATTACGGTGTTTTGTAGTAAAATTTTCTGATGTATATAAAAACTGAATATATATTCTTTGTGTTTAATCAGTTAAAAGACAACACTCTCTTTTTTTTCTTTTTAATTTTTTTTCCTTCTCTTCCAATGTTTTGTTGTTTGTCTGCCAAGTCTTGTAAAAGGAATTCCTTTCTTTGGAAATCTTTGAAAACTCCTACATGTATAAAAGAAAATAATTCAGTAGCATTATAGCATAGCAAAAATTATAGCCAGCAATGTCAGGGCATAACTGGGGAATTGAATCTGAGCACTCTATGAAACCATTTAGGGTAAAAAAGCATTAGCAAAATGCATATAATTTTGCTTGTGTAATTTGTCATTAAGAAGAGAAAAACAAATACGTCAGAGGTGAAAGTTCAATTTTATGTAGAATTGTTCCCGTATCTTTAGTGCTTATTAGGAGGGAAAACTGCAGGTCTTACAGTCAGTTTTGGCATTTTCCTGGGAGAGGGTGAGAAATTTCCTCTCCCTTTGTAGCAAGCATCTTTCAGCAGCTGTTGAGATCAAGACTGCATTTACTTTCCATTTGACCTCATGGAAACCTTGCAACTGTGATTCTTGCATACAAGGTATTCTTAGAGAGGCAGAATAAAGAAAGGTCATCTAAAAATTACCTGAGAAATTTTACAGGTCCTTTATGACTGACTAGCCCAGTGCCCCAGAAAATTAATTGATCTTACACCATTTTGTTTGAAAATTTTTACAGGTGCATTTAGACAACAAAAATTGGGAGTCAGGGTGAGTTTGCTAACTATTTTTCCTTCATCTTTGATGCCTCTCATACAGGTGTCTATTCCACCTTGAAGCAAATGGTTTTTATCCCTTTTATGTCTAAGGGCAGGCTACCTTTCTATGTGAGAACATGGCCTGAACTGATGCTAATAGATCATACGATGTTATTCATATTATTTTGATAATCTTGCATGAATGAATAACTTCTTACCTTAGAGCAGTTCTTTGTTCCTCCAAGGGGAAAAAAAAAAACAAATGGGCATAGTCTGTACCTTGTTTTGGTCCTTATAGTCAATATATAGAAAATGTAGCTTTAAAAGCGCTTTCAAACATATTTAGCAGATATTTGCATGGATTTAATTACCTCTATGATACTGCCTCTATATTACCATATGGCACTACTTTTCTTTAAGACACACTTGCCATGTTTTAACATGGCTTTCTAAATTTTAGGTCCTTCAAGATTGAAATACTACAACTTAGCCTGTTTGCATGACTTTTGACAGAAGGATGAAAAGTCAGCTAAAGGCACATCCTTGGCACTCCAGTGATGTCACTGATGAAGCATAGTACTCTGTAACAAGACAAGGAGATGATAAAAGGGCTAGCTGGCATATCTCTCAAGATAATTAATTTCCTGCAAAAATCTCAGAAATTACTGTGCCATTTGGGTTTAAAATTAGACAAAGCCTGTGGCAGGTATTCACCATACAAAATCTTAGTTTAAATGGCGACATTTATTACAAGAGTAAACTGTTTCATAGTGTGTAGAGGGGGACAAATATAGGCAGCATTGTTGTATAGCATGAAATAGTTTTCTGCTTTTTCTCTTCAAATATGGAAAAGAAACAGTGTGTCTGTATGAATAGCTCTGTGCCAAAGTCAGCCTCCAAGTAGTCAAATGTCTCTCATCTACTCTGCATCCCACACACAAGTGTGTGTGGGAATGCTTGCGAATTTAATGAAGTGCTGACTGAAAGAAGTTTATGCCTGGCTTCCAATTAAATACTAATAAGATAAGTTCAAGCAGCATAAACTCCTTGTTATTATGAAGATGGATTATGTTAGCTATCAGCAACCTCTGACCTCCCAACTTTAAAACACTGCCAGTATTTTTTTTTTCAGTGGGACTCTCCACTGATTCCAATGAGGTTTGGATTGGTGTCTTATATGTGCAGCTGTTACTGCTACAGGGTAAGTATTCAAATACCACACAAAACCAGTACTGGAAGCGGTTTATAAATTTATCTTGTACAAAAATCTAACCTGGAGGTAGAACGGAAACAAGAGGACATCTAGTTCTTTTTCTTAGATCTCCCAGGTCATATGTAGCTGGTGGTTCTCCATCTCTTCAGATCAAATTGCACATTCCACTGATCTCCTGGCTCCAAGATTAGGCAAGATCTGGGCATTTGTACCTTTTTTAGAAAAGGTACAGAACAAAAAGGGTCTACACTCTACATTCTACATGTCCACCTGCACCCTTTGTGAGGCCTGCTATGAACTATCTTTAATGTAAGCACTTTGGCCTTTGTTACTCTGTAAAAACATGATAGATGTATCATGATAGAGAATATTTCAACACACAATTTTTAGGACACCAAGGTGCACTGCTGGGCTCCACAGGTTTTTGGAACCTCCACGAGGAAAAGTGGGAATTTTAAAACTGGGATAGCCAAAAAAGCAATGTAAGCAGCAAACAATCTAAGCTAGACAATAGGGAAATACTGACAAAATATATTTTAAATACTTTATCCCATCCACAAAGCTGTTTAGTCTTGTTATGATGAAACAAATTGCTTTGCCACTTGATGGGATTTGAACAAATATATTCAGAAGGCTGCAGCAGCTCCTTAATTTTTTTTTCCAAAACTGCTGTCTTCAAATTGTTGCAATTATCTGTTTATTACCTTTGTTGTTAGTTTTCTATTAGTAAAAGTGTAACAGCTGGTTACATTCTATGGTGGGAATGAGAACGTAGCTCACTTGGTGCCACTGAGCATCTTGTAAGTGCATTTTTACTCGAAGACATACTGTATCTGACAAGTCTGACAGACCACATAATATAGCTAGCAAGAAGTTTCAGCCAACACATGTAATTGAAAACTTGGATACAGTAAAAACGACTAAAAAGACATGCAAAATCTGATCTTAGAGAAATGTCATTTTGTGAACATACCAACATTAATTTAAATATATCTTTAAATGGTACTTCAATTAACTTTTCCAGTAATGAATAAAGAGTATATGTACCAACTCTTAATTAAAATGTATTTTTTTCTAATCATTAACATTAAAAAACCCACTTATAATCTTCACTTCTTGTTGACTATTGTGTCTATTTTGTGTACTTTTGTTTTGGTATATGTAATAGTTCAATGTTGGTTATATGATACACTTGTACATGTATTTTACATACAACTCTAAAAACAACACTATATTTAGTGAAACAGAGATTTCCTCCAATAGATTCAGTAATAAAACACTTACTCTTTGTATATCCCTATACATTTTTCCTTTTATGTTGTTATCCAAGCTTTAGTATCTGAACGATTTTCTTCTTCTCCAGTCAGTTTTTAAAAAAATATTTGATCGTTTTATGAAGTTCTAAGTGAATTTGTAACATCAATCACTTCCATGACAACAGACTGATGCTTTAAACACAGGGTTATGATGAATCCAGCACAGGATTGAGTAAAAGGGAAACAAGATCATGAGCAAGCAAGATTTCATTAGACTCATTAGGGTCTAGATTTCATTAGATTTCATTAGACTGTTAAAAAAGTGGAGAAAGGAATATAAATGCTGAGTACACTTCCACTTTTTAGCATTAAAATTCTGTGTGACGGACTATACAGTGGTTATTTATTTCAGATGTTTACAATATTTGATGTAACCTCTGTGGAACTTAGACATTGCCAAAAATTCCAGACACATTCATTAGTCTTATTCATGTGTACTTAACTCAAAACATGGTGGTTTTCATGACTTGTCACAGTGCTCTATAGGCTCAGTAGAGGTAGTAGGCTCTCACCATCTCCTGAAAAATCATGCTGGGAACATTTCAGGCTTAACTTTGAAAAACTGGAACACAGGCAACTGTTTAGAAATATGGCTGTAGATTAATTTGTCTTAGTAAGTTTTTGTTAAGAAATTCTACAGGCTTAATATAATGAATCAAAACAAGCACTTATTTTAAAAAATCTTTTTAGTTCAGCAAAATCCAATTTACATAATGAGGTCTGTCTTCTGTAAATGGCACTCTCTGTAGCTGAATTCTGTTGTTATGAAGGACCTTGAGTATAATGCAGATAAACACATGGATATAGATTTCTGTTGGGTTGAATTCCTACTCTTTGTTTTCCAGACTAAAGAGCTACAAGTGACATAAGAAATTTAAGTAAAAATCTCATTTCAGGATCAAAGCAGACTTCAGTGGTTCCACCTCATTCCAATCTGATCCTACAGTGCATACAATTGAAACTATACTGACAAGATTGCAAGTAACACTGAGGAACCAGAAGCTGTGCTGATATCAAAACTACAAAGAAAATGACAAAAGTTTTATTCTGTGGTGAATTTTAAGTTTCTGTGCCGTGGCCACAGGGAGGATTGTGTAGTCTTGCTCTGCTCAAGATGCATGAATTCAGAGAAGTATAATATATTCCTTGTGAGTTTTGCTGGCAGAGGGTACCCAGATGAGATAGTAGAAAGATGCTGAGGATATTCAATACCTCCATTGCAAAAAATATCAATATTGTCATGATTAGAGCCCGATTAATACATGTATTAAGAATAATATGTAGAACTGTCCCAATATACCCAATTGTATTAAATATATATTTCAGTTTTCAGTGTTTACTAGCTCTTCTGAACATCTTGGGAACCTTTTTTTTCACTAAGTAGTTTTAAAATACTGTTTCAGAAAATAGAAATGCCCCATTCTTGTTTATACTTCTACTTCTTTCACCTGTTGGTAGACTGCATCTTCCACAGGATAATGGCATGTCTGAAAGACTCCAATGAAGAGGAAAATCATATTCTTAACTTTTTTTCCAGGTACACTGTTGAAACAGCACCTATGCTGCAAAGTTTCTGAATGTTAGGGGCCATTTTTGAAGCAGAAGGCTGTGGGCAATATTAGTTTAACATACTGACTCAGTCTAGAAAATTTGGTTTACATTTTTTTAAGTCTTATATATGGTATATTGTATTCTGCTTAGCAGGTAAAACATACTTCATCATGCACAAAGGAACAGGATTGTAATTTCACCTCCCAGACATAAAATGATATACACAAAAAGATACATCATCTAGAAATAAAATGCTATGAGTTTGCAAACAAGTGGTGTGTTTTTTGGTTTTTGTTTTTTTTTATGTTTTCTTTAATTGATGTTTAGCTTTAAAAAATTGCAAAAATTGATTCATATATGAGATCCTATTATTTACAGAACTACAAAAACAAATTCCTTATGGAATACTGTATTAAGCAAAGTGACACAGAGTCCCCAGGCAGGTGCAAAGGAGAACTGCTTTTTTGCAAAAACCAGGCCTTTTTAAGCAGTTAGCTGGTTATTAGTTTACATAGTTTTAAGGCACAACCAATCACCCCTATGATGTGGACAAAGGGCAGTCACGCAGCTCGTCTCTCTACCCCTATACCAGCTTATTCACTCTCCCATAGCTCCCTTCCACTTAGCCTAAGTAACAGGCTGAGCCATGATTTTGCAAAGGTAACAAGGCCCTTATTTTATATAGCCCTTATAAGGCTTTACCTACATGGAACAGAATGCTAAGAAATTAGAAATCTGAAAAATGCTTTGTTGGAAGTTCACTGGCTGTTGGTGAATAACTCTGCACTGATTCTGTGACCAGGCACATAAGTGCATGCTAGCCAGCTAGTGCATATTTTTCTTTGTTTTTCATATGCTTTGTTTTTCATATACCAATTGCTAGGTTCATTGTTCTTGATCTTAAGGACCCTGCTTTCTTACATAGGCAAGTGATTTACAATGGGATGATTAAATAGAAGAAATGTTATGATGAATCCATTTTGACAGAGTCCTTTGCTTACATAGTTTCCCAACTCATCTAGAATTCATGTGAGATGTGAAGAATGTGATTGTTTAACCTTTGCCCTGTCCTGCAAATTTGGGTCATAAAGTCATGCAGATTCTTTGTGACATTAGAAGAATTCTATATGGGACTGAATTTGCTTTCACTGAAAATGCTTATTCAGCTTATCAGAGTATCTTATTTGTATCAGTATGTAAAGAATAAAGAATGAAGAAAAATATAGTTAAGGGTAGAGTGTAAAACATAATTTAGTCTAATGAAAATGAAGAGAAGATCAAAAAAGATTCCAATGTTTTCCCCATACAATGTGAAAATCAATGTGACGCATTCTTTAGAAAGAATGCAATGTATTCAGTAAAACTCTGCACAGCATACTGTTAATCATAAAAGACTAAAAGGGAAAGGTAATGAACACAAATGGATTTTTTATCGTAAAATATAAGCTTACATTTTTTAGAGTGATTTGTGCATAATGCATAATACTTTTCAAGCAGTAACTATGCAATTATCTTCTTTAAAAATGCTGCAGTTTTTAGCAAAAAAGTGAACAATACCTTAAACTTCATGTATTATCTATAGTACAATGACTGCAAGCTGAGTTTTGTTTTTAGACACTCCCCCAAAAAAATTTAAAATAAAAGAATTAGCTAAACAGAAAGGAAATGTAATTATGGTATTCAGAAATACTATGATGTAAGGTATACTTACATCATAGGCAGAAATTATATGATGTAAGGAAATACTATGATGTAGCATACATCTTAACTCTTGGCCTGCTCATGGAGAGTAATAAAGAATTACAACTCATAAAAACAGGCTATGTAGTGTTTTTCATTTTTTTGTTACATTTTTTTACATTACTTGAGCATAAAAGACCAGGCTTCTCTTAGCTCCTCATAGTGAGCTGGCTTTATGACAAATGTATTGCTTTCAAACAGAGCAGAGGTTCTTGGTAACTTCTCTTCACTAGAAATCACATTACATGAGGACAGAAGTATTAAAATATTTTTCATCTCCTCATTGTAAAGGTGATAGAAATTTTTAATTTGTTTCATTGAGAGTTGTACTTGAATGTCCCTTATTAGTTTAATTAAAAAGTGTTTAAAAAATATACTTCAGATTAATTTCCCTTTTTATTTCACCAAATGTTTGCGTAGTTGAAAGCCTCACTCTCTGCATTTAGATAATGTTGATGGTTCTGTTTTGATGAAGATAGTATTTGTTTGTTGCGAAATGGTTCTTTCTGTGGGCTAACACCTAGCTCTATTTTATCCTTCTTGACATCACAGATTTGACAATATTGACTGTCTCCTTAGCAGCAGCCCTGATAGCCTTTCACCACAGATAAAAGTACCCTGATAAAATTGGGAAATCCATTTTCTACTAGAATTTCATGTCAAATACCTTAAATCAAATGCTGATTATATTAGTCATGTTCTCCCTGGTTTCGGTGCTTCTTGTGAAGCTTCACTGATCCATCTATATACAACAGGAGAGCTTGCCCTGCCTGTTGCCAAAGCAAAGATTCTCTCAGCACAGTTAATATCACTGTTGGCTCTGGAGTTCTTCAGAAGGATATAAATAAGAAAATGAAGTATTGCTTCAGACAAAGGTTTGCCTGATCACGAGGAAAAGAAATTATTTTAAAATCTTAATAGAATGGGGTACATCCACTGTAAGAAAAGTACTAGATGATGTTAGATTGGTTTGCAGTTTGCCTGAATGCATAGTTATTTAGCTGGCTCAGTAAATTTTCTGATGTGTTGAGCTACTTTAAAAACACGAGAAAGCTTTTTAAAAACTTTGGTGGAAGGAGATGTATCAGCATGCACATATTTAAGAGTTGTACCTACAGATAAATATATATTTTTTAAAGAATCTTCATTGTCTGTAAATTCTCTGTTTTCAGTATCTGTGTTTATGTCTAACTTCATAAAAACATTTAATGTCCTTTAGGGATAAATTGTGCATTCTGCCTCAAAGTAAGCATTCTACAAATTTTATTTAATAAATATCTGCTCAATTCCAGTTTTAAGTACCTAAGGGCCTCCCTAGGCTCTGATCTTCCACTATTACAGAGCTGTAGCCCTGTGGCTGCTACTGCCAAGTTATGCATGGAAGAGGCCTTGCTCAGCATGTTTGTGTTCCTGTAATTGTTTTAGCATTATGTCTTGTTTGCGATCTGAAGAGAATGGCCCAACAATTTTGGGAAGTAGGATTTTAAGAAGTCCCTGTAATTGGCTCACATATGCCATGCACTTTTCCATTATATTAATCCAATGCAGTTGTCTCTATTTTCAAGATGAAGGAGTATATGCACAAATAAATGGGGCTGACACTATTCAAAGCCAAAATCTGCTCTGTGCTCCAACACATGAGTGACACACAGGTAGAGCTCTTAATAACATGTGCTGGAGCTGGGTAACAAGTTCCAAGTAAGCAAGCTTGTAAGGATACCCAAGTAAATTAAGTTTAGTAGGAGTAATTCCTGAAGAGAAAAAATAAGTTGTAAGAACATCTTATATCTTGGCATTACAGTCTTAAAGCTGCACCGAGAAGAAAGAAAATAGACAATCTAAGGAAACAGCTGCCTGCAAAACATATTGAATAGGCTTAGTGCCAAAAAGGGAACATGCCGTGTGTACTATATGCTTACTAATAATAAATACATAACAAGGGTTATGTCTTTCTCATTATCAGTTTTAAAATATCAAAAAGGTTTTACAAAAAGTTAAAAATCAAGATTGGTAAGGCAAGGGTACTAACTGTATAACACAATAATCAGAAAAATCCTGCTGTTGATAAAAACCAAATATGTGAAAACTAGAAGAGACAAATGCTTCTGGTGGGTGGTGTGAAATTGAAACAACCTTTGCAAACCAACTTTAGAGGATGGATAGCTGATGGATCTCACTCTCAAATATCACAATCCCTTTACAGAGATGATTACTTTTCAATTCAGAAGACAGACAAAGGACTTAGTTTGAAAAGCCAAAATTGGGTGCTACATTTTCCTCTAAAAATTGCTCCCTTTTTACTTTACCCATTGACACTGATATGCTCATCCAGAGAATATGAAAGCATTTGTTATACCTCATCTACATACATCAATGTAAGGAAATTAGAACATCTTAGAACTAGGTGAGACTCCTTTCCCATATTACTGCTTCATTGTACATACCATCTGAACCCTTTAATTGTTCACATTAAAGCTGCATATTATATAAATACACATTCACTTATTTTTCTGTCTCATTTCAAATGATTTATTAGCATTTTTAATAGCACTAGATCCCTAACTGAACATCTACAAGTAGTTTCACACTCTTTGGTTTTAGGCACTTAATTTAGATCTGAAGTTTAGAGATCACATGCTTCTGTCACACCTAATCAGGAGTGAGATTGTTCCTCTAGAAAATGAACCATGGCAGGTGCCATGCACCAACACATGCAGAATAGTATTATGAAGAAACTTCTCTCCACAAACCACATAAACAGTCTCCCAATTTCTGTATCTCTGCCCCGTGCTGTGTAAACTGCAACAGCACTGTCCTGACCACAAGCCTCAAACACCCCCCTCCAGATTATATTATCAAACAAAGGCCATTATCAAACTACCAAAGGGGCTGCACATTTCACCTGCCAGTTTCAGTCCTGTACACTGTGAGAACCTGTAACCTGATGTAAATAAGCTTTTCAAGGTAACTTCAAATGTAACATTAATTAGGGTGAAGGACCTTCAAGTTTTCCCCTTGGATTAGACGATGACTGAGGGACCGTACTAGAAGCTGAGCTGAGTACAGAGAATTTGGTGAGCTAGTCTCCATCTACACTGGTTCTACTTTCATTCCCTGCTTCTGTGGACATAAGGGAGGCTGAATGAAGATTTATTATAATCAGTTTATTTCACCCATCACCAAGTATCAACACTTGGATATCTGTGTGTAGCAGCAGCAATCGGGCTACCAAGTGTGATATGTTATTTAGGTAGTTACTTACAATTGTTGTCCAGTTGTTCCATTTTTTAAAATTAGGATATATCTTTAAATAATAATCTCCATGTCAGCATACCTTACCTTTCATGTACTGCTATGACCCCAAATCTGTGTTTTAGAAGTAAACTACAGTGAAAAAATCAGGGAACAAGAGAATATGGAAAACTTTGAGTCCTGAATTATGCTTGCATGTCAGGGAGTGGGAGGAATACATAGTATTACAAAATGCAGTGTAGTATTAAATGACTGCAATAAACCACACATATGCCTATCATATCATGCAGTTTTACACATTAATAGAGAAAAAATAAACAGAAATTAAATTTTCCTTTCACTTCTCACACAAAGAAAGTAAAATCAGACAGTAGCATGTAAAAGAAAATTGCATTTCCAAAATTCTTTGTTTTAAAAATGACTGGGTGTTTCTACAATGGAGATGAATCTGTTGGCTTGACTGCACTTATTGACCTTTGCTCAGAAACGTGTTCACTAGTTCTTCAGTCTGGGAGCCACTGCATATGACTAAATGTCTGCCTTCAGCTTCAAGACAACATTACGACGTGGCAGTGAATTTAGTTCTGCTTTTAATGCCTTTTTATCTTCTGCATCTTTTAGAATAGTGCTGTCTCTCTGTTTCTATTGATGTAATTCGATGACGTTTCAAAATTCCTTCCCATAAACTAAAATGTTCTTCAACTGCAAACAAATTTTTTTATTTCTTTCTACTGGAAGTCTTTGGCATACTGTGGGCTCTACAGTGGAAAGGGCTGTGAATCACAAGCTATCACCCTGTTTAAACAGTAAAACGTAATAAATGCAAGGCGATAGCCTGCCTATTCCTCCCCCCACATGCACATTTGCCCTTCATGGTGCTCCATATGAACAAATAGGACATTATTTTTAGACTTTCACTTCTCCAGAAGGAAGGCATGGAGGAGCTGCTGAGCAACCGCATGAAGGAATGCAGTTGCTAGTTCTCCAAAACAACCACCAAAATGGCTCCACCTGAACCTCTGCTCTGAAGCAGTACAGCTTTATTCCCCTGATTAGGTAATACTGAATGATGAAAATGGCACTGGTTAGCTCAAAGGCATGATTTCACTTCTCAAGGGCTAATTTGAAGGAAATAAACTCGAAGAAGACAAACTGCACAACTTTTAAGAGCCTCATCACTGACCTGCATTAACTACAGATATAACAACCTTTGCCAGGCCCTGTGTAAGGAAACAAGTCAACTTCTTTTATATCTAATGCATGTTCTGGCTGAACTAAATTGTTATGTTATTAACACATGGATTGCTGAAATCTCAACCATTTTGAAACAGGTCATAGCAGTCTTGAATCACGTGAAGTCACAACAAAACATAGCAATTACCTTCAACCTCCATTGTTACTGCTTTTATCGTTTGACTTGTTTCATGCTGGTATATCTGCTGGTGTGAATGGAGGGCAAAGCAGACACCATGGCAGCATTGCTTAGAGACCTAAACTCAACTCTAAACACCAAGGCGTATTAATTTGATCCTTAGTTTTGCAACACAGTGGTAATTCTGAGAGCCCCAAAACAGGAGGATGGCCAATTCAAGCAGTCTTTTATTGCAGCATACAGAACCATGTTCTACCTGATTTCTGTTATTAACCGTAGCTCTTTTCTTTGTTCAGTCCTGATGCCACAACCAGGCTTTGGCATGTCTGATGTGGGGGAAGAAGCAAGTGTTGCAGAGTTCATGAGTGCTCATTGTGGTGCCACCACACATAACACAACAAAGCCTGAACGTGTTACCTTTAAGGTGGGATGTTCTCAAGTTCACTGCAAATAAACGTGCTGCACAACTTCCAGCAGTATCATGAAGCCCTGATGAAACTAAACATCTCCTTTTACTGATGAGAAATTTGTCTATGGACCTGCATATTTCAAAGTCTGTGTGAGAATCACAGAATGTCAAGAGGTTGGAATGGACTTTAAGGATCATCCTGTCCCAACCCCCTTCCCATGCCATAGGCAGAGAAATCTCCCACTAGACCATGTTGCTCAAAGCCTTATTCAACTTCAATGCTGCGAGGGCTGAGGCACCCACAGCTTCTCTGGGCAACCTATTCCAGTGTCTCATCCACTGTCACAGTGAAGGACTTCTTCCCAAAATCACACTTAAATTTCCTCTCTTCATTTGTACCCATTACTGCTGGTCCTATCACTACAGAACCTGATGAACTTCCCTTCAGATACAGGAAGGTTGCTATGGGGTGTCCACACAGCCTTCTCTTCCCCATCTCTTCACCAGGCTTCACCAGCCACAGCTCTTTGTAGAGGAGGTGTTCCAGACCCCTGTCTTTGTAGAGGAGGTGTTCCAGACCCCTCATCACCGTCATGGCCTCCTCTGGACTTCATCAGTTTCTTCTCCTTCTTCTGCTGGGGATCCCAGAGCTGGATGCAGTGCTCCAGGTGGGGTCTCACCAGGGCGGAGCAGAAGGGCAGAACACCGCCCTGCTGCCCGCGCTGATTTTGACGTGGCCCAGGATGGGGCTGGTTTTCTGTCAAGTTTCAGATCTCCCCTGACTGACAAGCCTTTTCCCCAGCCGGGAGAGGGCCGGCGCAGGAGCCGGGCCCGGCCGGGCCGAGCCGCCCCCTCCCCGCGGCCCCGAGCGGCGGCGGCGCCGCGAGGAGGGGAGGGGAGGGGGGAGCGGCGCCCCGTGCGTGCCGCAGCCGGTCACGTGGGCGGCGGGACCGGGGCCGGGGCCGCGAGAGGCTGAGGCGGCGCTAGCAGCAGCGATGGCGGCGGCGGCGGCGCTGGGCGGGCTCGGCCTCCTGCGCGCCCGGCTCAGGCTCGCAGCCGCAGCCGCCGCGACCTCCGCCGCCCTCGGCCGAACCGGCCACCGCGCGCCCCCGCTGCGCGGAGGCGTTGCCGCCGCTCTCCCCTCGGCCGGGAGGAGCTACGGCTCCCAGGCGAAGGAAGAGGAGGAGCTGCGCGTCCGGTACCTGGATGATGAGCACAAAGGTAACGAGGGAAAGGCGGCTCTGCACCTGCCGTCCCGGCCTGGCCGGGGTGACCCCTGCGGGGCAGAGAGAGGGCGGCCCTGGGGGAGCTGTCCGGCGGCGAGGGGCGGGAAGAGAGCGGTGGCTCCTCCTCCTTGTCACCGCGGCCGGGGTTGCGTCGCAGGGTGCTGGGAGCTGCCGATATGGCAGTGGCAGAACTGGGTCAGCTTGGTCCTTCTTGGCTCTTCGCGTAGAACGGCTCGGGTTAGAAAGAACATTAAATAGTATCTGGTTCTAACTCCTCCGCCATGAGCAGGGACACCCCGTACTGGACCAGATGT
This sequence comes from Agelaius tricolor, assembly GCF_023055355.1. Taxonomy (NCBI): domain Eukaryota; kingdom Metazoa; phylum Chordata; class Aves; order Passeriformes; family Icteridae; genus Agelaius; species Agelaius tricolor. Next base: position 16,716,279 of record NW_027269264.1, read on the forward strand.
GCTTAGAGCCCCATCCAGCCGGGCCTTGAACACCTCCAGGAATGGGGCATCCACAGCTTCGGTGGGCAACCTATTCCAGTGCTTCATCACCCTCACAGTAAAGATTTTCCTCCTATTAACTAATCTAGACCTATATTCTTCCAGTTTGAACCAATTCCACCTTGTCCTGTTGCTACATGTCATTATAAATAGTCTTGCCTCATCTTTCATGTAGGCTCCCTTCAGGTACTGGAAGGCTGCGACTAGGTCACTTCCAAGCCTTCTCATTTCTGCACTAAACAGTTCCAATTATGTCAGCCTTTCTTTATAGGAGAGGTGTCCCATTCTTATCATCTTGGTGGCCTCCTCTGGAGTCACTCCAACGGTTCCATGTCCTCCCTGTGCTGGGACCCCAGAGCTGGATGCAGGGTTCCAGGTGGGCTCTCACCAGAGCAGAGCAGAGGGGCAGAATCCCCTCCCTCCCCTGCTGCCCACACTGCTTTGGATGCAGCCCAGGACACGTTTGGCTCTCTGGGCTGGGAGTGCCCATGGCTGGGTCATGTCCAGCCTCTCAGCCACCAGCACCCCAAGTCCTTCTCCCCAGGACTGCTCTCCATCTGTCGGTGATGATACTGGGGTTTGTCCTTAACACTTGGTCTTGTTAAACCTCATGAGATTCCCATGGGCCCACTTCATGAGCCTGTCTAGATTGCTGTGGATGTCATGTCCTTGAGGTGTGTCAACAGCGTCGCTCCTCTTTTCCAGAGTACTGCAGCATACGTACCATGTTTGTGAGGTACACCTCTGTGAACTGGCATGTGTTTGCCACTCTACTTGTGAGAAAATGAAGTTTATCAGCAAATGTCTGGACAGACATCAGTTTTGTGCTTGTGTGCAGGTGGCAGAGAGAGCATAAAACTGATATCCATGTTTTCTGTGGTGGAAGGTATGGCTTCAGTATTCTCTTATCTCATGCCATTCTCCTAGTAATCATCTCATCCTCCTTGCTTTTAGTGTTGTCAACTACTACTCACTTTTTTCTACTCAGCTATACCAAGAGTCTTATTTTAACTCACTTGGTTAAAAAAAAAAAAAAAGAAAATCTGTGCTCCTTAATGACGTGCAGCCAGTGCATCACAGCACAGACACTTTGTACTTCCTTTTCTGATGTGATGCTCTCTGGATTTTGAAAGTGTTCCACTTCCTTTGGTGTTTGTCACTTCCCTCCCGTATTGATGCAGCAGGGCTAGGAATGGTGGAGGAGAAGTAAGTGCAAACTCTGTTCCTGAGGATTTATTTCTCTAGCCACGATAATTATACCTGCTTTTACGGAGAGGGCCATAGTATAGGGTTTTGGTATCTGCAGCATGTGAATCTCTTTACATGGAGAATATATATTGGAACCACCATGTGTTGAGATGTACAGTTTAGTTTAGGTCTTTGAGCACATTAACTCAGCTTTTTCACACCTGCTGCCAATTAAGGCAAATACCTGTGAGTTGAGTATGCCTGTACATAGATTTGTATACATATACAGAGAGGTAACTTTAAAACTTTGAATTTTAGTATGAGCTTAGATGATTATTCTTTCTTTTTCAAGGGAAAAGTGATGTTGTGCTTTCATCTGAGGGCTGGTTTTTGTCATTATTTAGGATTGATAGTAAAGATGATATCATCTGGTCCTGAAATTATCTTCTGTCTTGTAGTTCTGTTTCCAACTCTTTCCACTTCCTTTAAAATTTACTACTTTAGTCCTGTTTTTCCAGCTGACTCTGAAACTTGGAATTAGTTTAAAACATCTATTCAGATTTTTTTTTTTTATTATTTTGAGTTAAGGAAGAGACAAGACAGGAGCAAAGAAGAGTTTGTAAAATGTTAGAAGAGTGTTTTTCTTTGTTTATTTTGTGCTTTACCAAGAAGTGGTAGAAAATACCACGATCCTACATAGTAATCAACTTTTATGTCTATTACACAACAAACATAGAGTTAGGCAGTGTGTTTCAGCTGTTGAATTGGCTAGGAATCATTGTTTTTATAATGTTATGAAGATGTTTCATACTGAATATGTAGCCTAAAGCCCAAAACGTGGAGATGTTAAAGCAGCTCTTGCTATCATAAGGAAGGATTCAATCAGTATATTTTTAATTTATGAATTCTCTTAAGTGGAAGGAATTTTCTTTGGTATTGTCTTTCAGGACATAGAAACACACACTGTTTCTTAGAAAAAAGATAAGAACAAGGATGTAGAATTAGGCCAGAAGGAGACATTAACTTCATATGCCTTCTTCAGCAGCACAAAGAGCAGGCAGCATTTCTACAAAAGAAACATGGCTCTACTTCCTCCCTGTAGTGCTAGCACACACTCTCCTCCTCACCTTGTATACCAAGTTCATCTATATTTTTCTGCTTACAGCATGTAATATCTCTGCTTAATGAGGACACCAGCTCTGTAAACACCCCTCCGGTCTTTCTTGCTCTTCTCTACCCTGACATTCCTTGATCTACCATTTTGTGTTCTTGACATCCCCACATGGTACTCTGGTGCCCCTGTGGCCTCATCACACCATCCCATTACATACTTCTTGACTTGGTGCATGCACACTCAGACCCTGCTCTCTGACTACCTTCTATGGCACATACATGCTTGTTGATGCTGTGGTTGTGCTCTTGCACGTGCCGAGCATTTCCATGTTGCTCAGAGAGGACTGGATACTTGGGAGGAAGGAAAACTGGCTGTACCTGCCTCATGTACAGGCATGTGTCTTGTAGTGCTAGACAAATCTTTGCCTGTAGGCAGAGTAGCAAACTGTTCTGCTTCATATCACTTCCATGGGATTTGCATACCCCAGGTCTTGGGAAGTTGTTAAACATGAAGTAAAATGAGACTATGTTTGCAAAGGCTAGTTATTGGAATTTTAACTCAAGGCATTCCAGCTTCCAAATTTGAAATCTGACCAGAACTAGAATACAAAAGGTGGGGGATTTTTGAAGAATGTGATTGAAAAATACCTGTATATTCTGCCCTTGTTGCAACTTGTGAAGCTCTTAGTGTCAGTTTTCTGTGAGTAAAGATGACTGTCAGTGTATTAATTTTTTTTAAATTAAGCATCTATCTTTTACTTTATTTGAGATTCTATTTGATCATCACTAGGCCTGAAATGTATTACAGTTATTGACATTTCAGAACTTAGCCAAATTACATTAGTGATCCCATTACAAATTTAAATGACCCTAGTGCTTTGGATTTTTAAGTTATAGGTGCCATGGGGAGAAATATCTTTTTAGTCTTGACTCCAGTGTGACAGTGACACTTGCTGGAATGTGATATAAATATTTTTAAAATTTAGATTTTACACTAGAATGACTTCTTATGGTCAAATTTCCCAGCTGGTTTTGGTTCAGTTTAGAATAAGACAGCTTTTGGTCTTCATCAGTTGGAATTTTAATATACATGGAATGGGCAAAAACAAATACAGTCTTGGTTGAAGTTGTTTGCTCAGAGGTTGGTGTGATAGCTAGCTGATAAATTGGAAAAACTTCCCATCCCTTTGCCCTGTTTAAAGCAAGGCTGAGCAGGTGAGATCTACTAACTTAAGAAGTGCAGAAAAGAGTTAGATCAGAATTTAGAGATGAAACAGGCTCAGATAGGGAATTCTGAAGAGTGTTTGGTGCTTTTAAAAAGTGCTTCGTACACATCTGTGTGATTTTTCACTTAAATACTTCTTGATAAGGTAATTAATGAAAGCCACCAGAATTGTGCATGATATATTCACCATATGTTCCTGTTTTGCTTAAGAAACTACTTCAGAATAATAAACATCTAAGTCTACTTGTATGCCTTGGTGTATCTGAGTGGTTAAGTGAAACAAGCTTAAAAATAGCTTACTTTGATCCCCCTTCCACTTTTCAAAGCACAATTCAGACTTTTTAAAATATTTTTTTTAATTATGGAAAAATGACTTGTGTGTGTATTTAATGCAAATAAATAATAAATACAAATAAAAATAATTCTGCAATTACTTTATATGCAGATGTAGTGAATCTTTCAAACTCTGGCAAAATGTCTAATATTGGTTTAAAGACAAGATTAATTTTTAAGTAACCATTTAAATGTGTTTCTACCAAACACTGAGAATGATCTTTTGATCTCTAAAATGTGCAAGATAAAAGAGATAAAAAATATTATTAAAAGTAAGATCTCCTGTGTGCTGATACAAACAGTAGTTAAACCAGGATCTAATCTCTTCACTTTATTCAAGTATTAAATTTAGTGTGTGCTTTGAAACCAGGATGTTTCTGGAAATTTATGAATATTTTAAAACTATCCTCCAGATACGTATGTATTCTTACTTCAGTGAAAGACATTTCTTACTTTTACTATGCTTTCATTTTATAATATAACTTTGTTTTTTATGATATAACTTTTATAATATAAGTTGCATTTTCTTTTTCTCTTGAACACTGATAATTATACCACAAGCAGCTTTCTCTTTTGACAGGGCAGCTTGTAAGTAGAGAATATATTGTACATTTATGTATGCTTTGCCTCTAATGGTTGGCTAGGAAAGTAGTATACAGGAATATTGCTGCTTATATTAGACAGCACTGGGAATCATTGTCTCTTGGAAAGCCTAGCCAGTTAAGATGAAGTTAGTTTTCAGTATGCAGATGTATTTTTAATAGATGCACATTGTGTGCTAAAGTGTGTCCCAGAAATAATGTGGGGATGACTCCAAGGAAAAACTATGACATTAATATTTGGTTCAGCATTATGTGAATGCTTATTCCTTCTTAGTAAATCTGTCACATTTTTGATACCATACAGATACACCAACAAAGCAAAGACTACTACTGCTATAGTACTACTACTGATTTCTACTTCTATTTATTGATGATTACTTTTTAATATATTTTCTTTCACAGGTAGAGTTTTCAAACAGTTTATTTTAACGGATTTCAGAAACCACATATATATGTGTGTGGTTTAGGAAAAATGAACCATGATTAAATGCTTTAAATGTCAATGTAATAGGTGTTATTGAAGAGTCACGGCCCTCAGGTCAAGTCCCCCATGACTGGAAAAAGGGAAACATTGTACCCATGTTGAAAAGGGACAGAAAGCTGAAGTCTGGGAACTAGTGACCCATGAGCCTCACCTCTGAGCCTCACTTCTGTGCCTTCCCTCTGTGAGGAACAGATCCTTCTAGAAGCTGTGCTGAGGCACATGGAGGACAGGGAGGTGATTCAAGACAGCCAGCATGGCTTCACCAAAGGCACGTCCTGCCTGACCAACCCACTGGCCTTGAATGATGGAATTGACTCCATCAGTGGTCAAGGGAATAGCTACACATTTCATTTATCTGGACTTCTGGAAAGCCTTTTGCAGAGTTCCCCACAACACCTTTGTTTCTAAAGTGGAGAGAGATGGATTTGATGGACGGACTTTTCAGTGGATGAGTAGTTGGTTGGATGGTGGCATCCAGAGTGTAGTGGTCAATGGCTCAGGGTCCTGATGGATGTCAGTGACAAGCAGTGTGCCTCAGGGGTCTCTTCTGGGACCACTGTGATTTAGTATCTTCATTGATGACATAGATGAGGGGATTGAGTTCACCTGCAGCAAACTTAGATGATAACAAGATGAGTGGTGCAGTTGACACACCTGAAGGATGGGATGCTATCCAGAGGGAGCTGGACAAACTTGGTAAGTGGGTCCATGAGAATCTCGTGAAATTTAAAAAAACCAAGTGCCAGGTGCTGCACCTGGGTCAGAGTAACCCCTTGTATCAGCACGGGCTGGGGTTGAGCAGATGGAGAGCAGCCCTGTGAGAAGGACTTGGGCATGGGCACTCCCAGCCCAGAGAGCCAAACGTGCCCTGCGCTGCATCCAGAGCAGCGTGGGCAGCAGGGGAGGGAGGGGATTCTGCCCCTCTGCTCTGCTCTGGTGAGAGCCCAGCTGGAACCCTGCATCCAGCTCTGGGGTCCCAGCATAGGAGGGAAAGGGAACTGTTAGAGTTGGTCCAGAAGAGCCATGAATATGATTTGAGGGATGGAGTACCTTTCCTGTAAAAAAAGTCTGAGGGAATTAGAACTGTTCATCCTTCAGGATGGCCTACTGTGACATTCAATTTTCTGAAGGGAGCCTGTAAGAAACATAGAGAGGGACTTAAAACTGAAAGAGAGCAGGTTTAGTTTAGATATTAGGAATAAATTATTTACTTTTTGGGACTGAAAGTGATTGCCCAGAGAAGCTGTGGATGCCCCATCCCTGGAGATATTCAAGGCAGTGTTGGATGGGCCTGTGGACAACCTGGTCTAGTGCAAGGTGTCCTCGAAGGAGGCAGGAACTAAATGATCTTCAAGGTCCCTTCCATCCTCAGGATGCTCAGATCTTGTAGTAATGGCATATCGGAACAATAATGATTCAAATGTGACTGTAAGGCATGGTCTTTTGTATATATATATCACTGCAATATGTAGGTATCCCTTGCAAACCTTTTATACTTTTCCTCTTGCACTTCTTGCTTCATATTTTTTTCGTACTTAAATGAAAACAACTAGGTGGGGGCCATCTTTATCTTTTACTTCTGTAGAAGAAAGCAGAAGTGATAGTTTTATGACTTGATATAACACTGCTAGGCAAAAATTGACTTGTATGATTTGTCTTCAAGGATAATTCCTTTGTATGAAAAAATCTTTAAAGTGCTTTAGTGTTAAGTGGAGGTTCCTTCTGAATACACTATTGTTGGTTGTGGAGTAGCAGTCTTTCGGCTCCAGTAGGGAGAAGAAAAATTCAAGTGTCATTAAGTGTTATTGCCATTGAGTATAACATGCTTCTGAAAAGGATGCTATTTTCTGACTGAAGTATGGTTTGGAGTAATAGCATCTCTAGTTAATTCAGGCATGCGATTTGTAGTGCCTGAAAATCAAAGTGAAGTCAGGGTGAAGGGTCTTTTTGTTGCTTTAATGTAGGATGATGCTTTTGCCTAATCTACTTGTGTTGAACATACGGAATATTTGAATTTGGAGTGATCCTTCTCCTGGAGAAGAAGTTGTAACAGCTGAAGAAAAGTGCTACATTACCACTCCTTTTTGCTTAACAGCATGTAAACAGATTCCTATGCAAGTGCTGAGTAGTGACCTTTGTGGGTGCTCCTGAATGAGTATCTCCAGCCACAGGTATAAGCGTGGGAATTCAGCCTTGTAGAACAAGGAACGGAGGTCATTTGGGTTGACCTGGCTCCACTCCCCTTTTAGGAGGGATCTATACTTAACAATTGACTACCTTAAGAGCAAGAAAGGCATGTGTGCTTTATTACTGCATTTGACACTATTTTTATTTGAATCTTGACAGCGATAGCTGACAAATGGAAGACTTTGTCTTCAAATTGGTAACTGCAGAAGGAGCAGGAGCTCTTTTAAATCTTGTCATGTGTGTGCAATGTACATGCAGGAAGAAGGAGAGGAAGGGAGCTCAGACACTAATGGGTCAGTCCTAAGGGAGGACAGGTCTTCCAGAAATAGAAGAAACAGTATGCACTGAGATGACAAGGAAGGCTACAGGAGCATAATTATGTATAGATTGTACATTCAAAGCTGAGTGGTGAAGTAGTAATCACCTGGGCAAACAATGAGTTTCTGGAATTCTGTTTTTTCATATCATAGGTTGGTGGCAATACTGTGGGCATTTTTGTTTGAGACAGAGCTTCCTTTCTGCCTTTCATTCCTGGTCCTGCCCTAGTCCTATTTTCCCCCTTATCCTTGCATTTTCTGCATAAAAGGTCCTGACTGATAAAATGTTACCTGGGCAGGATCGGGACTGTGTGCTGGTGTTTTGAACTCAGGCAGTTGTGTGGGTTCAGGCAGTAATTGTCCAAAAGATTGCTATAATTGTGATAAACTTAGGCATTGCCAAAATAGACTTTTCAGAATTTTCCTCTTTGATATTCATGCCTGTTAAGGTGAGTGGGGCATAATAAAGAAAATTTTTGTTTCTGCTGCAACATTCAAACCAATGCACAGGTAATCAGTTAGACAATTGATCTGTAACTGGGCTAAGGGAGCTGTGACTGTGTCTTTGGAGCCATGTACCAAGCACTGAGCTTGATTTTCGTGTTTCAGAGAGATTTTTTTTGTTTGATTTTGTTCCTTTTTAAACAAAAATACCAATTTTTCCCATTGGTGGCATTCTTTCTATGTTTATGACTTCCTTTTACCTGTATCAGAGTTGCTGGTCTTTGCTCTGATAGCACTTCATGCTTTAAAAAGTCTCTGGAGATAGTCTCTCTAAATATGGAAATACGTGCTTTACAATTAAGCATCTTTCCTGATGGCGTGTCAGCACTTCGTGCAGAAACATGAAATTTGTGCATGCAGTTGTGTAGTTCTACATTCAATCTTTGTAAGCACTGTTTCCACACAATGATGTTATGGCCCTATTTTTGTTATTAAAGTAAGTGTAATTTCTGTTGAGTATTGAAAAGAATAAATAATTTTATTTTCTTTCAGAAACTCAGTAGTGATTACACTAGCATTTTTTTTCAATCCTCAATGCCTTTTGTATAATTTCAAAATAATAATAATTTACATAGATGATACATATTTCACTCCATTGTAACAGTGATGTGATCTTTCTTCCTCTCCAGGAATTGTGGTGCTTGGATTAAACAGATCTCATGCCAAGAATGCACTTAGCAAAAATCTTGTAAAAATGGTAAGTGAAAAGAATAGTTTTTACTATAAAGGTGAAGTATTGGAATGAAGCACTTTAAAAAGTGTTTGGTGATTCCCCTTCCTCCTTTTCTCTGTAGATGTCAAAAGCTGTGGATGCTTTGAAATCTGATAAGAAAGTACGAACTGTTGTATTCCGGAGTGAAGTCCCGGGGATATTCTGTGCTGGTATGCAAACTTAATTTTCCTAAAAAGCTGGAAATCTGTATTCTCTTATTGCACTAACAAAAAAACAAAACAAAAACCAAAGGCCCAGATTCCAAGGAAACATGTCTTTTTCGTATATTAATCTCAGTAACAAACAAAACATTTTTAAATTATTTTCCTCAATTGCTAACACAAATCAAATATTGGGTTTATTCCTTCTGTGTCATAAAGTATTTCAAAATATATAATAGTTTAACCATGATAGTGAAAAATCATTTAATTGATCTAGAAACTCTTGCCAGTATGTCAAAATGAGGTGCAAATAATTTGAGGCCATATAAAGAGGCTTTGTAGAAAGCTGTGTCAAACCTTTCTTTTAAGTGCATTAACTTGAACTTTTAATTAAAGAAACATATGTAAACTTAAAATTTCATGATGAATATGCATGTTACTGCAGCCTGAATGTATTCTCAAATTAAAAACAAATCAAAACAAAAAGTACACATCCCAGCCCACAAATCCAACAGTATATAAATCTTGCCAAAGTGCTCAGAAAAGCAAGAGCTCTCAGCTACCAGATGCTGGGAAACAGAATTCGCTGACAAGTCAAGATCAATTCATACAGCAGTATCTTTTATGAATATCAAGCGAATAGTCTTCTTATTTAAAAATGTTTCAACCAGATCTTACTTTATTCAAATTTAATTTACATCCATTTGAAACGGAAAACAGACGTAAAAGAACAGTTTGTTCTTTCAAGAGAACAGTTCAAGAGAACAGAACTAGAAGAACAGTTTGTTCTTTCTAATGCATTAATAAAACTGTCAAGAAAGAGATCAGTTCTGAAATTTTATTTTTCTGATCCTTTTTGTAGTTGTTATTCTTGATAGCCCAAATAACATAATTAGTTTAGTTCTAAATGCAAAATAGTCTTTCCAGTTTTTAAATATGTAGCGTACCTAAGCACTTTTTGTTAAGTTTAAAATTCTTCTTCTGGCTTTTAGTAGGCCTGTTCTCATGCTGATACAGTTTTCACTTACAAGACTTGTGAAAATAATTGTCTTGGAAAAAAGGGAATAATCAATTCAGTGCTTAGTAATACATATAAATAGGTTAAATGTGTGTGTATTAATCAGCATATTTAATTTAAAGGTTGTATCTTGTTTTAAATCAAGAAGTTTTAAGTTTTAGTCATCTCAGAAAAAAACCTCTAGTTTTTAAACTGTTGAGGAATGAAGCATCAGAGCAACACATGCAAATGATGTTTCAAGTTAAATGTTATGTACTTGAAATAAAACATGGCTGTTGGGGTTTTTTAAAAATGTTTTTTATTTGACATTCTTGAATTTTGTAGTAGTGGTGTATTGGAAATAGGAGGGCAGAAATACTTATTTTAAGGGAGAGTATCTCAGGTATGCTTCTATTATTGTTCTTACGAGCTCCAAGTATGCTTCCAGTATTCTTTGTTAGCTGCCTTTTCCAAGCTGTTTTGGGATAAAGATTTAACATATTCATTGCTGCTTGTTTATCTGGCTTAGAAAGCCAAGCAATTCAGAGTATGTATTAAGACATAACAACAGAGAACATACCAGGACATTAGGAAGGAAAATTAGTCCTGAAAAGAAGATTGTGAAAGACAAAGGCTGGGTAGCTATATTGGGATCTTAACCCGGGGAGTAGAGACGGGGTGTGAACTAGGTGGCTCTAATTTTAAAAAAGTGAGGGGTGAAACAAGTGTCCTAAGAAAGGAGATTCCTGTAGCTGAACAAGTGAAATAAATGGTGTTCTAACAGTGGTAACTGAAATTTAGAATGAAACAGAATTCTTGAGGCAGAGTTTGTTGATGAAAATTGCACAGTGGATGGATGGATTGCTTCAGTAGGTGACTTTAATGGGTGTCTCTAAAGAGAATGAGAATAAAGGAAGCATAATGAGATCTGGAAAAAACAGGTTAACAGCTTAGGGAAGTAAGATGAGGAGAGGAACATACTGGATGTAAGAAGGCAGTTTCTGGAGGGAACTCAGGAAATTCAGTAGAACAGAAGAAAGTGTTTTCAAAATTAAATGTTAAAGGAGAATATGTTACTTCAAGAACATTTAATTTCCTTAAAAAATGCAAGGATCATCTTGTGAAATGTCACATTTTCTTATGCCTTATAGTGCTATTTAGTTAGGCTAAACCTGGAATGTTTTTATTTTTTGTATTTCCTCAATAATGTTTTCTTGCTAACATGTGTGGGAATGTATGTTTTTAAAAATACACTTTTATGATTATTTTTTGGACCACCATCTGATGTTTTACAGACCGCATATTGGGAAACTTTGTCCTAGAATGTAGTTCCCTTTTATGTGTGGAATGAAGTCCAAGATCATTAAATCCTGCCATTCCTTAGCTATCAACACATATCTGTGAAAGCCACAAGCCAAGTGTCTTGTTTCCTTCTAAGGCCTAGTCCACAAAACATGACATCCAGCCATTTTTCTGAAAGTAGCAGTGTGGATGATTAAAATATTTAAACTCTTTTGATGACTGATGTAGATTTGGGTATGATTTCAAATTATGATATTTTCACACGGTGAAATAGGAGGGGGACAAAAATGGAATTGTATAAAAGAATGTAGAGATGTGCCAGAAATCATATCCTTTCATTTCTGCATAAAAATTCACTTTGAGTCTTTACCTACTCTTTTCTTTGTGTCTCTTTTTTAATACTTCATACATCCATGGGTGGAGAAAGCTCCTCATTAATGCTCTAGCACTGATCAAAAGGGACGCCCAGAAGTCAAAGCCTTGAATGTCTGGGGTTAAGGGTGTCTGTGATTATGCATAGGCTATGTCTTTGAGTAATTATGTCTGTAAAGGCTTCTTGTGCTTCCATTAGAAATGCTCTGGCACGGAGTCACTTCTTGGCTCCTTTCTTTCTACATCTGAAATCAAGTAAGTTAAGTATTGGTCTTTCTGGAGTGAACATGTATGACCAGTCCTGGCCTATGTAAGCTGAGGCTATGTACTTGCACCATTCTGCAGCCATAGTAGGTGAATCTGTAAAGGAGTCTTTTTATTTCCTGACAGTGTTCCATTCTTGAGGAAGGCATAGGCTTATGCATGGAATAAGGCAGATGTCCCATGTGTAAAATATCTGTGATCAAGTAATGATGGGCTGTGCTGTGTTCACACAAGGTGGAAAATTACATTCACATAGGCAATTTGAATAGCTTGATTTTTCATTATTAACATGATTTTGACATATGTATATTAGTGATACTGCTGAGGTGCTTTTTGTGAGCAGATTTTTAGGCTTTTTTCATCTTCAAAATATTTGTAGAGATAAGTCTGCGTAACAGTGTTGGATGATACAGTACTGGGAGGAAGAGAGGAAGCAGTATCCTCAAGTTTTTTCAAAATCTAATTTTGCGTTGGTGTGTTTGCAGAGTAGATAAGGTTTGAAGAGACTTCAGTGATGTCATCTGGTCTGACCTCACTACTCAATCAGAGTTATTCTGGAGACAGTCTTAGGGCTTCTTCTGATTTTAATTACATGAGGTCAAAAAAAAGTACAAATAAAATACTTGTTTAAGAGCAATTTTTTCAGTTTTCAGAGAGTATTTGAGAATGGCTTTCCTCTGAAGAGAATTGAACAAGCTAATATTGTACCTTAAAGCTTTTGTTGTTCAATTTTTTAAGGCTTTGAATAGAAGCTGAGATAATATTTATAAAACTTCTAGTTATTATAGAATTTTACATTTGGATATGTTTTGGCTGAAGCTGAAGACTGCTGCATGGTTCTAGGTCTCCTGCTTTCTTCTGTTTTTTCCTATCTCACCCACTCTTGTCAGTATGTTTGATGACGTGAAATAGGGATTATGCTATATTTTGCAATTGAAAACTATGGGATCAAGTAATAATGCTTCCTTTTAAACAGTTTTATGTGTTGATGGTTATAGTGATTAAAGAAACAGATTCTGATTATATTCTTTTCCTTCTACCTTTTTGCTTTCTATTTCTTGTATTGTTGTTTTTCTTGGTTATGTCATGTTCCTCCATCCCTCTTCATGTCCGGTCAAGAAAGCATAAAAAACCATATTCTTCATGTATTTGTTTCAGGTAGTAACTTACTGGCCCATAGTCCATTGGTTCAATTTACAGCTCATGCTGATAAATAAACCCCCTTGCTACTGTTTTACCATTCAGAGTAGTACCTTTCGTGCCTGAACCAGGTACAACTGCTTAACCAGGACAGTTGCTTAACTCTTACTGTCCAAGTCCAGTCATAGATCATTTCTCTTAAAAATCCACATGTGAGTTGTTCTCAGTTTCCCTGCATCCATCTGTTCTCTGTTGATATGCAGAAAAAAAGCCTACTATCTCCTTTAGGAGAAAAGGACTAGAGGAACGCACTGCTTCTGGATTTTGATTTGCCTGGGAGAGTTAGGAGAGCTTTCTGTTTTAACTTGTAACTTCTTGAGACTTTTGTGGTGACTGTGTTTAGAGGGTAAGTATTTAGAACTGTCTCTCTTCAGGATTGGTTTTTCAAAGTGAGCTGGACTGTATGATAGATATTTTGAGGTTGATGGGTTATTTGCTTTGTATATGTGTGCATACGAAGAGAGCAAGCTTTGAAACAATTTTTACTGTTCTTTGGAGACCTTAGTTCAAAAATCTTTGAGAGATATCAGAATATAGACAGTTAACTTTTTGCTGTTTTTGTAACAGGCTTTCAAGACAGTTGAAAAATTTTGGTATTTGAGCTCTTTAGACCATTTTGACCTAAAAGTTACTGCAGCTCGGCCAATAAAGTCCCTTCTTGGAAAAGCAGAAGAAATCTCTGTGCCAGAAAAAAAATCACCATTTGAATCTGTGGTATGAGTAAAGCCAACCCAAATGCTTTTCCTGTTGGCATAATTTGTCTGCATCAAAATTTTGTTTCCATCAGAGCTGAATTGGCTATATGGAGTTTAATTCCTGGCTGCCACTTCCAGCTGGTGCAGTTTTTCTGGCAGAAGTTTATGAAGCAGACAAGCCTGGTAGAGCAGATCCTTGCAGACTTCTTTGTTTATGAGGTTTTAATATGGAGGAGTAGAGGAGTTTCATAATAGCTCTCAAATACTTGACCTACTCTTATTTTTATAGAACTAGCAGGAGTAGTAGGGAGGCATTACTGTGGGTGTAATCTCCTTTTTTCTTGCAGTCTCTGTTATGCAAGCAAGAAGAAGTGTATACTTTCCCAGACCATATTTGGTTCTCCAGATTTCAGCTCCTGCACCAGAAACTGAGAAAAGATTTTGTGTATTACTCCACTCTTCCCTCTTAAGCATTCAGATCACACATGAAGATGTTTTAGTGTCTTCTGAATATTTCTGTTGCTGCATGTACCTTTCATTTCCCCAGATAAATGCCTTATGATGTAGACTGTAGCTGGGTTCTTTCCTCTTTCTCATTCCAAGCTTTCACCAGTGTTCAGATGCCAAGCGCTGTAGACAATTAGACTCAACAACAGTTGCATTTCTCCTAGATCAACATCAGTGACATGAAATACGTTAGGTTGGTCAGGTCAGCCATGTGGCAGCTCTGTCTTGTGAGTGTGCACAGTCATCTGTTACATTTGGGTTCTACGGCTTGCTTTGTCCAATGTAGGTGATTTTGCTTCTTAATTTTGATGTCGTGTTTCTGGATGATTAATTCCCGTCATTATTTTCTAGAGTGCATGTTGAACAACTGAGCCAATAGAGAGTGCAGTTAGGATTGAGGTTTGATCCTCTAGTCTATATACAGAAAAAAATCCCAGTAAGAAAAACTGGTTTAAATATCTTTCTTTTGGAAGTACCTTAGTCATCTAACTCCAAATGCTCCTCTACTACCTGACAACACATACTAAATTTCAGAAGTAATTAGAATGACAGTGGATTTTTCAGAGCTAAAAAATGCAGAGAGGAGTTTTCCAGGAGGTTCTTCAGTAAGAATATGAAAATCTAACAAAGTTCATTTTTTTTGATTTGCAGAAGACTGACCCATTCCTGATGAGGAAGCAGGCACAAAGAATATGATAGGAAATTGGGTGAGACTGTACTCAACAGTGCAGTCTTCAAATCAGCATCTAATCGACTAGGAAATTTTATGTTAAGAATCACTTGTCTGTCTTCTCATTGGTTGGTGCAATGCCTTACTTGAGAAAATGATAGAATTTGGTTTCCATTTGTTAAGATTTCTGAAAGTTATTCTCCAGATGGGAATACAGCTTTTAAACTAATATATATAGTTCACATGAGCCTCTCTGAGAAAAGTCCAGGAGCTGTCCTGGTACTTGACAGAGCAAGCTGCATCCAGTTCCAAAACAGACCCGTGACTGCCCGATGCTGAATCTTTAAGAGATGCTGCTGGCATCTCTGTGATAACATATATATTAAAAATTGTGAAGAGCCATGTGCAGCAGCCATGAGAGAGGAGTGAGAAAAATATGGAAGAGGAACAGCCCTGCAGACCCCCAGATCAGAAGCAAGGAAGGGGAGGAGGTGCTTAAGTGCCAAAGGAGAGATTCCCTTGCAGCCCAAAGACAAGACCATGTCATAGCAGGTTGTCATCCTGGAGCTCATGGAGGATGAATCTGGAGCAGATATCCACAGTGCAGGCCATGAGGAACCCCAGGCTGAAGCAGGTAGACACACCCTAATGGAAGCTGCAGCTCCTGAAGAGCCCAGTCAGGAGCAGGGTCCTGGCAGAGCTGTGACCTGTGGGAGAGCAGCCTATACAGGACCAGATGCTCTGGCAGTTGTGGCCCATGGGGGACCAATGCTGGAGAAGGACTGTGCCCTGTGGAAAGGACCATGCTGAAGCAGATCCTGAAGGACTGTCTCCCGTGGGAAGTCCTGGGAAAGACTGTATTGTGTGGGAGAGATTCTGTGCTGGAGCAGGAAAAAAGAGTGAGGAGGAAAGAGTAGCAGGGATGAAGTGTTATGGTTGAATTGCAAGCCCCACTCCTCCTCCCTTTTGCTCTGCACAATGGTGGGGAGGGGTGGGGGAGTTAATAACAAAGTTAAGCCAGGAAAAAAGGAAGAAAGAATGGTGGGGAGAAGGTTTTGTTTTTGTTTCTCACTGTGTACCTTTTATTGCCACTAAATTAAATTTATCTTTCCTAAGTCCAGTCTGTTTTGGGCATGATGGTAGCAAATGAGTGATCTCCCTTGATTCACGAGCTTTTAATTGTATTTTCTTTCCTATCTTACTGAGGAGAGGAACTGGCAGAGAGCCTAAGTTAACCTACACATCCAGTTATTTTCCAGATTTTTTTTTATTGTCCAGATTTTTCAAAGTAAGATTGAGGGAAGACCTTTATTCTTGAAGAGCTATGAATTGAGGTTGGATTAGTTATATAAAGTCTCAGAGGAAATGGTGTAAAAAATAGTCTAAAATAAAAGTAGTCAGGAAGATTTTTCTCCAGTTGAGTGAGTAGTGACCAGAGCTGTGTAATAAGTATGCTATAAAGGTTAAAGTGGAATATCTTCAGCAGGGAAGACTAAATCTGTAACTACTTGGTTCTTTTTTCTGTTCCTTACTTGAGGGGCAGGATTTTTTTTCTTAAGGCTTGTGTATGGCTTCTGTTTAGATGACTCAATCTTCCTACCTTGTGTGCCGTGAAGACTTGTGTATGAAATATATTGTGTGTCCTTTTCCAGTTTGGAAGTGCTCTAATGACAACTTCAGTTTAGTTACTCCTTTAGTATCAGGAGCAATTTATGAAAATATTGTATTTCTGTCTGAGAAGGGATTCCATTGTTTCACTGAATACAGATGGTTTGAATTGAAGGTACTTTCAGCCAGTGTATACTTGTCTCCTGTGTCAAAGATTTCTAAGGGTCTAGTGAAAGTAAAGACAACTTAATTCATAGCTAATATTACCATAACATAAAGCTTTTTTTTTAAAAAAAAGCTTCTGGCAATTGGATATATATATATTCAGCTGTAATGCTAGTTGTGGATATTTCTATGCCATTTTTCTTCCTTTTTTGGTCTTGAATGACCTGTGGACCATAGCTTACTATGATTTGTGCATACAAATAAAAAAAAAAATTAAAATCAGGCTATTAGTGAAAGATAAATTGTGAGCTCTAGCTAGAGAGTCATCTTTTTAGCAGTATTTTTCTTTGATTGATGCAATTTTGAGATTTGCTTTTTCAATATGGTGAAACAACATCTGACTTCCTTCTCTTCTGTGGCTTGTGACATCTGATAAAAAAATGGAACTGTAAAAGTTTATTTATTCCAATGATACAAGCATTCTTCTTTTTCCTTCGTCAATAGGATTGAAGCCATCTTGAACTTGAGATCCATGCTGTTACTTAAAATTGACTAAAAAGATCCAAATCTGTCTGATTTGGTTCTCTGGTTGTATGGTGAGCTTTGCCAAACCAAATCAACATTTTGTAGAGTTACCTAATTTGATTGATCAAGCTAGTGCTTTACTGGTATAATATTTACCAAACGCTGGACTCTGCAATACAGTTATGTGGAAACACAGCACCTACTTCAGTCACTGGAAATGTGAGATTATTTTGTGTGATGGATATCTGTCTTTAGAACTCATTTTGAGCAACAGAAGGTTATACTATATTTGGTATCATTCAGCTGGCTTATGTGTTCTGGGGAGTATACAAGCAGGATTAAAGTGTATCTTTGGCTATTGGAGTCCATGGTGTTTACCTGCTGATTAAAAAATATATTTAAAAAAATTTCTGTTTTAGTATTTTAACAAATTGCCCTGGGCTTTTAGTCCATTACAGCAAACACACACAATTAATGTGTGTATTTTATGGAAATATTTTTTCCAGTGAAAGCCACCTAAAATCCTTAAAATATTAAGTTCTAGGTAAAAGATCTATTACTGAGGTAGCGGTATTTGGTTAGTTCTTTTTCCAGAGGAGGGTAACAAGAAGGGGAGTGATTTTCCTAAAGCTATGAAAAATTATAAAAGCATGGGAAAAAATGATCCAATTGAATCCCTAAAATTGTCAAATTGAAATATTTGGTACAAAGTAATTTGTTATGTCTGGTGAAGTAGTTACAAATAAATATACTGATGATAAGAGAAGTTTATTTGTTTGGACTCTGTCTATGCCAATCAGAATCATGCTCAGGATATCCTCTAGGTAGCTGTACAGAAAACCTAGGGAGACAAATGTCTGAAAGAAACAGTTGGCCATTTTTGGACTGCCTTCCTACACCTTGTTTATATTATGTTGAGTAAAAATTTTGGAGGTGTAGCTTGCTTTTTATAATAGTAAATTGAGGATTTGAGTCTAACTTTAGAGCTAAGACTTTTATAACCAAATGACTGAAAGTCATTTAATGAATGAAAATAAGTATAACCATATAGCTTACAAATAGGTAAATCAAGTATCATCCCGAACAGCTGGAGAACTTCAAAAGTTTCTGGAGATGCTTGAAATTGGTGCAATGCTCTAGATCTTTTGGATTGTTACAGAAATAATAAAGAAGTTTCCAGAGTAGAAATTTGTAGTGACTTAGTGTCCAAACTTGATACAGGCAGGAACGGTGAATATCTGGGATATGCAACTTCAGCATATCCCAGAATTTAAATAAAAGTGACATCTTGATGATTATGAAGCAATGAAAGGTACCTCACTGGAGTACCTCGCCTGACTACCTAGAACAGAGAAACACACATACAGATCTTACTTATAATGCTATAATGAGTTTTCAAACAGTGAAATATTTTCTGGAGTGGATATACCAGAACAGACTAAATTAAAATTGAAAAGATACCAGATGATGCGGAAGATTTTATATTGGGAAAACTGTGTTGTGCAGTGTCCCTAGATGGTTGGACAACTTGTTTTCCCATTTGCTCTTATAAAGAGGCTGTGCTTTCTGGATATTTTATGTAAATATTTTGAGAATAATCAGAAAATACTTTCCTTTGTTTGTCTTTTTTTTTAAATATGCTTCTCAAGGGTTTGCTCCTCTGATGTCTTTGGTGATGTCACTGGCTTGTTGCAGTTTTGGTGATGTCACTGGCTTGTTGCAGTTTTGGCTGCTTGGGAATGTATCTTTAGTGGCTATGTATGTGCTGCAAGTGCAGTGCCTTTCATTTTTGACTTTAAAAAGTTGTTCTATGCTTTTTCTGTAAGGTTTATCCAAACCCATATTTCTTAGGTTGCATGAGTTAATGAATTCCTATATTTCATATAGTTGTTATAGTTAGGTTTGACTTTTGGAATATAGTCCTTGTGGAACTGCTTAGGACTGCCTGGGAGTCATATTGAATTTCATGAATAAGTACTCACATGCATCACACTTTTTTTTTACCCTCCTTTTTTATCCTGTATCTTTGAAGCATGTAATTAGAAGACTATTGGCATATATGACACCATGTAAGAAATTCCTGTAATTGCTTACATGTTAAAGATGTGTAGATGAACTTGACCATCTTAAAGAAAGACTTAACTGGAAACCTGCATAACTATCACAAGACCGCTTCTGATGTTTGTGTGTGGATCAAAGAGAGGACTGTGGAATTCAGTGCTGCTGAAGTCCTTGGTTGGATAGGTTAGACTAGTGGACAGGATACTCTATCTGAACAGTTTTGTTTCCATGAAAGTGAGTAAAGTCTTCTTGAGATTCTCCTGTCCAGAAAAATTCTTAGTATGGTATAATTTGTCATCTTTGGGCAAGCTAAAGTCGGTGTCCTGCAGGTGTATTAAATATTGTTGATTTGATATCTAAACCTACAGGACTAACTGTGTAGTCATTGTTGGTATCTTTAAGATCTTTGAAGTCACAGGGCAGTTCAGATGAGTCCTCTGATATCCTTGTATATATCAACTTTCAGATTTCTGTATCTCTCTGTAGCTATTTTGAAGTATATGAGTTTTTCCTCTGTGGTTGATGTGTGTACTAACAAATGCATTAATTGCTAGTGGTCTTATCTTTAAAACTTGTACTGGGCACGTCTGGTTTAGAGTTCACTTCCCACACAGCAGTCCATATGGTGCTGTGTTATAGATTGATGACCAGAACAGTGTTGAAAAGATGCCAGTGTTTTATAGTTGTCACTGAATGCGTGACATCAAGGTCCCCTATGCTTCTCACAGTGCCAGTCAGTCAGCTGAAGGTAAGCAGGAGGCTGGGGCGGGCCACAGCTGGCACAGATGATGTGAAGTGAGCAGAGCAGAGGGTAGTCCGTAACATAGGAGGTCATACTCAGCAGTAAAATTGGGTAGTTGTTTTTTTCCCAAAGTAGACCTTGTTCAGGACTGGAGAGACATTGGTCTGCTGGCGGGGAATGGCTGCTTTTGCCTAATTTGTTTATTTCTTTTTTCCCCTTGTGCTTATTAAACTGCCTTTATCTCAACCTGCAAGGTAGGTCCCCCTCTCCCTCCCCACTGCTTTTGCTGTTCTTTTCATTTCTCCATCCTGCTGTGTAGTGGGAAAGCAACTGAATGTGGGCTTACCTGCTATCCAGAGTCAAGCAGTACAAAACTATGGATTTGTATCACATGAAAAATGAAATCTGGAGTCATTAGCTGGGTTAGTTCCAAAAATGTCCTGTATGGTTATGAATACCAACATTGCTATCATGCTACTGTACTCATTTTAGTTTTGCTAGAGGGATGCTTGAAGTCACTTTAAGCCTGTTCTGACAGGTGTTACAGCCCAAGAGGGTTATTCTTTTTCTCCATTCTATTTTCAGAATACAGTGGTGAATTCTTAATTAAGAACTTAGTATTTAGGGAGGTGCTCTTTAGCTATTTTTAATCTAAAAGTACCATTAGCACTCTTCTGGTAGAAACACGGGTTTTGGAAAAAGATTATTTCTGTACTTCTAGCCCTTCATGGTTAGCAGTTAGAGAAATTCTGAGATGATTTATGGGTATTGTTATTCTCACTGCTTCACATATTGCATTTTTTATCTTGGAGTCTGAAATTGTAGCACCTTAGAATATTAGACACTGGATTATGTATTTGAAATATATTCCTGAATCACAAAATATTGTTTGACTGTCTTTCTTAGTAGACTTTCATCAGCAATGTGGTTTTGCTTTAAGCCCTTCATTTCAAATCTTGGAATAGAGAAAAAGTTGTCTATATTTAAGATACAAAACATTTAATTTTTCACTTTTTTTTCCTTTTTATCAGATCTCTTGAGAGCTGGGTTAATATCATAACTGGCATTAAGACAATCCAGGAACTTTATCTTTTCAAATTACTTGCACTTTCTGTAATAAATACATTTTTAGATTTCCAAGACAACTTTGCATATTTTGAAATAGAGTTTTATATAATTGCCTGGAAAACACAAGAGGACTGTGTTAGGTAGAATTCTGTCTTTTTGTAATAGCATGTTGTTCATGGTTTGATGATGATTGTAACGGGTTAGTAGAGCTGTTGAGTGATTGGCTGAGTCCAGCAAGATCCCTGGAGATACTTAAAAGATGTGTAGATATGGTACTTAGGGGCATGGTCAAGGTAAATGATTGGACTTGATGATCTTGAAGGTCTTTTTCAGCCTAAACAATGCTCTGATTTCATGATACAAGAGCCATTTTGACATGATTATGGTGGAGGCTAACTACTTTAGTTAATGTAATTTTCACTGTTCAAATCTTAGTTGAAAAGAGAACAATGACATGCTCATGGATCAATTTTTTTCAGATCTTAAACTCACTTATCTGTGATCCATATACAATGGTTTAAAACTTTGTGGTTTTAAAAGGACTAAAACCATGTGAAGGTCATTTTAACCGGAAGTTACAGATTATCGATTAGCCCTGATCATACTAAATTGATAAGATAAATTTGGCGAGGTTCTGGTAAATGTGTTTGTTCTTACATGGGAACTTAGCTCCTCTTTATTTCCATTATGTACTTCTGAGTATTTGACTTTTCACTGCAGTGTCTAAGGTCCAAATCTGTTCCATAGATATTAAGTCAAATCAAGTAGTCACTTCCATCTGAAATGCTCATTTCACATCTGCGGGTATTTGTCATGTTGATTTGTGAGGAAAGGATGCTAGTTTTCTTCACAGTTTTCTGAGGCAGATTGTCACAGTGCATTGTATGAGTGAAGTAATGCCTTTTTTCTGGAATACTAAGTGCCTGTGGCACCTGATTTCTTCACTGGTGAGGGAACTGAGCCTGCTTAGACATTTATATCGTTGGCAGAGAAAACCCGCTGGCAAAAATAATCTGATCTCATGTGCTTGGTGGTAGTGTGCTGGAAATAGAATACATGTGCGCAACACATGGCAAAAATAGTTATTACATGGTAAAGAATTCTTTCCCATTTTCTTTTGAAAAGAGTGAATAAAAGTGACATGGAGCAGAGGTACTTAGACATATGTGAATCTATAAATTTTCATCCTAAGGCAGTTTGCAGCAGTCAGTTTCACATCTGCTTTTATAAGTGACATAGAATTGGACACAATGCAGCTATATATGTGTGCGTTAATTGCCACAAAATATGAAGAAAAACTTCCAATAATTAAATTGTTTTACTCTCTTCTCTTGTCTTGGCCTGCAACTGACACTTGTTTATTTTAAGAATACCTTTGTTATATATTTACTGCAGTAAAAGATTTTTTTTTGTAGCATCTTAATTGAATGTGTAGCTCTTGAAAGCTGAAGGAGAAAAAAGCAACTGGATTTATATAAATGGAAAATGGAGTTGCTTAAATATATATGCAAGTGTAACATCACCATTATAATATGTTCATGGAGTGATTCAAGAAAATTAGAGTAAAAGAAAAGTAGAGACCTGTCCATACTGAAAATGGTTTGAATTTTGTATGTAGATTTTTATTTTAATGTGCAATCTGTGGACATTTGTTTTGAACATTTAAAAATTTAATAAACATTAAAAAAATTATTTTTAAAAGTAGTAAAGGTAGTATGAAAATGAAGAAATTCTGAAATTCCTATTTTGATTTTCTCCTTCTAAAATTTTTACATTTTTTCCTAGTTAAGCAGTGATTCCCTGTGTGTGATTAATTAATAGGAGTACATGGGTGCTTCTCTTTATACAGATCGGGTGACTCTTTTGTTGTCTTGCACCAAATTTATACAACAAGTTAGAGAAATGCTGTGACTTCTAGTCAGATCCTGCCTGTTGTAACAAAATGCAGTTCCCCCAAACATATTTAATGATAAAAAGCTGCATTGATACTGAAGTTGGCTAAGAATGGACTTCTAACACAATTTGAGGTATTAGAAAGCAGGCATTCGTTATTGCAGGTCTGGACACATTTGGAGGATTTTTCCTCTAACTGAATGTGTGTCATGAAACTTTACAACGGGGTATTTATTCCATCATGATCATACATATTCATTACAGCATACTTCCTAGGTAATACATAAACATCACTTTTCCTAGAACTAATTTGCATGCATCTGCCTCCTACTGGAAGTTCTTTTATGATCTTAGAGGCTCGTCCAGAGGGGTCTCTGGTCCTCATAGTCACTGGGTGCCCCCAATGTTGTAATGACTTTGCTTTGAACTTCTCTTAGGTCATGCGCAGTTGTTTCTTGTTACATAACTTTGCCACAAAAACCACTTCTGTTCCTCATTATCTGTTTGTCCACTGGGTTTCAGCTACTCGGTTAGCATCCTGTAGGTCTGCTTTTATATTCTTTTATCTAATTTCCTAGTTAGAATTTTGAGCTTTATTTTGCAGCTTCCAGGAACTGAAAATTTCTATTCTCTGTTGTCTGTCGGCAGGTAGATAATTAGTAGTCTAGAATTTCTTTCAGCATCTTCCAATCTAATGTCATAGTTCATATTAATAGTGAAGCATCAGCGTTTTGTAGGATATAAGAAAATTAGATCTAAAATAGTATTTTTTTTGCGTTTTTAAGATTTGTTTGTGGGGTTCTTGTCACCAGCTGGAACTTAGTGAATGCATATGGATGGACATAGTTTTTAAGTGATTGAGCTCTGGGTGCAAATATCACCCATCTGTATAATTTCTTAAATCCCTTCAGATAGCAGGTAATACTCCCATGTTGGATCTCCTTTTCTTTTCCTTTCTTTCTCTAGAGTAATTTGCTCACAAGTCTGTTGGATGGTCTTTCATAAATAGAAGAGAGCAAATATCTCTGAAGTACTTTAAAATAACAAGTCCTTAGAAAATAGAATTCAGTTTGCAATATTGGTGCTGAAAATATATTCAGTGGATGGGAAATTTTGCTATTTACAAGCTCTTTGATTTATTTTTCTGAGTCAACCTAAAGCCTTTGGGGACACTGGGAGTAAGGGGAAGTACTGATTGTGAACTGCTTAACTTGGTGTACTGACAAATAGAATTGCAGCTGCTGTTTTCATGTCTGAGTTTTGTGTGAACAAAGGATAATTAAGAGATGTTCCTGTTCATGGCTCAAATACTTACTTGTCCTTAGTTTCACACAGAAGAGCATGTTTTACGGTGTAGAATGGGAAGACTTTGTCCTTAAGTGCTGTCCCAGTATTAATTTGAGCCAGAGATGTTTCTGCAGGAATGCCAGCCATTTTAATGTTTTTTGGGTTTTTTTTTAAAGTTCAAGATTTAAGTTTTCTGAATAGACCTAGAGTGCCAAAACTGAGCTCTGTATCTTTAACCCAGAAGATGCTTCTTCTCCCATTTTGGTTTTCTCACAAAAATCTGTGTTCTTCTTACCTAGTTTAGCTTGAAAAGATTTCTAGTCAAACTCAGTTTTCACCTCATGCAGTCTAAGGCCATTACTTCAAGTCTTCAAGTTTGTTTGCAGTCTGATGTATGCAGAGAACAGTTACTTGGTAATTTGGGGACAACAGTTTGGAGACAACAGAATGTGATTATTGTTGCAGATATTCTTTAGAAGGTGTCTGTATTTTCATAAACTGTATGTATTATTTACCAGCTTCTTTAAATGTTCCACTGAAAGTATCACTTGCTGCATAGCAGCACAGAATTCATTGTCATTGAATCGTGACCTGTGGGAAGTTTACAGCTAATATACCATCATGACTAATACAGATCATTGCGGGGAAAAAAAAAAAAAAAGAGATACAGGGTCAAGCCTGCAAAATCAAGAGAAGGAATGAAAAGTAGTGTAAAAGAAGAAAAAGAATTTAACTCATGTCATTGTCTGCATTCAAGTGATCTAGCAGTTCAAACCATGGTTTTTATCAGGAAAAATTCCTTCTTTTTTAAATAGCATTTATGCTAGAATACTGACTTCAGGACTTCTTTAGAAGAAATTCTTTCTCTTCCACACAGCACACTTCCTCCTTTTCTGTTTACAGCTCATAAAACTGGGTGTGCTGTCAGTAAACTATTTTTGTAGGTATTTCTAATCAAAAAAAGATAAACCCATCAGTATCAATTCCTTTTAATGTTAAAACCCCTTATCTGCCATGCTCAGATGTACAGTATATGCAAAATATTTGAGTCAGTCATCTGTGATAGTGTGAAGAAATGTCTTTTTGTTGATTACTGAATTTACTAGAAATCAAAGTTGCAAACAGGTTGCCGAGAATTTTCGGTGTGTTTGTAGTTTTGTTTTTGAGTTGAAAGGCTTTGTAGTATTTACTAAGAATATTTGGTCTGAATATTCATTTAAGGTCTGAAAAGAAAGATGAAGAGTCTCACCATTTGCAAGTTTTGGGAATGTTTTCTTGTGAATCAGAAGACAGAAAACTGTGTGTCAGTTGTTATTAAAGGGATTAGATGTTAGCAGACTTTACTGCAAAGCTGTTGCAATTTATACAAATGAGATATGGTACTACATTAACGCTATTTTTTTCAGTGGTAGTGTTGTCAGAATAGCCATATATAATTATTCTATTAAGTAAATTAGTTCAAATATTTTGTTTAAAAAAACAACTTTGGTGCTGATCACTTCAGAGGATTTTGTTTTGGAAGATGTAGTATTAATAAAAATCATGAGTAATAATTGTACCATTAGTTTGGAGGTAAACAGTAGGGTAAAAATACAGCTGTTGTGGTTGTCTAGCTTGAACTTTGCTATTCTGTATAAGAATTCAGTTATGTTTAATGTAGAAGTTCACCTAGTAAAGGAGGTTGAATTTGAAAATGAAGAGTTTTTTGGGGAAGTTAAAGTTGAGTTTTCATACTACCACAATGACTAACGAAGTACTCAGTACTTCTGTAGTGCTTGTTGTGGAAATAACGTAGAAATGTAAATGTTATAGGAAAAAGCTATACTTTTTTTTTTTTAATAAGAAAAAGCTCTGTGTTGAACAATGATTGCCACATGCATTGTTTTTTATTAAATGCTGATATTTATCTTTACTATGAGGTGAGTTGTAAACTCACGATCTTGTCCTGTAGCTGGGATATTTTATAAGATATTACTCTAAGCTTGGAGCACACAAGCTTGTCATGATTTGGTTCTTTTAAAGGTCCATGGTTGGGAGTCCTAGCAACTTAACAGCTGATGTTCACTACTGCTACCACCATTTTCTCTTTGTGGATCTTCTCCATTGATTCTTTATCCATCTGAGAGTAAAAAATTATGCAGCCTTTGTGCTGGTCTTCTGGTAGTCCTGATTTGTTAGCCTGACAGAAATCAGTAGAACTGAGACATAGTACAGAATCAAAAAGAATGTCTTAATTTGCTATTTGGAAACATGTAACTGTCCTATAATTGTACTTTTCCACCAGGACTGGTGTTGTGGTTTAACCCCAGCTGTGAGCTTAGCACACACAACTGCTTGCTCATGTCCTCACCAGTGGAATTAGAGTGAGTTGGAAGAGTAAAAGCTAGAAAACCTATGGACTGAAATAAAGACAGTTTAAGTGGGAAATGAAAAGAATCACAAGAAAACGAAAACAAGGCATTCATTCACCACTTCCCATGGACAGGCAGGCGTTCAGCCTTTGACTGGAGAACAGGGCCACATCAAGTGTGACAATGACTTGGAAAGAAAAATGGCATCGCTGCAAATGTTCTTCCTTTCCTCCTTCTTCCACCACGCTGTATATCCTGAGCATTATGTCATATGGTCTGGAATATCCCCTTGGTCAGTTGTAGTCACCTGTCCTGGCTGTATCCCATCCCAATTCCTGATGCACCCTCAGTCTCCTTACCAGCATGGCAGTAAGAAAAGGCCTTGGGTCTGTGTAAGTCCTACTCAGCAATAACAAGAACATCTCTATATTATCAACTCTGTGCTCAGCACAAATCTGAAACACAGCCCCATTCCAGCTGAAAAGGAAAAAAAATTAACTCTACCCCAGCCAAAACCAGCACAAGTGGTCTATTTCATGTTTCATGTAGGAAACTTTAGGAAGTCCTGTTGTAAAAGGAGCTGTAAGAGAATAGGGACTGGGGAGTGACTGGATGTTGGAAGTTTTACAGAGAGAGCTAGTTGGTGTTTGGGAAAAAGTTGACTTTATTTTTAAGAGATGAGTTCTGTATCTTTATAATGATTCTTTTTTTCCCTCTTGCTTCTGCAAGTGAAGATGAGTTCAGGAAACACATGTGAGGTGTAAACTGTCTTTCTTATTTTTGCAGCTGAAGAGGTTAGCAGGAGGAATATTGCTGTGTGTCTAAATTTAGAGCTGGACACACAGGATGGAAAAAGAGCCGTCTGACTTTAATCTGTGGCTGGTCTGAATTTTCATAGGCTGGTCTAAATTTTCATGGTTGGAAGAAGATTGTCAGCCCTTTAAATATGAAGTTAGTTGTTTATATTAAGGACTCCTGGATTTTAGGTGGAAACCTGTGTGAAATAGCACCTGGGCCTTTCAGAAAGTCTCAAAATTCAAAAGCTTAAAGGAAAAAAAAATTAGGCAACCACTTCCCCTCTATCCCTGAAGTTGTACCTTTGAAATATCCTATTTAGGAGAACTGATATAGCAGATAGTGCTTTAAATATGCTGATCTGCGTGTAAATTATTGCAAGATATATAAGATAACTTACATAAATGGAGCTGTAGTGCTGCCATTTTACCACAGGGAATGTTTAGGACTGGCATCTTGCCACAGGCTTAAATATATAGGAATTGCAGACATTTTGTTTGTTTTTCACAGTTGAATGGTTCTCAGGAATGTTTCTGTGACACAGAGGGCATATGTGCAAAAACTGCAGATATCAAGTCATGCTAATAAATTATGATAGCCAATCTTACATGGAAGAATATCAATATCCATTTTGGCTTAAAAATCATATATCCGCATTTAGATAACTTAAGGAATACACATGAAAAAATTGGCTTTATTAATTGAAATTATTTTCTTATGTAGGAAATATACGTGGCAGCCTTCATGCCAAACTGTTTTTCCATCCACTAAAATACTGCAGTGAGCATTTTTCCCATTTTGTTTTGAAATTTAGAATACAGCTTGCTTTTTATTATCATTATATGTAAATGCATTTTCCTCTGTACTCAGTTCAAGTGTGTTTGCAAAGATTTGTGTCTGTACAAGTGTGCAACAGGATTGGTGGTTGCTCTTAAGTAAAGCAAATGGCTACAAGTTGCTCTTAAGTAAAGCAAATGGCTACAACTGAAAGCGGATGGTTACTCTTCAATTATGAAAAATGCTTTAACTATATATTGTGAACTAATTTCTTAGAAAAAGTGATATTTAACTGGCAATTATGAAAAATATGTTTTAATCTCCTTAGTATGTGTGTGTAACAGTACCAAAGGCTGAGAGATAACCCAGTTAGATAGGCATAGGGCCAAGGTCTATGTTTTCAGCCAGTGACTGTTTGTTTATAGCTCTTTGGCACTTCAGAGCCTGATCTTAGTATATTAATTCACTGTTAAAGCTGAATTTCATGTTAGCGCTATGGTTTTACTTTTTTGGGTCCTTATGTGTTGCATACTCAAATATCTTCCTAATGCCCATGAACATATGTGCCCTGACTTATATTAGTTTCAAATAATTTTGGATCTTTGCAAGTTGCTGACTTTCTAAGAATTTTGTGCATGTGAAACATTAAGTTCCACATACATTTATGTAACTTTTGAAGTTCTCCATTCCATTTTATATGAGATTTTAAGGACTTGCTTAGTATTTTGTGGTATATTAATGATTTTTTAACCGTTGTATTTTTTGTTTCCTACCTTTGTTGAAATCATTACATGGTTTTTGTTTTGGATGGGACAGAGTTAATTTTCTTCTTAGTAGCTGTTGCAGCACTGTTGTTTGGATTCAGTATGAGAATAATGTTGACAACACACTGATGTTTTGGTTGTTGCTAAGTAGTGCTTACCCTAAGCCAAAGGCTTTGCAGGTGCACAAGGAGCTGAGAGGGATCACAGCCAGGACAGCTGACCCAAACTGGCCAAAGGGATATTTCCTACCATGGGATTTCATGCCCAGTTTATAAACTGAGGGGCAGTTGGCTGAGAGCTGCTGACTGCTGTTGGGATACAGGCGGGGCGAGTGGTGAGCCACCGTACATCATGTGGCTTTTCTCCTTGGCTTTCATTTTTCTCTCTCTTTTTAGTTATATCAGTTGTTATTGTTGTTATCATTATAAAAACAATTATTCTTATTTTACTCTCATTATTTAATTGTCCTTATCTCAACTCTTTTCCTGATTCTCATTCCCATCCCACTGGCAAGGGAGGTGGAGTGTGTGAGTGGCTGTGTGGTATACTTAGGTGCTAACTTGAGTTAAATCACAACAGAAATGCACTAAGATCCAAGTCATGTTTGCTACATAGAAGTGGTGTTCATGTCTGTTTAACTTCAAATTAAGAAATAAATATAAAGGAAAAATTAAGCACGAAAACATGTGAGAGTTTGAAGAAACTTAGAATAAATTGTGAGATTTATTGTTGATAATAAGTTGTGAGATTCTTTCCTCATTGCAAAGTTTCAAGGTACTCTGCAGCATGGGCAAACTTAATGTGAATCTTATTTTTTTATCAATCCTTAAGGAATTAGAAAACAAACCAAAAACAAACAAAAAGTTACGCAAAGGCAGGTCTTAACAACAATACATTATTCTTTTACAGATTGGTCATTGAGAAAATGATCTTTTGATATAAATTTTACCTGTTACATGCACATTTGATTTCAAATCTAAATATAAAATTTCAGAGCACAGAAAATGTAGAGTAAGTTGTACTACTTTGTAAGATCTTCCTTTTCAGTAGTACTCCTAAAAGAAGCTGATCATCAGAAGCAAGTTGTTAGCAGTTCTTTGTTTAATAAATATTTTGGTATATTTTTTCACTTTTCATCCTTAACTTTCAGATTTCTCTCTGAAACAATGTTTCATTTCATAATGTTCTGAGTTTGTAACTGATTTAGGAGTATTGGTAGAGTCAGTTTGAATCTAAAATCTTGAAAATATTTAGAAATACAATATAGAATATTTGGTACACTGTAAGTTTATTTTGCATATTCTTTACCTTTTAAACATTTAGATTTGAATATTCATTTTTAATGGGGAAAAAAAAATCCTGTCTTTTAATCTCTTGAATGCCCTTTTTGTATTTTTGGAGAAGTTGTTTATCCCTTGGAAAATGGGACAGACTTTCAAAGCACTCAGTTGTCCAGAAATATGTTTAGGATGGAAGAAGTTCAGCTGCCAGTTCAAAGAGTACCCAAAAAAAACTCCTGTAGGTATGTTAGTAACAGGTGGCAAGAGTAACAAAAAAAACTCCTGTTGGTATGCTAGTACCAAACATAAGGTTAAGGAAAAATGTAGGTCTGCTGCTGCACAGGTCTGCTTAATTATGGACAGCACAGTAAAGGTAGAAGTAATTCCATTTTCTCTTTGCCTTGGTCTGCATGGGAAAGTTCAGGTCCCAAGCTTCTATGCCAAGAAGGAGCAAAACACTGTTTGAGTAGAACTGAATTAAGATCCAGCTGTAGCAGTTGGACCCATTCACATGAACAGGATTTGGTGGGATGCATCTGAATTTGTCCACCATCTATCTTATTTGAGAGGTCATTGAAGGCTTAAGTGACTGGAAAGTCAAATATTGTACCCATCTACAGAAATGAAAATTTGGGAAAATACAGAGCTGTCGGTCTCACTACATTTTTGGGGGAAGTTGTAGAACAAGTGTTTATGGAAGTTTTTTCCAAGAATGTGAAAGGCAAGAAAGAAAATGGTGGGGAAAACCCAGCTCAGATTTACCAGGGGTGAATTGTGCTTTACCAACATGATGCTTTCTGTGATGAAACCACTTATTCTGTAGATGAAAGAAGAGTTATAGATGCTCTGTACCTTGACTTTAAAAAGGCACTTGACATGTTTGTCCCTGCTATTCCTGTAGACAAGTTGGTAAGTTGCAATTTAGACAAATGGACTGTGAAAGGTGTCTCATCTCTAGAGATCAAAGGGCAATGTGATGTTAGTGGCTCAAAGTCAGACTGTTAGTGGTCCTTGGAGTGGAGTTCCTTGAAAATTGATGCTGGGTCTCATAGTGCTATTTGTAAATACTTTAATGATAGGACTGAACCATCCCTGAGTTTGCAGATGACTTTAAAGTGGGAGGAGAGGAGATGTCTGGGAAGGAAGAGGAACCATTCATTCTGAGAAACCTTAAGAGGCTAAAAAATTGGACTGACAAGAATTGCATGAATTTTAACAAAAATAAATAGGAACCGCATCTGGAAAGGAATAGGCTTAAGTAGCAGAACAGGCTAGGAACACACTGGCTGAGGTATAGCTCTGCTTCAAAGCACTTGTGGGTTCTAGGGGACAGCAAACCTAATATGAACTAGTAGTATAATACGGCATAAAGAAGGCAAACAATGTCCTGGACTGCATCAGGAAGTCCAATCATCAGTGGATTAAGGCATGTGCTTATTCTACTCAGCACTTCATAGGCCAGCATAACATGATTGGAGGTTTGGAGGTTGCTGAGAGGGGAGAGATAACTGGTCTTCCTGTGCCAGGTAGATTCAGAAAAAAATACTGTATTTACAAGGGTTTATACAATGACAGAAAAGGCAGTAGGCTCTAGGGGATATCGTGCAAATAAAAAAGAAAAAAAATCAGTGTAAGAAGATTAATTAAGAGTTAATCATATGAATAGCTTTCCCAGAGAAACGGTGGAATCTCCCTTGCCAAGAGTATTAAAAACTTGGAAGGACCCTGGACAACCTAATCTAGGGCTGTGCATTTGATAGATGTTTGATAGAAGTTTGGGCCAGGTCACTTGTAGAGATTTTATGGGAGAAGATAAAAATAAAATCTCCAGGTAAGACTTGTCTATTATTCTGTGAAATAGGTGATTTTTTTTTTGTTATTTTGTGGAATGTGTTCCAGAATGTCAGCAGTTTCCTGTCCTTAATTGAGCAGCCTGAACTCTTTTGTGTTCAGGGTTACAGTCGGTAATAGCTCTAATAGTTACAGATTAATGGTCTGAGTATCCTGAGTTTGGCTGAGCTGGAGGTATAATAAAGCCTCCGATTTGGCCCTATTATAAAGCAGAGCAATATAGGGCTCAGGAACTCAGTCCCCGAGTGGGGACCGGGTGCCCGAGAGCCAGGCTTAGCTCAGGCTGAATCGCTGCGGGGCTACCATCCAGCAAGCATGGTGATTATCAGCTCTATAGTGATTGCAAGCTCTCAGGATTTCAGCTCTGCTTGCGAGGTAGTGGTGTCCCGGGCTTGAGGCTGCGGCAGATGGAGAGGGAGGAGAAGGAGAAAGGTGCAGGCTGTTCCACGGAGATGGCTTTATCTGGGGAGGTCAGTGAAGGGTCTCTGCGTCTCTGCTCTTCTTCTTCTAACTAATGGGGTACAGTATGCTTCTTTTATAGGGTTGGATAGAATCCAAACTTAACCAATGGTAAGGGTTTAGGGGTATCCATAATTGACCAATAGTAAGGGTTAAAGTAACATGGCCTTATAAGGTTACAGAGATAGGTTATGGGGCGGAGGTCAGGGAAACAGGAATTTTCTTTTGCTGTTTCAGTATTCCTATTGTTCATATTCTCCATGGTGCTTTTCTCAAACTTATGGGGTTTACTACAGAGGTACAGTGGAATTACTACTGGTATGCATGCATATATTGTCAGCAAAGCGTAAAATGTTTTACTTTTATGTGGGCAAAAAATTTCAGTAGTGACTGACATTGTTTTGCCTGTGATTTGTCAATCACATATCTTTACATGTAGAAAAATGTTAGTTGAAAGCAAAGTAAAATTCATTAATCTATATGGCAACATTATTATGATCAATTTTAAATTATGCATTTATGTGTTTTTAAAAGGATTTTAAGGATGTAAATTGGAAGTATATATCAACAGAATAATAGTCATGACTTACTACTGTGTTAACAAAGTTCAACTTGTGTTAGACTTGACACTATCTTTAAATAAATTTATTTGTCTCATTGTGGTGGCTAGCAGCTGGCCTGGAGGCCTCACAGTTATAGATAACCCTAATTATATAACTTGACCAGTCTAGGCCGTTAGGAGCCAATTTAGGCCGATGGGGATGCAGACAGCTATTGGCCAGTAAGCCGAGTGGCAACTAAATTCAGCCTATCAGGGATAACTTTTGTGGGCTTTTGAAAAATACATAAAGGGAACTGCACTCAATCAAAGTTGTCATGTAAACCTCGAGTGTCGTGTCATGTGTCCGTCTCTACTGCACCAAGTGGTGATCCTGACATGATCAGTAATAGCCAGGCCGTGGGGATGGCGGTGGAGATGGAAGCCCAGCAGAGGAGGGCAGCCGGGGAGAGCTGCCAGCAGCAGCAAAGGTCCAGACCGTGTAAACAGAAAAAGCTTCTGGGGACATGGGGACAAGTTTCTACTGAAGAAAATGCTGTTGTACAGGTATGGACCCTCTTTTTATGTGGACAGGGGATAAGATACATATATGAACAGGCTCTACAAGCCTTGCTGTCGTGAGCCATGGAGTAGACACAACTGATAAAGACTTTTTAACAGCCTATTGGCTGGTGCTGGACACCTTAAAACAGATGAGAGCTGCAGCGGAGGTGCTGCAGGCACTGCCTGCCGGAACATCCAGCAGGGGTGGAATGGCGGCAGGAGTGAATGCCATCTTGGGTGTGCTGGCAGAGAGGAAGGGCCCGAAGCTGAGGGGGAAGCTACTGTTATCCAAGCTCCATCTCCCTGTGGCTCTGCGTTCTATGCCTCTGAAGCTCTCCCACCAGTGCCACTATCAGCAACATCTGCATCGGGCATGGGTTCGCCCAGGCTGTGACTGCCCGACTGCTACCATTGGCATCAAGCATGCAGGCACCATGCCCAAGCTCACCTGTGATGTGGCCGCTGGAGCCATAGGAGCCTTGTTTTACACCCCATGTCACCGTCAATCTGCTCGGCATGTCCCTGCCTGAGGCGGATTGGGTACCCCAGCCACTGCTTGGTACACCCACCTGCAGCTTTGGCGTGCTGGTGGAACCTGGAAATGAAGTGGCACCGAGCAGTGGAAGTGCTGACGTGGAGCTACATGTGCCCAAACCCTGAAGTGCTGGCGGGAGGTTGCTGGCACCCAGAACCGTGGAACACCGCATTCTGCCGTGTCCACAGTCAGGGCTTGGGAAGCCTAGAGAACACTGAGGCAGCCAGCACCGCTGTCAGTGCCCGAGGGGCTGGGAGACCCTGCCGGCTGCGGGCAGCCCCAGGGACCAGCAGAGTGGAGCCGCCTGCCACCAAGAGTCACCGTGGAGTGGAGCCATGTGCCACCAAGAGCCACCCCTGAGCAGGCAGTGAGTCAAATTGCCTAGCAAACACTGTCTACAGCTGGAGCCCAGCACAGAGCTCTGAACCAACCATGTCTGCGCTGAGAGCCACCATCCTGGGAGGGCCCAAGAAGCCAGTCCCATGCTGGGACAGGGGAGTGGGGCATAGCCAAGCTGTGGGAGCTGCAGGTGGTGCCTTCCCAGCCTCTGCAGCCTGCTGTGGCCTGCTCACCTGTGGTGGTGCAGGTGCCTGATGTGCAGGGTGGGCCTGGAATTACTTACTGAGTTGGGACGCTCAGGAGGAAGGCTCCTTTGGTGAGGTCTTCCAAAGAATTGATAATCGGACATGGCAAGGCAAGTGATTACCATAAAATTCATAGCCAGGAAGTTTCCAGCATTAGAAACACACAGCAACAACCAACAGCTTGCTCAGCTAAATTTTTAAATGCCTGCCATTACGGAATTTAAGGACCATGTCTTTGAGTTGTTAACTACTATTGACATTTGCCAAGTCTTCTTTGATATTGGTATAAAGTTTGAATTAACAAAAACTACCTAGATTTGATTATGACCTACACAACTCTAATGAAAATCTACTTTATTAAATGTGAAATTATCTTGCAGCATTTAACTATGCATGGGAATAACTTCTGAAGATTCTGGTGTTTCATTCTGCTAACTAGTTTTAATATTTACCAACTTAGAAATAAGGTAAAGGTTTTTAAGGGTGCCTTTTTGGAATTGGTGTGAGATCTTGTCAGCTACAGATTCCAGAGAGGGATGTTGTTAAGTATACTGATGATGCATTTGCAAAATTTAGTAACATCTGACAAAATTGAAATTAAAATCTGTCACCTTGTCTCTTAAGTGTGTATTCTTACTGAACTTTAAGCTCAATGCCTGGCACACACAGGGATCCAGCCATAACATATTATTTAATATTAATTGTGTGCATTCCTTTGAATATTCATAAGTTATTTATGTTAAGAAACTTTTTCAGTAGATATTAATAGAGGTTTGTTTTTAAGATATGTTAGGGAAAACCTCCCAGCCAAGGTCTTGGCTCTGGCCAAGCCATGGCCCTGGCTGGCAGGGGATGTATGCCATCAAACCCAGGAGTTTCTGTCCTAAAAATGAAATGAAGTCATTTTGAATTGTACATTTGGGCTTATAAAAACTTTTTCAAGGTTGGCTTCGAGACCTTTCCCAGGAGGGGCCTTCTAAGTCCTTGCTAGGAAAAGGGGTTCCCCAGCTATGGCAGACCCTGGGTGATGGTAAGCATTTAGGCAATTGTAGGTATTTTTGTTCAGTGGTGCTTATTATTTTGCTGAAAGTTTGTTTTACGGTTCATAATGGGATAGGTGCCTATTGTCCTGAACATGCTTCTGAATTTCATAGGTTGAATTATGTTGATATTATTAATATTTATTATTAATAACATCATTCTCAACAATATGATAATCATTATATTAGAATTATTAATAATAGTAAATTAATAAGGCTGAGAACAAAAGTGGATACTGATAACCTAAAAACATTTAAGTGGCACTGTATAGGAATATATATTGTGATTGACTAGTGCTCACCAGGTCAAGGCCTGCATGAGCATTGAAACCTTTTAAGTGACTCTATTAAAAAACCTATTGTACTCCAGCCTGACAGCCAGCATTCATCCTGGATGTAAGTCTAATACTTCTTAAAGGTTTATCAAAAGATACCATAATCCAGTGAATTTTTTTATCAGTGAGGCTGACTAACAAAATTTTACCCAAAAGTCACATGTATTAATCTTGGTAGCCCAAACTATTTATTGTAAGCTGCTATCATTAACTCACCTGGACCAGACTGTGCAGCTGAACATGCATGAAACAGCTGCCTTGACACTGTTACCTGTGAGGAGAATCTCCTTACCTATAGCACTAAAGCTGAACTGAATTTTTACAGTAATTGCCTTAATTGTCAAAGAACTAAAACATCAGTGGAGTTCTGATATGTGAACTATTTTCTCCTTGATTGCAATGGACATCATTAACTATTTCTTCTCTTTGGTAGACTGTCCATCACAATCTATGCCATCAGCAGTGAATCTCTCAGCCTCAGCAAGTTCAGATCAGTAAGAACCAAATGTCAGATAAATTAATTGGCAAAGTTTGCAGTGGGCAGCTCCTCAAACTCAGTTAGAGGAGGTTCACTGAAAACCATGAAATTATAATAATTCTGGTTAAATTTGAACATGCACTAATGGTCTGCATGCATCAGATGTGCAGTTGCAGAGCATCTATTAAATGCATCTGCAAAAGGTAATTGAGAAAGTAACAAAATTGTCACTGAATTTAAATTCATTTCAGGGTCTGCCCTAATGTTCTTAACATATAACTCCCTTTTTTTTGTGAGAGCTACAAATTTTATTGGGAAAAATATGCCAGTAAATTAATGTGTCTTACCACTACAGATAGGGTCTTTTACCTGAACTTAATTCAGTCCAACCGGATTTATGTACCACAAATGAGTGCTAAAGACAGCTGAACAATGTCACAATGCATGTTTAAAAGAAACCAGGCTTTACTAAACAGCAGTTACGGAATTATTTATATAAAAAATGGAGTAGGATGGGAACATCTAGTGATTTCTTGTATGAGCTCCTGGAAAGAATACAAGAAAATGTAATTACAGTAGTAGCTAAAAGGAAGACATTGTTGAGCATGCCCGTGGCAGTTCAAAATGCATGTTTAAAAAACAAAGAAGGGGATGTGTGGGGATGGTATATACTCCCATGAGAGCCTTGGATGTTCTTAAAATTCTCAATCATGGCCTAACAAACTGACTGTTGTCAGGTGCAGGATGTTGTCAGCAATTGTTGAAAAGTTTGCCTATTGCTTCACTTGAACCTGAAGAGTCAAACTGTTTAAGGACAAGACTAAGTAGAAGGATATATAACCTTGATACAGCAATTTGCCTTTAACTTCCTACGACTTCAAGAATTGGGCATTTAAAAGACAGGACTGTGTACAAGGATACGTATTTTATAGTGGAAACAAGACAGCAATGCATTACCCCTGACAGTTTTTTGAATGTTTTCTCTGACAGTTGTTTGAGTTGACTTGTTTGTAACTTAAGTGTGTGGAATTAGGCCATAGATGTAAATATCCTGGGGCATACTACACTGCAAAGCTGTGCTTGATGGCTCCCGGACATGCTTGTAAAATCTTTTGAAGGTATCTGGCATAAACCAGTGGCTGGTAAGGTTAGACTTGTCGTGTTGGGTACATCATTATTCTGTACATTGTGCCATGTTTGTCATCCAGTCTGCAAGGGCCCTGTAGAGGAAGACAGATGCTGCCTTTGTATTTAAAAACAAAAAGGGGGAACTGTGGTGGTTAGCAGCTGGCCTGGAGGCCTCACAGTTATAGATAACCCTAATTATATAACTTGACCAGTCTAGTCCATTAGGGAGCCAGTTTAGACCATTGGGGATGCAGACAGCTATTATTGGCCAATATGGCAGGTGGCAGCTAAATTCAGCCAATCAGGGGCAGCTGTGCAGGTTTACAAAAACTGTATAAAGGGAGCTCAATAAAAGTTGACTGTTGTTGCATGAACCTTGAGTGTCGTGTTGTATGTCCGTCTCAACTACGACATTTCATGAGGTACTTTGGTTTTAAAATTGGGAGCTAAGTTGTCCTAAAGAGACTTCAGGGCTTAAAACCTTTATTTCTGAAGTTCTGTGAAATTTGGAGAAAAAGACATGGATAATTCTTTCTGGCTTTGCATATATGTTGACTATAATGTTGTCCTCACAAATGTATGTACAGCTTCCTCTTGAGGTGTTTTTAACCTCATAGAAGTTTATTGGCGTTCTACTAATGATTTCTTGGATTTCTTGGGATGGCTTCTCTGGAAGTTGCACACATCTGCTTTTAAATAAAGATATTTCCATGTACCTTAATGGATTTGTTTTTTGTGGTTTAAAGTTAATCTATAATGTATGTCAAAGTTGACCCTTTGCCCTCAGTATCTTATTTAGTTCAGTATGTGTGGAGAAGGATGAATATTTATTTACAGTCTGCTTAAATACATTGTGTGGGAATAAGATGTGGGTTCATAGGAATTCATAGCATTTAAATCAGTGAGGTAGTGCATGTTTTGTACTTCTAGCTGAAAGCATTGTAAGTTTCCTTCATAAAGTCCTTAACTTGTTTGAGTGGATTGGTGATGCCTTTGTGTTTTGCTGTTTGCAGTGTTCTTAGCTTGCTGACAAGATACAGAATAATAGGTTATAGTATGCAAGACAGTATCTTCTGATATTCCCCAGTGTCACCTCCTTATTGAAATTTTGTTGTATTGACAGAACTAGTTGATCTGTCTTTGGTAAGATCAAAGGTCAAACTCACAATAACACTGCTGTGCTAAGAATTTAATGCTTTATTCTACCAAAATGCCTATGTATGTGTCACTTCCTTTCCTCTTCCCAGACAAAAGACAATTCAAGCACCTTTTAGACACTTGATAGAATAACTTCACTGTTTAATTTTGGTGTGCCAGCTTTCTAAAAGACCTACTTTAATACAAATTATTTATTGAATAAAGGTAAATTCTTTAAGTTTCACATATAAACCATTACTTTTTATGCCATTTTCATTTAGAGATTTTGGGGTGTGTTCTGTAAGTTGCATAGAATAGTCTGTACAAGAAGATTTCTAGGCATTTGTATTTGGAAAGTGAGGCTTATAGTTGGAATGTATTTTACAAACATAACATATAGATTTTCAACAGTATATAAATTCCAATTAGTAAGTTTGTAAAAATATCCATATAAGGCAGGACGCATGGGGTCAGAGTAATCACTATAAAAGTTAGTTTCCTTTGGTGTGTTCTCTGAGTTAAAAGCCATCCTTGTCATACATATGTGTACGTGGAAAATTCTGGTGAATAACAACAATATCCCTATCTTGCTGGTCTGCCCTTGGCTTTCTCAAATAAACATTTTCTCTGGCATCATTGTGAAGTGGAAGTCAGGCACATGCTGCAATAATTCTCTCAACTGACAGTGTATTACAGCCAAGCATTGAATAGCCGAATATTTGAAACCATGCAAAAGAGAGTTACTATGACAGGGTTTTCATATTTAGGGAAAGTAAGGTAAAAAAGGCAAACAAACTAACCTTCCTATTTTCTTCCAATATAGGAGGAGGAAAGTGAGAAAGTGATGGATCAAATTCCAGCAGAGATTTTTCTTTTGGATTGACCAACCTTAATACAAGTGTAGGTAGTATTTAAAACAGTGTGCATCTTCCTTACATCAGTTTCAAGAATTGATCTGGAAAGACCAAATCACAGCTGACCACTAAAGAACTGCTGTTTGTACTGGTATTTTTCAATCATAGCTTTTCATTGGAGGTCATCAGGAAGGTTCTCTTCTACCAGTTTGCTGTGTAAATTTTGAAGTGATACTTCTGTGAATTAAATTGATTCAAGAAGTGTTTATTCACAAGTGGCAAGTACCTGCTAATATGCTGTAGGAGGGAGTGGTTGATGGTACTGTCAATGTAGCCTTTCACTGTGGCACTTCTCTTTTGTCCTGCAATAGCAGCT
The DNA here is from genome assembly GCF_023055355.1 of Agelaius tricolor. Classification (NCBI taxonomy): domain Eukaryota; kingdom Metazoa; phylum Chordata; class Aves; order Passeriformes; family Icteridae; genus Agelaius; species Agelaius tricolor. The sequence continues at coordinate 16,756,346 of NW_027269264.1, forward strand.
CGTAATTTGAAAATGGCATTTCACAATCTTTAAAATGCAGTTCATAAAATGCTGGGAGCAGTGAGGTGAGAACTGGGGAGCATAACTCCTAAAATCACAGCTTCTGTTGTTGTTCTGAGTGGATGAAAATCAATTAGTGGGACAAAGCATCGAGATACCAGGAAGCTTAATATGGGGAAAACAATGATTCATGCTCCAGTACAAACCGGATGGATGTGGGGACATAATTACAGTGTACCATCAAAACTGCAACAGTTCATATGCCTCCGCTCCCTGATAGCTTGGGTTTGCTCTTTTCCTTCTCCGGTAGGAAGTCTTAGAGTTCTGTGTCCAGTGTGGCATGAAGGAATGGACACACTGTAGAGTTGCTGGAGTCATTTGGGAGTGGATGTGGGGGAGTGGATAGGTCATACTGTCCACAGCTTTCAGCTGTGGCCCATAGAAAAATCACAGTTTTGTTGTGTCAGACCTTTTGTGGTTTGAAAACCTTAGCTACTTTGTTGCTCTCAGCAGTTAAGCAAAGACTATTTTCAGCTACTTTGAAGTAGAAAACCTGGGGTCATAGGGGGTCTTTGGTTTTAGTAGCTAAGACAGAAGAACTCTCTGGTTCAACTTGGGTTCTCCTTCATGGCTAGCTTCAGAAACAAAACACTTTCTACTGACTTAAAAACAGATTTTGAAGAAATATGTGAACAGTTCTTTGCTATGTGGGTCAGAATTCATCAATAATTCTTTGAGCAGTCAAATCTTATAACAGGAGCAAAAGTGTTAAGTTGGTGACAGTTCTATCTCCTGTGACCCAGAGGATACCAAGGCATATGTTCTTTTGGAGTGCAGTGAATGGCTTCTGACTAAAATTCTTCCCTCTGAAAAAGCTTCAGTTGCTATTACTATTCTTTGGAGAGCTAAAATAGAAAAAGGGCTACCAAAAGGGCACTTTCCATTTCCTTGACATTTGTGAGGGAGAAACACATAAAAAAAGGAAATGTTAGTTTACAAAAGTTGATTAGGGCACTAAGATCAGCTATGTACTTGAAATTTCTTTACAGTAGTCCATATTGTTAATTTTAAATTAGCAGCTATATTTTAATCCATTCCTAAACAAGTTTTTTGTTAAATATTTAATCAATTTATGTAAATGTTTTCAAGGAAATGTATATTCTAACTGACGGAAGAAGTCTACAGTGTATTTTTTGTTTTAGAAGAGTTGGTTTTTTTTTGGTTGAATCCATTTTTCTATGCATATATTCTAGTCTGAATAAATCAAACCCTAGAAATGGCTTTAATCTTATATTGACAGAAGATTTTCTTTGCAGTAATGCTAGATATTTTCTTTAATATCTAGATATTGAAGAAATGCTAGATATTTTCTTTAATATGTTTTTCAAGGGAATGCCCAGTGACTAGGATTTCAGTGTGTGGAAGTTTTGAGTCAGATTGCACAGCCAAAGAGGTTTTTGTACATAAAGCATACAGTTTCTTACATTAGGCAGTGATTTGAAGAAAGTTGAAGAAACTAGATCCAGACTTTAACTGATATCAAGTAAATGATACTTCTTCATTTGCATCCTTGCTGATGTGACTTCTAAAGCAATTTACCATTTAGCTTCTTAAACACGACATTTCAAAAGCTCCTTTTAGCTCCAGAACTCTATATGCAAATGGATTTGTGAAAGTTGCTTGCAGTTTTATTTGATTTGGAGTTCTATCCAGATTTATGGGTGCAAATTTTGTTTGATTTTTGGGTTCCTGGCAAGATTTCTTTATGCATTGATTGTGAATTACTAAGTTAACAGTTGCAATTTTTCTGCAGTGCAGGCTTGACTGTAATAATTCCTGTTTTGTACTGTCTGGTCATCTGGCCTGTCCTACTGGCTCAGTTGGGGGCACATTCTAGAACGTTGTTTGGAAGTTTTTGGCAAAGTGCCTGGTACTGTAAATAAGCTTAACATTAATTAGCAGGAAATATGCAAATGCAGCCAGGACTGATGCTCCATTGTTTTTATATTGACATATATAGAAGGAGAACAAAAGTCATGGTTAAATGAGAAGCTTTGCTATGGCAGAACAAAAAGGAAAGATGTAGAGCTGCATTATGAGACATGGTACTTTAAAGCAACAACTGAATGTCCATCAGAAAATGTCAGATTGAGATACCGATTTTCATAGAACTAGCCTAGAGTTTTTTAGCATTACAACTAGTGCTGTCAACAAAAGTGTGTCTAAGACTAAGTTTGATGAAGAGGGTTAGGATGGCCTCTCATGAGTTAAGTCCAGAAAGTTAGAAGGTGAAATGAAACCTATGACTGCATAATTTAAAATTCTGAGCTACAGTCTTCACTTAATCTGGGTTCAGCGCATTTTCCTGAATGGATAGTATTCTCAGGGTAGAGAAACATAAACCTTTTTTTTTTTTTATTGTCTTTTTTTAGCCTTTTCAGGCATGCAGAGAGACTAGCTCAATAGGTTATTTTTTACCAAATGGAACAAATGCACACTAAGTTGCCTTGTGACTGTTTCACTTCTTTAGAGAATAAATGTGTCTGTGCAGGTTTTGCCTTTTTAATATATTGTTCATCTATAAGAAAGATAGACTTTTATATTTAGCTATTATTATTACTATTACTGTTAGTTTTTTTTTTAACACACTCATGAGAGAAAATGTCAGCTTTTTCTATAAGTGGGATTTTGAAAACACATTTGTGTCCATATCTATGCTTATTAAACAAACTTCATTTTTATATACTCCTGAAAAAATAGGTAAAAATTTTCAAGATGCAGCTTTTTTTTTGACAAAAAATGATGGTATGTAACTTATTCCAAAATAAATATAAGTAAATGAGTGGAAAGTGAACTGAAAAATTGGTCCACCATAGCATTTTTATTTAGATATATAGTCTGTTGATGTAAAACCATGCAATGTATGTACTGCATAATCTACCAATAAGAGAATAACAAGAGTACAATATGAAAAACATGTATTTATCAGACTTTGAGACATAGTTGGGAAAATAAATAGTATAACAGATGAACTATAAGCATAAATGCTACTGTTCATAAACTATTTTAATAAAAGAAAAAGAAATGTCACTGGGAAGAATACACATACTGAAAATATTTTTATAATAATTTAATTTTTGTTTGTTTCATAATTTATTTTTGTTTGTTTGTTTTGGGCTTTTTGGTGTTGTTTTTGTCTTTCCTTGATAAATAGTTCATATTTTCCTTGAAATCTGTGGAAAAATTATATGACCAATTTAAAATTCTTGTTTAGAAGTAGACTTAAAATTTTTTATAAGTGAAGAAATATTTTACTTTTTAAAGTGCATATACAATGCTGTTTATAGTTTGCTAAAGATGTATGAAATGTCACTTACAGGTGCTGACCTTAAGGAAAGGGCAAAAATGCACTCAAGTGAAGTTAGTTCTTTTGTTTCAAGAGCAAGAGCAACTATTAATGAATTGGGTAAGTAACCTCTCCCTTGAAAAATGTTATTGCAACTTTAACCTGAGAATGTTAGATCAGAAAAATGACATAAACCTGCATAGTTAGTAGTAGAGTATCCCTAACTATGTAGTATCACATGACGATCTTGAATTGGAAAGAATCCATAAGGATTATGGAGTATATTGATGAATATGAATCATGGTGCATTTATTCCTTTAAAATGTTCCAAGTTGAATTAGACTTTTTGAAAGAATGCTAGAGAAGCTAAATCTCAGCTGAAATAGAGGTGATTTGCCCTGCTGTTTCCATAAAGGACAGATTGTTCAGTGACATCAAAGTACTTTAGAATTCAGTTTTTACTGTTGCATTCTTGTGGTTTCTATAATTAGTACAGTCTAATATATGTTAAGCATCAGCTACTGATACAAACTTAGCTACTAAGGTCTTTAAAAATTTTGTTTAATATGTTCTGGTGTAGTAAAACTGTTAATAATTTTGTATTTTAATCAACTTGTACCAATTCTTAAGGATAGTAATTTCTCTGTACATTTTAGTTTAGGAATTCACTGACAAATAATTATATTTCTACATCTCTACTGATCAGTTTAAATATAATTACTTTTCAAAGGGTTATTGGCAATATGATCTGTTGAAAAGAGAAGTGAAGTGTTCCATGTTTTAAGGAATTAATTTTCTACATTTAACTTCTAAAATTTATTTAGATGCATTTCCTTAAGAACACTATGTAACATTTTGATTTGGCAGAATGTTATGAATGGATAGTGGGGTTTTTTTAGGTAAATGACAACCTGCTGAAGAATGAGACTTTGATTAGGTAATTCATGCAGATACTTATGTCCTGAGATGACTGTCATGTCTTTGAAGTGAAGTAGACACTCAAGGCTGTTTAAATAAGTGAAATCTGTAAAATGCCTAGATGACACGAGCAGATCATTAATTTCCTGCAGCTGATACTATATGTCATGCTAGTACTTGTCCTTTTATTGGGAATGCCAAGCAAGTGGCAACAAGTTCTTCCATTCATTCTCTTTGTAAGAATTTTGAGAGGCTTTCTTATCATTAAGTAGTAATTTTTCAGCCTTCCTTGTCTTGAAGTTACTGGAAATACTTTAGGCTGCTATTAGTGTTTAAATATGAGCTGGTTTCAAGCTTTTCCTATGATTGGTAAATAGGTTTTTTTTAATCAATTATTTTCAAATTTTTAAGTGAGAATATTTCTAAAGTCTGAAGAAATATTTGGATTTTGCATTCTTCACTGAATGACTGGAAAATGTTCAGTTATTTGATGCTTTGTTTTGCCTCAGGATTGAAAAAACCCTGAGAAAAATGTTTGATTGTTTTCATCTTCATTAAAGTTCATGTGAAAGTATTTAACTACTGAATATATAAGTAAATTTTCAGTCTTAAAGGCTTGCAGCGAATTACATGCCTCAGTCAGTTCCACTAGACCACTATCAGAGCCCCATCCAGCCTGGCCTTGGATCTTTCAGGGATGGGGTATCCACAGCTTCTCTGGGCAACCTGTTCCAGTAGCTCACCACCCTCACAGAGAAGAATTTCTTCCTAAAACTTGCTCTATTCCAGTTTGAATCCATTCATCTTGTCCTGTTGCTACAGACTCTTGTAAAAAGTCCCTCTCCATCTTTCTTCTAGGCTCCCTTCAGGTACTGGAAGGCTGCATTTGTGCCACTCCAAAGCCTTCTCTTTTCCAGGCTGAAAAATCCCAATTCTCTCAGCCTTCATAGGAGAGGTGCTCCATCCCTCTGATCAACTCTGGGCTCATTCCAGAGTACACTCACACCAGCAGGTCAATGTCCATCCTATGCTGAGGACCCCAGAGCTGAATGCATTACCCCAGGTGGGGTCTTATTATGCCATTCTCTACATCAGGAAATGGTAGTCAGTATCAGAAAAATATATACAGGAGGTTAGATTGGTTGAGTGCATATGATGTCCTATGCCTTGATGAATAGAAGTAAATACTAATTTTACATCAAGTCATTACATAATATAGGGACATTGTATTTGCATTTGGTCACTGCAATTAATCTGTAAGTTGAAAATAATAATGGTATTTTTCTTGTCCAGCAACAACTAGGATGCTGTGAGAGAGTTAAAGAGGGGAAACAATTTTCAAATTAATATTTACCACTACAGAATGTTATGTAGCTAGGGAACAATATTTCCAATCTCCTATTTTGTTCTTTTTTCTATCCGAGTTTAATACTATAATCTCATTTAAAATGTATTCTACTTATTGCTTTTCAGAATTAGGTCATGTTTTGATAATTGCATTTGTATTCAGATGTGTGACCTAGTAAAGAGTTATGTCTGTTTAGTTATATTTTCAGAAAGAAGACCATTAAGTTACCTTTATAGACAAATTACAGTAAAGGTTAATTATGTCTTGAACAACTAGATAAACTTAACTTTTTAGAATTGACATCCTTTGGCTTTCTTTAGTTTCTGTCAATGTCATTACATTGAAAATCCTTACACTAGTTGTTCTGTAAAAAGCTGTAGTATCATTTCGGAATACAGCTGCAGAAGGGAATTTTCTGAAAATTAAAAGCATACTGCACTTATTTATATGGGAATAATTTGTAACTTCTTACTAAATTTGGGTGAAGAAGTAAGGCTGTAATAAATGTGATTTTGTTTATAAATAAATGCTTAAAAAAAGAGCTTAAAATTTTGAACGGAGCCCCATTAGTTGCGGCACTTGGAGCTTTAAGCTGGGGAGGGGGAAATGAAAACAGCCTCTATTTTTAGCAGTGGTTGCTATTGCTAAAATTATACCAGAATTGTGGAGGTTTGGGGTTTGGGTTTGTATGTATGTGTCTGGGGTTTTTTCTACTTTTTTCTTTGTTGTTGTTTCTTTTAATAGTACGAATTATAAGATTACTTGCCCATTACTATTCTGCCTTGAAGCACTTTGTTACTGATGTAAGGCTGTCTTTACCCTAAAGAAATTGGGAGAGAAAAGCCTTAATAGATCTCTTGTAACTATGCACAACAAGACAGGCCTGGGTAAATTAAATCAAATGACAGTGATTTCCAGAAGCATTGTTTTTGAGGCTTTGGGGAGGACAAAAACCCCATCATTGTGGGTCAGATCTTCAATATGTGTTTTATGGTATGCCTCTTGTTAAATCCATGTTGTTCTTTATCCTGGCTGTGGGGTCAGAACTGTGATAGTGTGTATATGTTATCTTTCGAGATTTCAGTCACAAAACAGACTGAGGCTATGTATGGAGCTGAATGCAATAAACACACTCCTCAATAAAAACACCATATTAAATAAAAATAAAAACTGAAGCTGTAGAAAGAATTTTAATTCAGCAAATACATTCAATTACTCAAATTGACATCTAGCTCCAATCTCTATTAAGTGAGAAATGTCATTGACTACAAAGCTTTTCCAAAGAATGTAGATGTAAGTTCCCAAATCCCAGAAACAGGGAATAAAAATTGGAAAATGACTTTCTTAGTTGCTTCTTAAAATTAACATGTGGTTAGGCTGGGTTTTTTTTTTCACATTTGGAGACAAAACACCTTACTCGTGGCCTAATGGAACTTAGATCTGAACTAAGTTAAGAATGAATTTTTTAATAAAATACTAAGGTTACTGGCTTTCTGTTGGTTTTGTTGCATTATAACAAATCTTACAGGTCTTTGTTGAAAACATTTGATTCGTTTTTATGCATAAGCTGTGATACAACTTTAATAAATGGTGATATTTAGTAACTTTATTTATACATAATTCTATCAGATATGGTTAGTTTTAACACACTCCACTTTGAATGAGATATCTGGAATGAAAGCACCTTGTGGTCAATTGCTTGCGTTTGTGTTTTTTATTATGTGCTTTTTATTTTATTCAGAGCAGATACAGTTCTATATTTACAGATTTTTTTTTATCTTCTTTAGCATTTCTTCTGTCCTTCTGCCTTTCAGTCATTGCCAAGTTTTAATTTACCTAAAAGAAAGCATTTGTTCATCCTTTGGACAAGCATCCTCTTTTTGAAAAAGTTCCTAGTTTGACTATTGAAGATTGTGCAAACATGCATTTTATGATGCCACGTTATATGCTACATTTTGGGTTTGTTGCAGGCTGTAAAAATTTATTTCAGAGGTCCCAAGAATGGTATCAGGATTATAAAAAATTTTGCTTGATTGCTGGTCTGCTTTTACTCCACCTTCCCATTGTGAAGGCTTAAAAATAATCAAGAATTATCATTGATGAGGTTGATGCTGTGTCTTGTTTTACTGTTTGAATCTGTGAGGCTTCTGTGGAGGTTTAGTTAGCATTTTAAATCCTGGTTTAGGAGTGAACACTCAAAATTTACCAAATTCACCAAATCCACCAAATCTATCTGTGTTTGCTGGAAGTAGATCTGGCCATCAAAAATGTTGTACTCTAGTTTGGAAATCCTGTGATAAGAACTGTGGATTTCTCTCTTAGGGAAGAGAGATACAGGCTATGAGTTGTGTTTACAGGAAAGCTGAATAAAATTTCAGGTAGCTATCAAATTTGAAAAAGGACAAATTACAGGTGGGTTGTGCTACCGTTCAGAGCCATGCTGAACAGCTGACCTCAGGCATCATGCTCTTTCTGTGTTGCTGACACTGTGAAATATAGATTTTAGCACAGTATTTCGCTTGCTGTGCTATGATGTTACCTGTTTGATTAAGTGTACAACATAACTAATACAGTCCTTGAGTGCCAGCTTTCTGAGTGTGTTGCTAGGCTCTTGCTTGTTTTCCAATGGTAGATTTATTTCTTCTCTTGATATTGAATTAATTTAAGATAGCCTTTGACTAAGTGTTGTCTGATCCTGGTGCTGCTGTACAGCCATGACAAAAATCAACATAACCTCAGCAATAGTTTAGTTTTTCTTCTGCTAGTAATTCCTAGGGTTCTGAAGGACAAGAGAACATGGACTGGACATGGCTCTTTAAGTTTTCTTCCACAAAGGTAAATATACCAAAAGTAGGATGCTGCTCACTCAGATGATTTATTGAGATCAGCATAGACAGTTTGCACTGTGTTAAAACAGGCCCCAGTATCACTTGCTGTTCAGGGCTTCCATTCCCTCCCCCAGGAGCCACACTTTGCATGTTTGATGTGTTGGTAACACTATCCTTTCTTCACCCCGTTCAGGTTTGAAATTGCATGTTTCAATCATTGAATGAGAAAGAAAAGTTTGTTAGCCTGTCTTGGTCTGTGGCTCTGTTCCTTGAAGGAATTGATATTCAAAGGGTAACAACTCCTGACATGGTACTGAAAGCATAATGTTGCTCTTCTATTGAAGAAATCCTGAGCTCACTGATAGGGCCAAGCACGAGGCTTTGACTTCAGAATTGTCAAGTATTGTAGTGAATGCACCTTTTGCCTGAGTAGGCTCTGACTTGATGATATTACTAAGCTAGCTTGTTAAAAAAAAAAACCACAAACAAAAAAACGCTTACTGTGAAATGTTAGGAAGTGTTTCTTCTGCAGTGTTCTGTAAATGAACTGGCTTGAAACTATTACTTGGTAAATTATGCTAATTTAGAAATAAAATATTTTAGCACTACACTAGGGAATGTATTGTGTCAAACAAGAATAGTAGTAATAATAGAGTATGTGTTTTCTTCATACTGTAAATCAGACAAATAGGCAATAAAAAAAATAAAACCGTATCTAATTTGATTCTCCTAACAGACAGAGATTATATTAGAGACTATAGTTGTGTGTGTATATTATATAGACAATAGTTTGGAGTTTTATTTTGTGTGCTCTTTAAGAAAGAAAAAAAAACTTGCATAGAAGTAGAATATATAAATATAACTGAATTCATTTATCTTCTCTGTATTTCATAAATCCACTGCTTGATTATATGCTATGCTGTTTTTGTGTGAGTAATAAGTTCTTAAATGTATTTAGTAAGAGCAAAACTAAAAGAAATAATTTTCGTTTTTCTTTTATCCAAAGTTTTCGCTTTTTTTTACATAAAGTGGATTCTGTTATCTAGGTTTTACTTCATTATTGTCTTGTTGAGGGCAGAATGAGACTACAAGATGAAATGTTGGTAAATGTGAAGAAACTGAAGAATCTGTTTATCAGACTGAGAGATCATTGAAATGCCCAAATTATTTTCTATAGTACAAAAAAATCATGGAAGAGTTGGATACAGAAAACAGCTCAGGGGTTTAATTTAACCCCCTCTTTCATTCCCATTAGTTTCCCAGTTTCTGTTTCTTTTATCAAGAATGTAGAATATACTGTCTCTCTTACCTGTCCATAATAAAGTACTAAATAGAAAATTTTAAAATAAAGAATATAATATTCCTCTATTAAAGTTGAAACGTTTTTCAATTCAAAAAACCAGTGTTTCTATGTCATATATGAGAGTGAATGATTAATGGAGGAAACTAGGAAATTAATAGGATTGAGTGAGGTGCTTTAGCCTCTGTCAAAATAAATGGAAGAAAAACTTTATTAATATCTTTTGCTTAATAATCAGCTGTAATGTGCAGTAACCATTTTCATTAAAAAGCAAAATTTCTTTACAAATACTAAAAAATATGGGGTATTCTTGTGCAGCTCTTTACTGTTGTTGATTGTCTGCCTGAACTTTGAAGGTATTAAGGCAAAGACAGTAATGTTCAAGTCTATCAACAATTGTAGTTTATTAAGCTTCTTATCAAAAGCGCAGGAATTAGAGGGTACCTAAAAGCCTTTCACAGTTGTGACAAGCAAATGTATGGCACAGAATTCTGTATTCAGAGTTTAAAGTGTGGTCGTTTTTGCAGATGAATGTATTTTTGAAACATACAGAGATATAGAAATAAATTGAATAATCACTTTATGATTGTTTTTGCACTTATGAGAGGTAAAGATTTGTAACATTTGATTACTTGCCCTGTGCAAGAATGGTTTGACCAATCTTCCTTACCCTGACAGTCTCTCTCAGCCACTTTCAAATGTTGCTGCATACACTGGTTGGATTTCTTAGTGTTACAGAATGGATGAAAGTACTTGTTGAAGTATTTTGTTTCTGTTAGCTTTTTTCCTCATAGAAGAATCTTTTTTTGACAGTAGTGCTTGCAACTGAAAATGAAAGGAAACTCTTGTAGTCACTGACTAGATTACAGATTTTGCAAAGCTAGGTAACTGCCTGAAACAAAACTCATTGCAAAGGTTATATGCCATCACAATATTGTTCTTCAGGTAAAGGTCCCCAAAATGAAATCAAGATACTGTGCTGTGTTGTAATTTTTTTTATGATTTCCTGTGACATAAATTATTTAGTATATTAAATGTAATTTTGTCATCCTCATGTTCCTAGTATAAAGAATATTCCAGTTATCAGAACTGCACCACCTCTAATTGCTGGTCAAGGGGCATAGCTTATGCCCTTTATGCCCCCCCTTCCCCTTTATTTTTTTTAAGTTAAAAGATCTTAGTTTTTATAATCAAGAGCCACATTACCAAGAGACATCATGATCCTGGGTAGTGAAGAGATGGAAGAGAAATTTATTCTGAGTTACAAAATAAGAATATTTAGGTATAAACTTAATTATTTAAAAAACAAAGTAAAAATCCATTCCCAGTTATTATGCAAGCTAGGATGTAGTTTCAAATAATCATTACTGCTAGTTCAAAATTCCTATTTATGTCTGTGACCTTTTGAAAATTCTTTTATGACTTGTAACCAGACAACTTGAAGATTTTGGGTTCCTAAAGAAACTCTGTAAAGTAACAGATCTCAAACCTTTCAGTGCTAGTGTAGGAATCAGCCCATAGACTTGCAGTATTATAGGAGTTTAAGCTATTTTTAGTTGAAATATACACTAAAGATAAATGGTTTGTAAATAAGTGCATTGCTTTGTAATAGCAAGACTAAAATTTGTAATTCTTTATTTGACATTCTCACTCTTAAGATATGACTCTTTTTCCCTCTTTCTTGCTTTCCTAATGGGTGACCTTCAATCATAGAATCTATCTACACATATGCACTTAGTGGTATTTAAACATTTTGGGATCATGTGACCATTCTTTTTATTAATTTGAAGTCTCCATTGTTACTACATTTAAATAAATGTACTAAGAAATGGGGAGGGAGCTTTCTTATGTGTAGATTAATATTTGTCCTTGGTGAGGTTCTGGAACAACTAAACGTGGAAACTAAACTACTGCTGGGCACACAAGGGACAAGAAAGTCATAAGGTGAAGTCATAAGGTGGAGTCACAGGAGGGAAATGTTGCTTAACCAGTCTGACAACCTATGATGAAACAAGAGTTTGTTAGATGAGAAACATTGTTTCTCATTGTTTGTTAGATTGAGAAACATGGATATTGTCTACCTTGACTTCAGTAAGGCTTTTGACAGTACCTCTTGTAAAATTTTTGTTGAGTAACTGGTGAGTATGGACTGGATGAAAAGGTGGTGAAATTGACTGAAAATTGGCTAAATGAATGGGTACAGACTACAGAATGCATCTGCAGCATGAAGTCTGCTTGGAAGCCCCTAGCCAGTCTGTATCCCAGGGGCAGCACCAGATTCAGTCCTGTTCAACATCTTGTATGGTCTGGATGATGGGATAGAATGTAGACTCAGCAAATTTGCTGCTGATGTAAAATAGTAAGGAGTGGGTTGTGTTGCCATTCAGAGGGAATTCAGCAAGCTGGAGAAACAGACTAACAGTAACCTCAATAATTTCTACAAAGGAAAATGCAGACAATCTCATGCACCAGGTATATTATGGTGGTAATGATAGGAAAAGCAGCAGCGCAAAGAGCCCTGCAGGTCTGGGCAGGACGGCAAGTTGAATGTGAGATAGCACTGTGCCATTGTGGCCAGGAAGGATGGTGGTATCCTGGGCTGTATTAGGATCAGTGTTACCAAGAGTGGAGGGAGGTGATCCTTTTGCTCTCATTAGCACAGGTGAGGCCACTGCTGAAGTACTATGGCCATTTCTAGGCTCCTAAGTAAAAGGCAGAGCTACTGGAAAGTCCAGTGAAAGGCACTGAAGGGGCCTTTTCTCTTCAGTGAGAAAAGGTTGAGCAAGCTAGGACCAGAGAAGAGATGGCTCATGAGGTGATCTCAGCAATATATGAGGGTATTGGAAGATGGAGCTGGGCTATCTCTGATGGTGTCTGTTGACACAACCAGAGACAGTGAGCACAAACCGGAACAGAAAAGATTCTCCCTGAGATCAGGAAGTCCTTATTCACTGTGAAGGGACTGAACATTGATACAGGTTACCCAGGTGGTTCTGAAGTCTCCCTCTTTAGAGATCTTCCAAAATCACCTGGACATGAGCTTGAGCAACCTGTTCAAGGTGATGCTGGTTGAGCAGACAGGTTGGACAAGGTGAGCTGCAGAACTCTCTTCAGCCTTGGCTATTCTGTGATTTAAGGGTTTCCCAGATGCTGCAGACATACGTAGGCAGATGTTTGCCACACTTTCTTAGTTTGCTAGAGTTAAATAACAAATTTTGGAACTGTTAATCTCCCTCAATTTATAGCATACTTTCCTCTAGTATTCCATGTAATACTGACAGTATGCAAGATACTTTTATACAATTCATCCTCTTGGCTTTATGATTTATGAAATCCATTATTCAAAAGGAAAAATTACTTGCTGGAAATGCCCCCTGAAGTTGTTTGTCCTAGTAAGCTGTTCACTAATCAACCTTATTTGTCAAATAATCAGAAATGCGCATGTGGAATAAATAGCTTGGACAATCTTTTTCTTTGTTCTGTGACAATTCAGTTGTGTTGTTATTTAAAATTGAATTTTGTAGCTACTTCTGTCTTAGATGGATATTCACAGTTTTTGAGGCAAGTAGAGTATGCTCACTACTTTCAGTTTCATTCTGGGTAACAAGAATTCTTCTGCTCATAATTAAAGAAAAGTCAGGGTTTTGACTCTGGTTCGGTAGGTACTAGAGGTAGTGACAAGCTTCTGGTTTATATCTGAATAGCTGTTCTTTCTGAAGGTTGGTTGCCAGAGGTCACTGAATTAAGATGAGAAAGGCACAATAAGGACCTTTTTTTAACATTGTCCAGGTACAGGACAACACTGGAATAATAGCAAGGGAAGATAAGGTGACTGTCTTTCGTTTCATTAATATTTTGTATCAAATGCATAAAAAGGCAAGCTTTAAACTAGGGCTTCATTTGAATGTTTGTAGATACCAAATTCTGACTGCTATAATTAGTTGAGTTGAAAATATTTGCCCTAATCTGTAAAAAGTACTTAAAAAATAGAAATTAATTATATCTAAGTTAACTAAGGTATAAGAAGTTAATTATATCTATATCTATATCTATATCTCATTATATCTAATTGTATCTAATTATAATAGAATTTTTGTGTTGTTAGGGCTTGAGTGGACTTTCATGGAATTTTCTGATTCTGTTACTGCAAGTGGTACTGCAGTAACAGTGCAGACCTTCTACTTTAAGGGAAGCAGAATTCTATGTCAATTAGAGTTTATTTTTTAATGATGGCTCCTACGTCTTAGCTAAAGGAAGGGAGTACTGCGGGCATTCTTCAGGTTAATTGCAACAGCTGCCAGGCTACAACTGAGTGATTCTCATACACCTCATTGGCACGTGAATAGTCCGAATCTCAAAATCTTGTTTCTAGCTCAGGAATGGGATTTTTTTCTATTTATATGAATATGTAGTACAGTTGCTTACAGAAAATCTTACATATATAAATTTGTTTAGCAAGCAAGGAGGACACTCCAAGGAGGTTGGTCTTTTTGAATTTGATATATTCTGAATTTGTAATTATTTTTCCTGCGTGTTAAATATTTTAAGTTAATCAGCTGGGACAGATTCATGCAGGTTGACTAGGAACACAAGTCACAAAGTCTGGAATTCTGAATAACCATATTATTCTTCCTCTGCCTGTTTCAGGAACTCACAGTAAGGGATCAGCATTAGCAGTAGGTCTTCCTTTGAGTAATGGGACACCAGCTAAAGAATGTGGTTTCTTGCCTATTATATGAAATCTACTGTATATAATGTTTCATAAAAACGAGGCTACTTTCATATGTGAATTGTTGCCATTTTGGTTTTACTATATGTACTCATTCTTCATGCTTCCTTCATCCTTACTAACTTGGAACGTAGGTTTTCCTTGTTGATCAGACCATTTATTTTTTTTTGTCAGTAATGAGAAACTGATGTTGTGTAGGAATAAAAAAAGGCTACATGACAGTTACTAAGAAAGTGTCACATGTAATCCTGTTTCCTCCCAGCTATTATCTTACATATCTGTAATTTTATAAGAACTTCCTTAATAAATTAGTGCAAAGACTAAACAGTCATTTATGATTCAGGTCAGTAGAATCCAGGCATTTTCTACTTTCTATTTGGGGAATGTCAGTATCTGCAGTAGTATGACTCAGCTGTGTGGGTGTTATGGCACACATCTGAGAAACTATTTAGTGGTCAAATCCTCCAGACCAGGTGCCTGTATTTATATGCTGGTCTGTTGTTTGTCATATCATGGTCTCTAAGCAGGAAGGAAATCCCTTGTTAGTCAGCAGCAGTAGACATCATGTGGAAAGTCACTTGAAGGTGAAATAACAATTACCTGCCTCAGAACAACTGTGATTGTTTGAAATTATTTCCAACACATTACATGTGTTTTTATATGCTTAATTGCGAAGTGCTCCCCCGTGACATTCTGTACTCATGGCAAAACCATGGGTGAGTTTACTTACTCTATTCTACATCTTTCAGTAATGAAGAGTCACAGGAAAGCTGGGAGTATCCCAAGACTACAAGATGCTGCCAGTCCACCTAATCTAAAACTACATATGACGTGTATGTTTATCAGGGATGTATTTCTGAAGTTGAGCTGAAAGTTCACAGTTACTGCAGAATAGGAAGCATGTTCATTTCTTTATATTGCTGTATGCCATATTTTCTATTTTGTTTGAGCTGTTTATGGATTTAGTTGAGGTATCTAATGTAACTAAGTTTATTTTCTCTTACTGAAGTTCTTCAGTTTACCTGATGGTCACTCTACCTGTGTCATGTTTTGAATGACGAGTAAACATCCTTTTTTACAGGCTTTGTCAGCTTCTGTGCTAAGAGATTATTCTTTAGACAACTTATGCATGAAATTTATTTTAATTTGTTTGTTCACGTTTGTCTTCTCTTCAGCTAGAAGTCTCTGCTCTTGTGATCTCAAATATAGGGATGTGTTTTTGTCTTATGTCTGGCTCTGATGCTGACATAACATAAACTGAATTGGACCCTTCTATTTCTTTACTGTACTTAGAACTTTACTTTTCTGTAATATAATTAAGCATTGATGTTACATTAGGATGTGACTTTTGGCATTTGCTTGGGATGTATTTTATGTGCAGAATAGACTTGTATTTACAGAATAAGCAGCATGTTTTACATTAGAATAGAAGTGTGAAGTAATCATTTTTGAATTCATTTTGTGAACTACCTTATTATTTAGTAGCTCACAGTCCACACTTTGATGTGCTACGGTAACTCAGTGAAATTCTCTAACTAAAGTTTAATGCTGCTCATTACTTAGTCTTTTTAATTACTTCTGACAACTTTAATCTTTATGTATACATGGTCTACTCTTGTCTCTGTGTTGTACTCTCTCATTTAGTTTAGCTAATCTGTTTCTTTTATATATATCTTAAACTCCTTTTTTATTTCACTGTGCAGTTCATGATAGCACCCTGATAAACCTGAATCACATCTAGAATTTAGGATGTATGAGTAGTAGTACAGCAATTGCCCAAAATTTATATCTTGTTATTTGAACTGTTACAAAAATATGGAATGTTAAAGCATAAAACCACTAGGCCTCTTGGCAAAGCTTTAAATATTTTTTATCACTCATGGCAAATGAGCCTTATCATGTAGAATCATGTGGAGATTGACCTGTCTATATGTGTAATTTATTGTTCCTAAAGTTTGAGTGCATACAACTCAATTAAGCCTACAGGGCATTATTTGTCAAACATCATCTCTGCTTTTGTTATGGGCTCAACAGTTTTGGCAGCTGTACATTAAAATCATGCAGATAAATGTGATCACGTGTTTCTTATGCTACAAAATACTAATACTCCAGGAAACTTCACCCTTGTTAAAAAGTTCTTGTGGCCTGGAAACTCAGTTTACAATCCCAAGTGATTACTAACTTCTTTCTATGCTAGTTTTTCTGATGCTTCGCAAGATCCTGTTAAAAGGATTAATTTCTTAAATTAATTTAATAGATACACATAAGACTGTTACAGGGGATTTGTCTTTTGCCTTTCATTCATTGTCAACTCTTATATCAGGTGATCCTTTCAAATTAATATCCTTGGGAAGTGATGATTCTAACATTATCAAACTGCTTTTTATCCCCTTGAATTATGATTTTTTTATTATTTTATGATAGGAGCCTGCTGTAATTCTTGAAACCAAGCTGTTTTGTAATGCTCATTTTGTAACTTCCATTTCCATATGTAATAGTCTACTTGAATTGCACCATAGCTAATTCCAGAAGTTGCTTATCTTAGGAAAGTATTCTGCCTTGGAGTACTGCAAAAGCCATGCAAACAGTGCTCAAGATAGTATTTGCTAGTCTCTGATAAATGGAACATTCATATAGGCAATAACTGCTGGAAACTGCAGTTAACAATGACCCTGCCTTCATGTTCAGGCAAACTATTTTTTATTTACCCAAGGCAAAGGCATATTTCTTTGAGAGAAAGGCTAGCTGTGTCAGCTAGCAAAATTGCAAGACTGTTTGGCAAATTGGTTGTGTTGACAGGGTTATAAGTTTCTGTCAGGAGCCGTGGCCTGTTGGAAATGAGAGTTGCCTTTCCATATAACTAAGAAGAAGTAAATAGAGCAAGAGCAGATTTCTCTACTATTCCTCTGTCTCCTATGCCTTCTGTGGCAGATGGCAGGTATAATGGATACCTTGAGCTCTTTTAAGTCACTGAAAGAGCTCTTGCAAGCAGTAATCAGTAGCCTCTTTTGGCGCTGAAATTGATTCAGACAATCACTATTAATAATGATCTAAACCAGTAACCCAGGGACTTTGTTTTAAGGCATCTGTTAGAATCTTGAAAAGCATTGCTAAGTTTTTGTTCTTTTTTTAAAGACAATTGGATTTTCATTAGGTGTTAATCATTAATGCAGGTCAATTTGCAGCTGTTTAATGACATGTTTTGTTTGTTACCCAATGAGAGACTACTGGCTTGTATAATAATTGTCATGCTGATGTATACCAATATTTAATTGATTCTTTTGTTGAATGAAGTTATCTGAAGTTTATTTGTCAGACAGGAAAAAGGTAAGCTAGGTAGCACAATTTCTAAATTTAGAACTAGCTAGTTGACAAGGAAAGTTCTAATTAATACATTGAGTAATAATTTTTATTACCCTTCTAGATTTTACTCTTCATATTTTTAATTATTTTAAATTACTATTTTTTCATATTACCCTTCTAGATTTTAAAAGGAAATAAGCCTTTTAAAGTCTTTCATGCATCATTTTAATTTATATCTTGGTAGAATAATTTTTTCCTCTTCTATTTTTGGCTTATGAAACTGAATGAACTGGTCATTGAATTAAATTAGCTGAAACATTAAAACAAAGAAAATATTTTTTAACATCTGCAAAAAAAGCTGTTGTCAAGAGCTGATTTAACATTTAAAAAAGCTGTACACCCAAGTGTCTGGCTAATGAGTTGCTTTTCACTATCTTTGAAACTTTAGTAGCAACAATGTACTACTGGACTACTGTTTGAGTATATTTTAAAATGGGTAGCTTGTGTTAACTCTTACATGAAATATAATTAAAGCTGTAATATATAAATGTATTTCTAAAATTAAAATGCATTTTTCATCAAACTTTGAGTTTGTGGTGAATACGGATGAAGAGAACGTGAATTTGCAGAAGGTGAAAAGCAGTACTTCAGGCTGATTGTTTAAATTACTTGCTTATATCAGAACACTGGTGATAAATTACATATAGACCATGCCATGGTCGCACAGGCCTCTGGAGCCCTGCTACCTGTCATGTGTGCTGGCAGTATGTGCATTTGTTTGTCAAACTGAAGAGTTTCCCACCTCTATTAAGCTGTTAGCAGCTGCTTTACAGGAGAAAAGGGGCAATGGTGGTGGCCATCATTGACAGTGGTGGTCTGAGAATGTCAAGACACAATTTCTAGCTTTGAAATGTATGACTGTAGAATGAGCAAAACTACTGAAATTACTTTCCAGAGGTGTTCTTTATGAGGTTGGTGTTAATTGGTACTTTCTTTTTCAGCTAATCTGCCTGTACCTACTATTGCTGCAATAGATGGAACTGCCTTAGGTGGTGGCCTAGAACTTGCGTTAGCCTGTGATATACGGGTGGCAGGTAGGTCTGAATACTACTATGGAATGTAGGGTTATTAGTGTTACAGCTGGCTTGACTAATCTGTATGTTGGCAACAGTCTTACAAAACTTACTTGATATTTGACATTGTTCATAACCCATTATTTGAAAGGGCTTTAGCAGAAACCTGTCTAAGTACTTGCTAATGTTTCATTTATAACAACTTAGCTCTGTTAGTTGGATTGGTTTTTTTAAACATTTATGTGATTCTTCTGACCCTAATTTTATCAGTCTTGCCTATAGGGTCATGCAATTATTTTCTTTTTTTTTTCTTTTTTTTTTTTTTTTTTAATTCTTGTGTGTTTGAAGTGCTCTAGATGGAGACTTGATTTTATTGAAACAGGGTGCAGGGAAAAAACAAAAGTTGCTAGTAAGTGTATTATTACATAAGAAATTAAATTATAAAAGTGACAGCCACTCTTGAAAAGAGGAACCTTGAGCTAATGAGCTGTCAGAACTGTAAAGCCTGTTGATGGAAAGTAAATGGATACTTCATTCTGAGCCAGTAAGTTAGGATTTATAATGTTGTTTGACTTTAGAGAATATTCTGTCACCTAAAGAATTCAAATAATCAGATACAGCATTCTACACCATTCTAAGATGTTAAGTGATAACATCCATTTTCTTTTAGTACTTTCCATTTGAATGCAAGTCTCATTACTCACTGTTATTGCTTACTTGCTATGTGAAAATGACTAAAGTACTGAATTTGCCTTGATGGAAGTAGTTGGATCTTTCACTAAAAGCAGATCAGTTGAATCTATTTGAAGTTGTTTTTTTTAAATAAACAAATTCTTTAAAAAGTGATTTATTTTTCTTTTTGAAGAAAACTTAATATATTAGCAAACTTCTAGGTCATCATGATGTATTTTCCATAGATTTTTTTCCTTCTACATTAGAATAAGAACTTCTTTACATTCTGTTTTTTAGCATCTTCTGCTAAAATGGGCCTAGTTGAAACAAAGTTGGCGATCATTCCAGGTGCAGGTATGAATGTTTTGCTTTTGCTACCACAGATAACTAAATAACACACATACTTAGTGTTAGATTTTGAATTGTTTATGGTGCTTATTCTTATATTTCTTTTAAGTATTATAGCATGTGTTACACCTTATTGCTTGTAATATTTACCAAAATTAAAAAGTGTATTTCTTATCTTCAGAGACAGTCACCTGTATACTATGTTTTTAAGCAAAGTCTTCATTAACTAAGTCAACATTGAGTGATTCTGTAAATGACATTTAATGTCTTGATCTGGAGACTGAATAATTTTACAAAGGATCAAGCAAGGAAGAAGGATTAGCTGTCAGTGTACAAAACCAATTATTTGAATTAAGATCCACTTTCACATAACATTTGGTACTTTAGGATTCAAATTCTGCTTTCAAGCTGCTTGTATATTGGTTGTAAAGAGTTTAAGAATTGGAAGTGTAGCTCTGGATAAATCTGTTACCTTGCCAAGATTTTTTGAGTCAAAAACTTCTTTTTATTTCAAAGGCCAGTTGACCTGCTTTTCACATACTCAAGGTGAATGAATGTTATGTAATTAATAATTTCAAGGAGTTATTACAAAACCTTATGTTTTTATTTTATGTATTAATTGTTGCTACTTGAATTAAGATATTCGCTGCTCTGGGAAAATGGCAGTACCTGGGAAAAAGGTGCATCCCTGTGATTTTTTACCTTCATTTCTGGGAGTTCTTGGGAACTTTATAATGTTTCTTTGCTCCTGTTTTCTTTCTAATTGGTGGAACCTATTTTGAAAGCACTATATTCAGTTCTAGTGGATACCATTGCAGGTCATGTAAAAAAACCAGTAAAATCAACCATAATGGCAGTAGTGGTATGAACTTTGTGTATAAAACTGTCCCATCCTATGACTAATCTGGAATTATTGTACGATTTCAATTGCTGTATTATTTTGGTTATTGTTGAGATGTGATTTCAGTCAAAACTTTCTGTGGTCAGAGCTGCATTTTACATAAGGAAAACAGTTATGATTGATGTCTGGTTTCTTTTTTGTAGAGGATAAATATAATAACGCAGATGATTTTAAAGATGTATTTACTGGTAGTGGTGTTATCATGAAATAATAGGCCTTGGAAATAAGTTTCAGTGAATAAAAAGACAGAAGTTTATGTTGTTTATCTTTGTTGTCAGTTTTTGCTTTTTGTCCTCCCACTCCCTCCTTTCCTAAGTAATTCTGTAGGACAGTATTGAAAACATACTCTCGAGCTCAAGAAATTCAGCTCAAATTCTCCATATATTCTCTGTATTCAGCTTTTTGAGGTTGTCTCATTTCTTTGTCTTCAGTTAATTATAGATGTTTCAGACTTCTGTGCTCTTACCTTAAAATGCTAGTTAACTGATTCATTATAAGTTTCATTCAGAATATTTTACTGCTATTCAAAGACTGAGGTTTGAAATATTTTTTTCCCTCATCCTAAAATAATGATTCAGGTGTATGTCTTCAGGTGCATGTCCTTCAAAATGTCACAGATTTAATCTTGTTACATTGACTTTCCAACTTACAACATTTTGGGGTATATTCAGTGATGAATTTTTTCCCCTATTCCTATCAGCCTTTCTGACAACTATTTTTGTTGAATATATTTGAGGTAATCACAACTTTTTCCTGATCAGCCTGCGCTTACATCAGTCCTGTTCAGCAATGACAGTGTTTCAGTCCTTTTTGCTTCTTATCATCCAAATAGTAACTGATTGTGCCTTTTGTAAAAGGCACCAGAAAGAAAGTGAAGAATGAGTGGAGGAATTTTGGATATATCATTTAGGTAGAGAAGCCAGATATACACACTTGAACTGTAGGTTTCACGGGTTAATGGAATATTTTCTGAGAGTGTTTATTTCAAGCTGCTCTGAGCCAAAACAGAACTGCAGAGTGGAGCTGAAGAGTGAGCTGTAGCTCTTAAGAGGCCTACATAGATTTCTGCTGCCATCTAGTATACCTGAAATCTGCTGGCAAACTGAGTTGCTTCTTTGAGCTAGGTCGCTGTACCATGGCAAGCTACTGTTTTTATTCTTGTCTGTCAGCTGCCAGGTGTATGTGATAGATGTAACTTTAAATAGGGTGATTATTAATATAGGTGTTTGAAGCCATGTGGAAAACATATTTATACTGTGAGGGTTTGCTTTTTTAATATCCCAGTAATTTATAATGAAAGGGCTGTGTTAGAAGATTGTTACTAGAATTCAATATAATTAAAATATAGATCCAGGGCATATCAGCTGTTAAGTTTTGGACCTTGTTGTATATTATGGTTTATTCCATTCTTAATAAAATGTGGTTGTCAAAAAGACACAGTAAGGTGCTGTCTATTGACAAACACAGATTTCCCAGGTGCAAGAAATTTTTCTTTTAAATATGCGCAGATGTACTGCAACTTTCTAAAGGCTAAGTTTGAGCAGGAGTTAGTTGAGTTAACCAAAGTGTTCCTTCTAAGTCTGCTGAGGGTGTTGACCAAGTAGGCATTTATAGAGTATGCTGTATTATAGCAGGTTGAATCTCCTCAGAAAATTCATCCATGACAGACAACATATCAAGACCAAGTGGGATGACAGCAGTGCCTCCTTTTATACAATAGCTATGTTCACAGACCTGCTGTTCAGTTTGTGAGGAAGCAGGATTATCCTTTTGCATTTGGAAATCTAAACCCAGTTTTTCTGCACGATGGGAAAAGCTTAAACTGCCAGAACATGAACTAGGAAAAGTAGAAAAACTTTCTGTTTTTCCTCTTGAGTACATCCCACTTTCTAGTAAGGAAGGAAAGATTCAAAGAATCTTGAAACTAGTTGAAATATGTAACACAGAGAAAAGCTTGTTAACTTGGTGATGGGAAACTTACCTGAGAATGAGTATTGCAGGTTTTTGTTTTCTGAGGAGAGTCTGCCAATCATCATTGTAAAAGTGGTCTTATGCCAACACAAAAAATGTGTCATAGAATCATTTAGGTTGGAAAAGATCTTTAAGCTTAGGAAGTCCAACTGTCAAATAAGCACTGCCAAATTCACCACTACACCATGTTGCTAAGTGCCACATCTACACCACTCAAGTGACTCAACCACTTCCCTGGACAGCCTGTCCAGTGCTTGACAACCCTTCAGAGAAGAAATTTTTCCTGATATCCAGTGTAAACCTCCCTTGGTACAACTTGAAGCATTTGTTACTTGGTAAAAGAGATTGACCCCAACCTCCTTTCAGATTATTGTAGAGAGCGATAAGGTCTCCCTTAAGCCTCATTTACTCCAGGCTTAACAATCGTCAGCACTTCCTTGTAAGACTTGTGCTCCCTTCACTGGCTCTACTGCCCTTCTCTTGACATGCTCCAGCACCTTAATATTTTTTCTGTAGGGATCCAGAACTGGACACATGATTCAAGGGGTGACCTCACCATTGCCAAGTTCAGGGTGACAATCACTGCATTGGTACTACTGGCCACACTTTCGCTGCCACAGGCCAGGATGCCATTGGTCTTCTTGGCCACCTGGGCACAACTGGCTCATGTTCAGCTGCTGACAACCAGCCCAGGTCCTTTTCTGTTAGGCAGCTTTCTAGCCACTTTGCCTCAAGCCTGAAGCATTGCAAGGGGTTGTCTCCCAAGTGTCTTTTCTTTTTTTGTGGAGTTCCAGCAAAACTTTCTGTTCAGTCAGGCTCGTCTTCCTTCCCACTGACTCTTCTTTTGCCACATAGGGATGATCTGCTCCTCTGGCTTTAGGATTTTCTTCTTGAAGAATTTCCAGCCTTCCTGAAAGCCTTAGCCCTTCTGGACTGCCTCCCAAGGGACCCTATCAAATAGTCTCCTAAACAAGCAAAAGTCTGTCTTCTGTAAGTCTGAGGTGACAAGTCTGCTGACTCCATTCCTTACTGCTCTGAGAACTGAAAACTATCATTTCATAGTTGCCTGTGCCCTAGATGGCTTCCGAGCAGCAAATCATCCTTCTCTGTTCATAAATAGCAGTAGGGCTCCTGGCCTCTTGGCTCACTCACCAGCTCTGTCAGGAAGTTATCTTCCATGTAGTCCAAGATCTCTTAGACTGTTTCTTCTGTGCTGTATTGTATTTCAGTGTGTATATGGGTTTGTTCATCCCCTTTCTTCCTCAGATTTCTTCACTGTGAACTCAGTGTCTGTTAGCCTGTTGTGGTAGAATTTATGGTTTACAGGGTAGAGGGTGCAGAAACAAACATTCCTCAGAATTTTATTAAAAATAGGTGGACAGATGAAGGGAAAATTGTACTGGCCTCAGATGAAAAGGTTTCAGCATGAACTAACCTGTTCTTTGGCATGCAAGAAAGGGCACAGGAGGAAGTTGTTGTATGTGTTTTAGCTGTGGATAATGTTTCACCCAGAATACTCATTGCAGTGGGCAGCAAGTAGTTTGTATGAGACAGAATTTCATGAGAAACCACACTCCATTAGCTTTGCAGTTTAAGGAGATGCTTGTTATCAGTCAGAGTGACTTTTCTCTGCTAAAAGCTATTCATTGCTAAAAGGAGTTACTATTTTTTGATCTTTTAGTTAAAAGCTGTTTAAACAACTTATTTTCTGTGTAATCCTGTGTCTGTACAGAACTCAAAGTAGTGTGGGCAGAGTCTTTTTACACAAGAAAATTGTGTTCATTCTCTTTGTTTTGTTTCCCAAACTGACATTTTAAAAAGTGCAAATATTTGTCATTAATTGAATGTAGTTTTTGATGTCTCTCAGCTTGCAAAGGAAGTATTTTTCAGTGACAACTTTCTCCTCAGCCAAAATTTTTCTTTTGGAGCATTTTTTTTGTTGAAGTCCTTTGTTTTTCTGCTTTGTTACTTTTTAAAACTGTCTCAATTTGTGTTGTAATTTGGTTATTTATCTCTAGATTCTCATGGTGGATGTCATACTAAGCCTGCAGTTGATAGATGATGCCTTTCAGGCAGGTCTGCTTTTATTTATTAGAATTGTATTTATATACCACTCAGTATTAGATCTGTTATGGTGAAGATAAAAGTACTTGCAAAGAACATACATAAACTTCCTACTCTAATAAAAGAACAAGATACATTGGTTTCACACAGCGAAGTATTCTGTGATAGCAAGAAGTAGAAAAGACAGTCATATATATAAAATATAATTTGTGTTTTCTTTATGCAATTTATTTACACAAAAGATTTCTGTGTAAGCTAAATGATGTATTGAAATACATCAACAATTATGTTTCCATAAAAAAAAAAAGAGTACCTTCATTGAAATTGATACTTGTGGAAGCAGGTAATTTGACATTGCTAGATAAAAACTGGCTATTGGCCTGCATACTTACAGCTGTCACTCTTTTTTTTTGTTGTGTTTATAAAGGCATTTTAATTAGCAAGGCTTCATTCATTTTATCATAATTTTGCTTTTATTCTTCCATGCTCCTCCCAGAAATCCCACTACTTCATTACCAAGCTGTCTTCCACTGTTTAATATTAAAATAAAAACCAAGCACGTAGCCCTGGGATCATGCTTTCCTTGAGAGCATTCAGATGAAAAGCATATTTTATTAAGAAGACTTTTTTTTAAAAAAAGGAAGGAAACAAAAAAAACCCTTTACTAACTCTGTAAGAAGGTCTTTGTAAATAAGCTATATGTTCTTTCTATCTAAAAGTTGCTTTAAACCTTATTTTCCAAAGGTGAAACTGAAGCTTCAAACTGTAGGAGATGGGACTGGTTTTGTCTTTAAAATATAGAACCAGGGAGATTAAATTACAGCATTTCTCTGTTCTCCCTGTACTTTGGTAACAATAGTGTTTTGGCTGTTTTTCTAGACTTCAAATTGTATTTGGAGACTTAGAGAGCTTGCAGATTATAAGACTATAAAATAAGAGATAGGAACATTGAAATGTTAGGCTTTTTTGCATAGGAAGAAAACCAGTGTAGAATGAAAAGTAAATTTAGGTTATCATAGTATATTTTCCTTAATTCTTTGCATTCAAAAACATCTTTATTGTCTCTGTTGCAGTACTTACTTGAAAGCTAAAAAAAATAATTCTGTTTTGGGTGAGAAAGATGTCAAGGGAATTTCTGCATGGGAAAAACTCACACAGAACATGTTCTTGCTAACAGAAGTAGTTGTCCAATTCAGCCAAGTGTAAAGGTTAAATTGAATGTCAATTTCAAGTTGAAATCCAATGCACATTACGATGAACTGCTAAGATATTCTTTAGATTTCTATTTCAGTTTCATCAATAATAGGAATAGCATTTGATAAATGCTGAAAAATTAAAAGGTTACTATTTTTAGTGTATCAAGATTGAATTTTGGAGTACTGTTTTTACTAAAATTTGTTGTTACAACCTGAGCAATGTTATCAATTACTTTCCTAATTATCATAGGTATATAAGAAAGCTTTCATGAGTTGGAAAATTGTTTTGTGAGATTCATGGATTGTGCATTTTTGAAAGACAGCCAGAAAAATGAAAAAGTGAAACAATTTACTTGTTTTTTTCTGTCCTCCTTAAATAATGTAGACTGAAGCCCCATTCAGGTACTCTTTCACTGAGCATGGGTAGTACTGTCACATTTGTATCTTTTCCAGACCATCTCTGTACTGCATGGAACTATGCAGTAAAGCTTTCAAAACAAAGCAAACCCAAACTTTGCTTTTGCAGCTTGGTTTTTCTCACCACATATATTGAAATAGTATGACACAGAATAGAAATTATGGTCTGGGCAGACTGTAACAATATGAATGAAATTCACGCTAGGTTTCATAACATAAGTGCAAAGTAGGTCATATTGACTTGGGGTGCTCATATGAAGAGGACATGGAAAGAATAAAGTAAATAGAGAAAAGAATGATCTAAAATGCTGCTAGGTAAGGAACTTAATATTTTTTCAAAGCCAGTTAAAATATAAAATACCTGTGTACAGACTTGCACGTAATCAGTTAAATGAGTTTTCTATTGACTCATACAAATCTATCAGAGTTCATGAATGCATTTGATGAAATAATTTGCCCTTTGCATTAAGTTTGGACTTAATTTTAAAAGTTGTACAAAGCCTTTGTACAAGACCACTGTTTTTTACTTTGTAGAAGACCACCCTTTTGTTCCCCAAACATGTCCTAAAACCAGAACCTAGTGTCTGTCTCAAGCTCTCTTGTCCACTGAAAATCATAATAGAAACTTCCAATGGCACACTTTCATGTGAAGTTTTTTTTATTATTTTCTTTCAATATCTCATTTCTAAGCTTATGCAAAAACAAAAGGAAGACCAAGTAATAGTAGCTGGTGTTTCTTGGGAAAAATGGGGCATGGGAAAAATTAAAATTTGCTGGATATGGAAGACAGAATTGCATGAAATTTTCTATTAAAAATTGATGGTTTGGTTGTTTGGTCTCTTTTTTAAATAAAAAAAAAATACTGCATTTTGGAAGTAAATATTGGACAAATTAAGGACTTGACTCCTTCTGGTGGCCTAAAGGCTAAACCAAAAATCTTCAGCTTAGATTTTTAGGCTCAGCCTCTTCTATAGTCAGCAATTCTGAATTTTAAGGTTCTCTATCTTTTCTGACTACGTTTCTAAGTTCCTGTATAAAGAGCCTCATTGCTGCTCCAGCTTATTGTCAGAGATTAAATATTGTCTCAATAGTGTCCTTTCTTCCTGCAGCTGCACTAACTCACTCTATTTTACAAACTAAAGAAGCTTTTTCTCTATTTTTCTTATCTCTACAGTAGCAAAACTGGTAAGGAGAAAGAACTCCTTATGAGTTTAAAGAGAAGTAGAGGAATGGGTAAATGAAGTACAGAAAATTATTAACCTTAAAGAATCAATGAAGAATGAAGATGAAAATGCATAAGCAACTCAGTCTGGGTTTGGAATTCGTTTTCTAAAAACTCGAGGTGGTGGGGGAAAAATCTAGTTTTATCTTTTAGTATAGAATCAAGCAGATATATATTATTACCAAATTACCAGTATATATGCATGTAAAACATACCAGGGCAGTCGAATACAGCAAAATAAAAGGAGTAAAGAAAATTATTCATCTAGGTAATTTTGAGAGGCTTAGTGCCTATCCTGTCTCTCTGCATTGACAGCCCTAGAAACAGACTCTTTATTTTAGTTCTTGGTATGTCACTAAATGAGATGTGTAAAAGCGTTGATGAAAATACTCCTTGTAGTGTTAAGAAGCTGGTTAATCTGTACCATGATAGACACAATTTAGTACAAGATGCTGAAGATGGCACATTGGATGCAAACTGTGTAGCTTATCATATTACATATCGCTTGGTCATTTTCAGTATTCTGTGACCAAATGTGCATTTTAGTTGTGAGATAAAAAGTATCTGTAGAAGACTTGCATGAGTTTTATGGCTGAGATAAGGAAGCTTCATAAATTGGCATCAAACAGCTTATTAGCCACTTTTAAGTGGTTTAAAGTGACTCAACTCCCGTGGTGCATGCCCCTGTCCCCATGCCTTCCCTTTATTATTTTTAAGTCTACAGCTGACAGCACCTAGTTATGATACTGCCAAAGCCTGTACGCATAGCTGGGATCATAGCCTACAAAGACATTGTTCACAGACACAGAGACAGAAGGTATAGGAGAGAAAAAGCAGTAAAAAAATATGCACACTGATCAGGAAGTTATTGGCAGAAAAACAAAATGAGTTGGAGATACAAACATGAGGATTTTGAAAGTTTTTAATAGCTGAGGAGAAAGAAGTAAGATGCTGAAACTTTCTTATTGATACTCGTACATAAATGGTTTATTAAGAAGAAAGTTATTAGTATGGGGTTTCGTTCTGTTTATTTTTTCCTCAGATGCTCCCACAGCATTTTTAAAATTTAAGTGATGGGTATGTCCTTCCAAAACTTAGTCACCAGTCTTCATGACATTATTTGCTCAAAGTTTCCATTGACATGAGTGCTTGCCACAGTAAATCTTGCAAAAGCTATGATCATCCTTTAGGATTTTTTCAGTAGCCATGAATCCAGAGGGAATCCGGAGGATAAAAGAAAACCAAACATTTTGAGGGGATTAAATGATCATGGATTTTTTTTCAGCCTTTTAATGAATTCTAGACCTCTTGTGTAAGTCATTGCACAAGTGACCCTCACTGCGCATGGCACGCAGAGAACAGTTGCGGTTTTGTCATTGGCATGTGTTAGTAAGAACTTGTAAGCAGGGATTGCTGGGTGAAATTAACTACATTGCATTACTTATGTCATGTTCAAGTCTGACTTAGGAAAGAATGTTCTGGGATTTTTACCAGTGCTATAATAGTTTTCTTACAGTATTTCAGTTTATCTTCTGCACTTTGCTGTATTAGTGAATGGAAAGCAATTTAGAGAAAGAAACAGGCTTTGGAAAGATGAAAAGAGAGAAAATATCTTTTTACTTTGTGTGTTATTAAGATTCCCCTCTTCAAAATGTCTTCATCTCAATATAGATGTTACTGGAGGCGAAGGATTGGGAGTGGGGCTCTGGTGGACCAGCTGGAGTGTATAAATGGGGGCTAGTATAGACGCAACAATACTTGGTAAGTTCCTAAAAATTATGTTGACAGCTGTTGAGCTCATCTATGCTCAGTGTGTTTTTTGAAGAGGAGCCAAGGAATTTTTAATCAAGGAAGATTACTGAGCAGATTACTGTTGCTTAAAAATAGACTTACTTTTATTAGTAAAACTTTTTGTTTAAGCCTGAAGTGTTACATTTTTCACTGAAAATGCAAAAGCTGTTTTGATTTAAAACAGTATTAAATTATTATGAATGAGATGGAAAGAGATAATGAGATGGAAAGAAGATAATATTTATTCTGTTTAATCGAAGTGTTGTATAGGAATGTCAGCATGAGTAATACGAAGGCATTTTAACTTTAGAATTTAATGGATCTTAGACTGACATTTCAAGGGAGACAGGATTTTCAGTGACTTGTTAGATTGGAAAATATCTGATTTAAAGAAAAATCTTTATGGAATGTTTTTGTGCGAAGTTATTTTGGTAATCTGCTCTCTTAGGACCAATTGCTAGTCTTTTCCCACACTAATGGAACTAGGTCACTAGTTTTTGGCACTCATCCAAGTTGTGAGATTTATTTGGTGTTCAAGCACACTGTCTAGAAATAGTGATGCAATGTCAGCAAGGCCACTTTTCATTTTGTGAACATCATTTTCAGTGCCCTGGAATTAATTTATTCACTGACCTGTTAATAACTGCAATCTGTCACTGGCTTAACAGAGGCTGAGGAAGTGTCTGGAAATAGTCATGGTCACCCTACCAGGTGATCAGTTACAGGACTGCTGTTCAATGTAACATTTTTTGGGTTTGATCATGCAGAAGAGTCTGACTGTTAATGAAAACAAACCAGCAATTTAATCAAAAGGAAAATACATGTAATTAGTAAATATGGGAGAGAGATTGAAGTAGTGGGTTTACCCTGCATTAAACTACAGTGTATCTGAGAACGATACTGGTTACCTTTGAAAAAGTACAGAAATTTAGCATCTGTAGATGATATATCATTATTTGGAAAAGTACATTGTAGCAGTATTGCCAAATAAAAAGAAGCTTAGTAATTTGAATTTGCTGCTGTTTCAGATTTGTTCTCATCCCCATCTCTACAATGTTTTTGTTGAAATCAGGATTGTCTTTTGCCACAGGTAGGGCAGGCGGTCACAGTGGATTACTCTGCAGAGCAAAATAGCTGTTAGCCCTTTTCTACCTCACATGAGCCAGAGTCCTGAAGAGGCAAGCTTGATGCTGCCAGTGAGGGAGAAGGTTTCAATGGTCAGAAAACAATTCTTACTGTGCAGTGACACAGCTGGCTAGCAATTCCTAGCAATGCTGCTGCTATCTTCAATTTTTCTGTTTCTGCTGTAGAGAAGCATCAAACCTAGTTCTATAGGGATTCCCCCCCCTCCCCTTCTCCCCCCCCCCCCCCTCCAGTTCTGTGCATCCTAGCTCTGAGCCTTTTACCTTACTTTAGATCTGAGTATTTCTCCTGTTCCTCATTTACCATTCCCCATGGTAAAAGCAGCACAGCATCCTGGCCCTTAATCCACCGTCTTGAAAAATTAAATTTTGCCTATAGCAGTAAGATGGCTCTGATTAAAGAATCAGGCATCATCATTGCAAGTAGTACAAATAGTAAACCCTACTCTTGGGGACAAGCTTTTCTAGACTTTTGCAAAACTGATCTTTGGGCACAGATTAAAGCTTAATAATGAAAAAGGTTTTTATAGGATTTTTTTGATTTTTTGTTTCTTTGGTTTATTTTGTTAGGGGAGGGTTGTGGTTTTGAGGGATTTTGAGGTGTAATTTAATACAGCTGAGGAGCTTCTCAGGGTACTTATAGTGATATTTGAGATATTAAATTTCTGATGGAACATACGGCAGAGCATAGTGCTGATCTGCTATCACTGCCATTGCAAACATGGAAAGAGTGGCCAATTTTTTGGTCTTGGGTTTCATAATCAGTAGTGGTTTTCTTCTGAAGTTTTACTTTGAGATGAAACTTGTGGCTTGAACTTCCATGGCTGAGCAATGATAGTTGAAAATATGTCCCTTCTTCATAGTGCCTTGGAAAGGTGGTCTAAGTGAATAGTGATTTTTATTTCTAATCTGATTTTCTCCAAGTCTTGCTTAAATGTCTTAACATATTTGAGGACAGAAAAACACTAGAGGTCTTTTTGAACAGTAATTTTCTGTTAAATGGAGTACCTTTTAAAATTCCAACTTTATATGGTGTACCTGAACTCTGTTGAGGGGCCAAACATCTTGTTCTTACATCCATTGAAGTATTACCCTACAC
The DNA here is from genome assembly GCF_023055355.1 of Agelaius tricolor. Taxonomy (NCBI): domain Eukaryota; kingdom Metazoa; phylum Chordata; class Aves; order Passeriformes; family Icteridae; genus Agelaius; species Agelaius tricolor. The sequence goes on from NW_027269264.1 coordinate 16,788,014, forward strand.
CTCTGTAGTACTGGAAGAGAATTTATGAAATCCAATTTGAAGGCTAGTTGTTTTTCTGTAATTTAATAGGAAATGTATTTTTTTTATTTAAAAAGATGACAAAATGGGGGAAAAATAGCTTTCTCACTGACTCCTGCTAAAGGCAGTATTTTCACTGGAGACTTGTATAAAGGGCAGTAGCTATTGCATACTCCTCTGTTTTGTGATCTTTATCTTATCAGACTGCTAGCTATAAGATTTCCTTGAATGGAACAAAGAAAGGTCTGGCTGCTTTGCATAATATCCAGGCTTTTAGTGTATAGAATATTAGCAAATTTTGATGACTTGGTCCAATGCATCTTTTGATGTCTCCTTTGTTTTCAGATTCTTTCAAGTGACAGTAAATTAAGCTGTTCTCTATTCCCTGCATCTGCTGACTGCTCCCCAAAGCCTTTGTAATAAAAAAGAGTAAAAACAAAGTAAATTATAAGTGATTCATTTTCTAATGTGATAAAACATAAAACAAAAACTGGAGATGAACAATGTGAAAGAACATTCTGATCTAGTAAATCACATAGATGCAGAACATACTTACTTGGTTTTTTATGCTAAGTAGATCAAATGAAAATGATTTGGACACATCTTCCTGTGTTTGAGACCTGTGTTTTTCTTGAAAACATACCATTGAAATCTTTTTAGTTGTATTAATTTTTAAATTACTTTTAGGAAAATTCTTTTGGTAGTTTATAATGTTCATATGCTATTACATTATTAATACATAGTGTGGTCATGATTCACATGCTTATTTTTTGGGGGGAGGGGTTGTTTAGTTTTATGTTTCAGCAAGAACTAGAGAAATACGTTAATGTTTCTAAACTTGCAGTTGTTTTGGCATGTTGAAACTGGTATGTTTGAAAAATCCCTCAGCCTGAATTATTAGTCCACCTGTATTGTAAGACACATAAAATAGAACATTTTAATCATCTAAACATATGTCTGAATGTTGTTCTTGAAAATATCAGTATGCTAAGGGTTTGGTGGTTTTTTTTTGTTGTTATTGTGACAGAACTTTTTTCATTTTGTTGAGCTTGGCATCTGCTTTATTGACTGTTTCAACTGTGTTTCTATTACACTTTTGCCAAATGTCTGCATTTACTAAGACCATAAGCTAAATGCAGTTTTCCCTCTTCTGTCATAAAGTCACTTTTTTCACCTTTTTTTAATGGGGAAAGTTCTCTGGAAAATCTCTCTCTTTACTCTGTTTTCTTGTAAAGAGTCAGCAAGTGATACTTCTCCCAGCAAAGCTGGAGTAAAAGTAAGTCTTGCAGAAAGCAGATGAATTAGAACCTATTAAAAATACTGGAAGTTTTCATAGGTTTGAATATTTTATGTGTTGAATTTTCACTGTATGCTATAGGATTTTATTGTTGTAACTCTGCCTTCAAAATCATCAAGCCATTCTCAGTAGCCCTGAATCTAAAATTTTAGTGAATTCACATGTCTTCTAAACAGAAGGAAAAATTAAAACATCTTTCAAGTCACTTCTTCTAGCCTATATGAATTAGTGAGATGCTAGGTGGATATTAGCAGAATTAGAAGAAAAAAAATTATGGTAAATTCATCTTAGATCACAGACTTCCCCACCATTTTTCTATAGTGGAAGTCTGTCTCAGTGTAGCAATATACATTGGAGAAGTTGTCCTTTTAGAAAAGATCAATGAACAGTTGCTGAACAGTTGCTACTTTGATTGGAAAGCTGATACTTTCTGTATAATGTCCTCTTTCTGGATGAATATTAGAGTGTTACCACACCTGGAGTCAAACATAGGCAAGCCAAAGTTAAAGCTTCTTTCTGTGTACCCTACTACCTCGTTGGACAATTCTCAATTCAGACATCTGGTAACTAGGTCAATCTAAATTGTCAGGACAATTGAGATTGAAAGGTACACAATTGCAAAAGGACCTAAGTGTTTCTGAGTTTTCATGCCTTGAAGCAGAAGCTAGCCTTTCCTTTCAGGCAGTTCCTAAAAGGTTGTTCTCACCAGCAGAAAATAGCCTGTGGAACTCAGTTCCCTAAACATGGAACTGAGTCCCTAAACATGGAACTCAGTTCCCTAAACATGGAGTCCCTATGCCTTGGAGTGCCTGGTTGGGCCTCTGGTTATTTCTGTGGTCTTGCTGTCAGTGCAGGAGCTTACAGATACTGTGACATCCAAAAGCACTTTTTTAAGCACTTCTAGGTGTATTAAGTTGAATCCCATGCATGATCTCAGTGTTACAAGGCTTCAAGCACAGAAGGCTTTAAGGGGAGTTTCTTGTAAAATATAGAATATAAGAGCAAATTGATTTTATGTTTTTTCAAATGGATGTGTCTCTGTTTGGATTTTATTTTTTTTTAAATTTCCTTCTATACATAAAAGGGATAGGCAGTATACGATTTTGTGTGTATGATTTGTTCTGATAACAAATTCATCCAGTTACAGGAGTATACCATAGGTCTGCACATAGCCACTGTAAATATGCCAGATAAAATCCGAGAGGAAAAAGTGTGCTTCAGAATAAATACTTAGTAAGTGTATGTTGCATGGCCATAGCCAGTTACTTCCTTTGAATTTTGGTATGTAAAAGCTCACATAAAAGATTTCAACAACTCTTTTATAAGTAATGAGCCATAAAAATAGAGTAAATTTTCATATTTTTATTATTTTGTTTTCCATTTCAGTCTTCATTTTACATAAAATTTAAAAAGGGTCAGAAAGAAAAGAGTTGATACAGAATTGACTGCTTCCAATATGGAAGAGAAATGTGATCATTTGAAGACCAAATGCTCTCTGCTATGATAATTCTGCCTGAAAATTAGCTGCCTGAAAAGTAGCTATTGATCTTTTATTGAAATTCCTAAGCGTGATGCTGGGTTTGTGTACTAATTGCCATGATTTTGAGCAAGGCAATATATAACATGTACTTTAAAGTTCTTTCATCTTAGGAAATTAATAGACACTTTTAACCCAGTTATATTGGGCCATAACTTCCTACAGGACTGAACCCATAGCAGTGAAAGATTTCTTACTGCTTCTCTAAGATTAGAGGCAGAAATGAGTGTCTGAATTTTGACAGTTAAGTTGCTCAAAAGGATGTTATGCCTAGCTGGCTTTATAACTACTACAGATGATCAAAAGTCTTCATGCTGAACACTTAGAGGTGCCAGATTTCTGGATATCCATCTCTTCAACAGAATAGGAGGTCACCCAGAGCATAACGCTATTGCCATTAAAAAGCTTTCTTCTCTTCAGTCTTGAAGTGAGAAATACAGAGGAAGAAAGAAACACTGGGAGTACAAAAATAATAGTACATGCAGCATAGGAAGCAGCTATTGTTGTCCTTACTCATTGTTCATATGAAAAAAATAAACCTCTGTGAATTAAGAAGGATTTAAGGTAGTCTTGGAAATGTCAAAGTTCCAAATAGTGAAAAAAGCTGATATGTTGTCAGTTCTGTTGCTTCTCCATTTTAAAAGGGGTTAAACCCCAAGTAAATTGTTTCCATGTTCTATAAAAGTGGTGTTGTAAATTAAAGTGTGGAATGTAACTACAGATTGTATTGTAGCTAAAGATTTTCTGATACTCTGAAATTCCCTGCAATACATATGTAATTTCTCTAGACAGCACCTTTTTTCCAGGTCAGAGAGGTCTATTCTACTTTGGCCTTTACTAAATGTTTATCTTTACAATACCTTTTTTTTTAATTTTTAAAACCTGAATTTATTTTTGCATAGTTGAATATTTACAAAGACACATACTTTTCTATTCCTCTAGAAGAAGTGATTATACATAATGGAACCAATGATAGTGACAAAATTTCTCAATTGTTTTCTTTTGAAAAAACCCACCCCAACTCCCCTGAAAAAAAGCCCCCCAAGCCCCCGTGTTTATTCCTCCAGGAAAATAAGTGTTTATTTAAAGAACAAGGACAAAAAAATCAGTGAAAGCTATTTTTTGCATTTCTTGTCCTGGTGGCCCAAGTAAACTAATTGTTGGACTAGTATACCCTAGTATATGTTTCAGGTTTTCCATGTGCTATATATTTTAGCAGATTTATGTAGATGTCTTTTAGCTTATCCTGTCATCCAGGAGCTAGCTACTGCATTAGAAAAAATAGATCTTCAGAATTCCTTTATCTGGACATAGTCCCGAACCTTTTCTAGGTGTCCTTTCATGAATATTGGACAAGGTGATCACCAGAGATTCCTTCCAACTTAGCATTCAGTGATTCTATGAGTTTAGCAGTTCAATGAAGTATCAAAAGACAGTGAAAAACATGTTCTTTCGGGTTTTGATTTTTTTATTTCTCAGAAACATCTTTCCTTCTCAGCACAACATAAAGTAACATGTTAAATTATGTATGTGAGTCTAAATCTGTTTTTTTTTTTCCTTTCCCCTGCTCCTTGCATAGAAAAGGGAAGTAGTGCTTCACAGTGGTGAAGTATGATGTGTCAATGGAAAAATCATTGAATTTCCTGAAAACATCATTCAAAGAATAAAATATTCTTGCAGTCTCATGCTATTTTTCTGATTAGTTATTTTTTTCATTTTCTTGCTTCCTGATGTAATGGAACTTCATATTATTACTTCTGATAAAAACCCTACTCCAAAGGTTTTATTGCATGTATGATTCATACTTTAGTCTTTAAAAGAAAGGAGTTTTAGTCTTTGAAACAATAGTGTTTTTTGATTTCTGCCTTCTTTCTTCTTACTCTGTGTGGTGTGGACAATAAACTCACTTTCATGTTCTTCTATTGGTTGTAATAGGCTTGCTGCAGATCTTGAGTATACTCTTTATGTAACCAAGGATAAGGTATGTAAGATGAGTGCAGTTACTGAGTTGCTGCCAAAGGGAGTTTGGCTTATGCTGTCACATCAGGAAGCCAGCTTGAGTAAGAGGAAGGAAAATGAAGTTATCCTTACAAATAAATTCAGAGTAGTGAAGTAATAGTACTGCCACAGCTAAGGTTGGGTGGAATTTGGCTGTTTAGCTGAAGATCTTTTCCTGCTCTAAAAGTAATCTATGTCTGAGATTATCCTAAGCATGTCTGTATCTTACTGGAAATGTGATTATTGTGAAAGGTCACATTTAAGGAACAAGAGATCCACAAAGTCCAGTGATTCTTGACCCAAAGGACTGCAGGACAGAAGATATAAAAAGGAATGAGGAGACAACCTGGTACAGTACCTTATCCAATTCTGATTTGAGTGTCTCTGAGGATATAGATGTGAGGATCAAACTGTAGTAGTTGATTTCAAAGTATCATGAGACTGTAGAGAGCCTGCTAAGAAGGACTCTGAGGTGGTGAATTTCTGGAGTAATAGGTCTTTTATGTGGCTGAAGAAGTGTTTATCTGAACTTAACATTATTGTACTCCAGCATGTCTGACATTACTGACTGAGTTGCCTTGGAGTGTTTGTTCCAGGTTTTGTTGGGTCATGTTGGGTTGGTTGTTCTAGCATTTGTTTCTAAGTAAGACCAAACACCAAGTAAGAATCTTTCTTTTAGCATATGTCTAGTGCCTCTGCAGATGCAAAGAGTATATGGAATGATCTAAACTAAAAGGTTATCTTCTGAAAATAATACTGAGATAATTGCTTTGTTTTGATATTCAAGAGAAAAATGAGAGGTTTTTTGGTTTTATTTGTTTATTCTTATCAGGGATGTAGTTTAGCTGTTGCAATTTTCATCATTCTCTGAAGTAGCTATTGATAGAGGTAAGGCTCTGCATTGCTAAAGAATTGTGACTGAAATCCATTCAAATATGAAAACCCACAACTAATGCAAGTGTCAAATTTTCCTTGCTTAAAGGAATAATCTCTTATTTATTTGTACATAGTCTAATTCTGTCAGGGACAGTGTTACTGTGAGGCATTTACATAAACAGATCAATAAGCACTTAGCTTAGGGGAAGTGCATTTTCAAAATCATAGATCCATCATTTCTCTGTGCGATGATGTAGATTTTTTTGTCACTGAGAGAAATGAATGCTTAATAATATAATGAATATTTCTGTTATTCCAGTAACATTATTATCAGATCACAGGTTTCTGAAAGGATGAGTGTAGATAATATTTTACAGTTAATCTTTAGAGTACCCTGAATAGATGGTAAGGTTACATTAGGAATATATTTTTAGTAGACTAGAGAATAATATTGTAAGCACAGACCAAGTGTGGAGTTTGGTAGGCTGACTCTACATGACCAAACATGACTTGACATTTACTGAGACAGGTCTGGCATTTTCTGCAGCTGTATACATGGTCTTTACTGTCCCTTTCCTCTGCAATATGGTGATGCCCACTAAAATGGAAGTAATTTCGGGGGAAAAGTTTAGATGATGTTGATTTTTCATTCTGGTACTTCCCTTCTCTATAGAGATTTAAGCAGGTGAACATAATATCTTTGAAGAATTAAGGTCATGACAGATCAGCTTTAACAAAGTTTAATGACATAGTTATTTTGTTTTAAATTATTGTACTCATGAAAAATACTGTATCTTTAAATAACTTGATTTTTTTTTGCATCAAAAAATGTTACTGATTCATTTTTGATCTTCAGATATGTGTGAAGTAAAGTATGAGTAGGAATTTTTTTGCCTATTCTTGAAAATGTAAAATAACTCCAGACTAACCTGCACTGCTACAGACCTAGGATATTGGAACATGAACTGCTCACAGTGTAGCTTATTGATTTTTGAATGTCTGATTAAAGTAAAGTACATCAATCACTGAGATGGCAATGTAGAACTATGGAAGTGATATAATAGTTGTAATCATTTCCACAATGAAAAAGTCAGCTTTAAGAATGTGTGTGGAAGGAAATTTTTTCCCAAGAATTAACTGCATTTGAATATCATTTAATCTAAATAGAACACACCACCATATGACTGATATTTTCATTTCTAGTAATCATTGACATTCTTTGTTAGAAGTTGATTTTGATTCCATATCTTGAGTATTAGCCTCTACACAAAAAAAAAAAAAGCCTTATTCTGATTTTCATTGCATCATATGATGAGTCAAATATTTTTAGCACTTGCTTGTTAGTTATTTCCATGGTCAGTCTGGCAGTTTTCTCTGCCGTCTTTCACTGTGATTTACTGAGTTCTTTTAATGGTTGGTAAAAAAGGCTGATTTATACATTTCTTAGGCTCATAATCAAGAATTTGTCTGATTAAATCAAAATCTTAAAATTTACCACTTCTAAACACAATCGGAATTAAGCAAGGTACTTACTTCTACAAAATTATTTTCTTAAAATGTTAGGAAGATTTTTAAAAAATTATTTGTTGTATTGTAGACTCCCAAATACTTATAAAAAGTTACAAACCTCTCTGGCTAACTAAGTGAGTCTTTTACAATGTGTGATAAAGGAAAATCCACATTGATTCAATAATGCACCACACTCCTTTTTGTGTCTTTCTGGGGAAAAAATATGATACTGAATATGAAACTAGATGGAATCTGGCTTCATTCAGTAGGTAATGTTTTGTTGTTGCAAAGGCTATTTCATTCCTTGCCATCATTAGTTTAATACTGCAGAAGCAGAAAGTAACCAATGAAATAGTTCATCAGTTTGAAAATCCTACAACTTGCAGAAAATGGAGAAGCTTGCTAGAAGTCATCTACTTATTTAATTATTCTTGCTCCAGTTTATATTTACAACATTAAAAATATACTTTTAGTCTTCAGTGTACTTTTGGTCTTTTACTTCCAGTCTGCTTAGAAATCAGACATCTGAAGGCTCATTAAAACTTGTCAATAGAACTTTGCAGGTAAGATAAACAAGAATATCTATATCTACTATAAAGTCCATAATGTTTATTTGTGCCTGGTATCACTGGCCTTGCCTTGTGATGCTAGGCAAATGCAAATGATTCCAAGTAGTAGAATGGAATTTCACATAACTAAGGACTCTATAATTTACCTGGAACTGGGGTTCTAATGAACTGTTTAACCTAGGTTAATATTGTAGAAGCTGATACCATAGTTGTTGTATTTTCATGAGTCTAACTCAATGTAGATTTACAAGCTAACTTACTAAAGAAGATATATATACATAACATTACACTGTATCTAAGTGATTTTAGTTGTTGGATACTGAAGTTTACTCTAATTTCAAGTGTTCCCTATTTTAGGGTTATGCTGTAGGATGCCTAGCTCATTTTACAGACTACTGCTTATTGTACTTGCTCTTTTAAATTACTTTAAGTAGAGGTGATGAAAAGTAGTTCAGTGACTGCTTGGTGAGTGCTGCAATACAGAATCCTTCAGGTTGGAAGAGATTTTTAAGATCAAGTCTAGTAGTTATTTACTATTGAGTGATTAATAGTAATAATAATAATAATAATAATAATAATAATAATAATAATAATAATAATAATAATAATTATTATTATTATTATTATTATTATTATTATTATTATTATTATTATTATTATTATTATTGACATATAAAAGTAATATGTGAAGAAAAGAAAGTGTAATATATTGTGATTTAGTTAGAAATAGTATTCACTTTGAAGGACAGAGTATATAAAAAGTATTTTTTTTTTTAATATGGAAGTTTAAATTTGTAATGCCTCTGAATAAAGTTATGTCTTGCTAGTCCCTTGCACTTAATATTCTGCAACAGCTCATGCAATTTTCTAAATGTGAAGAAAGGATCCTGTTGAAGGGATTGGTACTATATCCAAAACATTTTAATTAATTGTAAATATAAGAATTAACAGTAAAATAATTTCTGTATTCACCTTGTTGTACACCCATGCATTCATCCATAGAGTCATGTTTTTTGGTGAATTTAATGGTAGCTACTTAATTCACTAGCTACAATTTTCTTTTTCTTTCTTAACTGTTATTTTTGTAGACGAATTTAACATAATTCCAGCTTGAATTTTTGGTTTTAGAAACAGTTTGTGGAACTGTTTTTATAAATCTAAATGACAATGATTCCAAAATTCTTGTAAGTGCTTTGGGAAAGAGTAAGCTACCAAAGTATCTGTTTGTTAGGAAAGAAAATAGATTAATGCAGGAGAGACTTGTAGTGAGTATTATCAACTTCTGCTGACATTGAAGAGGTATTAATAATGGCTTTGTTAAATTCTTGACAATTAAACATTCAAAAATATTAGAAAAGTGTCTGGTTTTGACTAGTGCTATGTGATATTTGTATTTCTTTAAAAGTTTACCTGTGAAAATTTCAAACCTAAAATAGGTGCAAAAGTGATACTGGTGTTCATGAAACATTGAGTTTTTTTCTTTTTTTTCTACATTTTTTTGACTACTAATCATAGTAGAAGTATTTGCTTTCATTGCATGCAGGATGTTAGTAGTGGTATTTCCATTGTTATGACATGTATCTTGTTTGTTTTCATTTGAGCTGTAATAAATGTGATCACTGATCACATTTATTACTGATCATTCTAAGCCAGTGATGTTACATTTTTGCACTAGCTTCAGGATTGAGACATTTTATTCAATGTTTGGTTTTATAAGGGGGAGAGCAATTGCCTTGTCTCAACAGCAGTTGCCTTACTACTGTTGTTACACTTGAAAGATAAACCTTGAATTTTTAAAGACCATCAAGGAAGAAGTTCAAAGGGATTTATAGTAATCTCATAAACAACAGAATTTTTTTTTCATATTTGAGTAGACCTTATAGATGGAACCTTGTATATTGAAATAGAGGAGCTGTAAAACTTGTGAAAAGTGAAACCTTGTCAGTGATGTGGCCATCAGTGAAACATAGCCAATGTGACTGTGTAACCCAAATAGCTGTTATTACTACAATCCCAGTTTCTTCTTATGTTCACATTAAAAAAAAAAAAATTCTGACTGGCAGAACAAAAAGTGATAAAGTGTTTAGATTTTACTAAACACCTTTTGTGTTAGAGCACTTCTTTGACCCTAGCAAACATCTGTATATCAAGTCTTCTGCACAGTTAAGGCTTTGTATCGTACTTTAATCCTTCATTTATGGAAGAGTTAATGTGGCATAGTTTCTCAGAAGTTTAGAAAATGTCTATTATATGAATCACTTTGTCTCAGTGGAATAAAAGCTCATTGAACTGTGATCCACAGCAGACTCTTGTTTTATAGTCATATGAATTAGTGTTTGGATATTATATTATTTGTACCATGAAGCCAGTGCAGTAGAATTAGGCTGTTGTGTTACATGTTGGAAAAATATTATGTATTTGTACCTGGACAATTGTTCTGCAATGATGTAATGGCAGCAGTCTGTTAATTTGCCATTTACTTTTAAGTTTATTGAACTACTTCAACATGATTTAATATGATTTTTTAATTACGATTTTTAATATGATTTTTTAAAAAATTGATCCTACCCAAACCCAAATAATTTTTATGTCCTACTTTATCTCTATGGTATTTAGATGAGGGATTTAAATGAACTTTCCAATTGTTTTTATATTTTAAAGAATATAGATTTTCTTCTGATAAATGTAAATCCAACACACTAAGAATAGAACTAAATAATTTTGAATATTTTCTAAAATCTGTAATATCAAAGAATACTTTTAGAATTACTTGGTATCGTTAATTTTTACTATTGTAGCACAATAATACCCTGGTTAAAGATGAGAAGCCTGTATTTTAAGGCAAGCTTCAAAGTGGAGGAAGGAGGTTGCTCCTGATAGAAAATATTTATGAGTATAAATGTAGAAAAAATGCAATGTATTGTATCAAAATATAAGGAAACATGAGACTGTAACATGCGTGATAGGTAATGTTTTGAGTCTCTTCAGTTTTCAGATTTCTTTAGACATTGGAGTAAAGAAAATTTAAGGCCCAGTTTGAAGAGGATAGTTACTGTGTCCACAAGACTGTCTATTCTCCAGCATAAGGGGTGTGAAGGAAGAAGGCACAATGGTTCTTGTTTCACAACACGAGAAGTGAATGGTGGAGGCTGGAATTACTCCTGTAGTTCAAAGAGCAGATTAAAGCTCACAGTACAGAGCGAGACTTCATGGATAGATAAAACAAAAACCTAAGAGCCTTACGCTGATATTTTTACTGAATAGAAGCAGTGTAGAGTCAACAAGAAGTGCAAAGAGAGGAATGTCGGGACCAAAAACAGAGCAGAGACAGACTGTCTTTGACATTTAGAGAATGAAGAATTTGCTGAAGTTTCATCCTCCTACACTGATCAGCAAAGGTGTTAAAGATAATTGTATATACTGTAATCTAAACCCATTGTATCTTTCAATGGGACCAGGAAAGAATGCCTCTGACACTCCCAAGATATTCTAGGTGGAGAAAAAATAAGCTGTTTTCAATACTCTCTCAATACATTACTTACAATGACAAACTTTACAATACATTACTTTATGACAAACCTTTTTGACCTGAAGAATAGTTTTTTGATGATGCAAATGAAGCTCAGTGGAAATAGAGAAAAAAGGTTTTGAACTCACAAAGGACTTATAGGAAACTACTGAAGGAAGTTAGAGTACTCATTTGATTGAGTAAATACAGCTTGAGCTATGAATCTCCATTGGTTGAGGTGATTGTGCAAACCATTTCATGGCCTCCTTTTTCTGTCTGATCCCTTAATGAGTCCCTTAGGGCACAGATGAAGATGTTATTAGAACTTTTGTTTCTGACACAGATTTACAATTTTGTACACTTGTTTTGTTTTCTTTATATTGCAAAAATGATAAAATTTAAAATCAAACAAAATTTAAAATGCGTTGCTAAAGAAACTGCAGTAGACTAAATGTTTTTGAGTTAATTATTTTGTCTCCTGATGTACACACAGTCTAACATTCCTCAACAGTTGATTGGTCCACAGAGAAGTTTAAGAACTAGTTGAAGTCTATAAGCTCAGATTTAAACTTTCAAGTACAAGGATGAATAGAGGTTATAGTTTTCCACATATGATTCTCCACTTACGGATGGGGCTTATTTGAGCAAGTGGGACCTTAGAACCAAAGAGCTTGTACTGCATACCCCAAAGGTCTGACTAGTCTCGTGTCTTGTCTCCCACAGGGCAAGTGTCTATAAATGAAACTTCACTTTATTACTTTCCCAGTCTCTGGTTTTTTGATTCAGGCTTTTCTGAGCTGGATGAGTTTTATATATATTTAATAACTCTTGTGGGATTTTGCTTCCATGAATTTGTCTGATCTTTCTTCCCCTTAAGCCCCTGCTTTGTTACAAGCTTTGTTCAGAACTTGTTCCACTGAGCTGATTTTGCACAGAGGGATCTCTAGATTCTAATGTAACTGTGACCTGATAGTTAAGTGATTGAATGATCTAAGTACCACTTTTTTCAAAGTGACCATTACATCATTGCCAGTGCCTGCAACTGTGGATTCTCTGAACAGTAAGGGAAGTGCTGACAAAACTCATGCATTTTTTTGATTTTCTGCTCTTAGTCCTTGCTCCTTACCTCACTCACACTAGCTTATTTGAGTCTCTGTGTTACCTGACAAAGAACAGTTGCTTTGTTGAATGCTAGCTCTGGCGACCTAGTCATGATGCATTTTTCCTTATGTGGTTGGTTAAACAATTTGAATAGTTACTTGGAAGGGTGTCAGCATATTACAAGCAGCTGTGTCAAGAGATTACTGCTTGCTGTCATACCCTCAGCTGCGTGTCTTGCCTTTCTGCCAGAAGTCATCACCCATTTAGATCTACTTGTAGAACAGCCTGTTCAAATTCTTCTTTATGATAGTAAGAAAAAAAAGGTCTACAAAAAAGCTACAATTTAAGATGTCCAGGCTAATTTTGACTACAGCAGACTTGGAGAATCTGATTCTGAGTCCAGGGATCAGGTGTAGAAGCAACCTCATGGGCGTTTAGAGAAGCAAGAAACTTTTGTTGGAACAGCTGGACTGTCAGGTTGACTAAGGTTGATGCCATGTGAGATAAATTTCTCTTGTGTATTCTAGAATGATAGAGTAACTTTGGTTGGGCAGGTACTTTTGAGGATATATGCTTCAGTTGCCTGTTAGATCAGTTCCCTGAAGTTAAATCAGGTTAGTCAGGGCCTTGTGTTGCCATTTGGTATATCATAAAGATAGGCAATTTCTCAGCCTCTCTGGCCAACCAGTGGTCTAATGGTTTAATCCTCCTCCTTGTGAAGACCTTTTTCCTTCTATTTTATTAGAATTTAATTTGTTGCAATTTGTGCTTTTTCCATCTGAGTCTTTTGCTGTGTATCTCTGAGATGAGATGATCTCTTTTTTTTCTATAACTATAATTTAGGTGGCTGAGGATAACAAGGACACCGTGATAGATTGCCAAAAACTCTCTAAATTTGTCGTAAATTACAGTCTTTGCTCTCCCCTTTGCTCTCCCCTTTTGAGTCAACCATCTCACTGTCAGGTTGGTTAGACACTTCCTCTCCTGTTTAAAACAAATTACTTCCAGGATACTTTGCTTGACTGCTGTGATCTTTGGAAGAAGAGATTCCTATCACAGTGACATTAGTTAACTTCCTTAGCACCCTTGGATGCATTCCATCTTGTCCCTGGAGACTTTGAAATGCCCAATTCTGTATCTGCTCATGATCCAGTCATCTGCTACTGTGTGCAGTACTTCAGTCCCACAGACTGTGATGCTCAGGAGGAACTCTGGTGGGCCAGGGAGCAGATCAATGAAAAACAGGGCAAAGAAAGCACTGAATAATATTGAAGCCTTTCTGTGACCTCTGCTGTACTTTTTCCCTGTCATTTTTTGCTTGGTCTCATATCTTATTCACCAGAGACACATATATTTACTTTTTAAAATTTTATGAGGTGCTAACATGCTTAGAGAAGATCTAGCTCTGACTCTTACTTCCACTTGTGCTCGTATGGTTGGTGTTTCTGTATTGTTCTTAAGTGGACTGTTCCCACTTTCACTTTACATACACTTTCTGGCATTCTGGAGCTTTTCCTCATTTTCCTTTGAGTTGTTGTATTTGCTGCATTTATATTTGCAGAGGGAATTTATCATGAGGCTTTTTGCATGACCAGTTTTTCTACTTGATGACTGCTGCTGAAATTTCATTACATTCAGTTGGAGGAATACTTATCTTTGAACAAATAGTTCAATAACCTGAAGTCTCTTCTCATGAGTAATTGACTGTGTTCCCTAATTGAATTGCAGCTCCTGCTAACTCATGTGGGAATGTGATGCTAGATGTTCTGACATGTGAGAGCTAGGGTGCAGTCCAAAACCATATAAGAATTATCAATTTACATAGAAAAGTAAAATCTGATTTTTAGAGTGGTTGTTTCTGTTTTGTCTGCTCATAAAATGGACAAAGGCAACTGTAAGGTAAGTCTTCTTGTTCAAACCTTAGGAGTGGCATTCCGGTGTTTCAAGTGTGTATTTAAGCACTTTTCTGTCTCTTTTCTTTTTTTCAGTATTTGAGACATTCCATCATTCCTTTAAAAAATAAGCAGCCTTGAATACCAGCTTGGTAGCTTTTTTTTTAAAGAATCAGTCAGTCATTCTGTGATGAGTAAATTTATTTTTAACAGCAATTCAGAGAATTAGAAAGATAGCTTTTAATATCTTTATTATAGTGGATTTATTAGCAAATGTATATTTAATTTTATTTCACTGAAAGAAATTTATAAAATTTTGTACTGTTCTTGAAGAGTTATGGCAATAAAATGCAGAACGCTTAATTACTGCAATCTGTAGATGTAATGTATATGTGTTTAACAGAGTTCAGGGCTCACTAACCAGTTTAATGGGCTCATCATAATTTTCTTGTAATGTTATTGTGTTTGCAGCACTTATCATGTACAATAATTATGTATTTACATTTTGTATGATGTATGAAGAAGTACAGAGCTTTTTTTGTCAATGTCTTAAATTGGGCAACTCTACTGGTTTTTAAACTAGGAGTTTAACTGCATCCAAAGCCATTTAATCATGCCCTTCCTAAAAAGAACATTTTTTTTAATATTGTCTTATGAGATGATGACTTGTCTGGAAAGGCAAATTGCACTGTTGGTGTAAAGCAGTTTAGAAGGCACAGATCATGTTTTTAAAATGGTTTGATTTAATAGTTTACAGACATGTAGGATGTTCAGTGACAGCTTCAAGCTTTATGTGTTGAATTAAAATGAGTTTTAAACTCTGGTGACTTCATGTTGAACAAAGCAAAATTTCAGCTTTGATCCTTCGGGATGGAATGTGTATGATGACTCACTTGTGGTTCAGAATATGATGGTTTTAGTAACTTGTTGAATGGTGCTACATGTAGGGAAGTCTGTAGGAATAAGTGAAACAACTTTTGTACTGTATTCGCAGTTCAAATAATTAGTGTTTTAATGGTTAACCTTACCCTCATAATCAGCCAAAATTGAAAAATAATACTGTTTTTTAATTAAGAAGCAGATATATTATATTTCAAAGCTTTTAAATTACTTGTTCCTTCTGTAATCTACTTAAAGCACAGGTGTGTTAGCCTAATTATCAAAATCCCTTCCTGATGATCTTTAAGTGATAGAGGAACAAAATACCGTCTGAGTGTAACTATTGTAAAAAATTGCATTTGACATGTAACAGGAACACAGGAAGAATTTCAGTATGTTGTTTCATTCTTCAGCTTCTAGTTGATCCTAAGATGTAATTACTTGTATGTAGGCCAAAAGCCTCATCTACTAGGTTTTTTTTAAGTACTACAAAAATCTCTTTTTGGAAAGTTAATTTTAGAGATGAAATAAGAAAGAAACTGATGATGAAAATATTACTGTTCAGTCACCTGGTCAGGGATTTCTGAATTAGAAGTAAATGAATGAAAAATACTGACATCTGCTGCTATGGAATTACAATTGGTGTTTGTATACTTTTAGTCCTGTCACTTTTGAAAAGTGTATCCTTTTTCATTTCAGTTTCATCTGTGAGTTATAGGAATAGTTTCAGAAGTTATATTCAGACATATAAA
This sequence comes from Agelaius tricolor, assembly GCF_023055355.1. Lineage (NCBI taxonomy): Eukaryota > Metazoa > Chordata > Aves > Passeriformes > Icteridae > Agelaius > Agelaius tricolor. Next base: position 16,803,950 of record NW_027269264.1, read on the forward strand.
ATACATTACAGCTAGGATAGTAATGACCAGAAGAAAAATCTTGGACAGATAGAAAATGCAAATATTATACAGCTATCTAAAATATCCTTTCAGTTGTTGATTTTCTAAAGGAACTACCTTTATGTCGGCAATGGATGAACATGTGCAGTGTATCTGTTAAAAATCTTAAATGATTGTGAGGAAAGTAATAATGTGTCAGAACTAAAATTAGAATTTCAGAAATTATCTGTGGCATTCGGAAAAACTGCAGCAAATTTATCAGAGAATTGAAAACTACTACTGGAACAGATGCATCAAAATTTTAGACATCTTAGCACAACTCTGAGTTCTGGATTCTGACAATTCCTGACCTGAACATCAGGGCAAATAGGGTCTCGGTTGTGTAGCATGAGCATCCTGACCTACACTGTGCTGCTAGGGGAGCACTCCTGTACAACTTCACTGAGCTCTGAGATGACCAATGACATGCAAGGCTGATGTGAGTAAAAATAATGAAATCCTAATCAGAATTGGATTGAAACTTAGCAGACCATCAAAGATGCTGGTTCTTTTTAAAATTTTTTCTTTTTCTTTTTTTCTGGTCAGAGCTTATACACACCATTATATGTTTAGGTGTCCTACCTGCTTGACTAAGATCTTTTCCTTCTGAAGTCTACATGGTTTTTAAATTCATAGTAGAGTCTGTAAAATTTCTTAGCTCTGCATCAGGGAGTTTGAATGAATTTGATGTCTCAACTTAAAAATCATATGCCAAGGCTTTTCAGAGGAATGGATTTTGGAGGCTTTAAGGTCCTTAGTTCAGCCCTGTCATCAATACATGAATTGCTAGAAGGGTTCTAGAGTGCTCCTTGAGTTGCCATTTGAGGGCTTTTGTGTTATTCGAGTGTACAAAAACTAGAGTTAAAAGAAGGAAAATAAACTTCATATCCAAAACCCAAAACCAAGAGAGAATTGCTAAAAGCCTTCCAGAGATTCTGTGTTTCAAAATGCATCTATTTAAAATCAAGGGGATTTTCAAAATGTTCCCTAATGAAGTGTCAACAGAAGCTAAAAGTTTAAAGGGAAGGTGTTTGACATGCAGGAGGGTATTGGAGCATTTAGAGAAGCATGCAGATGGATGACATTTTATCATCAAACTGTGTTGCTGCAGATTGTACTGAATAGGAAAATGCACTTTGTATAGCTTGTTCTGGAAGATATTTAGTATCTCCTGTTAATGTATGCATCACTGTGCCCACAGTTATGTCGAGCTTGCCCTTTTAAGTTTCCGTTTCCATTCACTTTAATAAGAAAATAACTGGAAAGCCCCCAGTGCTGACAAATTCTGTGACACATACAGATTGCAAGCATGAAAGGTTATCATACCAGTAGGTACATGGGTTTTTTACATAAATGTATGTCAAGATTGTACTAGGGACATGATATATTTAAGTATGACGTTAGCATGTGTTATTTTTGTCCTGACTGAGAGAGCAAAACTTTGGAGAATATTGCTATATCTCAGCTTCAGAAATGAAAGTGAAACACTTTGGTGAATACAAATCTCTATGTGGTGAAGAGCAAACCTTTCTTAAGTAAGGTTTTTGAGGAAACTGTCTGAGTGACTGCTCAGGAGGGAAAAGGAATTGCTGATTATATTCAGGATTTCATGCCATATTTTTAGTTTTCCAGTTGGAATTTCCTCATTTTGCATCTGAGAACTTTTGTGGTCTAAAAGGTTCATATTTTGAAGCAGTTCATCACTTTCACTGTGGTGCTCTTGAGGGTGAAAAGTTGTAAAGCTTCAATTCAACAAATTGCTAAGGCAAGCGATTGTTTTGAATATAAGGTACCAACTGATTTCCTGGAGATGTAGATCTATGCATCTCCAACATCTCATGTCAGACACTGATGTACTTTGCAAATGCGAAGGGTAATCGCTCTTAACAAGTGCAAATATGTTACATTTCTCTGTGTAGTGTTCACTAATTTGCTTTAAACACAAGGCATTGTTTGTTTATGAATGTCAATAAAAATTATAATTTCTTCTTGGCACAAAGAGTTTCAGAAAGCCAGAAGGAGCTCTGTACAAACCTAATTGGTAATGCTATCTGAAAGTGACTCAAATATGTGTATATACATAATGTGTATATATTATATATTTGTTGCAGCTGTGATTTTCTAGATTTGGAAAGACAGACACATGCAGTTAGAAAACAAAGTCGATTTTCTAATGTTTCAATGGCTTTGGTGTTTCAAAATTGATTTTGAAAAGTACACTACAAATTGACTAATCTATTTAAATTAAATAAATTAAAGATAGTTATTACTCGCTCTGTTTTAACTTTTTCTATCTGAAGCAATTAAAAGGGTATGATGAAATAAATATATATATATATGAGTTGAGTTGTTTGACAGAATAATGTCTGTGGCACTGATTCTGGTTGTAGTGCTGTGTGATGAAGAGAGATTGTTGTAGTTCAGTTTCATCTCTAAAGAAGTCAGATTATTCCAAGAAACAACACTGTGTATGTGATAGAGAACTACTCCATAAGGAAAAAAAACCCACAAAGAATAGCTTTAGTGGATGTTACCTCTCTCTGAAAGCTTTAAGATATTCAGAAGAGGACATGAGATTCCTTGGAAAGGTTGCAAGGACACCTTCCACTAAAACAGGGAGATCAAAGCTTCATCTTGCCTGGCTTTGGACACTTTCAGTGGTAGGGTATTGACAGCTTCCGTGAGCAACCTGTTCCAGTACCTCACCACCCTCACTGTAAAAAAAATAATTCTTCCTTATATCTAGTATAAATCTACTCTCTTTTTGTTTAAAGCCATTAAATATTGTTCCACTGCAACAGGCCCTACTAAATCTCTCTTTCTGATAAGCTCCCTTGAAGTATTTAAAGACCACAGTAAAATTCCCCTGGAGCCTTCCAACCCCAACTCTGTCAGCCTTTTCTCATAAGAGGGATACTCCAACCCTGGATCATTCCTGTGTCTCTCCTCTAGTCTCAATCCAACATGTCTATATCCTCCCTGTGCTGGGACCCCAGAGCTGGATGCAGGGTTCTAGCTGGGCTCTCACCAGATCAGAGCAGAGGGGCAGAATCCCCTCCCTCCCCTGCTGCCCACGCTGCTCTGGATGCAGCCCAGGACACGTTTGGCTCTCTGGGCTGGGAGTGCCCATGGCTGGGTCATGTGCAGCCTCTCACCCACCAGCACCCCCAAGTCCTTCTGGGCAGGGCTGCTCTCCATCTGTCCCAGCCTGTGCTGATACTGGGGGTCTCCATAGCCCAGGTGTAGCTCCTTGTACTTGGTCTTGTTAAACCTCATGAGATTTGCATGAGTCCAGTTCTTGAGCTTGTCTAGGTCCCCATCCTATCCTTCAGGTGTGTCAACACCACTACTCAGCTTTGTGTCATCTGCATATTTGCTGAGGGTGCACTTGATCCTGATGCCTGTGTCATTGCTGAAGATGATAAACAGTGCTGGTCTCAGTACAAACCCCCTGAGGGAGACCAGTTGTCACTGATGTCGATCTGGACATTGAATTGTTAACCAGTGTCCTCAGGATGTGACTGTCCAACAAATTCCTCATCCACCAAACAGTCCACCCATCAAATCTATCTCTTCAGTTTAGGTAGAAGGATGTTAAAGGGGAGTGTGTCAAATTCTTTACAGAAGTCCAGATAAATCATAGCTTTCTTTGTTCACTGATGGAGTAATTCCATCATTCAGGGTCACTGGGTTGGTCAGGCAGGACTTGCCTCTGATGAAGCTGTACTGGCTCCCTCGAATTAACTCCCCGTTCCACATGTACTTCGGAGCTTTTAGAAGGATCCATTCTATTACCTTCCCAGAAGTAGAAGTGAGGCTATTGGGTCACTAGTTCCCAGATAGGTACACTGTTTCCCCTTTTCTCACCTACCTGGGACTTCACCTGAATGACATGACTTTTCGAATATCATGGCGAGTGGTTTGGCAAATACATAATTAGAGAATTACAGAATATTTGGAGTTGGAAGGACCCACTAGGATCATCAAAACCCACTTTTAAGTGAAATGGCCCATATGAGAATTGAACCCACAATCTTGGTGTTACTAGCACCACACTCTGACCAACTGATCTCATCTCAGGGTCTCATCAGCCAGTTGCCTCAGGACTCTGTAAAGCATTTCATAAGGTCCCACAGACTTATATGTATGTTCAGGTTCCTCAGGTGGTGATGAACCGATCTCTTACAGTGGAGGAACTTTGGTCCTCCATCCTTGTCTTGTGGTGTGACCACTTCAGAGCTGTTGGAAGAGAGGCTGTCACTAAAGACTGAAGCAAAGCAATTGAGTCTTCATGTACTATTCACTTGTCTGCTGCTTCCCAATGACATTTACTTGTTTCTGTCCAGGCCTGAGCATTATTCTCCTTGTATTGAGAGGCTGAAGTCAGGTGCCAGGGCAGAAATCTTAGGCGTTTGCCTGTGCTCTTGGTTACCCTTTTGCAATGCACACCATATTACTGCGTATGGATGGAGAGCACTTCAGTGGATGGATATTCACAGCTCATAGGGACTGTATGGAAGGAACACACAGCTCAGGACCTTTTTAGGAAGAAACTGTACTTCAACAGGAAGCAAAATTGGAGAAGAAAGGGGGTTTTGGGAGGAGTTACATTAGCTTTTTTAGGAGGAGGAAATAGGTAGGTGATCCTGGAACTTGAAGGATAAGGTTTTAAGGAACTAGTAGCTGAGGGAGAGGAAAACTGAGGGAGTTAAACAGCTGCAACACTGAGGAGGGGATTGGGGCTGATAACTCAGTGAGGAAATGAGAAAAAGGGCAGGGCACAGAGTGTCCAGATGGACAGATGGTCCATCAAAAACATTTGAATGAATATAAATCAGAGATGATTGTGCTTGCTAAAACACAGTCCCTTACAGAGCTGGGAATGGAGCTAGTTTTTTTTGAAGACACTATGCTGGAATAGAGGAGTTACTTCAAAATTTATTTGTTTTAAGTATTACTTAAGCTGTGTGGAGTGAACACAAATGATTCTCAGTTAGAATGTACTTAACTTGCTTTATTTATTTAACTTTGAGTTTCCTTAGTTCAATATAAATCAGTCTGATATTTTTGAATCCTCCCATCCAGTCATCTTGCAGGTTATATTACTCTTCTGTCATCAGCAGTCCCAACTGCAGTATGTACTGTGCTCTACATGGCATTCAGTATTGCTGTAGGAAAATTTTACTGTTCTCTTTTAGCAGCAGGGAAATCCAGAACCTTGCAGCTGAAGATAATATGCCTTATATGGTTCCTCAAAATGTCTACTTTATATGGTTCCTCATACAGATTCTGAAAAAACAAACAGGGACAACGCCTTGAAGATTATACAGACATATGTAAAACGCATTTTGGCAAAGACTGAAAATTGAAGCACCCAAAAATTAGCTACTTAGATGCAATTTTGCACAAAACTGTACAATATAGCTTGTAAAGTTTTAAGCCAGCTATTCATTCTTTATTCTATATATTCTTTCATTTCATGGGCATATGTACTGGTGCAGTTCTTAATGAGAAATTTTTGAAGACTGAAAGTTCCCCAAATATATTGTGCCACTTGCAAATGACACTGCTACCAAAATCAGGCCAAATTTAACTCTGTATTCCAATGTCAAAATTTAGAGTGACTCAAAACAAGGCTTTATTTTTCTTCCTCTCCCCTCCCCCTCCCTTTTCTTTTCCTTCCCTTTCCTTTTCTTTACTCTCCTTTCTTTTTTGAGCAAGTCATATTTTCCTATGAGCTTCATTCTTAGGTACAGCTGAACTTTTTTGGCTGAATTAGGAAAATGTGTGACTAGTCTAGCAATATGAACTGATTGCTGGACTCTTTATAATACTTATAAAGGGAAGAACTTTTTAAAAACTTGAGAGACTATGCCCAAATAAAAATAACATTTTGTATTGGGAAATTTTATATTATAATAATAAAGATGATGTTACAAGCACTGCCTGAAATAGAAATATAAATGCATCATATTGCTAAGGTTCTTTATATTAACTGTTAACTTTTAAATGGATTTTAACATTTTTAGCATTTTAGAAAAATGAGATCTGTAATAATCTGCTTACACTATTGTTTCATACAAAGGAAATTAATATGGTTGTGAAATGAAAACTGCACAATAGTAGAAAGCTCAAGATTGTTGGACAATGCAATAAGAAATGAAAAATATAGCACCTTAATTCAAAGAGCTCACAAAATTCCATATTTATTTTTGAAACCTGAATTTATCTTAGGAAGATTAGTTTGCACTTAAAGTAGCTAAATTAAATGAACTATCGACGTTATCTCTTTGACCAGAGGAGTGTGAGTAGTCTGGATAACTTGATATGTATGCAAGGAAACTGAAAACAAGGAAGACTATTAAGTATAATCCCAACAATAATAGTAGGTACCATGGTATTGTGCAAAAGATACTATCATTTCCTGAAATTGAGGAGATGGGTGAAATACAGTCAGAACTCCCTTTGGTATTCTCTTCACACAGAAGCCTAGAAATATTTTATTAAATATTAATAACAACATAAAAGACCTTTGGTCTTATTTTCATTTTAATTAGGCAGGATATATATGCCATTCACTTTGAAGCCAAATGCTATTCCTTTGTATTAACCTGCGGGGGGTACTAGAAAATTGAACCAAGTAGCATTTAGCTGTTTCTCCTCCTGCCAGAGATAATTAACATTACTCTTTTGCAGACTCTCTTACTGTTACCTGATCCCCATATACAGGTTTCATATTCACTTCCAGAGTTTGAGCAGTAGGGTGTGAAATGCTGCCTCAGCCCATTTCTTACAAATCGGCAGAACTCAGAAAAGGTATTAACCTTCAACTTTAACCTGCTAAACTTACAAGGGAAACCTAATCTCATAATTAAATCAGATTGATGAGACAAAATTGACAGTAATTCCAGGAGGAAAACAAAGCTGTGTATAATGCACTGAAACCTTTTTTTTTGTGGTGAATGATAAAGACAACTGAAGAGCCTGAGAATGATAGCTGGTATGGCAGAACGAAGTAGGAAAATTTTTGACACATTAAGCTAAGACAGGAATTAGTAAGACACAAATGAAATAAAAGGGTAAGAAATTAATCGTATGAAGTCTGCAGGTTTCTAGACTTTTGCTAGACTTTTGGCTAGCTGTTTATGCAACCTTTCTATCTCATACACAGATTTTCCATGCCACATCCAAAGCCTGAGAATTATCTTAAATGGGGCCTTGGAGCTGCTGAGGTAGCAGCCATTGATCCTGGGCCCTTCAGTGGGAGAACCTTGAAGAGCTGCCAGGCTTCTTGGCCAACTTTCTCCTTTAGCTAATGGCCTTGGGCATTCACTTCGGCCAGAGCTTGGTGTACTGCAGTCAACTGTCCAGGTAGCCTAGTACTTCTTTCTTCTTAAACCTAACATATTTGTCTTGGTCAGTCCACTGCAGAGCTATAATCTTGCCAATACTTCAGTGTGGGACTGGACCATCATCTTGGCTAAGCTTCCTCAGAGTGAAGAGTCTGGTGAACTTAAATGAGTTACACACATTAACTGATGGGAAGCAGAGCTGCTTTTACAGAAAACGCACCTCTGTTCTGCTCTAAGAAAAGTATGCCTGAATACTCCACTTACTGATAAATTCACATTTTCTAATGATAGTCAGTGAAACTGTAACAAGTTCAGCTGTCACTACAGTGCCTTTTGACTGAAATTATCTCCTTTGTGCATAAGCATTATGAAACATGATACATTTTTTCACTAACCCCCTCCTTCATAAAGTAGATCTTTCTCCTTTGATTATCTAATACTCAATATTTTGTATATTTTGTTTTCTGCTTATGTAAAATTAACGTCATTCCCTCTTTCCTTTGCACTTTTTAGCCTAGGCCTGGGAAAACAATTATTCATTTCTCCATATAAAAAGTACATGAAGGCGATGTAGGAATAACAGGATAACAGGAATATTATGGAAATAGATTTCAGTAGTATCTATGAGGAAACTGTTGTGGTGATGATAAGTAGTTTTCTTTTTCCAAAACTTCTGTATAGTGAAGAAGTATAAACAGCTTTGTTTTGTTAACAAGGTGAAAATCCAGCAAACAGCTTCCTTCATCCCCTAATTGTCCTGACTTTTTAGACACAATTTTAAGTGGGCAACAAAAATACTAATCTCTCCTTTTTCTAAATAAACTCACATTAGTCCATTTGTGATACACTGAGGTATTCTCCTGGATAGTTTGTAAATTTTAACAGGTGTAATCAGATTTGTAAGCTTGGAACTTCCACATCTTCTGTAACATATCATATTAGATTCCACCCCTCAGCTTTTAGAAAAGCCAATTTAGCCTTTATACAGTGATTACCGGACTTGGATTAGTCATGATTACAGAGGCTGTGAAACAGATTCTGATGTGTCTCACTTCCCTTGTTCACAGATATTTCAGTTTGTTAGAGCAAACTGAAAATATTAAACCTATTTTATACTTCTAGAGCAGTTGGTTTGAATTCAAAAATTTAGCCTTCAAGCAAAAGAAATCCATGTCTTTGCATGTAGGGGGCTGTAAGAGTATGAGCTGTTACTGAGGGGGAGGGAACGGAGAGGAAAAAAGGTTTTGTCAGTGTATACAAGTTTTAGCAGTTTTTTGTGTCAATTAATACCTGAAAATAGCAATCCTCCCAACTATTCATTTATGAATATTACAAGTGGACATTTTCTATGTTTAAGAACCATTACTACTAAAGAGTTTTGAGGCATAGAAGATAGAAAATATTAGCCTAAACTTTTGGTTTTGCTACATTATAAAGTACTTAAGGGTTTTGAGGAACAGAAGATCAAAAGTTATCATCTTTTGTTTCTACTAAAAAGGATAAACAAGACCAAAACCACATGATTAAGCTTAAAAGATAATCAAATTTACTTGTTTCAGAGGTACAGTGGGATACTCATACAAAATACAGTTATGTGTCCTTTATCCTGTGACAGATAAAATGCAATTGTTCAAAAATATTTGAATTATATTGTATAGTTGCCATCATGGCATTATAGGACACTGAAGGGTACTTGGAAAACACAACTGAGCATCTCCTGATAGCCATCTCCTGATCTCTCAGCTAGGAAATGTAAAGATATATGAAACGTCTGACATCTCTGATACTGGAGCACAGCTCGGTAGTTTGTTTTGGCCCCATTTTCAGCTGCCACGGGGTTGACAACTGTGAAGTAAGTCACATCAATGTGTCAGGCCAACCTAAGACAGAGCACTAAATTTGGTCTACTTATGGTCAATGTTAAATCTGAAGGAAATTAAAAATACATCTTTTATATCAGTATGAATTGTGTAGCTCTGTTTTAATTGAGTAGTTTACTTATTTGGAGATCTGTCATTACTGAATAAGCGCACAGAATCTAATTATTTCCATTCATTTATGACTGTATTATATGAGAAAGAAAAATAGTTTCCAAACTCCTAATGAATTCACTCTTATGTCTGGCATTTTTCTTCAGCCTACAGAAAATTCAACAAATGAAATGGCAATTGTGTAGTCTGCCTCAGAAGAACAGCTGCACAAGTTAGTTCACCACAAAACAAGCTGAACAAAATGATTTATGGAGTAATGTTTCCTTAATTATTTCACAGAACCTTTCTGGCTCTGGAGATTTGTTTCAGCCAACTATTGCAAATCTCTGAATTCCAGAAATAGTAGATTCCTGTCTTCCTTTTTACCTCCATTTTTTCATCATGAAAACAAAAGCTGTTACAATCCTTTGTAACTTCATGCTAATAACTCTATATTAATATTATTTATATTTTAATAAGAGATTTAGATCTGGGAAGACAGTGTTAATCAGATGACTGAGTTAATCTAAGTTTTCTCTTGAGTAATTCTAAGCTAATTCTTGCTCTTGCAGTTTTGTGAAACTGTAAAGAAAACTGGAACAGAGTGCAATGTACTTGACATAGTTTTAAGAATGGTGCATATTTTGACATTATTTTGCATCTGAGCATCAAGAAATATGAATAACTACATTGAAACTTGATTTATCTAAATAAAAAGGATGAAGAAAGTTAGTTTAATTTTGATTTTTTAGTTCAATATGCTAATATGAAAAATTCCTGATAGAAGGAGCTCTGTAGTTTATTATGGATAGATTGAAATTCTCCTCTTATCTTGGGCCTTATGTAGTCCTCATAGCATCTTGGCTTCCTTGACTGTGCAAAATGATGAAATATATTTATTGGCCAGAGGAAATTTGGATGGTCCTAAGATTTTTTTTCTGGACATTTCTAGAAAACAACTAAGCTAAAGGAAGCCCTTACTTGCTCAGTTTCTAGGAAGTAGAGTGATGATCTTGCACAAAAAGGAGGCATTTAGAAGCTCTGTACAGGGTCACTGAAAATTTTTCTTCCAATTAGAGTCATCTGTTCTAACTCCCTACAATTTCAGGCTTACTCCCTACCCTCAATTTCCCAGTGTTTTTACTTTAAAAATGTCTTTCTCCCCATACCCTGCCTTCCTTTCTGTGTGCCTTGAGCATCAGCTGTATATAGTTTATATTTGCAGAAAACATTTCTTCATTCTTGAGGGGGAAGTAGTTGTTTCTTTCCCATTCAGCATGTTTGCAAGAAAACACCATTGCTCTCATATTTAGGGACCCAAGCCAGAGTGTTGTAGGGGATCATGACTGTGTTTATTCAAAGGAGGGTGAGATTGTGGGATTCAAACCTAGCAGCCTGCGCTCACAGCTGCACCTAGCCCTCTGTTCTGTTATGAACCAATAAGGTTGTACTTATTACTAGGACTGGGGAATTATCCATGCAAAACAGTTAAAATTGCTTCTCTTCAAGGATACTCCACACATTCAGTGTGACTACCATGTATGATCACTGTTGCATTAATGGTCTCATTTTTATTAGTTATATTTTATTTTTGTCTGTCCAAACAACCAGGGTTTCCTTTCACACAAGTCTCACTGGTATGAATTAGTATGTGGCTTAAGTACAAGCAGCCACAAGAAGGGAGGGATAAATTCACTTTAGTAAGTTTTTTCCAGGTGTACATAGGACTATTAACATTCGGAGGGTTCAGTTTAACACCTGAACTTAATTATCAACCGAAAACAAGTTGTAAAACTGTAATGTTTGTTTTGTTTCAGAATTTTTTTTACGTTTTTTTTTTTTTCTTCACCAAAAATGTTGGTTTAGAATCTTAAAAACACCTAAAGAAATAAAGATGTATGACAAGGAAATAGATGAGAGAGACTGACAGAACAAAGTAGACTGTCTCAAAATCATGTTTATGTTTTGTAACATAAAAAGGCATAAGGGCCATGCTAACACATTGCAAGCTTATCTTACTTTTGGTATTTCACCAGATAGCTCCCCAGAACACCTACAGCACTCTGTGTGACCTTCAATTACATGTGCATGGTAAGATACAACCCTGTTTGTCCAGGATTAAAAATGGAGGTGTGATAAATGCTTTCAATTTTTGAGCTGTTTCAGTGGTCTACTTCCAAGAATAATAAATGTTACAACTGAATCTGGATAGGGAAGAAGGCTGGCAGTAACTAGGGTGGAACACATCACAGGCTTAAAATGAAACAAAAGTAGTCAGTCTTTTTAAAAATACCATTTTATCTAAGAAAAAAAAGAGACTGAGGCCAAGAAGGTGATGTAGGTTCATGCTTGCTCATCAAATTTCTGGCTGTGCAGGCTAATGGACTCTTACAAGGCTTGTCATTTAACCTTTTTTTTCCTTAAAGATTCCATTATTCTCTTCAGATTTAAAGTGAAAAGTTTCCTTTATTTAAAGATTTTTTTTTTTAAATTTTAGTTTCTTGCTCAAATGCCATGTGTTCTCTGAAGGAGTTAGGCAGTAATAGAACTTTTGATGTCTCCAGGCTCCAGTAAAATGTTTCTAACCTGCTGAGGATTTGGGAGAGCTCAAGCACTGAATCTTTAGTCAAGCCAGATGGGTTGCTGCCAGAGAAGGGTCAGAGGATCTGCATGGTAGGACTGCCCTGATAGAAACTAGGAGCCAGCAGGTGGGCTGTAGCCACAGGTAGAAGCACAAAGTGTTCAGTGGTGGGCTCTGCTCACTTCAGAATAGTCCTGCCTGAAGAGCAGGATGAAGCCAGCTAGTCAGAAATGAGTGGTGTTCCCTATCTTGTTGAGGCTTAGTGATTTTTATACAAACTATTCTTAATGACTTATATTAATTAAAATATATTTGTAAGTTTTTTAATAAGTGCAGTGAAGGGCCCCACAGATGCAGGGCAGCTATTCTAGCTCTTGCTGTTGATACAGGTTCATTTCTTCATTACCTCATGCCTACATAGCCCCTAATGTCTTTCTTCCTGGAATTTGGATGTAGGATGTAAGAAAAACAAAATTAGTGTCTAATTTCTTGATCCTTAAAACTGTAAAGGTCCATTAATTCCAACTCACGTGTGCTTGATTAGGTGACAGAAGAATATAATTAGCACTAGTTTCTTCATCTGTGGGGGAAAGACTTGCCATTGCATACAATACATGTTGCATTGCATGCTAAAAACAGTGACTTCTGTCCTGTATTGCTATGTCACAGCAGCAGGCAAGAGGAACATAAAAGGTATTTTCTTAATGTATTTTATTCCTGTAGTGTTGTAACCATCTGTCAGATGACTACTGGGAATAATTGCTTATTTAGTCTCTTTGTTGATTTCCTCTCACATATTGATTTCTGTTTTTTTTTTTCCAAGAATTAAAAAATATGAAGAAGGTGATGGAAGAGCTGAAGTTAAGGAAAAATGTTTGAGGAGTCCCAGACAATAAAGTGTTAAAATACCAGTTTGTGCTTATTGGAGTAGGTCCACCGTTGCACAGGAACTGGCTTTAAACTGAAATGTTGATACTAATGTATTTCATGTTCCAATTTATGGAACATTTTCCTTTTTGCATTGCATATTGCTATATTAATGCATGCCAGTATTGAAAGATTTGGCCAGGTTTTTTGTAGAATCTGTGTTTTCAAAAATCCCCCCAAATTGTTGTAGATGTTATGTTATAGCCTAAGTACTAGGTAAGCTGCAGTGTAGCTGTAGTGTATGCATCTTCTGCTGGGAGTACATTTTACTTACGATGAAAACTGTGCTTGGCATGTACAACTTAATTTGGCATATATTAGTCAGTAGAGAGAGTGCTCTGCCTTCTTGGGATTTGGTAGCTGAACCAGGTGAGATTGTGTCCTCCTGCTGTTGCATTGACTGCCGTTTTCCCTGAGCTTCCATCGTATTAACTACCAATTCTCCTTTCTTTAGTGCTGCTCAAGTCACAGAATTTCAGGGATGAATAATTTCAGACATCAATTCTTAAAAACCCATTACTCTGGAAGAGTTGAAAGCAGATTAATTTGATAGTAGTCAGGATGGGAGAAAGAATAGAGTTAAGGAATAGGAATTGGTTGAGGGGTTTAGCAGATTTCTTTGCTATGTGGAAGAATAAAATGGTAGATTTCTGTAAGAAGAGCGCTCAAGTGAGGAAAACATTCAAGTCACTTGCTTTTAAGCAGTGAAGACTACAGATTTATTAGTCTGTTTTTTGCTTTGCTTATTGTTTATTCATTTCAATTCCATCCATTGAAAACTATAGTAATTGATCCAATTTCAGAATGTGATCTCATTAAAAATATAAGTAAAATAGGATACTACCATGGTAATTAATTTTTCTCTTTCACTTGCCATAGGTAGTGATAAAAAGTTTTTCTCATGTCTGTTTCTTTCTTGTCTTGATTTTCATATTAAATGAAGTTTAGCTGTCATAGTCGATTGAAAAGTACAAGAATATGGACTAGAAAAATTATTTGTTTAAAATTCAAGTTAAATAGAAGTTCTTACTTAATATTACACATAAATCCCACATGATTTGTGAAGTATGATCATACAGTGCAGCACTGATCTAAACCTCCTACCTGTTGTTACAGCTGAGTAATGACTTCATAAATCTGTGGGTGTAATTTTGAAACTGGAAAATGCCTTCTCGTGGGCCATTAATATCTATCTGCAGCAAGAAGACTTATGTCTTAATGTGTATCTACTTCTGAATTTTGTTTAAGGTGACTGATTGCATCATCAAATAAAATACCAAGCTCCTATATGGAGTAACAGGAAGGCACATGGTCTTACTGAGTATCTCTGTGTGCTCATGCTTGTTGCACTTGTGTACACTTAAGTAGACATTAATAAGTAGATGAACAGTCTTTGGCATTTCTGGTTTGTTTTGTTTTTTTTTTTCCCTCAAATAATTTCAGTTTAAAAACAAATAATATTGTCAGCGTGTGCATTAGCTTTGCCTGGAGTTGCAAGTCCTGGCTGTCTATGGGGAATAACAGATCTGTGCTTCTCAAACAGTGTTTTGTCTGACAGTGGAGTTGTTTGTACCATGTTTGTGAGTGAAATGTGAAGTGAGCTCCTTACGCCAGGTGCAGAATCCCTTTTGAAGTGGAGTCCATTTTATAAACTTTGGGTTCCAGATGCATTTCTTTGGTTGCATCCATTTCACATATGCAGCCATCTGCTAGGAAACCATCTTCTATTTTCTCAATCTACAAGACAATTACTTATTTTGAAAATAAATTAGTTTTTCTAATTTACATGACCATTTCATCTTTCAGTACAAAAGCTGTAATTATTTAACTGCTAGTGAATTCTTAAAGTGTATTTACACTTCCTCTCATGCATCTTAAGCATTCATACATCTTCAAGCCAAGTACTGCATTCTTCTGATTTAAGCTGTCATCTTCAAGCCACCCACACATGGCGGTTTGGTGTAGGTATTTTTCAGATCAGTTTTTAAATAAACCAATCCACAGATGCAGATGAATAGAATGGATTGTGAAAGTTAAGGACTGACTTGCAAATTAAGTGGGCTGTTTTGGAGATGGGGTTTGCCCCAGCCAGGCTGGCATATACAGCAAGTTGTCCTGCCTCTTGGACCTTGACTAGGGAGATTGTGTCTGGCATGCCTGTGGAGCTTTCTTTGGCTTTACTGACAAGCCAGACTTGTGTGAGCCCTTTGGGCAACCTACTATGAAATTTTGCCAAAAAAACTTCTTTCCTCAGTCACTACAGACCCTGGAGCAACGTCTTGCCTCAGATCTCCAGTCTTTTTCCAAATAACTTTAGCAGTGGTATATAAGAGTGGCCTTACCTACCGCCTGCTCTTTGTCATCTCAGTGCTTTTCTTCCTCTTACAGAAATAGTGTTTTGTTTCTTTTCTTCTCCATCATGTTTTCACCCTGTCATCTTTTTGCATCTTTATGGGTGTCTTTCCCAGTCTAAGCTGGTTTTGGTTGTTAGTTGGTTCTCTGGTTTGTGCTGGAGAAGGGTTCTTGATGTTTTCTTCTGAGACAAAATTGGGAATGCCTGAGCCCATAAAGATTTATACCTGGATTTAAATTAACTAAAACATACACAACTTCTCAGGATCAAGACCTAATCTTGGAAATAGTCTGTTGGAAAATTGGTGTTGAATGTTATTTGGGTACAGTGTTTAGAATTTAGCATGTTTTGTATTTTGAAAACTTCTTAACTCAGCAACAGATGGCAGGTACTTTTAAAGTGGAAGCTATGTTTGTTACATATTTTTTTTCTTACAGACTTTTAAAATAGGACATAACATGACTGAAAAGTGTTATATAAAATAATAACTTTATCCATATTAGGGTTTTTTTGTAGATTTACATTGTTGAGGATTAACTATTATAAATAGTAGTTTTCTGCTTCCATATTTTTATGAGCTTCAATGGAAGACTAAAAAATCTACTTAGAGTTTTCTGCAAAAAAAATCACAAGGGTACATTTTACTTCTAATTAGAAGGTTTGTGGATGACTGGTTTTGGTTTCACCACTCATTATTACCACTGATTATTAATAAAATATAAGATGTGCACTCTTTAAAAGAAGAAAGCTAGAAACCTGTCAGTTTAATTCATTTGCTGTGACTCAAACAAAGGATAGGATAAGGATAGGATGGGATGGGATGGGATAGGAGAGGAGAGGAGAGGATAGGATAGGATAGGATAGGATAGGATAGGATAGGATAGGATAGGATAGGATAGGAAGACTGGTTTTTACTTGATTTAGTAAACATGATTATTACTGAATTAAATTTTGGATTTTTTTTTTTGTCAGAACACGATTTTTTCCAATATGTTTTGACAGTGCCGTCAGCTATGAGAAACTACTGACTGTAGATATTCTCTGCCAGAATGATGAATCTATTTCCAGTAAGCTGGTTGCTTCATCTTGTTGGATATACTCTTGGGCATTTATCACGTAATTCCCTTAATTCAAACCAGTTGTGTAAATATTTTGTAAATGATGAATTACTCACAGTAAATAAATATTCATACAAAATCAACTATTTGTTAAATTTTTTAAAATACCGTTTAATAGTTTTTGTACCAGAAATTAGCAGTCTTTTGTTTACTGTGTCTTTTCCCAGTAAACAAACTTTAAATATGTAATAATGTATCTAAAAATGCTAGTTGCAATTATTACAACATTGACTGTATACCATTTCAGGTAAGAACACATTTACTTTGCAACTGCATGTTAAATACTTTTATCAGCACAGTGAGTAATACCAGATCACTAGTCCTTGAAATAACATGTCATTAAATTTGTGAAGATGAAACAACTTCTCCCATCAAATTCTGCACTACATTTAGATGAAATGCCTTGGTTAAGTAACGTCTTTGAAGACTGGGTGTTACTTCCTTTAGCTCTGATTATAGTTGGCAGACACTATGTGTTCTTTGTGTATTACCAAAACAGAACATCTATCTGTGGCATACTCCATCTTTTCTTCATAAATAGATGCAGCTTCAGTGTGGTGGATGTATTATAGTGTGTTGTTTGCATTTGATTAATTTGGTCTTACAGCTTTTGTGTGTGCAAGTTTGTTACCCCTACTACTGAATATATATGATTGATGCAGTGAATTGTTGGTTCCTGTTCTGTAAATATTAATCAAAGAGTATGCTCCTCTGCTAAATGGCTTTTCAGTGTAGGAGGCAGCAAAACAACTATAGTCTGCTTTTTTTTTCCTCTTTAATCATTATTGTGTAAGACACTGGCAAGAACAGTTTTTTTAAATCTATAAACACTCTTTCATGCTTCAACATATCCATTGTTTGGTCAAAGTTATGAAATATTGTTGCTCAATGAAACTTTGTTTTCAGCATTTCCTGGTAAAGCAGTAATAGAAGAGATAAAACAGTAAAGGGGCAGATAATTAAGTAAAGAAAAATACTAGGAATACGTGCAAGAAAGCAGCAGAAGATGCAGAGTCAGTAAATACAGCCTCATATGGTTTCAGGTCTTATGATTTGGACAAATAATTTTCTTTAATCAAAAGCCAAACTGGATGCTTTTCTAGATTCCATGGCTGCCATGAAAGGAATAATTTGTGACTAAAATATTCTTAAGGAGAATAATTTAGACATTTGCTATGTTCCAATGTGTCCTTAAAATGTGTATAAGAATATATGTTGATTAGTGTGACAGCTTATTTGGGTGAGAAATTAAGACATTCAGTGTTTAAATAAAAAACCCAATAAATGTTTGGTGGGGATGGTGGTGGTGGAACAGCTCAGTATCAGAAACAGTGAGTTTCTTGGAAACACAGATCACATTTTTCTGGCATGTAGGTCTGGTATAAATTTGATAGATACAGCTTTAGTCATTCTCCATGAATGTCACCAGTGAGGCAAGCCAAGGCCGAAGGGAAGGCTTATGCTTCAGAGTTTGTAGTGTTTTTTTGGGATCCAGTGTGGGATTACTTTCATGTATGTGCATCCCTTGCCCCTTTCTTAAAGATGTCCCTAAATTGTGCTGGTAGCAAAATTTTACCCCTAGCACTATCACGTAGCTTTAGAAATTAACAGAATTAGCAGAATTTATTGAATATCTGTAGCCCTTGACCATTAGGACTGACTTGCTAAAATCCTCTCAAGCACCGCAGGATCATAGAGAATATCACATTATTTGTATTTACTAATGCTTTTGTTCTACAAATTTTATTTTAATAGTTATAATATTTTTTTTCATTCCTCCAGTTTTTGACTGGAAAATGTAACTCAGTTTTTGTTATAGACCATCCTCTTCTACTATTCTAGAAAGACAGAAATCCTCCAAACTACAATTTTGTATTTTATAAGATGTTCAAAGGCAGATCTGATTTTATGGAAAAAAATACAGTAGTACTGAAGCTTATTGTTCAGAAAAATAGTAGTTGAAAGCTGAATTATTACATCACAAAAAATTTAGTTTGTTTCCAGTCAGTTTGTTTATCTCATAATGTATTGAAAGTATTTTCAGGAAACATCACTGAGAACTGAATGGCTTGAATAAAATACTGGTGGTTTAGTCCACATTACGTAGTAGAAATTAAAATATTTTGTTAGTTGAACACACATTTGCACAGTGTTATACTGCCCAGCTTTGAACAACTCCTATAAATACTCCTCTTGCATATATACATATATTTACATTTAAATATATTAGCATGATCTTGCAGAAATAAGTTTTTGGAAAGAAATTTTTGCTAACAGATTGTTTTTGTAAATTGAGTATTTGTTTCAGATCCATGTCAAAATGGTAGACCTTGTGATTTTCAAAATCCTTTTTCCTGGATATAGGCTATTTCTGCTGTCTTAATTCATAAACATGTGCTTCAGTGATTTGAATCTACATCTTCCATTTTGATAATGGTTATTCCCACATTCTCACTGTTTGTTAGTTCTCAAAAGTTAATTGTTAGCCCAGCTAAGCAATCTTAATTTCTGGTTAATGTAGTTACTGCTTATTGATTTCCTGAAAGTGCTGATAAGTCAAAGAAGTTTTAAATGTGCTAAGAAATGCTAACTCTTATAAAGTTGGATGCTTTTCTCCACTGATCTGCACCTGTCATTGTTCTTCCCTAGTTTTTGTAATCACACGTCAAGTTTGTAACAATTATGCAGGAGTAAGAGATGAGGCCTTAGAGACCTTGTCTAGTAATGCTTTTAGTTTAGTTTAGCTGTAAATATTGTCCCTAAGGTGCAAATTCTAGAATGGACTTATTAAGGTATATTTTCTTTTTAAGTATAGTTCTTTGAAAGTGGTGATTTATATAATAAAAATATGTAGTTTTCAAAAGAAACAGTGGGTTTGGATTTGTTAATTACTGTCAAGTAGTTTTTCTTCAGCTTTTGGCTGATACAAGTAAGGTAACTTGTCTGTAATAGAACAGAATCTCTAGTAATAGTACCTATTTTCAGTTATTTACATGTCTTTCTAAGAAACAGGACAATTGATTTCAATTTAGATGTAGTCTGAAAAACAGAAGAAGGTACTTAATATTGCCGTTGTACTAGTTGAATTTCTGTATGTCTATGTAGTTGTTTATGGAATTTAAAATGAAAATAATTGAGATGAGTAAGGCATCTACATTTGTGGTATAGATACATGGGAAACTAATAGTTGCATTTTGTCTTTTTACAAACCCTAGGGGGGACACAAAGATTACCTCGCACAATTGGAGTGTCATTGGCAAAAGAACTAATCTTCTCTGCACGCATTGTAGATGGTGAGGAAGCAAAATCGATAGGATTGATTAGCCATGTGGTAGAACAGAATGAAGCAGGGGATGCTGCATACAGAAGAGCATTAGCTCTGGCGAGAGAATTCTTACCTCAGGTATTACAAATTACTTTTATTTTGTTTTTTAATTTTTACCAAATAATAACACTGAAAAAGAAACAGCTTTATTAAAGAGAACTGTCACAGAATTATGTATCAAAAAGCTGTGCTAATTATGTAACAAGTAATTCGAAGTTTTCTCTCTTGTATTGAATGGTGTTATATGGTAATTATTTCATAGTGAAGGAAAAAACCTCCATCGCTCCTCATCTTGCCATGATCTGGTCTGTGTTTTCATTATATATTCTGGCTTTCAACTTTTAAACAAGAAAAAAAATATACAGGTTTAATTTTTAGTATAGCAGTTATTTTAATGGATTACTTTGTTGCTGTGGAGCTCCTCAGAAGAGAGGCAAAACGTCCCCAGCAGAAAATTTATAGAAGGCAGAAAAAGAAAATAATTAGTGGACGACTTTATTGGATCACAAGTGTAACAGCTAAAATTTTTCATTGAAAAGTAAAATGTTACAGCTTAGGTATGGCATTTATTGGTGGTTATTTGTGTCTTAAGCACCTTGATAGAAAGACAATTAAAATTTAAAATACAGTAAAAATTTTAACATACAGTGGTTCTGGAAAGTTGATTGATGGCTACAACTTTTTATCAGTACTGTCTCATAAGCATTTGGCTTTTCCCAAATCAACAGGCCTGAATATATAGAACCTGATGCTGATGGATATGCACAGGACTGAGATGATTCCCAAAGATGTCTTGCAGTTCTGGAGCACATTGGAGGCAAATGTGAGAATCCCTCTGCTTATTGGGGATCTCAGCTGCTCATGGGAGAGTGTCATCACTTGACCAGAGCAGGCTTTGCAATAGCATACTGTAGGTTTGAAGCTTGCATCAGTTAATTTTATTTCATGATTACTTATTTTCACATGTCTCCATTGTGCAGTAGTAGGGATATAGGACTGACCTTGCAAAGGCCTATAATGATGTATCTTAAAGTGGCCATTCTGAGCCTTGTTTTGAAGGAAATTGATAAAGCTTGACAAATGTGGACACACTCAGCACCTTTGAAGCATAAACCAAACACAATAATTAGGTTCTTTTGTAAATAGTATACTTTTACTTTTTCTTAATATTCAAACTATCAGTTTAGAAGCAAGTGTCTACTATAGTGATAAAATCTAGGATATATGACTTATATATTGTAAATTTAACAATAGTCCAAAGTCTAGATGATCCTAATATAAGATTAGGATTATGTGCAGACTCTTTTGTTACAAATCTTGCAGGTTTTGATAACATGTAAATAAAATTTTTCTCTCATTTTAGGGACCAGTAGCAATGAGAGTTGCAAAACTGGCTATCAATCAGGGAATGGAGGTAAGGATCTGTACTTTCCATGAGAGTAGGCTGGAAGTCAGGTTGGCAACAGTTGTACTGAGGTGAAACTCTTTTTCTAGAATTGTTTTTATTTTATCGTTGTGTAGTCTTTCAAAGTCTGTTTGGTCAAAACTTTCTAAAGAGTGAAATGTAATTTTTTAAATCTCCGGCTGATTTCTGTAAAAAGGCTTAGTAACCTCAAGAGTAGTGTAATCTGCTAATTATTAATAGTAGAAAGTAAACATAAACTACTGTGAACAAATTGTGTTTCAAATCTCAGGTGGGAAAAATGATCAAGTCATACTCTGTTAAGTCTGTCAAGCTCTCAGTGTTTAGTAACTAATAAAGTTAAAGGCTGAAGGGCATATTATTTTTTAAAAATAGTTTAATAGCAGTTAGTGTTAAAATTGTACCTGGAACCCGATTTCATGTTTGATTCTGATTACCACTCCATTGCCACACTATTGAACTAGCTCTAAAGCTCATTTAAAATCCCATCTGGACATGTGTTTTACTTTAGTTTTACATATCCTAATGCTGAGTTCAGCGGGTCTGTTAATTTTTAAAGTTAGGCTCTGCACCAAAACACTTTGTAGCTCAACCTGTTACAAGGGAAAGAGGATCATACCATGTGCAGCATATGAGTCCAAGAAGATGAATTTGTCCTTTTTTCTTAAAAGTCACAAAAACAACCAGTGAGCTCAGCAAAGCGTAATACCAGTAAGTGGTGGCCTGAGAATCAAACTCAGATGCCATTGCACAGAGTATGTTAGTTTTCCACAGCAAGGAATGGTGGAATTTGAGATTGATTTCAATACCCAAGGTTCAAAATGCTACAAGCTAAGTTATCTGACTGCCAGATACAGTGGATTGAAAGGTCAAAATAATGGTGTTTAGAGAATTAGGGATGATAGGGTTAGATGGACTCTGAATGATCATCTCTAGTTCAATCTTGAGGCCCAAGACAAGATCTACTATATCAAAACCAATCAAGCCAAATGGTTGTTCAAGCTGTTGTTACAAAACTACCATGGCACAGATTTCATGGCTTCATTTGATAACTTATACTCTAACTTATCTCCCCTTGAAAACTGATTGTGGTGCATAGCCCTAGTCCTTCTGGTGGTCACGGGGAGAGCTAGTGAATTCTGTAGCATGTGGTGCTTAAGACGGAGAAATCACGAGGCCAAAATTCAGCCTTTTCAACTGTTCAGGACATCTCACTAACAAACAAACTAAATGTATTAAAAATAGATGATGATGATGATGATGATGATGATGATGATGATGATGATGATGATGCAGGACAGCCATGGTCCTCTTTATTTTTCTGTTTTAAATACTTTTGAACTTGAATTTGTGTTTATTTTGTGGTATGCTATCCTATTCTTATATGATATTTTGAAGGTACATTGTTTCAGAAAAAAAAAGTAATCATACAGTGCATCTTTTCCTCTGTAGTAAATGAAACTATTATAAATGTACAAGTAGCTAATGGTTTTTACCCAACCAGATGACTTGTAGTAAAGAGCAGACATTTTTTGAGTGTAGCACATGCAAGTTGTATGGCTAAATCAGGAGTCTTTTACAGAAATACTAACCACTCTTACCACATGTCAGTGTAGCATTTAAAGTAGTAGTAGAACTTTGCACAAGTATTTTAGTATGTGGCATATAAAAACACAATATTTATGTTAGCTGTGAGTTGTAATTTAGATATTATGAATAATATATAATAAATAAAAATTCTTGTAAAAACCGTTGTATTCTTTTCCTCAGGTCGACTTAGTAACAGGTTTAGCAATTGAAGAAGCTTGTTATGCTCAGGTATGTAAATACAATTACATGAAGAAAACACAGAAAACAGGCTTTGTGATGCCTTTTATGAAACATGCAGAAATTTAACTGGATATTGCTTTGTGATTTCTTCTGCAAACTTCTGGGCATTTTATTTAAACTTCCATCTACTTGGTCTGATTTTGTAAGGAATTTAAGGGAGGAAGTGTAGTTCAGGACACATCGGTACCAGTACTGTTAGGGTGAAGGTAGTGAAGCATACCAGCCATACACCTAGCCAGTCATATACTACCATGCCAGTCCAAGAACTGCCTTGCTTTTGCTTTGTTTTGGTTTAACATGAAAGAATACAAAGGACACTTCACTAACACATGTGCTAGTGGCATATGTGCTAACGAATAAAAATTTGAGACAAACCTCTTTGCCAGTGAAACATGGGAATGATGTGTTTGAGATTATATGTTCTTAGACTTTGAGACAAGATTTTTATGATGGAAATAGAAGCATCAGCACTATATGCTTATTTAAGATATGGTAATCAGATTATTAATCTTCTCCCCCCTCCCAAAAACCCAAAATTAACCCAACAATAAAACCTCCAAGAAACCCAAACCCCACTTTCCTCTCTTTCCCCCACCTCCCACTCCCAAGAAAAACAAAACCACAACAAACCTCAAATCCTACAGAATTTTTTTAACTCATCTGTTTGGAGAAAAGGTACTCCTTTCTCCATCCGAATTGTTCATCAGCCTTTTGTCATGCCCTTGAAGAGTCTGATAGTTTCCTATATCTGACTATATAGTTTTATTTTTTCTGTTGTATTATAGTTACTATAGTTTTTCTGATGCATCTTGGATGCATTGAAGAACTAGGATTTGTATGAAAATATTTTTCTTGGTATTGTTTTTGGTGTCAATAATGAATTGTTACTCTGCTCATTGCAGACTATCCCAACAAAAGATAGAATTGAAGGCCTTCTTGCATTTAAGGAGAAGAGACCTCCTCGCTACAAGGGAGAATAAAAGAATCTGATGCCTTTAAAATACAGGGGGATAAAAGTACTTCTATGAGGACCATTAAGGTGCACTTTGCATCTGCACCTGGAATATCACAATCACCAAAGTAACAGCAAATCATACAGATGTTACAACATTTTGAATGTGTCCATACTTGTACGAAGCCAAGATAGAAAAGTGTGTCACCTCATGCTCATTACAGTTTCTGATGGTTGATCTGTGTAATGACAAAGTCACAGGTTCATGCAGCATTTTTAAAATTTCACATGTAGAAACATACCATTCCACAATTGAAAAAGCTCTGTAATTCTTTACATAGAAAAAATGTATCTGTGATGTTAAGCATAAATCTGCTATATCATTTTATCAAAACAAAAGCAACTACTGAACACCAAAAATAAGAAATTGTACCAAATATGCATTTAAATGATTCTGTATATCAGTAAAAATTATATTTGAGTATTCTATCAGAATATCTATATTATTAATAAAGCTAGGGGAAATGAAAAGGATTATAATTTAGAAAATGTTAAGCTTTGTTGATCTTACTTCCTCTATCATGAGCAAAATGAAAATCACTTTAGGACTTAATGGTGTCCTTTTGATAAAGTTGGTGCCATTATATTAATTTAATTGTATTAAATGAAGACATTTTTGAGGCCAGCCTTTAATTACACATTCTTGTATGTTAAACCTGTCTTTGTCTTGCATTTTTCCAACATATCATCTGATCAACACTGCAATGGAACTTTATTTCATTTGCCCCAGTTGTTTTAAATTCTTAATGATTGTGTTAAAGATGGTTGTGCGGGGATATGACCAATGTGCTGTAATAGAACCTAGAATTACCTTAATCTCCAGAATATTTCTTTTGCAAGTTTTATGAATGTATATTTATATACAACAGAGATAATGGTGAAAGGTTCTTTATTTTGTGTTGGCCTCAGAGTTCTTTTCATGCATTGCAAGAGAAATGCAGTAGGTTTCAAGGTAAGAAACTTGTGATTCATACTGTGTATTTGCAGCGGATGCAGCATATATAGCAAATGTCTAGAAATAACCTTGTAGAAAGTATTTTTGTTAATTTGACTGGAAAATAAACATGGCTTAGCAGTCCAAGGCTGTCTTTTTATATGAAAACAAATTTATTCCTGCTGGGTTACCATTGGCTCATGAAACTTGTGCATGCTTTGCTATTTCTGCAACATTAGCTATGGTCACTGTCCATATCTATGATGATAAAGCAGCTCATCAACATGAAATGACAAGAACTCATTTAAATTCATATTTAGACATATCATTACATGTAAATTGATTATAACTGGTAGAACTCACACTTTGTTGACTGGTAAACTTGCTGAGTCGATAATTTCTTGCACAATAATTTGCAAATAAAGTATTGGTACTTGTTTTGATAGTTATATAAAGCCTAGAGGGTTATTTTCTCATGTTTTTGAAATGCTAACATGTCATTTTCATTTTTACTGACTACAAAATAATTATGTTAATAGGAAAAAAAATATTAAGCATTTGCTGATGAGTTTCTGTTGCATAACTTTGATATACATTCTGCTTATTGAGCTGCCTCTGTTTCTACCAAGCATTGATTAAGTAGCTTCTGTGAATGTCTATTTAAAAACATCTAATAACTTTAAATACTGTGGCATATGACTGTTTAGATTCATGCCTTTAACTAGGAGTTTTGATCTCAGAAAATAATTTTACTGTCACAGTGGTCTCTGCATTCCTTTTCTCAAGAGAAGACAGTGCCATATCATAGCAATTTGAGTTCCTTCTTTGAAGTGAACAGTTTGAATATTATTACAAAGTGAGTATCAGTACAACAGTTTTTAAAGGTACTTTGGAATGATGTTGAAGTAGTTCTAGAGGAACAATATTTCAGCAAAAGATGTGTTAATCACTTACTATCTCATTTATTAAGTGACATGTTATGATGGGTGCAGTGCTCATAATTAATACTAGTATTAGAACTCTGCTTCCATGAGAGGGTTATTTGTTACAAAAATGCTCATATAAAGACTGACTTTTCCTTATGAAAGGTGTAATCTGGCAAATCCTCCTTCAAGCACTTAGGCTCAACTCTTCCAATTCCTGGTAAAGCCATGCTTTTTTCTATAATACCTCATGGATGAGTGAGCCCTGGTCTCCACTGGTGTTCTGAAAGGTTATCTCATGGTCCCTAGACATAAGCACCTTTTTCTCCTGCTTCTGCTGAGTTCAAGTGGATAGTGAGTTCTTCTGCACTTCACTGAGTTGGATATTGAAAAGTTATAACACAGGTAGGTCCATTACCCATTATTAGTTATCAGCTAATAACTTCTCAGCATTTGTAAGTCAATTTGCTGAATTGCCTAGAAATTCTCTGTTTCATGCAGAAATTGTGTGACTTTATATGACACATATAATTTTAGCCTTTAATGTAGTAAACTGTTTATTTTGAAGTAACTCACATTCTTAGTTGTTTTACTGAATTTCTAGATAAAGTTTTCATGATAGTCTGCATGCCTCTAGCCAGTTCAATGCTTTTAAGTAGATCACCTGTAATGAAAAAAAAGGTGTGTTTTATTTATTCTAATAATATGTAATGATACAGTTAAGTGCTTTTGGAGATGTTTTCTGTGGAACCTTTTTATGACGTTTGCAGTCATTAGTGCCCAGTTATTGTTGAAATTCTGTCAGTCTATGTTAAATTATTCATAATCCTACATCAGTGTTCATGTCAATGCTTTTCTAGAACTTCTTTTAACCAGCTGCATTTAGAATAGTAAACATCAGGATTATTCTCAACTGCTTCATATTTTACTCAGTCATTGCTCTTTGATGCATTCAATCATAGTCATATTTGTTGAAGAGATCACCACAGGAAAGAGCAAACTATCATACTGCTTGGAATCTGGTTTTGGGAAACTTAGGGAGTAAAGTAAGGGGTTTTGGCAATAGTGTCACTTCACATACCAAACCCAGCTCATAGCAAAGTGAAAAGAGTAGTTGAAATCTTAATTTATCACTGCATAGTCTTTACTTATACCTTTTTCATGCAAGAAAATCCCTGAAAAGATATCTGCTGTGATTAGAGAGGGGATTTATTTACAATTTTTAAAAATGTACTTTAAAAAAATCATTGTTCATCTGATTGGTGTGCATTGAGTTTCAATGTGCTTTCATGTGTCACTTGTGGAATTTTAGCCTTGTTATTGAATGTAATGGCACTGCTGAGAAGCTATAGGGCTTCATTGTCTTCTGAGGCTGATACAGTCTGTGTACTCAAGGTGTGATAAAGTTCATGATGATGTGGTTAAGATGTTATTTTCTGCATACTTCTAGAAAGAGAACTATCTCCAAGAATGAGAAAAAGAAAAATGGCAAGCAGATAAACCAAAGGAAGAGTTGTTTTCAGCTAAAGGTAATAAAATTTCTCTTGTCTACTTTTTGGGATTACAATGACTTTTTTTTTCTATTTCTGCCCTTTTCTCCTGTTGGCTTTTCTTTTCTCTAAGTCTCAGACATGAATGTGCAGGGAACAGTTTTAAAAATTTGTATGGGTTGTTTTCACGTTAAGAGCATTGGTATTTTATAAACCAAGTTAGTAGAGGTTAAAAAATTTTCCTGAAAGTTGTTTGAAAGATGTAATCAGAAATTACTGTGTTATCACTAAATATTAGGTAATATGCCTTTTTTATTATAGATTTAAATCATGCTCTGTTTTGACCTTGGAACACAGTTGAATAGAAGTTTCTCTAGTTATGCAGAATGTGCTATGTTTACAGTGTATTTGTTATTCTTTTTAATATATGTGTGTGTATACTGGCGTGTCTTGTGCATGCATGTGTATGTGTATGTGCCTATGTATGTGTGTAAATGTAAATAAAATTATCCAGGTTGTCAGGCAAGACCAAATCAAGCCCTCAGGATGTGATACTACTATTCTGCTTCAGAAGTTTTGAATTTGTTTATACAAGAGCACAACCAGCAGAACAGTGGGCCCCACACAGCACGTACCATGACTGCTACAAGTGGGCATGGTTACCGTGTGTTCTGTGGCACAGCAGTTCTGCTGCTTCTGCAGCAGGCAAGGAGTGAGGGCATGCACATGTGTTACCGTGTATCTGGTCGTGTACTTATGGTAGTTCAAAGTTAGAATAAATGTAGTAGGAGCCAACATGAGTTCTTAAGTTTCAACAAAGGTGTGGCACCCAGATAGCACATTCCTCCCAGTGCTATAATATCATTTGCTCCTGCAGTTTGGAGAGGCCTGCAGCAATCATGAGCAGCTCATTAATCAGCCACTGTCACAGATTACAAGATCAGTGTCTACCCCCTTTAAATAAGTCTAGACTTAGATTTCATCTTCAGCTTTTATCTAGTAGATAATTCTTCCAAGGACACTCATTCACATGGGAAGAAATATGAAGTATTTTAAAAGAATTTATTACAGAGGGTGTGAACATTCTGTGTCAAAGCTAACTCCCATTTGCAATACTTGAGTTCAAAATAGTACATTAACCCTCTAAGGCATAGTCTGTACATTTGTGTTTATAAACTCTTCAAAGTTCTGGCTAGTGAGTACAATCCTTTGATTTTAATTTCTGAAGCGTATGCTAATAAAGCTTTTGTAACATTAAAGAACTGAGAATATGGTGAAGTTTTCTTGTTGCATAATATAACCACTTTCAGAAGAACATGGAAAGTTTGTTATTTTTGTAAGGAACTTATACATCAAATTGTTGCTTCTTTATTCTGGCAACTGCTAATTGATTTAACATTTTCCCTTAAGCATAAGGGACTTTGTGATATCATCTTTGGCTCAATACTTTTTAGTATGTTAAAAATTCTGATGCCAGTTGTACAAATTTTTTTAAATGTGTCTCTTCCATGCAGCTTAGAAAGACAAAGTTGAAAAATATAATTGTGAGGATGGAGTTGTGAAGGTTGTGTTTTCACAACTTATAAATGTTAATAATACATCTGTAGGCTTGTGAAAAGAGTCTGACTCTCCATCTTTTGTGTAATAAGTTTTTACTGCTGGGACTGTTGTCTTCAAAGCTGAAATATTTTTATAAATGCATGTGAGTATCCCCAGCTCGTGACCCCTCAAGGGAATGGTTCATGTTGTCCCATAGTTATCATCTTTTGGCCACTCTGTCCAAGTAGAGGTGTAAGGAGAAGAGAGCCAGGGAGCATGGTTCTAAGAAGCAGTGGGTCTTGGAAGAGTGTATATGAAAGAGGTTTTGCAGGGTGGGTTCAGGCTGCATTCTTAGGTCACAGTTAATTTCAACACAGTAATTTCTAATATCTTCATGAAGAGTGCTACAAAGTAGATCTTTCTGTATTGGTTGGTTACAACTCCCAAGTTCTGTACCCAAAAGACTAGCAGAGATTGTAACCTCCAGACATGATTCCTAGAGTGTCTGTATAAGTATAAAAGGAGACGGGAGCCACAAAGCCAGCATAACAAAAAGGATTCTGTTTAAGTTACTAGTTCATAAATAACACATGGACATGGGTTTTTTCCACTTTGGGAGGAATGAAATTCCTGTCTCCATTTTGGATTTTACAAATCTTAGCTGACATCAGTCCTTTTTTGAAAAAGTGAAGAGAATATGCTATCGTGCTTCCATCTGTATAACTGCTAAGTAGTTGAAGGACTCGTGAAACACTGAATGAACTCAGTTTCTGCTCTCTCCTGTCACTTAACTGCCTGAGCCAACATTTCCTACAGTAGTGACCTGTTCAGTGGATTCTTTACCCATGAAGAAATTTCTCTGCTTTAATTATTTATTCTACAAGTTAATTTATTGGGATGTAAAGATAATGACATCCACCTAAATAGTTTATAGAGGTAAGGCCTGTCTTGCAGTTCCCTCATGCAGCAAGTACCCCACTGGTTTTATAATAGATGCTATAGCAACAATGGGAGACCTGCTCACTTTGCTCTTGTTCCCAGCATCTTCTTTGTACAGACTCCTGTCTGCTAAACATGAAGATCCTTAATGAGTCAGACCCCTTAGATGTGGAAGGTTTAATTCAATAATCCCAAAAGGCCTTGGATACAATACTTTTTAAGTGCAGTTGCCTAATATCATCACTTCCTGATGCAAAATCTCATCAGGAATTTTGAGAATCTGAATTTTGGACTAGGACACCTATGTCTCTGTATAGAGATGTCTTAGTTTTGTGATTGTGCTTTACTCTTCAGAATTCTTAGTTAAGCTTTAAAATACTTCCTCAGTGTAAGCAAGGGATATAAGAAATCACTTTTCAGACATTAGTACTATATCATAGATTACATGGTGGAACTGAGTTGCTGTTAGCAAGTAATACTCACAGATACTGACTACCCCTGTCTACCAGCTCTCCTAAGTAGAAAAGACAGTCATCAGTGAGAGAGAAGGAAACACTGGCAAGTGAAAGGAGAAGTGATGTTGGCGCAACAGTGGCATAGCTACATTGGCTGTGCTAAAATAGTTGTATGAAGCTGGTTATTCCAGCTGAGTAGCCTGATTCTGCCAACAGACACAAAGTAGCTGTATACAGGACAGAGCTTTTGATCACACTGTGTGTGTGTGTGTGTGTATGTGTGTGTGTGCGGGTGTGTGTATGCCTAGGATATAAAATATATGTCCATGTGTCCACTCTCCTTCCAGCACATAGCTTTAAGGTTATTCATAGAAGCTTTTAAAGCATGGATTCAATTTTTAAAATAGTTCACTCAAACCACATCCCCACAGGTATGTGTGCTGAGAGTTACAAAAACATTTTGCCCTATACATGTTTTTCTATTTCGTATAATTACAGCATATTTATCTGAAGTATTTCGCAAGTATAGTTTTGTGTAATACTGGTAGGAGATTAAGTAATAGCTGCTTACTAGCGCTATTATTGCACAAGAACATCAAATGTAATAATGATGTTCTGAGATTTGAGGTACCAAGCATGCTTTTGGCTGCTTTGCTCCTATGACCTTTATGCTCTTCTGGTTAGTACAGCAGTCCTGTAACGATGCACATGTTTTCCTTTACACAAATGCCAGTAACCACTTGAGCAGGGCACTTGATTCCAGTTTTGATGGGCGGTGCCTATAATGGACAACGGTAGTGTATCCAAGCCAAGTTGGCTATCTTTGTGCTTTACAGTGCCAAAAACTTCAAAGCTTCTTCCTTTTAGAACTCTAAAGCAATACAAGTTTGTGTTTCTTCATATCATCAAACTTAATTATTGGCAATAAGCAAATGCTGGCAGGAGCAGCACATCACATGGCTCCATTTCTACTTTAGAAAAGGTCAGCATATGGCATAAACACTTTGCTGTATTATGCAGCCTTGTACTCTGATCACATAACACATGCTTCAGAAAGCATTATGCAATGTTAGACTCACTGATTAATGACTGCTTGCACAAGAAGTTTTTCATTACCCCGAATGCTAGCATCCTGGGAATGATTAACTTTGTGACATAACTCTCATCACATAAATATGGAAGATTCAAACATAGCCTCAAAATAACGTGTTTCAGAAATAACCGAACACTTTGCTGCTTAGTACTGTGTACAGTATTTGATTAACAACTGCTTTAAACCTTCAGAGTTGAATAGAAAAGCCTATTTGTGAGAACTGAAAACAAGATTTATTTCTAGGGTTTAAAGTTTTACCCAAGATGAATTTTTGCACACAGCAGCATCTCATTTGCAATGTTTTTCCTCTGCTTGTGTAAGTTTGAATTTCCTGAGAAAAATCTGTGCCAACTATTTTCAGTTCAGCCAGTGAGTTAAACAGAACAAGTCAAATCTAGCCCTTATTTAGGCCAGCAACTGCATGTATGTAAAATGACTCAGTCCACTGTGTTCAGTAGTACAGTACATACAGTTGTGTGCTTAAATCAGCATAGTGATAGCTCATTGAATTCACAATAATTGCTGATGTTCCTGCAGGCAGAGTAACAAAACTAAATGTGGTCCCAAATGAAGTGTCTTGCAAACTTACAGCCTGAACATTGCTACACATTCATATTTAACGTTTTCATATTCTAATGATTAATCATTCCATGTTCAAATTATGCAGATTCCTATGTTAAAAAGCATCATGACAGTACATCACTCATATTATCATCTTCAGGATGTACAGAAGAGGAAAAGCCTATAAAAAGAAATGTTCCTTACCATATTCCCTCACATATGAAGATTCATCCCTGATTTTGAAGTAATTGCTACAAGTTATCTATGTTTCAAGAGCTTTATTAAGGAGAAAGTCAGTTTGCCTGCTTGGAAATTCATGATCAATGTTCACAAGGAAATATCTATATTAAACTCCCACTTACTAATTTGCCTTTAAATGTCAGACTAAAAAAAAAAGAGACATATGCTTTTTTATGATTCTCTCTCCTTTAAGTAATTCTGCTCATGAACTGCCACATTAAATAAAGCTACTTAAAGTTCTTGTAATGGGCGGGATGGTTTAGGATGTCACCACATTAATGCATATGTGCCATGTGTTCAGAATTAATCTTCATTGAGAAAAAGTACAGAAGGTAAACATTGACCTTCAGTATGTTCACTTTAGTTTTTGCCTTTTCCTGCATTCCAACTCCTGCAAGCAGTAGCAAAGGCTAAAGGAAATGGCCTCTGACTAAGCATTAGCTACCAGCGTGCCCTCATTATAGCTGAGGGTTCTTATTCTCACTTAGCCTACGTGCAGAGCCAGCTACTCTTTCAGCTGTGATGACGAAATGCCATGCATTTCTTCCTGGAATAGTACGCAGATAAGAGGCCACTTGTTATGCTGAGGTTTCAGATGAACTCCACTAAGGGTTTCAAAACACTCTGTCACAATTATATCAGGTTTCTTTAGCAACCAATTCATTTCAGACACTTTTAAGATAAAAAGGGAAGAGATGTTAGTTTATTTTCCCTTGTGGTTTCACTGCTTAAACTTTTACAGGATATGACTGGATAGTTTATACATGGCCTGAATTTATTAATTTTAAAGAAAAATCTATCAAAATGTCTCTGTTTCTCTCTTGAAATTCACATTATTTGTAGTCTCCCATGTGAACCTATAACTTCAGAGAAATAACAAAAAGTCTCACCCCTCTGATATGCTGCTAGAACAATCCTGCTGTGCAGACTCAGTTGCTGAGTGCTTGAACTTACTCTAGGTCCAGCAAAAGCTGAGAGTTTTGACAACCTTGCAGCACAAAAGGTTAATCCTTTATCCTGAAGTTGCGTTCATATTCTAGGACATGTGTGCAGAGTATGAACCCAGTTGGCCTAAGTGTTACTTAGCAGTGCTGGGAAAACCCGTTTGTGAGATCTTACAGCCTAAATCACTCATTCAGGTGATTCCATGCACTAACAAAAGCAACTTTAGTGGAATCAAACAAATCACAAAAGTGTCTCAACTGTAAAAGAAGGAGGAATCTCTGCAGTGTTTGTTTCAAACCAGGTAATACCATTAGAACCAGCAGTAACTGTGTGCAGCTGAAGAAAGGAATAAATTGTCTGGAATAAGGAATGGATCCTATACAGGTTAAATAGCCTTCTTTGCTCACCCATAGACTCTAATGAAACATTTAGAATCTGTGGTATGCCCCATTTCCACTGTATCTGAATAGCACTTTAGATAGATTTAGTCAGAAGGAGAAAGAGTCTTATGATGATAAGTCTTGTGTAAATTGCAACCTAAATAAGTATTTAATATGAAAAAAAACTAACCCAACCCAAAACGGCATCTCTCCTTTATCACTTCCCCTGCAATTCTCAACATTTACTAGTATCTCATTAACTGGGAACTGAAGGCTCAATTCAATTTCCTTTTAAGACAACAAAATTTTCTTTTTCCATTTACATAATGGAATTTGGAACAGGTTTTGCTTCTGTAATCTTATTCCTTTAATGCTGTCCAAATAAATGTGTAATTCCCAGTGAGATCACTAGGAATCTTGGCTATTCGTAATCTGTTCTTTCTTTTTTTCTGCAACCATTCTTCAGTAAAGAGGATCCTCTTTGAAAATGTCCAAAGAACACTAAAGTTTTCAAACCCACTGCTTGCATTAATTACTTTCTTCTTCCCTTTTTTGGAAAATTTCCTTTCTTTAGTTAGTTACTAATGACTCAGAAAAAAATAAGGATGAATTTCCCTCACAAATAACATATTTCTTAATTGTTTACTAGAAATAGATGATTCTTGCACATTACTTCGAAGACTTCCTGTCCCTGCCAAAGCAGGGTATACCAACAAAGCATATGTTTCTCCATTATTTTTATGGTCTCTTTTTGTCAAAGTGTTAGTCTAAATACTGTTGCTACAGTGGTCACTAGGAGGCCTTTTAAATGTTAGACAACTCATTTCACAAAAATTCTAATCTGCCAAGTATAAATATGAATAATGGACATCTCCTTTTTTGAACTGTTTCTGTTGTGAACTTTTATTTTAAATAACTACAATAAGACAAAAAAATGTTAAAAAATGATGTTAAATACTACTACTATTTCCAAAATGTTTTCATTTTGTAAACTTGTTTATTACTCATCGTATGTGTCACTTAAAGTATCTTGCAGTGTCTTATCTCATTTTCTATTTTAGAAGATTTAGTCTTATTCTCTGAAAAAGACATTGTTTTTTTAATGGATATCATGGGGAAAAAAAACCAAACCAAACTACATTTCTTGAAAATGATACTAAAATGATAAATGCTCTTCTGTGGTTCAAAACATGAAAATATTTTAAACTAAAATTACTGCAATTGAAAATTCGTCATCTTTACTGAAATCACAGGACTAGGGAAAACCATCCCACCAGCACACATACTAGTGAAACTGGTTTTCTCCTCTTTAGCCTTTGCCACCTTCTGACCGTTCTTTCATACAATCCCTGCTCCCACTTCCCCAGTATTCCCTGCTAAAGAGAGGGGATATGTGCCATGTAATCTTGGGTATGTGCTGTTCATGTCTGGAGCCTTCACAGAAAGTGTGATGACCAAGTTGCTAGAGTTTTAATTCAGAAAGGAAGTGGAACAGGCACTTTAGCATGAGCCTTTTTTCTTTCATCAAACCACTTTTTATGGAAAACTAATGGATCCTCCTTTTCCACCTTTTCCAAGCTCAATTTACATAGTGTAAGGTTCAAAAGATAGAAGGGTCAGGACTGACAGATAGCGATGGTACCATGTTATTTTCTAAGACTATTGATGCATGGGTAGAGCATAAGAGATAGGGGCCAGGTTTTCTCTTGTTGAGCAGTAAGTCATCCAAGCTGTCAGAGGCACAAGTGCTGAGGATGGGGAAACTGCTGACAGGCTTCAGCCAGTGAGCAAGTGTCCAGGTCCTGAGCCATCTTGAGCTGCCATAGTGATTCATTGTTAGCAGGATCCAAACTAGCTGGATGCAAACAAGCTCGGATTTCTTTACACACATTTGCAAATAATGCTATCATGCTAATTGCAGAATAGCTGTAATGGGCATTTACAAAAAAAAAAAAAATCTCCCTACAAGTTAGAATCTTTTCCTCCTTAACTAAATCAAAGTTAAAGAAAGAAATGTGGAGAGTCTTTATTGTGCTGTAAATATCAGCAGCTTTATTCTAAGTCATAAAACCCATAGCAATAGCACTTGCTAGTCAGTCATTCATGACTAGAATGTAAACAGTTTATGCTGGTGATAACTGATAAATAGGTATATTGAACATTTACAGGGGTGTTGTGACCCTGCAGTATTGTTTGATGAAATAAATGATGTTTACAAGTAACGTGACTTTCAGTCCTGCTGTGAAAGATCTGAGAGTTGGGAGTAGGCTCTTTATGCCTATTATCTATTCTTCAGAGAATTATTTAATTCCTAGAAGCAGATGGTGATTTTTAAGCCCACTGCTATTTTGGTGTACTTTAAAAAAAGCAAAGAAGCCTTAAAAATAGACCTAGGTTACCATATCCAGCAAAAAAAAAAAAAAACGTTGTCAGCTCTTTACTCTGCTGTGCTGCAAACAAATCTGTCAGCAATTTCTTTGGGTTAAAGTATCTGAGCACTGTGGGGGGAGCAATTTTCGTAGTTTCCTGGTGGGTTTTGGTTTGGTTGGTTGGTGGTTTTTTAAAAAGAAATAATTTAAAGTGGTTTTGTAACAGGGTACATTTAATGCTTTACATATCAAAAAATTACCATCTGTTGTTATAAAAGACACTCTACAAAATTGATGAAACCTATACTCCGCTTAATTTTGTGGATCAACTGCATGAATTAGACTTTAAAGTCTGAATCAGTCTGAAATCAACATCTTCAGCTCTGCTGGAACAGACATTAACAATCAGCCCATTTTCTGTAATTACCAAATTGAAAATGAGAGTGACAGTTATTCATGCAGAAAAAAAAGCCACTGGTAATGCATCTGAGTCAAATAGGGCTCTTATGTTTACCTTATAATTTGATACATTTCTTGTATTAAAAGTGTGGTTTGACAAAGTTACTGAATGGGAAATGAATAAGACTTTTGGATTCCCAGTGCAGGTGATTGACATAACAAGGGACTGACAGTACAGTATTTTCAGAAGTATTTTCAGTATTAGATGATTTTGGCATAACTCTTGGCATAAGGATGAAATATAAGGGTACAGGTACAAGAATGCGGTTTCTGCTTTCTCTAGATCACATGAATGTATTCTAAAAAGATGGATGCAGAAAACTAAAGCCAGCTCTCTAAGGTGGGTATTTCATTTTAGTGATCTCAGTGTAAAATATTTTGGCTGGCAGCATTTGTTTCTGAGGTACAGCTCCTTAGAGCCAAATCCTGTGAAGTATTAAGCATTCTTATTATCTTTTGGAGATTGACAATATCAATAATTCCCCAGATCAATACTTTATCTTACTAATTCAGTGCTGTGAATGTTCACTTCCTGTCTGGAGGTGCTCAGATAGATGTAATCGTGCATCATCCCTGCTGACAGTATCAACTCCTTTCCATTGACTCCTGAGGGGGCCCCATAGTTTGGTCCTCATTCACACATGAGTTACATGCTTACAGCAAGCAATGTGGCACATCTTGTCAGAGTTCAGCATATGCTCTGTCACAGGCCTTTCCTGAAGGCTCCTGAACTTCAGCTGCAATGTTTCAGTTGGAAAAGCTCTCTCTGTAGGTATATTATCAGTAATGTTGGTGTCTGTGGCACTGCAAGGTGGAATCCATGGGCCTGGAAACCAAATTGACTGAAGTACTCCTGGGAAGAAGCTCTAGAGCATGCAGGTTGTCATGTAAAGGAAAGGTGGGAGAAGAGCCTCTGATACACTCGTAGCACTCTGTTGTAGTGCACTGAAGAGTACACTTCTGTGTAGGTGCTGTGCTGATGACCCTGAACTCTGCCCTGACCTGTGGCTTCAGCTTTCAGATCCATCTCACACTTCCCAGCACTGAGAGTACAGTGCAGTATGAGATCCTACCCAGAAGAACCTGATGCTGCTTGCTACAAGGACAGGTAGATTGTATGTGCATGACATCAGCAAAGTGCTAGGTCATGGGTGCTAGGGTCATGGAAGTGCTCTAGATTACAGACCATTTCAAGGAATGGTCATATCTGGTGAGGTACATATATATAAATACTCTGGTGTCAGTTTGTTGCTCTGTGTTTCAGACTTATAACTGTGCAGTAATTGGTGCCACACACATCTGTGTGTTTGTTTATGTTGTGGAATCACACTGTGGCCTGACCTGGATCTGGCCCTGCACAAAACCCTAGGACTGATTGGGTCAGATTGTGAGTTAGAGGAGGAAAACACAAACCACATGGAAACAGTCTGATTTCTTTTTAGAGTGGTGAACTAATAAAATTTTGTTCTAAAAAGACCCTTCTCTGCCTTCTAATCTGCACAGTCTTGACACTTTTCAACCACAATTATCATTGTCTCAGTATTATCTACTGAAACTGTTCCTGAACCTTCTTATCATCTTCCTTATCCTCCAAACACTGATATTTCTATTGCCTTTCCCTGCAGTAACAAATTAATTCCTTTTTCACACCAACTCTTTGGTGAGTATTAAAAGGCTACCTTTCCTACACAGATTTGCTATTCCACAATCCTGAGATGAGAGAATCCGTGGGAGGATGGAAAGTGTGAAAAAATGCCTGATGCTGCCACGACAGGCATGTGATTAACTGTGATGCTTGTGTTGAGGCAAGAAGCAGACTGGTGCTTAAGGGTTAACTTCCCTAGGCACGACCACATGGTCTGTGATGATTTTTTGAGATAAACTTTTGGTTAGGCAGTCAGCCACTGTCTTTGCTGGAATTAAAGAAAGGAGGAAGATGAAGTGTGAAACTGGTTTTCATGCTAATATTGTCATTCAGATCACCTTAACGGGTCTTAGAAGGAAAGAAGTCACTAAACAAACAAACCATTATGTTCTTGGCCAGTACAATTTGCTTTGCAAACATGAACATTTGGCAAGTTTCTACATTTTCTCTTCAAGCTGATTTGAAAGCTGACAGAAAGAATCAAAATCAAAGTTGGATATTGAGTTGCCCTGGCCTAGCTGAAGTCAACAAGATTTACATGTCTTAGCAGAAGAGAAGGCAAGAGATCTACCTCCCTAAAAAAGAGGCACAAATATTGGGTTTTAAGATTTACAAAGGGGTCTTAATTTGAAGAAAACAGGAAATGAGCAGAAATTAAACTACACAGACCAAGTATTTTTTTTTGTAAAAGGATGTAGACTGATCATGGGTATGTTGTTTTGTGTGTTTATCTGTGTATCTATATAAGCACAAGGATATGTAAGTGCTTTTCAACAGCTCCAAGTCTCCACTATCTGTCAGTATCTCCAGGTGCATGTAAGTCATCTAAATCCTACAGCCTTAATTGCATAACACAGACATATTACAAAATATTACCACACCAAGATCGTTTACAGTATTTCATAACAAAAAGAAATACTATTACAGAACATTTTTACCCTTAAGGGAAAACTACTAATTATTTAAAACATTGTCTGTATGTGTGCTTGTATTTGTTGTGTGGGGCTATATGAACCTTATTATGGAAAACCATAGGGGTGGATTAAAGCAGGATCCATGGGATACAGCCTCGAGGTCAGAGGAGTTTCAATAGGCAAGAATGTCAGAAGCCATATATTATAATGAGATTATTGGGGTGATGTTGGCCACTTTAGTTGAGGGGAAAGCAGCTCTTTTGGAAGGAAAGCAGCTGTGTGAAAGTTTATCATAGTTATAGTCAGACTTTGGTGAAAAGCAGATATTTGGGTCTCCAAGTGGAATCCAGACACTGGTGTTAAACATGCGTTCTCTGAACTGCAAGTAGATTGCTGGCTTCTGATACAAATGAATTCAATTACCTGTCTCCTCTGTTCAAATCCATATTTGTTTCTTGTTATATGGCAATAGTACAATTACTTGGCTTCTGCCTCTGCCTTTCCTTGTTGGAGATTTTCTTCAGTGTATAGAATTTTGGTGTTTTGTTTTTTTTTTCCATGACCAGTGAGAAGAAGACCTGCATTCTTGTTCCTGCTCATATGATTGCTTCCATACTTCATTTAGTGACCAAAATGGAGACCTCATCACCCTCAGGTGGGTGTGCTACCCATCTAGGCTCATCTTTTTCCACGTGTTCGCGCGTATCCCATAACCACACCAGTGATTTGCTAGTCACTAATGCAATTTCAGTGGTTTTGAAAATTCAGCCCTCTAGGCTGAGGCACCACTCAGGATGCTTTCCTGTGAAATGAAGACCTATAGCACTTCAGGAAAAGATGCAGTGACTTATGATTATGCCATATCCAGGGTAAAACATGTATCAATTACAGCTGTGCTGAAAAAGAAAGTGGTGACTATAATTTTTTTTACATCAGCCTGACCCAATGAGTGGAGTAGATGTACACTGACATGTGTCAGACTCAACCTCTTCAGGGGCTGACAGGAGGAACATCTGGGTTCTACGTATTAAGATAAGGGCTTGAGCATGAATGAGGTGTCTAATCAGCTTGATCGAGACAGTTTTAAGTTATCCTGGATTGCATAATCCAACACAATCCTGTAAGGCTTCAGGTGTTTTCATGGACTAGGGTCGATGAAGCATTTTGGGGTTTTTAGTTCTGAGGATTGTAGCATGGATACATAGTTCTTTTGTTATCTCTGAGAGTCAGACTTTGCTTGAACAAATGGGATTTGCAAAATACTGGGTTTTATACACACTTAGGCCTAATTCTTTTATAGAATAGGGCTTATTTCTCAATTTCCTGTTTCCCCAGAGAAGTGGTCAC
Organism: Agelaius tricolor; assembly: GCF_023055355.1. NCBI lineage: Eukaryota > Metazoa > Chordata > Aves > Passeriformes > Icteridae > Agelaius > Agelaius tricolor. Next base: position 16,844,113 of record NW_027269264.1, read on the forward strand.
AGCATATCAAGGGTATCTGAGTTCAGAAAGTTTTTGGACAATGCTTTCAGGTACATGGTGTGATATATTCTTGAGTTGTCCTACACAGCACCAGGAGTTGGACTTGATGGCCTTGATGGGTCCCTTCCAACTCAGCATATTTTGTGATTCTGTGATCCTAATGGGATGAAATATGAGATACAAAAGACTATGCAAAGTGCAAGGAACTCTGCTAGAAGACAATAGTGATGGCTGGTGTAGTGGAGGGAGATACAGCACACTGTGGCAATGGACGCTCAAGATTTTTAAGTTGAAACATGCATCTGATCTGATAAATTTTTTTTAAGTGTCTTTTAGGGCTTTTTATTCTTCTCTTCAGAATTCTACATTAATACAAGTGAAACTAAAAAATAAACCCCCAAAAACCAAACTAAGTAACCCCTACGAGTGATACTTGGGATCTTCTATCCCTCTATCCTTGACACCTTTTATCCTCTGCCATTCTTGGGACCTTCTATCCCTTTCATGGAACACCAGCATGAGAGAGTGTTCTCAGAGGGCAAACCAGGCTCTGGATGGCAGCCAAGAGAACACTGTCCGCAATCTCCTTTTCATGGTTGCACTGCCTTAAATTCTCACCTGCTGAGCTGGAACGGGGGAGTTAGCTTGATGGAATGGAAAATTTACTGTTAGTCAGAGGAATTCCCCTCACAGGTCAGGAAGTCCCTTCTTGGTCAAGTGTCATAAGGCAACTTGGGAGCAAATGTGTGCTCTGCTGCCATCTTTCTCTTCCAGCTGAATTGTCTGTTGAGAGAAGGGTCTTTATGGTATGTAGATTCAGCCTAGAGCTTAACGACTGACACTAGCAGACAGGAGACACAAGATGTTTCTGAGCTTGCTGTTGCATTGCATATGCAAAAAAAAGTAATACGTCACCCCAGGATGTCAGGACTTAATTCCTGTGTGCCATTTTAAGGCTTTCTAATTCAAAGAAAAGTAGTAGGTACTGCTTTAGCAGGGCTGTGCTGGGAAATAATTTGTGCTTGTGCTTATTTACCTGTTTCCACATAACACAGGCTTCTTGTGAAACACATCAGAAGATGTTGTTATAGAAATGCACAGCTAAAAGTTCTGCATGATTTTGTTGCAGCTAGCATCATCTGAATATTTCCCACACCTCTGATGTATATCTTAAAACAATTGTTACCTTGTGGGTCCCCATATACCCTTCCTCCCAAAGCTTCTTCCAGGAGCTCACATCTCAGCTAGCTGCAAGACAATATTTGACTGACTGTCCACTCAGAAGACTTCCATCTGTCTGACCATGGAGGACATAGTTTCACTTGGTAGAGGTGGATCAAAGTTGTAACTTGGTGTACCATGTCTTACTTGTTTGTCATTCAAACCTGGTCTATCACATCTTTCTCTCTTTGCTTTCCGTAAACACAAGCATACCTCTGCAGATACGAGAGAAGATGAAACTCCAGGATTGGTCAAGTTACCCAGAGCTACTAACTGAGAAGTCTTTATAAAGAACTTACAATTGCAACTGCAGCTGGTAGTCAGCTGGACTTACTTTGTGAGTGATTGAAGAGAGCTAGAGATGCAGCAGCTGAGAGGGGGTCTTGCTTACATAGCACATATAATGTGCCAGCACATACCCACTTCATTACCATTCCTCTGAGTAGGCTTCCCTTACAGTATTTGAACGGACTTGTAGGGCTGCACTTGTAAACTGTTTCAATATTCAAATAGATGACACCTTTTCATACAACTGTTTATATTATCAGTTTTCATCCCTGAAAATGAGAATATAATAGGTGTGTATATTAAAAATATCACATAATATATCGGTTGTCTGTGGGGCAGTGCCTCTGTCTATTTAGTACCTGTAAACTCAGAATTCACACAAACTGTTACTGTTCCTTTGTTACCCAAGTCCTTTTATATTGGAATTACGATGAACTCACAGCTAAAGTTTACTGCCCAGATAATAAAAAGGGTGAAAATAGTTCTTGTGCCAGTTTGTAGCTGTATGTTACTAGGCTCCTTTTACTGGTTTAGGGTAGCACAGCAAAAAATAGACCCATCTGTGCTCATATGCTAAGCAAACACTGTTTCACAAAAAAAAATTATTAAACTATAGATGGGTTCTCTGTTGTCATTGTTCCTCAGTTGCAGCCTCTCTGCACAACTTGCAATGCCACAAGAAATGTTCTGTGTGGCATTGCTTAAGCTGCTAGCAGTACTCTGAAGAAGAGTATCCTCTGCAGTGCACTTGGGTACTTAGGTACATGGGTCTCATTTGTATCTCTTCCTGTTAGATAAAGGGTCTGTTTAAACAGTATAAATGCTCTGTGGGACATAGTGCTTGATAGTTTCAGCAGATATAAGTGGCTTTAATATCTGCAATGGCTTCATTAACATTAAAAATTAAGTATACCTTAAATTTAGCACTAAAATTTTCAAAAGAACAGGTACAAGCATTCTTTAGGTGAGCATCAACTGAGTGTGTACTGAGGTGATGATTACAGAAAGGAGTGATGTGTAATTCTGTGAAATATATGTGCAAAACCTACTACACTTCCATATGTTTAGAATGTCTCATATATAGACACTGATATATAATTAATGTAGTCAGATATATACCTGTGTGCTTATCATACCCTCATGTGTGGAGCATACTATAAATGTTTTTTATGAAAAGAAAACAGCCCCTGTATCAGACTTTTCAACTATCTCATTAGGAGCAGGAAGTGAATTTGGATATCATGTGTGACAAGTTTAGTGTAATTGCTGAGCCCAACATCTTCCATCAACACCAGGACTGGCAATACCAGAGTCATTCTGGCTTTGAAGAGCAGCTCTGCCATTGTGGCACAACCCTGCCTCTGGGGCTAGAAGAACAGTTTAATTCTCATCATTATTCTTGTGGGCTTGTCTGCTTGAGAAGGGTGCCCAGCAGTGATGCTTTTCAGTCAGGAACTGATTTACCTAATTTGGCTGGAATGGAACAGCAGAGACCTTGTGTGTGTGAGTTACTAAGTTCCAGCTATTGGGCTTCACTTAGACTGACATTTCTCAGGGTTAGGGTGTCTGCCTTCTGACTTGGGCCAATCATTTAGCATTTGTAATTGTGATGTCAGCTTATTTTTACTCAAATTACAGCCTCAGCAAAACCCCAGTGCATAATCTGGAAGCTGGACTGTCATTTTCAGAGAAAGCATCCTTTTGTCCACGATAAATACAGAATACAAAATTTCTGAGTTGTCAGTTTCCTTTTTCAGTCATCATTGCTTCTTTGCACTCATGTAGTCTCAATGAATAAAATTATACTCCTTTATCCTCCTGCTCAGAAGGAAGGAAGATCAGGAAGTTGGGAAGAACTGGTAAAGAACACAGGGAAAAATCCCTACCTTTGGCTTGAATCAGTGGCATAATTATCTGTCTTGAATTTATAGATTCTTGCCTGTCCCCAAAAATAGAACCTGGGGGTAGTGGTGGTGGTACTTTCTGAAAGTAGAGTCTGTACTTCCTAAAAATAAAGTTAATTTATCAGTGTAAGCACTATGGAGTACCGGCATGTAATCTTCTCAATCTCCACTGGAATTCAGAACTCCTTGTCATTGGACAGGATGAAGTTGTGAAACCCAAGCGGATATTTTTAGCAGATTTCAGTAAAATAGATTCTTATAAAACTGAATTTTGCCCTGTCTGACAGGGCATTTTGTCTTTGTCCTCTATCATGTTGTTTGAAAGACAGAATGAAGGAAATAAACTGGTTTGATTATTTGTGACACTATTGAAAGACAAAAGTTGAATGAAAATCCAAATATACTGAAATAGTATTAATTATACATGCACAATATTCTGGCTTGTGTTAGTTATTCAAAATGTTTCCTTCTCTGAAAAGGCTAACACTGAAAAATTTGTGATTTGCAAAAACTTATGCATGATTTGACTTTTTGTGACTTGACAAACTGGAAACAAAATTAACCACCCACTTGGTAGGACTAGAATTTTCTTCTGCTTTGTTTAATTCCCCAGAATTAAAAAGCATCTTAAGATCTGAAAGTTAGTTCATATGATTTCTGACAGGACAGAATGGGTAGAGTTAAGATTAGAGGGTAGGTCTTAGATTTGTGTCACCTTGTTTCTTTCAGCTCCTCCTTGAGTCTTCCTCAAGCATAGAATTGTTCATATCAGTCAAGCTGGATTTATCTGTGATTATGCAGATTCCGTAAGTTCCATTAATAGAAGGATATTTTGTTCGGTTGTTTGTTGTAGCTGACAAGATTATATAATTTCTGGACCTGGTCTCTGTGGCACAGTGTATCATAAATGACCCAAGCAAAACTCTGTGTTGCAGTGCTAGAAGTTTTGATACCTGTAACAACTTGCTTAAAACATGTTAAAGCAGTCAGCAGTACAAACTGGCCTTCATCTGGTCCCCCCGATGAACCTTATTTCAATAATAAAACCATTTTGCAGTGGTTTTTATTATTGAAATATGGTTCGTCAGGGTTTTACTGATAGATCTTTAGCAAGACACTGTCATGTGTACTGGTGTACTGCCATGGTGTACTGCCCCTGGCTCCACCTGACCCTGAAGTGACCCAAAGTGTCTTGAAGTGGAAGGCAGAGTCATGCAGCAGCTGACACTGTGTGATACCTGGGACTCTTTTCTGAAACCAAAGCTAGGCTAGTTTTCGGTTTTGATGGACATTTTGCTCTAGCACCAGGAGCATCTTGGAAACAGTGGAGTCCATGAATGTAGTTATTCTTTGCCTTCCTAGTGCTAAATGAGATTAATTTGAAGGCAGAGGAACTGCCTGATTCTGCCTTAGGCTGTCTTACAGAGCAGACAGAACTGGTTCCTGAATGCTGTCTGTCTCGGTGGCTGAGGCAGTAGTGCAGGCAGATTTTTGGGTTACCAGTGTGCTGGAAACCTGTACTTCAAAGCCGATGTACAGGCAACATTTTAAAACTGAAGTCTGGCCATCTATGAGCTCTCTGAAAAATCAGGGTTGCTTTGATTGCTCTTGTGACAGAGAGCAAGATATTTTTTTTATTGCCAACTCTGTAGTTCAAAAATTCAATATTTTCTTCGAGTAGAAACTCTTAATTTGCCACAACATAGAAAATTGTATTTTTCTAAAGATATCTTACAAAACCAATGAGCTGTGGCTTGTGGCTGTAAAGTCTAGGCTTTTATTTCCTCTAAATATACTCTGTTCTGTTTTCTATGAGTGTCATGTTGAATCAGTAACAGGCAGTGGGCACAGAACCAGGCCTTGTGTCCCATGTATCATGTGAAACAAAAGAGGCAGCTTTTTCAATTGTGAGGCTAAGATGCCATCAGGGGCTTTTTCTGCAGTCACAGAGCTGGAATGGAGATGCTGGAATTCTAAGATAGAGCTGCAACCCCTAACACAAGATGTGCTAAGAGTTTTCTTCCTACATATAATATGTACTATTCTAGTGCCTGCTCAGTATTCTCTGTAAAGCAGCCTCACCTTTAAAAATTCTTGCTGCACTGCCTCAGGTTCCTCCTGAGCCATCCTACAGTCTCCCTTCTCTGTTCCCTTCTTTGCTGTCCTTGACCAGCATTCTTTCCCATCATGTCCAGGCTCCTCCTGGTCTGCCTGTCGTGGCGCTACAGCTCTTCTCAGCACTAGCACAGACACTGCTGCACTCAGGTCTGCCGCCTGCCCTTTCTCTGGGCAGCGCTTCAGCCTCTGAGCACTCGCACACACTTTGAGGCATTGAGTGCTCCCTCAGCTAGTTTTCCAGTTTGACACCAAGCTGTGTGATGCAGTCACATGGGAGAGAAGGAATGTCATCCACAAGGACCTGGACATGCTTCAGAGCTGGACCTGCCTGAACCTCATGAAGTTTAACAACGCAAAGCACAAGGTCCTATGCCTGGGTTGTGGCAGTACCAGGCACAGCTTCAGGTTGGACAAAGTGACTGAGAGCAGCCTGGAGGAGAAGGACTTGTGGTTATTGATTGATGAAGCCAACTACATTCTGCACTGTGTCAAAAGAGATGTGTCCAGCTGGTCAAGGGAGGTAATTCTTCCCCTCTGCTCTCGTGAGACCCCACCTATGCAGTTCTGGTGCCACCAAGGTAAGAAGGACATGGAACTGCTGGAGCAAGTCTAGTGGAGGCCACAAAGTTGATAATGGCACCTTCCATATGAAGACAGGCTGAGGAAGCTGGGGCTGTTCCCCTTGGACAAGAGAAGGTTGCATGGAGACATCATAGCAACATTCCAGGATCTGAAGGGGCCTACTGAAGAAAGCCAATGAGGGATCCTTCTTCAGGAACGGTAGTGACAGGACAAGGTGGAGTGGTTTCTAACTGAAAGAGAGTTGGTTTAGATTAGATGTTAGGAAAAAAGTCTTTACTGTGATGGTGGTTGTCCAGGGATGGAAGCTGTGGATGCCCCATCCCTGGAAGTGTTCACAGCCTGGTTGAGCAACCTGGTCTAATAAGAGGCAACCCTGCTCATGTCAGAAAGATGGAACAAGATGTTCTTTAAGGTCCCTTCCAACCCAAGCCATTCTGTGATTCTATGACATTCAGGTGCTCATATGATCCAATGGCTAATCAATGGCATGCTCCACCTCTGTGCTATGTGTCTGTGTACTGTGTCTGGGAGACAGAGAGAGCAGGATCCTGTGAGTAGGTTAGCTGACTCATACAATTTTCTAGCCTGACATCTTCTCATCAGCAGTAGGTTTGAATAATTCACCAAAGTAATGCTACTACTGCAATTTAAAAGGATTATTTGCAAAAGCTCTCAGATTATTTTGGATCATAGTTCTGCGAATAGATTAGAAGGTTCATTTCATGCTACACCTTCCTTAGTTCAGGGCTTATTTCATCTAAATGTTGTGGCCTATCTGTTCAAAAGCATGATTTGGCAGTTCTCAAAGTTGGTGTGCCAAACTTTTCCAAATCTGCAAGTGAAGTGAATATTGCTTTATGAGCTGATCAGGGATACCTTGCTCATGAGACAGATAATGATTGTTGAACCCCTGAACAGTGACCCATGGACTCATGTCCCACCTCTACCATTCATGCTATCATCTGCTGGTTCTGGCAGATAAGAAAATAACTTGCGCTTTTGCAAGAAAAAAGCATTTTGTGCATGTCTAAAGAAATCAGGTCTTGTGATGTAATCTGCCAACAATGGATCAAATGTAATGGTTTAGAGGAAATTCTGCACCATTTTTAAAAAATATTAAATTATTTTCAGGTTACATTAAAATTACTTACCTGTTGAAATGAAGAAGTATAGTTGATTATTTTCTTTCTAGTTTGTCCTTGCTAAGTACCTAGAGATGAGTATTTCAGTGAGAGTTAACTGGATACCTTTCAAAATGCAGCTGTTGATCTTTCCCTCTTTAGGTTTCTTTTGCCTGAGAAGTGAATGCCACTTCTCAGATGCTTTCTGTTTTGATTCCTAAATACTGTGATAAATGTCAGGGTCTGTTAAGTTTCAACTTTCTATTTTTATCCATTAATAAACACTATACCAGATGTGGGTGTGAAGGACCCAGAGAAGCTGAGGGAGTTCTGCTTTTATTCAACAATTTTAGCTTTCATAACTGAGCATTTCAGTTCATTTTGTAGGGTTGTGTATGTGCTGTTTTGGGTTTTTTTAAGAGTTGAGAAAAACAGGCTTACGCAACTTAGTTTGCATAAGTGCAGTGAGTCATTCATATTTTATTTTTGCGTGCTTCTGTGTGTGTGTGTGTTGTATCGCTTTATATAACCTGTCTTTGAGAAAGTACTACTGTGAATACTAAGAATATATTTCTCCTATAATATAAAAAAAGAAATATGCCTGTTAGGAAGGTAGCTTCTTCTTGGTGATAACTCCTCATAGATACTTTTCTTCAGGAGGGCACTTTGGTGATTCTTCCTAAAGCTGTGGTTCTCCAGTGGCAAAGTTTATGTGTAAAGAGAAGGCCAGGTAGCTCTATGCTTCCCTTTCTTGTGAGCAGAGCTGAGAGTAACTCCACATGATAATGGTGGTTTTACATGTATGTACATACATGTATGTGTATACACACACACACACACACACACACAAATACAAATATATATATGTGAGTTTCAAGTGTGTGTAGTCCTTTCAACAACTGTAGTTTCTGCTTCCCACCACCTAGGGAAGAGTGGAGCTTCCAGAGCAGCATACATCTGTGCATTGCTGGAATAAATTTGAGTCTTAAATCCTTCACATAGCTATCCTTCATGAGGCTTGCTTACAAAGGAGCTGGAAGGCTTCATTTTTTTTGACATTGCTTCTCTGCTCTTTATGATCAAGTGTACCGTGAACATCTGCACAGAGTCTATTGTTTGGAAGGCAGTTACAGGTATTAAGTGTCAGTACTCTTTAAGTGCTAGAATTGCTGTTTCATTTTATTTTGTGGTTATATGTTTCAGTTGTATTTTTCTTTGATGTCTGATGGATGATGCTGTGACTGTGGCATGGAGCTCACTGTTTGTTTTCCCCAAAAGGAAGAATGTGGTTCATGGGGCAGAGGTGGGTGCATAGGTCTTTTTGCCCCTTGGCTCTTCTAAGTCTTGCCACATTTCTCCCCAGCTCTCTGCTGTACCATCATTTTTCCTGATCTGATGTGCATCCTCTCCGTCCACGCTAGAAAGCCCTGCTGGCATCGAAAGTTCTCCACAACAGCTTCATGCTGATTACTTCCATGCACACTCAGAAATCCCTCCACTCTTCTCTATTGCCCTGTTCTACCAAATCAGATTGAGGACTTCTTTCCTTTTATAACCCAATTCTTATTTCCATTAACACTCATCACAGTTTTTATTTGATTTCAGTGCTATCCAGCATTTGATGCAAGTAGCATTGTTCATTCTCAATGGCAACATTTTAATGATTCCAGTAATCACTGAAACAGAGAAACTGTGTGTGCTGTCCAATACAGAGATGTTTGCAGCTGCAAAATAAGGCAGTTGCACAATAAGTATTCTTCTACTACCTAGCTGGCAGATAAGAAGTATCTGGGGTCTGCAGAAGTGCCATGAAACATGCAGCTACTCTTTGGAAATGTCTTTGGTAGTGTACTTAAATGAGCATTATACACGAGAATAAAAATTTAATTAGAATCATAGAATGGTTAGAGTTGGAAGGGATGATAAGATCATCTGGTTCCAATTCCGCCTTCCAAGGGCAGGGACCCTCTCCACTAGACTTGATTGCTCAGAGCCCAATCCAGCCTGATCTTGAATATTTCTAGAGATGGATAACCCACAACTTGTCTGGGTAACCTGTTCCAGTACCTCACCACTTTCACAGTAAAGAATTTCTTCGTAATATCTAATCTCAGCCAACCCTCCTTCACCTTTAGGCCATCATTCCCCATTGTCCTTTTCCTAAATGTCTTCATTAAAAGTCCCTCTCCAGCCTTCCTGTAGGCCCCCTTTAAGTACTTGAAGGCTGTACTAAGGTCTTCCCAGAGTGTTCTCTTCTCTATGGTAGGAGAGGTGCTCCAGACCTCTGAACAAATTAGTGGCTCTTGTCTAGATCTATTCATGTCTTTTTTCTGTAGGGGACCCCAGAGCTGGGTGCAGAGTTCCAGGCAGAGTAAAGCAGAGGGGCAGAACCTCCTCCCTTGTCTTTTTAGCCACGCTGCTTTGGGTGCAGCCCAGGATGCAGATGGTGTTCTGGGCTGTGAGTGCTGAATCACATCGAGCTTTTCATCCAAACACCCCCAAGTTTTTCTTCCAAGGTCTAGTCTCAGTCCACCATCATTAAGAAATTGGTTTCATGTAAAGAATTGTAGTACCTGTCTAGCTTCAAGAATATGAGCAGATTTCATCAATATACATATATGTGTAAAATCAGCCATACACTTAGATTCCTTGTTTGATTGATGTTCAGAAGAACAGCAAAACTAGTTTGGTCTTTAATCTAATTAACATGCCCAAAGACAAAAATACTGGGTAGGAGTCATATAGATATAACTCCTGTTTTCTTCAACAGCTCTTGAAAATAAGGCCTCTGCTTCAATCAGCAGATAATAATTGTCATGACATCTGGAGATAAGAAGGATCTCTGAACTTGTGGAACCCTCTACAAATTAGAAAAAATTCGTACTCACACAAAAGCTATAATTCAAAGTAACTGCATAAATACACTTTTGCACGTGGTTGTGGACGATCTCTACATGGGCCTTGTAGTTATTCTCAGCACTGCTTGATTGCTTCAAATAACCCCCTCTATGAGCAGGCAAATAACTAAATTGCCTGTGCCTTTGTATTAAACTGACCTCAAATGTTAGATGTGAGAAATGGGAGGCTCTTAAAAATAAATTACATCTATTTTTTGAACATTTATTCCTTTGTTTCTCATCAGTGCTTTGTCCCTAATGGATGTTATCCTTGTGCATTTTTTTACCCGTGCTGCATTCAGTCACTTACAAAGTCACAGAATGGGTCAGGTTGGAAGGGACCACAGTGGGTCATCTGGTCCAACCTCCCTCCTCGAGCAGGGCCATTCTAGAGCACATGGCCTGAGGGTTGTGTCCAGACAGTTCTTGAATGTCTTCAGTAAGGAAGACTTCACACCCTCTCTGGGCAAACTATACCAGTGATTGGTCAACTGCACAGTAAAGAAGTTCTTCCCCAAGTTCAGGTGGAGCTTCTCATGCACCAGTTTCTGTCCCTTGTTCTGTTGCTGGGCACCATTGAGAAGAGCCTGGATCCATCCTCCAGCACTTTTCTTTCAGATACTGGCAGATATTGATCAGCTCCCATCTCAGTCATCTCTTCTCAAGGTTGAACAGGCCCAGCTCCCTCAGTCTTTCCTCATAAGAGAGATGCTCCCTAGTCCAATAATTTATCCTCCTGGCCCTGCACTGGACCCCCTCCAGGACCTCCTTGTCTCTCTTGTACTGAGGAGCCCAGAACTGGGCACAGCACTCCAGATGTGCCTCACCAGGGCACAGCAGAGGGTCAGAATCACCTCCCTTGACCTCCTGGCAATGCTCTCCCTAATGCACCCCAGGATGCCATTGGCCTCAGCCCCCAGGGCACACTGCTGGCGCATGGACAGCTTGCTGTCCACCAGGACCCCCAGGTCCTTCTCCACAGAGCTGCTTCCCAGCAGGTCACCCCCAGCCTGTGCTGGTGCCTGGTGTTGTTCCTCCCCAGGTGCAGGACCCTGCATTTACCTTCGTTGAATTTCAGAAGTTTCTTCTCCTCCCATCCCTCCAGCCTGTCAAGGTCCCTCTGAAGGGCTGCACATCCCTCTGGATTATCAGTCACTGCTCCCAGCTCTGTGCCATCAGTGAACTTGCTGAGGAGGCATCTGCCCCTTCATCCAAGTCATTGATGACTAAATAATACTGGGCCCAGTATGGAACCTTGGAGGACACCACTAATGGCATGCCTTCAGCTAGACAATGTGCCACTGATTACAACCCTCTTGAGAACTGCCATTCAGCTGTTTCTCAAGATACATTGTCCATAGAAGTCAATAATCTAAGCCACCCATCTCAATGTACCACATACAGTACCAGGAATTTAAAAAGTCTTGCCAGAAGGTGAATGTCCACTTGCATTAAAGGGTGGTCCTGTAAATTCTTTGTAGAGTGCACTTGTGTGCACTCTAAACACAAAGATAAGAGACTAGAGAATTGGGGTGGGCTGAGCACACAAGATCGTATGATCTATTCAGGGAAATATATCCTCTTTCTTAAAAGTCATTGAAGCTTGAGTTGAAATTAAACATTTACTTCCTGCTAATACCATTTTGCAGATTTTTTTGCATACTTTAGTGAAGAATCAAATATTTTATTACTTACAGAAAGAAATAATTAACAGTCAGAGCATTAAAGGAAAGAATTAAAGCTTTACAAGGCTCAAATTAATCTTTCTCAGTTTTTCTCTTGCATGCTCTAAAAACCAGTCTCTAGAACTAAATTTTTAGCAACTGGGTTTTAGAAATTTCACAGAAGTTCATACAAAACAAGTTAACTTTCTGTAACCATGATAAAGTAGCAATAATTACACTTTAAGTGACTCTTATGATAAATTTCCAGGTGCCTGGAGTAGAAATCTGGGTTACAGCTTCACTGAGCAATGATGTAAGCCATCCGTACACTGCTTTATTCCAGATAAAGTAAATTGCCCTCATCTTACTGAAGTTAAAGGAGCGATCTTGCTTATGGCCATGAGTTTGTTCTGAGCTTGCCTGAACTTTGTCAGTGATATGTTTTTTCTGCATAAACTAGAAGGCTGGTTAAGCTTTTTAATACATTCTTTAATTACTGACTTGCCTTTGCCTTCTCTTCATCTTAATGAAATTTTTTTTAATACTGCCTTTTATATGGCTGGAAAACTAACCTAATCTATTTTGGATATCAGTGAGTTGAAATTTATATGAAACAGTGTGACCTTCATCTTAACCAACTACCTTGAGAAGTTATTGCTACTGTTTTTAAAAGTACATGGCTAACAAGTCGCAGTAGCACAATAGCATGGGGATCAGTTCATTATTAAAGTTATTTATAAAGCTTCTGTGGAAAAATTCCAGAGAACCATGAAGAATATCCTATCAGAACTGAGGAGAAGAGGATTGTTTTCCATATTCTTTGGGTGGATTTTTGTCACTAATGTAGCCTGGGATGCAAAAGCCACCCCATGCCAAGCTCCTGCAAGGTTATCAGATTAAATCAACAGCATATTGGAAAGCAGGTATTCAACTTTACCAGCCTTGCTCTGGGTCACAGTAATAGGCTTGAAATAATGCATATGGAAAATCCTTTTTAGACGTATGTGTGAGGACAAAAATAAGCTTCAGCAGGCTATTATTGGAGACTTCTTAAACAATTTTTTTTATTTGTGGGCCAAATACTGCAGTAATTAAGCAGCAAAATGAAGGAATATGCTTTGCTTTTAGTGGAAATTAACATTGGTTTTCTCCAGGCATTCAATCACTTAGCTCAGTTGTCTTTTTATATTATTCAAATATGATACACATTAGTTAAACATAAGTGGTTGAAGAATCTTGTTGCAGAATGCTCTTGAGAGAGAAGTATGTTATAAACATTTCTACTAATGGAATATTTATGTTAATGTAAATTAACTCCATAAGCGTGGCAAACCCTTTGAAAGGTGAATGTGATGTTCCTGCTGCACAGTGATGCTTTTATTATTTTGTTACTTTTACAGCACAAGGACTGGTATACAAGCTTCTGCTCTAGCCATCAAGGAATTTTCAAATGCAGATTTGGTGACCCTCAAGAATGCAGGCCTGTCACACAATGAAAATATAATGCGGAACCGTGTGATGCTGTAGACAGGAAGGATGTTTTGCAGAAATAATTGAAAGAATTGTGGTCTGAGAAAAAATTCAAAACAAACTGAATCTGTAGGAGAGTAGAGTAAAACAAAGAACTACAGCTAGCAGGTAGCAGATCTACTGAGATTGACAGAGATAGTGATAATTTTGAAGTGATCAGTTGCCAAGAATATTAGGGATAAGAACCTAAGAATGACAAGAAAGACTACAGTGATTGTCATCTCTGTTTCCTGTAACTCAAGATATGAGCATTTCCTTAGAGGTATGAGGTCTGACAAAAGCTGAGGGGATGCAGGGGACTGGTAGCAGACCTTGTCTGGAAAGCATTTCCATTGATATAGCTGAATTCAAGATCCAAACACTTTTCAGGGAGTGGAAGCAATGGTTTTGTAATCTCCTCTGGATAACCTGTCTGCAAAGTCTCAACTTTTGTATTTTCATCTGTATATATACATAAACATATATGCATATGGACGTGCTGCACACCTGAACCCTGCTGTGAGGGAGGGGTTGGGCACAAGAGCTTTAGAGATGGTGGAATGGAAGTAATGGTTGCACCATCCTTTGGAAGATAGTGCAGCAGGCAAGAGAGCCATGGCAGTTTTTATAGTCCCCAGTACTATCCCTCTGCTCTTGTGCGTAAGAAAAAACAGAGGCCCTGGAGTTTAGGGAAGGTCAAAGTCCAGTGAAGTTGTATTCAGGGTCTCTGAGACATGGGGATTTATCCAGCTGCCTTTTTTCAAGTTGACTATCAAAGGTAAGAGCAACCTGCTAAAACCGCTTCGATTCTTCAGAGATATTTTTGCTTGTTTGTTTTTGCTGTATGCAAATTTGTTATTGAATTTTTTTATATTGCACATAGTGCTTTATCAACTGCGTTCTATTAATTCAGGAATGGCAGTGATAAGATCTAGTTCTTTCCAAAGAATTTGGTATGCCAGATCTCCCAAATGGGATCAGATTACAAAGACAGTTCAGCTCCCAGTTAGGCTCTTCAGTGAAGTGGTTAGATTTTTGACAGCACTCAGCATCCAGTGAGTCTGGTGTTCATTTTCAGGAATGGAAGCTGGTGAGCTCTTCTGAAAATGTAACCTTTTGTACTTAAATATTTGTGTGTTTTCTCCCAATCCCATTTTCCATGAAGCTACGTCATATTTTTTGTAATTTTCAGAGTTTTTTCCCTTGCTTAATAAACAAAACTAAATAGTTCTGCAAGAGTCCCACTGCATTTCTGTGCAGTGGGATTTTCATATTTTTGTGATTACTTGTTCATATTTTTGTGATTTTCATTATATTTAAACCCCACGTATTCATAAAGAAGTACACAAAAGAAACCACAAATACCATGATGAGTTATACAGTAGTGATAACTCCAAGTACAAATACTAAATTTAAAATGTAAGTTGTTATTTGTGTAGCCAATTAACATGAATGACTGATGAATCATAGTAAATCCACAAACACATGCTGAACTGGGAGTTTTGCACGTGTAAATCCATTTGCCTTAACGCCTTGTTTCTTGGATAAATATGGCAGTTTTATGTGACTTACAACTTTCCAAGAACTACAGATGACTTTCTTGCAATGGAAATCAGTATGGTGGCCTAACCCACATTCAAGAAAAATCTGGAAGAGAGGAATATTTAAAGATCCTCTCAGTTTCAGGTGTTATGGAAGCTGTTAGCTTCCAATTACTGATGAATACCTGTGAATACTTAAAAAAAAAAAAATGTACATCATATGGCCAGACTGGTACGCTGGTGATGCCAGATAAATCCAAGATACCTCTAAATCATTATCACCAGTGTCATCTTGCTTATCAAATAGTCTCTGTTGTTGCCTTTCCACACTATCTTCACCCTCACAACTCTGCTTCCAGTCTTCATGGTGCACACCATGCCTCTGGCATTGATACTGCACATATGTCAGGTTCTCCCTACACATTGATGCCATTTGTGAGATTCTCATTCCTACACTTCCTAAAGACCTGCTTTCTACACTGTGCTGAAAAGACACTCATTGCTGCATTAAAAGTTCTCAGCAAGAAAAGCCAGTCATGCTTTCTCTTGTTCCGTTCTCCTTCCTCATGTCAGCTGACTTTTATCACATTACCTTTGTTCTCCCTCTATGTGTCAAGTTGACTTCTGCAGTTTGGATGAATAAGTAGCAACTCTTCCTTGCCACTGTAGCATGTCTGGCATGTTCTGGAGCCTTAGTTTTGATATAGATAGTGATTAATAGTTTCAACAATTCATGAACTGCTACTGGTCTGTGTCAGATGTCTTAGTGGTCTCTATTTAAGTCCTACAAATCACTAGCTTGGCAATAAGCATGGTCATCCTGCAAACAAAGTGAAGGTGAGCAACGAGCTGTGACTTCTTTTCTCTAAACTATTTTTTAAGTGTTACCTCATCTTCCCATGCCACCCCCTTCATGTATTCACATACTCATTGCCTTCTTGGTCTGACTCTGAGCTCAGAGTGTCCCAGGGACTGTTCATGCTGGTATTTACTGCTACACACTATTAGCACAGTGTTCCGTAGCTTGTGTCCTTGCAGCGTTCCTGATTGTGATGTTAATGGATTGCTGTTCAGGAAATAATAATGGCAAAGGTGGCATGAGATGGAAAGGCTTGGAAGCATTATGCTGATCTTTTTTCTCTGGAACTGGTGCCTAATCAACAGAAAAGGGTGGGTAGGACAGGGGTCTTCAGTTGCCCCATTCTCAGCTGAGCTCTGTCTGTTTCATGTCTGTTGGAAGGATTTCATTCCCCAGGACAGGCTGTCTGTCTGGCCCCTTTTACAAACACTCAGATCAGTTTCAGCACATGAAAAAAGCAAAGATCTTGTTGCATGGATCTGAGGGAGAGGCAGCAGTGCATACCTCCAGCAGAAAGCTAACCTTTCCTTCCACTGTTCTTCTGCCTTTCCCCCTCCTCGTACTGAGCCCTGCAGAGAGATTAGCGATCAGACTGTAAATTCCCCAAGTACAGAAAGTAGTAAACCTCCCATCCCCTCCCCAAGAGGACTTGTATGCTGACAACAGCCTCATTCAATCTGACACCTGTTTCACTTTAAAACAGGCCCCTATAAATAGAGTGAATGTAACCCTAGGTGGCATTGCAAAATATTATGGAAAATATGGCTTACAACCCTGAGAAAAAGGGGGAGTAGAGAGAGTGGGGGTGGGCAAAAAGACACTATCTACCATAAAAACCTGGCAGCTTCATGCAAGTGCTGTTGCTTTTAATTTAAATGCTCATTTCTTATTCTATTTTCAGATCCTCTCTGGGATTTTAGGAATGTTGAGACGTGCTGGTTATAAAGCTCTAAGTACAAAATGGTCACGGATGGCTGGAATGAGGCATGTTCTAATGGAAACAAATCACTTGTCAGTAAGCAGCCTTCAAACTTTTGAACAAAAGCTCAAAAGGGTCAGGGAAAAGACATTGTTTGTTGATTTAAAATGGCTGGATGCAGGTCATGAGGAAGGCATAGACTTCAATATTGTTGAGGTAACTCTTCAGTTCTGTGAATTTTAAACAAGGTTAAATACTTTGATGGCAACCACAAATGGAATGAGGAACTTACATAAAACAGAAAGCTCACACATTATAGAGTGAAGTGTGCATAATACTAAAATGTAAAGCACGTATACCACTGCAACACAGCCACAGAATGGAGCTCAGCTGTGGGAACTGTATTTAGGTATATAGACATGACTGTGAGGAAGACTGTGCTGTCTCTACTGAAATTTAGAAGGGTGACCAGTATTCCTGTAGGTGCCTGTGATTCATTGATATTTTAGTTAGTTAAAATAGTGTAGCCTAGCCTTATGGCGAGTTGATGATAAATCCAAATCCCAGTTCTGTTTATTCACCTTTCTGTAGGTTTTAACTCTAAGTGAAATTCTTCAATGCAGTAATTAATCTTTTTATATTTGCTTGCAAAACCCATAGGTTCATGACACCTAGAACAACTATAATGAGGGATCAGCTCTTCTTTTTCCTGTGTAATATTTTGTGTTGCTCTGTGAAATGAAAAATGTTAGTGTATAATAAATTGAATAAGGTGAACAAATTACAGTGCTTGTGGAACATCATGTTGAATCTCCTAATTCTACCGTAGCTTGGTTTCATAAGAAAATTATGCTTCTGCAATCTTTCTTTATAATCAGTCTGTCTGTCTGCTATTAGCCCTCGCAAGCAGCTTCTGAGCTTTTTCAGCCTTCAGCTGAATTTGAAGAGTGTTTGCAGTAATTATATTTTGACTAGATTTGTGGAAACTGCTTTCTGTCTAGAAGAAGAGAGGCAGTACCTCTGCAGAAGGGAAGGCAGATAAAGAAATTGTCAGCAGTCGACATGGGGCTCCGTGGAACAGTACACACAGTTATTTGCATAAAGGAACACAGTGAGGACTGATAAGGCAGGTTTGGGCACAGGTGACTGGGAAAAGAGATCTGAAGGGACAAAGGTTTGACCCTCATTAGTAACCAGGTTTCATTTCAGTGTTCATAGAATAATTTCATTTTCATATGGAAAACAGCAGCTGGAGAAAAGGGTATGACTCTGTTGTAGAGTGGTATCTGTTAGCTTCAAAGTGCAGGACAGTCTTTTGGTGTTTCTGAGGTCTACTCTGCTAAGTAAACATTATTCTGCTTTCAAAGGGAATAATCTGAGACACGTTCTTCACAACTTTGCACAAAGGCACCAAATGACTCAGCAGCAACCAGGTACAGCATATAGATGTTTAGGTAGCTTAGAATTGTTAATCATTTAGGTTGGAAAAGACCCTTAAGATCATCAAGCCCAAATATAACCCTAACACTGCTAAGCCCACCAGTAGATCGTACCCCTATGCACCACATCTACACATCTTTTAAATACCTGCAGGGATGGTGGTGATTTAACCACTTCTGGACAGCCACTTCCAACTTTGATAGCCCTTCTGCTGTAGACATTTTTTCCCATATCCAATCCCTCCCCAAACTGAGGTGCAAGTTGAAGCTATTTCCTCTCAACCTGCCACTTAAAATCTATGAAAAAGGCCAACCCCCACCTTGCCACAACCTCCTTTTAGGCAGATGTAGACATAAAGCATAAAGTCTCCCCTGAGTTTCCTTTTCTCCTGGCTAAACAACAGAGCTCTCTCAGCTCACAGGACTTGTGCTCCAGACCCTGCACCAACTCAGTTGTCCTTCTGGACAATCTTCAGCATCTCAATGTTCTTCTTGTAGTGAGTGGTCCAAAACTGAACACAGGAATCAAGGCGTGGCCTCATCAGTGCTGAGTACAAGAGGACAATCACTGCCCTGGTCCAGGCCAATGTGGCCAGCAGCTTACACAAATATTCACCCACCATATGTCTAGTCATGCCAAATATTCTCGTTTCTCAAGGCTCTCAACCTCATCACTGCTCCCCATTCCTGCTTTTTATGTTGCTCTTTGGGCCCTTAAATTTTCATCTGTTACTATTGCAAGAGGAGAGCCTTGCCTGTTCAAGCCCAGCAATCTCTTGCCATCCACAAAAGCTGTTGTATGTATTGCTGTGACAAGGAAAACATCTTCCAAATGCCACTGGTTGCTTTGGTTTTGCCAGAAATGAGGCCATGCTGCTGAAGGAGGATTGCAAAGTAGCCTGCAGAGAGGTCCAGGTGGTATGGACCAAAGCATCTTGCTACCTGAGTTGGCTTTGTTTGAAGTTAATTTGGGTTTGTCCATAGTATCCTGCTCTGTTCACCTGCCTTAGATATGGCAGCTGATAGTTAATGCTTTTTCATACTGCTCTTCTTTACTGACCTATCAATCATGTGAAGGGCACTCTGAGACCATGGGGAGGAGTAATCATGGGAGACACTCCATGTTTTTTCTTCAGATGCTACCCTGCCTGGATGAAAGCTTATCGACAGCTTGGGTTTCTCGGCATTAATAGAGATGGGTTTGCAAACGCCTTATATTTGCATTAGAAATGGCATTACCCTTACCTACAGAGCGCTGCTTCAGTCCTGCTGCTCCACTGAAGCTCTGTGTTAAAGCCCAGCGATCCATTGTAGACTATGCTGGGTCCTGGGGTCAAGGAGGCATGAGGCAAGGACTAGATTTGCTTCCACTACTGTGGTTAATTTGTATATGGGAGTGCAGCAGTACTGGGAAAATGCTAAAGGCTGGGGTGGGAGGGAAGGCAGATGTACTACTGCAAATTGCTGCTGTGCCTCCCAGCAGGACAAGCAGATTTCTCTTTGCCCAAATAAGCATCAGATAGGATAAAACACTTTTAGAAAACTTGAGCCTTGATACTGCATTCATTTCTGGGACAGAATTATGCCTGCTGCTCATGTGAATTGAATTTAACGTACTTGCGCATGCACACACACAGAGTTTTTGGGTTTTATCACATGGCTGCCAAAAATAACACTGAAACATGTAAGTTAAGCATGCTGTTAAAACACAATGGCACTTCATTACTGTTGAGGGCAGCTCAGGTTTCCTTCTGAGCATATCACCAGCAGGCAGTAATGGAGGAGTACAGAGGGCAAATGAAAAGAACAGTGCAACCTCATGGCATTTTATCCTAAATGTCAGGCATGGTCAGCCTTCCCTGGTGAGTTCCCCACTGTATGGATTTAGCATCTTTAGGAATTATCTCTCATGGTGGTCAATTCAACATAGATAAGGTAATATCAAATTGTCTGATTTGATAACCCTTCTGGAGGGTTTTTTATCAAAAATTACAGCTGGCCTTATAAATAATTTCTCTTCAATCAGCAGAGTCTCTCTTTCTTCTGTAACTCTTCCTATCTTATTTTCATAACTTTCTACTTCTCTGACTTTCAATTAACACTTCATTTAGGTTCTTTACTTAGACACTGTAGGTGTAGCCTTTTGAAATTCTTCCCTAATGCACTTTTAGCGCTGTCACTTCAATTAGGAGCACGGTAATGACTAACCTCTGCTCCTGTACCTCTGTTGCTATGTTGCATAATGACTTTTCAGAAGTTCTGAATTAATGCAGGTCAGTTGATAATTTGGGGCTACATGGCAATATGGTGCCTAGGAAAAAATCCGTTTGTAATCTGAAAAATCTTAGGGGAGTGTTGCATAACTTGAGGAGTACATTAGCACATTAACTAGAAGTCTGTAGTGTGAGAATGGGTAAACATGATTACTATCATTAAAAAAAGAAAAAAAAAAAGGCTGTATTTCTTAAGTAGTGTTCTCACCATACAACATCATAGTAGCTCCAGGTAATGATAGATGTTGTGAGGAAACCCTTCTGCTCTGGAGTCCTGTCACCTACTAACACTCATACTACATACTGGCACAGTACAACCTCTGCTCTGAGTTTCCTTGCTAAATGTGCCACGTGTGGTGCTGCTGTAGAAATTCTTGCTGTGCCATTTACTCCATTCTGACCCATTCTAGCCTCTATGCCACCCAGCAGCTGTCAACAGGCAAAGAAAATTTAAATCACATGAGGTCAATAGCGACTTGATTTTTAGGAAGTTGATGGAAGAAAACACAGTGACTAATATCTATAAATTGTGAGTGCATTTTCTGTTTAGAATATAAGGGTGTTTCTGCACTACTAACAAGATACTTTTTTTTTAGCTCATTATGTAATGACAATTCAAGATGAGATCATGATAGCAAGACCACAGCAGTTACCAGGGAGTATCCTGAAGCACTGAGTTGCTGGCATGATGAAGAATGTTGTTATGAAATTGTTTTTAAAAATAATTCTGGAATTCTACCCCACTTTTTGCTTATTTTAAGATTTGTATGCAATGTCTTGAATGTCTATATCCTGAATTATGCTTCTAGTAGATCCCCCCAGCTGGCCTGTCCAGTAACTGTTGGCTAGTAGTATCATGTTTCTGTGTTAAAACTTTAAAAATAATTTAATGATAGCTATGTTTAGTGACATCACATTAGCACCCATATGACTTGACTCTCCCTTGCATTCTGCCTGAAACCATACAACAGCTGCGTTGTGCCCATATATGTCACATCACTTCAGGCACAGTCAAATTTGTAGAAAGAGGGAATTATACTGTCACTGATTACTGCATCCCCCTCAGCTATATAGGCTCTAGATTCACTACACACATGCTTGAGCCTTCTTTAGTCTTCATATACCTTTGAAAAAAAAGCATTAGAAGTTTCCTAAAAGACAGTCTGTACTGATTATATTTAATAATATTATTCCTTTTAGGGTGGAAAAAAGCATTTGGAGACAGAAGATTTCTTCTTAAAATACTGTTAGGCCTTTATTGTCCCTTTAAGTGCTCCAGGGCAATATTAAAAGGTTTTTTCTGTTAAGGAAGAGTAGTGTTTTCAAAATAATAGTAAAGATACTGATCTTCCCACTAGAAAGCTTTTGCACAGAGAACTTCTATTGTTCTGGGACAATTATTTCTGGAAAACCTTGTATCACCTGTCTTCTCTATCTACCTGCTTTGCTATTTTCATGCTGCTGTGATTTGCTATCACTTTGATGCTAGTAATTCTTTTTATAGTAAGATGAAATGCAACGTGGGTACTGGTCAGAATTTGATCTTAGCTACATTGCTGATAATTCAGGGTAGGTTGGCCAAAATCACTGACAGATGCAGAACTGTGAACAGAATTTGTTTGCCTTTTTCTATCAATCAGAGATTTCTTTTTGTCCATTTAAGAATATATTCTTTTCATTTTCCTGTGTAGAGAAATAGTGTTTCTCTTGGCCAACATCATGTTATTTTTCAATCAGTTAAGAAAAACTCTTGCTGCAGATAACAGTGTGATCTCCTGATGTGGGTAGAAGCGAAGCGTACTCTGTGAAAAATTGAGTGTGATACCTCATGTGTCTCTAACTGGCATGTAAGGCTTTATGTTTATATGTCACAGGACAGCTAGTTTAGAGGATGCTGTTGAAAGCTTTACCCTCTCTTTACCATGGGAGAGATAGGAGAACTACTTTGCTCACTCTGGATCCAGTTCAGGTATAAAGCTGTCTTATTGTAGCCTTGAAGTCTGTGTAGCAAAGGTGTCTGAGCAATGTCCGCTCAGGGCCATGTATGATTTAACTGTCCCTGCTGCCTCTCCTTTTGAAGTCCAGGTTACAGAGTGATTTGGTAGGTAAACCTGCCTGTGCTGTCAGTTTCACCCTGGAGAGCATGATTTTTTAAAGTCTGATTTACATCACAGGCGTACTTAAAAAGACTGTCCTGAGGTCTCTGGTGGCAGGTGACAAAACTGAGGTATTAATAAAAAGAAGAGCTGATAATGCAACCTGTGTGATCAATCCTGTGCTGTGGTCTGTGTCCTCAGAGGGATGAGCGGCAGCCAGGCTTCTAAGAAGGCTGTGTAGTCTGCCACAGCTGGCTGCTGGCTACTTTTCCCATCTTGTTATAGAATTCATTCTGGTTAATAATTTGGTTAAAAACTATTTAAGTAGAGCAGCCTGACATAGCTGGTCAGATACAGTATAGTGTCAGGAAGCCAAAAGATGCATTTGCTCCTGGTTTTCTGTCACGTTTTGTACCAGTCGGCGAATTGCCTTTGCCTCCACTCAAACAAAATCCATTGTTAGTCCTGCTTGCTAGGCAGACAAATTGCTTTGAGAAGAGGCCCTATTTCAGGGTGGCTTCTACGATGTCCAGATAGGCCATGGCCAAGGCAGGAACCCCTATTATGTACGGGTATCTGTACCATGTGTCACTATTACAGTGCAAAATGAACCAATGTGCCCTTGGATGATGACTCCCCTGCTCTCTGTGACCTGCAGTAGGTATGCTCATTAAAACCAGCTTTCATAGAAGAAATCAAGTCTTCAGAGGAGAGAGAAGGAGATGAGAGGGACAAGAAAGTTGATGCTGTTGCCTGAGTTAAGAGGATGAAATATGGTGAGATGTGGGATGTGGGGCAGAGCCTGGTTTGAGAGCAAAGGCACAGTGTTTGCAACTGATTTAAAATACAGCAGCAATTCTGTGAAGTGGCTCACATAAAGGTCCCAAATGTTTTGCCTGTCCTACATACCCATGGCAATTTCAATTACAGTTATCTGGGCTGAGCTACCAGGGCTTAGGGATCATCATGTGTGGGGACTTTTCACTCTCCCCAGTTTGTGACTGACCATGAACAGCAGAAGTGATTTCTTCTCTTGCTGGAATTGAACAGTCCATGCCTTTATCCCAAGCCTCATGGGAGAAAATTGGAAAGCAGATAATGAATCTGTTTTTTCTCTTGTTTACTGAATTGTAAAGGTAAAGAAATTCAGCTGCAACTGGAGATAGAATATTGCAAAAATTGTGTTAATGAGAAGAAAATAAGGCTTTTAGGTTTTAGCAAAAAGAAAAGCTGGGCAATTTCATGGGGTCATTTGTTCAGTTGCTTTCAAAAATGTGAAGAACATTCAAGAGAAGGGTGAAGAAAATATGTGAATAACATTAGCACTTTATTTCATAGCTACCTTGTTCTCTTGCTGATCCTTCACTAGAAGTAAAACTTGGGGAACTGATGGAGTTCAGAAAGTAGCAATGAAATCATTAATGGGATGCTATCATTTGCTTTACTAGGAAAGTGGTTGCGGCTGATGTATACAAAGTGCTCTAAAAGGACCCGTTAGCATTATGGATGGAAATGAAATACTAAATAACATGATTAAGATTATTAAATTGCCAGGTAAAACAAAAACTAAGGTATGTCATATATTAGAAGGTAGAGAGGTGAGGATTTAGTCACATTTATTAACTTTAACAGAATCACTTCACTACATACCTTGATTTTTAGAGGCAATGTTTCCAAAAGGTTAGGTTAAAAAAAGATACTTCTAATGCACTGCATAATGGTGATATAGGGCATCAAAGTTAGCATGAGGCACTAGAGAAAAAAGATGTGTCCAAACAAACTGAAGTAGACATTTGAATTCCATAAAGCAAATGGACACTGCTGGCATTTACTCGAATTTGTCAATTCTGGCCCTCTGACTGATACTAAATGAGTAATTTCACACAATAAGAAAATAAGATACTTTAGTTACTTCACTCATTCACCTGATTTGCCTGTGCAGCTGTAGCTACCTTGCCAATTGGCTGAGCAGTGATTCTCGGTAAGTACCACTCAGAGCAGAAACTCTTAAAATATGGCAACATGTGTGAAACAGAGCAAAGGACTGACTTTCTGTAGCTGCACTATCCAGGCAAGTATTGTTTCATGACTTTAGTGGATCACCTACAGACTTCTTCCCTCATATTTGAAGACAGGTTACTTCATGAAATAGGATACTAAGGATTGTGCATGTATCCAAAAGCAACATAAATGCATTGCAGATTGGTTTTGCTGTTTCAGAAACCGTGTTCACATACACAGTCTTGAAAGAAGGTGGGAGCAAAGCCAATGTAGAATTAACCACACTGAATAACATGCACATTTTCAATGAAGTCTTTCATGTATTCTCTGCTTTTCAAAAGTGAACAAGGGCCAAAACCAGCCACATCACTTGGATTTGCTATAATGAACTCCTGCTTCTCTGCAGTCTGAATCTAAGTCACTATCCTACACTTACCACATCATAAGAAACCACTAACCCTAACCATGAGACCAGTACATTCATGTCTCTACAATGTGTTCGTTACACTCACATTAATAAATGAATATAATGTTACAATGCCTGTGCCATTAAACAACACCTGTTCCATACAATGGAAACAAGGCACTCCGTCATTAAATATATTATCTTCTTAACAAAGAACTGCACAACTGTTTGGCTAGAACTGTGAAGCAAATGGTCTATTTACATATGAAAAGAAATTTGTGTACATTTGATGAATGACAGAATAATTGCTATATATGGCAAGGAAAATGGAAGTAAAATATTTTGTATACTCATTACTGTTATTGCAAGTAAGTTGGAAAGGCCTTGATGTAGCTGTGAATGTACCTTTCTTGACCACTTCAGCTAAGCAAAGCTTACACGGGCTGCTGGCAGCATTACAAGAATATGCTTTAATTCTAGGAATCTTACCGGAAGAGGTTGGGTACAATGTGTTCAAATCATCCCCTACAAACACACACAAAATGGGTTTTATGCACTTGATTTCACAGCTCTCAGATATGGGTCTTCCACCACTGCACTTAGAAGTCTGGTCTGGATTTAAATAAATTCCTGAGTGTGATAATTTTTTTCCTTTTTATTTAGTGAACATTCTTCTTTTTTCTTGTTATTCTCACTATACCTTTTAAAGCACTTACAATTGGCCCAAGATAAGCAACCCCAGCCCAAATCTCTGTGGTAGCAGTGGCAGAGCACCCCAAACTGGGTTCTATACCTCCATCAACAAGCTGCAGGGTAGGGAAAGAGATGTGATCAAAGGCTTTTAGACAAGATGCTAGATAAAGACAAGGGAAAATTATAATTTTCTACTTCAGTCACCTCCGCTACACACACATGCATGTACATACACAAATGGGAGGAGACTTTTCATTGCAAATTTCCCTTGAAATTGCTGCTGTCAGCAGTTATTTGGAGCTAAATACTAGGCGCAAGAGTAAAGATGCTATTCTTGCTGCATTCCAAATCTTACTGACCTGCTAGGAGGGGAAAATGGCAGCTTTGGTGCAATGCATCAGTGAAAAGGTGAGAAGTAGCAGGTGAAGAGAAGGACCTACATGGCTGGGGAAGAACAGTAGGTTCTTGATTTAGGAATATCCATGTTTAGAAGTGTTGATCTGATAGGCAGAAATACGAAACCCTCACAGCAGAAACTGATGGCAGTGAGAATCATATCTGGCAAATATAGAGTACTTTTGAGTACTGAGAATTTGAGCTGGCAACTCCACTGGCCACACAAATTAGCTTACAGTATAGACAAATTTAACTTTTTTCTCACTGAAACTCATCTTTTTGTGCATCTAAAAATGCTACTAATAACACCACACTTTTAGTAAATGTATTCAGGCTTATTTAAAGGGAAAATGAAAACCAAAACAGGAAACAATGTGAACATATTATGATGTAGAAGCCAGAAAAAAGCCCGAGAAAAAGAAAAATTCTCTTTTGCTTGTAGGGTTTGAAAAGCATGCAGCAAATGACACCTGAGATCTCATGCTGAATGAGTAGGACAAACATAAATATTGAGTAACTGCCCATTCACTGAAAAAAGGCAAGGTTCCAGCAGAATATCTGACCATGTTTTATATTCACTTGTCTATAGTTATGAAGTGTATAACTGAACTTGGCCATGGGAATTGAGCTTGGAGAGCATGGTGGGGGGGGCTCAATTAAGAGGCAGAGAAAAACCTTAATCCTGTTGCTTAATTTACACAGGTTCAAGGGCTTGATTTTGTGAGCCTAATTATTCTTTTCACAGTTTTCTTCTCCAGTGCAGTTCATGGGTATGGAAAACAACATGAACACTTTCTGAAAGACAGCTGGCACAGCTGGTTCCTCAGCACACATGATCACAAACCAAACCTCATACTGTCAGCTTAATCTTTGCTTTGGCTTGTTTATATTAGTAACCCATCAAAATGTGTCAGCGTATACCAACCTCTTCTTCCATAAACACTTTTTCCCTCTCGTAGCTGTTTTTTATATGCGCAGCATACTGCAAGCTGCATAAATATCAAGCTCCTTGTGGTACATAAGCATACCCAGGAAATAGTGATTGCCTGGCAAAGCATTTTAGGCTGGTAACTTGGGAACTCTGTAATGAGATCTTGCACAATGTTTGTTCACTCGTAGAAGATCAGAACGTTCCTTGCCAAACCCTCAACCTTTAAGTGGAAATAGGACATATTGCCCTTCCAAGAAGATACAGATAGGATGGTACAACTCTTCTGACATGGGCAGAGGCAAAGAGACTTAAAAGAAGCAGGTATTTTCATCTAATAAGATGTGTAACCACAATTTTCCTCTTCTTACTGACTCTTACCAGGAGTGCATTGTGTTTTGGAACATTTGTGCACTTGTGTTTTGGAACATTTGTGCATTTGTGTTTTGGAACATAATGCATAGCAACCATGTGTGGTAAAGCAAGAAGACCTACCACTATTAGAGCTTTCATACCTGTTGAAAAGAACTACAGCTCATAATAATGTGATCTGATCTATTTTCAGTTCTTCACATTATTTTAACAAAGTACAGTTTCTCACAATCACAATGACACATTTGATATTTAAAAACATAGCATTTTATCAAAACTAGGAATTGTAGTATACCAGACAAATGCCCTAAATATGAGAAACTACTGTACTGCCTTTTTTTTTTCTGGTGTTTTATTTCTATCTCCATTTATCTTTTCAAGAATATTGACAGTGGATAAAGCTGGTAATAGAACAAAAGAAAAGGGCTGCTATTCTTCCTTCTTAGATTATCCCAAAATTCTGATCATCACATGATTTGTTGAAGCAAGTGATCCTAGGAGAAGAAACAGGCAAAAGAAAGATTTTTTTGAAACAACAATAAAAAAAGTAATTTTTTGGACTGTTAAATGATAAATTGGCCCATTGGATTTTTCAGAAGTGTCTCAGGTCCATTTGGAACAATCAAGTTTTAGTATGTGGTCATGGATTAAGTAATGTTACATTGCGTTGAGATTAGTATCAGACTCGATATACTATGTAAACTAAACTCCCACTGTCATTTATGTGTGCTTGTCACTGTCAAGAATAATACTAATTTGAAAGAAGGAAATATTCAGTAAGTGGTTTAACTTTAAATGAGATCCACTGCCAGAAAAAGTTACCAGGATAATACAGTTTCTCCTGAAAATGTTATTCTTCTTTTCTACTCTCAGTTAAACAAACTTTGTGGACCTAGTGAAAATACGTGGTTTTATTCAGTGGAAAAAGGGTTGGGTATTTTGTTTAACAATAGAAAACATTGTGTTTATTTCTTTAGATCAATGCAGAGATGCAGTATCACAAAGCAAGCAAACTCTTGTTGCTTTCTGGCATCTTTGGGCAGTTTTGCCTTAAGCAGACAGTTATTAGGTGATGAGGTAACTGTTAGTAAAAAAATGAACAGAAAGGATGTTAATCCTAAAATATGCCAAGGAAGCCAGCTAGAGCACAGAAGAGGCATTTTTGTCCTACTTCTACTTAGGCCAGTCAAAACTGAAATCCCAAGATTTACATAGTGCAATATCAGATATGCTCAATGCATAGCATGGTCATAGTGCAGTAAGACAGCAGATGTTATGACAGACAGCCTTCAGCTGAGGTTGTCAGAAATTTATATGGCATCAAAGCATCCCCATCTCACCAGATGTCCTACTCCATGAGCCAGATAGGCACCTACAAGCTGGCTCCCTGGCTGGCTTTTTCTCTGGGGCCCCAAGTGAAAGACAAAGCTGATTAGCTTGAGATCCAAGCAGAATAGAGTACTAAGCAGAACTGATAAATTAAACTCATTTACATTCTTCCTCTAAAGATCCTTTCTTGAAAAGAAAAAGTTTCAGATGTGTTGTCTACTCCAGACATATTATTACACATCCCCCCCTTCTTCCCCCCCACCCCAGTTTAGGCTTTCTGTTGAAGAAGAGGTATGTAGCTGGAAAAAGTTAGATCTAGACTTTGAATTACAGTGCATAATGTTGCTTTCGCAAGCAATAAAGACCAGGCACACCAAATTTGGAATGGAAACGACAGCGTGTTTCAACCTCTTACGACTCTTACCCAGCAACAGCCCACTTACAAGGCTGGCAGAAAAGAACACAGAGGATGACTGCTTTAGAGCAGCATGCACGTGTCTGTCATTTGTAGAAAGTTATGTGTCTTATGTGGCATTGTCATGTACTATATTTTTCAGTCTTTCTCCCCTGTCATTTTTTTACTTGAAAAGGCAGATGACTATTTACTTTATTTTTTACATTGGATGGATGTAGGTAGTTTCTTTTCCCTTCCTGTTTCTCAAGGTTATTTAAATGAGATTCTAGTGATTTTAACAGACATGAGAGATGTGATATTGAAGTCCCTGACAATGAGGTCCTGCGTTAGCTTCATTTGTGAAATGATGACACAACAGTGTTTTACACAGGCTGCAGCCAGCCAACCTTCTGAACAGGTCAAGGGCAGGTTCTATGCATTTGAAATTAATTCAGTTTTTCTTGTTTATTTTCTTTTGAACTCTCTTCTAAAGCTGTTTCATGGTTTTGATGCTAATGATGATAATGATGGCACTATTTGTATTACCCTGATACCACAAGCATGTCTTGGTAGGGCATATGTTGTACTCTAGCAATTAAAATGCCAGTTGCTAATGACCAAAGATAGCCTAGTGCACTAGCTAGTACTTTTAAAAGTATGTGTTAATTAGATTAATGAGATCATTTATCAAATGTAACCACAAATAAAATTCATAAAAATATAAGAGTTTCCTTAGCCCCCCCCCCACCCCGTACTTATGCACAGATGCGTACTTTTGTACTCATACAGTCCCTAGTGATGTGATTCTTCCAGAGGGCACAGTGGTGGGATAATTGCTTAGATATCCATTTTCAGTTCCAGTAAAAGACAGTCTGTCTCTTAAAGGGTGGCAAGTAAACAGCTTTGAAAGATTTTTATCTACATTTTTAAAAAATAATTTATTAGGTTTTTCAACTAAGGAATTAAAAATCCTGACTGTTTTAATGCCAGCTTAAAAAGGGCTAGGAAAGCTGCAAATAGTATGTGCTGTAAATCTGTGCCATGGCAGAAACAATCAGAAGAGTAAAGAGTAATGATTAAACATTTAATCAGAAGCATTATACTTTGTTGTGTTCTCATTGTAGCTGCAGGAAAAGATGCTGTAACAGATCTTTAAATAGAAAACCTGAGGCTAAATTCTACTTCATCCATCAAAAGCAGCTGCTAGGAGATGACCTAATTTTAGTGGCTTATCAATTCCTTAGTGCTTGTTGGTTGATGTAACTTTGATCCTCTGATGCTAGATGACTTTTGTGCTGAATATAGCTAGAATTTAATGTGAATCTTTTGGATGGCTGCCCAGCCAAGCTGCATAATCCAAACAAAGAGAGCGAGCAGTACATGATTCAAGCTACTCACGTGTACAATAATACAAATATATGTATCCTGATTCCTTTGGGCAATCAGCTCCATGTCACCAAGCACATATTTCAAACACAATGTCCTTGTGGGGTTTTTTGGTCTGATTTTTTTTTGTTTCCATTTTTGTAGTTTTTTTCCCAAACAATGCTCTGCTTTTCATTGGAGAAACAACACAAGATGCAGTGAGACTCAGCTGCTGCCAAGAAATAATGATAGAGTCAATAATTGCAGGACGTTTTTAATGAATGTTTTCCAAGCAAATCATTGCCATTTCAAAGGGCTGTTATTTCTATTTATGTAGAGATTAGCCTACACGTTATCAAGGAAAGGGAATAGTGATTTTTTTTAATCATTAGTTTTTGTAGCATTTTTAACTCTTTTTTTTTTTAATAACAGAGAATATCTTTGTCTTTCTTTCTAGCTTACTCTTTATCTGGACTTGTGTTCCTTTTCCTTTCTCTCCTTCTCTTTTTGGCTCTTCACTAAAACCATCTGTGACACACATGCAAGTTGATGGGTGTGTGAGCAATGCTTCACACATATTTACTTGCCCTACTTGGCATTATTTGCTAGTCATTAAAGATTATGCAGGAGTTTTTCATGTCCTGTTTTTTTATTCTCTTAGAAAATTAAGATAGGAATAAGAGTGTGTCAGGCTACTGGACAGATTTTTTTTCCTTTTTTTTCTTTTATTTCTTGGAGAGACTGTGTCTAGAGTTTAGACTGGGGAGGATTTAGACTGGGAGGATTAGACTGGAAGGATTTCTGGGTTTTCTTCCTGGCACTGACAATCATGCATTGTGTGAGCTTGAGCCAGTCACTTAGGGCCTGTTTTTCACACTCCAGTTGAAATAAATGGAAACTGCATGTGCTCAGCACCTCTGCAAACCAGGTCATTTATCTCTTCTCCTTTCATTTATGCACTGATAAATATAACAATCTTTGCCTTTGCATATGCAAACTTGATAGAAGGATACAAATATGGGCAGTTAAACATGCAAATCCCTCATTTTGATGCACAACCATCCATTTCATACAACCAGGGATTTCTACATTTGCCTTGGGTCCTTTTTGAAAAAATGGACCATAAATAAAAAAATCTATACAGACTTGTCAAGGAGGCACAACTGAAATCAATATATTTCTGTAGCTTCTTTTCTGTACTTTCACTTCTGTTAAAAATACTATTAGCTAAAATAATCATTTCAGCCTACTTTATTACTGGATTAAACCACGTTGTCAATGTGCAAATGCCTTGGGCATTACATGCTAATTGTAGGTTATTACACAAGACTCAGTGTTAGCTGTTTGACACAGTTTGGGATTCTTAGGTGGGCTTAATTATCATTTCATAGTACCTGCATTTCTTCAGTGACAGTAAGGATGTCCAGAGTGCTATGCAGCAACTCAAGATTGCCCAGTGAAATGCCTGTAGTGTCTCAGTATGCCCTCTGCACATATAGGGCCAAATCTGGTATAAAAAGCAGGAGAAAGTTTGTAATAAGCAGTCAGATTGACATCCGTTTTCACTCTGCCTACCACCACTCAAAAAAAAAAAAAAGTAATAAGGACAAATTTCTTCAGTGGAAATTAGCATGTTCATTTAAATGCTACCGTTCCTGATATACAAATGTCAGTGGCTCATGGCCCCTGGCTTCTGTGTCCTGCTTATGCAGAAACTTGATGGAAGTCAGAAGCACTGAGGTCTTTCTTGAGTCACAAGGTATTGTCCTCCAGCTTCAATGCAATTCTGCTGTTTTAAAATGATCGAATTTTGGTGAACATAGCATTTTCAAAAATATAATATAATATAATATATTTTTTCCACAGCTTTGTTGTGGAAAAAAGTTTAAATGCTTATGCTTTGCCCAAGATCTCACAAAGATACCAGAGCATAACAAGGACATCCTAGCTGGGGATGGGCTTCAAATCTGGATCCTGCTTTGCAGGGACAATTCTCCTGTCTATACAGCCTTGTTAGCCACTTTCCCTGGAACCCCACAATGCTCCCTTTGTCATGGGATGGACAAGCCCATCACCCAGCTGAAAGGCAGATGGATACTCATATATCCTAGAGGAAGCCTTTTGCCCAAGGTATTGTGCGTTCACGTCTCTGGTGCCGGCATTGGCCACAGGCTGGGGAAATGCTTGGATTTTCCTTGCAGAAAGTACACACCTCTAGCAACGGCATAGGAGGATACAAAGAGTGCATGCAACCCTCAGCTTCATTTCAGGCTTCAGGAATTGTCCTGGCCAAAACACTGGCCATGCTTGTGGCAGAACAAAGCTGAGTGCACAGTTTTTGGTTACTGCCCCACCCTTCTGCATGTGCCACTCAGCTTCCCAGACTGAACCTGATAATTACAGAGTTGTGTGTAACCATGAGTTCACCAGGAGTCTTCAGTGAAATTGGGCCAGTTTAAACACCTATGACCCAATTTTGTTCTCACTGGACTGCAGAGATTATTAACGTCAATGGAAATAATCTTAGATGCTGTATAAGTGTCAGAGAACAAACAGCTGCTGTCTCTAGAAAGGAACTAGAGTGTATTTTGAGTATGGGGCTGGCAGCCAGGCATTCCAGACTCTTCATGCTGGCCTTAGGCAGATTCTGTATTCTCGCTGCCTCGCCATCCCCATGTAGCACAGACAGAATTGCTTTGCCTTCCTTCATTGTGGATGTGTGTGAAGATTAAATAAATCACCTGAAAATCACAAGCATTAAAGTCGTATTTCTTTATACAAAATTCAGTAGCCTCTTGCTTCTAATCAGTCTCCTGGCTTCTGATGTTTTGGTTAAAAATTCGTACTGGTAGTATGTTTTTTGTTGCATTTATGTCCCTGTACTTCATTGAGGAGTTTGTGGTCCTTGTTAGTAACTAAGAAAGCTCCTACCTCATGTTCTAAAGATTAATTTAATACTTCATGGCAGTGAGTCAATATTGCAAAATGCTGGGCTTTACAACTGTCAGGACTATGTGAGCTGTTTGGGTTAATAGTGAAAGTGCCCTCCTTGCAGGGTGAGCTGCTAAGCAGCCTCCCCAACTGGCCCGATTGCCTGGTTTACAGAGGAAGCCAGCTGAGGCAAGGATGGGCTGAGAACCCAGATGCATCTCATTGACCTGGATGTGGCAGCTGTACTGTTCCACCTCTTCTACCTGTACATAGCCCACATTCTGGATATCTCTGGATGTGGGTTACCCTATCTGCTGAATATCCCTGTGCATTTTTCAACCCACTTGCTAAGTTTGTGAATACAATGCAAATGAGGCTGCAGAACTGTATATTACCTGGGTGAAAACAGGCTTTTAGATCCAGGAGTGTCATAGTTACAAGACCAGATGCGATCAAACGTGTGAAATGATCCCGAAATGTTCTTAGGAGGCCAACTTGTTCTACCAGCATGCTTGAACTTTTACATTTCAGCAGTGTGAAAGCCAGTTTAGACATGAATACCTTATTATAGAGACATCATCACTGAGTGTTACTAAATGATCACAAATGAGCAGTCAGCAATTTGAAAGCACTCAAATTCTCAAATGTTTATTTAATGGAATTGATATCCTAACTAATGCTTGCTACAGGTCAAGTGAAAAAATGCAGATACAAAATCAAACAATAAAAATACATACCAAATTCTACCCGGCTTTTAGATTTTATGCTTATTTTCACTTTACCCATAAAGTGCCATTTACAAAAGCTCATCTTTATAAATGCTTGTGCTTTGTACCACTGTAGTTGCTGTGGTGTGCTGAAAACTGAGTTTCCCCATCCAAAATACTATTTATTATTGCAATCAGACATTTGTGCATGGAACAGCAGCATAAAATACCAATCTGTCTTTCCAGAAGTGAACAGAGACTTTAGGGCATTTCAGCACCTTCTGAGGAAAAGACATATTCAAGAACTATCTGGACACAATCCTGTGCCACATGTTCTAGGATGGCCCTTCTTGAGCAGGGAAGTAGCACTGTGGTCCTTTCTGACCTGACCCATTCTGTGACTCTCTGATGCGTGAATAAAGTACCAAGCACCGATCACAAGTGTGCAGTCCCTGTGCTAGTAGTCCATAAAGTTCCACCTGTCTAACTAAGTGTTTGGGAAATAATTGAGTAAAAAAATTTTGTTTGGTAGTCAAAAAGGGGACTCCAAGAAACACCTGAACTGCAACATGTGAAACCCATGACACTGGAAATACAGTGTTGGTGATGATCTTGACTTAACTGGAACTTAAGAGGCAAGTAATTTCATGGCTTTTGCTGTAAATGGTGTAAAAACCATCATCACCACTGCTTTGGGCCAAAAACCTAGAAGCCTGTTGTTCTTCCTGCTGCAATGGGGTGAAAACAAGAAGGGGCAAGTGTGCCTGACAAGAGCCAAAAGAGCTCTGGAGGCACCTGACTGAGGCTGTGAGACCTGTGGACAGGCACATCAAAGTTCTGCCTCAGTTTGTTCTTCAAAATAGCTCTGCATGATAACCATGTGTGAACATGGTTAACCTTGTGATAACAGGGAGTGAGCCCAGGTCTTCTTAGGTAATGCACCAGTTTCCTTACCTTTGTCTGATGTTCCAAGGCACAGAAGAAACTGGGAATGAAGAAATCTGTGAATCTGCCATAGCCAGTGTGATTCAGACAACTGTGAATTTTTCTGCTGTCCTGGTGATATGCTATGTAAAAAACTCCTAAAATTAACAGTGCTGGAATTACGAGGGTTGTAACAGGTAGTTATCAGGTATAGGTTTTCAAAATTAATTTCTTTAATTTAGGTTTTTATTTTCTTGCCACTTAAGAAAATTCAGGACACAAGACCTGTGTTATTTAAGAATGCTCAGTGTCTTTTTTGGAAGGAAGACCCAGACTGTGCTACATTACCATCAATGGAAATGTGAGTTTGGAGCCTAATTCTTTTGCAGCAGGGGAGATTAGAGAATATTGTGAATATCATTTCAGTATATATACTGCATTTCCCAAGGGTATCTCATCAACAACAACTTCAAAAGTTACTTTTATGCCACTTCCACTCAGCTGACAAGAACACTTGACATTTTGAGAAGGTTTAGAATAGAAAACATTAGCAGTTCGTGTTGATCATGCAACTCATTGGCAAAAACACTACTGTTTAAATATCATGTTCAGTCATCGCTGGATTGCAATCTAATGAGCGTAAAAGATGAGTACTTCTCAAAAGTGACTTGTTTTGTAACTTTTACGGTTACAAACTTGCAAAATGAAAACTGTGGACTTTTATTTCCACCCAAATAGTACTTTCAAGGTCAGTGTCCTTTTGTGCCTTGGAAACACATTCCAAAGAGCTGTTAATAAATAGTCAGGATACTGTACTTTTTTGCTCAGTGAAGTCTCAATAGGAATTTTCATTATTATGAGCAGGATGAGTAATCTTGCTAATGGTATAGTGACCAA
Source organism: Agelaius tricolor (assembly GCF_023055355.1). Classification (NCBI taxonomy): domain Eukaryota; kingdom Metazoa; phylum Chordata; class Aves; order Passeriformes; family Icteridae; genus Agelaius; species Agelaius tricolor. Next base: position 16,879,887 of record NW_027269264.1, read on the forward strand.
GTGTGTTCTAGCTTGTCTTTGAGCACTTCTAGCTTTACAGATGTATTCAGCCCATTTCAAGGAGTAGCATTCCAGGTGAGTCCCAAATAAAAGGAGATGTCCTTTGTCCTCTGTCCAATGTCCTCTGCCTTCCAACTGACATAATCACTGCATGACTTTTCCTCCAATTGAACCAACTAGTGTTTAAAATTCACTTTGGCATGGATCAAGGAGTGGGATTGTTGATATCTTTAACTTACTTGTTTATTTAACTTCCCAGTACATAATAATTTGTATAAAAATGACCTTCCCCTAAATATATCTGAGTGGCTATGTTATATTATACTAATGACTGCAACATGCAGAAAGCCAAAACAAGTACTTTGCCAGTATCAACAGAAATTATGAAAATACAGTTTGCAGCAATGTATGAATTATTGCTGCCAGCTTGCAGCTCCCAAGTTAACTCCTGATGAAGTTATAAATTGTGACAATGAGTGCTGTTTCTATCTTGAGTAACAGTGTGGCCCAATTTCTGCTGTCATAAATGGAGACTAAATCCATTACAATTGGGTGGTTCTATTTCTGTCCAACTAAACTCAGAGTTATCCTTTCAACAATCAAATAACGATGGTGTGAGTTGGACACAGAACTACACAGTAATTTCTTTCGTGTGGTTTCAGCCAGTTCACGTACAGAGGTGGAAGATAACTCAGTGACTCAGTCTGGGAGTTAACTTTCACTAGGATGTGCAGTTCAGATCTTTGTTCACTAGCAAGGTGACAAAAGAAATCTAATTTCAAGCTCCATTGGAAATTGAGGGGAAGCAAACAATATCTGAGAGATAGAAAGCAAGGAAAGGATAGCGTAAAAATTAATGAGAGATATAAGGGGTGGGGAGAGGAATGGAATTGTTTATCTGAATCCTCCCTAAATGTCTTCAGAGACTTCATTCCAGGCCATACTAGTTTTAGCTTCTTAAAAACACATCCTCCCTCTTGTTTTAAATAGGAGTAGGCTAGAATTAGAAGCACTTACCCAAGCCATCCAAGCTTTAACTTTCAGGGCTCAGAAAAAATGGGACCTGGAACTGAAACAGCTTTGGTTTGGCTTTTGCAAAGACCAAACCACCCCTTCCCTTTTCCCCTATATTTAGGCTAAAGCCTTAATCAGAGAACTAGCAGTGAATGTATAAAAACAGCACACACCAGGAGAACAAAGTACTAAACACTAAAAGAACAACTGCAATTCATCTGCTTCACTCTATGCAATGCGGACTTATGGGCTACTGAAAAGATAGTAGAACTGTTTCCACCCAGAAGTAATTATGAGAGGAAGCAGGACCTTTTGGGGCTGTATTGATGTAGTAGCAAGGTTGTCTCCACAGACTTCCACTGATGTTACATCCCAAATCCATCTGTGATAGATAGCTTACATCTTGGTTGAGGATATCTGAAAGTCTGAAACATTTTAAAGTATGGTATGTGTACCCTGTTTTACTTCATCACTTTTGCTTCTTTGCAGGAGTAATCTTCACTCTGTGTGTTTATAGAAAGCTTGTGCTTCAGGTTAGAAAACAAGAATTGCTTTCATTGTTGGACTTCTTCCAAGCTCCATCATTAATTATAAATATATCTTCAAATCTTTTTTACACAATCTTTTGTTTGGAAACTTCACTATTTAAAGACCTGTAGCATCACAGTTGGCCAAAGGCCGTATTATCTGAGGGGAAAGAGTATCCAGGATAAAATGCTTTTCTTCTTTTTCCCCTTGTACAGTAATGCCTCATTACTGTTGTTATTTGCAAAAAGGATGATTTTTCTATTATCAGCATATCTCTTTACTACACTGTCAACATAATAGCTATTAAAAGAAATAAATTTTAAACATGTTTTGCTACAGAGGAGTTGAATTAACTCCCTGTCAACCTCTAGAATCTTTGGGACTTTTTAAAGTTATTTCCCAAGACTTTTAAAAAAGTTTCTAGAGCACAGAAAGCTTGCCTATTCTAATCACAATGAAAGCATTTTTAAATTAATATATTCCTTCTGAAGATACATCCACTAACAAAAAATCATGTGGAAAAAATTAAAGATATCTAAGAAAAATCCTAGGCAATCCTAGTGCATTTGTCATGAGATAAGTCTCCATTTTATGAGCATTCCACTGATCCTTTTCAGTCCTTTCATCTTCTTTTCTGTGTGTTTTGTTAGAGAATAGTTGCAAACTATTTGTCTTTTCCAGGTAGAATATGGAAGGCGTGTTGCACCTATCCCTGAAGTGTCTTGGCCAGAGTTTTTACTGAAGAGAATAGAAATCATAAATACTGCAGATACTTTCATGCACAAGAAAAACTTGATGCTCTAGGACACATTTTGAAATAAAATTATTGCATAAAGTTTTAAAACTTACCTAACAGCAACTTCCTCACCATGGAAAACATCTGTACATGATGATGATGCATACAGAACTGTGATTCAGTATTAGTGTAATTTCCTGTAACAGACAGCCAAATTTTAGGACTCTGCATAGAAGACAAACATCTTCTGCTGACTCACCCTCATCTTGCTCCATATTCAGGTGTTACAGTATCTTTGGTCAGTATCACCTTTGGGTTAATACACATCTGTCCTGCTTTTATTCCCTTCTATGGAATGAGTTTAGACACAACTTTAGTGAGATGTGAAAACAGGTGAAATTTCCACCTGCTGTTTTACATCCTTTTTCCTATGCAGGAAAGTCTGGGGTCTGGGTTGGGTTGGGTGGTTTTTGGGCTTTTTTTACAGTTTGAGCTGTAAAAACATCACAGATAGACTCATGGGTGGGTATACATCCCATATATATTGCTGTAAGAACAGGTGGGAATAGCTGTGGGGACTCATAAGTTTTAGTGTTCCAGTGTTGGTGCCAGAAAATTACATGCTGCTTTTCCCCAGTCCATTTTAAACAGGAAGAGCTGCCAGAAGCTTACCCACTGTTTTCACATAAGTAGTATATGATCTGAGAGGTGGGGGTTTTGGGGCATCACATCCATTCACTCACATCTCTGAGAGACAACCAAAGCCATTTGGTTTAACCTGGAGAGAGAGGCTGTTCAGAACTCACTGGGTAAGGAGCTGCTGCTCCAGTAACAGACATGAGTCCCTTCTCTGCAGATACACATTTGCTGGAGCCTGATGGATGGATCTGTTCATTTCTTGCTGGTGAATGCAAGGGCAGTGCATAAATGCTGTGTGAGACTACACAGTAGCACTGGTGGTGGGCAGACAGTAAAGTATAGGATTACCTGATGTCTTACCCTCTTGAGAAACTAGGATCACTAAAATGGGAAAACAGTTACTTCAACCTACAAGAGAATTGGCATAGAGAAGAATTGTGAGATTGTTTATATTTCAAACAGAAGCAAAAGGGACCTCAGACATCTCTGCTATTTCTGCCTATCCCCTTTTTCTGCACTAAGTATAGGAGCATGCTGTCCTTCTGGCTTACAATGAAATTTCCTCTCAAGTGAAGCATTTCAATCCATGGTGGTGCCAGGGAACAGAATGTCTTGTGGAAGCAAAGTGTCATCCCAAGTGAAAAAGGTATTGGGTTTGGGGACGGGTGCTTCTACTGTTGCTGATGTGTCTTGGTGATTGAAATTTCCAGGGAGTGGAGCAGATCAGCTTGCTGGGGGAGCATGTGCCATCCTCTACTGTGCTGTTCTACAGGCAGAGAGGCTGGGAGAACTGCCTTAGAGCTACACTCAGCGACTTGCTTTGTTCCTAGAAAGAAGAACACCTCACCAAGGAAGGATACAAGAGTTTTTGGAAGGATCCTGTAGCAATCCATGGACTGAGATAATGCATGCTATAAGCACGGGGTGAGGAGAGAGGAAATGCAAGATGCTGTTGAGTCCTGGCCTAAGAGAGGAAGAGTGTGTAGCAATATTAAATTCAGTTTGTCTCTGTGTGTAATGCTCTCTGTTGTGCTAGATAACTTCAAGAATTACAGACTGCCCTTATGAATAAACAAATCAGAGGACTGCTGCAGGCACACTGAGAGCACAAGATGTGTATGAGATGTTATATAGTAAGTAATGGGATGTTGTCTTCATGATATTGTGGCCACATGCTTTGCATGGAGCACTTAGACATTTACTATATGTAAATCCATTAGGAAAGACAATCATTCCCTCATACTGACTTTCTCCAAGCCAGTGCATTGAAAATAGGCTGTTTCCTGCTCCAGACATTCCTTTAGAGATGACAGGAACTCCCCCACCACAGCCTTAGTACAGGAACAATTTATGTTAATGCTTTCTTTTTGCTAAGAATTTTGCACTTTGGACTTTGTTGATGTACTGCTGCCATCTTAACACAGATCCCAATGTGATCTTGAATTTAGGGAATGGAAAATCCTGATAAACATCCGGGCTGCTGTGAATGCAAAGGACAAAGCCTTTGTAGTAAAATGTCTCTGACATACGCCCATGAGAAGTGTTTGATGTGCTGTAAAAGACATCTGTCTGAAAAAAAATTGTTTTTCCTCTTTGGCTTTGTTGAGCAGACTGTAGAAGTAAATGACACAAAGTAACCCTTCTTTTCCTCTCCTACTGCCCCTCTCTTTGTTTGATCTTGCAGTGATGTGATAATGGTGAGTCTGTAACTTGAAAGTAATTTCTGTAAAGACTTATACCGTGAACAGAGGGGTTTTTTATTTTCTGCCGCTAAAGGGAGATCAAAGTATGATCTAGAGATTAGACCTGTTTTGAGAGAGAAAACTGAGTGGCCTATTTCTACCTCTGTCACTGAATTGCTGCATCAAACTGAGCAAGTTACTTAACTTCTCTGTGCCCTGGACCTTTGCTGTGTACTGAAGCATTCAGCTCTTTCGCTAATAACAAACATTTTATATGGCTTAATCATAAATGATTGCCTGTGTGCTAATTAGCCACAGTCAGTGCAAAGTTTATTACACTTGTTTTCAACCTTTACACCAATTTAGGGAACGTGATGGCTGGTTTTGATTTCATTTTGGTCACAGCTTGCAGGAAGGAAAGGAAGAAAGCACTGAGATCCACAGAGGAGCTGGAGGCAATGACACAGACTGCAGGCTGATGGGAATTTCTGGGCTCAGGGCTGTACTTTACAAAAGATGCTGGGATCAGAGAAGCATTATTACAGTGCTTTATATTGGTCTGGATGAGTTTAAACAACCAGCTGAGCTACTAGCAGCAATGTACACAGTGCCGACCAACCTTCCAAATAAGTCCTGTGTCTCACACTGACTGTACTTGACTTTTGGTCACCAGGTTTTTTCTGTTGCTCAACCCAGTTCAAATAACACTAGCTGAGGTATGCTGACCTCCTCTTACAGCTGTAGTTTGGAGGTAGTGCTTGCTGGTGAGCTCAGACCAGCAAATGAATAAGTCAGGTCTGCAGTCTGCCAGTGTGCTTGCATCTGCACGAATGCACAATCTGCTGAAAAGCACTCAACTGCCCAAGCCCTTCAAATACCAGGGTAAAGCTGTGTCAACAGTTGTCTCCCTGACAACCTTCTGAGCACTCTTACACGTGGAAGAAATCAGTCAAAATTAGTCTATAAGGAAAAAAAAAACTTGTGGAAATCCCTCTGCTTTAGGCAAGGCTGCAGTTTTACCATTTGCAAAAAGAGAAAGATGTCAGGAGTGTCCCACTCTGTGGCAAGACTGGAAGTCTAATCTGTAAGTACATGCAAAGGCAGTGTGATTAAATCAGAGGTACAGCAGCAATACAATACTATTCTGTGCACAAGAGCAGCCTCACATCAGTTCTGCATTTTGTGCATGGGCAAACTAAGAGAAGAGGGTCCATGATTCAAAATGTCTGCACTCCGCGTCCCTGGAGAATCAGTAGGAGTTGAAGAAAGCTTCCAAATATTTTATGTGTATGTGAGGGAAACAAGAAAGCTGCCTTCTCCCAAGGTATCAACAGGGAAACTGAGGAATAAAGGGATTAAAAAGTTCTGTGCATGGTAACACATGTTTGGATTTGTTTGTTTATTTTTTGTTTTTTTCTTTTTAATTTTCTTTTGATGCATCTGAGAAAGCAGTAAATTCCCCGAATTTCCCAGTATGACGCGGCAAAGCAAACCCCATGAATCCCTGCAGCAGTTGCAACAGAAACTTCATGCCCTCTGTCCTTTGTCCTTCTAAGGGGAAATGTTGGGTGGCATACAACATTTAAAAGTTAATGATAGGCTAGCCAGTAAAAGTGAAGACTTGCAGCTTTGGATTGCAGTGGAGAAACAGGAGGGCAGCCTGTTCATACCAAATGCCTGAGAGTACCTTATTCACGGGAAGCACTGGCAGACTATAAAGTACTCTGTTAATTATTGTTGACATTGCATAGAGAGCTTCATGCTGTTCTTTCTCTGCCTGCTTTGACTTAATTTGTTTGAGAAAGTACTTTTTCTGTGCTGCAGATTATGTAAATTCATATACTCTACTGCACTGACAGATGTGTCTTTGTTTTAGAAGAAGCCATTATTTTTTTCAGTGCTGAATGTGAATGGAGCATTTCACACTGGTGACTTCCAAAAATATTTATAAAGTGAAGCTGAGCAGCTCAAAATATTTTGCCCTCCTACACTGACATTCACAAGCCTTTATAGCAGCATTATCAAAAGCATTTGCAGTGGAACGTGCATGAGTTGGCCACAAAGACTGGGTTAGTCAACAAATCACTGAAGGCACACATTTTAGTCAGCTCTACCCCACACAGTGTACAGCAGAATCCAGTTGCAACTGTAACTAACAGGGCAATTATTCTATATTGTGGGTCAAGGCTATCTTGTAATGATCCCTTTCTCTTGTAACTCCTGCATATCTGAGGAAACAGGATGAAGAAATAGAAAGTGAGTAAAATTCTCCTTTCTTCCTCTTTCAGCTGGTAAAATGTGGTTTGACTGTGCATTGACTACCTCAGGCAGTGCTCATTCTGAGGGCTGATATCTGGCTGTGAGGGGTGGCATTGTTTGCCTTCCATATTTACATTCCAATTCCACCAACCATTGCCTAGGTGTTCTCCAGCTCACTCTCCCACTCTCTGATTCTTCCTGAACATGCTGCTAAGAAACAAAGCATGCTGCAGCCACCTGGGCAGAGAAAAACGCTCCCAGTGAGTAAGAAAATGCATCACACTTCCTCTTAGATTTCACTATAAATTAAAATGACCTCTCTGCCAGTTGATTGTAATGACTTCCATAGTCGTCAATACTGTATTGAAACCAGGGCTTCCCACACATTTCTTCCCACTAGGACTTATCCAAGAGAGCTACACCAGCAATCTGTGCCCTCCAGCTGCAGGTAGAAGAGCTGTCTGGCTAACTTCATTAGTATGGACATGATAACTGACACACAATGATTTCAATGATAAGACTGGGCGTGCTCCATGTCGATTCTCAGCTTTGTACATTTCCAGCTTTGAAGTTTTAAATATATCATGAATAGCAGTGAGTCCAAGGAATCCTACTTATAAATCCACTAAACAATATTAGCTCCATTAGCTTTGGTCAGCCCCTCCCTGTCCCCAGGAGTGGGGGCTATGCACCATGCTTAAACATTCTGATTATCCTCAGGAGGCAAATGGATAGAAAAGACATTTTAAACAGGGGAAGTCTCCCCACCTGAATTGTTACAGCGGGAGAGGGAATATTTGTCATACACTACCCTGTCTACCTAAACACAAGTTTGCATTGATGAAAAAATAGTGGAAAGTTTTACTCAGCAATGAACAGGGACTCCAACTAATCCCCCCTTCTTCATTATTTAGGAGATATCTCACTAGTATGTACCAAATGATTTCACACTGCATAGGACGCCATTTCCCTTCAATGGCCATAGAAGTTTCTTTCCTCATAATCCTTGCATTGTTTGGACACAATCTTTTTTCGAACACTTGCATTTTTGCATTGCTAGATATTAATTTTTTAATTCCTGACGAATGTGTGACCCTTTGGTTGTCTATATGCAGTATTAATTCTGTGACATTTAAGCATGGCTAAATGAAAAGTGTCTCAGCTGAAGATCATTTCTAGTGGGTTTTTTTTTTGGTAAGAAGACAGTTATTTTGGTTTTCTTGCTGCATTTTGGAGGCGTATGCATTAAAATTACTTCTAAAACCTTGAAACAGGAAAGAATAGCACACTTTAAAGCATGTGCTGCCATGTATTTGCTACCCTCTTGCTTATAGCTTGCAGCAGGTGAAAAAGCAGTGACTAAGAATGCAATAAAGTCTGGAGAACAGTAACAGCAAACACATGTGGTCTTTTGTATTCTTTTGTATCCTGTGAAGTATTAATTTCCTTTAGTGAATTTGTAGCTTAATTAAAAAAGCCCAAACAAAATCAAAACAACAAACAAGCTGAATTTTCCCCTTTGCTCAGCAAAAAGTAAGAGAATACTAATAATTTTGATTAAAATATTACTGAAGAAGCTATGACTCTAATACTTGTGGCCTTGTTTTGAACAGAACAGAGTTTGCTTCTAATGCTACCATGCCAAGGAAAGAGGAAATTGATACGACAGACCATTTCAGACTATATGAAGAACTGGGTTATAGCATGAGGGTTGACAGGGATGTTCTTCTAACATGAGGTAGCCCTCCAGATGGAAGCTGATGTGTGTCTGTGCAGGATGCATGTGTTTTCGATGGCCAAGCCATGACTGTGAAGTAGGCTTCCTTTCCCCTGGGACCTTATCTCAGATTACACCAGCTCCTACTGCAAGTGAAGAACACCTTTCTTTGACCTTGACATTACTGGAATAAATGTTTAGAGGCATGTAAAACCTCAAAACAAACACTCCTCTCCTTGGGGAGCAGATAAGTGAACAAACACGTGACAGATGATAGTGACTTACTTAATGCGTGACCGACGTATATTCTGCTCTCACTGGAGTTGTAAGTGGCCACAAAAGAAAAACAGGTCATGCTACTGGTGTGCCTGGTGTATTAGTGAGCAGGTCCGTAGGCGTATGCCTTGACAAAGAAGAAGTGTTTGAAGATACTGGATTTCCCAAGGAAGCCCTGAACATGATGCAGAAGTCTTGCTAGAGCTTTTGAGTTTTGTAAAAATTCAGTTTCAAAATTCACCTCCCACCCAAAAAGTACAAATGGGTTTTTGCAACCAACTCATAAAATCTTCCCATTGCAACATGGTGACTCTGTCTTGAGAAAGACTTTTTTGGAAAACTTTACTTTGGGATTGCGTGCTGATAGGTGTACAGTCCTTATGTGAACCACCTTTTATCAAGAACAGCCTCGCCACTGCCCCTTATCAGGTGGAGACAACAGATGCCCAGCAGCAGCTACAGGTTTGTACTGCTCCCTGAGATGTCCAACTGCATGGAGAGACAGGAGAAACAGAAACTGGTCAGACTGGTTCTGGAGGCCATGTTAGGGGCTCCGCGATGCTGGGTCTTGCTCAGGCAGGCTATGAAGCCCGGTGCGACAGGGTGGCTTCCACTGGAAAGAGCCCTGCGCTCCCATTTTTTAATCTTCTCTCACTCACATTTTTGTCCTAATTCCTTCTCCCCCTTTTATAGCATTTTGTGTGAAAGAATACACTGGCAATGCTGAGTACTGCTTTGGAGAGAGGCCCCGGTTAAACTGGCTCCAGATGTGCTTGAACTGGCCTGGCTGTGTGCTCCCAAGAGCAGAGCCTGCCTCCTGGGCTGGGAGCAGGCACCCATGTGCCAGGCGATGCACGTGGCTGGCTGCCACAGTTACTAACCTAGTATTAACTGCATTAATTGTGGACATAAACAGTGTTTAGTGCCAAGCATGTCACAAGCTGATTATAAAAGCTGTGGTGTAGGCAGAGTTTCAAATTATGCTTCACTTTTAATTTCCAGCGCCCTTCCCCTCCCGTCCTATCCCTCCCCTCCCCCTCTTTCCCCCTCCCCCTCCGAAATTCCTTGAATGTGTCTGTGTATTTACCAAAATACGAATGTGTGCCGAGCGGCAGAGCTATCGCGTTGTAAATACTATGAGTACCTGCTAATGGCCGGGAGCAAGCTGCAGGCGCCTGGAGCTAGGGCGGGAGCGCCGGCAGACCCCGGCAAGGGAGAGCCCCCTGCCCCTCCTGCCCCCCCGACCCGACCCGACCCGTCCCGTTCCGTCCCGTTCCGTCCCGTTCCGTCCCGTTCCGCTCTGCCGCTGGGCGCAGCTGACCTACTTTCGCTGCCTTTCTCCCCGCAGTGCCCCGAGCCCTCCCGCGCACGGCGTTTAACCCTTGGGAGCGCAGCGGGCGCGGCTCCCGGCGCTGCCGGCCCTGGAGCCGGGAGCGGGCCCGCGGGGATGCGGCGGCGCTCGGCTCCTCGGGCTGGGCTCCCGATCAGCCTTTGCCCGCAGCACCACCCACCGGGCAGCGTGCGGACACGGACCGGGCTGAACCAGCGCTTCTGCCCGCTCGCCTCTTGCCCTGAGCTTCCCCGGGACCGGTGTCCAGTCCACTCGGCTCCCCGTGATTCGCCACTGTTTCTCCCATTAACGAACCTTTAACAAAACAAATAAAACTGTAATGAAATACGAAGTACCTAGAATTCACAGAAATGGCGCTGTTTGCATTTCTGTACAATGCAGCCCCACCTTCCTGGAAGGGACAGGACATCAAAGCGTTTTGGAGAGGCTCTGCCCTTTGTGGCTCATGCTCTGGCACCTGGTGTGGGAAAAGCTGTATGATTATGGTGACAAAACACGTCTGACACAGCATACGCTGAATACTGGCTTGGTGTGAAGAGCACATTGTAAGTGCTTTGTATTTGATGTGCTTAATGTGGTCATATAGTGCTCAGTATGATATTCAGCTGATTAATTGTAACTCACTTTTGGATTGCGCTTTGCCTCCCTGTGTTTTTGCTAAAACAGTGAGTTGTCTTTTGTTCTTTTTAGAAGAATATTAGAGGAAAAGCTCTTTAGCTGCACAAAAGTCTGGAAAGGGAGAAGATAGTACTTTCACATTTGTAAGTATAATACTCTTTCTAGAAAGGCCAGAAGTAAAATGTTGTGAAATAAAAACATTGCATTGGGTGCACACCTTTTAACATGTAAAAATTTTTGTGTGCATTGAAAAGTATCTCCTGGGCTTTAGTAAAGATTATTAGACGACTATGGAACTTGTCAGCAAAGTGTTTCCTCAAGTATGTAAACTCCACTGAGTATACAAACAAATTGCATTCAAGTACATGAAGATAACAGCATGGTCACCTTATCCGAAAAAGCTGAGGTTTCTGTGGTGCAGCTGGTGAAACTTGGAACAAAAGTAAAACTGCTGGGAAAGGAGTTTCCTAGCAGGGTGTATTTCATAGGTTCAGGACCAATGGGTGTCCATGGAGTAATCAAGCTCTGTGGTCACTGTGACCGTGGAGTAACAGCTGTGGGTCACTCTTTTGGCTGTTGTTGAAGGATGGTGGGGATGGGCAATGAACCTTGTTTCTGTTCTAGAGGAAGGCCATTTACATTGTGGGTGAGAGCATTATCTGTGTTTTGAGAACGTGCTCAGCTGTGCTCCATTGCTTTGACACATTTCCACTGAGTGGCCACTGACCTATTTGTAGTCTGTTTTGCAGAAGTTTTATTTTGAGTGTGGTAAGTGGAGAGTTGCAGGGACATCTGGGCATGATCTTCCCCCTCCCACAAAGGAGGCACCTTCAGTCAATCTTTAGGCTATCTAACGGTGTTGGATTATCGTTAGCTAATGTCATACTGTCTCGCTCTTCAGGGTAATAAATAAATCAATCCCCCCCACTGTCAGATCTTTCAGCAGCCTTGATAAGAATAACTGCCAGGTGTCTCTGATAAGGCTGTGGTCCTTGGCAGCATTTTAGGGTATGTTCATGAGGAACTACTGGGGTAGTTCCTGGAAAAGCTGGATTTTATAGAGGGATTACTGGTATTTGTTAATCTAAATGAAGAGTGCTGCTGGTTCTCCTATGTCTTTCTCAAAACACAGTATGAATATCCGTTTGCAAATGGCTGTCACTCAGAAGTATAAATTAGAAGGACTACAGGGTACTGCCAGTGAAACTCTCTACTTCCTTTGCAGTTGTCTTTGAGTAACTGTCCTGGTTATCGGATGGTTCAGTCATGCCTTGTTTCTCTTGTTTGTTTTCAAAGAGCTGTATGCAAGTTGCAGTGAACAGTTATGTTAAGGGACAAGTAATTTGCACTTTACACAGGGAGTAAATTTTAAGTACCCATGAAAGCAGAAACATGAAGAGTCTGCAAAATAATTGGTAGGCAAAAACATCTCAGCTCAAATTTAGTGATCAGTTACTATCACAAAGTGATCTTTAGGGTTTTTTTAACAAAAAATGAAGTATTTCTTTACATTATTAATGATTAAGTTCAAAAGTAAGTAATGACTGCAAAAGTTGGTCTTAGTTCCAGAGTTCATAGGAGACACTTACTAAGGGGAATTTTTTTCAGCGTTTTTAGGTTAACCCAGAGAATCTGTGGTATAGAAGTAAAAATGATGTTGAATGAGTGCCACCAAGTGTCTTCCTGAAGAATATGAAAGCCCAAGCCTTTAGTGGGAGCTAAAGCCAGACTGTAACATTAAGTTCTGTAATTTTGAGTGAGATATCTCAGAGGCAGTGAATTCTGTTAGAGTGAGAGTAGTTGCAATTATTATTTCACTGAAGTGCAAGAGCAAACTCTGGAAAGCTGATGAAGGTGAATATCTGTGATAGGGGCAGAAAAAAAGATAATGCTGTGTATCCATCCTGTCTGTCTCTCTGTTCCAATTTCCTTATCTTCTGGGTGAGTGCTCGGCGTTGACACTGGACTGTCTGTGTCTGTGCTGTGTCAGGTGATGGCATGATACACCTTATCTGTAGCAAGGCTGGTACGTGCCACAGGACCCCCTGACAGGTAAAATATGTTACAGATCTGGCTATGAACAATTCAATTTTGGCCCTTCTTCTGCTACTATTGATCCCAATATTAATAGCTGACCATATTAATAGCTGACATGGGGGCAAGGCTGAGACTTGTGTGTAAGAACATCAGAGGTTCAACAGAAGAAACAAGCTAGGTGTTGTCAAATGCCCTGCAAGGCAGTTTCATCCTGAATTCCCTGTAGATTAAAAGTTCCCGAAGGATCTTTAGATATGCCTTTCATACACAAGAGTGGGTCTAAAGGAGGAAGATTTTTATCAGCCTTACAACTTTCTGAATTTTGGTTTGATTCAAGAAATAGATACCCTAGTGTGCTGAAACTCCAGTTGCATTTTTCCATGCTGTATGTTGAGGTAAAAGATTGATGCCAAAAAGCCATTTTACATTGCACACAAGAATAGCTGCTCTTTGTCGTGCTGGAGTTCATTGCCTGAATTTCCACACTGCAGCCAGAAACCATGTCCAAAGCAGCTACACAAAGAGTTGTGGTGGGCAGCAAACTTAGTATCTCTCCTCAGAAATGTGAAGTGCCTTTTGTTCTGGTTAAACAGCTGAGGGGGAGTGGACTAGGACAAGGGTCTAGCCAAAGAGACTGTTTATTGCAGGGTTTTGGTAATGTACTTATTTGGACAGAAATAGTTTAGGTCATGAAATGTGCTGAAGCCTGCGTACAGAAATTGAACTTTTTTTTTTCCTGGAGTATATTTATTTATAGATAAACTGATCGGTCTGTAGTACATGGCACCCATTAAACTTGGAGGGGTGCCAGGGAGCAAAGAGAGCACCGTATATTTTGGGGACTCTGGGCAGTGAGCAGCACAGAGTCTCTGTTTAATCAGCAGCCCATTGTATGTCTCAAGGCCTTTCTACAGAAGTTAATGGGTGAACAGTCTTCTGCTGGCACAATTTTTCCAATGTAGCACTCTTTGTTCTGTTCTGTTTTATTATTTGACTATAAATTAACTTAAAAGGATCAGGTTTACCATTGTCTGAGCATGCTGTGAAAAAACTCACCTTTGAAACTGTGTATAACTCTTCTTTGTGTGATGAAGGGTGGAACTGCAAAGTACAGAGACAGGCATCAACATATTGACCTTGAATTATTTGGAAGGACTTCCACTATTTGTATGGGTGATGTATATTTTGTGGACCTATTGCGTCCAAAGGGGGCAACTCTCAAGGGATTTGCTCTCACTACATGTGAAATTCGTGCTGCTGATTTGGTATTTTCTGGTATGCAGGGATATCTAAGCACCACTGTGTGGTGTGCTGGGTAACTAGACTGCCCTCTGTGTGCTGGATGGCAGAGCTAGGTGCTAGATGTATACTAACATGGTGAGGAGTACCTTTGGAGGCTCAGATAAATGTCTAAGCTTTTGTTTAGTCAAAATTAACTTTCTACACAGAATATGAATTAGTTGTCCTTTTCCTCTTGTGCCCTTCCCAAGCACAATAGACAAAATTATCAGTATTCTTGCCAGTAATTCACCTATTATCTCAGTTTAAAAGAATTTCATTGTTTCATGGACAGTTTTTAATATACTGGAGAATGTTCCTGTCAGGCTGTGATATCTGGGCATGATCTCATCATTCATTCAAGAGGAAAAATAAAAGCTTCTTCTCTGAAATGGCCAACCTTACTACAACTTTAAAAGCACTCTTTGGGGAGCTGAATAAAAGCAAATGGCAAACTAAAAAGTGTTGCTAAGGAACAAATCCAGATGCTTCCAGAACTTACAAAAAAAAGGGGGAAAAAAAAGCACAAGGACACACCCACTAAATTGGACTAATGATTTCCAAAAGGAAATTATCAGAGAGATATTCTATTATCCAACAGTTCTAGTTTACTAAATAGGGAAATAGTAAGAAAATAAGAGCTTTGAGAACCAGTGTAATTAATAAACATGAATGAGGAGGTTCTCCAGAGGAAAAGATTTGCACAGGACTGGAATTTATAGTAAACATTCTACTTTACTAACATCCATGGAAAATCACTTAAACAAGTTGCACAGTTGATTGAACATGTTGAGTTGGCAAGGATCAGGTGGAAAACCCACAGCAATGGTGTATTTTGACGCAGGGAAGGTCCGTGTTGCCGTGACAACTAATGTGTGATATGTGCAGACATGCCCTGCAAGGCCGTCCCACACTCCCAGCCACTCACCCTAGCAAAACATGTTCTCAGCTTCCACTTTCCAGCTTTTAAATAGTTTTAGGAGAATGACCTCACAGCTGTAGCTGTTCCCAGATAAGTTCCTCCTTAATGCACGCAGCTTCAGGTGTTTGGTTTTCTGTGTTACCTATCAGCACTTCTTGGTGTTCCTACTGAGCTTAGCTGGTTGACCAGGCTCACTTTTCCTTTGATTCTTAGTCTTCCAACAGTGTGGGTTTTCTCATTGCATGTATTAAGGACTATGTTAATGTATTTTAATATCTGGCTACAAAAGATCAGAAGTTATACAGTTCATGAATAGCTGATACCCAAATAAGTCATATTTTTTTTAATGTGAAATCTTGTATTCATGAAAACTTGCTACAAGAAATGTTTCCTGTGAACAAGTGAATGGCCAAAATACAGATTACTTGGTACAATTTACCAGAGCAAAAATCTGTGGAATACCTCCCAAAATGAAATGACCAGTATGTTTTGGTCTTGGAAAAAAACTATGGTTACCTTAGGTTTTATTTGATTAAATAACATAAGAATATATTGATTTTATGACTATTCTCAAAAGTTTCTCTTAACGCAATTATGCCTTTTTATGTCTTTGTAAAATATTTTTTTCCCAAGACAAATAGTGTGTTTATTTTGTTGAGGATGCTTCACTAACACCATGCTAATTGATGCTTAATCCAACTTCATTTGAATTATTTCTGCTAAAGGCATTTGGAATGGACTCTGAAATACTGGTTCATATGGAGGAAGATTGTTATTCTGACTTTTTTCCTAAGGTTTATTGGACATCCCTTTGGCTATAGGGTGAAAAAAGTTGGCTTCCTTCAAAGAGCAGTTTCCTTTTATTAAAACTACAGTCAGAGAAACACAGCTTTCATTGTGCTTTCTCCTCTCTGAGTCGTGTTCTCAATGGGTGATTGATCAACACTTTGTCAAGCCTGGACATGGTAAGCCACAAAAGCAACACGATGAATGGAATTTAAATTGTGTTTCAAAATAGAGTTCCTTCTTTATGATCAAAATGAGAGAAAATATTCTATGAGCACCTCAGATCCAAAATAAAACTGCCAAGTTAAACATGAAAAAGTTAATTTAAGATTGTATTCTGCCATGTAGACCTTGAAGAGAAAAATCAAACAGAACAAGACAGATCAACAAGTAGACTAAGCAATGTTACCTTTGGATCTCATCATTGCTCAAGCATCTTGAAAAGTCAAAAGAAAAGTGACAGTATTTGACCACATTCCTGGACTAAAGTGAGTCTCCTGTTTCTCCTCCTATCATGTACCTCTAGTCCAGATCTCTCTGGATAGTGTGCAGAAGGAAGATGGGAGTTCTCCCTCCCTGAATGTGAGGCTTTCGATTACTGTGACTTCCTTGTATAGTCAGTCTTCTGGTTTAATTATATTTTTCTTCTTTTTTTATAAGAAATGGCACCTGGAGATATCACAATATTCTTCTTCCTTTAGTTGCATTTCTTTTTTTCCCAGCTACTGACCTCATGTCTCATACTGCTTCACAAGGTGACACCTGCATTTACCTTCAGTCCTATGTGTGTTCTTGCAGTTTTAGACTGTAGGCTTTCTGGGATAGTTCCTTTCCCAAAAAGCTGAGCAGCATGATCTTAACTAAGTGCTTAAACATAACAGCACAGTAAATAATGAATAATGAAGAACTTCTTTTTCATCTGTAACAGAAAAGTTGGATTTTAATGTGACTGTTACTTGAAATAAGGATGACAACATTTTACAAAGTTACTGTCAGGAAGCTGCCAGTAAGTAGTGGCCTGATAGCAACACCTTGTGATCAATTCCCCAAGGGTGGCAGTTTCCAAGGTACCCCTGGCAGAATCTCAATGACATTTTTCATTTTTTAGAATCCATCTTCTGGTTGATGAATGTTGGTGGCCTAGCACATGCTTCTTGCCATCCAACAGGTGCTTACTTGGACGTGCTCCTTGTTAGATTACGTGGTTAATTTTGTGCTTATGTGTGACTCCTCAGCCTGACTGGGCAGGTCAGTGTGCTGCTGGAGTGGGGGGGGAGCCCCAGGGACTGTGTGAGAGACCCTGCTCCATGTCCCCAGGGCTGCTGGAGGGATCCATGCTGTGTGTGCGCATGGATCTGTTTCTCACGGAGGGACGGTCATCCCGGCTAGCCCGGGGGGAACGGGACAGGGTCCCCTGCAGCACTTGTGTTTGTGTGAGGCTGAGCATGCCTGCGTGTGTGCTTGGCCCTGCCCTGGCACCGGCTCTGCTGGGGCAGAAGGGGCAGTGTCACCCTGACCTCCGTCATGCCACCAGCTCGGTCAGCACCGAAGCTTCATAAATCCTTTGCGTCTCAATGGTTGCGGTCCACAGGGAAAGTGACACAATGCAGCAATTCCAAGATATTTCAGATGTCTTCAAAATAGCATGTCTAAAAGCTTAAAAACCAAATAATGCTCATTTTTACATTTATTAGGAATTTTAGGTTGCATGCATAAAGTTACTGGAAGCATGCTCTTGTAGTTTGATTAATAATATCTTTTTTTAACAAATGGAGTTTTTGAATCAATGGCAATTGTTTCCTTCAGCGTCTTCTCACAGGAGGCTAGTCTGAGTTTACATAGGCTAACTTAACTTTCCTGTATCCCAAGAAGATAGATGCATGGAAATCCTCCGATAAAGTTGAAATGCACTTTGTTATTTTGTTTGGTGGATACTGTTGCCCCCTGGAGGCCATTTCTCGGTTATCAAAATATTAGATTGGAACTTAAATTAAAACTTAGAAATGTTTGCTATGATAAACAAAATATTCCCTTTAGCAATTAAAAATATTGCGACTTTAATTAAAAGAGTTTATGAGCTTATCAGAGAAATAACTTATTTCTTACTATGCTAATTATTTTTCTACATTTGCTGTTTAGATTTGCAAATTGCTAGAGAGTAAAATTTAATTGGTTTTTAAGGGAGATGAATATTTAATTTGAATACAGTACTTGGGAAAAACAAGGATTTTGTGAATATGTGTGTGTGTTTTTTAAACAGCATAGATAATCAGCCTAGGGAGTGTGAATGTCTCCACATGAACTGTAGACAGGTTTGTATGCTGTGCTCTTAGGAGTTGCTCATTTTGCCCGTGGAAGCCGCTCGTGTTGCTGATCTTGCTCCTGGCAGTGCAAGGGAAAGGGCAGAGCAGGGCTGTGGCTGGAGGCAGCCCTGGGCCCTGCTCAGCCTCTGTGGGAGCTGCCTGGCACCTGCTTGGAGCTCTGTGTGGCCAGCGACAGCACGGGTTCAGCTAATGGCCAAGTAACTCAGGCCTCACATCCCTCTCCTTCTCCACTGCATGGCCTCCTGGAAAGGGAGCCCTGCAGGCCTTCATCCCAGAGCCACAGAGGGTGACCTTCTGAAAAGAGAGTGGAAATGAGATCCCTGCATTTGTGTGAAAAGCATGTCCTCTTTTCCCTTCATTCCTGGGTCTGCTAGAGTCGTTCAGCTTTTTATAAGTTTGGTGCATGGCTATCTGCAACTGAGACTCAGGCTAGACAGCAATGAATGTCAGTCACTGACCATTGGAATAAAATCACAACTACTGACCCCATTCCACTGTTAATAATTAATTGGGCTGCTCATGGAGAAAGATTTTTTATGTGACTACAAGCCCATTTCTAAACATTTAGAAATCTGGCATTTTTAAACATTGTCACTAATGCTATGAATGAAGTGTTAAGTTATACATGTTAAATTGTTTCACTTTTGTAATTATTCCCTTGCCTATACTTGTAATGGACTTTTTTCTTCATAGGTGCTGTACCCATCAGCTGGTGCTTTGATTTCTGCTGCTTCCCCTGCCTCCCAGAACAGTTTTGCTATTCTGCACCAGGCTTCCTGCACTGGTGAGCACCAGCATTTCAGGACATAGCCATGCTGGCAAAGAAATAACCTCGTACTAGTGCTAGGAGTATCAGGTCTGTGAAGGGAACAGAATAAGGGCAGTGCTGGGTACTGCTTCTCCTACATATTGTCTAACCCCAGTACAGCTGATGTATCTGGTGGTTAATGAGCCATACACCAGGACAGACTCCCTGCTCTAGACCCCTTCTTGGTATTTGGCTGTTCTTTGCCATCCTCCCATCAATCCCATGTTGCAGGAAGTCTGGCAGCTTTCTGAACAGGCATATGGAGAGCATTTGTTTCTCCTTGCAAACCCATTGTCTGAAGACTGTGAGTGTCCCTCCTTCTCCTGCTCTTTCTTTTCTTCCTCTGCTCACCATTGGGTTCAGTACTTCATTTTATGCAAAATGTGGTCTGGTTTGTTGTACTGAGCTTCATCAGCACTTCATGTAACCTGAGTTATGGCCTTTAAAACCACTGAAAAGCAAAGAAAGGGTGCCTGGGTAAGGAGTGCAATATCTGGGCTTGAATGGGTTATTTTCTGCCAGTAATGTCAGTACCACATGCAGTAGGTTCAAGTGTTATAATAGAGCTGTGTAATATCAATGGAAATTATTACTGTTTTTTTCTGGGCACACTTGGGAATATCTCCTTAGATGCCAGGAATTTGTAGTTGAAGCTCTCTTGATATGCTTCCTAACAAATGAAAAGAATTACATTTTCTGCTGGTGGAAATGTACAGTCTGTGACATAGCTCAGCAGTGTTGATAAAGTGAAAATACTTAAATTTTGAGGATGATCTGATGATTTGAGTCTTATCAAATGAGATTACATTTATACACTTCCACCTTGTTTTTACATATCTCTTGCATATATTAAATATGAAAATTTAAATGTACACCAACATTAACAGTGTTTATTACTGTTCCTTCCAAAATTCTAGCTTTAGAAATTAAGACATACACAAAAATTAAGACAGAAAAGCATTGAGGATGCTCATTACAGTGAATAGAAAAGTCTTTACTCTCCTGCCTCTCTGTAGGTTCCTTCTATTTCTTCCTGCTGGCTCTCAGCCTACTTCTACATACCTAATCCCCCAGCCAGAATCCTTCTTATGTTGCTTTCAGTAGATATAAATACATATAAATATAATTTAAAAAATTCTCCCCAGTTCCTGAATGATCCTAGATGTCAAGTAAATGACATTACCCCACAGCTGCCTCCCTCACTCTTACTACAGAGGTGCTGGCACAGCCTGGGCAGATGGGGATCCTGGATGAGGCCACAGCCCAGCGGATCTGAGCAGCCACTTTCCAGACTGGGGCACAGAAGAGCATCAGAGAAGGACTAGGATGTAATGTGGAAGGAAGGAGAGGACTGCAGAGACTTTACCCTATAAACAAGCCAGTTCAGAGGCAGGTGGGATGTGCAGTTCATCCTTTTGAGAGCATCTGGGACAGACCTGCCAAAATGGTCAAAATAGGTCTGACTGATGAGCCTTAGACTGGGGTAGAAGGGGGCTTTTAAGGTGTTCATGATTAAGTTTCACCGGGTTGAAAATGGATGAAATATCCATTTGCTATCCTTTTGAAAGGAAAACATATAAATCTATGCATTATTCACAGGCAGGAGGCTTAAAATGATGAGTGAATGTTTTGGTTTCACCTGGGATACAGTTAATTTTCTTCTTACTAGCTGTGGTTTGAATTCATTACGATACTAATGTTGATAAGGTACCTGTGTTTTGGTTGTTGCTAGGTAGTGCTAATCCTAAGTCAAGGGCAGCTGTCCTGAACCAATAGAATGGCATGCCCAGTGTAAACCGGGGGAGTTGTCTGGGAGCTGCTGGTCTCCTCTGGGAGATGGGCTGGGTGTCAGTCAGCAGGTGGTGAGCAACTGAGTTGTACATCACTTGTATTTCTTGGGTTTTATTTCTCTTTCTGTTTCTGTCGGCTCCCTTTTAAGTACAATTAGTGTTATGTTTATGTTATTATTTCAATTATGAAAGTGTTTTTATGTAAGCCCACCTCCACTCCCCCACTGGTGTTCAGGGTGCAGTGAGTGGCTGTGTGGTACTTAGTTACCTATGGGGCTAAATCGTGGCTGGGAAAAATCATTATTTTTGCTTTCAAAATGTCATTTTTAACCTTGGTATGCTTGAGTCTTTGGTCATGAAGAAATAAAGACTGCATATGAAATGAGGCCTCTTGGGGAAACAAAAGGACTCAGGCCTAGGACTTAAGCTAAAGGAGAGTGACCAAGGTCAAGGCACTGCTCTCCAGTGAATGTGAGCAAAGAGCCTTTACCATAATATTTAACACACAGAGAGTGCTTTCCCAGGAAAGCCTTTGAGAAACCTGAACAGCCATTATGGGGAGGCTGAGGCACAGAGGAAAAATGAGGTGTCTCCCCACAAAGTAACCATGGTCTCAGAGATAAATAATGCTGACTTCTGCTCTGTAC
Source organism: Agelaius tricolor (assembly GCF_023055355.1). NCBI lineage: Eukaryota > Metazoa > Chordata > Aves > Passeriformes > Icteridae > Agelaius > Agelaius tricolor. The sequence continues at coordinate 16,901,299 of NW_027269264.1, forward strand.
TCGTTGTGTTGGTTAAAAAGCTGGGGAGAGGGGAAGGTAGATCTTAAGGCCATATTTCTCTGGAGAAGAGAGGAAGTTAAAATATCCACCTCAGTCTGAAATATGCCTCTTTTTCCTGTTAAAACCTCCAGTTTTAGGAACAAAGCTTTAATGGTCACCACAAGGAAGGTTTAGGCTAACCATGGTAGCACAGACAGCTAATCCCACTTTCTGCTTCTCCTCAGACCCAAAATGCAAACCCTGAGAGGTTTGTAGGCAATGATGAGGTGAGAGCTGCCCTGCCTGCATGCTGGGCATTTACAGCTACAGAAATATGAATAAAGCGTGCTCCAGAGGGGCATTAATTGCCATCAGTTATGAACACGGCAGCAGGAAGGAGAACTAAAACCAGCGTGCAGCTTCTTTCATTGGTGATGGAGGGCAAGCATAGCCACACGTGGTGGGTTTGTGAGAGAAAGAGTTATTTGTAATCAACAGCAAGGAGGAACTCTAAATTGAAGCCACTCTGTGGTGACCTCAGTACAGCCCTGGGGCTATCAGGGCTGCCAGCATGGCCGGGGTTTGGCTTTGTCTGCTGTGGCAAACGGGTGGATAAATAGGAGATGGCACTGCTGCATGTGTGTGCATGAAGCAGCTGGCCAATTGGCAGGACTTCTGGCACTTTTCTCCCTGCTAGAAGAGAAGTGGAAAAAAACCCAAAATCAAATAGAGTTAGTGACACCAGGAGATTGTGATGCACCAATAGCCCTATCCTTAAAACCCCTGAAAATCAGTAGCTCAGTGTTCTTCTTTTTGGGTCTAAATTCCTCAGCTCAGTAAACTCTGAGCCTGTGCACAGCTGTTCTGGTCTAAGTCAGTGTCACTGACTAGGGGAAAAAAACACAAAACTTTTGGAAGGTCCCTTCACATAAATTGCTTCCAATGAATTATTTACAGTTTACATTAGCAGCCACACTCTACACGACATCATTAAATTTTACAAGGCTGTGATGAACAGCTGCATCTTACACAATATTTTTTCATCTTTGCGTGTAAGACACTGATTCTTTCAAGGTTGTTCCCTGGGCAAGTAGCATTATTTTTTCATTCAGCCACAGGGAAAGCTGCCATTACTTCCTTGCAAAATTGTACCTCTCTTTACTGTGAAGTATTAACAGTATTTCTAGCTAGTTTACTTTGGCCTTACAGGTAAGGTGTGGCAAGGGGGGAAGCATGCTCTTGAAATAATTCAACAGATGAGTTTATTTCCTAGTTATGGTTACAGCTTACAGTGCTAATGACTCACTGCATAGAAATCTTCTGTAGAATATCTGTGTTGGAGAAAACTCCCTGGCCTTCATTGTCATGTTAACGTGGGAACTTAAGCAGCTGTTAGATCAAAGGCTCCAAGTGTTGCCCCTGCTTCGGGATTGGAGATGCTCCAAGCTTGGGCAAATTTAGCTTAGTGGGGTTATGGTGATGAAGTCAGTTTTGCTTGCATGCAAGCTGACACAAAGCTTCAAGGAGAGTTGGTACCTGGGATCTGACTGGACTTACAGCGTTTTCTGTAGAAGGGCTGAGGTAGACAGGGTCTTCCACAATGGACTACAAAGGAGTCTATCCCATAGACACACCCAGCTGAAAGTGAAGATCAGTGAGCATGGAAGTAAAATGATTTTATTCCTGTGTTGCTAAGTGTGGAAATGTTAACTGGAATCTATATATCTGTGTGCCAATGATGGGATAAAGCTGGCAGCAGCTGTGCAGTACCTGGAGCAACTGTGTACCAGCTACACTTGGGCATCTGCCAGACCCTTAACCTCTCCCAAACTTAAACTAAGAGACAGGGCCTGGCAGTTCCTTCATGTCTGGAAGCACCTTCACAGCAGAAGTGATATACCTGTACTTCTCTTCCCATTCTGGGCCCTTCTTGAAGAGATGTGATGCAAGGATTTCCAAAGTAGAGGAGAGATCAAAAAAGGGTGGTGCGTCACTTGGGGGAGACATGACAGACTGGGAGAGATGGACAGGTGCCCTAGGGCACTACTAGCTGTCTTGCACATTTGTAATTTGTTTCTGACTTAAGGAACAACATCCAAGTGTGATTTGTTAATTGACAAATGACAAGATATTATGCGCCTGCTCTTCTTATTTCTCTACCTTATAAGCAAGGATTCCTATGGGATAACCCCTGCTGCTCAGCAGAAATAAACAATATTCTCTGGGACAAATGTAGCTTTCCTCTAGCTCTCCATAGCACTTAGCTCGTGGCAGTTAATGCCATTAGTCAGAGACCTCCAGATAAAGTATCATAAAATATTAATTATAATAAGGCATTCAATGTCTCTCCCCAGGTGTACCTGCTCAGGATGCTTCTCAAGTCCTCTTGGGCAGGGATTATGGGGACAGAATGAGAAAGGTGTTTTTATTTGTGCTGTGGAGAAGGTTAATTAGAAAACTTCTCACATTATTGGCGAATCTAATTAATTTGATTACTTTAGAAGAGAGTCCTGATTACACCTGGAAAAGAAAAGCCTGAAAGCAAATTATGGGTAATTTGATACAAGACCACTCAAGTTTATGGTTACATGGCAACTGCGTGTTTTGCTGCCTTTTGAGTAAGAGGAGTGACTAAGACATGGGCAGAGGGAGCAGCACAGAATGTCCATGGGTCAGAAATTGCCTTGTTCTGGTTTCCTGGGAGGAAGTCCTGATGATTTCAGGTAGTAAAAGAGAATGTTGCCATGGAAAAAGACTCACTGGCTGTTCCCTATTTTTACTATGAAAATTATCTAGAAATCAGCTGTCCAATGATACTATTCATCAAACCTTAGCTATTTGTCCTTTGTCTGAGCTCTATTACACACACTATTAATAAACTTCTTTCTTAATTCTGTCTGTGGGTTTATAAATAACTACAAAATAACTATTTTGTCAGAGATGTTATGCACATAAACTTACATGAGCTCTAAGTTTCTATGACTTTCAGCCACACATTCACACCTGTCCTTTGTAAGGATGTGTCTCAAAAGCCATTTTTCTACCAGCATCTGAGCTGTGATATATAGGATGTCGTTAGTTAGGCAGATAGATACAAACTGATTCCTTGGTTGAATCAGCTGTTGGAGCTGGAGCTTACAGGAAATCCCTAGGGATGTGTGAACAGGCACATTGGTGAAACTACCAAAGAAAAGAGCAATATAAAGAAAGTCTATATCTTTAATATTGCTCTGAGCTGCGGTGGCCTCAAAGATTAGTCTGGCTTGGGAACTACTATCTGAATTTAAAGAGAAGCCCTATTGAGATAAACTGAGCTAAACATGTGCTTTTTATTTTGCAACATCTCCTTCCTTATAACACATTTACTAAACCTTGCATGTTAATGTAATAAATACACTGTTAGATCTGGCTTTCTATTGCCTGTTGCTATAAATGCCTGGGAGGCTGGCAGAGCTTCCTATGGGTTCACCAATGTTGAGAAGTCCCCCTGAGGTTTTTGGGGCATTCCTTCCCTTAGCTGCCAAGCCCAGTCTGGGTTCTGGCAGCACAGGTTGGGGGAGCATGGTCTCCTGGGCATATGCTGTCCCATGCCACTGCAACATGCAGCAGGGCATGGGCACAAGGCCTGGGATTCTCCATGGAACTGGGAGGTTGACCACTCTGGCTGCCTTGAGTGGTCAAACAGTGGTTCTGTAGTGAAAAGAAGGAAAAAAGAAACCTCTTATAGGACCTCTGTTAATAAAACAGGGAAGGTTTTTTTTTGTGTAAAGTATTTTCTTTTGTCTGTGTTGGCAATTATTGGCTTTTTGCCAAATTGATCTTGCATCTAGAGGTTTTGCTATTCTAAATGTGTCAGGCAGCGAATGAAAAGGAATCAAAGCTGCGTTGACACTACCTTTCAACACTGATGAGGAATCATACACAGAAATGGGAGGTAAGAGACTCAAGGCCACATTCTGCTCCAGCTGTGCAGAGACAATATGCTGAAGAGCAATAAAGTGGAGCAGTTTGCTTAGAAAAGTCTCTCAGGGCTGTTGGGTTTTGGATATATGTATGTGCCCCTAGACTTTAGGAAAGTACTCGCATTAAGTCATGGATAAGAGAAAGGAAGACACATAGGCTTCTGAAAAAGGGCTTGTTTAGTGTCTGGTTTTCTTTGTATCAGTCCAGGGAAAATATTGTGCAATACAGGCGATGGATATGTTGCCTTTACAATATCAAATGATGAAAAGTCAGTTCTTGCAAAACTCAAACTCAGGTTGGATTGTGTAAGAGAACAGACTTGACATTGCACATGATCTGATCATGAGTGGTAAGTTGTACATGTACTTCCATGTTTCTATAGATCAGGGACTGGTAGCAGATTGTATCCTGCCCCATCCAACTTTCATCCAGTTAGTGGAGTTAGGTGGTGTGAGATTATTTCTGTCAGGAGGCTTTGGCAAGCAGAGTCTCCAACTGCTCTGAGCCTTGCAGCATCAACCTGAGTGTTTGTGACAGGCAGATTTTTGATCTACTAAATTTGAACTGTTCAGGTTTGCACACTGACTGGCAGTCTTATCTTGCAGCCTTACCTTTATGCCATAGTTCAAATCTTTAAGTAGGATCTCAATAAAAGACAAATGTGAAGTCTTTGTATAAGCATTGTTAGTCTTCATTGGATATGTAATGTATATATTAAAGCTGAAGATATTCTGCCCACTTCAAACTGTCAAACGCATGCCAAAACTTACATCACACTATTAACTTTCTATAACTGTCCCATACAAACTGTAGTAATTGCACTTTAAATATATTCTTTTCAATGCAGAACTAATATGACTGTAAGGCATTGTTTTTGTTGGTTTTTTTTTTTCTTTCTAATTCAGTTGCTAAAGATCTGGCAGTTCTGTACCTACTAGCAGTACTGAAATGTTTATAATCATGCCAAGCTGAACAGCCATAAGATGCTCAGGAACACATCCAAAAAGAGCTAACACCAGCCTGCATATTTAGTGGAGAGTATTTCTGTAAACAGAGAAGGAAATCAAGCATGCAGATGTTTGGGAACAAGTTTCTTAATTTATGGAACTCATTGCTGCCCAGTGGAAGTTGGTGAAGCTATGACAACTCATTCCCTGCAGCAGATCTGCCTTTTGGCTTCTGCAAATGTGTCTTTGTATGGGTAATGTGGCACAAACTGAATGTGCCCATCCACAGTGACTAATGTCCTCCCATGGGAATAGAACACCGCTGTCAAAACCATAACTTTTACAAAGTTACTGTGTGCTGCACAGGAGCTGGTTTCTTTTTGGCAATGCAATGCAATGATGCCACAGCCTGCATTTATACTCTATTTCTTACCAGTTGCTTCTTAAAAGCTCTCAAATTGTATCAGTGGTAAAACTCCTACTGCCTGGGAACTATCTGGCCAAACCAGAATGCATCTAAACATTTCAGTATATGTCCTTACAGATAAGAATATAAAATCACCTTTCAAGGTGTTGCCACTGAAGACCCCAGCATGCCTCTAGGTCTTACTGATTCAGACCTCTAACAGGAACACTATTAAATAAGTTCAGGAAAGATTTCAGTACTCATCTTCACGTCTTTATTGGGATTTACTGTTACTAAAGGGTTTTCTGAAGCTGATCATTTTGCCAGCATGTGGAAATTAATTTGGCCCAAAAAGAAAAAGAAAAAACCCATAGCTGTAAACCAGAACTGCTTACAATGAACTTGTGAAGGAAAACCATTTGCTGTCCCTTGTTCAAAATACAGTTTAATTTCTCTAAATTGATTTCTACTCATTTTCTTGTCCCTGTTGGTTATGACATGAAGGAACAGAATCAAAGTAAGTATTGAAAGACTTAAGCAAGGCATTAAAGCAGAGATAGTGAAGTGCAGGGACAGATTGCCTGGAGAGGCTGTGGAATCCCCACTATTGGTATTTGATGGTTGCCTTATCTCATCTAAAATAGGAAAAAGCATTTGTAGGCAATGACAGAGATAGTGATTTTTGTCTTAAGAGTGGATGGCTTCTTGAAATCTCTTCCAGAGTCTTGCCATCTGTCCCTGTATATTCCCTGTGATTTACGTTTTTTCGGGGTTTCTGCCTACCCTCTCCTATTTTATAAATTGTGTATTATGGAGGACCCACATGTTGAATATTTGAGTGTCACAAGCTGTTTTTCATTTTCTTTGATTTTCCAGCTACATTTTTGTTGTAACATATCCAAAATAGCATATGACCTTAAACTGCACTTCAGCAAACCATAGTTTGGAATGAAGGATGCGGATTTGGATTCAGAGTTCAACAAAGAACAAACCAATCTCATGCCACTTATCCTGCCAAGGAAAGATGTGGTATATTTGCGCTGAGGGCCCTCAGAAGCTGCTCAGAGGCCAGTGAGCCATCTCCTCAGCCACAAAGTATATGGGTTGGATCATAGGGAGGCTGTTCCAACCATGGAGTGATCTGGGTGGTCTTCATGCCTCAGCCTGGTTGATTCGCAGACTATGCAAATCTTTGCTCAGCAGATGAGCAAGTGAAAAAATGGAAGACTACTTCTTTTCATGTTAGGTAAGCAACATATTGCAGTCTGCCCTTCAATCATGTCACTTGAAGCCAAGTAGTTAAGTCATGAAGCCAAAGGAACCACTCTGTTCCCCTGTGATGTTGAAAAGTTAAATCACATTTTCTAAAAATATAATTTTGCAGACACATTGGGATGCCCTTTCTTGAAGAATTTTACAAAATTTCCAGAGCAGAATTTTAATGTTATTGTCTCTTTAGTGCACACATACATACATGTATGGGACTATGTCTTTGGCTAAGTAGTCCTATAGGCCAGGCTGGGTGCTGCAGCTCTTATAGAGATAATACCCTAACTTCATTTAGAATATGTGCCACAGATAAAGCAAAATGCCTCAGGAGGACTTGCAGATCTTGACTGCACACTATCTTCTCAAAGCCTCAAACAGCGTTGCTTCTGAATACAAATTGTCTGTGTGTTTTATCTCACTGTGAGCACAAGTGACAACTGCCATTTCTGCAAGAAGTGGAGCAATTAGATTGTGACAAGGTTTTCCTTCTCATATCAAAACTAGAGTGGGCAATCCAAAAAACCATCTACTGCTTCCTTGCCACCCTTTGTGCTCAGAGCACCCCTTGATGCTGAAAGATACTGGTTTAAGAGCATGGGTACCTTGGTTTAGGACAGGGGACCTAAGTATTGGATTTCACATCACAGAACTGACCTTAAGAATCACCTGTGAAAATAATGCAATGGTTAAAGTGAAGACAAAGAATACATTGAGGCTATTGCTGTGTATTTGTATTGTGCTCCCATGAAAGAACCAGCACCTGAAACTGGCACTTAAATGACAGTATATGAGAAAGTGAGTGTGAATGTGTGTGTGTGTGTGTGGAGGAGGGGATGTGGGGCAAGGGAGGAGGGTGTCTTTCTGTTAGCACAGATCAGGATTCCCTTACAAATACAGGCTGCAAGTCATGATGTCCTGCCATAACCATGCTCTTATTTTGTCTCTTCTCTCAGAAATAGGATTTGGGGAAATACAGAGACATGTGGTGGATGTTGCAGGTTTTTGGAATTGCACAAGGTGTACCCGACACAGTAACACTAAGCATGACTGATAGCAGTTTAAAGCAAGCTGGTTTGTTGCTTTGTTCTGCTGTTAACAAAACCTGAGAAGCAGTCCAGAGCTGTGGCTTCAGCAACCAGCAGTGTGAGGCTGGCTGAGCTGTGTGCAAGGGGGGTTTGATTCTCAGTAGATGTCTCAGATGCCAAGCCATTAGATCCCACCACAAAAACAGTTGTGTAAAACGTTTGTGCATTGGTTCTGGCCTGGCAGCAATGGGACTGTTCCCCTTCACTGAGTGGCTTGAAATATCCCACTTGGGTTGGGGCTTCTGTCCAGCAAGGCTTCTTCTTCCATGGGTTGGCAAGGTTCCTCTGTGTGGGAATGAGAAAGGAAGGAGGTATGTGGAAGTTTTCCCTTCATTTTTTGCACTTGCACATTTAGAAACTGACATGCATTTTCCTAGCAGGCTGCTGACATCTAGGTTTGCCACCAGAAGGGCTAGGAGAAGGAAAACAGCAAGGTTTAAGGCTTCTGACTACTTTTAGGGATGTTGTTTGGCTTCAGGAAAGGAAGGACCTGTAGTCAAACCCACAGCTGATGCCAGCTGGCAGACATCAATGATGGCAGCACTAGGAAGATGATTTACACTGTCTGGGCATCCGGCCCTGCAGAAGAGGAGTGTTTTGCACTGCAGAATATGAGATAATTTGGAGCCTGCACACTCAAGAGTATGTTTAGTGTCAAGATAGCTGTTGGTCATTCTTCTCTTTTTGGTGTGATGTGTTTCCCACCTGTGGCCTTTCCTGGCCTTGCCAGGGGCAGAGCTGTGCTTTGCAGAATTTGAAGATGGTGACCACTACTGACCACCATATACACATATTTTTCAGCTAATCTCACCATAAAAATCATGCCACAAATTCTCCCAATTTCATTCAAATGAGTGAAATCATGCAAAAATATTGCTTTTGAAAACAAAATGTTCTTAGGCAGAAGAGGCCATATGTTTTGTTCAGGGAGTTTCAAACCTGACTGAAATCTGGCTCTGGTGTTTTTGTTGTTCTTGGCTTTATGGGATGTGTACTGTCAAACTGAGCTGTGAAAATGGGCCAAGCACCACACCCAGAAAAGCAATAACTGGGCACCTTCATCAGCAAAGTGATGGCATCACAGCCCCCTTGTTGTTCTGCATGTGACAAGACCTTTGTCACCTGATTTTCAGGCAGACTGAACTTCCCCTTGTGAAGTTCAAATGTGCTGCAGCTACGTGCTCATGGCTTTCATAATCTTCACAGCCTACAAGAGGCTAGGGGTTTGTTTGTTTGTTTATTTCTTTCAGAAGAATCTTTAACCACAGCAGATTTTTCCATTTTCTACAAGAAGCACTACAGGACAAGAGTGAGAGTATGAGCAATGACAGGAAAGACTAATAGAGTGGTAGAATCATTTAGGTCAGAAAAGACCTTTAAGATTATTGAGTAAAACCATTAACCTAACATTGCCAAGTGTGCTACTAGACCATGTTTCTAAGCACTACATCTTCTAAATATCTCCAGGGAAGGTGACTCAACCACTTCCCCAGCAGCCTGTTCCACTGCTTGACATGTGGAGTGATCCTGTCTGCTGAAGACATTGTTACTAATATCGAATCTAAACTTTCCCTAGTGGAAATAGGGGCCACTTCCTCTTGCCCTGTCTCATTACCTGGGAGAAGAGACTGACACACCTCACCACATCCTCCTTTCAGGGAGTTGTAGAGAGCAATAAAGTCAGCCCTGAACCTCCTGTTCTCCAGGCTAAACCACCCCAGCTCCCTCAGCTGGTCCTCACAGGACTTACTCTCCAGACCCTTCACTGGCTCTGTTTCCTTTCCCAATGTCTTTTTTGTAATGAGAGGCCCAGAACTGAACACAGAATTCAAGCTGCAGCCTCACCAGTGCCAGGGTCAGGAGAAAAATCTCTGCCCTGTCCTGCTGGCCACACTATTGCTGCCACAGGCCAGGATGCCATTGGCCTTCTTGGCCACCTGGGCACGGCTGGCTCATGTTCAGACACTGTTGAGCAGCACCCCAGGTTCTTTTCCACTGGGCAGATTTCCAGATGCTGCCTGAAGTCTGTGGCACTGCCTGGGGGTGCTGTGACTCATGTGTGGAACCTGGCACTTGGCCTTGTTGAACCCCATACCACTGGCCTTGGCCCATTGATCTGGCCTGTCCTCATCCTTTTGCAGATGCTTTCTAGCCTCCAACAGATCAACATTCCCATCCAACTTGGTGTCATCTGAGAACTTACTAAGGGGGATCCCCTCACCCAGACCAGGACTGGCTCTGATTGTAAGCCCTGGAGAACAGCACTAATGACCATGCATCAGGTGGATGTAACTCCACTCACCAGTCCCTGGGTCTGGCCATCCAGACAGTTCTTAACTCACCAAGGAGAGCACCTGCCCAAGTAAAAGGAAGCCAGTTCCTCCAGGATAATATCTGGGAAATGGTATGAAATGGTGTAAAATATTTAGCTAATGTCCATGTGGACAACATGCACAGACTTTCCATCATCCACTAGGTAGGTCACCCTGTCACAGAAGGAGGTCATGTTGGTCAATGAGGATCTGTGTTTCCTAAGTCCATCCTCCTCACCTGGTTGTCCTGTTCTTATTGCATGATGGTACTCAAAATTATCTGTTTAATGACCTTCCCTGGCACTGAGATCATGCTGACAAGCCTATTGCTCCTTGAGTGCCCCTTCCCACATTTCTTATAGATGGGCACCACATTTTATAATCTCCAGTGGCCTTGGATCTCCTTGGTTGACCAGGACTGATTGGCAGTGGCTCAGTGAAAGCTTCACCCACTATTATTTGGTGAATTCCTTCTGGTCCCACAGTCTTGCATATGAAAACCATGTAGCAGATTGCTGAGCACTGTTCTTTGTATTATAGAGCTTCATTCTGCTCCCCATCCCTTTCTTCCAGCTCAGAGGGCTGGGTACTTGGAGCACTGGCCTTTCTATTAAAGACTGAGGCAAAGAAGGCATTAAGTATCTCAGTCTTTTCCACATCATTAGTCTCTATGTTTCTGCCCTGCATCCACTAAAGGATGGAGATTCCCCTTAGCTCTCCTTGTGTTGTTGATGTATTCATAGAAACCATTTTCATTCCCTTTTACATCTGCAGCCAGATAGAATGCTATTTGGCCTTTGGCCCTTCTAATTTTCTTCCTGCAATATCTCACTGAAAAGCAGAAAAACTGAACTGACACTACAGAACCAACATCACATGAGTTCAGAAGAAAAAGTCATCCACTCACATGTCCTGTCTCTGACATAAGCTTAGACCAGAAAAAACACATGCTCCTAGAGAATTCTCCAGTATAAGACTTCCTAACGACCAGCCAGGCTCTGAGACCTGCCATGCTGGAGATTGTTGCCTCTCTTTCTTCAGTAGACCTTTTAAGGACCTTCCATCTATGGCTTTCCCTAATTGCTTTCTGCAACTTTGTAATTCTAATACATAAAGCATCTTGTGGTGGTGAGTTTCTCCATTTCACAAAATGATGACAGAGTGAGGGGATAGCATTCCTCAGCCTGCTGCAAGAGGATGGAAGCACAGAGAGCACAGGGAACCACACTGCACATCAGCACCAAGCACTGATGTGAAAATGAGAGACGTAAGGTGGAGTGGGATTTGTCTTGTGCTATAGAGCAGGGGCATCTAATACTAAATAGATGTTCTTTCTAGCTTCCTTCCAGGTACAGAGGGCTGGCGCCAGGTCCTGGTCCTAGGTGAGTTCCTGACTTCTAGGAGATCAGGAATATTGATCAGTTTTAGTTCAGCAGTACCTAAAGGCCTTGGATTTGATCTGCCTTGTTCAAATGCAGCAAAAAGGCAGCTCACCTCACCAGAGCTGGCTCTCGGAGCACTTAGCGAAAATAAGCAGGAGGATTTCAGTGGGTGCTGTAGATAGGCCCTGCAATTCTTTACCTTTTCTATATTTGCTGGATGCCTGATTTGGTGCTAAACCATGCAGGTTTCACAAACACCTGTTAGACAATAACCAGAGAAATGAGGAGTACCAGTTGCATTCTCAGGAACTTAGATGCACTTTGAAGCAACCTCTGGCCTGGGACGAAGCACAGAGCTTTGTCTGATGTATCTGCCAAATTAATTTCTGCTCCTGATATGCTCAGAAGGTGTTAGTTCAGTCAAAACTGAGAGTTTTCTTGCCAGCAATAGACTCTCAGAAGGGCAACAGAAGTGTGTATCTGCATGCTAGCCAACACAGAGCTTCCTGGTGAAGGAGTTTAAAGGGGAAGGTGCCCAGATCACTGTCTTTGTTCTTTGCCTTCTCTGAGATGTTTCAAGTCTGAACCATTGCTTGACAGTGAAGAAAACAGCTTCTTCCTCTGCTAGCTGCAGGATGTTTTGAAGTAGGTTGCCAATTTCCCTACTAGTGATAGAAACCTAATCTTTTTTTTTTTTCTGTCAATAGACCAGAATATGTCTGAACAACCACACACAAATGATAGTTTACAAATATGGATAATTTTCTATAAGGATGGAAGTGATATAGAAGCTTAAGCTGCAATGGATATCTAAAGGTGTTTCTTATAAGAACCTGAAGTGTCACTGATACTCCTGCTTTTCACGTGCAAGTGTATTAGTCCTAAAAAATGCTTTAAATCAATGTTTCTCATAAGCCACCAGCAAAAGCTGTGACATGCTGTAGGAAAAAAAAGGCAACAACTGTGTTTGTACAGTAGGTACACACAAAGGATTTGTACCTTTTCAAACTGAGTTTTAGATCAGACTTGAAGAACTGCCAAGAGAGTTCTGCAGGCAGAAAAATCTTGTGGGAACAGGGTGGAAATGGCCCAAGTTGTTGAAACAAGCCAAAACAAGATAATTTATTCCTAGATAATTACATCAAATCAAGTTTGACGTACATGCAATTGTGCCTGTGGAGGGAGATAATATAATGTAGCTAATATAGAATAGGAACACAAGACGTCATGAGCAAAATTAAATCCTAGTGTAGCTTCAGTGCAATTGGTACCTATTACCCTGCAATGAATATGACTCAACTTATCATATAGAAATTATATATGACTGCAACCTTTTCAATATATATGAAAAAGACCTCTTTCATATGTTAGTAATCACTTTCAATAATGCTATTATAAAATGTCATTATCCTAATAAGTTAGCTAGTGTGTTGTAAAAGCATTTATCTAAGAATTTTTTTAAAGTCTTGGGAGAGGTACAGCAAAGTGACATACCTGCTTATTGCTACAGCATTTTGAAGTAATACCATAGACTATTCTGTAGGTTCTGAATTAATTTGAGAGAGGATAATTATTCTGCTAATATCCCAATAACAAGCAACAGCTTCAAAATACAGCTGTAGTGTCCCTAAAACTAAGATCTGTGCTCTGACCAGAATACATTGTCTAGGCTTAACAGTGACTCCTGAAATAAAGTGGAGAACTACTAATCGTGTAAAACTACTCAATCTAAACCAATAAACAGCTTCACAGAGGTAAAGATTATGAGGAGATTTCACACTGGTGTTACTGTCAGAGAAAACCAAAGGAGGGAAACATGTTAAGATCAATAATCAGGAGAGGAGGTTGTGCCAGATCCCTCATGTGGGAATTGCTCTTGGGGAGCAAATTTTCTTTTTCTATCCACTTAAGGTCTGTTGCAGTCAACACATTGATCCAAAAGGTACCTAAGAAGACATGAGACTGGTGGCTGAAACTTACTAAGACAACTGGCTTACCCTTCTGTTTATGTTTATGTTTGTGTTTATGATTATGGTTTATGTTTGTCCCTTTTTTAGTCCTCTTCCTCTTACACACAGCTTGAGGAGTGTATTGAAGTGAAACTAGGATAAAATCTGGATACTATAAGGAACAGTACAAGGAAGTCCTGGAGGGTACTGATGACACAGGTCATGCTTACCATTTGTCTGTACCAAGTACTGCTTATGATCTTGTGATCTTGCTTATTGCTGCCAAGAGCTGTCAGGCCCACAGTGTGACTACTAGGCAGACTAGCAACAACATTGAGAAAATATGAAATATATATAAGTACTCAGAAGGGAGGATAGTGAAAATTGCTTATTTCACATTTTTTTAGCCCCCTCTAAACATATAAAGAATAGAGTACATGTCTATCAAGGAAATAATACTTGGATGAAAGTGTGGAAGAAATGCAGTCTAATACTGCTTTGGGCAGCATTACCTTCCCTCCATACTAGGCCTTCCTCCTTTTTGGCATTGCTGTGGCTGAAGGGGCTGCAGCAGCTGCAGTGTCACCTGTTGGTCAGCCAAGGAAGGCAAAGTGGGCCTCCAGCAGCCACATGGGCAACTTGCCCTGACAGGCAGATTTCCCACATGGTTCCTGGCACAGGTGCTGTGGGCTTTGGCGCCTGTCCTCTGCCATCCATCCTGTCACTGCTGGGGACACCTTGGCTCCTGCCCTCATCAGCACAGGACCAGGCATTTCCCACTGCAACCACCACAAAACTTCACCCAGCCTAGAAAAATTCCCAGGAGAAGGACATTGTCATGTCTGCCCCCCACAGCACATATTTTCTGGACAGGTCAAACAAGAAATCATCAACACCATCAGTTCTTGGCCTCTGAAAAGGGAGACAGGTGATTTTCACAGACAGAGAAGAAATCCGTTTTTTGTAAATATTTGTTTTTACTAGAGGGATATTCTCACTAAGGCCAGTGGTTCAGAATAGGGGTAAGAGTGGATAATTTCTTCATTTTTTCTATGGGCTCACTGAGTGGTCTGTGGCTCACCAGAGACCCCAGGACAGTGTGGAAACATAGTTTTCCATAAGTTTGTTTTTAAGTAAAGGATAAAACCCTTGAGTTTGCTTGGGATGCACTGAGGCATGAAGAGCATCACTTCAGTGCAGGCTTGGCAAATTTGTCTTAATTTACTCCTTTGAACAACAATTTGATCTATATATCCATAAAAGGTTTCCTGATTGTGTATGTGTGTGTGCATGCCTGACATACATAAAAGATGCAGTAAAGAACTGAAAATAATGAAAAGAAATCCCATAGAACATTTTTACACAAAACAGCTGTTTGTCAGGTCTCTTTAGCTTTATGCTAATTTCTGAGAAGAAGCTCCAAATTTTTCAGTGCAAGAATCTTGCTCTTTCAGCTATTATGTAAAACTTCTCTTTTAAGCCCAGGCATCAATGTTGCTCTCTTTTCTCTTCTTTCCACATACATCTACATCAGACAGATTATACTCGTTCAGCAAGACAGATAGTCACTGCCTTTCAAACCTGTGCTATGTAACATATTCTCCCTGACTCTCATTTTGAATAAAACTTTGTTCTTCATCTACCTGTAGACTGGGAAAAGGACAATTTGGCTGCAAAAAGACATGCTCTGGGATCAAACAGGGTGGGGGAGAGGGGCTTGTGGAATGGGTACAGATCCACATTTGAGTTTCTGTTCACCTTTGTCTTCCATCATTTGGGGTTTTCTGGGTTTCCATCAGTAATCCAAGCAGCTCACTTTGACAGATTTAGAGTGTTTCATACTCTAATTGGAATCTCACTGCTTTAGTGTCTTCATTCAAACAGTTTCTCTGATCATGGCACTGAAAGGGAAGTCTTATGTTATACATAGCTTAATATGAAAGGAAGTTCATGTGATTATGGTAATACTTCTTAAAATCCATCAGACAAAGAATAATTTAGATTTCATTTATTCATAATAGCAGAAGTTAATATTCTTTCCTACAAAAGATTTTCTGACATCAATATTTTCTTCAGAATTTCTGCTATTTTTGCAGAGGTTGTTTGGATTGCTTCACCATTACCATAGCCCAAACTTCTTTTTATTTTCTTTTGTTTTTGGTCCTTTTTAGTCTTTTCAAAATACTTCTTTTCCTTAAGCAAATAAAACTGCTTCCATTGAGATGGTATCAGAGCTCTCTTTCAGCTTTATTGTGGATTTACGTAAGTATTTGAACAGAACATTCAATTCTGTTCTCTGTTTTGCAGCTAAACATTTTAATTATACAGAATAAATCACTCCCCTACAACTGAAGGTTTTGGATTTAAACAACTTTGCATATGCTTTCATAATTTGAAAATTCCTGTTAATGGTGCATGCTTACTTAGGAAATAGGGGAATAACATGTGTAAATATTGGTTTATATATGTAATTTCTATTATTTCAGTAGCAGTGATTTTCCTTTTTTTTTCTTCCTCTGCTGATCATCCTCCTCTATTTCTTCAGCATCTTTCTTATCTAAGATGCTTCAAGCCTCCCTAAATGTCATTTTGAACTGAGCTCATAAAAGGCTGGAAACAGTTTCAAATACTTAACTAGTTACTTGGGACCAAATTGTGTACTCCCTTGGCCTGACTTTGTTGAAAGCCATGCAGTTGAAAGCAGAAAAAATTTGGCATGTAGCCCTGAGAGAATTGAAGAGTGACAACCATAGGAGCAGTGATTCAGATTAGTCTTTGTATTAAATTCAGTGAAGCAATACATCTGGAATGTATTAAAACAATTTTGTTGTGTGATCTGTCAGTTCTGTGCTATTATTTGAGGGTCTTTAAAACCCTTTCCTCTAGGTTAAATGAGTTTTGTGATTGTAAAGTGGCACATGACAGGAGATGCTTTTCCTTTCCATCTTTGTCAGGGGAATCTGATGAATTTCATGCTAGGCTCAGTACCTTTTCATTATTTTACCATGGAGTTGAAAATATAGGAAAAATTGCTTGTAATAAAATTTGCAGATGACAACAGAAACAGAGATTTGCTAGAGAAATATGAGTATAGAGAAGGCAGGAAATTTCAGAATCAGGTCTTGCTATTTGCCTTTTATTAATAAGGCATGTTGCCTGATAAGTATCCCTGACCAGTGATGCCTCTGCGTATGTGTGTGCATATGTGCACAAAGATAGAAATAATAGTTCCCTTTTTTGTTAAACTTTGGTGACCTCTGGTGAGCTTCTTGCACTCTCATTTCACCCTAGAGCTCTTTGGCTGGAAGGAAGTTTTGTCCTTTTGGTCAGAGAGACACTGGATGACCTGTTGAGGCCATTCTCTTCTCAATCTTGGCAGTTTTGGAAACTTGATTGGTTTGAGCTGGTTTTCTCTGTGGCCTTGCAGAGTTTATGGCTGCAGAGCATTTCCTGGAGAGCTTTGAAGGAAGTGACCTTTTGGTTTATTCATTGTCACATGCGGACTGTGAGGAACAGAAACAAATAAGCATCATAGAACCAATTTGAAGTGGTTTTGAGTTGCAAGTGAAATAATAATAATAAAAATAGACCTTGAAATGTATGGGCACTTGGCTACTCACTGTACAAGACTTCTTTCTGTGTCCTGTGGCTTCACTTTGTCACCTAAAGCTAGGTGTGTGTTTTTCAATCTAAACTAAAAGGGGGGAAAAGCTCAGCTCAAAACCCATGCTCTGACACAGAAAAGAGACACCTTCCCAGAAAATAACAAAAGATCCCCACCAACATGAAAACTTGCTCTGCACATCATCATACCTGTGATGACATCTAGAGCCTTATTTCTCCCCTTGCTTTCTTTACTCAGACAGGTAGACTGGCATTCCTACTGGGAGAGCCACAAAAGTGGCTGTCTGAAATATGGGAAGAGGAAACAATTGATTCAGCTGATCAGCACTTGTCTAAAAGAAAGAAGCAGCACCCCTACCACTCCTTCATCTGAGGTTTGCACTGGCGTCCTCAGGCTCTGCCCCTGGCTCATCAGCAGCAAGTGGTACTGCAGAACAGCTGTGCTGCATGGCTGTGCCGGGACTGTTGCCACCTCAGTGGAACAGGATCCCAGATCCTGTTCCCCAGCAGTGGCAGAAGGTGGTACCAGGTGTTCTTTGCCATTTCACCATTGTCTGGAGCATTTTCCCACAGAAGTGTCTTATGGCTGGCAGCTGTGCAGTGCCCTTCACACAACTTACTTTGGGTCAAAGCCATTTCTCTGGGTGGCAGGGGAATTATGGTTATGGTCAGCCTAATGGGGAATACAAATGGCCATGCAGAAGCACGGGAGCAGTAAGCATGCAGCAGGATCTGCAAGTTCTCTTCCTTGAAATGAGTAGGTCTGAACCAAGTTTGTCCTGCTGCTGTGGGCTTCCTGCAACCAAGAGCAAGACTGGAAGGTACTTGCCTGCTAATTAGTGGTGAGAATAAAATATTTCTGAAGTAAGGCATATTTATACACGGTTGCATGTTGCTAAGCACAGTTAAAGGAAAATAAATCAGCCAAAGATTTTAATCTTACATGGGCATTGTTTTTACAAAAATGAAAGACCTTTGTAAAATTGTGCTCTATCACATTGCCTCCACAAACGTGGTACTACTGCTTGCTAGGCTGAAAGGTGAGCCCTATTGGTGACCTGAATGTTCCAGACCCAGTCTCCAGCTACTTTAAATTTCTTAGCTTATGAGTGAAAGTGTGCTTCATAGGTTTTTTGCAAGAGATGAGTATAGTGTCTGTTGCCCTTCCCTTCCCTTTGCATCCCTTCCCACCTGTTGAAGTTACTGATTTCCTGGTGACCTCCAAAAGGTATGCAATAACATCTAGCCAGGACAGGCTGGCAGCAGGTGAGCTCCTTGGATAAGGAGCAGAGACTGGCTGCATTTACTAGGATAAATAAATTTAAAGGCCTTTAAAAGCTCCTTCCCTTTCAAGTCCATGTCCCATGTATGTATGTATGACATTTTCAGTGTATGATGTTTACGTTAGGTGAAGAGGGTGCAGTACTTGTGTGTTTTTTCCACAAATGTTTGTTAATGTGTAGTAATCAGCAGGTTCCTACTGAGGCCTGGGGGCCAAGCAATGGGACATGCTGGCTTTGTGGGCCTGGCACCACCACCAAATAAGGGAGTTTTCAAGCAAAAGGTGTAGGTACCACCAGTCTGACAGCTGTCTCAAAGTCCAGTTTTGGTGTGACATCTGATGTCTTTATTCCTTCTAGCTGTATTTCAAACACACGGGGACCTTTTCATTTTGGGGGAAAGACAGAGACTGTCCTCAACCCAAGCAAACCTTGAGTGTATTTCTTTGTCCAGGCCTTGGCTTCCTTGTAATTAAATGACTCATAAAATTGGTCACATACAGTTCTGCAAACAAACACAGGAATGTGTCATATTATTAAATGTTGTTGGGTTTTGGTGTTTGGTTAGGTTTTTGTTTTTTTCTTTTATATAGCTGGTATGGAAAAAGCTGTGGGAGTTTTGGGAACAAACTGTGAGCTTTGTACTTGTGCTTGTATAGCAGGAGTTCTGGTTTGCATTAACTCGGGTACAATGTGACACTGGAGGGAGAATTTCTGAGACATGATTCAGTCTTTGCTTTTTCCTGTAATCTGACTTGTGTAGTACTCCAGCACCAACAAGAACCACTACTTGTTCTGCTTATTCCTTATAAGTAGAAACCACAAAATGATGAGGAATGCCATGCTCATTCCCCATGGCAGCTACAGAGTGGACAGACAAAAAGGAAGTCATGGCTGACTGAGGAGTTTAAAAATAGTACCTCAGTGCTGCATGCCCCTGGGGAAGCAGTAAAACCAGTGAATATACAATTTTAAAATACCCAAAGATATGTGTATCCATGACAGACTCAACAAAGTATTTACAGAAGAAAAAGAAAAAAAAAGAAGGTTTTGTGCTCAAGTGCATTAGAAGTGTGCAAAAAATGAGGTGGGTCCTGAGTGCAAGGTGTGTAGCTGTATGCATAGAAACAGCCCAGTTTGGGGCATTTACTGGCACCAGAGGAAATCTTGCTGAAACAAAATGATATTGATAATCTAGGTTTTTATACCCAACTATGGGTATAAAGATGGGACATTACTGGGGAAAATTAAGGAAACATTGACTCTAAATATGTATCTTTTGGGAAAAGAAACATCAAACCTAGCCAAGCAGTCAATTTATATATGCTCCAAAGTAGAGTGGGAAAAACACCCCGAAGTGCTGCTCTTTGACAAGCTCAGTGAGCTTGTACCTCTCATGCATTTCTTGATGTATTCATGCACCCTGAAGCCATCTCCTTGTTATCTAACAGGATAAGAAATTTTCATGTTATCTTCTAGAACTATCACTGAAAACCAACATTAATTCTTGCCAGATTACTGGAGGTGGGACCTGATACACCAGTCAGAGAGAAATCTTGTGGTAACACTGGTGAAATCTGCACATAAATTAGGACAAGACATGAAGATGCAGCCACAATGGTTGTTCAGTAACAACTGAGGAACAAGTCATTATTGAACTCAAGTATGAAATAATGACAAGAAATATTTGCATATGTGCATAAGTGTGTAATATTTTTAAAGGAAAGTCTTCAAGCTGTTCAAGAGACAGCTATTAAAGTTCTCTGCTACATGTTCTGCTGCTCAGTCATGCAATTATAGTCTTGTTGTTGCTGAAACTGGCACAATTTCTCTTTATTAAAGCAGGAAGTAGGAAGAACAGATGTTGATTTTAATGCAGCCACTGGCAGGTGACAACAGAACAGGACAGTTTCATTGAATGGTTCTTTGCAAAATTTTTTCTCTTTTTCTGTCACTGTAGAAATGTGTTGCATTTCTAACATGGCAGAGGCACAGGGAGCCTGGCACTCAGCTGACTGAACCTCTGACACGTGGAGTGTGCTGCACGGGCAGTGTAGCTGCAGGTGCAGGGCAGTGGCATTCCCCCACAAGCACTTTGATACAGTTAAGCCAGACCTAACAGTTTCTTGGTGACATTTTAAGGCATTTGCAGCAGTGGATAGACAAGAGGAGTTAATCATCTCCGCACACTTACACTGGACTGGTCATCCAGGGGCTATTTACATTTGAAGTAATGAATTTTAATGGACAGTAGTGTAATGCTTTCCCCAGCTGCCTTGTTTTCTGTCTTCTCTGGTTATCAAGAAATGCACACACGTCCATTGCCTCAGGGAAGCAGTCATTATACTCCATGCAGAGTTAATTACATGCCAAGGAACCCAGTGGGTCTTTGTCTCAATTATTACATACGTGACAGAAAATAATAAAATACCTACTTGGACATAGATGCACAGTGCTACCTCGGCTTCAGGGAACTCTGAGTGACTGGAGGACTGTTCTCAGGATTTGCCTTACATCTCTCTGACTGTTTTTTTAACAGGAATCTATTTTTTTTTCTCTTTTTCTGCATGCCTTACAGTCTTCAAGTCTTCTTGAGTCTGTCCTCACTAAACTTAGGGCTGGTAATTACAACTGCTTGCTTAATGCTTCCCTATGTTATTCAATCCATGTCACCCTCACTCCCTTCTAGGCACATGTGGGGCGTAGTCTGCTGCAATCCCTCATTGCTGTGATCATTTAAAAGACAAGGGGACACTGAGTCTCAGAAGTCTTGGTTAATCATCCACAGCTGACTATTCACCATATAAACAAATGATGATTCGTCCTCACACGCAGCATTGCTTCACAGCAAGGAGCACAGAGAGTGTGTCCTCTGTAACATGCAGGCACAACAGCAGCCAGGGCAGAGTAGAGGGTGCCAGAAATGGCCAGACAAGTGCTTCACTGCAACTGTGTTCAGGCATTGCCACCTCCTGGCAGGACTTTGGTGAGGACACCCCGTTGCCTTGGTGCATGACCTGGCTGTGCAGGCCAGGCTGCTTGCAGATGGGTTCTTTGGCAAACTGGCAGGGCTGACTGTGCTGATTTAAGGGGTGAAAATTATGGGTTCCTCACTGCCTGATTAAAAGCCCCCTTTTTGCACAGTGTTAGAAGCAAGGACAGGCTAGATCAGGGCTTTTAGGATGTTTGGGTGTGTCTTTATGGAAAAGGCCACATGCTTCCCATACTTCAAAATCATACTCCATAATTTTGTAAATCTGAGCCCTAACTAAATGTGTAAATACAGAGTTTTCCTCCAGTGAAAAGCCCTCTTAGCATGTTATCACCTAGTCCTTCTTTTCCACCAGCCTCCCTAACTGCATGCTGCAGTTTTCTACCCCTTAACTCTGTCCTGACAATCATCTGTAGGCCTACACCACCAAGTGGCATTTCTGAGACAAGTCAATCTAAAAACAGACAGCCAAAACAGAAAAAGTCCATTCATGTCAGTTGATGGTGCAGCCCTACAAGTGGGAAGATGCAGCAAATAGGCCAGATTTGCTATACAGGAAAACATCCACAGAAGAACAGTCAGTCAGACACTGACTGACTTATCCAAAGGCAAATAGCTGCTTGAAGAGTTGTCTACCTTTCGGCCTTTCTTGTTTATTGTTCAAATTCACATTCACACTCATCTAGCCTTAGCTTTCCAGAAAACCTGAGCACGCAAAAAAGCAAAATGAAACACTAAGAGGTTGCTGTTATTATTTTAGAATATCTAGAACAGCTGTCTGCATCTGAGGGAGGCCCCATGTCATATAATGTGACTTAAATCTTGCATAGCTGACATCTGTAAGGCAGAAATTCTTAGCTAGCTGATACAGTGCATTGACTCCTGGAATTCTCTAACCTTACAGATTCAGCACAGAATTGTTGTAAATCACTTTGAAAATACTTAGGTGCAATAACAATATGCATATTTTGGGAATTTCCTGCTATTCCTGAATTGCTCTGAAAGCAGCCCAAGCTTCAGTGGCCTCATCTGTCCTGGTGGGTACTTTTCACTGTCAGCAGGTAAACCTCAGTCTTCCACAACAATCTCGATAACTCAGTACATATACAGCACAGCATCAGGATTTTTTACAAAGCATGTAATTATGAAAGGATTCTTGTTAAGACAGCATATTTTATAAAGTATCTTTAATTAAAATGTTAAAACCAAATCTATTTATTTCACAATACTTTATATTCTCATTGTAAACTTTAATTATGTAATAATGAAGTTAAAAATAATCAAGTAACTCCAGAAAGTGATGTTGACATTCACTCAGAAGAGAAGAAATAATCCTCCATGTTTGTTGTATCAGACATCACTTTTAAAGAGAGAGAAAAAGACAGAGATGAATATATCCCTCATTCTAGAAAATTGAGTATTGTCACTCACTGGTTCATAGAGATTTGTGCAATTTTTTTATAGCTAATATCCCCATAACTGTACTAATTGCACATGTAGTTCTCTGCAACATAACTAAAGTGACAAAACACCTATGTATATGGGTAACTTCTACGGAAGCTGGTCTTGTAGAAAAATGTATCTTAAAAACAAAACAAAATTAAATCATCTTCATAGCAAGTCATGTTTGGTCACATTGAAACACAGTCTATTACACTCAGTATCTTCCAGTAGCTTGTGGTGCCTTGCACTGGACAGCCAAGACTAAACTACTAAAAGGCACCAGATATTATTTAACAAACAGGCCATAAACTTAGTAAAAATAAAAAAAAAATACCAGTAGCTTCTATATTTGTTTATCGTCCCGTCTTTTATGAAAATGATTTCACCCTTTCTCAGTTTAATTGCTCACACAATTTAATTACTAGAGAAAAAAAAATACCACTGCCTCTCTAAGAATACTCTGTTCACACAAAAATTAATCACGTATATACTAACCAGCCATATGCAATAAATATATCTAACTCTAAATCTTATTCTTTATATTCTTCTAAAATCTCTATATCAAGCAAACAAAATGTAAGTAGATTCCTGAGATATATGCAAATGACAATAAAATAGCTGCTTGTAAGTAATAAGTGATAGAAATGTCTCTATTGATAATATTTAAAATGAGGTTGAGCAAGCAAAGCATAAGGGTAAAAACTGAATCAGAAATTGATTTCATTATTTGTTATTACTCTACTATACTTCCAATTTAATGGAGATGCACACTACATTACAGAAGACTGGTAAGACAAATGCCTTTTCCTGAGATGCCTTTTCCTGAGATTTGTCCCACAGGACAAATACTAACATTTTGGAGCTGGTAATCTTGTTGCCCATATGCCCATTATAAAATATTTCAACTAGATCTGAAATTTAAATCTAGAGGGAGTAAGGTGTCATGAAATTCTCACATGCTTTCTAAAGAAAGGCTTGAAGAAAAGATAGAAATTATTGCTATTCAAAGCACAACACAAGGAGCTATGGTATACCCAAATAGATACATAGAAAAAGTATCTCTGGAGAAGGATGGAAGAGCCCAGAGAAAGGTAAATGCTGCTCCAACACAGGTGTATTTTCAGGAATGCAGTGTTGGAGTTTATGTTAAAATATAGAATCATCTTAGGTGCTGGTATGTTTTCTTCCAAGATGAGATCAAGCCTCTGAGTTCCCAGTTTTCACTAGGAAAAAATAACTCCCTGAGGAACAGCTGGGCTGAAGAACAAAAGAAGAGATGAGGAACAAAAGAAAATGGTCACATTTAAAGGATGTGACAATGTTAGAAAGTCAGAACTCCCAATTCCCCTCTGCTTATTTTACTACTAGGAATAATGTGATTTGGTTTAAAGGGGCTTGGTGATAAAATCAAGCACACTGTCAGTCAAAGCATCTGACACACTTGCATAGCCAATTTGCTTCATAGTGAGAAATGTTTATGCTATTCTTCCTTGAGGAAAGGGAAGGCTGGAACAACTAAATACATTTAAAGGGTAATAATGTTGATGAGAAGAATTTAAATTCCAATTTGCATTCCTATATAGGAGAGGAAGAGGGCTCAAAGTCATTAAATAGGTTTTACAAGACTGCAAAATATAATGCAAATAAAGCTGTAAATAAAGTAAAACTGAATGCAGCAAAAGTACAAGCATCTTATATAACATCCTTGCTGTGCACTTTGAGACAGTTACACTTCCAAAACTCTTTTGGGGCTGGATTTTGTGTAGAAGGTAAGAAAAGGCAACCTTACGGATGCAAGGCTCAGTTCTGAGCTTTGCAGGTTGAAAACGGAAGTACAAAAATTGAGGTTGCTTGGTTTTGGAAAATGTGCTGCTTCTCAGAGGGTGCTGGCTGGCGATGAGGAAGCTGCTGCTCTCCACGCTGTTAGTGGGAAATGTCATAATAGTAGTTACGTAACCTCATCTCCACTGCAACAAATCCTGGTCGGTCGTCAACACTGTGGGGAGATGACAAGTGTCACTGTGCAGGAAGGACAGAGCTGTCAAGGTTCATGGGCCTTACACCCCTCGAGACTCTACCTCAGTGACAGCTCACTTAAAGATGCTCACAGTATATTAAGGCTACAAAAATGACACTACAAAATTAATACCAAGTGACAAATACTACTACAGAGCTCCTACAGAGCATCCCATTTACTATCACGCCTGTTTGTGGTTGATGAAGGCACTAGAAGAAAGAAATGGTAAATCAGCTCCATTTAATTTTCTACTTAATTTACTTTAGTAATAATCTGGAGAAAAGAATATTTGCTGTGCAATATCTGCCTTATAATGGGTAGTACCATCACACAGAGTGGTTAGAAGCACTGAGAGGAGCCTATCCACACATCATATGACTGTACCATCTTTCTTATATATCTGCAATTGTTTCTTTATTTGGAGAACACAATTAAACTGACAACAAGCCCTTACAATTTTACATTACATATTGAGATAGTTACTCTGCCTGACCTGAATCTTCTTTTTTAAATTTATTTTCTTTCTAATAATAAAGATATTTTAGTACAAAAACAAAATCAGTATGCTTTATGATGTTTCTTACTAAAAACAAAACCTGATCCCTTTCACTGTAGACCTGCTGTAGCATTCCTGGAGTCAAACCAAAAGGTAGGAATTACTTTTTGGTTGCATGTTCTTTTTAGAGTACTAGGTTTAATAAAGCTAACATGAAGCAAGATACCTAAAATGAAGTACCACAGCTCCTTAACATAGAACTTTTGGACAAACCTATTCTCCTGATGATGACCTGGAAGAATAAGTGACACTAGAGTAATTTTGGGTGCTTTCTACAGTTAAAAGTAACTTCAGAAAGCAGAATAGTTTGAAACAATAAATCATGAAAGAGTTTTAATATATTTTTGCAATATACTAATTTAAAAAATCAGGTAGGCTTTATTTTTTTTCTGTATTTCATAGTTCTAATTTCTAAATTGTTATGAAACAGAAAAAACGTTTCTGATATATCAGAAAAGATGGTTTGCCTCTCACTGATAAGAAGTCAGTGTGGGATCCAATTTGAAGATATTCCATTATTAGAGAAGAGATAAACAGCTCAAAAAAATTAAATATTGAGGAATAGAACAAACATTTTGGCAATATGACTTTGAAATTTCAGTAAAGCTAAAGCCTTGGAGATTAAAATTAAATGAACCCCAATTCAAAATGAAACAAAAATATTTGCATACTTTCAAACATTCTTTTCAAAATGCATTAGACTGACATCTTTGTGTACTTATTTTTTATGATACCATGTATTTTGTATATAACTGTTCTGGAAAACTCTGTTCTACAAAATTAGCTTTTTGTAGTACACTCTGTAACTCAGATAATTTTCACCTGAAAGTGCAATTGACTTCTGAGCTTGGAGTGCGGTTGTAAGCTAAACTCCAGGTGAAAAGATGCATTTTGAAGTAACCCCTATTCACCCCTTTTCTAGCTATTAATCCTGTATATTAAAATGTGCTTCTATCAAAAGAGCATCCCAGCACACTCACTTGTATGTCCAACACAATTTCATTAGACTATAGACTTCTGTTGGGCAGACTTCAGGACGTTCCATTCGTTCTCCTCTTTCAATCATCTGTGCAACTTCTCCACCTTTCATTCCCTGGAACAGGGTGACCAGAACAGTCATCCAAGGTGCAAATTATTACAGCACACATGACAGCATAAATCAAACACAGGACTGGAACTGATTTTGGGCTATCCTTTGAGTCACTTCTTGCAGCAAGTCCCTTTAGTTAGGAAAAAATATTGGTTCAAATTTGCTCTGAATTTTTAAAGAAAAAACATGACCAAATAAAAACACTCACCTTATATGGTTTTTGTCCATAAGAGAAAGCTTCCCACATTAAAACCCCAAAGCTCCAGACATCACTTTTGCTAGAAAATTTGTAGAAATTCATGCATTCTGGAGCATACCATTTGACTGGCCATTTTCCATGACTTTGTGCCTAAAATATGTCATAACAGAAAGGAAAAAAAAGCAGACTAGATTAACTGATAAGCAGTAAACAACATCTGAATGCACATAATTAACATTAACTTAGATCTACACACATTTGTACCAAGTACCATAACATTTCTGATGCAGTTAGCATTAGAGAAAATGGGTAGCAGCT
The DNA here is from genome assembly GCF_023055355.1 of Agelaius tricolor. Lineage (NCBI taxonomy): Eukaryota > Metazoa > Chordata > Aves > Passeriformes > Icteridae > Agelaius > Agelaius tricolor. Next base: position 16,928,110 of record NW_027269264.1, read on the forward strand.
TCTTTGAAAGTGTTACAAAATTGTTCTAATCTTCCACTTTCAAAACAATGTATTGAAATGAAATCCATGGTAAAAATAGTGCAGCTAAATGACTTTGAGTCATGCTTTTAGTGGCATTTAATTTAAAGTTGCTCTTTAGAATAATTTTTTTCCATTTGGATCTCACAAAGGCTAAGAGACATGTCCAGATGGTTGAAGAGGTTGCTCTATTTCAAAGCACAGTGACTTGTGGCAAACTGCAGTTTACCTAAATTATACCATAATACTGCTTTATGAACATTCAAGTGTCAAGCTATACCACCACAGTGCTAGATCTAGTGACAGGGCCCTACTGCATCCTGTAGAGTTGTAAAGAAAATGGACTTTGACATTAATTCTCGAGGCCCTGAGACTGGGATTGAGAAGCTAGGCTAGGCTAGTGGCAGAGATTTAAAATGCCTTTTCTGGCAGCAGTGACTACTGTTCCTACACAGGAAGGTCTTCACAAGGGAGCATGGGCTTGCTTCTCCTCTGCAGTGCTTCAGGGCTTGGGCTATTAGTTTCAAAGAGCTGATAAAAGGGAATAAGCAGAAGGAAGAAGTAATTTGAATTGCAAGACTGTATATCAGGAAAACAAATATACACATGGTAACAGCCTTTGTTTCCCACCTTTTACCTTATTAAATGTTGCAATTATTTTAATCACTTGAGGAGTACTGAGGTCCAAAGAATTTAAAACCAAGATAAACAAATTTTGCTTAGGTTAATTTATTATTTAACAATGGTATTCTTTCAAAAGCCTCCCCTAATTCTGTTCTATAAGACAGTGTATTAGTGGTAGCGTACATTTTACTTGGACATAATGGGAACTGTTTTGCAACGAACACATTTCCCCCCATTTATATAAGGTAGTATCTAATTTCCACAATAACTTTCAATCTTCTAATGACAAGGTTATCAAGAGGAAATGAAAGTAGACAAGTGAAAGGAAGGACAAGCTTTTTCTTCTCTACATGTCTTAATGTTGATCACAAAATTTTAATTTGGTAATCTAATATCAGGTTTTAAAATAATGAGTGATACATAATATTTCTCATTTTCAACTGCATTTCAACTGAAAATATCCTTATTAAGCTATGATACTACACAGTTTTCATGCTGTGCTCAGACTTACCTTGTAATAATTTTCATCAGCACTAAGAGCTTTAGAAAGTCCAAAGTCACTAATTTTGGCATAATGTTGGGTGACTAAGAGCACATTTCTTGCAGCCAGATCCCTATGAACAAAATTATTCTCTTCCAGATATTTCATCCCCATGGAAACCTGATGCACCAGCTCTGTTATATTCTTCTCTGTGACATGTCTGAAATCACAATTGAATTTTAAAGAGGTCAGTAGTTCATTTTCATGACTTTTCATGGAGTTCAGATACAAATCTTTACTCCAAACTTGTCCACATTACGCTGGGAACCTGATTAATTTACATTTATCTAAGCTTCAATTTGAAAAGGCAATCTAAGCTCTTGTCCTGGGCAAGATGACATGTGATCACATTAATAAAGGAGAAGTTGGATATATGAAGGAGATATGGAGAAGAAGGATATATGAAAAGTCCTTCATTTATTCAAAATACTCTATTTTGGCAGAAATATTTGACAGTTTGGAGACACGTTCCAGTGAAGAATAACTACAATCATTAATTATTACATTAACAACATATCAATTTTAATTGTCCTTAAAGAAAAAAATAAAAGAAAGGAACTTTTCCATGCCTATGGAATGGAATCAAAGTTTACATACCTATTTTTTTGCAAAAATTTGTTCAATGGCCCAAGTTCAGCCATTTCCATTACTAACATCCAGGCCTCAGCTTCACATATACCTATCATTCGGACAATATATGGGTTATCCAGTTGCTGCATTACATTCGCTTCTCTCAGTAACTCATCCTTTATGGCTGGATCATTACTCTCATTCTTCAGAATTTTTACAGCGACAGGCTTGGCACCCCTGCAAAAGAGAATCCAGTTCTGAGACTAGCTGCTGAAAAATCTGTGCACTAATGCACACAATCTTCATCAGATATTTCCATTCACATGGTACAAATTGTGACAAAAGAAAGAATTGACACTCAGAGGAGAAAAATCCAGCCATAATAGGAACATCTCTCTATCAAATGCTCAGAAGACAGCTAAGCAAAAGAGTGAGAATGAAAAGAACCTAAGAAAATTACAGATTGTCATAACAATACCTAAAGAAGCCTGAAAAAAAAACACTGGACAAATTTTTTTTGTCCACTCTGGTAAGATGGCATAACGCTTTTCCGGCAAGAAAAGCTATAAAGAGTTTTCTAAGCACTGGGGTGTTCTGGGGGGGAGACTGGAACATGCATCACTGCCAGTTGCCAAGGCAAGGTTTTGAAACCCTGAGAATCTAAGCCTACTTCTGCAACCTTCCATTCATACAGCAAACTGACAGAGTGACTGATGAGATCAACATAGCTCAAGTGTGAAACACGATTAAAATATACACAAGATGAGATCAGAGCCCTTCAAATTCCTACGTCCTATATTAGAAAAATAGAAATCCTTTCTGCGTCTGAAAACCTCAGTTAAAGAAATGCCTCCAACTTCAAGAGATGAGAGTGTGTACAAAACCAGTCCATGCACATAAACAGCATACTGATAACATTTTTCTATGAAAATGCATGAAGAGTCAAGTACAAACAGGGTCTGTTCCTACTGACATGATGTGCTGGAAAATGTTACATGTTCTGTCTTGTTGAAAATCATCATTCCAGCTTCAGGAAACTGGTATTTATCACACTTCAGGCAAAACTCTCTTTGCTATAGGTAAACTGTCCATGCCACTATCCAGGTTTTCTGACAGAGATGTTGTGCAGATGGGAAATACTGTGCATCATCAGTAGTTCTGCAAACTATGGAGCAAGACAGTGGGACTCCTACTCTACTATCCCCATCAGGAAAAAAAATAGTCATAAACAGTACTTTCCTACTTTACAACTCAAATGAGTGCCTAAGTGTACATACAAAGAGAGAAACTGGTGAATATTAACTGAAATTAGTTACAGTGTGTCACTCCAAATGACACGCTACTCCAAAAAGTAAACTCTAGAACTTTTACATATTGGATTCCATGAAAATAGAAGGCAACACTCACTTTTTCATCTTATAGAACCCCTTCTTTACAGTACCAAAGTTGCCAGAGCCAAGTTCACCTTCTTCCAAAGTCAACAACTTCCTGTCGAGAGTGACATTTTTTGGTTTAATTTCATCTGGATCGGCATATGGACTTTCATAGACTTCAGTATCCATGGGTAAGGCCTCTCTCTGATCACCTGCAGTTCAAACAATGAAAAAATTAGACATGATTTCAGACATTTTTGCTGCCACAGCTAATATATTCATTTTTTCTATGTTGAAGACCATCAGTGTGTATGACTTGCAAAGGCATTATAAAGAAACCATATGCTGTCCATCTATATGCATTTTAGGGCAGACCAAAAGACAGAGGCGTCCCCCTGGTGACATGCTGCAGTTACTGAACATTTCTGCAGGGTGAAACCAGGAGGTTACTTGATAAAAGGAAGGCTAAAGGTTGGCCCTTCTCCTTGGTACTCCCCATGAGTTACCTCACACAGTTCTTCACTCAGAATGCTGCCTTATATGTACTTCATTCTCAGGCACCTAACTTTAACTGCATTATGCTTGGCACTGTGGATGCAACAGGGCACAATTCTTTTTGTGACATGAGATGATATAGTTTTTAGAGTCCAGGAAATAATACTCCACTTTGAAATGGAAAAAGGGATTTCTACTAAATGATTTTTGTTATACATTGTGACAGCTGGTATCTTCAGCTACCTGGCTTCAGTTATGATAGTGGCTATACCAATACATAACAGAATGTGAAATATATGCAAGAAAAAATAAATAAGGATTGAGAAAGAGCTCTGCCATGAGGAAGAAAATTGCATTAATGACATATATTACTCTGCCTACCTCTTTCTGCTCCTGTAAGACCTCTGATCCTTTGCAGCACATATGGATTAAAAGGTGCTTCTTCTGGTGGGTGGCCAATAGTTGACTGAAGCTGTAGCACACAAATAAAGTTTTTCTCTTTAACAATAAATAGGTAAGTTAAAAGCACCTTTTTCCCCCCCCCTAAGAATTTTGGCATAATGTTTGCAAGAGACACATAGGTGAGAATCAGAAAGAAAGGGATCCAAAAGAGGTTATTTCATTCTGAAGGTTATTGTTAGAGCAGGCCAAAAGCACAGAAAGATATTACAAATATTTCAGAACATTAGATAAGAGAGAACTAACTGTAGTGGGTCATGCACAAATCTTATTCTGCAGTTATTAAATTTACATGCTCTTTTCAAATTTGCCACGTAACACAAGCAGTCAGAAGGATTTCTCTTTAATCTGTCCTTCCTCCTTCTTCAAGTTATCTCTCCCCCTGTCTGGGCCACAGAGAAATTGCTAGCACAAATTAAAACAAAAAACAATTTCCTGTTTCTCTTGTGGATATTACGGAGGAGCTCTATTTTAAAGAAGTGGAAGCAACTGTAGTAAAAAGTTACTACTTTCATAGGCTTCTGTAACATCAGGGACAAACATCATGGACCAGATACTAGGGGTACAGCCTGTTTGTCTGCTCTGAGGAGGGACAAGATTATTTAATTAAGCATCTGGTTCAAATACAATTCCTCTGCCCTTATTCTTGACAGAGAAATAATATGGTGTACACAAACCATCTCACCCATTGTGTCTTCTGAAGCTCCTTGCCTGGCATAATAAAGTATAGATGAGAGAAACTCTACTAATCTGGTCACTTCTGTTTGTGAGCTCTTGGGAACATGCAATTACAGAATCTATTTCTGGACGTTAGTTTTTTCTCAAGCAAAGAGAAACAAAGCTCTATGGAAGCTGTCCCTGACCATGGCAAAAGGATTGTAATGAAATAACCTTTAAGGTCCTTTCCAACACAAACCATTCTATGATTCTGTGAAGCTTCCCATAGTGAACTATTAGATGCAGTAGAAGTTTTATCATTTGGAAACAGCATTTCGTAAGGAAAACACCTGACCTGGGAACTACAGATGTTGAAATCATAATTAAGTTATCTGCCCAACTGGATGAAATAGAAAAGGTTTCACTACACAGATTTTACTGCAATTCATGTGTAGGAATCCAGTTTTCAGCAATATTCTGGCCTAGCTGGATGAGCACATTGACATCAGGCACAGTAAGGGCAGTATTTCTGACTTGGAACAGTGTGAAAAGGCCATTGGCTGTCAAGGCAAGCCACAAAACCCCAAGACAGTTCTGGGATATGTCAAGGAACAAACTGATTGATCTACCATTCTCAAGGCAAATGAAGGTGTAAACCAAGATCCTTAGCTCTAGTTTTGTTTTTCTAGACTGATTCACCCTGACAAAACCTGTGTCACTCTATTTCACACAGGCAATTCACTAACCCCCAACCCCCATTAAGACTGGAAGTCAACTGGCATACTTTGAACTGGCCAAATGTAATTAATGTACACCAAATTTTGCACACCTCAAGAATCCTTTCACCAGTGGAGAACTGCTGGTAAAAACATAGCTCTGGCCAAGACATAGCTGAGTCCTCAAACTAGACATGTGAGATATGACTGCTCTTTGCAATTCAAGAACAACAACAACAACAAAAACCCAAAAGGATTGAATGCTCTTGCTCTGCATAAAACCAAAAAAGTACATCACTTCCATGCTTGCAAATAAAGCTCTGCAGCTGTGAACTGAAAATCACACAGTGACGCCAGATATATCAAAGTGGGTTTTCTTTCTCAGAGAGCTGCTCATGTTTAAGAAGAATCGTAGTGCCTTCTTTATCATTACTTAGTTTGGTTAATACATATAGAATTATTTCCAATTGTTGCAGATTGATTAAATAACAGTAATGCCTTTTATGTTAATATTCTTACTTTACTTTTTATTTAACTATCATTTAAATGCAGAGTCCTTTCTGCCCTACCCTTTTAAAACAGCAAGTATAATTCTGCAGATCTTTTTTGGACAAAAGGATCTTTGTCTTAATACATGTAAGGTAGAGGGTAACTGATTACTTCTTGTATTCTTACAAGAAACAGAGAACGGGCAAGATGACCAAGGATTTATTCAACCAATAAAAAGGAGTACAAGAAAACAGTCCTCTAGAGGAGCCTTTTGAAAATGTGACATATGAATGAAATGGCTCCAACAACTCTAAACCTGACTTTTACAGTGATGATTATAGTTTTATAGTAAATAGCACTGTACGATTCTCATGAAGGCAAGTTGTACAGCAAGTGCAATATTCTTTCAGGGAAATAACTACGATTTGAAAAAATGCATAAAGTAATCTTATTTTATTAAAATCTAATAGCTAAATACCGCATGACAAACATTCATTAGCCATGAGAGAGGAGCTTTGCCTACTCCATCAATTGCCACTAGGTGGCAGGATTTCACTTAAATTGTCCAAATTGCCAACTTAACACGAATAAAACAGACTGAAAAATTTTCAACTGCATCTGAAAATGTAATACAAATAGTGCATTTGTAAAATTGAAAAAAGAAATTCCCAAAAGTGAATAAATATAACATAACAACATAACAAATAAAATAAATATGTTTTTTCTGGTTTACTGTCTGAAAGCTTTTGACATAGTAGAAGTAATTGTGTAATTAACCAGGTCTAAAGTAAACTGTGCTTATTTGGGTTAATGAATAGTTAAAATCTTTCAACAGTCCAAAGCAAAACTTTTGTCTAGAGTCTAAAATCTGGCAGTATGATGTGGGTCTGAGTATTCCAGGTAAAGTACATGTAAATGGCAATCGAATCGGGTTTCTGAAATTATTTTTCTGAATGGTTTTACTCTGCCAATATGCTTCAGTCTCTACTCTGTGTATGTTTTCCAGAAGGCAGGAAATAGGTATTTGACAGCAGAAAGTGACCAGAGCAAGACACAGGTTTTACCAGGTTAACAGACAGCAGTGTGACCAAACATATGTCTACAGAGTTCAGACCCTACACCCGTTTTTCTGAATCAACCCAAAATGTGTGACAGTTTTGCATTGTATTTCAGATGGTTGAGAGCAGATAGTAAGACTGTGTCTGTATTCATATATAACAAACACATTGAAAAAGAGGTATGGGTCCTGTAGGGATACACAGCTGACAACAGCTGTTGGCACTTCAGCATAAAAGTGAACTGAAGCTGTAGGAAAACAATATTTGTTATTTATCAGGATTATCAAATACAGTATGTGTAAAACAGAGCTTCTCACTCTGAACAGTAGCATACCTCTAGGGCTTTTCATGCCTGCTCATTTTTGTTGAAGAGCAAGTGGAAATAAATCAATAAACATACAGACTCATGGACTGAACAGGGGCATACATATTATTCTCAGCATGCAAATAAACTCATAGCTACATGCTTCAGAACTACATCAATTACTGGACAGCACCATTCTCTGGCCCATGCAAAAGCATTTTCACTAGGATAGGGCAGGGCTCCCCTTGGCTCCTTGGCATCTGGCCAATTTTCCCATTCTGCTTGGTCTTGTGGCATCTTATGCTTGCCTAAATGTAAGTGAATGCATAAGAAGATCTGTGCACATTGGTTATGTAAGTATGTATGTTGTTGTTTTTATTGTTCCCTAAATGTGTTCAGTAATAACATAATTGTGTAAGCAAGACAATTTTCTGATTAGAAAGGAAAGTAGAAATATAATTTTGTTATAACTGAGTGGTTTTGAAAAATATTTTATCACATTTCCTTTGCAGAAATATTGAGATCTGCATTATTTTGGTATGCCAGAAATAAAAACAAAAAAGAGTCCCTCTATTTTTAAAACTCCTTCAAACCCATTGCTTCAGTTATAACATCAAGCCCATAATTACGGAGATGATTAGGATAGATAGAGAAAACTGACAAAATCTTAACAATCTAATTGTTAGTAGACAAGACAGCAAGCGAAAAGAGGGGGAGAAGAGAGTGAAATTAGTAATTTAACTCAGTCAAAAACCTAAAAAAAGTATATGAGGCACCTTTTTGCTGCCAGCCTTTGGGAAGGTGTACGATTTGAGTCTTGAGATAATTCCACCTCCTGCCCAACTCTAGAAACCACAATGTCAAAGAGGAACAGTAAATGTGTCATGAAAATAGCTAAAGGTTTTTCACAAAACAAAAACACTCTAAAAGAACAAAACACTCTAAAAGAACAAAACACTCTAAAAGAACAAAACTCCCAAACTTTCTGTTGCTTCTGCCTTCAAGTACACACATATGATGCATCAGAAAAATGCAGTACAGGAAATCTTAGTATTAAATTTTATTTCATCTATATTACTGTCAAACCATCCTGAACCTGTAGACATACCATAAGGCAGTTTTTGAATTCAAATGCACCGCCCTTTGTCCAGATCTTTATTTATGGAGTATGTTTCTCCTGCCTCTGTATGTTTCTCCTGCCTCTGTCACTGAACGTTAGTCCCCCTCCCCCAGCCCCCAAACATATTTAGAAATGAGTTGATAACTTTCATGTCTGGAAATACTTCCTAATTGTAATGTATCTAACATATCAAGCAAAATTTGAAGCACACCTTGGTCAAAAAACAAACACTGTGGTTATTGAAGCAGAAAGCATGCTAGGTAATATTAATTCCAAACAAAAAGGAACAGGCTTTACATTTTACACGCACACTTATGTTCTGTATAAAGATACCTTTGAAAGATATGCAAATATATTTTACAAGAACACATTAACTTAATTAAATGTGACAAATTAGCATTTTTAGGGGTCACTGAGAGATCATACATGATGATTAAAAACTGAGATGGAGCACTTACTGTTCAAACATTTAGTCTGATGCCAAAGCTAAAACAATAATCTGAGCCACATTTTCAGTCACTTTAAACAGCCTCTGAACTTAGACACTCAGAACTTTTTAACAGCCCATTTGGACTTCTTATTTTCTGAAAAGGTAACTTTTTTAATTGCTAGGGTTGGTATATTCCCTAGTTTTCTTTTAAAATAAAATTTCTGATTTCACATTAAAAAGGTGTCTTTTGTTTCAAGACACTAAGGACAGCCATGTAGTCCCTGAGATGCTACTGGAAGAACAGAAACCTTTTTGATGCTTGACATTCTTCATAGCTGTGATACATAAAAATTCCGTATACTGCATATTCAAAAAGGTTACTGTGTCAGCTATTTTCTTTTACTTCATGAAATTTTCTTTCCATATTGGGAATAAATGAAACCTGAAGTACTACTTAGTTGCAGTTTGAAAGTAGATAAATTCTCTAAGAGGTCAAGTGCTCTGTTGCACAAGCTGAGCATGGTTCTCATTATACTTTTTCAACGAGAATATCTCCCAGCACTTGGGAAAGCAATCACCTAGTTACGATGATACTGCTTAACTCACATATTTGTATTAGACCTACAAATGCATGTTTAGATGAATACCTCATCAAGCATAGCAACTAGTTAGTTACGCTGCACTCATAAAGTTTAGGTCTATTATTACCACCTAAAAGACTGTGACTAAACAAAATACTGAGAAAGGTTAAGAGGAGAATTTGGGAAATGGCCAGAATTTGGCAGTTTCACTATAATGTCATCAGCTTGAGAACTGAAATAAAGACTCAAAGGCTCCTCTGCTGGTTTAAATATATATTGAGATGAAATTGATTGCAAAGAGAAAGAAGTAATTTACAAAATGTAAGGGGTCAAATCACCTTAAATCTAGCCATGGAGCCTCATGTGAAAGGCAAGAAACATCTCAGTCCATGCATGTTCTAGGAGAAGCAAGAACAAGCAACTCTCCATATTCTGCATGGAAAATTAGCTTCAATACAGACATTTAGCATAAAGTCCCTTCTTTTGCAGAGGAAGCATGTTAGTATGACTAAGAAGGAGATGTCCATGTTACATTAAATTTAAGCATTTTTTTACTCCAAATTTGCCCATGGAACAATAGCAAATATTAGAAAAATCTGATGTAGATTTATGTCCCTGGTGTAAATTTTACTCCAAGATCTTTTTTTTATAACCAACAGTATACAGATAATAATTGGACAATTTGCGTATCATCCAGCAGTTGCTTCTACATTTCATGCACCTTCTTAAATTCAACTTCAGATTTGGGCATTCTATTCCACTAAGGCTTTGGAATAGCACCACTGTATTTTAGGCTGCAATATATGTATATATAAATATATATATAAATTAAAAAGATATTGAAAAATTGGTCTGCATGGGAGCACCAGTATTAGACTGTTGCTTAGAACTGGCCATTATGTTTTGTTCCTCTACTTTCTCTCCTTTGCTTCTTTATTATAATCAATCCTTTCTCACAAGTCATGATCATCCCTGTTGTCTTGCTCTGAATTATCTCCTCCTGGAAAACATTCTTCCATGCAGTGCCAAAAACAGGTGAAAGTCTCTCAGTTGAGACCTTGCCAGAGTCGAACAAGCTGGAAACACATTGATGTTTCCCTTTCCTCTACCAGCATGGTGGCTGCTCATTCTTGTTCCCATCCTGATTCATCACAGGCATAACATCCTCTGAAAAGCTGTGTCTGCCCGCTCTTCTGTGATTTATATCTGACTATTAAAAGTGCAATATCTTGTACTACTTTTTTCTGAGCCTCACCCTTTTTATTTTTTACAGGACATTTCCCTAATTCATCACAATTATTTTGATACCAAATTCAAAAATTCACTATTGCAATTTACATATTTCAGCAATGATTTTCATAGATAAAAAACCCAATGCAGTATACTAAAAATGTCAGAAACTCCTAAATCTTAATTATCATAGTGTAAATCATATGAAGATAGATGGCACATCTTCCACATAAGATTCTGTTTGTATGTTGGTGATTGTATTCCTTCTCTTCAAGCTGGCGTAATTTTTGGTTTTGTGTAATCTGAATAATTGTATTTCAGGCATATAAAAAGTCTTCATGAGTCACTGCTTTTACACACAAGTATTAATTTGTGAGAACCTGGAAATATTAAGTGAAATTTTTGAGCTCCATAAGCAGTATTAGTTATTTAAAATTTTCCATTTTCTATGTTTATAGTACAAGAAAGTAATTTAGCAGGCTCATTTTTAAAAAGTCCCAAAGAAAACACAAAACTCAGATTTCAATTTTAAGAAATTCAAAATATCAAATATATTGAAAATTAAAACAATGTTTCAGTACACTCTTTGCAAAATATGCACTTTCACTTAGCTTTGGTGACTTTCTTTTTAGCTGTCATGACAAGTCTTAAGCAGCAGCAGTTAGATTTACACTTATATTGTGAATTTTTTCTGTGTATATTATGAAACATACACAGTATTACCACACTAAATATGTTTGCCCTATCTCTACAACTGCATGTATACCAGATGATACAACGTGGTCTTGTGTGCTTAAACTTCATGGACATCCTTGTAAATGGCACAGATCCAAACCTCAAGGCTGTATTTTCATATTTAATTTTTTCTAATTAAAAATATTATTAATAATAAAGAAGAAATAAATTTTAAAATATTTCTAATTTAAAAGGGACTGATTTTGGTCGCTTAATTTCCAATTCTTTATAAAGGTACCTGATGTTCAGAAGTGAAGGTATGAGAGTGGTTGTTCACAGGCCTGCTAGGAGTCAATTGTATTGAAATGGAGGTAATTGCTTATTTGAATAAATTTCTTTTCTGTAATATGGGACTGCATCAAAATAATGATCTAAATGATTAAGTTATGCAGGGGAATGACTAAAATTAACTCCCTATTTCAGATGAAATCAACTACCTTGAACAAGACAGTATTACGTGATTCTGTGGATGTATCACACCTCAGATGGGTTCTGTAGTCAATGGACTTTGAGAACTTAGGCAATTTAGTAACAGTTGGACTTGCTCACTCTTCATGGAGTGGATGAAAGAATCACCCCTAAGGCAGTGCATAAGAAATGAAACCCTTGTGCAAAGTCTGATGTTAACTGCACAGACCAAATATGAAAATAAACTGAACTTCCATTTCTGCTTCAGTCAGCAGATTCTCAAAGTGAACAGCATAAGCAATGTCGTATCTCTCCTCCTAGTGTTGCTGATACAACATTATAGAATATGACCATCAATGAGGCATCTTGCCTATGTAAAATACTGTTTTATCACATGCATGATATGTGTAAAAGAGATTCACAAAATTAAATTATGATTAGCACATCCAAAACACTGATGAAAGCAATACCATGATAGAATGTTGTTTCTTTTCAAATCACTGTTTATAACCCAAGAAAAAAAAACTCACAGATGAAATAATACCCAAGAATTAGGATTCCCAGAACAGTATGTGACTGTAATCCTCCTCAAATGAATGCTATTGCTATACCACCATGTTCACTTACCTTAGGAAGTGTTCCAGAAGAAGAATGAGTATTAAAACCAAGATTATCTGCAAAAGAATCAAACGTAAAATGATACTGAGCAAGGTGAAAAATTTGTGTAAGAACATAGAATTTTACAGAAGGGACCAACTGTGAAGTTTTTAGATCCCATTACAGCGTTTCTCTTGGACCATCTTCTTTGCTTTTGTCTCTTATATGCAGCAGACTCTGGTACTTTTGGCCACAGAGACAAAAGTAAGTGCAGAGCCTAAATGATTCAAAGGAGAATGAAAATAATGGTGGAAAAAAGCATGTAGTGATTCAAATGAATGGAAAATGTAAAAACTTCAGGGTTGGACTTGATGATCTTAGTCTCTTTTCTAACCTAAATGGTTCTATGATTATATTTTATTATTCTATAATCCTCCCACCATAGCACTGGCATCCAGTTAGAATGACAGAAGGTGGCCTTACAGAGAGAAAACCAGTTCTGGAAGAGCACAAGTTGGACATAGATCAGTCAGATCCATTTCTTTTCACTTTTCAGTCAGGGAAAGAGGGAGGTCAACGTCTCTTCAGTGTGATATGACATTAAAGAAGAAACAGGATAAAAACCAACACTGTCACCCAACACCGACACTTTCTCCCACTTCTTCTCCTCCTTTCCCACAAGTTATCAAGGAATGGCTCTCTGACCCCATTTTCTGTGTTGGGTGCAGCCAGTGCCTTGTTCTGCCCTGCTCCCCCCAACACAGGAACTCACCTGCTGGGCACATGACTCACTGCACCCATGGTGAATTCCTGCAGCAGCACTGCTGCTGTGCCTGCTTCAGCTTGGAGTAAGGACCACTGGAGCAGTGCTGGGAAGAGCACTTTGTTCATGTCTGTGGTCCAAGTAATACACACAACCACTTTGAGCAGCAAAGCACACTGCTGATCTAACAATAATTTAAACCCAGCAGTAATTTCACTTGGTAGCCCTAAGCTACAGGATATTACCCCCATCATGCACAGTCTGGCAGATATTACCTCATTTGAAAATGTGGAAAATCTGCACCCACCTATATGGGAAGTGGAAAAAATTCACACACATTTATCATAATTATCATGTCTTCTAACACATATAAAAATAATAGGAATAACTCACCATTTTCTGAGCCATGTTGTGGACAAGGAATGGTAAGAACCCTTAATAATCCATCTGGTTTGTATGAGTAATGCTCAACTAACTAGCAGAATGAGAGGGGAGGGAAAAAAAAGAAATAATGAGAGAAAAAGTTAAGAAAATATGAGGGTGGTATTAAATATATTAATTAAATATACTGTCTCTTTAGAAAAGTGTGCATATTTACAATAGCTGATCTATATTACAACAAATGACCTTGGAATACCAAAAATCTTTATTGCACATGTTATTTGCTTTATTTCTATTTAGCAGGGGTGCATGATTCTGAAGTAACCTTGTGAATAAATGTACAATGTGATGGGTCAGTATTTCCCCCCAGTTCTGCTATTAGACAGCTTTGTAACTCTGACCAAATAACTTATTTTTATGTCTCTGAGTTCCCACTCCTCCTTTTTTTTTTTTTTTTTTTTTTTTTTTAAATTTTTGGGGATAATTACAGTGCAAGAATTGCCTTAATATGCAATGCTTTCTCTGAACCTCAGAATTGCAATGGGATGTGCACAGTTAATAAATGTAGCACCAGTAGTTGTGACCATTTGTGCTCCTGGATTGTCCTCCCCACATCATCTTTTACAGGTTTGTTACTGATATTTTCCCTTTGGGTATAAAGGAGAAGGTCTGTGAGCATAAGAGTTGCAGGCATGTTCACAGTTCACAAAAACTGTAAGATAGTAGAGCTGCTTTTTAATCTCTAGTGACATCAGGAAAGAAATACAAAAACCCTAAGAATTAATATATGCAAGCAAAGATTCATATTTTAGATCTGTGACTCACTTAACTCATTTTAATAGATTTTTAAGCAGGAGGACATAAGAGATTTCTGCAGGGATTTCAGTTCCCTTAGTATTTTCAATTTACACAGTAATTTCACCAGTATTCAGTTTTAGTATCAACTATGGCATAGTCAGCTATGGACTTCTTCATTGTTTAATCTTTACCAGGATCCAGACATATTAGGGTGGTAAGCCTCAGCAGGCCATGCTTTACCAGACTTGAAGGTAGAGAATTTCAAAGCTAAAGACTGCATTATGTGTGCAACACCTTAAACCATCCTCTTTTTGCTTGCTAGAATTCTGTTGTTGCTGTCATAAATGACATTAGCAAAAGACTAAACCAAGCATATCCATTATTGAAAATGGTTACTTGCAAATGTGAATGGATTGTTATTCTAGAGAATGTTCACCTAATAATATAATTAATAAAAATCACAGTTTTGAACTCAGCCAGGCTGCAACATCACATTTAAAAATTATTAAACTCTCTACACTCACATAGCTTTCTATATCAACATATATTTTCTTCATATACAGAAACCACACAATGTTGGAAACATTTGACAAATAACTTGCCAAAACATGTTGGTTTTAGCCAAAGACTATTGTCACAGGGCAAAATAAAACAACGTTGGTCAGTTGGTCAGTTATATAGAAATGCAATGACAGATATCCACGTGACATAAATTTAACAGACCTGCCACAAGGTGTCAAATCTTTTTCCATCTGGTATGGAGAGTTTTCCTGTCTTATCTCTGTCAATACGATAGTGCAGTACTTTTCCATCATTCAGTAGGCACAGGGCATAGGAACCATTGCTATCCCTTTCTCGGATACTGTAGAAATAAGAAAGACTTTCAGGATTTACCAGGAATGAACATTCTTTTCTATTTACCCTTTCCTTAAAGCTTCTGAATTAAAACCAAAACAAAATCAGCACTGCAACCTCTGAAAACATTTTGTTAAGCTTTTCATTTATTTCTTAGTGTAATTAACTTTCAGGTTAATTGACTAAAGTTTCTCTTTTTTTTTCTTCCAAAAAGGAAAGGCAACAGATGAAAACAAAAAATCAATTATGTAAGGCACTCTAAGGCAGCTACAGAACACTGTACACTGCATAAAGCACTCTTGGGGCAAATATGCATTTAAAAGGTTTTGCAGTACTGGCTCGCCTCTCTTGTATCTTTTATTTTGAAATAAAGAGATGACAGTAAGAATTGAAGATAAAATATTAAAAGAACGTAATGTGAAAAGGCAAAATTTTTGTGTTTGAAATAGCTTGCTGTGTGGCTGGGAATTTAAAGAAAATAATATATTTCTGTAATCATTAATTCTTATTATTTCAGGAAAGACATTAATGTTTTGTTGCAGATTTTACATAAAATTCATATGAAACTTAACATGGTATTGAAGTGTACATATCTCATCTAAACTTCATCATGGAGAGACTGCCAAATGTAATAGAAAAACTTTGTCTAAAATCCATAGGTAGGATGATCTCCTCCTTCCAGGAGACCTATGAGTGCCCTCTGAGATGCCTATAAAGCATGACAGAGTTGTTATGTGTGTACTCGGGGCTAGCTGACACTGAGACCAGCATATTCTTACTACTGGATGCAGAATAGATGGGAATCTGTTACTACCTCCAACATAGTTGGTGCAACATTTCTGAGTTTGGAAAGAAGGCTTTTTCTTTCAGTCAGGCTTCCATGCTGACTGACAGCTGACAATGTGACAGCACTAGAGTTAGAATAAAACTGACTTTTTTTTTTTTTTTTAATGAAAAGCTTAGATTCTGGAGCACTAAAACATTTCTTGTTCTGGTGTGCACAGAAATCTACTTTCTCTCCCTTGAATTTTTGAGCAGCCTTGAAAAGAATTATAGCAGTAAATACTCACTAAGGTGTTAAGAATCTTTGCTGGTTCAACACTGGTACTTCCTGTTATATCTCAGGAGATTGCAGAGGCAAGTATTAAAGTATTCTCCTCAGCTGACTCTCTCAAGGTTGAAGTAAAAGTGTATTTTGCCTGAATTACTTATGTAGCTTTTTCCTTCAAACAGAATGATTCTTGTTGCCTAAGATGTGAATAGGACACTGGCTAAAAGAAAAGGGAAGTAGGGTCAGTTTTTTTTTCCTGACACCAAAGTAACTTGTGTAAGTCTCTAAAGCAAATTGAAACACATTGTGGTTTCTTCATGGCATATAGGTGTTTTCTCAGCATGCTGATTTCCTGCTCTGACTGACCAGTGAAAAGCAACAGGCTCTGCTACAATGAAGAGTGACTTTTACTTAGTCTTCCTCTGACCTGCTCAAAGCAAATAAAGCTTAGAAAAATATTTTCAGAATAGAGGGCATTGTTTCTAAAACACAAACAAATGGCATTTCATTGTAATCAGGCTTCTGTTGAGAATAGCACAAATAAGATTTTAAAAATGCAATGGATTGTTTCTCAGTAACAAATATCCTTCATCTTTCACAGGAAGAAATGGAGGCTTCAATACAATTCAGTTCTACTGAAAGTGGTTCTCATTTTGAAGACTTGTTACTCTCAGGAGAGGCACTGCAAACATTTCTTGAGAGCACAGGCACCCATGGGAGGGGAGAGCCCTGATTTCTGAAGACTATGGCACAGACCCAAGAAGCTCTTTCACTCTTCAGTGCAGGACTGGGGGTGGAGTTCAGGTTTATAGGGTTGTAATTGCATTTCAGAGGTTTTCCTTCCCCTAACCAAACAGCTACACAACTCTGGAGCCACCTGCAGCTTACAGCCATGTTAACTTCTGTCAGACAGCTCCATCACTGCACATCCTGAAAACACCTCCATTCCAACACATGGTCAGGGTCCACGGGACCCTTTCTCCCTTAGGGTTATGGAGCAGCTGGGTTTTAAACGGTAGTCAGTCAACTCCAGCACAACCTAGATCCCTACAAAAGATAAAATCAAGAGGTACACAACCTGGATCCCCACAAAACATGAAACCAGAAGATACTACCATTTTTCTAAATACGTCTGAAAGGCAGAAGTGTCAAGTGCATTGAATTGACAGCTTAAGTCTTAGTTTTGGCAAACTGAACCCTTACTGTGTGACATGGATTGCCCCAAGCCACATTTCACAATTTCACTTTGGTTTTGCAGACTGTGATAATAGCTGTCTAGATTAGGCTAAGCCTCCAGAACTGCAGCTGGGTAACAGTATCCCGTTCTATGTCAACAGCTGCTGTAAAAAATAGAATAAAAGGCAAATGCTATTCAAACTTAAAGGTTGTAACCTGAAACCTCATGGAACGGACAGAAAAGTTTCACATCTTGATGGTACTGCCTGCATTACCCAGGGCCTTCACTTTAGGTCTGGGAGCTCTCCTCATATATGGAACTTTCCTTGTATGGAAAGTAACAAATTCCGGAATGTTAATTAAAAAAAAAAAAATCAAAACTCCAAATGCACTCTCTGCTTTAAAGGGCTCTGAAATGAAACACAATATTAACTGTTCTTCAATAAAAACTGCTAAATAAAAAGGCCTTCATTGAAAAATTTTGGCAAGGAAGGAAGCTAGCAGTGAGGTATCACCTCGTCTTCCATTTCATGCTATTGCAGAGAATTGCAAATGTCCAGAAAGAAAAACATAAAGACAATAAACACCTGTAAATAAACAAGTGTTGTTTCATCCACTGAATTCATCAGAACTATGAACAACTTCACTGAGAACAGATTTGAGTACATAGCCACAAAGCTATATTAGAGAAGTGCCAAGGTATCTAGATTTTTTTGTGACATACATTTTTAAAACAGCAGAATAAGGAATGTAGAAATTAAAACTGTTACCTGATGCAATGCAGAGAATATTTAGGTATTGATTTTATACTTCATGCAATGTGTGTTTGAGTATTTTTTGTGGTTTTGGGAATGTAACCTAGACAGCAACCAATAACAATTTGGAGTATTATTACATTCCGTGTAAATAGCTATCCATTCTTTCCTTTGGTATTTTCATTTCGAAGCAAAAAGAACAATGTCCCAATTTTTTCTGTTTCCATCTGAAAACCCAAATGATCCCTCTCTTTCTAAAGAAAAATATCCCTGAGGGTCAAAGAAATAAATTGCTACCACAATATGCCTCATTGACCGTGTAAAAAAACAGAATTCACAGCATTCTGCAGTGGAGAATTATGAAGAAAATAAACAAGCAAAATGCTTGCTTTAGGAATGGTGTGAAATTATTCTTGCTTCTGAATCCAAAGGCATACTAAAGTTTATTCTTGGCATTGCTTTGCCTTCTCAGCAATTACAGCTTTGTTGATGCCAGAGATATTGACATTCCCCACTGCTGATGGAGCTCCAGCCATTCCCTGTTTGTCTTGCTCTCTCTCTCCATGGCCATCTCTCTGGTAATGCTATTAACAACATGGGTACTCATTATCACTTCAAAGATCTGCTGCACATTGCATATGTTCCAAGTTTGCGGGTAATAAGAAATGAACTTGGCGCCATCTGTAAAAGAATTACATAAAGGGCAAAGTGGATTGACTGCTGTCTTCATTTGCATCATTTCTTCTCCCCTGTTCGCTAACACATTCAAAGCTGTTTCAGAAATGTCAGAACGCTACAGAATTTAGGAGATATCTCAGCTTCACACTATTGCTATCTACAATGGATCCTAAAAATTCATCTCCTGGTGAGTCTGCTGCACAGTTACAAAATAATTTTGTGAGGATTGCATCAAATTAGTCTATTTAGTTGACTTCACCATGGCAGCAAAATACATCATGCTCCACGAAACCCCTAATAAACAGCTCTGCAGTAAAACTGCACCTGAAATAGGAGACCTTAGTACAGCTGTCTCAGCTAGGTCACAGCTTTTCTTCACACCTTAGACCCACTCTGCGGCTGAAGCACCCAGTGCAGAACCTGTCTTGAGAGGCCACAGCTCTGCTGCAGTGGTCTGCAAGTGGCACCCAACATGTACCTAACTGAAGATCAGTAAAGAGCTCTCCCAAAGAGTCATGCGCATCATCCAGGCTGCTGTGGAGAGGAAGACAGCACCTCCAGAAACACAGTTCAATGTCTGTGTATTATCATTTATCTTGAAAAGCTTTTATGGTCTTTTATAGCTCGTCTAAGCCTAGCAACTCCTTGGCACTTTCAAGAGGAATTTCATCATTAATTAATGTCCCCGAATGAGGGTCACATTTAATAGGATTGTTTTCATCTTCTATGATGTCAACAATGTCCAGTCCCTTTTATAGATAGAAAGTTAATACTAATAGAATTATCTTAAGAATTCTCTATATGGTCAGAAAAATGACCTAGCTCAGTATGCAGTCTGGTAGCAGCAAACTCCTAGAAGAAGGCAGCAATATTAGTGTAAATATATACTGCTACATATCCCAGAAACAAAAATCTTTGGTCAGACAAAAGACAATAAAACTGTTACAGACAACTGCACTTCAAAGCTGATTATTTCGAAATGTTGTTACTAGTACTAAGTATTGTGACACATAAGAGACAGTTTAGTTTCTAGTTGTCATGGAATGCCATTATATGGCATATTACTGTGGCTCATTATAATAGTCTAAATCAGATTTGTCCTCTTTAATATTCTCATTACTTACTGAAGACACTCATATGACACCAAAATAGTTTTCTACTTTCGTTTTACACAATTGTTCATATTTTATGTGAACTACATACAGCCATGAATACAGGTAAAAAGTTTATATAGACTAAACTGCTAATTTGCAATGCCTTCACTCACAATTTCCCTAATACTGAATTTTTAAGTTTACCAGTATTTCTGAATATTCTTTATTCTCCTCCAACTCCATAACTCCTGGTTTTGAACGCATATGCAAGATCACATGCTTGTATAACTTATGTGTTCATTACTGATTTCAAGATATGCCAACCCGTGCCACATACCAGAGGCCTTTCTTATGTGAAACTGCAGAGGAAACTAACTCTTCTGCTGTTTGCTTTAAGTGAAGTTATAATTTATTTTTCAACTCTTCCACATATGCATGCATGAACTCACATAGATATGAACAATATTATAAATATTTAATGATACATTATTAATAAAATACTATTGCAATATTAATAAAAGTATTATCAATATTAACAGTTTAATCTATGATCAATGTTCCCTACCAGACAAAATGTAATAAACCCCAGAAGTTTGGTCAAGAACCATCACCCAATATAGAATGTAAAAGTGTTAGTGTAGTTAAGTGGGGATTCAGACATAAAGTTCTCTATTTTCAGTTTCTTTTCAGATAATTTTAGAAATATTTTACTGCTGTTCCACTGCTATTTTTTTCCCCCCAAAGTTTGTGCCTAGAGTGGCAATCTTACATAAACATTCTTCACAGAAGAGGTAGAAAATACTTCCCATTTCATGTCATGGTTTCTGTATTTGGTTTTGAAAACAAACTCTAGCATCCACATACATACTTTACTGACTTTTAAGCCATGAAAAAAACTTTTAATAGATCTTTGAAAACTCCTGGTAAAACATCCGCATTTAGCTCAGAATTTTTCCTTGGATGCATTGTAATGTTATTTTTATGGCACTACTCATGATATTTTGAACTGCAGTCAGGAATCTTTTCTACTATTTAAATATTTAAACCATTAAAAATAATTATAGATTCGATAATCTTGTATTGCTGCAGAGCAATGCTAAAGAAATCTACATGTTAGTTGTATTATTACACAGACTGCTGTACTGGATTTTGCTTTAAGGTAGATATGTCAGATGGATAGCAAATTTCTAGTGTAATGAAGTTTTGGAGACTCTTGTTAAAAATATTTATTTTTATATAATATATAAAATATTATATCCTTCTAAGATTTATTATTTTCTCCATAATAAACAATTTGATTTTTGTCACATACAAGTATTCACTCATGGACTTGTTAAATAACCTCAGGTTTACCTAATCTCTTAAAAAATTTAGCTCCTCTCTTTGTTCCCATGTTCCAACTCCTACAACAAGCAAATATCTCTTAGACTTACATGTTTGAAAGTTTTACTTTTCAGTCAGCTACTGGGCTTAATTATCTTGACCAATGTTAGAAAAACACTAACTCACAGTCACAACTTCAAAGCCTTCAATCCACAGATGTACAGAATTTTCTGGCAAGTACTGCTGCTGGGTAAGTAAAACTGTGATGTCTGTGCCTGAAATATAAAACAATGCACCACACTCACACTCAACAGTTTTGCTGCTTCTGCTTTGGTTAGCCAGAAATGAGTGGTTATTTCTCAACACCTGCTGAGCAAACCTATGTTAGGCAACCCACTGCTGAAAGCAATAAACGCCTCTAAATTAGACAGTTCTTTTGCTATTTGTGATGAGCCTCTAAGTGTTTGGGTCTGAGAGTTAGAATGGCTCAGCAATGTAGAATAACTGATTTCAACACAAATGAACACCACATTATTTCTCTTGCTGCACTGGCTACTGAACTATGGGATACGTTAAGTTCTCTCCCTGTGTCTTCCCTGAGACCATAGGAGCAAATGGCAGCTGAGTGGCCACTGCATTCTAAAATGGCCAGATAGGAAGTTTGTGCAAGAAAAAATAATACATCAGAGAGCATCCTACAGATGCAGAAGTAATCAGTCTTGTCCTTGATAACAGATATCCAAGATCAACACACTAGCAATTCATATTATTTAAGCTCCAATGGCAGTTCTCGTGGTTTAAACAGAGCCTTAAAATTAGCATTTTCTCCTCTATGAGCTTCTCCTCCCAGTGTGAAAGTAGCCACCCAAGTTCCATCAAAACTATGTAAATATGGATCCATTGACATATCCAGTCTCATGGGAGAAGGTCTGAATGCTCCCCCACAACTGACTGAACATGTCACTGCAAAGAGTATCAAAAATGCCTCCTAGGCCATCTTTAAGGAACATAGGAAAATGCTGGGAACATATTTCCAGTCAAAGCAGTAGGACTGCTTATAGAAGATTAAAAAGAGACTAGTGTTTATAATAGAGGCTGAAAATGTCAAGTCTATTAGAAAATTTCACTCCCTTACTCCAAAACCTATCCCTCTTGTTAATAAATGCTAGCTAGTGGATTCTTTTCTTTGAAGAAAAACTAGATTCCTTCCCTGTGCGCCCCCCCCCACCCCCAAAGAGAAGTACTTTGGCCACAGAGGAACCAATATGTGCCTGAGGGAAACTGGAAAAGCTGCCAGTTTTAATACATGATCAACATCATGACTCAGATGATACAAAGTTGGTTTGATAAGGTGTTGAAACGGAAAGCAAAAAAGCAATATATTTTTAGGTATAAAATTGTCATTAAAAGAAAGGATTGCTTTTTGTTTCAAGTACTGGACCTTCTGTCTAAAAAGTAGGACAAGAAACTAGCAAAATCACAGGGCAAGAAAAAGGAGAGGTTGTGTGGTGATGTTGGGCTGGTAATTAGTAACAGCAGCTATGTTCATCAAATCCTCTGAACTCCTATTCAGCAGAAAGATATACATCTGGCTCCACAAATTTTTTTAACTTTTGTAACAGGTTTTTTTTTTTTTACTACAAGTATGGCAAAATCTGTGACAAGCTTATTACAATGTTTTGTTACACATGGCAGCCGAAGCAACTGAGTAACACCCCTCTGGATGTGGTCCCCACCCATAGGGAATACCAGGCTGAAAACAGGCATGCATGGCTACTTGGGTGAGACTGGCTATGAAACACAAAAAACTCAACTACTGAGGAAAGAGAGTTCAAGAAATGAGATGTCACTACAGTCCAAGCATTTGTGGTTAAGACCTCATAGGAATTCACTCTACTGGGAATTGGATTTAAAGGAGTTGCTGGTTCCTGTCTACTAAACTGAAACAATGGAAATATGCAAGGGTTGCACCCACATTAGCAATTAGTATGGCATAATTACAGAGAAACAGTAAAGTGAAAGAATTGGTACTAAAGAACCATATCCTTCCTGCACTTAATTGTGGTGTTTCATTTTGGACTACCTCTAAAAAAAGCCAAAGGCTGAGTGCTAATGAAAACTACATAGGTAGGTGATGAAATTTCCCTCAAAAATTATACAGTTCCAAGTGATCCTTACGTGGCTAGAGTTTTAGGCCAATTTTTCAAATTTTTTATAATGATATAAATACTTTCTGGGTGGGGGTGGGAGTGACAAAAGACAGCTCTGTTAAAACACTGGTATTTTTCAAATGAGGACTCTCCAAACAAACCCCTGGCTCTAGTCCCTGATGGCTGTCAGTCACTATCCTAATGCCACATTTGTGCTCAGAAAACAAAAGATCATCAGGCTCGGTAAATGCAGAGGGTGAGCACCAGACACAAAATAGTGCTGTCAAGGTAGAAATGGTCATTTTATTGCTTAACTACAAAACACAGCACTACCACTGTCCCTGGGAGACGTGACAGATACAGATCCCAACAGCTGCTAACATAGGGAGTTTGTCTCTAATTGTACCAGTTTAATAAGCCTGTGTATTGGGTGCAGGTGGTCAGGCTTTGACAGTGGGGCTGCAAAGGCCAGGGGTTGCCCTGGGCTGGTCACAACAGGTGCCAGCAGGTCCTAGTGGACACCCCTGCAGATGTTTCAGGCTTTTGTTATAGTTTTCCATCTTTAGTTAAGTGAGGGACTTGAGGGTAGGAAGCATCATGTCATGTAAATGATGCTGAACTGGGTGCCCTCACTGTGGATGAACCATGCTTTAGGGCACAGTCTCATTTGAGATTTATTCAAAAGAGCTGTACAGTAATACTGGAGGCAAACAACAATACCACAGAAAAAGAAACTCACAGAAATTTTCCATTGTTTCTTGACCCAATGAGGATACGGTGTTCTGACTCCTCCCGAGAGATCCTCCCATGGAACCATGGCATCTTCTCATGGGCTGTAGTGGCAATCAGCTTCTCCAGCTGAGGCTTCTGACTAATGATAGCTTGTTCAAGAGCCTGCCCCTACAGAACAGTAAAAACATGGTGAAACAGTTAAACTATCTTCTGCAATAAAAGGATGACAGGTAGACTCTCAGTCTTTTGGGACTGCTTTTGGGACATCCAAAATCTGCACATATTTGTTGTGTGTGAAGGCCTGGTTGCTATAAAGATTTTAAAACAGAAACTAACATATCACAAAACTAGGGTTCTCCCTCTACCTCTGAGAAAAAGAAGAAAAATTAACCAGTAAATAAAACCACTGATATATTAGTATTTAAGCTTAAAAAAAGTCATATTGTTACGGTAATGAGACATGGCTAAATGAAGTTAGGGTTAGTCTGAGCTTTCAAACATACCTCCAAATTACATATCCTATGGCAGTGTACTAAAATAAATGGAATGTGCTTTGCACTGTTGCAGCATGTCTATGTCAAAGACATCAATGCAAATTTTCCCAGACAGAACAGTCCCCATTTTAGAGTGAATTATTCAGAGTAATATTAACTTAGATATTTCTAACCCTGTCTACAACCTACCACTTCTAAATTGGGCTCAGAATCTGAGGGCAACCCTCACTAGTTTCACCAGCATTTAACCAGAGCTCGTCAACTTCCCTCTACGTTGAGCTCAGACTCATCAGAAAAGACACTGTGAATCTCAGCAGTTATAGAAAATGTTGTGTAAGTTTCAGGTTTTCCCAGCTGGGGGTTGCTCCATATATTTTACAGAGCAGAATTCATAGGGTTACCTGCTAGCAGCAAAAGAGATTAGGAACCTTGAGTATCTTCATGAGTTCATAAAGGTAACTCATGACATCGCAAGGTGAAATAATACTCTTTTTGCAGCCTCCTACACTAGTGTTTCCATGTTAAGAATGGCTTCTTCATAGTCATTCCCAGGAAAAAATCCAACATCTGTTCCTCCACATGGAAAATTCCTGCTTGACCCCTGCAGCACTGAAGATGCAGTGCTCTGGACTGTAGAAACTGTTCTCTTTCTGGAACAATTTCTGTTTTGGACATAAATTAGCATCACAGAAACAAGGCCAACTAAGAGAGTAAGATGTACAACAAGTCATTATGTCACCATGCCTGCCTGCCTAACAATCCATAACAAATCAGAATTAAAAGCAATGAGACAAACCACTTCTGTATATTGTTCATTACAGGTATTAATTTCTGGTCAAAATCTGATGGCATATATTAGTGCAGAGATAGATAAGATTATGCTAGACCAGGACATTGTAGAAATTCTAAGGGCTTAAATTTCAGGAAAACTACACTTTTTATCATGAAGTTACTGCATGTACTGGGGAGAAAAACCCCTTACTGTTAAATCTCAAACAGCTGTGATTTCATTGTGAAAAAATACTACCTAGCAGCAGCAACAGCTGGAAACAAACACTGAAACCTTTTTTTCTCCTAGCTCAAAGATTACTTCATGGCAAGATCAGTCTGGTTTTACCTGCAAATTCCAAGTCTGCTTGACATACTCTCTGATGAGGTTCTCTTTCAAATCTTCGAAGGGTCCTGTTTTGGGTTCGACACCTGGCGGCCGGTTGAAAGGTTTTCTCAGTAGACAGATAAGGCCATCCGCTTCCCCGGAGTGATAGTTAATGAGTTCAGCAGGACTGGCATGCGACCTGCCTCCTGCAATAGCATAGGAACCACTCAGCTCCCTCTCAATTGTATAGTGGTGAACCTTCCTTCCATGGGCCAAGGATAGGGCAAAGCCCCCCAGGTAATTCCGGCTTTGGCGGAGCAAGTACAGTCCATCATTTGCTCCTCCCTGCATCAGATACTCCTCGGCTTCTTCACGTGTGATATTACCGAAGAAGTATGGCAAATGGTTAGCAGGGTTTGATGTGTTGGAAGCCATGGTTTTTTCTTTTCCAAGCAACAAACCTAGAATACTGTACCTGAAAATACAAAGACAGAGACATGAATGTCAGTAGAAAAAAGAGGATAAACCAGTAAGATGGCAGTTCACCTCTAGTATGTTTGCAGAATCACAGAATGATTTAAACTGGCATAGACCTCTAAAATCATCGAGTCCAAACTTGAACCAATCACCACCTTGTCAGCAAGACCACAGCACTGAGTGCTCTGTCCACTTGTTTTTTGGACACCTCCAGGGATGGTGACTCCATCACCTCCCTCAGCACAGGATTCCAATGTTTAATAACCCCTTCTGTGAAGAAATTCACCCAATGTCCAACCTGAAAATGTCCAGGGGGCATAGCTTGAGGTAATTTTACTAAAACCTTTGTTGGTGATATATATGTTGACAATTAAAAAAATTATTTTAAAGTGAAGATCCCATTTTAAATTTTATCTTGTTAGAAGTTGTTTGTCTAAATCCCATGAGCTCTCTTTTCCTGTTTCCCAGCGCCTTGGCTAGAAGTGGACAAAGTGATCAGAAGTTCAGTTTCTCCTTATATAGTTGTGAAGCACATAGGAGTTAAAGTATGAGCCCTTCACAATAAAATGAAGCATCATTTCAGGGAAGTCATGCAGCAATCTATGGAATCAGCATAAAACGGTTCAGGCTATAGGGAACAGTGTGCAACTGAGTTACATGAAGAGAAGTGCAGAAGACTTTATGGATAACTATGTAAAAAGTGAGGGTCCATAATGCAAAGGTGTAACTGAGGAATGGGAGTCTCAATGTAGGACCTTTTAGCACACAGCACTTCAGACTGACACCTTCCCTGGCAGTCCTGAAGCAGGCAGAGCTGTTTGTGCCTACTGCTTAATTCATATTTGATCCATCAGTGCTGACTTGCTGTCTCTTGTTCTCATATCAAAAAACAGTAGAGAAATATCTGTGTTATGCTGTGAATACGTAAAGGGTTGATGTGGCAAAGGGAAGAGGTAGAGGAGTCAAAACAACAAGGCTCACACAGTATAGAAAACTAGATAGGGCACAGTCATGTCAAACCACATGCTGTGCAGATCTTCCGGTCTTCTCCCACCATCCTAAATAAGGGAGACCTCAAAGTTGCAAAGATATTGCACCTATAAAACAGAGCTTTGTGCAGCATATTATTTATTACTCTTGTGATCTGCAACTAAAAGTTGGTGTAAGTTCCCATACCAATCTAGTAACATAACTTTTGCTTGGTAATTGCAACAAAGAAAAGTTATAACCAAAGACACAGAAGGCAGTCCTTAGTCAGTCACCACCCAACATTTATTCTGTATGCAAAATGACCATTCTGACTGTACCATACAAAGCTTTCTTCAAATGGAATAGATTCATTCAGTAATTTAATGCAGGGCCAGAGGACTGCAGTCAATAATACAACGCCCATTTGGAGGCCAGTTAATAGTATTGTAACCCAGGGTCAGGACTGGGGTAAATGTTATTTCATTGAGGTGGTGGAGAGCGGGGAGAGCACAGCCCCAGCAAATTCACAAATGATACAAAACAGCACAGTGGTTAAACATCACAGGGCTGTGATACAATTCAAAGGAACCTGAAACGGCTAAGGAATTCAAATGAAAGTAATTTAATGAAGCTCAACAAAGGGGAACATCCGCTGGAGCAGACTTTGCCCCTTTTGGAGCATCTGCCTTCCTGGCTACGGCAGTGTCTCACACCCTTATGATGTCACCATGGAAGGAAGGTCTGTGACCAGGATGTTTTCCAGCAGGGTCTGTCTGTCCACAGTTTATCCAGGGCCCCTGTAGGTGCACACACAAGGCATGCAGGCTCCATCAGAACTCTTGGCTTGCTCTGCCAGCTTTGGCATAGGGGACAGCAGCAGGCCTGGGCACTGCATAAGCGCAGCCCCTGCTGGTGCTTCCCTTCCCCTCCCCAGCTGCACAGTCCTGCGGGTTTCACAGGAGCCTGTCCTGGGACAGTGCATTGATAGAAGGGAACACACTCAGAAAATTCCTCTTTCTTCCCTAGCCACCTCCCCCAAGTACACTGTACTAAGCTGGTGGTGACTGGGGAAGGGTATGGGGGCTTAGGGTTATAACTATACAAGTTCCTCTCCTAAGCCCTCCTGACATCTTGCCAGAGCCTGTCACGTGCAACATATATCTCAGCCTGAGCACTTGGGAGATGTAGAGGAGATCAGGGCCTTCCTCCTATTCTCCATCCCTGCCATCTCTCCCTGCCCTCCAGTGGGGTGCAGAGATAGGGGCACAGACCAGCCGAGCCCCACATCTCACTGCCCTGTCCCAGGGCTCAGGTGCTGCTTTCAAGCCTTCAAGGAGAGCCACCAGGAGGCTCTTTCACCATCTCCCCTCTCCCACAGCCTTCTGATGCCTCCCTGACTTTTCTACTCCTAACAAAAAACAAGTCCCATCACTTTGTATGTCTGTCTTGGCAGGACATGGCATCGGGCACCTAAGAAGGCACAGGGGAGAACAACTCTGCTGCAAGGGACAGTGGCATGGGGAAGACATCCCAAGCAGGGCTGGAGTCAGTCTCTTCCTACACCTGAGATGATGAGAGGAAAAGGCCTCCTGTAGTACTGAGGAGGCTTAAATTGAATACCAGCAAATATTTCTTCACTGAGTAAGTTATCAACAGGTGCCCAGGGAAGTGCTTAAATCACCATCCCTGAAGGGATTTAAAGACCTACAGAATGGTGGTTAGGGACATGGTTTTGTAGTGGATTGAGTAGTGATAGGTTTACAGTTGGACTTGATAATCTTAAGGACCTTTTCCAACCTACATATTCCTAGACTCTTTGATTCAATTATTCTGAAAGTCATTACAAATAAGGATGTTTTGAATGTTCTAGTTCCTGTTTCCTTCACTTGTGCTTACTTGCTTCCTTCACACATCCCCATCTAATGTTTTTTTTACTCCACTATGCACCACACATACTGGTGGTTAGGAGACAAATATACATCATCCAACTTCTACCAAAATGGTCCTGGAAGGCAGGTTCCAAGTCTTCAATATTACTTTCAGGAAAGATGGAAGAAAACAGATTTACTACTAGGTTTTTAGTGAGGAAAGAATTTGGATGGATGACTGATTGACACTGGCTCTTCACCAGCAATGTACAACTTGGAGAAAAGGAAGAAATAATCCCATAAAGTGTCTCATGCCAAGAATGGTACTGCACTGCAGTGCCTGCTCAGAACATCTCAGTAATACATACTGAACAAATATCAAACAGAAAAGTATCACCATACTCTTCATCTGTAGAAATTTATTCTAATGAATGTATTTCATTAAAGTTGCCATACTTCTAGTTTCAGACTTAAAAAAGATAAAGAACTTTAGAATGAAAATAACACCTAATAAGATAAAAGTAAGGTGGGGGACAGGGTTAGAGGGGGTAAACACATCACCCCTGACTACAAAAACCTTTATGGCTACTGAAATTTAAATTCACTTTGACTAGGATATGTTTCAGATCAGGCTACTCTCGAGTATTGTTTTGTCTCATATTAATCTCGCTATTTTCTACACAATCTTCAGGATGATTTGCCCAGGAAAAAAAAGTTCTTAAAAGGCAGAGGGAGCCTGGGGGGAAATCCACTGGTTGTAATTTAGATGAAATGTCAGTGATGGCACTCGTGAGGGACTGTCTCTTAAATCTTCAGAATGAGAAGGCCTGCTATATAACAAGTTTCTAAAATATGAAGAATATTCCTCAGTTATAAAAAGAACAGCAGCGGGATTCTTATGATCTCTAATATTTCACAAATTATTTATCTATATCTGTTTCAGAAAACAATGGCCTGATTTACTGTCACAAAATAGGTTACTGTTGGTAGATTTCAGGCCAGGTTTCTCTACCCCACTTTCTAATATGTGAAGAATATTTAATGTTTAACAATGGTAGGAAATGTTTGGACTGATGCACCACCTGCTGGGCATGGATGGAGGCAAATAATCACAAAAACCCTCTAGATAATGATTAAAAACTAATTTAAAATTTTGGAAGACTGTCTGAATTTGGGATGGCTGTTCTCTTTGTTTGGAATTTCAAAATCTTGCCTTCCTTTTGGGAGTGTAATACCCTTCTAGGATCAGTAATGGAATAGAAGAAAATGCTTGAATTCAGTTTCCTCCTCCTTTAAGTTTTTCCAGGTGCACAAACAGTGCAGTGTTTTTCGAGCCAGTGTGGTTGCAAACGTGAAGCTGTAACAAGGAGATCAGCCCCCTTACAGCTGAGTGTCAGGCTTTACCCTTACAAGTGCTGAAGGAAGTGTGGCTGGCTATCCAAGAGAGAAGCTTGAGCATAACAGCCATAGAGGGGCTTAAGTGCAACTCTCCCCTTAGTCACTAAATGTGACTTTTAATGAAGCTACAAATGCATGCAAATATCAGGCTTATCCTACGTGAAAGAAAAAGTATTGCACAAACCCATAGGGAAATTAGGTACTCACTTCCCCCCAGGCAGCTTCCTCATCAACTCTGCAGGGTACTCCTGACATAGCACAAGGGTTTAGTACCTCACACATTTTATGCATACTAGGAAGCAAAACATTCTCTCAAAACAGATGAACAAAACTAATGAAAACTCACTTGGAAGGTGTTAGAAAAAATCTGTGCTAACCATACTGCTACACTTAGCTTAATTCTATTTCATCTCATATTTAGACAAGGATAAAAGGAGAATAATTGCTATATTGAAAAGTTTGCCTAGCAAAGAGTAATAATATTGTCAAGGTACTGTTCTCCATTCTAACATTAAAAAAAATACAAATAGGAATATGAATCTTTCTAAGAAGACCAACAGTAGTGTGGTGGGAGACTTAGGGATTTCTGATTTTTAAGTTTACTTCTTCATGGGTAAGATGAGGAAAATGTGACAGAAGACCAAAAGCTGTGGAGCAGTGAAGTAAGCGTTACAAAAAAATGTTCCTTATTTGAGCAGTAATTTTTTTACCTTTTCTTGTTTTTCAAGGTAGTATTCTGTGATCAGGGTATGAAAATAAAGAAGTAATGTTTAAAGCAAATGTCTCACATGCACA
Source organism: Agelaius tricolor (assembly GCF_023055355.1). NCBI lineage: Eukaryota > Metazoa > Chordata > Aves > Passeriformes > Icteridae > Agelaius > Agelaius tricolor. Next base: position 16,959,368 of record NW_027269264.1, read on the forward strand.
CATACCTACAAGGCACAACAGACAGTGCTGAATGATGAAAATATGCTTACTGAAACAGTTTCGTCTAGAACAGGGAGATATTTCAAGCACCCACAGAACTTCAACAGTTCTCTAATTATACACAGGAAAACATTAATAATAAAAGAATAATATGAATGTGTATTTTTCTGAAGCTCTTATTTAATTAGGATTCTTGGAATCAAGATGTGTGCCTCTGAGAAAAGCAGGATAAGTATTTTTAAGATTCTTCTCCACATTTTGAACTTACGTAACACACATGAAAGCTGAAAGAAATTCAGTATGCATAGAATTATAAATACATTTTTTATGGTGACTTGATATAATATACTAAATATTTTGGTAGTTTCAGGGTTTAAGAAGAACCTTAAAGGTATATTCTGATTTGATGTACACTTGGAAATAATTAACACTGAAGTATTACAAATTCATTGCTACTACCTCACTTTTAAGCAAACTAAATTTGAAGAAGTTTAACAAAGAAAATGGATTTCTCATTTTTGCACCTTTAAAATCATCTTCCAGTGTGTGTAGGCAGCTGAACAGTGGTCTTAATTTGATCATCAGATTACCTCTAAATTCCTCCTTTAGCTTTTTGTATAAACATGAAGATCTAATTTCTATCCACACTTTCAGAGAAGGGTTTTTATGAGCAAATTATGCAGAAACAAAGGAAGAACACAGCAAGTGCCTAAAAGGAAGTCATCAGGGCAGGAAATGCAGCAGAATATAATTTTATCAAGTAATTCAAACAAACTAGAGTTTGCTCAGGACACTAGAGTGAACTTACTGACCTACTGAAAAACATTTGAAATCCTGAGTAATTCAACTGGTAATACTGGTGATTTTGCAACTTTTGTAGACAACTTCAAACAATGTCCCATTCATCACACTGAAGGGGATGTACTGTAGTACTGCCTGAGAGGGAAAAGTGACACTTGGATATCTTTGAGTTGCTGACCTTCCTCAGGGAAGCGCCCTTGCTTAGTACTGATGCTCAGGGCACTGTGTCTCAGTCTGCACCTATTGTGTCTCTAATCGGCTTACAGCCGACAGCAACATTCCTGTCACTCATGCTTGAGCCTCCTTCTCCATGTGTTTTCCCCGGCTTCTCCAAGCAAAACTTTCTTCACGCAATCAAACACTCCTCTCTGAATTCTGTAACCTTTTACTGACAATCTAAGCTATGTTGCTCTGTTTTTTGCCTTATTCTTCAGACTTTAAAAATGCCTTCATCTGCAAAGACTTTCTTGTTATTCCACACATGCTCCTGGCCAGTGCTGACAGATACATGAAGCATGTGTTAGTTTTTAGCAAGCTGCATATTGTTATACCTTCACCTTGTCAATTCATATTGACAATAAGCAAGGAAGCTCATATTGTCAATTTTTTATTATTTCTTCAACACTGGGCTCTTTCCTTAGCACTTCTACTTACTAAAAATACTTGTCTCGGGTTCCATATTTTAATTTAACAGTTCAGTTTCAGAAGCATTTTCTTTCTTTCAGATATTTTTGCTTTATTGTGATGCTTTCAGGGTGACAATGGTGTTTCTGCTAAGGTTTTTAAACACTGAGATGTATTCTTCACTAGAAACATAGCTTAATTAAAATCTGTCTGGGAAAAGTAGGGAATATGGTAGCTTTGGCCCAGAAGACTTTTCTGATGGGGAATTCAAAACCTGAATCTTACAATTTGGTCAGTGAGCTTTGGGATTGTCCAATCTGCAACAGGTTCATTTATTTCATCGTTATTATGAAAGTTAGTGGCCTAGCTAGCCTCTTTCTGAGCTTAAGAAGAAACAGTTTTTGCCCTCATTCATGTAAATCCTCAGCATTTTGGCCACATCCAAACAAATAATTGCCTATTAAACAGGTGATATTGGTATTTCATCTACTAGGTTTAGGGTGAATTCCATTTATCTCCCCTCTTGTATCAAAGAGTCATTCATAAAATGAACTAAAAAGGAACGTCACAAACATACCTAAAATCCTTATTAGCATCAAAAATATTTTCCTATAGATTTACTTTCTGGAGTCATCTTAATACTGAGGACAGATAGATCTTTTGTTCTCCATTGAAACATGCCAGAAATGCCCTCATTTACTCTAAATTGCATCTGACATTCTGATATCATCAGACTATTCCAGGCACTCTAGCTATTGAAGTATTTCCTGAGGAAAAACTACTTGACCTGTCAACACAATTACTGCCCTATTACAAGGCAAACAGATGCTCAGAAAAAGTACCACTGCATTCATGTTCTATTCAGGGCTTTTCTATAAAAGCTTCTGTACACAGCTCATGGAGGAGCATGCATCACTAAAAAAGTGTTCTTCACTGATGCTAGGAATCTATTGTCTCTCTTATACAACACCTTTCTTTTGGGATTCTCATGTATTTGGTATTCTTTTCACATGCCATAGTTTTCCTCTAATAAGGTTTTTATGCTTTGATCTCTTAAAAATGTCAGAATGCTATTGTGAAAGGAAAAGAAAAAAAAATGGCCAGGTGTTTATGGATTACAAGAATTCTTTCCCTGGAAATAAAAAAATCCTATGATTTTCACACATACTAAAAATAGAAACAACCAACCAAAAAACCCAAAACCAAAACATTTTTTTTCTCCTTTTAGAAAAAGAAAAGACAAGATCACTTACACAAAAATGTGAACATTTTCTTCTATATTTTAACTATGCTCTATCAGTCATTCCCTTACCTCCTTTTCGACTCTTACACTGTCACAAATGCAAACACTGCCTCTTGCTAAACTCGTCTCTTGTCAAATCAAGGATTTCAGACTTAAAATGGGTGGCACCATTTGTATGGGGAAGCCTGCTCCCTTTTGGACAAAGTACTCGACTGTGATTAAACTACCCTATAAGTAACAGAACCACTGGGATCAGGAACAGCTGCAAGAAAGCATTTCCGATACTGTGGGCAGACCCTTCTAATCTCCCATTTTCCTACTGTGACAAGATGTGAACAAACTTCTCTGGGCACAGATAGTCTTCACTAAGACCAGCTGTGCCTCTGTAGTGACTGCAGATTAGTACAGGTATAATTGCATCTTCCAAATGCTGGGGGAGAAAAAAAGAAAAAAAAAAAGCCTGTGTTGCGGTGTAGTCACAAAAGTCTCACTCAGGGAGTCCCAGCTACCTCCCTTCAGGAGCTACTGAGACATACATAAATGAATATGCATGTACACACACACATATATATATGTATGTATGTGTATACGTATTGCTCCTTCATGGTTTTGTTTCAAACAGGTATTTACTTCCCAGAACTACAATAAAAAGTAAAACTCCTGTGCATACCATAGATCCCACTATGACTGCACAGAAGGAGATGTGAAATGAACTTACAGAGGCAGTGAAAATATGTGAAGAGCAAAACAAAAAAAATTATCATCTTTCTTGCAAGAAATCACTAAAAAGGGATTGAACTGCTTAGCCAACACCCTGCTTGTTTTCAGGTTCAAAGTTACAGTGACATTAAATATGACAGTATAGCGGTTGCCAAGTGGAATATATTTTCATTTTTACAGAAGAGTTTTTACAGAGACAGCAATAACAAAACTGTTATGGACAAGATAGTGATTGCAGAGCAAAACAAAGATCTAACTATTACTAAATTTCCCCCCAGCCCCAAATTACTCCAAAATCTTCTTTCAAGGTTCACTGAGGTCTGTTGTTTGTCACAACCCAGAAAGAAGTTGCCAGAGAAAGATCTACCAGAGTGTTAGACCAAAAACATTGATTCAAAACATTCCTCTTTTTCCAGGAAGTCAAAACCTGGAATATCTGTCTGATTTCCAAACACACACAAAAAGTGCCTTAGGCAGAGTGTTGATGATACTTTAAATTTTCAGAGAAAGGCTGGAGTCATCCAGAAAGATCAGGGTCCAAGTGTGGATGGATTCACAAGCCATAACTTTGTTTTTCCTTCCTTGTAATATTTTTAGCAAATTTTCTGGAAAGCAAGACATGTCAGAACTAAAGAATCATGAATTCTAGAAGGAAGTTGCTATAATCAAACAGAAGGGGAATGAAAAGCTTCATCCATTAAAATAAACAACCCAGGAGAAATTCAACATTATTACAGCAGTCTCAAAGTTTTTAGTTTTACAGGACTAAGACAAAATGCCACATTTCATTCATATGCAATTTGAATGAATTTCATTCATCAAAGTTTCAGATAAAGACCACTGTGGTCTTACTAGTCAGCAGACTCACAAGATAGGTTTATTTTACATTCCAGTAAGTGTCTATTTTAACTTTTTTAAAATCAGTAATTATTGCAGGCTGGCATTTCCAAAGCTACTATGCAGGTATGAACTCCCCTTCTTTGCACAGGTCTGTCTCTACTTAGTTCCAAGTCTAGAGGCTACAGATATATAAATTATCTCAGTTTCTCAACCAGGAATATTAGCCTTCACTTACTGTTAAGCAAGAACGCTTGGACCCCATTATACTTAATTCCTTATCTGAAATGTATTGGTCAATCTATAGAATTGCTAAAACCTTTGATGAACACACGCCTCAATGGACTGGCCCCATGAGTCAGAGAGGCAAAATTAGGCAGCTTCCTCTTTCAGACCGAGGTTATTTTCTCACCTGAAACAGTCTGCAGTATCCTGCTTTATATATAAAATACAGAAATTATTGTAGGAACAAAAACAACTTGCCTTTCATACTCCCAGAATAGGCAAGCTTCTATAAAACTGGCCAAGTCTTCTCAGTGCCACTTTCTAGAGTCTATAAAAACCAAGCCATGTTACCTTATTTTCTGAAAACCTTCTGCTAGGAGCACAGACCAGGTAAATGTTCTGCTATAAGCTGTAAGCACTATCTCTTAGTGGAAATTACACTCAAAAAGAATTGACAGCCACAGAAGTATGGAAAAAAGGCCAAGCATTTCTGGTTTTTTGAAAGGAAGATGTGACACTAGCTCACACAGCCAGGTTGACGGCATTAAGGATATCTTTCCTAAAATCTATCTAATAATTAGAAGCATAGATGCACAGCATTGTTCAGGTTAGAAGGCACCTTAAAGGTCACTTACTTCCAAATCTCCTGTTATGGGCAGAAACACCTTTCACCAGACCAAGTTGCTCAGAACCCCATCCAATAAGGCCTTGAACACTGCCAGGGATGGGGCATTTACAAGTTCTCTGGGCAACCACTCCAAGAACACTCCCCCAGTAAAGCACTTTTAATTTAACAGCATTTTTGTTAGGAAAGGAATGCTTCTCTTAAAAAATACTATCATCCAACAACTGTCCCAGCTCTTCCTGACTATGTTTTATGAGGAGAACACAGACATCATAAAAGGCAGACTGCTTCGCAAAAGAGGCTCTTCGTAACAATTAGTGCACCAGCTATCCTGAAAAGATTAAGTCTGTATCTCTCCCCATATCAACCTTTATCATCAGAACAAGCAGCACAGATAAAACTTACTTCTCATTGGTATAAAGACAGAACAGTCTCTTGACAGGCAGGAACTTATTTTAGCCAGCAAACAGCAAACTGAAACCTAACCTCTCCTCTCACATAAAACACAGAGCATTCCAGAAACACTACACAGAGAAAGATATAAGCCCTCTCTTCCCATCCTGCAAAGTAAGCCCATTAGCAACCCCTGGGCCAACTAAATACCCTTGACAAGACCAATTTATCACTCCGGGCAGAAAGAGGATGCACCTGGCCTCAGCGTGTTCTGGGCCAATAGGCAATATTTCCCTATCTCTTGCATGACAAACCGCCAGGCTGCATAGGCAGGCCTCTCTTTGCATGGTGTGTTGTCCTCCACACAGTATCAACAGCTACCTCTCTAAATGGTCCACTGGTAATTGCATAGTTGCTATGTCAGGATAACAAAAACCCAACTCCATTTGATGAAACTTGTCTCTTGAGAGTTGGAGGCAACTGGATTTCACACTTGCAACATCATGGCCTCAACACATCGCTGCTTCCAAGTGAACACGGCTCTGCGTCTTTTTCAGAAAGCATGTTCCAGTGGGTTTGAGTTTACTCATCCCATCTTGGGGGTTCCCCCTGCACTTTTGTGCACAGAAGTACCCGCAGAGCAGATCTTTGAGGCATTTATTGGATCAAGACTGTCACACAGTTATTCCCTGCACCTGAGGCAGCAGGAGATTTCTTGCCAACTGCACCTGATAACTGAGGATGGAAAAGTTACTCAAAGCCTCCCTTAATGACCACCTCAATTCTGGGGCGTCAGAACTGTTCAGAGCAGTGCTCTCCAACTTGATACTTATCATATCTTAAGGAAGTGATCATTTTCACTTTACAGCACCAAGATGCTCACTGATCCAAGAGATAGCTAATCCAGTTATCCAACTTGGAAAAATAATCTTTAGTTAAACATCCTGCTTTCTTTACTAACTCTTGAGCAAAACACTGTGGAATTCACATGAATTCTATGAAATGCAGCAGTGACATTTATAACTTTATGCCTAAGTTGACAATACTAGTGCTGCTTCCTTTGCTCAACATTCCACGTATTTCAGATATTGAGCAACTGAGTTTAACAAGAAGTGTCCCAGCCCATCGTAGTACAGTTGGAGATAAATGATCTTTAAGGTCCCTTCGAATCCAAAACTTTCTGTGATTCTATGACATCAAAGATTACCACCTTGACAAAATTTTAGGTTTGTGGTTTTTTGCACAGATTGATCTACTTGATTCAAGTTATCAAATTTGGTCTCTTTCCCAGAGTAGGAACTTACCCATAAGCAACTGCTTTTCACACACATACCAGCTTCCTTTTCTATGTTCTCTACAAACAAAATAACTAAATTTTTTTTCAGTTGAAGCTTTTCTTTAATGCACTTTACAAGAATTTTAGGGGGGGGAGGACTGTCTTTATAGCAAAGTTCTAACCACAGGCTTTGAATCTAAATTAAAAAAATCAACTTTTCAGGTAACCCTATCAAAAAATCAGGAAATCAGTTTTATAAGACACATTTAGACATTGTTTTAAACTGAGCCAATTTTGAAATTGATACTTGAACTTTTAAAAGCAGAACTACACACTCAGTGGTCAGCAGCAACACACATTTTAGCATTTAGATCTAGCATACCACACGTTTTCAGTCACATGGGCTTTAGCTAAGACACATACTGTCTCTATATGTTCTGGATTCTATTTCTTCCATGGTCTTAGAAGTTTTATGGTTTCTTCCTCTTTTTCCCCCCACTCATTTACTTTGTTATTTTATACAAAAGGGGTGGTGGGGGGGGGGGGTTGGGGGGGGAAATAAGAGAATGTCTCCAAGAGGGTAGGGATGGGCTGTGGCTGATGCATGAAATGATGATACCTTACTCATTTTATTTGAGCTTGTGCCCGATTCCTTGGCACATATCCTACTCTAACACTTCCTGAATGTATTTTCTGTAGTTGCCTCCTTTCACAATTGTGTTTCCTGTCAATTTCAATTCCACCCCTAGCCTAGATACTGTCTCAGGGATTTACATGACTGGACTTACACACTACCATGCCAGAAGTCCTGCTTCTTTATCAAAGCTTTTAGCACCTTATACCTTACATCTGCTCAGTGTCAGTGCTGAAAAATTCCTTCTGCTGCCTCTTTCCATTTTTAAAGAAGGCAAAGTTGGAATTTTTACTGGGCATTTTTTCCACTCAAGCACCTGGAAATCCATCTGTTTGGAGGAATGCTATCTCAAAGCAAATAAGGGCAAAACTGGAGAAATGACTCAGTAGTCCTAGCTGGTCAACCAATATACTCTAACATCTGTTTACTACACACTGAGTGATAGTGAAACTTGACAAACTAGCTATAATCATACTCCATATGCTGGTTATTTAGGTTCTAATACATGCAAAGTTTAAATTATTTCCTCTGGTACAAAGGGAAGGCTTGCAGCATTTTGCATATCATACAATCACAGGGTAGCTTGGGTTGGAGGGACCTTAAAGATCATCTAGATTCAAGCCCCCTGTCATGGGCAGAAACACCTCTCACTGGACCAGGTTTTCTCAGAGCCCCAGACTGGAGGGGCCAGCTCCAGCCTGGCCTCGAACACTTACAGGGATGGTATACCCACAACTTCCCAGGCAAACTGTTCCAGTGGCTCACCACTCTCACAGTAAAGAATTTCTTCTTAATACGTAATCCATGTAATAATCCATCCACTAATATGTAAACCAACTCAGTTTTAAGCCATTCTACCTTGTCCTGTCACTACATGCTCTTATGCCAATCTTGTTGGTTTCCTTCAGATACTGCAAGGCTGCAATTAGGTAATCTGGAATGCTTCTCTTTTCCAGGCTGAACAATCCCAACTCTCTCAGCCTTTCTTCACAGGAAAGGTGCTCCATCCCTCCAGTCACCTTGGTGGCCTCCTCTGGACTCACTCCCACAGTTCCATGTCCTCCCTGTGCTGGGACCCCAGAGCTGGATGCAGGGTTCCAGGTGGGCTCTCAGCAGAGCAGAGCAGAGGGGCAGAATCCCCTCCCTCCCCTGCTGCCCACGCTGCTCTGGATGCAGCCCAGGACACGTTTGGCTCTCTGGGCTGGGAGTGCCCATGGCTGGGTCATGTCCAGCCTCTCAGCCACCAGCACCCCCAAATCCTTCTGGGCAGGGCTGCTCTGCATCTGCTCACCCCCAGCCTGTGCTGGTACTGGGGTTTGCCTCAACCCAGGCGCAGCACCCTGAACCTGGTCTTGTTAAATCTTCTCAGGTTCCCATGGGCTCATTTCTTGAGCTTATAAAGGTCCCTCTGAATAGTACCCCATCTTTCAGGTGTGTCAACTGCACCTCTCAGCTTGGTGTTGGTGCATGCTCAATAAATCTAAAAATTTATTGAGCATGTACTTGATCCCTTTGTCTGTCATTAATGAAGATATTAAATAACACTGGTCCCAAGATATTCTGAAGTCACTTTATAACATTAGGATCCCTGTGAGTCTCCAAAGCATTTCTACCTTTTCTTTCATTTTTAGAAAAGCCACTCTTAAGAACTATCACTAATCTTTGTATGCAAAGGCACAGGAAGTTATACCTAATTTCAAATTTGGAATGCATACACAAACTACAAAATTGTATTTAATTTCTTTGAGGCAGGCAATATTTCTGTGTCAAACACAATATTTATTTATTAATTATCATTTGCTGCAGCAAATCCTGGCATTTTTTTCTTTTGGTTCTCCTTCACACTTCTCACATTTGCAATGCTGATGTTTTCTAATCACCCCAACATGCAATGAAGAAGTCAGTAGGAAATGTTTTCTTTCAGTTAACTTCTCCTTAACTGTATGCCTTAACATCACCCTATGTCATGAAATTAAAAGGTAAACAGTGTCAGCTATGTACCATGCCTCAAATAAATATTAATAATTGTGTATTGTACTATCCTACACCATACAAAAGATTAGGGAAGGATACTGTAAAGCCCAAGGTTTCTCTTTCTTATGAGAGTGGCTGAAAGGCTTAAATCCAACAGCAGAAATTAATGTTTTTCTGTAAACATAGTACAGATATTAAGAATCCTTTTTCGTAAAAGCATTTCTAGAAATGCCAGCTGAGACATCTAGTGAGCTGCCCTCTCCTCCTCCACCAAGATTCTTTTCTTTTGTCAAATGCAAGGAAAACTACTGTCAAACTGAACTACAAAATTGTTTCCCTACAATAAGTTGGTATTTTACTTTTTCTTAAATTAGAATTTAAGAAGATTATACTGTAAATCCTTGCAAGATGACAAGTTTTCATTCTTATGACTGAAACTTACTACTGAAACTCAGAAACACTTGCAAGTCCATCTTCAGCTTCGTAACAGATACCTTGAATGGTACAAGCACTCTTGCCCCAGTGGAGCAACTAAAGCACATGTTTACATTTGAGCAAAAAAGAGGTAGCTTTTAGAAGCAGCTACAGGTTTATTTCGAGCACAGCATAACAGAGAATACTCATTTGGAATGATTTTTATGTGACTATTACTCACATTCATAGATAACTCTTGTATTCCTTGCAATTATGATATAAACCCTGACAAGTTCCCCTTTTCAGCTGTGCTATTCTGGAGCTAAAAACATGTCACTGAAGGCAGATTCTGGCACAGTCTGCGTAATGTGTACACAACCGATCTTGGAGAACTGACCCAAAAGTCTATAAAGCCGGAAAAAGAATAACACTACCTAGAATTTTCAGTAGATTCAGATGCAAACAATTTCTTACACTTATAGGATTCAAATCAGCAATGGCATTGGACTCATTGTTTTCCGCTAAATATTGCATCTTGAAAAAGGATTAGGAAGAAAAAAAGAAGTGTAATTTGCAAAAAAGGAGAAAATTATTATTATTATTGAGAGACCATGACTTCTGAACATAACATATATTTCAGAAGTGATTTTTCACACTTCCAATACTTCTGTCCTAACAGGTCCAGAAAAAAAGATGGGAGACTAAGGAAATTACTGTAGATTTTTTTTTTTTTGGTCATTGGTATCTTCAAAGGTGCTTAAGACAAGCTTATGATTTCACCATCAGTCTTCTACACTGTTATTTTGTGCTCAAGATAAACCACTAGCTAATTCTAAAAATAAATATGTTTTTTGTCTTCCTGTGGTTTTGGATCTAATTGTGCTCTTCTATCAAATTGCAACAATGTGCAAAAGGGAAAGCTGCACGGTTCACCCTTACTTTGACAGAGTGCTAATATTTTTTAACTGAAAAAAACACTGAACATGTCAACAGTATTTATCATGGTATTTTGTAGTGATTTTAAATGATTGTGAAAACCAAAAGAATTATATACTTTAATCTATTTCAGCCATTTTTTTAAAAGAATCACATCTGATTCCAAACTCTTTAAATATACATATCTATGACTATAATCTTTCTCCCTCACGAGATAACTGTCACAATATAAAGAACATTCAAACTTCCTTATTTATCTCTCAGTGCTCAACAGAGGGATAAAAAAAAAAAAAAGAAGTCACAGTTCCTCTAACGGGACTGCCTCAATCTACACCGCTACACTGTATGGCCTCCAAGCCTGTAAAAATATAGAGCTTTGCACGCTGAATCTACACACATCTGTACTCCATGGCTGTGTCCATGGATTACTCCATGGATTCAACCCAAGGACTCGGGGGGATCTATGCTTCTGCTGATGAAAAGAGCAAGAAAGAAACCTAATGGAAAAGAACATTAAAAGAATCCTATTAACTGTTAATGCCCTAAAGAAGAATAATTTCGTTTTAAATTTACCTTAAATAATTGTTCTACAATATATCATGTAACTTGGTCAGACTAGGACTCTACTTACCACTCTTCTAAAGGATTGTTTCATCTAACAAAAGTCTTGTTTTACTTTGTCCAAGAAAACATCACATCACTTCAAACTAATCTAGACAGCTACAACATAAAGTGCATGCAAATACAGTGTTAACAAAGATAACTGAATAATGCTGGCAGAACACAAAACTAAGAGAAATTTCTTTGGCACCAGGCTTGTAGAATCGACTACAAGTGATACAATAACCACAGTTGTTTTCTTGGAATCAAAACAGGGAAGTTTGGTAAGAGAACTCCCTTTTTTAAAGATTTTTTTTTCAGTCATAAATCTTTCACAGGCTATGCACCATTCAAACAGTAGCCTTACTTTTGTGTACGCTTGGCTCTGTTTAAAACCTGCCACCACAGTAACGTCTCCTAGCAAAGCAAAATCAAATTTCTTTTGCACCTAAGTTTTAGATTTAAATTCCTGAGACGCGGGGCTAGTGGTAATTATTTTTCGAAGCACCGCAATACAGCAAGGTTTCAGGCTGCGGTGCCTTTCCAGCCGCCCGCTCCCACCCTTACACGAGTGCTCCTCTCCGCCGCCGCTCCTTAGGACTCCCCGGTGTCCCAGGTGCTCCAGCCTCCCTCCCACCCACTGCTGAGGGCTCCGGCTCTCCTTTCTGCCGGTGTCCGCGACACCCCAACCCCGCACCGGGAGCGGCAGCGCCGCCCGCTCCTGTGGCTTCGGCAGCGTCCCCAGCCCCGGCCTTGGCCTCAGCCCCGATTCCCGGCCCCGGCCCCGGCCCCGGCCTCGTTCCCGTTCTCGGCCGCGGCCCCGGCGGGGAACGGGCGGTGGCGCCGGGCCGGTCGCCCTACGGCTCACCGTGCTGGATGCCGGGGCCGCTGCTCACCGCTACCTCGGGGTCCCTCGGCTCCGCGCCGCCGCCTCCTTCCGGCAGGCAGCCCTCGGGCGGGCGGCTCTGGCGGGCCGAACCGTGCCGGGCTGCGGCCGGACCGGGCCGGACCTCTCCTAGAGCGCCGCCGGATCCGCCGCTTCCTCGTTTTCACTCGCAGCCGCGGCCACTTCCTCAGCGCAGTGTGGGCGAGCGCTCCCTCCTCTCCAGCGGGCGCGGCCGCCGTGCCCCCGGACCCCTCTTTCGGGCGGCGGCCCCAGAGGGAGGGCCGGGCACCGCTGCAGCCCCCGGCGGCGCCGGCGTCGCTTGTTGCTTGTTGCTTCTCCCGCGGGGCAGGCAGCGTCCGTCTCCTGCGGACCCCGCGGCACGGGCTGCCCGGGACCCGTGACGTGAGTCCCTTGGTGCCGCCTGACGGGGCTGTCCCCGGGACCCCGCCATCCTCGCCTTGGGCTCGCCTTGGCACCCCGGCCCGAGCTCCTTGTAGCGCCGGTGTCGCCTCACGGGCATCTGGCTTTGGAAGATGGACGTGCCGTCGCTCAGCACCACGCTGGGGAAAGAGGATCGGAGTGTGCCAGTTGCGGCTTCTGGAAAGGGAAAAAACGAGTGTGTGCCTATTGGTGCACATGCCACTGTGAATTGGTAAATTCTGGAATATTTAAGTTCTTTGCTGCTTTGTGTGTACTTCGCCGAGAAAAGGACTCCCAGAGGATTTCCTTTTGGAGCAGCAAAGGGGCCTGCCACAGCGCAGTATTACCCTTCCTGCTGTATGCCACACAAAAATTTCTCCCATATTTTGATCAAACATTTGTAGCAACTCCAGGTGTGAAGGAGACTCCAGTGTCCCATGCACTTAGCTCGAAGGAAAGTCCCAAGGCGTCCTTTGCACCCTGTGCGACGGAATTAATTCCTCTGGAAGCTGAGACCACACAGCCAAAAAATGCTGCTATCGTGACTGCCCAGGCACAAACCACTCCTAATGCCGGTCATACAGGACTGGGTGGCGTGAGGGGCCTTGGGTGAGGCCGGAGTGGGCAGGTCTCCTTCAGCAGTGACTGTGCTGCGTGACACAGTGCGGTGTCCCGTGATGGGCAGTCCTTGCAACAGGAAAAATCCACTTCCTTCTTCCCCATAATAAATTGGTGTTTGCACTATTGTGGGATCCAGCCATGATTTTCAGTCAAAACACTGTCTCCCTTATTGCAAAACGGACTGTACACCTGATATTCAGTAGAGCTGCCAAAGTACAAATCTCACATATTTCATACCATTTAAAAAGGTCTCTGCTTTTGATTTGTTTCAGTGAGACTTTTGGCAATTGCTGTAATGGCAGTGCATTTCTTATTGGCACTGTCTGCATGGTAGAAAAACGAGAATAACTTAGAAAACCTAATTCTTAGACCTGTTTTTATGGTATTGTTATTTTCCTGTCAACATCCAAGTGAGAGCAGATCTGCAGGAAAAGCTTTTGGAAAGTCATTATTGGACTATGAACTGTTTTTTAAGGGGAAGTCTAACCTTAAATTGGTGAAAAAAATCACCACTGATGAATAAGCAATTGTACTGGACCTTGCTGGGAAGGAATAGCTTTCATTACAGCAGCCAATATGGTGCTGAATCTTTGATTCTGGCTGAAAGAGTCTTGATACCACACTAATAATTTGTCTATTCTTGTACACTACTTGCACAATGTCAAGGCTTTCTCCATTTTTCACTTTGCCCCTGTCCCCAGCATGTAAGCCAGAGATGCACAAGAAGTTGGGACAGGACAGAGCTGGGACAGTTGCCTGCAAGTGAACAAAGGGATAGCTCTCATGATTAGCACTCAAAACTGGGTATAGATGAAGGAGGGTGGAAGGATGTGGGCTTCTTCCAAGGCAGCCACTAATGTGATGTTTGCTGCTTGTCACTGTGCTTGTGGGAGGCAGTGGGTGACCAGCTCTGCATCATTTGGTGTGGTTGTGATCTTGTTGCTTTCCCCTTCACCTATTAAATTATGTTTATCTTGACACATGGCTTTTTTTGGTCTCCCTTCTCTGCCATCAGTCCCGCTGGGCAGGGGGAGCTGAGCATTTGGCTGTGTGGGTGCTTGGCTGCTGGCCCAGGTCAGCTTATGGCACCAGCGGAGGGGAAACCCAGTAAGTGAAGCAAAGAGTTTTTAGGCTGTCCACAGTTTACTTTTTCTTTCATTTCATACAAGCTATTTTACAAATAGCTGAGTTCTGTGATACTGATTTTTGGTAAGGTGCTCACAACAGTGTGGTGTCTTATTTCATGTGTTACGTGTAATGCTGTATATTAACATATCCATATTATCATTCTGAAACTTTTCTGTGATGTGTGGCCAGCTCTGTTTAAGGCCAGCAACCAATAAAGTAAAATATTTCATCCTTTTTTTCTGGAAATTTAATAATCTGGATTTTCTGGAAGGATTCAGTAAATGTGTGGATTTTCCTACCCAACAGGAATATATACAGTAGAAATTAATAATTTTTACATGGTGTCCAAATCGTTGTGCAGTATAATAACTGCAACATTTAACTTTATAATACTCCCTACTTTTTAGGAGTTTCTGAGAGAGTTTCAATGCTTTCACTATGGCAATATATCTTGAAAGATCTCTGCTTTCAGCAGTCATGATTGTTTGCTTAAATTATTTATTAGAATATTCTCAAACCTCATTTCTTTACAATACTGACTTTAGGATCGGTAGAAATTATAAGATAAAATTTAAATTTATAAAATTTATAAGATTAAAATTGACCCTCTCCAAAATTTGCAAATTTGAATAAAGTGTCTATTCTGTTGCCTTCCTACTACTTCTGTTGCCTTCCTTCTGTCTTCATTGCTGCAGGGACTGGGTGGTTTGGAGAAAATACAGGTAGGTATGTGGAAATAAGACTTTCTTCAGCAAAGCTGTTGTTTCTGTCGTACAAGAGTAGGCAACTTTTACAGACGCTGTTTGCCCTGCTAGAATTCTGCTTGAGCACAAGTGGTAGTACTGTGGCTTACCCTTTAGGTAAGTACAGGCTGGAGGTGGGCGTTTTCTGCAGTGCCATCTCCATTTCTATAGTAGGGAACGCTGAAATTAAACTCATGCTTTGTTGTCTGATTAAATGTGAAATTGCCTAAAACGCATAGCAACAAGAGATACAATGCCACTGACAAGACGATTTTATTTGAGGTTCAATTTCTCAATGTGACCATATCTACAGCTAAAAGTAAAGGGTCTCTGTGATAGAAGAAGTTGGTGTCAGTAAGATGGGACTGTACATCTCCACAAAAAGAATGCAGAAGTGACGCATTTTGCTTGCTTAAGACATATAAAATTTCTGCACAGATCATTGAATTCAGTCATGGTTTGAGCAAAAATATGTTCTATTTGGGAGTTCTTTATTATCTGCTTCATTTTAATTTTGATGGAAGCAGTGATTCCATGTTAGCACAATAGCAGTGAACAACATTTAGAGAAAATTGAGTCAATAGCCTGAAAGCAATGTTGTGACACGAAAGCAAATGTCATAGAATCATAGAATCACAGAATGGTTAGCATTGGAAATAACCTTAAAGATCATTTCAACCTTCTGCCACAGGCAGAGCCACCTTTTACTACAGATATCCTGTATTAGAGTTGAAAAACAGAACTTGATCAGAAGCTTCAAAAAGTAAGGACTGTAATCTCAAATATTTTGGCCTCCTTCTGTTATCCAAGGAGTTGAAAGATCCCTATTTTATGTAAGAAACAGGCCTGAAATATTTCATAGATTTTAAACACAAGGTATATGTGTTCCATAAAGTTTTCACTCACTTATAGATCAATTTAAGTGGAAAACATTTGTGGCAATCTCTAGGGGAAACTCAGGACACTTAAACAGAAGTAAACTGGAGGTGTCCAACAAATTAATTTAATTGCTTGCTCATTGTAAGAATCTATAAATTATGACTGTTTAGGTTACATACTAATTTACTGCTTTGACCAGAAATGTCAGTAGCAATACTCTTTGCTATATGAAATCAAGAGTAATAAGAAAATTCAGGGCTGTATTTTCTTTGTCAGTTCATAGTAATTGTAATTATATCCGTGTTGTTTTATATCTGTATAAATATAACTATTTTAATACTAAATTTTTTTCATGCAATAGCCACATTTATCGCCTTTCCCCTCTATTTTTACCTCAAAACAAGAAATGTGTCACACTTCAAAGTGTTGATAGTTTTGCTTACCAGTGATTAAGAGTAGTTGTAGGATGTACTTTTACACATTAAAGAGTGAGGAGGTATGATGTCTAAATTTAAATTTTATGTGGGGCAATGCCAGCTAAGATTAGTTGAGAAAAGATGTGTTATGAGCCTAGATGGCTTTACGAAAGACGTACTTACATGGAAATGAAGATTTAGGCCAGTCTGGTCTTTATTACTTCCTCTGCTGCTTGCCCATGACTAGTTACTGCTTCTAGCTTTTGTTTTTATAGAAATGATGTGTCTGTTTAAATGAATATTAAAGAATGATGCATTGCATGAAAACACTGGCTGAAAGAAGAAAAAGCATATACAATAACAAGTTATGATTGGACAAAAACCCAGGGTTTTTTAAAAAGTAAATCTTTCTGTAAAATAATTGCCTAATTGTAGCACAAAAATTAACTATGGGCAACAAGGCGATGATAAACTGATTTTTAAGAAGATTTGAGCAAAATTCTTAGGAAGAATTTATTAGCATTAGCAATCTCTGCTTTGAATGAAAACCACCATGAAGGTGAAAAAAAAAGGAAAGAGGAAAGATACATAATCACCTTTTAACTGTCAGAAGACTGAGTAACTATGGGGGGATTCTGTTTCAGCAAGTGCCCCCATTTCCGGGGCGCTTCAGTTTGTGAAGTGCTGGATATGTCCATAGCCTCTGACAACCGTCTTGGACTGTCACAGTTGGCAAAAAGAACAGTGTTGGCAGCCTTTGCGTTACAGCTGATGATTGCATTGACATGTAGTTACACAATCAACAGAAGCCTTTTATTTTCTGTCATCGGTTGTGTACAGAGACCATGGAGAGCACATTTTCTTCATCCTGTTCCATTTGTGATCCCTCCTGGTTGCAGCATCAGTTAATGGATGGGGTAATCCACATTTCCTTCTCTTGTGTACTGTGATGATTGACACCTAGGTGGGCATTCCTCTGCTGCCATCTTAGAAATGCAAAAGCAGAGAAGTGCTGGATGGAAACATGCTGTGAGGGGGGACTGCACTGGGTGAGATGTGTAGTATTGTTAGCTGTCACACCTCCTGGTCATATGCATTGGCATTTAAGCATCTCCAGTTTCATTCTAAGGCTATTATACATTCATATGGACAATAAAAGCAGCCACATCGATACTGAATCTAGGACATAAGTAAGTAGAGACAAATAGGTGAAATTTCCATGTTCTTAAAAGATGCAGAAATGAAAATAGTAAAAAATATTCCCATTGTAAACCTACAAGAAGCCAGTTCAGTATAAACCCACTTATAGGACTTTTCTATACTATTTCTCCTAAATTTTCCTGTTATGCCTTTGTCAATGATCCCCTCTCTAATCTCAAGGAGCAGTGACAAGACATGAGGCAGAGAGACACTGCAAGAATCAGCGTGGATGCAGCTGTAGTTTTATTCTCTGTGTTACACTTGTCAGCTGTTTCCTACAGAGCCAGTCACTCAATCTTTGCACTGTGGTCAAGGGTCTTGTATTTCCTAAAATGCAGAGCTGGCACAGGCTGCATCTGTGCATTTATGCTTTAGTCTATTAAACACTTCTAGAAAATGAATTAGCTGTCACCCATAGTGCTCAGAACTAGTAATCTGAGATGGACCCACACTGCTTTCTGAAGAAGCAGAAAGAGAATACCAAATAGCAAGAAATAGTCCTCTTTTGCGAAGCCAGTTTATAATTGTCTCAGTATCTGATTGATGCACAAAAGGCAGATGTACTATTTCTGGACTGTGCCAACTCTGGAAGAGCTATGAAGCATTTCCACATCACTGCACCTGAACTAATGAGTCCTGCCAGATCTGAGCTGACCTTGCATCCCAGTCATAAATATCTTCCAGCTGAACAGTGTGAGCACCTCCAATCCAGGATTCACTGTCAAATGAATCAGGCTATGAAATATGATAAAATTATAACCCAAAATGTTAACTGTCTGTTAACATGACCAAATTCCTGCCTTTACAGTAATAAATATTTAGTCAATATCAGAGTGTCATGAATAATTTAGTTTTAACTTGTTTGCTGCTGCAAGGTATCTTGGTCTTCATGCTGAAGCAATATATCCAAGATGCTGTAGTCTAAGGAATGCCTTGAAGTTGCACAAATGGCACTTTTCAGTCTTCCATTGTATTATATTTTCTGAGACTTCATTTAGCAGTGATGTAACTCTATCACAGTCTGCATCTGAATAAAAACTATACTAAAATGAGTAAAAAAAGAATCTGAACTCTTCCAAAAGCTTTGAACACTACTATCTTATCCATGATCAAATTGATTTGGGAATCCATGGATTGCAAGAATGCTAACATTGTTTTCAATGTTCAGGAGGAGCAGAAGTTTTGCTATTTAAATGAATATGCCATTTATACTGGTACTTGTTACCTAATTTTGTGCATACAAAAGAATTTTACCAGAAAGAAACTGTACTTCTAACAGCTATAATAATGTATGTCATCAAGAAGGCAGATTTTCTGCCAAAAAGCAAAAAGGTTTTACAATCAGGGGTTGATAATCCTGAAATTTTAGGCTAGTTTTCTAGTTTTCCTTTAGTCCAGATGATAAGAAAGAAATACCACTTGTCTAATAACATGTTTTTCCCTATAGGTGTACAAACACACACACACATATTTTAAAATGTCTATAAACAGTCATTATTGTTCTATCTTGGAC
This sequence comes from Agelaius tricolor, assembly GCF_023055355.1. Lineage (NCBI taxonomy): Eukaryota > Metazoa > Chordata > Aves > Passeriformes > Icteridae > Agelaius > Agelaius tricolor. The sequence goes on from NW_027269264.1 coordinate 16,978,476, forward strand.
AAAATCAGTTTAAACTTAAACACTGCTTTAAAAACACACTTGCTTATAGAATTATGCAGAGCCATCAGAAGGAATTAAATCAATGTAATAAGTTTTTTCTTTTTTTCATTGGGGTAGGTGCTCTTTGCAAGAATGGAAGCGTCACATGGCCATACAAAAGCTTTTGAGCTCTAGGGGACAAGACAGGAGCAATATCCATTTTAAATAAAACTGAGGCTTAAAAAATACTTAGAATGAATCATGAATATGGGAAGCTGAAAGATCTCTTTTATCTTCCCCAAATAAGAACATGGGAAAAATAATCTCAACTGAATTTCCGTCAAAGTTCACCCAAGTGCACACACAAAAGTGTTTGTAGCTCCTTGTGAACTGAAACCATTTGAGATCTCATCGTTTTGAAACAGAAAGCAGAAGTTCACTTGATTTTAATCTCATTTACATTGATGTTATACAACAGTGACTTCTCTATGTCTGGTACATTTCTTAATAATGCTGTCAAAATTTCCTTTAGGCCTATATTATATGTTGTTTCCAGATATTTTCATAGTTAAACAAAACTCTTAAAAAGCTGCACAGAGAAATGGAATGAACAAACCTTATATGAAAAAGGAACATTTTTCTAGATTATTTTTCTAATGTAGACATGTGCTTGTGACATAGAGAAAAAAACTATAGTTAAAAAAACAGCATTTGGGGTGTTTAGTCACATACTGTACTGCAGGTGTCCCTCATTGGGGTGGAAGTAGAGGCACTAAAATATGTCTTTCAACATTAATCACATATGAATAATGTCTTTCCAAAAGAGTCACAACCACATCACAGCACCTCTAACAGCAAGTGAGGGGTGAAGAAATAAGGCATGCTATATGTGAAGCATCAAAAGATTTTTTAAATTTTTTTTTTTGTAGTGTATTTCTAAATGCATGATGCAGGAGGCATAAATAAGTCAAATAAAAGATTTTGAAATTAGGAGTTACTTAAAACAATAGGTTTCCTTTGCCTCTCTGCATCTGTGGAGCAAGATGGGGTGGTTTTGTCGGGGGTTTTTGGTTGAGCAAAAAAATCTCTGTTCTGTATACAACATTTTTCAAGTGTAAATCATGATGGTCTACATGTGAATGCTGTACATATTGCCATGATATAATGGGGAAAATCAGACTTTGTGTTTGAAAACAGGTACACTATGGGAAAAGTTTGGAGGCAGATGTGTTAAAAAGACTCCAGATGGCTCCAGACACTCAAATAACCCTCAGATCTGGTCTGGAGTGTTGGAGTCTCACTGAAATACCTGGAAAGCCGATGCTTGTTTCCTAGTCCCTATCTAGTTTGATTTATCTCTTGCAAGTCATACAACAGTGTAGAACCCAGAGTGCTAAAGCAAACTGTGTATCTGACCCCTACATGGTGCATGTGCAAGGATGGAAAACATGCACTATGGAAAACAGAAATGAATTTCACCAAGATTTCAGAAAGACACGGCAAATGGATACCATTGCCCTAGATTGAATTCAGTTATTCTTCCATCTTGCAGTCTTTCAAATAATTTAAAGGCAGCTCCACAGTGGTTGCACTTTTTATCAATCTCAACAGTGATACAAGAAAAAGTTTATAAAAAGATGCTGATGGGTGAAGGAGATTATGATTGCAAGACTAGAGAAATATTTATATTGTAACAACTTTTCTTGGACTCTAGCTTGAAGAGGCATTTCCATTGCATTTGTATTGATGTACTGTATTCTTGAGATGTACTGTATTCTTGCTGTGGACTGTACACTTTTTCAGACCTCACTTTTAGGCCTTCCAAAATCTATCTAGAAGAACATTCTGGTTACTTTCCCCCTCTCACTTATTCTTATAAAATACCACTTCATCTTAATTAATTATTTGCTTCTCTTTGTGGGCTGCAGTAGTTACAGCCAAAGAGTAATTGCTTTCCCAACTTATTCATACACTTTTTATAGCTTGAAAAAATGCCTCAATAGAAACTGTGACATGTGGCCCTAGTTGGCTTTTGGATCATGTCTTGTGGCTCTCAGGAGCCACACAGGTTGTTGATTCCATTAGTTGAGTATTTCAGGGAATTCAGGGATCCTGACATTACCTCCTGGTTTCTTCATCAAATGAGTTAAGAGAAACAGTCAACTATTGAGGTGATTTTGAGTACATGGAAGAAGCATTTTTTATGAGAGATTTTATTCAACTTTGAGGCCAGCCCTGTGTTCATATTTTTTAAAGCTGCTATTGCCTTGGTTTATAACATTTACATTGTTACAATTTTCATTTTCTATGTTTAATATATCTTGTCTTATTTGTGTTTCAATGCTTAGAAATCTGTGATGAGCATTGTTTTGAACTTACTAGGATCTCAGCTGTGTGTATATATATTGCCATAAGGCAGTGGTAGATCCATGACCATAAGGAGAGAACATTTACTCTCTGTGATTCTGTACATTCATTCATGCACATGTTGAGGTTTTGACTGGCCAGCATTCTTCTCTCTCTCTTTCGCTCTTCCTGTCTCTCCACAACATATATTCTTCTTTTATCATGTTTGTGCTCTTGTAAGATGAGCAATTTTTTTCAGTAGAGTAATTGTCAGTGAAAGGGCAGCAGGTTTTGAACAATTTGGCCATATATAAATACAGGCTGCAAGCATTAAAACCATTGAATTTCTATCTCCTTAGTAGCACTGTGTGCTGCATTACACCAACTAAGGCAATATAATTTTGTATTGAATACAATAAATTACAGAAAAATATTATGTCAAAGCATTTATTTTTAATTGTACCAAGTCAATAAATATCTGTGAGAGTCAACACAGGCAGGCAGCACAAAACCATGGCTGAAATGCAAAGAGTAAGTTTATTTCATTACCTCACTAGTGGGAGGATCCTGCAGCAGCACCAGGAGGTGTTGAGAGGCACTCAAGCAGGAGCTGAGGCACTGTCAGGCTCTGCTCACCCTAATGACCTTGCTTGTGCCCATTTATAAAGGACTCATGCACCTGTAGTTTACCACCTTCCTGTGAACTCCCTTGTACTTTTTTATGATCTCTGAGTTTTGATCTTCTCTTTCCCAAGACAGGCAGCTCAAGCAGGTCAATAAGGGTGCCTCTAAATCTCTCCAAACACCAGTGTTATCACTACAGAGAAATACTAATTCTCAAAACAAACAAAATACAAGCAGTAGTAGGCATAAAATATGGCATTTCCCACATTATTATTTTCCAGGCTTTGGTATTCCCATCTGCAAGGTTACTTAAGATAATTTACCATCCTCCTCACCATTCTTTTGCTTCTAACACCTTTTTTTTTCCAACAACATCTAATTCAGAAGTTCAGCAATACTTCATAGTGGGACTTCACAAAGTAAGTTTCTGATTTCTTTTTTCCATTTATTATTATTGATATGACGTCATGGAAGTACATGACAATTCAGGGATTTATAAGGCACATCTCCAGCCCTGTGGATGTAGAAACAAACATGACAAATATAAATGTGTGTAGACAGGAGCAATACAAAAAGAAAAAATAAAAATAAAAAAGGCAAGATATTTTGCCTAAGGAACAATATGCATTGACATGCATATAGAAATAATACAATAAAAGGCCATTGAGGTCACAAAATTAAATTATTTGAAGCTAAGAAATGTAGAATTGAAGATCCAATGCAGTGTTTTAAGTCATTCTGCTTGACTGCGTCTGTCTTCTGAAATTGCATGGCCCATAAGCTGTCTTTGCCAGGAACCCTGACCCATAGCATAGATAGGGTAGACTTGCTCTGGTGGTGAATCATGTTGTATAGACATGAATTTTGCTGATGAAATTCATATGGTTTTCATAGCTGGACTGGACATTATTTGATGAATGAGGATTTTGCCTGTGAAAGAAGTGTTAAACATTACATACACATAGACTTTTAAAGGACAGTAATTCTGCACTGAGCCTTCTCTGTGGTTACTCTTCACTACAGCTGAAAGTGTCTTTCTGTGTGCTAGTTTGCTGCTCTTTGAGAGAGGAAGGCCCTTCCTACCATCTGCCGCTTCTCCTCCCTCCCTGTGCTGGGGGGCTGTCAGTGACTGCCTGCACAAGGGGGTTAGGAGGACAGCTGATGTCCTGTCAGCCTGGATTATAGCCTACTGCACTGCACATTTTGATGGTAGATGAGCATTAATAAAAAACCCTAAGTATTGGCTTACAGAAGAGCTGCAAATGCCCTCATCAAGTGAATGAGCAGGGGTCTTGCAAAAAAATTGTGTTTATACAACTAGGGGTCGTGTACTATGCAGCATGCACATAGTGGATTTATAGTGGGTTACATGTGACTTTAGTCTCGAATCTTATCTTATGGGATCCTAGCTTTGTAACTGGAATGCATAACTTAGCCAGACTAATATGAGAAAACCATTAAATTTCTCACAAAATGTCCCATAATGTTTATTGGATCCTTGTTTCACTGTACAAAATACTACAATTCATCACTGAATAGCTGAATAGCAAAAAAACCCCTTTATTCTAGCATTCTGAGGGGGGAAAAAAACCAAAAAAACTGCCTCTGATAGAGTTTAAATGAAATTACGAAAGATAGAATTTTATGCAGGCAATGAAGCATGCAAAAAATCATTGTTAAAGGTCATGGTCTGATGAAGTTATAAACAACTGACATCAGGGCTTTCTGGAAAGGTCATGAACCTCAGTGCTATATAGTGCTGCAACTCCATCTACAGCATTCGCCTTTTTTTCTATGTTTTGTTTAAATTCATTTTCCCCAGTGGGAAAAAATATTCGGAGATTATTTCAGGACTTGAATGTGAGAAGGAGGACAAACTAAGTTAGTTGTTGGATTGAAAGCCTAAGTCTTTAGTATGACTTCCTTTGCTCATATGTTTATGTTTTACAAATGTTCTTGAAAGCTCTCCTTGTAAATTTAAGGGCCTACAAGAAAATTTGTGAACCATGTGATCAGCTGAACTGTGTCTTCCCAGGAGGTCAAACTGAAGGGAGGCAATTTATACACCAGGTAAATATGAATAACATGAAATGAATGGCTGATGACTGGTGGTTTATATAGAATTCCTTGTCTACTTGAAAAAGGTACAGTGTCTGCAGAAATCATTACCTTCACAAAAAGTATTTAACTGATACCCCATTTGTTAGTTTTGAAGAAAATAGAGAATGATGGATAGAGGGATCTGCATATACTGGACAGCAGTTGAGCTGAGTTTTACCAGAGGCACATTTTTGAATATGCTGAATATTCAAACATAATATGCTGAATATTTGCTGAATATAAGCTGAAATTATGCCTGTTCTGTGAATCAGTTAAGCATCTTTATCCCATTCTGTCAGTCTAGTACTAGTACTTACTGCTATGTCCACAGTTTCTCTCCTTTTGATTTGTTTTCTTAATGCATGACATTGCTTGATCACTTAATAGTTATTTGGATGTTGAATGCCAAAAAATTGGATGAAATAGACCTTGGGGTCTAAAACTACTTTTGGGATGCACACTTCAGTCAATATGAGATGGCTGCATATAATATTTAGTTATGCAAATATTTGTTAATTTAGAAAAAGCAAATATCAATGAAGAAAAGTCAGCTGGTGTGGTGAGGAGGACTCCCCTAATGTCATCTTGACCTCACCATAAGCCTTACTCAGTGACAGAGACAACAACAACAGTCTGCCTTCTCACTGTGCATGCATTCCTTAACTAAACTCCAGTGTGACGAAAGGGTCACCTTGAAAATGCGAGGCACAGAGCTGTATGACACAGCAGCACGATACATCACAATAAATCTCTGTCTGCTGCTGTTTTATCTTCAAAACATGGCAGCTGAGATAAAGAAGTAGTTGGGACAAAAAAGAACACAAAAAGCCATAGGGTGGTTTGAGCTTCCCTAGCAGCAGTGACAACTTCTACAGTCCTGATCTCATATACTTAGAGAGGTGTGGTTGAGTACATAGTTACACAGAGCTTCGGGCTTTTGCTCACATGACAACAGAGCTCTTGGCAATGTCATTTTTCTGCACAGAGTATTTATCCAGTTACGCCTCAATATGAAATGTGTTTATGAAAAAGATGTGGGTGAAGTGAAACTGGAAGGCTGGAAAGGCTGGAAAAACAGTATTACATTTCAAAACAGACAACAGATTGGAGGAGTTTTTAGGAAAACTAACTCAATTTTTGACAAAAAGAAATACCAGAAGCTATATGTAGGAATGAGTATCATCGACACAAATGAGGAAGAGTCAGCTGAAGATAAGTGTTGTTCTGAAAGTGATCAAGATATGTTACATTTTATAACAGCCTCAGCGTGAGTTGAAAACATCATGATACTACTAAACACATTATACTGGAATTTAGGAGAACAGTCATCAAGGCATCTGGAATACTTCTACTCTAAACAGCATTGCTACAACTGTGGCTGGAGTGCAATTTTCATTTGTGAGCACATGTATTTCCAGAAAGATGCAAAGACACTGGCTAGAGCAAAGTGATTTAGAAGTAGTTCAGTCCAGTCCACAGAATTTGCAAGAAATCCAGGAGCCATGACCTGTGGGGCTATTACGATGAACAAAAGACTGAACTAAAGACAATGGCTTTTATGTAACAGAAGGAGTATGGAAAAGGAAAAGAAATGCATTCAGTCTGTCTGAAAAATAGCTAGGATGAGAAATAATATGCTTAAGCTACAGCCAAAAATGTGCAGGATAGAAATAAGGAAAAGCATTCTAATAAGGAGGTCAGTGAGTAACTGCAGTACATAGAATGGGCAGGTTATGGAATTACTGTCTCTTTAGGTTTACAGAGCAATTCTCTGGCATATACCTCATCCAATCCTCCTCTGGAACAAAAGCCTGACATGGAAGACTTCTCGCTCTTCCCTCCAGGTTTCATTTCCTAGTATTAAGTTTTGCTTCTACAGTGAATTTGAGATTAATAGAGATCCATGATAGATTTTTTTTTGTTTCCAGCAGGCAGCTTATAGCACTCCTAGCCCCAGCTAGAGGCAAATGTTCACAATCCTTAGTTGTTTCCTGATTGCACATGAAGTTTTTGGTCTTTTTTGCCAAAGAGACATAACCTAAAAAAACCTCTCAAGGTGATATTTTGGTATCTAGAAGTTAGAAATTGCATAAAATAAACTGGAAAGTGTTTCAGCAAACCCTGTACATGTACACTGATAACATCACTTTTTGCATATTTCTTCTATTACCATGGTATCTTCCAGCAATAGTACTGGAATAATGCACTGCTCCATCTTTTGGAATCTCATGCCTGGGTAAAAATACGAACCTGTTGGGACAAAATTCTGAGAGACTGAATGAGTGTGTTGTTCTCGGAGGTAGCCTGCTTGAGCAGAATAATTTGTCACGCGTTGTGATGCGAATTCATACAGTTCATATTCTGCATGAAGACACCGTGTTAATCCACAGCACACAGAAAGGGTGAGAGTCATCTTATCTCATTCCAGACAACTTTCATTATCTAAATAGTATGTATATCTTGGAAAGACAAGTCATCTAGAATCCAACAAAGAAGAAATGCTGTGCTGAAAGATGACCAATTACTTAATTGGAAAAACTCATCTTCTGTGTACTTTATTTTCTCTCTTTAAAAACTGGAAATAATTTAGGCTCAATGTCTAACTTCTTCTAAAAGGCTGAAATTATGTAAGCAGTGATTTCTTCTTCATTGCAACTGGATGAATGAAACTCTAACTACAGGTTTACCTGTGGAGCCATCTCAGTTACTGCATTCACGAAGGTAGATCACACTGTTGGAAGAATACCCCACTAAAATTATTTGACATACATTCTGACACATGGGTTTCTCTTATGCATAGGCTTCTAAAATCATGTCCTAATTTACTTACATGCTTTATATAAGCAGTTGATGAAAGAGACCAAAAAAGAGGAATAAATTAATTGTATTTAGATAGGGACTTGATCAAGATGACAAAACTGTAGCTTGCTTGAGTTAATGAGTTAATCTCTTTCAGTGAAGTGTGGGACGATTCCCAATAATTGAGTTTGCATGTTCTGTCAGCTATGTACATTCCTGTAAGTGACTACAAGCATTTAAATATTTATTTAAAGTTAAGGTATCAATTTATCTATAAAGTAAGCATTGATATTAAATATTGTGTGACAAATTTTTCTTAATATTGGCAGTTGTGAAGAAAAGAGTGCAACCACCACTTTAAACACAGGAACATAATTATTTCTTCAATGCCTGAGCTGATTTGTATTGTCTAAAAATAAAATACTTAGTATTCTGTAGCCCAAAAATTGGGTTACAATTTTTGAAATCCAAAAGCAGGTCAGTGTAGTTATATGAAAAGTCAGATGGGTTTACAGAGTTTATTTTGACACTGCATCTGCTTTCTTGGATATCTTAGCTGCGAGCTGTGTCAACAAAAAATAGAGATTCAGAAGACTCTGCAAGAATTAACTTGACAAGCTTTTATTCTCTCTCTACCTTTTTTTTCCCTTGATGTTTATTTTTTAACATGAATTGGAAGATCACTCAGCCAGGACAGCTGGTATCAATTGAACAAATGGGTATCCCACAGCATGTATTGCCATGCTCAGCAGACTAGGGAGGAGGTTGTCATAAGGGCTGCTGCTCAGGGGCTGGCCAGCCTTTGGTTGGTTGGTGCTGAATAATTATTTTCAGCTGTATCACTTATCTTGGCTTTTATCATTCTCTATTTGTTATTTCCCTTTTCACTAAAATATTATTCATATTAGCTTTAGTATTTGTAATATTTCTATTATTGTTTTATGTTCATTATTAAACTGTTTTTATCATAACTCACTGGTTTTCTCACTTTTACTCTTTTGATTTTCTTCCCCCATCTCTTTTAGGGGGAGTGACTGAGCAGATGAGCATGGGTTTAGTTGCCAGGTGGGGTTAAACTACCGCACTGAGTACTGCTGTTTCTGGCTTACAGGGAAAGATTCATATTCAGAATATTGTCATATACAACATGATAGCCAAAGTAATTTGAAGTTCTAGGTAAAGTGTAAGGTCTAAGGCAGTATTATGGAGTGTGAATTAATCTTAGTGAATTAATAAGAAATACTTACATATATTATCCATAGAATGGAATTGGGTTAAGAATCAAAATATCCTCAATTCTCATTTCCCAAGTGTAACCTCAGTTGCAGTTTCACCTCCTGGTTTACAACTCCTCTTATAATACTCACTTCTGCAAGTTTATTTTTGTTCAGCTCATCCCTCTATTGTTACATGCCACAGCACTTACCAAGGTAATTTCCTTTATCTTGGGAGCTGCTGCTTCTGATGCAATATCTGAACTCGCATTTCACACTCTGTAGAAATTATTACAATATCCACCTGGCACCTAGCAGGCAGCTTTTTCAGACATAAAATTGTTGCTATTTAACTCTTGTATTAGTCCACTGCTTCATATTGTGCTCCATAAATTGTTTATCTCTATGAGCATAAAGCATATTCTGCTGTATCCATTAGCCTTTTATCAACATTCCTACAGGGAGGTATGTTGATGGCTGCTATTCAGAAAAAGCTTGAAATAAGGACTAAAAATTCTCAATTCTAAGGGTTATTTCTTTTTTCATCTGGGTTAAAAAGTACTTTTATAATCAGAAGTCTAACTGTTGCATGCATACATGCATTTTATAATACTGTCATCAATGAAGTACTACTTAATGGGCATCATGGAGTCTTCATCTTTCCTCACTCTCAATGAGGAAGCATTTGCCTGAACTAATTTTTTTGGTCCCTTTCTGTAACTCCTTGTGAGGGGTGAGCATAAGCTACTATTCAAGTAGGGGACACCATTCTGAGATTTCTGTGGAAAAACTGCAATGTATTACTTGCAGCATTTTTATCCAGTTACAGCATTTTGTAATAGCTGTATTTAGTCAGAATGTATCAATATTGCTATAAAGCATGACCACTGAAAATACAGTCCATTTACTTAATCCATGCCTTACCATTGTAGGCTGGTCAAAAGGTAAATTAATTTGCTAACAAAAGCTCTATTCAGAGCATGGTAATTTAGTTTCTAATGTCCAGAAAAGCAGAAGTAAGCCTTATAAAATAAAAAGTGCTTCTTAGCAAATTATATCTCAATGCTGAGCAAAACTCAGCATGATGAACCCTTAGTAAGCTTTAGCAGGAATAGGATGTCAAATTGGATATCAATAAGGAACTTCCCATTCACCTTAAAAGGCACAGGAGTCCATTGCAAGACCTCCTGTGCTTTCCCTGCTCCATGTGTCTGCACTTTTCTTAGCAGCATCACAGAGACAGAATCTTTTCACTGGGTTTCCAATGTCCACTTGATATAATTTAAGTCATATGAAATCCTTTGATTGTCAGAGTGGCTATAGGATCTGTTACTGCATTTGATGTATTGCATTTTCCTCTGGTGCTACAGGGGGATTGTCAGAGTCTCAGCAATGTGCTGTTTGAATGCATTGATGTGGCATGAGTGTTAGGTAGCAGATTATATAGTGCCTTACCTCCATTCACTGTGCCAGGTGGTTCACTGGGAGATAGCTCACATGGCTATTGCAACATGTTCTGTTTAGTGATGCTGGAGCTCAGTTCCTCACTCAGAGTTAGATAAATACAATACTAAATGAGAGGTAAGTAGCCTGCAATCTCACTGTATGCAAGCCTCAACAGAGGAAACTCCCAGTGCTCCAGGCCTCACTGCCTCCATTGTTCCTAGGGCTGTAGGACTTTCAACACATAGCTGTTTGAAAGTTCATATTTCTCCCCTTTCTTCTCAACTACAAGGCTTCTGACATATTCTTCTCATACCTCTTGATTTTGACTCCAGTGCTGATGACATACAAACTGAAAAAGCTCAGCTTGACTTGATAACGTGCAAGTGTGCCCAGGGGTCATCTCATATGCTCCTGAAATCCTGTTTCCTGGTGCACTGTTGTCATGTTCCACTGTGGGGAGCTGCCAGCTCTTTTAAAATTTCTAGAATGAAATTAGGTCAAACAAGACAAACATTGTATCTAAGAACCATTTATTGGTAATGAAAAACAAAAACGAGTTGCCCAAAACAAAGTGGGCTAAAAAAAAACCAAACCAAACCAAACCAAGCAAACAAACAAAAAGCCAAAAAGCAAAAAGCAAAAAGCAAAAAAAAAAAAAAAAAAAAAAAAAAAAGGAAGGAAATGGGAAAGGAATGGAGGTGGAGACAAAGAGACAAGAGCCAGCAAGGGCAGGAGTGATAAAAGCCAGGCTGGGGCCAAGGCCAAAAGACAAGTCTCCAAAAGCCCTAAAAGACAACTCTCAGAACGCCTCAATCACCAAGCTTCAAAACAAGAAGCACAAAACCAAAAAGCAAGTCACAAAATGCCCCAGAGTCTGTGGTGCAGTTCCTTTTATACCCCCTTGCCCCTCCCAAGGTCTGCCTGCTGATGAGAGACCATTGGCCCAATCCAAGTCTCCACCAATGGACGGCAGTGGAAACTTGGAAATTTGCCATCTGATTGCAGAGCCTTTCTGGAGGGTGCTTGGTGTTGTTGGTGTCCTTGGTGGTCTCCTGCTGTCTGCTTGTGCCATGTGGGATACGAAACAGCTGCCAGGCAAAGCCTCCCCACAGACCAGGCTTCTTCTAGTTGCTTCCTGCACATGGCACAAGTGCACCTCTCCTCCACACGCCTCTGACAACCTGGGTTGAGACAAATCAAAACTAAATTGGCTCCTAACAGCTGTGCAGTGAGATTATCTTGGGTTCTATAAATTGTCCCAGAGCACCACTATTCTTCTAACAAGTCTAGCAGTCTTCTTGTATACACAGCAGCAGAAGTCATGCTTGGTAAACCAGGCTGATAAACAATCTGTAAAAATTTAATCACTCACATTAGCCTGCAGTTCATGTATCAGCAGAGTCCCTTAGGATTCTGTTCCTGCTTGGTTTTTTGGCTTCTCTTCTTCAACTACATATTTAAAAATGCAAAGTCTCTCTCAACCATTATTTAGATCGATGATATAGAATATAGTCTGATCTGAATGTTAACATGGAGGAGAAAATTAGGTTTTCCAAAAGCCTGAATGATAGTCCCTGTAAATAGTACAGCACAGTGGAGAACTGCAGTTTCATACTGAACATTGATGTTTACATTGAATAATCAAAATAAATTTTAAATGGAATAATTTGTTTTTCAATTTTACAAACTGAAACACTTTTTTTTTTCTTTGAAAAAGGAAAGAAGGCTTTTCTCCACTCTTATGTGCTCATTTTAGAAAAGCTTTTATTTCATGATGTCTATGTATTGAGTTATAAAATTTATGTTCCATGCTGGATCTATAATATAATTTTGTAAGGTCAGTAGAGGAAGCTGTGTCTTATATTTTTGTTTCACAATAATTCTAATTTTTACCTGTCTTTTCTGTAAAATTATTAGACTCATTGTTCTGCATATATTTATATCATCAAAATTATGTAAGGTAAATTTGCACATAGATGTTTATGTATGATCTACTTTTTAATAACATTTCCTGATTTTCATTTGCAAGATGAAACTTTTTTTTTTTGAAATTTTGGTTAGTTCATACCAGAAAGGAAATTCATGTTCTACATCAAGAGGGTTTTTTTTGAGAAAATTATTTACCAACCAGAGACTCACTGACAAAAAATAGTTATTTTGTGCAGGTTGTCTAGAATGTCTGTGCACTTCCACAATGCGTGCGTGTATGTTTGAGTGAGTGTGTATGTGTGCATGTGTGTGTGGGTGTGGTTACGTCCTAAATCAGCTGCCAAGGTGTGATGGAATCATGCAAAAATTAGAAGAAAAATCCTATTTGCTATATTCCACAGCAGGAGTTCAGGTAGCTCTATGGCTAGCGAATCAGAAGATAAAGTAGAAAGAAACATGAAAAGTAGATTCTGAGGCAAATTTTTCATGACATTTTCTCTCACATGGTTAGGTAGGTCAGGTAGACGAGCAAGCACAAACCTTATGATTTTGTTTATCCATTTCTGTATCACTTAAGGGGAAAAAAACTTTGGCTATAAATAGTCTTGTATGATTTTAGAAAAACCTTCTATATTGCCACTTAACTGTTTTATGCTGGGTCCTTATTTTCTATTGATTTTGTACTCTAAATGCAGCTATTTACACAATGAGAGCTACTACAGGGAGGGCTTCTATCTTGAAAGCAGTAACTAAGATAGAGGGAAAATCACTAAGCTTTTTCAACCTACCAAACAGTCTGACAGGAAAGATTTCATTGAGATCTATAAAAGATTGAGTTTCATAGAGTGAGTAAGGGCATCAGTTGAAGTTGAGAGGGCGTGCTCAAAACAAAGGCATTGCTCTTCACACAGTCTTCTTCACAAACTTTGAAGGTGCAGGAGGCTCTGATACATATTGCTGTAGACTTCAAAAAGTTGGTGCTAGATTAAGACATAAATGGCGATGCTACAAAAGAGAATTCTCTGAAGCATTTTTAATACAAAAAGCTTTCTATTTGAAGACATGATGTCTGAATCAGGACATCCCTAAGACTCAAGTAGTTGACAGTAAAGAAACTTCCATCAGGTTTGCCCTTTTCATAAGGCTCTTTTCTTTTTTTGTCATTTCTGTTTAGACATTGTTGTAATCAAGATTTTAAACTAGTGCATGCGTGGTCTTGTACATTCTTCTTTTTAAAAAACATAAACTACAATCTAAAATATTTTTAACAACAGAGGGAAACCTGAAAGTCTCTGAATCATTTTCTTCTAGGAACAGAATTTGTGAATGATAAGGGAGCTTGTAAGTGAAGATATACAGCCTAAGATGCTTGAAAAACAGAACAGAAATACGGCTTTTACATAAAAGCCAGAGCTGGATGCAGCACTCCAAGTGGGATCTCATCAGAGCAGAGGGGCAGAATCCCCTCCCTCCCCTGCTGCCCACGCTGCTTTGGATGCAGCCCAGGACACGTTTGGCTCTCTGGGCTGGGAGTGCCCATGGCTGGGTCATGTCCAGCCTCTCACCCACCAGCACCCCCAAGTCCTTCTCACAGGGCTGCTCTGCATCTGCTCACCCCCAGCCTGTGCTGATAGCAGGGGTTGCCTTGACTCAGGTGCAGTGCCTTGAACTTGGCCTTGTTAAATCTCCTAAGGTTCCCATGGCTAAATGAGCTTCATCCCTCCCTCTGGATGGAATTTGGAAGTTCAGGTGTGTCAACAGCACCACTCATCTTGGTGTCATCCAAAAGTTTTCTGAGGGTGTACTTGATCCCTTTGTCTAGGTAATTGATGAATTTATTAAATAACACTGGTCCAAATGAATTCCTGAGAAACACCATTTGTCATTGATGCCCATTGGTGCTCTGTTGACCACTTCTCTCTGGATGTCACTTCCAACCACTTTCTAATCCATCTAACAGTCCATTCATCAAATCCATCTGCCTCCAATTTAGAGATAGAGATAGAGGATTGTGTCAAAGTCTCTATAGAAGTGCAGATAAATGGCATCTGTAGCCATTCCCTTGATGGAGTCATGCCATCACAGAAGGCCACTGGGTTTGTTAGACAGGACTTGCCCTTGGTGAAACCATGCTGGCTGTCCTGAATCAACTCCCTGTCCTCCATGTGCCTTGACACAGATTCTAGAAGGATCTATCCATGGTATTCCCAGGCATTGAGATGAGGCTGGTACTTTGGTAGTGACAAAGGTTATCCTTCCTACCCTTTAAAAAAAATTGTTGTCCCTTTTCCAGTTACCTGGAACTTTTCCTGACTGCCAAGACTTTTCAAATACCATGGTGAGTGGCTTGGCAACTACATCAGGAAGTTTTCTCAGAATTCAGGGGTGTATTTCACTTGGTTCCATAGTCTCATGCACATTTAGGTTCCTCAAGTAGTCACATGCCAGATCTTTACTTAGAGTGAGGGAGACTTTGCTCCCTTGTCCCCCATTCTGCTGTCCATCTACTTGAGAGCTGTGGGAGGGGAGGCTGACATTGAGGACTGAGTCAAAAAAGTTTTTGAATACCTCAGCCTAGTCCCTATCCCTGGTTACCAGATTTCCAACGGTTTATCAGGCGTGTTCACCTTCTTTGACCTTCCTTTTCTGGTTAGTGTACCTGTAAAAGTTACAGGTTCTTTGTGTGCCATGCTGGGCTCAGTCCCAACTTCACCTTGGTCTTCCTTACCCTATCCCTACACAGCTGAAGTTCATCTCTGTACTCTTCACAGGTCACTTGTCCTACCCTCGGCTGTCTCTGCACTTGATTCATTCCCAGTAGTTTGACCAGCAGCTCCCTACTCAGCCATGCTGGTCTCTTGCCATCCTTGCACAGTTTCTTCCATCTGGGAATTGCCAGCTCTTGTGCTCTGTGGAAGGTGCCCTTAAATACCTACCAGCTCTGCTCTGTTCCCTTGATCCTCTGGGCAGTCTCCCAGGGGATCACACTGACTTGAACAGCTGAAAGTCTGCTTTCCTAACTTTACAGCTTACCTGACCCATATCCCTCAGGACTGCAAACTCCACCAGTGCATGGTCACTGCAGCCCAGGCTGCCTCCACTCTGGATGTCCCTGCTTCACTCCCTTCTCTTGGTGACCATCAGCTCCAGTATCACATCCTCTCTATCAGCGCTATCTCCTGGCTCAAGAAGTTTTCCTCCATGCATTCCAGGAGTCTCCTGGATTTCCTGCAGCTTGCTGTGCCACTTTCCCAGCAGTTATCAGGGTGGTTGAAGTGCCCCAGCAGGACAGGAGTCAGCAAGTGTAATGCCTCCTGTAGGCTGAGCAAGAAGGCTTTATCCAGAGGCTCCCCTAGATCAGAGACATGGGTTTGCCTCTGCAATATCTTGCACACAGACTGTCATGGGATGGTAATAATAACAGGAAAAGCTGTGCTTTTTTCTTTATTTTAAGGCTATTTTAATTGTCTTTTTCATTCACTGTAATTTCATTGTGTATCATGTTAACTATGCATAAAGGAGAACATAGGAACAGGAGGGAAATTTGCAAAGAAAGTACCTCAGTAAGACTCAAGCAAGATTCTGTGGGTCCTTTTCTTCCTTTTTTTTTCTTCTTTTATGAATAGCTCCTTTTCAGGGGGAACTCATGCAAGATAAAGTAATAATGAGAGAAGGAAACTCATCATGTAAAGTTTTGAAACTAAAATTTTGATGCATTGAAAAGGGGTTTGAAAACAAAATGATGGACAGATTTTATGTGATAGAGTATATTCAAACTTAGTGTGAAAAATCAAATTCCTATTTCTTCAAAGTTCATAAATTAAAAGGTACCTGCTTGCTTTTTCCTGGGATATTTTTGTTTCAGTTTTGGTTTTTGATTTTGTTCTGGGTTTTTTTGTGAGTTTTTCTCCTCTAAAATACACCATGATGGACTTTTAGCACAGAAATTTCAAAATCTGAATAGGAAAGGGGTTATATGTTGCTTTAAGTAGTTGCTGGAGTAGGTAGGTGTTTTTGTACATAACTTTACAGTCTTCAGCTGAATACAATATTTTTAGTATCTCATTTTCCTGATCTCCAAAGTCTTATTTAACACCTAGCAGACAAAAAGAACACAAAAGAAAACGTTTATCTGAGTCATGAAAGAAAACATGAAATATGGGTGTTTTAAAGAAGGAAGTCTATCAATAAATTTTATTATTGTTTTAGAATTTAGACAGACTTTTCCCCTGCCAGCATTCTGTAGAAACTCTGGTTTCTCACTGCTTTTATTGGCTTTTTCATCCACTGTAATTTGATTGGGGAGTCTCTATATCATATCTTCTCTTGATACTCATATAATTTTTTCAGAGTCTGTATGTTATGAAACAAAGAATTACTTATTTTTTCCCTGACAATTGCAGTTTAAAATCACTATTTTCTCCTCTTTTATTGCACCTGAAGTGTTCAATTGAGTTCACATCCTACTTTCAGTCTGTGAGGCTGTTCGAAGTAGTTTTCAGACTAGAATGTTCTAATGTAGTCTAGGTTCTAGACTAGATTACTCTTCAAAACCATTTTTTTATGGCAGGGTGGGTTGACTATGCAGATTCAGGATCAGATGTGCAGCATTACATACTTAGAAATCATAGCACATAAAGCCATTAAATAATGTATTGCAAAGAAGTGAAAGGATCCTTACCCACATTGTGCTGATGTTTTAATCTTCTTTCTTTTACTTTTCCCTATACACAGGTTCAAATGTTATTGTCTGTACTGCTGTGTTGTTTGCCACCATCAAGCTGATTTTTAATTTATTTGACACCAATGTCAAACTGTTGCTTCTCAAATATGCCAGAAGAATTACTTTCAAGCTGTGGAGGAAATGACGCATCATAGCTTTGATTATTTGGTAAAAAACATGAATGTGAAAGAATATGGTTCAAGATGAGTGAATGAAGGATTCCTCTCATATTTCTATATTATAAAATGATAGACATTAGTATTAATCATTGAAAACAATTTAGATACATTTTCAAACATCAAACTGGTACAATCACTGCATACAAATCTTCTCTTGTGCATGCCCATCTGAATGGATGTGTCATTAGCCTGTGACTTGCCCACTGGCCTCTCAGGCTCTCAGCTGATCCTGATTTCCATCAGCACCCCATCCTGCTCTCCCAGTGGCCAGGGAAGCCACTGCCTGTTCTGCTCTCATTCCCCCATCTGTGCAGCATCCCTGCCCTTTCAGGGCAGCTGCTCTTTGCTTCTCCTTTGATTTTAAAGGAGAATTGCATGCACATATCAAGTACTAACTTTATTAGCATTCTTTGAAACCTTACTCTGTGCAACCATCTGTTAGAAAAGACATGCATGTCAAAGGCCAAATCTGCTGTCAGGAACTGCCATTTAAAAAAAATATGAAAGGAAGAAGCCAAACTCTCTGCTTCATTAATGCAAATTTTCTTGACTTCTTGAAATATTACAACAGAAACCTCTAAAGAAAAATGACTGAAATATTCCATTCCACAATACAATAACAGAATATTCCAGTGACTTTATAATTAGTATAACTATAAAGAATTTATAATTTTTACTTGTCTGCAGAATTGTTCCTATTTTGTTGGGTTTTTTTCTTTCAGGTTGAACAAGGAGAAAAAAAATAAAAAGAAGAAAATGAAAAGGTAGAAATTCTAGAAAGAGATTTATATATAAATCTCTTATATATATATATAGATATATATATATATATATAGAGATATTACAGAAATCTTCAAAGAGATTTGTCAATATTTGTTTCCATGGATATTTTGATTAAGCAAAAGGGAGTTTTTGGAATCCAAATCTATCATATTAGCATTTGTAGAATTTTGTAGAACTGAGAGCAAAAAAAAAAATTATTGTTCAAGGCATATCATGTAAAGAGAAATGTAATTTTAAAACAAAGTATGAAAGCAAAGATGCTGCTGTTTTCAGTGCTCTGATTTAGGAATGGGGACACAATTTAGTGTCTCCCCTGAATTACTCCAAACCATGCACAGTTCCATCACTCCCCACTCCCTGCATGCCTCTGCGGTGGAATAGACAGGAGAATTGGAGGCACAAAAGGTAAAGGTCATGGGCTGAGATAAGTAAGATTTACTGGAAACAGCAATGAAATGAGACAATGAACAACAACATCAATACTAATGACAGAGCATACAAAAAAAGGTGAACAGTTCACACTTGGTTGCTCACTGTGGAACACCTGACAATAGGGAATACCCAATTGCTCCCTCTGCTGCACTGTATGACCCAGAAGGGATCTCTTTACCTGTTGTCAAAAAGTGCTGTGAGATTGCATAGGATAATCCCTGGATCCTCCTGGCTACTGCAAAAATTAGCTTTGTCCTAGCTGGAACCAGAACAATGTGGGATGAGGAAAAGAGGCATAAAAATTCCTGGAGATATTTTGTCATCAGTGACCATGAAAATCTCTCAAAGTATTTTGCAATCATTTGGTCCCATGTGAAGGGAGAAATACATCTGCTGAAGAATCAGTGTCCAGATGGCTACTCCAAGAGTTAACAGGATGGCTTAATCAAATGCTAAAGGTGAAGGATGCTGGAGCCAGAACTGTATTTAGCTCATATGTTGTCACAAGGCTGACAATGACTAGCTTGTAGAAGAGCTGCTTGCTTAGAACAGCTTAGAACATAAACCTATGGCTTGCTAAAATTCAGCAATATATGAGATTTAATATATTAAATCTTAATATATATAAGATTCATACAACTAACATAGTTGTATGAATGCTCAAGGAAGTCACCTTTGTGGTTCTTTAAGTCAAAACCAAAGTCATATGTGAACACAAACATCATAGAATCATGGAATGGCTTGAGTTGCAAGGGACCTTAAAGATTATCCAGTTCCAGCCCCTGACATGGGCAGGGACACCTCCCACTTGTCCAGGTTGCTCAGAGTCCTGTCCAACCTGACCTTAAACGCTTCCAGGGTTGGGCATCCACAGCTTCCCGGTGCAACCTGTTCCTGTGCTTCACCATGCTCACAGTAAAGAATTTCTTCCTAACACATGATCTAAACATGCCCAGTTTGAAGCCATTCCCCCTTCTTCTATCAGTATGTGCTCTTGCAAACAGCCTTTTGTGACGATTTGCTCTCTTCCTGTAAGTTCCCTCAGGTGCTGAAAGGCTGCAATTGGGTAACCCTGAAGACTTCTCTTTTCTGGGTTCAACATCTGCAATTCTGCCAGTCTTCCTCATAGGAAAGGTTCTTCATCCCTCTCATCATCTTGGTGGGCTCCTCTGGGCTCACTTCAACTGGTCTATGTCCTTCCTGTGCTGGGGATCTCAGGGCTGGATTCAGTACTCCCAGTGGAACCTCTCTTGAACTCCTGGTTGTGCTGCTTTTGATGCAGCCTAGGATGCAGTTGGCTTTCTATTCATCTATCTTGGTTTCATGCCACTTAAACTCTCTTGGATAGAATCAAATAATTACAATGTCCCTAACCTCTGCCAGGGCCTACGTCAAATCTGTAGATCAATGGTAGACTAAAGCATCCTGTGACTAGTTCCATGGCTTTCATCTAATGCATTTTAATGCTTATGGAAGAAATGCTAATCAATTCTGTGAAATTCCTAGATGTCATAGAAGAGATCTTCAGAAAAGATAACTTAAATCTCACAAAAACACTGGGTTATGAAAGTAAGGGGTAGGTCCAAATTATTTTATCCACATACACAAAAACAAAGACTTAAAAGTATTTAAAAGACATCAGTATTTAACTAGACAGAGAATATAGAGAAATGGAAAGATGTACCATAGCCTTGCTCAAGTGTTTTGCTGAAAGCAAAAGAGTATTTTTTAGTATGTCTCCTCTGCTTCCTAAATAAAACCTGTGCTGAGAAGAAATGTTGGGACCTGCAATTATTATTGCAGCTGTGTTCGGCAAAAGACTCCCATGAATATTTCCCAGGTGTCAGTGGAGAGACATTGGTTGCCATGGCCAAGCAAGGATCAGAAAGATAATAGTGACTGAATGGTCTTTGTCTTAGTAGGCAATGTTTCAGCACTGAGTGTAGTGTCCTGCCATGTCATCATCAGTGTGTTAGGCAGATGGAAGAGATGGAGGAGAAATAAGAGCTTTTTCACAATCTGCAGTGGCACAGCCATTGATCCAGGGTCAGAGACAAGAATATCTTTGTAAACAATACACTTTCCTCACAACTGTTTTTCCAGATGAAGCACCAGATTCAATGTCAATCCCTATCTTCTTATAATCAGAAGGGGAAGTAAAAGTTCAGTGTTCTGTGGTAGTTGTTTATTTTGTTTTTTGAGAGGTTTTTGGGTTTTTTAAACAGCAGAAGGAAAATGCTGAGAATCAGTAAAAGGCTTTTGTGCATGGAAATGGGCAGAAATTCATACCCTCAGGACTTAAGTCTTCACTCTTCCTTCAGTTAACAGAATAAGGCTGGCACATAACCATAACAGAGCTATTAATTATTAACTGCAACAGCAAGCTGTCCTGGTTTAGGGCAAATTTGGAGGAGAATTTCCAAATTAGGGCCCCTCCAGTAAGCAAACCCACACAGCCCCTCCCCCCAACTGGTTTGGGAAGGATTCCTCGGAGAGGAGTGGAAAGAACCTGTTTATTTAACAAGCACAGCACCCCCCAGCACACAAAATGAACAATACCGGATGACACCGCTCTGAAAAAGATGACAAATTCAGAAAAGTCTCTCTTGGGGGGGGTGGTCACTCTGTTCTCAGTCCCTCCGGCGCTGGGGCTGCTGCTGCAGGCCACAAGGTGCAGGATCTTGGTGTTTCCCAGGTCCCAGTCCGGAGCAGGTTCCAAATGATCGGAAAAAGGAAAGGAGAAACAGTCCAGGAAGAAATTGGACAGTTTAGCTAAACTAGCTAATGAGCAAAAGCAAGCAGAAGCGAAGCAAGCAAGAGCGAGAGAGCAAAGCAAAAAACAAAAGCAGCAAAAGCAAAAGCTGCAGTCTCTGTGTCCTGCCAGGCTGATAAGAAAACCAAAACAAAACTTTCCCTCTTCAGAGCCGGTCTTAAAGGTACAGAACATAATATCCAACATCAACAGAACACATGAAAGGGGATACAAGCATCATAACGTCACCCTAGGACACTCAAGATATGTGGAAGTTAATAAATTCAGGTAATTTCCCTTTTTGGGTTAGTAAAATGTTACTTCACTGTGTTTCTCTTTGGGTGGCTTTTGTCTTTAGCAGTGACTCAGTAAAGGTGAGCCAAGGATGGATTTGTTCCATTGTATATTTATGACTCCCCTTTAATATTTTCTTGAGAATGAAGAGACTTTTGTTTCTTTTACATCTTGATTTATAGTTGACCTGTTTCATAAAAACAAAGACATTTTCCAAAATACCACTAATTTACTAATTTCTAAGTAGCACTTGGGCAACTTGATGTCTTGCTTAAAGAGAGCTGTTTCAGAGAGATAAATTTTCTTTTTTTTTTCTGGTCTGGATTTTTTTTTTTTTTTTTTTTTGTATGTTCTTTAATTTTGGGAGCAAATGTCATTTCCTTTCTTCCACCAGCTTACAGATTCCATCACAAGTCATTATAAATTATTAGTCATTAGAAAATTATAGAACTGTTTTGAAATAGAAGGTTAATCAATCCATAAAATAATTTCTTCATTTTATTTTGTTAGAGTTAATAATTTTCCATTTTCTGTGGACATAATCCTTTCTGGTTCTGGAGGATACCAGTAGGACTTATTTGTCCAGCTTAATTATACTCAGCATGACATAACTGAGCTCACTGATATGGGGTGAGAAATATATCCTAACTATCATGCCACTTGAGCAATTTGATCTTCATAATCAATACTTTGGAGAATTCAAAGATTCTTTGGTTTTTTCTCTAACCGTTTCTAATGCTTACTCCAACTCAGACACATAATGGGAATAGCTATAAAAAGAGATGTGCAAAATAACTGACTCAATCAGAAGCACGCCTGCTGCAGGTGTTTGGTTAAGATTTCCCTGTAGCAGTGGGACAGGTACATTTTGATGAGGCCACAGACTACACCTGAAAGAGGGCAGGTACCATAAAATGCCATGTAGGATCCTGAAAACTGTCCAGTAATTGGAGTTATAGGTGGGCGAAGAGCAAAGATTCTCAGAATGTTCACAATTAATTGGAGGAATTGGCCTGATGCACTTTAAGACTATGTTAAGTTTCCAGCTCAGAAAGAGTATTCACCCTCAGTAACCTCAGATGATAAGATGAAAACTGAAAAGCACAATTTGTGCTTCAAACTCCCATCTGACTTTTCAAGACTTACTGAAGAAGTCTAAATGTTTTCTGCCAAAATATGCAAATAACACTCAAAGTCAGAGTAATACATTTAGGGATTTATTATTTGTTCATATAAATATAGCTTAAATAGAGAGTGCAGTATGTTAATGAGTTCTGATGCACAAGTAGCAGCTGTTTTAAATGAAAATATCCCATGAAAAGCAATTAGTTGAATGTTTCTTCATCATCATCATCATCATCATCATCATCATCATCATCATCATCATCATCATCATTTCTGAAATCCTGTCCATCCCCTGGGGTTTCTGATGTTCCATACTCATAAGTAGGCTTGGTATGACAAGATCATGGTGGTGGGTTTTGGTACCATCTATCCTAAAAATACTCAAATCTATTTCTTGATGTATTTTAGCCATCTCCTCTGCAGGGTTGGTTTTGGGGCTGTTTTTGTTTGATTTTTTAATTTATTTACTTTTTAGGGTGATTTTGCTTTGTTTTTTACATTTTTCATTTTGGTTGTATTTACTGGGCAAATTTCCAAACCCTTAGGAAATGTTAGCTTATGTGGGTTTCAGTTCCTAAAAGTGTTCACATGTGATCACTTTCAGAAGCACATGGTTGCCAGCAGCCCACAGGCTTCCAATTCAATTACATCAGCCATGTTGCAGTGCTTGAAGCAGAAAAAGACTTAGCACTGCATTTTCTTATTTTGTACCGTCCTCTCAGATGATGAAAAGACTGCAAGATCTGTACTAATTGCATTTTCTGGACAAATTTTAAAAATTGCATTAACTATCCTTTCAAAATGTTGGACTTTTGCATTGGTTGGGCTGTGGAAATTGAATATATAACTGCTCAGTACCCAATCCCTCCAATAAATACAGTCAGTGTGATGTGGCCAGTAATCTACATAGATTCAATGATCATTGCAGCTGAGATTCTCCAAAAATTCAGGCAGCCACATGTGTTTAATGAATGAGCAAGACACTGGGAATATGTCTAGATCCTTTTATTTCAATGTCTCTGTCTGTCCTGGATTTTTAAATGGAGTAGGGAGTTGGCAAAGTAGCCATGAATACAAGTAAGTGGGGTTTTTTATACAGTATTTTGTGAATAGTATGTTCTATTTACTGCCTGAATGTACTGTAGTACCAGTTACACTGTGGTATTTATTGTTAGATACAAAGAATAACTATCTGGCTGATATATTAATTTCTGTTATATGTAATGTTATCCAAAATAAAAATTCGGTTTTCAAGCTTTAAATGTACACCTAAAGAAAATAAATTTATTTATATATTTACATATAGCTACATACAGACACACACATATGCACAGAGAAATAAATGCATAATTTTAAAATGCAGTATAATTGAACGGCAAAATCGCATAGATATGAAGAAATTATTGTTACTGCATTTGAGATGTCTGACCATTAAAATACCTGACTGTGAAAAATAAGTCTGTTCTGAAAAACAAGGAAATCTGTGGAACATAGAGTACAAATCTGCTTGGTGACATGTTATGTTCACCTAAAACTGTAATTCAGACAATTATGGAGAAATTCTAGCTACAGTAAAACAAATGCTCCCTATTCTGGCCTGCAGATTTCACTGCACTGTAATCAAAAAAGGCAGCTTCTGTACCAGGGTCTTTTCAAAGTATTTCTTTATCATCTGTTAAAATTGTGGTAGCCTCTGACTTAATGTACTTTTCATACATTCTGTTGGAGGCAGAATGACCTTTACCACATCATTCAAGTCAAAGATGTTATTTTAACTTTGTTCCTGCACTCTTTGTCCCTCAAGGGGCTACACATACAATAGTTTTCATTTCCCATTTCTATTCCATTTTCTGATTGCCCTTTATCACACGTCCTCCTGTTCAGTACATTAAAATGGTCTTTCTGGGAGCAGGATCCTGAAACTTTACCCTGTTTGAAGCAATTTAGACTGTCCAGCAGCTCCTCTTCCTTTTCTCATTGTGCAGAAAGTTGTCGCATTTAATAGCTTCTGACTATTTCTGTTCATATATGCTTAAAATCCTTACACGTGTAAACAAAGTGGATAAAAAAATTAGATATAAAAAATAATTTTTGTGACTAATTTGGCTTTTTTTTGGTTAAGCTTTATCCATCACTTGTAGTATTAGAGGTGGTGCATATTTACAGAAAACTCTTGTGATATTCTGTCAATGAAAAGAGCTCTTATAAGATTGCTAAGATACTTTGTTATGTGAAAAAGCAATTTAAAGATAGCTAAAATGAAAAAGCACTCTGATAAATTACAAACCTGATTCATTTTCTTGGCTTTATTCATTCCTGGTTTGCAATGCCAGAATTGTTGCAGCAGGACAATAAGTGAAAGGATCCCTGGAAGACCAAATGAGTACAGCATTAGCTGAAATTTACTATTTTCTAAATAGGATGCAGAAGACAAAGCAGAAAAAAAAGACAAAAACAAAACAACAAAAACCCCATAACTGAAACCAAACCTACTGCATTAATGTAGGGAACACCTCTTAAAGACCAGATATCAATGGGGGTGCTGACAGTCTTTGTTGTTGTAAAACATGTACTCAATTTCATAATCTGAATTTTTGCGTCAGCTGTTTTTAATTCATCAAGTAGTATATGCCATAAATGATCTTTTGACTCATTAACTGTACTTTTCCCTGTTTCTGTTCTGCACCACCCAAGGAAATGCAGATCAGAGCACTGAATATCAGTTAATTCAGTTTAAGCTTGTAGTGTTCCCTAAATTTTAGGCAACAAATGTTATATTGTCTTTAGCTACACGTATTGGATTTCACACAGACTGCTGTATTTACATAGACCACACTTAAAAAGTCCAAAAAAAAAAAGCATCCTGGATAATAATATTTAAAAAATACTACTAAAAATATCACTGGAGTCCTAGAGTCATATTTGGCCTCAGTTGACATCTTGTATTACTGTGTGGTGAGAAGAGAAAGCTGCAGTACTAACCTGGTCTCTCATAGGCCTGGTGATAAAACATCTTGGTGATGGTTAACAGCTGAACAGCAAAGTCACCATTGTGCCATTTGAAGCCGAAAAGATCCAGCACAGGCATCATAAAAGGTCTAAAGCAGGAAAATTGGATGCACAAATGATCCAGTCACCCCTGCTGCTCAGAAGGGTAAGTTAGAAACGAGGTGTAACATCAGCACGTGTCACCCTGGTCTTGTCTATTCTGAGGTCAGGCACCAGCCAGGCACTTTTTTTGGGAACTTAGCAGTCTGCAAGGCTTCCAAATACAGTCATGGCACTCCTGTGTCACTTGCAGAGCCACAGCCAGCTGCTGTCAAAGAGTCCACTTGGCATAAAACTGGCGCTGACAGATGCCATGAAATGTATTCTAGCCATTTTGAGTCCCACCTTACAAAGTGTTAGACCAAAACCAGATGGGGGACATCTTTTCACTCCCACATTGCCCGTATACATGATAGACCTATTGTGGGATATTGTATGCTTCTGCTTTATACTCAGGCTATGCAGTCAAACAAAAAATTCCTGAAAGCAGAGTCTGAAGAATCAGATTTTGATTTGTTGTGTTGACTTGAAAGGAAGATTTGTGAAATACGGTTTGAAGGAAGTACTGCAGTGTGGAAATCTGCACCTATATGCCAAGAAACCTATATGCCAAGAAACTCTGAGCCAGAGCAGACTGCTAGTGATTTGTTGCACATGGACCTCTGTCTTCACTTTCTTAGCTTTATGATTAATCACAATATTATTACTGTAGAATGTTTCTGGTTAATTTATACAATTATTAAAAGATGGAACAAAATCATTATTTACTGGAAAAATCTAAGCATATTAACATGCTACACATCCTGGTGATAGTATGGTGGCCTGGTGTCAAAAAATACCTTCTTCAGAAAAGGTGGACAGTGATATGCTCGTAAGTTTTTTTGTATATCTCATTTAATCTCCCTTGCAAATACATTTTTAAAGCATCCTGTACTTATTTTAATTAAAACATTTTTATTTTATCATTTCCGTTAGTCACTCAAATTCCTTTTCTGTAACTTTCACAAACATTCACCAGCATACTGCTGTACTATGTTACTCCTATGAGTTTTCAGAGTACTGGATTTTCTATGAAACTACCAGACACTTCAAGGTTTTCAAGAGGCAGTGATGAAATATTTCTGGTATAACTGTGTAGTACACCATAATGTCATATAGCACAGTGCAAGAAGTTATCAAATTTATGTCAATTTTAGCAATAATTTTGTGTATTTTTCTGATTAGAAATATTTTTCTTCATTGTGCTCCTGGTGAATCATTCGTCTCATAGATTTCTAAGACAGTGTCAGTACTTTTGTTCTTGAGTATAAAAAGTGGAAATTTAATCAAAAAACAGACCACAAACTTTTTTTAAGCTACTAGAAATTAGATTTAATCTTAATTATATAGAAAGTTTGATAAAAAGATAGATTCTATAAAGATCCATGTGCCTTGTAATAAGAATTACACTTTTGGATAATGTTTTATTTTTTAAAAAAACTATGTTATATATGCTATAGGATAAATTTGTTGCTGCAATAAATAATTTTAAAAGCATTGGTTTCAACAAAGCTGCAATTTAACTGTTTATAACATTGTCCTTTTAATCCTTTCTTAGAGAGGTAGAACCAAAATTATTATCTTCCCAAATATAACTTGGCATTTAAAAAAAAATCTCCCTTAGGCTTACTCTTGTTCAGGGTGAGATAGTTTCAAATAGATTTTTTTTACCAGTGCAGCACCAGAGGACACCCAAGGTTGTCATTACTGGCTAGGCAAGCACTGATGAACTGCTGAAAATGGAACAGACAGAGAAGTTTCCCTCTGTGAACTCTAATAAGGTGTTGTCTAAGACATGTTATAAACTTCCCTTCACAGCTTTCTTTAGGGATTGATAAGAGGGGGATCAGTTCTGGTGACTGTAGCCTCTCTTAGTACAGCTTTATGTACTGAATTTCCAGACAGACAGAGGAATATCAAAAGTGCATTTGAAAAAACAATGTTGGTAATCTCATTGAGAGGCTTCCTATTCCTGATTCATGAGATAAATGCCTGGATACTGGGTTTTTGGAAATTCCTTTAACAGAAAAGTTAGAGCAACTTGTGTTGAACCATGTCCATCAAAACCTGCATAAAAAGACTGAAGTGCAAATGAAGGTGGCCATAATATTGTGCTAAAGCCAGCTCTCCTGAACAGAACAGGACTGCACTCAGATGCTGGGGCCACCTTTTCTCTGTTGTGAAAGAGTTATCTCATTTTTTCGTAGCATGAGGGATCACACAAGGCATTCATATTTAAATTCATATCATCCTGAAAGAAGACCAACAGGCTGGGAAGGGAAGCTTTCAGTCTGTAAATCTTACGTACTCTTGTACTGAGGCTACATGAAGTTTGGTGTATTTCATTGTTGAAGCTCTGTTACAAATCTTTGTTTTCAGCTCTTAAAAATGCGCTGTGAAGAGCTCAGGCCATTTGTGGTGAAGTTTATTTCCTTTGTAGTGGAGCAATAGTAAGGACCTCATCAGAACTTTATTTAGGTCATATAAAGGCTTTTCTGAAGTACTGATAGATGCAGTACTTTTGGGAAATGTACACCAGATTTGCATGACTTTTGCAGACTTTTGGATGTTGACAAGGTCGGGGGACTGGTGTGAAATACACAGACCTATACAAAAGCAAGCAAAGAAGGCAAGGCTAGTGAGCACAGAATAACCCTACCACTAATAATGTGAGGCCACAACATGACCACACATAATGCCTTGGTAAAAGATGCTGACTCATTAAAGACTTAAAGGTAGTTAGCAACAGTTTTGTTTTGTTTCGTTTCTTTTTTTTGATTGTTGTTGTTGGTTTTGATTTTTTGTATTTTTGTTTGTTTTGTTTTTGCTGGGGGGGAAAGTTTTTTGATACTTTATAAAATGTTAGGTAAGAAAAAGGTGTCTTTAGACCAGGCTATTTGTGCCAATGTTTTTCAATGTTACTACCTCATGAAGATGAGATTGGAAGTTCTTGCTGACAAGAATTCACACTTTCCCAAACTCCTGAACTGAGTTCAAGATTTTACTGTGTGGAACAATAGCAATGCCACTACCTACTGACTTTTGACACTATGACAAGGTGCCCAGATCTGACACTGTTGGGCTAATATTTATTTTAAAAACTCAAACAAACAATCCTGAGATTACTGGATTCATAACTGTGAAAATATCCAGATAATCTTTTGCCAATAGAAATTTTGTGAGTTTGGGGTTATTTTGTGGTGATTGAAGATCAGAAGGTCATGGTGAAGGTTTGTAAAGTAATGATATACGCCCAAAAGAACAGAAAGAAAGCTGGCATATTGCATTTAGTCAGATTCCCCAAACCAAACAGGCATGTATATTTAAAATTTTGCTTTAATTGAAATAACAAATTGCAGACTTACAAGGAGCAGCTTCTCTCTTTCTCTCTTTTGCTAAAAGGTACATAAAGAACTTCAATTAAATCTTTTAAGCTATTCTTCTTTCTTGCTTTCTCTGGTAGCTCTCCTCCTTAGGGAGAAGCCTTTGTGTTTAACTGAAACAGATTAAGAATCCCTCTCTAAGCAAATCATTTGTATGCATAGTGTTTCCAGACAAAATTTTATTTAATAAAATGTTTGCCTGATTCCAATTTGTATTCATGAATGCAATTCTTTCTGAAATTATATAAGGAGTATTTTACAAAATGAAATTTTTAATGTCTACACAGCAATGAATTAGAGTTTATCTGTGATGTATCAGCAAATTTAGCAAGGGAAAAGCATTTGCTAGATTTAGTAAGATTGTTTTACTCTCAGAATGATGAAGTGGTAGCAGTTAATGCAAGTGTATTCTCTCTGTCTATGCCAGTACAAACGATTTGGGAAGAATATACCTGCATTCATCCTTGTTCTAGCACTGCAGCAGTGTTACAGGATAAAGAGGGCTCATTTATTTGGAACAATCTTACTCAGAAAGGTTCAAAGTCTCAGCTGTGCTAATTAGTACATCTTGAAATCCAATTTTGATGAAGACAGGCTACCACCCACTAAGTGGGGCTTAAGTCTGCTTTACCTCTTACAAAACAATTTCAATTTAGTCTGAGAAATCAAATTTTTCAGCAAGTTCTATTACAGAAAAAAAGAGTTACTAGACAAGTTCTGTCTAGTAGTTAAGTGGGCTTTTCAGGAAAATTATTTTCTTAGGTTCATTTATATACCTGAATGACTCCCTCAGAATGAATGCAGTAGTGTCAGTGGTTGCATGGCTACACAGTAAGTTAACCTCTTACATATAGGAGGGCAAACCTTGAATTTTTTGGTCATTGTAGCTGTGGGCTTTTCTGGGCACTAGCAGAGGTCTCAGGTGTGCAAACATAGTGTCACTGAAGGTGCTGCACTGCACTTTTCAGCAGATTGAATTACTTTGAGAGAACTGATGAGCTAAGGAAGTTGTACTGGTTTTGACTTTGGAGCTAGCTTATCTGGCCGAGGGTCAAGTTTCTCTGTACCCTCCACACTTGAGACATACTCTAAATTTGTTCTTGAGACAAACTCTAAATGACACAGAGCCTAAAAACAGTAGTCATACACTCACCGTCCAATTCTACCACTTTACTTCAACAGGAATGTTCAAACAACTCAAGTTTTGATTTAGTAGGTGCCTAGCTGGGTGTCTGCACAAAGACTCTCATTCATGACCACAGTTACAGTCCAGGTCTTTTGAGGCTTTTAAAGCTCCAAGCAAAACCATATTTTTTTTTATATTTAAAGAACAAGTATTACAATAAAAGTGGCACAGAAAAACGCAGAATCAACTTGCACATGTGGTATAATTCTTTATTTTTAAAGAACTAATATTCTTAAATAAATATTATTAGGTTACTCTGAAAATGTTGCAAGATAACATTTCTTATTTCTTTCAGGGAAAGCAAATTCTGTCTATTCCTACATGTTGTGTCGTATAATAGCACACAGCCCACACAGTAGGTAATTTGAATGAACAGCAGGCCTTCAAATTACTCTAAAAGGGCTGTTATATTTCAAGCAGAGAACATTTTTATTACAGTCACATTCTTGACATCCCACAGGATGCATATACATTTTTTCTTCTCTATTGATATCAGACCAACAGGCAACTAGCTGGAATAAATGGGCATCTCGAAATAACCGTGAACAGTTTACAAATACAGGTACCTCTGCTTTTTGATGCTGGGATATTTTGTACTGAGAGAAAGCTCTATTTTATACTCAGTAACTGTACCATGAATTGCATGCAGGAAGCCTCATCACATACAATCAGTGATTCACAGTTTCATTCAGAGCAGACAGCTACCAATGGCATTATTCACCCCAGTGAGCAGGGATTTGTGTAATGGGGCTTTCCAAAAGTATTAACACAGCAGTGAAGGGAGGTGGCAGCTCAATATTTTCTATTAGTGTTTGACCTTTCGTCATGCTTAGGACCTTGATGCAGCCTTTGCTGCTTCTCTCTTTCTCCTGAAAAAGACATGCCCTTTTTCCTGTGGTTATGCAAGGACTCAAGCAGATGGTAGACCTACACCCACACGTTTAATCTATGTTTGCTTTCTCACCTTGTTAACTCCCTCCTTCCTCATCCTCACTGTCTCTTTCCGTTTCAAGGCTACAGAAGGTGTAGTTCATTATAATGAACTGCAGTTCATTAGTGGTGCTCTCACAACCACAGAAATTCTTTTTAAAGACGTCCCACCCAAAGAAGTGAGATAAAAGACTACAAATTTCACAGTGTTCAAATGATAGTTTGCAAGATCTCTATCACCTAAAAAGAAAACAAACAGACCTTGTGATTCATATAAATGTACACATTTTAATGCACTAAACACAGGGCAGTGGAGTTGTCTAGGCATTTTTTAAATCTTTCCGTGGGGCTTAGGTTTTGTTTTTACTGTCAACTGATATGCAGCACACACGTGTTCAAGAGAGCTATCTATCCATAGCTTCTGGGAAGGACTAGTGACCAGAAAGTTCTCAAGGACTCAGCAAAGTCTATTCTTAGCACTGCTACCAGTGGAGAAGGTGAGCTTGGACATGTGAATTCACCTCTACTCTACCCACTAAAGTACAGTGACATCCATTTGTCCTTGGGTTATGATCTGATATGTAATTGGGAAAGTTTTAATGCCCCTCTTATTGTTCACGTTTTAGGGTAAGTGAAGAACATGCAAACTCTGCTTATAACCTATTCAAACTTGAGCAGTATTCTAAAAATTGAAGGTCTATAGGTTCAGTTACTTGGCATAATTATTAGACGGGTAAGTAACTTTTTGTCAATGAATGGAATTCACTCCAAATGAATAGAATCTCTGCAAAGAAATTTTGCCTACCCAAAGCTGTCCTTGGGAATGCTTTTCCTGATGTTTTGGCAAACATTGTTACAAAACTGGATTTGAATTTTATCATATCCTCTAAGCAACTTTCACTTTGCATTTTCTGAGACAATTCATAAAAAATGAGGAAAAAATAATAAATATTTTAATTGGTTTTTTGCTTCATCATGCTATTTAATATTGCTTGATCAAGATACTTAAGTCTATTGTGATTTTCCACTGTGGCAATTCCATGTTTCTGTGTGGCTAACAAATTTACTCAAGATTGTGTAATACTAAGAACATGCAGAGCCATTCAGAAGAGAGACTGTGTTTGCCAGGAGGATAAATGGCCCTGGCCTGCTGGCTTCTGCAGGGAGTCCACAGTGATGAGATGAACATGGAGCAATGGCAACTGGTAAGAAGGATCAGGTGTCATTGATGCCATGACATTTTATATGGCTCTACAGGTAATGCATAAATGTACAGATAGATGCCTGCAAAGGCTGTAAAAATGCTAATACATTGCACAGAGAAATATGTAGTAAGGACCATGGAGAAAACTGAGAAGTCAGCAAAAAGTAAAGGGCAGATAGAAATGTTTCCATTGTTTATGTGCAACCCCACAGAAAATTTAGCAATAAGGTGACAAGGGGGAATCTGATAGTAATATTAACAGGGTTTTTAATTCCCATTATTTACACAGTTTTCATCACTGAAAATACATTCAACCTTTTCCTTTACTTTGGTTGGCAAGTAAGCAATCTTAGAGGGGAAGGGGTGGATCCCTGTAACACGAGGTGGCACAAGACTACTGCCATTGCTAATACAAACCTTCCTGATCAATGCCAGGAGGAGGAGTAGTCTGCTCAGTTTTCACTCTGACAAGTGTTAGCTGAGCAAGCTGCCCTGCAGAAGCAGTGAGGAACACAAGATACTCTCTGCACAGATTGTCAGAGCTGCTGTCCTAGCCTGCATGTTCTAGCTTCCCGGGAGATTGTCACAGAACTTGGCCATCATGCTGGAACATGGATAGGTGGCTGCAGTGTTCAATATCTCTCTTTCAGCCTTGACAGGTAAAAATCAATTTCACTTGAACAGGTAAAGGGCGGTGTTTCTTCTAGCTGAGAGGGGGTAACCTGTAAAATCATCAGCTATTCTTGGCAAGCTGATGGAACACTGCTTGTTAAAACATTTCTAGAGACACACAGGATCTCTGCAACAACAGCAATGCTGGTGAGACTGTTGATTCAATGGTGTAAAGGGCTGACAGAGTGGGACAGGGAAAGTGAAGCACATCAGTCTATCACTCTATTACATGACAGTGAAAAAGAAATAGACATGTTCTTAAACTTGCTTCATGCCAGACATCTTACTCATGGTCTAGTTTCTGATTGATATTGATTTCAAAAGGTTTGTTCACTGTGTCAAACACTGCAGTAGTATTTGACATTTCATGACACAGTGAGTAGAACAATCCACTTGATGATCAAGTACTGAAAGACCACAGGGCTCAACTTAGCAGATGCCATTGGCAGATACATGAATCCACTTCCCACTGTGAATATCCTCAAGAAAGAGATGATTAACACCTCTGTTAATTTACTGGAAGCCATGAGCAACAGAGTTAAGATCAATGAATGACATGTAGTTAATGTCATTCATCTATGTTAATTAAGTCAAAAGTTTCTTAACCTTCCTCCTTCAATGAATTTTCCTTCAGGATGTCTGGCTGATTATGGGTCAAGCACACTGTGGGGTTTAGTGTGAGTAGCAATCAGTAAATGGAAGAACTGTTCTAAACAAACAAATTTATATCCAGTATATTGTGCCATGGGTGCTTATGCATACTAATAAAGACAGAAATACTCTGCTTTTCTATAAAGCATTCTTAACCTGAATTTAGAGATTTCACCAACTTCTAATAATGTTCCTAATAACAGTAAATGTGGTTTAAGGATTTCTAACAAAGCTTGGTTACTGTTTTCTCCTCAAAAAAGTTGAAAGTGACCCTTTTTATGCTTAGAACAAAGAAATTTTCTGTTCCTCTGGCAATTATAAATGCCATCCATATTTTTTTAAACAATCATGTTAAATACCAAACAGTGCTACACTCTCTTACCCTTTCACAGAAAATCAGGTTAAAAGCAGTTAGGTATCAATTTTCAGTGACAATTACACTCTCCCCTGCATAGCCCAGAAAGATATTAGAGAATGCACTTGATGGTCTACCTCAATGGTCTACCTTCAATCACCTTTATGATATTTGACATCCCAGAAACCAATGAGTTTTATAACTTGTGTTGCTTTCCCTGTAAATCAGCAGCAAATCTCTTGCTGTCAAGTGCTCAGAAGGAAGTTGAAGAGTTGTGACCCTCATACAGACAATAAGGCAAAACTGTCTTCTTGCTCCATTCCCTTCATCAGGAATCAGGTTAAAACTTGGACAATTTTGGTTCAGAGCAGAACAGTCAATAATGGAGATTGCAAGTCAGAGAGGTGTCTAATGGCAGCTGTATTCATCCTATTGAGGTGTGAGTGAGAGAGACTGGCTGAAAACCACTGAAAACTGGCAGAGAAGAAAACGGCACTCTGAAATCTGACAATATTTTCTCCAAACTACCAATTTCATCTATAGTCTGTAAAGAATGATGTCTTGCAATTTTCCAGGACTAGCTGCTTACTTTTATTGCAAGCTAAGGGCTAGGCAGGATTTTATTGCAACAATAATTTTGAAATTTATGTGTAGCTTTTGTGTGCAACACAAAGTTTCCTTGCAAAAAAACCCAAAACAAAAACAAACCCACAAATGAAAAACCAAAACCAAAACAAACAAACAAAAGCCCTGAAAGTCCACACCTAGCAAAAGCAGTATTCCATCTATCTGCCAGTAGGGCCTGAAAATAATACAGTATAAAATGCCCCTGTCCAGAAGAATTGCTTTCTCTACAACACAGACCAACACTGGTTGTCAGGTGAAACTTTGCCATTTAAACATACTGGGTAAGGACCCACCTTTTGAATCCAATCAAATCAAGAGGCAGTCTGGAGTTCCTTCAACATAAATGAGAACCTTGATTACACCCAGGAGGAATTTGGTTCCATCTCATGGTTTGGGTGTAGACCATGTACAGCCTGACACACTACATATGTTTTAATTACATTTGATTTATACATAAGATGTAATTCTACCAGAGGTAATCACCTACACCTCCAGTGCATTGTAAATTGTCTGTGATGCACTTAGATGAACAGGAAAAGTACAGTAAATAATTTGATTATCATATTTTTTAATGATATGCATAAGTTTGTTGATAACTGGTTGGTTTTTTTCTGAGTTTTACCAGTTCTAAGCAGTATGCAGGCACTAAAAATACCATAGAAGTTTTATGCTTCATTTACAAAATGGTGGAAGTTGCCTAGTATTCAGATGTAGTGCACAAATACAAAATACAGTCCTGTGCCTACTGCCATACCATGGCAAGAGCAGGACTCAGCAAATACAGGGCATTAAAAGATCTACGGCTGACAATCAGCTGTCCTGGAGAATCACTCCTAATAATAATTTTTTTCTGAAGACTAATTTTTCCCTGTTGGACAAAATTCCAGTAAATATTTCTGATGCTAAAATCTTTTGCAATGTTCCCATACTGATGATGTAGATTAGCTAATTTTTTAGTACAACTAAATACAGCATAGGAAGATAGCAAACTATGAATTTAAATTTACACTAACTATTTGCCATTTTGAAGGATGGTTGGAAAGAAGAACTAAATTTCTTTATGACCTTGCATAACTAAGAGAGTACCTTCCCAAACATGCTGAAGAAAAGGGATATATTTTAGCCAGTTTGTGCTTTAGTGAAAGTATTCCAGAGAAACAGGTTAACAGGAGGAAAACCATCCTAGAACAGAAAAAATTGAGCTTAGTCCTTGCTCTCTGCTGCCTTCTCCAAGATTTTGTTCTGCCTTGCAGA
This sequence comes from Agelaius tricolor, assembly GCF_023055355.1. Classification (NCBI taxonomy): domain Eukaryota; kingdom Metazoa; phylum Chordata; class Aves; order Passeriformes; family Icteridae; genus Agelaius; species Agelaius tricolor. The sequence continues at coordinate 17,014,550 of NW_027269264.1, forward strand.
GAGAAAATCTTTACATGTGAGCCACTGTTTTACATCTTAATCTTTTCCAGGGAAACGGAAGACTTTCTCATTTTCCTATGCACTATATAGGCCATGGATTGAATTTTGACTCAAAAGCTGGACTTTCAGTACTCATGCAGGTTTGTGCTAAATGTGCATTCAAGCTTTAGGCAGCTCATATTTTGCTAACTAAGCAGATCTCTTGTTCCTTGAATGCCCTCTCTAGCTCGGATGCAGCACAGAAACCTGACAATTATGTTGCTTGCCTAAGACTTTTGTTCATGAGGGAAGCTTGTAACAGAAATACTCTGGTAGAGCTTTGTGCCCTTGCCTTCTGCACTTTCACTTCTATGCAGTAACAGATGATGCACACTCTGTGTTTTATAGAGTGGAGCTCTCTGGTGCCACTGGGAGAAAGGAAGACCTTCACTGCAAACAGACGCTGTCCATTCTGACCCACATTCACGTGCATCCGCGTCCAGAGAAATGCAACCTCCCTGCAGCTTAGGGTAGGAAAATATTTACCCAGCTGTGCCTCTGCTGGCCTGTGTGGAACGGACCTGGGTGTAGTTCTCTGGGATTCTCTGCTGGGATCCCATGTGAATAATATTATTAGGTGAGGCATGCCTGAGATTTTGGAAGCCGTCTAGCTGTCTTGCCTAGCACACCTGAACAATGCCATTTAAAGCAGAAATTTTACAAAATGCTCACTGATGGGGGTAACTGCCATGTTAGTTTTTAGCAGAGATAGTCAGGGAAATCCCCCACAAAACTCTTTTACAGTGAATTATAGCATGGCAATTCAGTACTGTGCTTCTAATCAGAAAAATATTGTGGTGGTTTTGGTGGAATAGAGCCTTGATAGAAGAAATTGTTGGACATTTTGTTTCTCAGTGAGGTACATATCTGCAACCTGTACATGAAAAATTTCAGTTCCTTGGACAGGTAAGGAAAGAATGAAGACAGTCTATACCTATACTTTTATTTGAAATAAATTCAGTTTTGGAAAGAATCATCATTTTGAAAAAGTATGTTTTCAAAGTTTGAACATTCATCCTGTTAGGGTGCAAGAACCAGATTTCCCAGACTTGTAGTATGAACTCAGTGATTGAAAGCTGTGGCAAGTCAAGACTCAAATTCTACAGATGCTTGCACTCTTTTTAAGGAAAATTGAAAGATGTGTTCACAATAAGGATGCACTTACTGAGGACTGAAATCTGTTAACCTTTGAAAATTATTGAGAAGCCATATTCTTTGTAAATACAAGAGCACTTTGACTTATTAAATAAATGGGTCTGGATTCTGAACCCATGCTACCATGGGCAGAATCAGGAAAAATCATAGACAAAATCCCTGAGCAATATTATAAATGTTATAGCTTGACCGTTGCTGTGTTGCAGTAATTATATAGTTAGACTACAATTTTTAGTTTACAATATAATTTTTTCTTTTTGAGATATTAATCAGCTAAGTCTCCATGCACACAGGATTAAGATATTGCTGAGAAGCTGTGACAAAACCAAAGGCAGGGCTTTGTTGTCAGGCTCTGGGAGCAGGCCTGCAGCACATGGTGTGTTCCACAGCTTGCTGCCTGCCTGGGAGCCTGTGGAAACAGGGCTGAGGATTAATCTGTAATGATTAATTCATTAATCATTAATGAACTGCACATTAATGAAAATTATTTCCTCAGGCCATATTTTGCAGGTCATCATGTATCCTAACACACATAGAGGAGAAACATCATAATTTCTCCCTTCAACAAAAGTGTTAACACAATAAATGAACCTTTCATAAAAGCAATCAAAACAAATCCATTTTTAAAAAACAAATTAAATATATTTTAAATGCCACTGAAGGTGCCATTTAAAAATTATCACACCAGCTGTAAGAAGCTAGCTGCTCAATTGGTCAGTCACAGCAAGCATAAAAACTGAATCTTTTCCTTGCTGCTGTGACAGGTTCTGGGTGTGACCAGCCCTTCACAGGGCAGTGCTCCTCAAGATGGGCATAGAGCCCTTTTATGTCACAACTCAGCTACATGCTGGCAGCTGGCTTAGAAGAGCCATAGTCCCTGCTATCTGCTTATAAAGGTAGCATCTCACAGATCACACAGTATTCTGATCCACAAGGATCCCCAAGTCCAACTCCTAACATACTTGTTGTGGGATTGAACCCACAGTCCTGGTGTTTAAAGCACCGTACTCTAACCAGCTGAGCAGATTGAGGGGTCCATGCACCTTCCCTGGGGATTCACCCAGATTCATAGAGAGACCCTGTACTAATGCTTCCTTTCTGCAGTGACAGTTCAAAGACCTTCAGTGGACCTCACTTTTAGCCTAGAAAGAAAAGTGTTAGAAGCTGCTTTAAAAATAAACATCTGAAGGAGACACTGGATTTTGCATTTGGATTTTTCCACCAAAAAAAATAAAAAAGACAAACCAAAAAAACAAAGCAATCAAAAGAAAACCCAACAAAACACTCCAAAACCCAAAATACCAAAACCAAACTAACAAAAAAGCCCCAAGCAAGCAAACAAACAAACAAAAACCCCACAAATAAGCCTCTACACCATTAAAAGTGGAGAAAACCTCTTAATTTATCTTTGTCTATAAATCTCAGCAGTCCTGTTTTATCCTGACAGTGCTGTCAGGAAATAAAAAAATCTGATTTGTTTCAGACGAGTGAAATTCTGAGGTGCTATGTTGGACAAAAGCTATTTTAAAGGCACGTTTTTCTTTCTACTGGTTTGGTTTTTGGTTTTGTTTTTTGTTTCTGTTTTTGGTTTTTTTTTGGGGGGGGGGGGGGGGGAGGTTAGGGTTTTTTGTGAATAAATATGAGACCTAAGGGATTAAATTTCCAAGTAATAAAAATCAGCACAGCTCCATTGGTCTGAATAGGGCTATGCTGTTTTTTGCCCTGGGGATTAGCCTCACCAAAGGTTTTGTAAGCTTTTTTAACTTAAAGAGACAGGCTTGTTCTCTGTTTCAGAACTGAAAGAAATAGAGAATTGTGAGCTCAGGTTAATGTAATCTACAGCTTTAAATGATAAACTAGAGCGTGTGTTGAGGCTTTAGAGACTAATTGTAAAAATCTACTACATTGGTTGAGAGAACCAGAACATTACAGCTTATGTGTACATCTGCCCACACATACATATATTCCACAATTATTCAGTAGGTGGCAGTTAAAAGCCTAGATGAGCTTTGCAGTCGCCATTTAGGCAGCAGCGCCAGCAGAGGCTGGAGTCAGTGCGCCCGTAAAAGCAGAAGGAGGGAGGCTGCGATCCAGCCCGCAGGAGCGTTACCCAGGACCCAGGTACCGGGGCAGGCGGGAGGGAGGACGGGCAGCAGCCAGCCCTGGGCGCCGGGGCAGGGAAGCTGCGGGCGGCGGAGCTACAGCCCCCCGCTTCAGAGAGGGGCTCCTTTCTGGTGGAGGGAGCCCAGGGCAGAGAGGGAGAAGAGCTGGTGCAATGACAGACAGAAACTGAAGAGCGTTTGAAGCTTTCTGTTCCTACACAGGTAAATTTCTTTCCATTGTTTTTCTACACTATCTTGCACAAAAGGCAAAGCTTTGCATGGAATTTCGAGGTCTTCCTTTTCTTCAGCCAAAATCCACAATGCTCACTCGGGCAGAATTTCCTCTGAAGTCGGTAGAGTTTTGCCTGAGTTACAACTGCAAGATATGCTCTAAGCTAATATCTTATGTAGAGAACATGGCATGCTGTAAACTGAGGCTAGCAAGGAAGTCAGATGCTGGTCATAGACACACTGGCCAGTTAATAATCATTTTTCTGTGTGCTGGGATGCTAGTAATGACCTTTTTTTCAAGCTGACTTTCATTAAAACTCAATGTGCTGAATTTTGCCCTAGTTTATAGAACTGCCACTGCAGTGGCTTAAGGAGAGATTAATTTTTTATTTCTTTGAAATGAAAGCTACATTTTAACTTAACTGATAGAAGAATATAAAAATGTGGGGTCTGAATAAAATAACACAAGGTGTTTCTTTCTCCAAGACGGATACAACTTTGCAGCATCCCACTGACAGGCAGGATTTTTTTCCCAGTAGATTGTCCCTCGTCCAACTGAATGAAAGAAAATAAATCATGAAAGACCATTCTCAAGTGCCTGAGAGCTGCTGAATCAGATTTGATAACACTTTATCCCTTTCTATCTTCCCCATGAAATGTGGGATGCTCTGTATGCTGCACCACTTGGACACAGAAGGGTGAACACAGAATGGAGCAACAAAATTGGATGCATTTTAATTTTAAAGAATTTTCTGAATGTCCTGTTCTTATGAGTACCTAGTGAGAGGACTCATATATGCCTGTTTATAAATGCACACACATACAGTTGTGTAGGCTGTGTACAGCTGTGTACACCCCACTCCTTTTGGGGCAGACAAGGCTGATGAAACTGACTGCTGTTGTATCTTTGCCAAGATTTACAGTTTACCATTATCTAGAATGTTTGCAGGTCTCAACATATTTAACTCTGGCTTTTACAGGGCTATCTTGGCTTGCCCCCCTCCCATTCCCTTTTTTACTTTTCTCACTAATGGACTTCAGTTATGCTCAGGAGCTGCTCTCTGGGGCCAGTCTGTCCTCAATAAACGCAGTAGTACCCAATTCATGCAGAATGGGTTTTGTGCCATTGTTCTGGAGCTATGAAATGTGATATTCCTCCAGGCTTCATGCTCTCTCTCACACCACACGCAGCAAATCTAAGGCTCTTGCATGAAGAACTGTACAAACATGGAACAAGTTCAACCACACAGCTACAAATCCATGGTCCCATGGATATGGAGAAATGAGTGTGATGTGCAGCTATTTATCCTTATTCCTGGTAAGAGAGGAGAATGAATTGGTATAAATGAGCTGTGAATGCACTTAGGCTGGAAGATTTCAAACCATTAGAGCAGCAAGGTTCTTAAATTACATTCTAGTTGAAGTAATACATAGAAAACCTTTTAAATACCTTTTAGTTGTAACTTGATGGAAGGGATTATGTGAAATGGTTGCCTGCAAAGGCAAAGCACTGAATCTGATAATCCAGAAAGTCTCTTCCAGTACTGAATACCATTTTTACTTTTCTCTGGAAGTTGCCTGCACTAAGGAATCCCTTTGCAAGTGAGTGAAGATCTTCGGAAATACAGTTTTCCAGGTATCTCACATCAGTCAGATGAAAGCATATTTCTGCTCTGTGCTGCACTATTTTTTACACCAGCAGACTCACAAGCACTGATGAACCTCAGGCTGAGTAATATCACTTTCTCACAGTGCAGACCAGGGCTCTTAGGAAGTTGATTGGAGTTCAGAAGCTCCTTCTGGCCAAGTGGTCATGATTATATTACACCAGCATTGCAGTCTCTGTAGTGCCAATAAAAATAGTGGGCTGTACATGAACTGATACTGCTGTCCTGAAGTCGTTATTAACACTGTTTCTAGTTTCCTTTGAGGATAACCTGATAACTTTGTTTTCTGGATTTCTTTTGTGCTAACTAACACAGCTGCCCATGTAGAGATCCCAGCATCATGTGTGAAAAATCAGACTTGGACTTTCATTGTGACAGAGTACGTGCTATTGCTCCCAAAACTAGATTTTTAAATAAGTGTGCAATAAATAATATTCTGGTTCAAAGATGCTCCTACAGAAAGACTGCATCCAATTTCATTCATATTCCCTTTTTCTCTCATTATTCAGGTTATAAACTTATATTTTTTCTTTTTTTTTTTAATGGTTTTATTTTCTACATTGATTGCATTCAATTCACAGTGTTCCTCAGTAATTCTTCTGTAATACATAATAAGCTGCATTTGAATATGCCCTCTCCCAAACTTAGTGCGAGTATCAGGACATTTGTACATGTAAGCTGAAACAGTATTCACTGTGGGACATTTTGTTTGGTATCTAGACTGATTCCAAATTTTTATTAATTTCCCCTTAATATTTTAGATTACCATGAATAATTGAGCAATAATCAATATTAAATAGAGGAAGAAAAAATGGCAATTTTGTAAAACATGGATATTAGTAATATAAATTTCCTTTCTAAATTACCAATATCCAAAATGACCAATATCCAAGAGAAAATATTTCTAGAAATTTTCTTTTCCTTTTGGGATTTTAACTTTAAATACAGATGTTTCCAAGTATCAAACAGTTACTTTTGACTGCATTTTTATTGTGACATTAAAATTAAAACATGCATTAAATTATCTTACCTTACTGCTGGAAGAGCAGTGGAAAAGACCACCTGTGTCTATGCAGATGTACATACTAATTGAAGCAGAAAATATTCTCATTTACCTTGTTGAGAAAAGAAATATTGATTAATTTTCAATCACAAAGTATTGATAAAAGAATAATTCTTGAGATAGGTATCAAGGAAAGACAAGAAAATGTGGAAAAGTGTGTGTCAAGTCTGTGACAAATGCACTTTTGACTCACACTGAGGTCAGGAGCACCTCCTCTTGGTGAAATAACTTTAAGTTGAATGTTGATTTTCTCTATCTGAGATTAAAATTAGTGTCTCTGGCTATGCATGTCTACAATATGCTATGGCAGGAAAATCCAGTCAGCATCAGCCTGACTGCAGATAATGAAATTGGTTTTAGCTGAATCTGAAAAGGATTCTCAAAACTGAAGATACGTCAGCCTTTCAGTTTCCTCATTCAAAATATGTATATATTAAAGAAACCATATGAAAAGGGCAAATCCATTCGTGGACTGGATTTTGTTGTTTCATTTCCAAAATGCCCAGTAGTTCTTATAATTAATCTGAAGCTAAGAAAAGAACACTTGCCCTTCTTTTATTTTTACTTGTTTATTTTTTATATTCTTCCCTGAAAATTTAGCTGACAAATTTTATCTCTTCTGAAAGAGTTAATTATTTAAATAATCAAATATTAGCTACTATCAGTAACTAAAGTATTGTAGTTAACCCAAATAAATAACATTACCACTTTCCCAGTCTGTACATGTAAAGCTTATAGTGTGTTACTCAGTATGTTTTTATCTTCAAAATATAATTTTTATAAAATTTTTTGATACTACAAGGAAAAGAAACATGCATCTAGAAAAAAATTCTATTAAGGCTAAACCTACTTGTCTTATTTCAGAATTGAAAGTAGTGCAAGTTGGAGTGCTGAACATTTATAAACAATCAGAAAGGTGGTATTACTATATTGTAGTCCACAGTTATAATTTAATTGTTAGTCTTCAAAATATTCAGATTTGCAGAAAAATTTCAGTAGAAGAACAGGCTGCTTAGTAGGGTCTGGAAACATATCAACGACTGTATTACATTGTTTAATTAATTATCAGGGATCATTTTGGGTCCTGAAACCCACTGCATTAACCTGTTCCCAAGTTATTCGCCAACAAGCTAGTGGCAAAATGTTCTGTTTAAGCCATTGCTTTGAATGGAATACTATTTGGGTGTGAAATCAGAAATATTCCAGTGGTCAGGATAGCAATCTAGCTATCCTTCCAAGACAGACAAGGAAAATTAATGCCAGGAGTTATGTCATAAAAAGATACTTAACCTTTAATAATTTTGCTTCTATAGAAGATTTACATAAGTAGTCTCAAATTACATTAACATTATGGAATTGAGAACTACAATAAAAGGCAAAATGTCCACCAGTCTTCAGTGTTTCCTCTGATGAATGGAAAATAGTCTTCCATGAATTTACAATTCTTCTGTGTAAATATACATATTTATACAGAAATAGCTTTTGGTCAACGCTGGGATTTTTATTTCACAATACTGAGATCCATAAGTCAGAACCTATTTTTTTTTGAGTGTACAGCTGGAGAAGCAGAAGTTCACGAAACATGTAAAGCCGTTGCTCAATACCAAAAATGATTCTACTATTAGAAACCAGAGGGGCTGAAAAGTCATACTGAGTCTCTGATCCTGCATTTGCAGGTGTGATAAATTCTGGTTTCTAATCATACTGCTCTGTCCAATGGCATTATGTCTTACTTGTTGAAAGGCACACATATGATGTTTTAGTTATCTTTCCATCTTTCCTTCATTAAGTTAAATCAATTGAAAACTGAGGAAAAACTACTGTATTTGGTTAATTAATTTGGGGAAAGAAACTTTAAAAAAAGCACTTTCAAAGGGAGCTAAATAGAATTCTGTTTTTTTGACATTTTTGTTTCTATGTGTGCATTAATGACTACCTAACTACACATATGGAAAGTCTTCTGAGAAATTTGTTTCTGAGTTTTGATGATAAGCACTTAGAGATTAAGACACTGGTCAACCTAAATACTCAAGTAGATAAATCAAGAAAGTATCTGGCATGCCTAAAGCAAAGCCTGAATTTAGACAGGAACTCTCATGAAATTCTCCCTTTTAAATTTTAAGATTAACCAAGCCACTAAATAGGAAGTAACAACCGACAGGACACCTATGCACCCTGGATAATCTTAGAATAATATTTCTGGTTCTGCACAAAAGTGAGGGTTTTTTTAATGTGGTAAATGTATTCACCTGTCCATCCTGGATAAATTTAGCATAATATTTCTGATGCTAATTGAAAGTAAGGTTTTTTGGGTTTTTTGTTGTTGTTTTTGTTTGTTTTTGTTTTTGTTTTTTTCACACAGTAACTGTGTTCAATGATGCTGAATCTTGTTTTACAGTAATGGTTCATTAGTACATATCTGTTGCAAAAGAGTTAGTTCTGGGTAACAGAGCTCTTAGGCAACAGCAGAGCAAACAATTTCAGTGTGTCCCTATGTGTAGAGCTCTTTGTTGGATCAGGTCCAGCACCTTCTTCATTTTCTGCACATGAACCCTCATCAGGGAAGGGAATCAACAGATCCTACTGCGTCATTCATTCTTCTGCCACCAGTCCTGCTGTCTTCGACGAGCAATGCCACTTTAGTAAAGCCCAATTCCAAAAATCCATGCTATCTGTTGTTCCTACAGGAAACATTGTCTATTTGTCTCTACCCTTTCTTTTTTCCAGTTCTTTCCTGCCTAGCAAAACTATTTCTGCCACAACATCTGCTAGCCATATGTTAGCCAAAGAACAAGTAAAGATTTTCATACAGTCACAACTGTGCATGGGGGATTTCTTTCTTTTACCAAGGGTTTCATAATTTCTTTCTTTTACCAAGGGTTTAATAATTTCTTTCTTTTACCAAGGGTTTCAAGTTTTGAAAAGGCATTTTTGTGGGAATGAGATTTTCAACATAAGTGTGATGACTACAGGACAGCACAGAGGCTGGCTTCTACCTCCTTTACATACAGCTGCTCTTAAGACAATAGTCTCATGTAAATACAGAAAAAAAATGCAAAAATATTTGTCTGAAAGCCTCCTATCCTTTCTATTTCTCTTCTGTGTAAGGCCAGGATATTGAAGGGAACCCGCAAAACCTCTTAGGGAACTCTCAGAAAGACTTTGTGATGTTAATTTCAGTTTAAGAACTCTAAATTATTAATTTTCCATGCAAATTGAAATGTTTTCAACATTGTAGAGAACCTAACTCTAAAATGAAATCTGTTTTGGTTTAAACAAATTGAATTTTTAGTTTGAATTTTTGTTTTCTATGAATACATTGAATAATAAAAATGTCTGATTTTATTCCTTACTTTCAGATAATCAAGCAAATTTCACAATAAGGACAATGTGTCAGATAAAATCAGCAGGTTTCTGACAGTACTTTTTTTGTGAAGAAGATGCCATTTTTCTAAGGAAATCTCTCTGGTCATCTTTCTATAGCTGAAAAGAATTGCTATAAATGCTTTTCTCTCCAACTGTTGTTGAGAACAACATAAATAAAAAGTGCTACTGCATTTATGCAGTGAAAAAAAAAATCATGATTTAGACTAGCTGATCATCAAAGAGCAGACTTTCAAAGAACATTTTGTTTCACATGAGAATAAAAAAGTTCTTTCCCTATGGATTAGAACCTCATGTTGTAGGAAAAAGTTTTTTTAACAGTTATCATTTGGTCTCCAAATGTGTCCAACTTACCCTTGACTTGAGAAGACCAAATAATACACGTGAAGGAATAGAATGAAAAACCAAGTCTGATATTAACAGATGAAGGCACTGGAAGTAGGAAAGTCCCCATTCTTAAAGTGCATATTCATTAGCAGATATGGTGAAAATACTCCCTGAGAAATGTCTCTTTATATGCACAGCAAGAAAAAGATCCTTGCAAGCTCTTTTCCTCTTTCATATAAATAATGTGACATTTTTCACCTTTGATATTGGGAAATGGACATTGATCTTACAGTCCTGCTGCAATCCATCTTATCTATAGCTAGATCCTTCACCTTGCACCTCATATCTTTGTGTCATGGTGTCATCCCTGGTTAGCCTCATGGACTGTTAATTTAAACTGAGGCAAGATTTTGAACTAAATGTATTGCCTGTACTTTATTGGTTTTTCACAATAACAATGACAATATAAACAGAGACATAGCCTTAGAGCTTAAAGAAAAAGAAAAAAAATACATGACTGACATGAAATGGTTTTACTTGAGGAAAAAAAAAAATCAGGAAATTAATACACAGCATCTGACAACTGCTGAATTTCATATCAGACTGGCATCTCAGTAGGACATCGTAAGACCTAAAGAAACTAGATCAGTTAAGATGTAATCAAAGCCTCTGACTCCAGAAAGCGAAGGCAACATCACACTGTTTTTTAAAATGAATGCAACACTAAAAGATATAATCTAGTTAAAAAAAAATCAACTAAACTTACAATTTGTGACATTTTGTGGTAGTCTAACAATGCAAACATGGTGAAAATCTTTTGCAACAAAACCCAAGACTGGAAACATTGGAGATAGGTTGATTTATTTTCTGTGCTTATTTTCAAGCATAAACTGAAAGAGTTCACCAGCTGCGAGTTCTAATCTCATATTGCTCTAAAAGTACTCAAGTAGATTAGTTTTCAGAAGTTATTTTTCAGGCTTTCTATAGCTTTTGGCTGTTATTGCATATGCTGTATAGCCTAAATATCCACATGGCAGGCAAGTCATAAGTATATTTGACAAAAAAGTTAGACTATAAAAAATCCAATTAAAGATTACAGAGAGCTGTGGAGGTGCAGTGGCTAAGTAAAGGATCAGTATAAATGATTTCTTAAAAGCTAATATACTCACATGTAATTAATTAAACAGCCAATGAACGTTAGGAGTTTAAACTATGAAGAGCATAATCTGTAACATGAGTTACTTTATTTAGACATTTAAAATACATATTTTTAATAATAAAATGCACTATATAATTAAATAAGTCAGTTTATGTCATAATTACTCAGACCTTGGACTGTTTCCTTCTGTCAGAAAAACATTTCAATTCTTTCACCTGGCATATCAGAAATATCTAGGGAAAGCATGCAGACTAACATAAAGGTCTGTGGCTAAGTTGGAACTGGAGGCAGTGGTTAAATATGTTGCCCCAGTGAATAGGCCATCAAGCTCACCTGCAGCAGCTGAACTAGAGCAGTTCCAGCTTTGTGCTGGCGAAGTATCTGCAGGAAACATAGCTAAGTCAGCAGAGGTACAGACTCACTGTTTTGTGAGACTCATTGCTGACCTTTGTAGTCAGACAATTCAAAATGAATGGTATGAATGTATGTTATGAAAATGGCTTTGGCTTTTCAAATAAGTGTAGTGTTGATAAACTGACACTTTAGAGATAGGTTTTCACTGTTGTAGTTTGTGAAAGCAGAAAAGGCAGCAAATGAGGCTTCATTACAGAATAAATCCATTCTAACATGTAAAAAGCAAATATTTTTTTCTGTGCAGATTATGAAAGACTGGTTTTCTGAATCACAAATGATCTTGTACAGAAAAATCAGACTTTAAAATTAATTTTTCCATACCTTCACTGGCCATAATACCACAAGCTGATTAAATAATGCCATACTTTATTTTGTCCTCCTGTGTGTTTCAGTTAACACATTTGAAGACAAAGAAACATCAGTAAGGTAAGAGGGTGGTATGAAAAGCATTAACAAATGAACACTTGTGCGCAAGTCCAACCATTCATATTGAATGCTTGTCCCTGCAGGAGATTCCGTGAGCAGAGCCACATAGAGAACACAAAAAAAATTATAAACAACATTTGGGGAATTCTTTCTGTGTGTGATCATAAAGACTTGTGTGAGCTTTTTTTTTGAGAGGGGGGGTTGTATTTTTTTTTTAGTTCCTGAGCACGAAAAATATATAAAAATCTGTAGTTTTTATTTTGGCAAAACTGAGGATCTTCAGGACTCACAGACCAAACACTTACTGAGGTTACTGCTCCTTTGCAGTCACCCTGGCTGGGGAGGAGTGGCTCTGTAGAGAAGGTCCTGGTGCTTCGGTCATGGTCATGGTCCTGGTGATGGTCACAGTGATGCTCGGCAGTGGCCCGGCGGCAGCAAATCCCCCTGCGCCTGTCTGTATGCACAGGAGCAGGGCCAGCCGGCCGAGGCAGGTGACAATCCCCCCTGCCCAGCGCTCACGGGACAGCAGCAATGCCGCCTGTCCGGTTCGGGCACCCCCAGCCGGGAAAGAGCCGAGAAACTGCAGCAAGGGCAGGTGGGGCACCGAGGGGTCCGGGGCTGGGCGCTGTCCTGCCCTGCAGGCTCAGGGACCAGGGCCAGCTCAGCCCGGGGAAGGCAAAGTTCAAGGGACAGCAAAGCACAGCCCTCGACACCTACAGAAAAGCCATCAAAAAGGTGGAGTTGCACTCTTCACAACAGTAGATGCTGGGAGGAGAGACAACAGGTATGGCTTGAGAGAGTACCTTAGATTAGGAATAAGAGGGAAAAAATCATCCTGATGGTAATTTTGCATCAGAGTTTGTTTCCCAGAGAGACTGTGGGAAAGATTGGGGATTTTCACATCTGTACAGGATAGACAACCTTTTCCAGTGTCATGGCTGACCCAGCTGTGATAAGCAGTCTGGACCAGAAACTACTCAGGTCTCTGCCAGCTGGAATTATCCTTTGATACTATGGCAATCTCTGAAGAATATCTACAAAATCTCCCTACACATTAGATCTGCTATTCTTACCACTGTGAAGTTTTCCTATTGTCTAATGTGAATTTGTTCTACAATGCAAGCACATAGCCTCTTTTTTTTTTCACTACACTCTTCGTCTTTGCAACAACTTGCTATGTTTTGAAGATTGTTACCATGCTATTTCAGGATGTCTTAGAACTTTACTGTATGCTTAATACTTCAGACCATTAAGTGCCCCACTTAAATTTGTTCTATTTATTGGGCTACTGGATGTGTCAGTTTTCTTGGAGATTTCTGAGTATTTTTAGAGTATACAGCAGGAGTACAGTCAGCTAGCTTTTAAAATTGTATTTTTCTAGTCCACATTTCACTGATTTTCTTAGTAAAAGTTTTCACAGTGCATTTTTTCTCCTAGCGCTGTAGCTCCTAGGCTACGTGTAATATGACTGTGCAATGCTTAAGCTGCTTCTGAAGTGGAATTTGCAGATATTGCTCTCTTGCCTTTTTACTTACAAGAAATTATTAAACTATAATTCTTATGGTAACTCATTCTGTGCAGACATCCACAACTGTAAGCTCTAAGACTGTTCCAAATTTGCATGTCTGCCATTCTTACATACAGATTTATTCTCAGTGGAACAGCATTATGCTAGCTTCTTCTCCTCATTTTTTTTTCCAGCTATGTTTTTTCCTTTCATTTTAACATAATGAGCTGCTCACTCATTTTATTTGTTCCTCAGAGGGTTTTGCATCTTCCATAAACACATACATGAGCATTTTTTCTGAGGCTACCTTTTCTTTCCATTCCTTCAATACTGCTGTCAGAAAAACAATTTTGCTTCAGTGCCTCAGGATGAACACTCTTATTTATCAATCTTTCCTATATTTATACAAGCCTCTCAGAGTGACAGTGAATGTAGCACAGGAGAGATTGAAGGGGTGAAGCTGCCTTCTGCCTGAAGCCAGGCTGGGTAGACAGAGCTGTGGCAGCTCTGCACTTTGCCTCAGGATCAGCATCCCCAGTAGCACTGGTTATTCTGCCTATGGTATGGCAGATGAGGAAGTACAACTCCTTCATCCAACAAATTATGTAAGGACAGATGTTTTCAGCTTACTCAGACATTAAAATTAGGACACTATAGGATGCCCTGTAAAAGAAAGATAACTACATCAGGATACGCTTGAACAACAAACTGAAGATATTAGTGCAGCATGCATTGCCGTAGCTTAAGCCTAACTGGCATAATGAGTAACTGCATCAAAATGCAGAAACAGAAAATTTGGCATGAGCTTGCAACAAGAATAAGGGCATGGAAAGTCCACTAAGATCCACACCTCTAAACCATCAGTATTGTCTTGCTGCTAGACAGGTAAAAGGTAACTTAAAATCACCCCCTGCAATGCAGTGACTCCTTCTGCTGCATTGAAGAAATAGCTTGAAGGCTTGCTTTCAAAAGGGAAGAAATTCTTTGGGTTGCTCTAGATTTATTGCTGCCCAAGCAAAATTACAACAGGCAAATTTAATCACTTGGTGCCATTAAGACACTTGGGCAAAATTCCCTATAAAGCCTGCCCATTTTCTTCAGAACAAATACAGATGCAGCAAATTTTGCATTTTTTTCCATAAGTACCCCTTATATATAACAGTTTGGTCTGAAGAGTCACAATACCCTATGCTTTCTTTAATTTTTAGGGTTCATTTTTAAAGTGTTTATTTGCTTAAATCTTACTAAATATACAAAGACTATGTGTACTGATATGCTATGTACACATTGAGCTGCTACTGATGGGAGGACAAATTAATCTTCAATTTATTTAAATGAATTCTAAAACATCTACAGCTTGTAAACATGTGAATATTTTACCATTTCTCTTATTTAAAAATTACTTCCATATTTGTGGTCCGAATATACTCAGATGGATTTTGTCAAGGGCAACTGACTGCAGGAATCACAGAATTTTGTGACCTTTGACATATGCCCTTGCCAACCTTAGCAATACAAGCCACTAAAAATGTTACGAATATGTCTGCAGAGCCTCTCTGATAAGTATAGCTAGTCTAGTGTCAAATATCATCTACTGCAAGATAAATATTGGAATAAAGAGAGAGACTGAATGTGAGCAATCTGAGTTTATCAAAATGTGCTCTTTGACCTGAAATGCCAGTGGCAAAACACACTGAAGTGGGACACGTGCTCCCATGGAGTTAAAAACAAAGGTCAATAAGTGCTGTTGCTGAATAATCCACAAATACATCTTAGTTGTCATTTAGAACTGTAGTCTAGTCATAGTGGGAATAAATTCCTTAGCTATTGAAAAGCTGGAATATTCAGAGTAATTGACTGTCATACAGTGATCAGTTTTGACTATTATTTTAGATCTATTTAAGATATAGAAGGATAATTCCCTTTCTACAATTTGTTCAAGTCAAGGCCATGTAGAAATTCCCAGATGCAACTTTTTAGTCATGTTAATATTAGTACAGTAGGAAGAATACTGAAGCACATAATGTTAATTAAAAATCAACCATGAAGCAACAAAGATGGTATTTTGCCACCAGTCCAGACTGGATTGCAAACCCTAATTTACAACTGAATTAAATAATTCTGTAACCCCTTGCAAGACTTATTAAATTAGTACAACTGCCATCACTTACATTACATTTATTTCTCTTACTGGGAAAGACATCACAGCATGCACTCCACACTTGTAGTAATGTCTCTCTCCTTGTTTTTGTTGTTTTCTCTCCTAGGTTTTCCCCCCTAGCTGAGCAAGTGGCACAGAGAGAAACATGCCTGAGCAAAGCAACGATTATAGGGTAGTTGTGTTTGGAGCTGGAGGAGTGGGAAAAAGTTCTTTGGTCTTGAGATTTGTGAAGGGCACTTTCAGAGAGAGCTACATCCCTACCATTGAAGACACCTATCGGCAGGTGATCAGCTGTGATAAGAGCATATGCACTTTGCAGATAACTGACACTACCGGGAGCCATCAATTTCCAGCCATGCAGCGTCTCTCTATTTCTAAGGGACATGCTTTTATTTTGGTTTACTCTATCACCAGCCGACAGTCCTTGGAGGAGCTCAAGCCAATCTACGAGCAAATATGTCAGATTAAAGGAGACATAGAAAGCATTCCAATAATGCTGGTGGGGAACAAAAATGATGAGAACCAAAATCGAGAGGTAGAAAGCAGTGAAGGAGAAGCCATGGCTAAGAAGTGGAAATGTGCCTTCATGGAGACCTCTGCCAAGACGAACCACAATGTGAAAGAGTTATTCCAAGAATTGCTAAACCTGGAGAAACGCAGGACTGTGAGTTTGCAAATTGATGGCAAAAAAAGCAAGCAGCAGAAAAGGAAGGAGAAGCTGAAAGGAAAATGTGTGGTGATGTGAAATTGCATTTTCAGGAATCAGCTGTGAAGTCTCATCTGACAATACGCATGTAAACCCATAGACAGCAAACAACCATGCAAGACCCTATTTATTAGTATCTGTTTTAAAAGAAATACTTGGAAATTGAAGAAATAAGGTACTGTAATTGCTTTGAAAAAAATGGAAAAATAAAAATATGTGTAGTCTCACAATCAATTAAAGCATAACAGGAAGAAAACAAAAGATGTCCTGGAATACCTTATTTTGTAATTTACAAAAAAGAATTGTCATCATTCACATAATATGAAAGATTGGAAAAACAACTTAATATTACCTGCATTTGCATATAATTGCAAGAGAAAACAATGTGTAATATCAGAAGAAAAACAAAGAAGTGGTAGTAAAGAAACCTAGAACATACAAATACATGCTGGTGGTGTTAAACATTTCCTTAAAGAATGCTGTGGATGAAAAATTCTATGCCATTTTAATTACTAACTGGTAGGAGAGTGTGCATAAGACAGTCTTGGATCACCTGAATAAATGAACTGTTGCACAGTAAAAGGAAGCATGGGGATAGCAGTGAAAAGGGACAGATATTGTCTCTATGCCCCCAGCATGATACTTCTTTCTAGTATGATGCAGTGTTTTAACTGAAGATTGTGGAAAAGCCAAGTCCTGTAAGTTGGAGATCATCTTTTCTGGGCTCATTGTTTCAAGGACGACCTGAGTTTTTATCCTAAATATATTTCAGAAGAACAAACATTTATTTGTGGAGAATGCCAGATGGAATGGTGTATGTATAAAACCAGAAAGCTTCCCCAGGGAGAACTGACTGGGTAGTTGCCTACAAAAGGCTCTGTGGGAGAGACTCAGTTCTAATGCTGCTGCCAGTTAGATGAACACATGGTGTGGTTAGTGAATGAATGCAATGTCTTTTGAACTGGTGGTACCCTTGGAGTGGGGTTGGCATAATACACAAATTATCATATTAGCTGACTGATACTTCTTTACATTACTATATTCCAGCTAGAAGCGTTTATGCTCATGCCCTACGAGGTCTATTGCCTTTATATTGTCAGAAATATTTTATATTTGCCATTTAAACTACTGATTTGAACTGCTGTGACTATAGAACCAAATATATATCTGAAGTTAGTGACCACAAGAGTCTCTAAAATGGGGGTTTTTGGGATGAGCACTACAGGATCTGGAATATTCTGCAGTCAGAATGGAGTTATAATGCAATACAAAGTTCAGAATAGAAAACACATTATTTAAACATCCAGTCAGGGGAAAATGCTCTTCTCAAAACCTTTGAAAGGGAAGAAAAAATTGCGAGCTTTCCTGGATGTCTGTCCAAAGCTTTTTAAAAAACTAATATGAATGACTGAAGTATGTATCCTAGTGATGACAAAGGCCATCTATGATAAAATAAGCACATACAATTTTTAAATGACACATTAAAATTGTATAAGTCTCAATTTGTACCTTAGGAACTGCTTTGAACCAATAAAAAGAGCCTACCATATTTTTTAGTAAATGTTTATGTCAAGAAACATGGGAAAATTAAGTCGAGTACTAATATTATTAGCCTGCATGCTAGTGCATTATAAATATTTTCCAGGGGATGTTCAAATGCAGTGTTTGCATTAAAATTTGCTACCTTGTTCCTTTTGAAGTTATTGCTTGCTTATCTTCCACTTTTCTAGCAAATGTGCAGATATTTCAGAGGTAGAGTAATAGCATACAAAAGAATTGCTACTAGTGCTGTCTAGAGAGGAGCACAACTTCTGTCATGCAGTCAGAAGAAGTGCTGGCACCTGTAGAATTGAATGTGAAACTCCTACTGATTTCAAAGAGACAAATTTTTTTTTTTTGCTGTTTATTTTATTGCATTAAGAAGAGAAAACTGGAAAGAGCATGGAAAAATTAATGCTCTTCATTAACAGTAAATTCCAGGCTCTTACAAAACACCCTTTCTCCATAAATCTCAGAGCATTTTGCAAAAATGACATCATTTCCTTAACTTCTCAGGTGGTGAAAGTGAGGCACAGAGAGAGGAAACAACTGCACATAGATTGTCCAGCAGGATAGTGACAGACCCAGGAACAAAAGCAGATCTCCTCTGTCACAGTCCCGTGCTCATTCTGTGTTTTGTCAGACTGTCTCTTCACATTCTTAAATAGTTCCTGAAACACATAAAGAAGCCTGGTTTGACCTATACAGCCAAGTGCATCTTTCTTGATAGTCTGTCAATAGATCAAAAAATATTTCCACATCAGGGATACAAAACACTTAAAAGCACTATGTTTAGTAAGACTTTTATAAATGTTTATACATTTACTCTTTTTAAAAAAAATTGCTGATGATGCTCAATATCACAGCAATGGATTCCATGGATGAAGCTGTAAAATCAGAAAAATTATCAATGTTAAGGCATAATGGGTCACATACAGAGGTCAAAAGCCCTCAGATGCTAACACGCCGGTGCCAAAGGTCATCATGTGTGGCACATGCCTTAGCAGCCAGCATAGAATTATGACAGAATCTCAAAGAGAAAAATAAAAACTATATATAGAACCTTTTAACATTATTGCTTGAACTGGAGGAATTATTTACATAGTAAAATATCTTGCAGAAGTACAGTATAGGGGATCTAAATTACTTAAAATGTACTGACTGCAAAGATATTACAGGCTGAAATTTAGCCCTGGACTTTTTTTTTTGAATGTGCCTCATAGCAAGAATAGAATAATTGTATAGCAAAGATGGAAATAAAACAAGTACCTGCCAATGTTTAGGCTTGAGGACCATATTCCTTTAGTTCCCAGCTGACTCCTCACCTGCTATGTAATAAGCCATGAAGTATTTCATGGACTTGCATGTATCAAAGCAAGGCCAGAACAGAAGCAATATTACTCAAGGACCACAGACTCAAAAGAGAGCATATTTTATACCCTTGCATTGCCATCCTTGTTTCTACTATTAGATTTTACATATCTTGCATATGTGTGAGCTGGTTTAAAATGTTTGTTTTGCTATTACAAATCAAATTATTTTTTTTAATATGGAAAAAATAAGGTAGAACAAGAAAATGTACAGCTTTATTACATTTTGTGTTTTATTTGGGAATGTGGTATGACTATAGTAGCCTGTTTAAAATGTTTATGCAAAATATTTAAAACGTGTAAGTTCTACAGTGAATTTTAGCACCCAGAAAACACAATCTAGCCAAAACAGATCTTTAAAATGCATGACTTTTATATGTAGATATGACATATTAGGCTATGTTCTTGTCATGAAAATGTGTTGTTGCAATTTCTTTAGCAAATATTTTGTTTCAAAACTGAGTAAGTCATTTGTGTCTACTAGTTTCCATGTTTGTGGTGATCTAAATATTCAAAATAAAGTTTTAAATCTTAACACAAGTTTGGAAGAAGTCTTGTTGTTGCCTGCATTTGTTTGATTCATATTATATATTTTTTGAAATTGCAAAGGCAATTCTCTAAATCAAAACAGACTCTAACATGCTAGGACATGCTAACATGTCCCAAAATCTTCAGCTATACAAATCAGTTCTGAGAGAACTAGAGCAGTATTACCTTACCTAATACTACTTCTATTATACTCTGGCAAACACACAAAGAATTCTACCTCCATTAAAAAAAAAACTAAGCCAAACAAAACCAAACCAAAACAGCTTATCAGTGGATGCTCCTTTTGGCCAACAAAAAGCAAAATAATTCTGGAAGCAAAATAATTCTAGTCTGTTTATTATTATTTGCTTTAAAATAATGGCAGATAGAATTATATGCTTGTGAAAAATTAATACTTAATGTATGGATCCTGTTATTCCTGCTCATTTCTAAAAAAATTCTTGATGTTCTTGCAGAACTTCCCACTATTGCATTCTATATTACCACCTGTTGCAAAAAATGTCAAAAATAATAGTTTACAACTTCTTGCAATTCAGAAGATGCAGCCAAAGTTGTTCAGTTAAATAATTATTTTCATATGCAAGAAATAATTAATATTCAGCAGAGGAAAGGATCCACTAACAATCTGAAGTAAATAGACACAATGATAGGCACTATAACCAGTGACGAAATATTGAGCACTGAATGTAAATTTAATGTTACTGTGAAGTAATTACATTTGTCAGCCCACAAAGCTTTTTATTTTTAGTAAAGAGGTCTTATGAATTCTTATTATTTTTTTTTTTTTTTTCTTCTTTCAGTATGCTGTCAGTTACTGGTCTTGGTCCTGATTCTGGCACAGTCTATGGCAAAGCAGTGGATGTGCCAATTCATTGTCCGGGGTTTTACACAATACAGTCAGGAATTACTTTATAGATGTTATTCCACAGAATATTCCACAGAAATACCAGAAACATTATAAAATTCCCTTGCTTTTAATATTTTTCCCATTGGTTACTACTCCTGTTTCCCAATGGAAAGTATTTTAATTTTTAACTCATACACTCATTCAAATTTGTGAATACCTGCCACACTTATTTCACTAGCAATTTAACTGACGTGGTTCACCCATCTTTGAAGCACATTTTCTAGTTAATCCACAAATTTATTTCACATACTCAAGTGTATCTAAAGTTTAACTCCACTAAAACTGCAAAGAGGGAGAGCGGAGCCTTGAAAATACATGGAGGGTGTTCCTTGTGAAGGATGCAGACTCTTCTGTAAATTAACCAGATGTATTTGCAGTTTAAAGAAAGCATTAAAACTCTTCTGTTTCCTATAATTTATCTTGGTTGAGTACATTATTTAATAACGGGTCATAGGGGTTATGAAATCATAAAGAAACTGAAGTTCGAAGGAGGAGCTGTTATTCAGTCTGATATATTTATTTCATACTCAGATGACAACAAGTGGCCCACAATGGATCCCACAAGAGCATCTCTATTCTCAGGTTCTCGGATCATGTTGCAGCTGGTAAGGGGAAGGAGCAGGGCAGGGATGCAGCACCAAAATCCACCCCAAAACTAAAATCAGCTTCTCAGTCTCCACACCTGTTGCTCTAAAAGCTGTGGATGACAGTGTCTGTCACATGGAAATTACTGCTGTATTTGTATTAATTTCAGTAGAGAAAGCAACAAATAAGCAGAATTGGTTTTCTTTCATTAGGCATGTATGGCAAATATTTTTTTTAATATGTAAGAGGAGAAAGAATGTTCTACATTATCTTTCAAAGAGAGATGGGATGACCATTGAGGGGCCATTCATCCCAATGTATATCTGTTTTGAGGCAACTTCTGTTCATTGTTATTAAAAGATACTTTGTCTTTGGAATTTGCCTTCCTTCTTTACTGGCTCAGATCTTGCTGCTGACCTTGCAGGATGGTCCTAAAACATTATTCTTGGCTTATTTGTTACTTTTAATTACAATAAAATAATGCTGCATATGTAGGCACATGAATTTGATTCCAGTTTTTCCCTGTAGGCTAGATGTCTCCTGTGAAGTGGGCTCATTGTAACAAAGTAGAAGTAGGAGGATTATAATTTGGGGGGTGAGGTAGACCCAAAGAAAATTGGAATGCCAGAAAATTTAACATTTTACAGAACTTTCTGTTTCCCAGAAAATTTGAGATCAGCAAGGACTCCTAAAAGTATTTTCAAAAGAAAAGGCAATATAGAGTGGTTGTGCTAAGCTATGCTAATTAACATGGCTCTTTGGACCATCACAACAGTAGATTCCACAAGGAGAGCAATAGCTTCTCCCTCAATGATCTCATCAAATCTTTAACTCCTGATAAAAACAACTTTACCTTGAATAGATGACTTACATGCCTGTATAGAACACACTCTATAGCCACAGGGTTTCAGCTCTCTTTTTTTTCCTCTTGGACTAGTTTTGGCTGAGGTAGAATTAATTTTCTTCACAGTGTCTGGTATGGGTGTGTGTTTTGGATTTGTGCTGTGTCGGGATCTCTAGCTGGTCAGAGTGGCCCCAAGAAATGTTAGAAAGTCTCTTTTCCCAGCCCAGCATTTGAAGAAGGAGTCAGAGTTCTTCATTTCTCGGTCTCAAGGTTGTTTTTTGTATCTTATCTATAAAATTCTTTCTCCTGTCCTGCTGAGGTCCACTCAGTAAGACAGTCAGAGGCACTGTGTCTGCCCCCGGGATGGTGTTATGTCTTTATACTAAAAACTACATGTACAATATTTACAATTACTTTGCAATACCTATCATCTATGTTAAACAGTGAGCTTCTACTCTAAACCAATCTAAAAGTGCCAACATCACAGCAGAGGACAGAGGCCAAGAAGAAGAAGGAGAAATGCTGGACATGCCCAGATCCCTCCATCTTTCCTCCCTGAATCCCCATTCTAAAAATCCCAAAATCTACTTTTTCACCCCATGATAAATTCACTATCATTCTACTTAATTTGTCGTGGCTTGCAGATCTTCATCTAAGGTGGGTAACTTGCTCCATGGGTCATAATCAAAACCACAGGCATCTTGGGCTCTGTGCCAGCATCTCTGAGACCCCTGGCAGGTGTTTTGGCTGCTCAGGACAGCCACAGGGATGTCCTGGGTCCTGACAGTGTTGAACACAGTGCTGATAATTTAGAGATGGTTTTGATATTGCTGAGCAGGGCTTACAGTCAAGGCCTTTCTTGCTCCTCGTACTGCATGCTGGTGAGGAGGGTAGGAGTGCACAAGAGGCACAAGAAGCACGAGAGGCACGACAAGCTGGGAGCAAACAGTTGATCCCAACAGGCCCCACCAGACCATATGGCATCATGCTCAATATATAGAGCTGGGTGACAGGGGAGGAAGACCAGGGACATTTGGGGCCATGACGCTTGTCTTCCCAAGTCACTATCACGTCACTATCACTGCTCTCCTGGAGATAGCAGAAAACCTGCTTGCCCATGGAAGGAACTGAATTCATTCCTTGAGAGGCTTTGCCTGCATGCACAGCTTCTGCTTTACCTACCAACCCATTAATGTCCATTTCATCCCATGATTTTTTTCATTTGTACTTTCAAATTCTCTGCCCAATCCCACTGGTTGCTGCTGTGGTACTTACTGGCCTGCTGGGGATAAGCCATAATACCTATTTAGTCCAGGCAGTCCTCTTTCCCACTACATGGAGAGAGACCGGATGTCCTCCACAATGAAAGGAGATGACCTCTACACCTCTACAGCCATGAGCACCATGCCCTTTTCTTCTGCAAACCTTGCACTGAATCACAGCTTGCCTTTTAAAATGAAATTAAAACCCCACTGGAACAACAAAGTCTAATATAGCACCAAGAGAAAGCAAGATAGTCCTATAGAAACACATCTGTAAGTGACTAAATAATAGTATCTTTATATGTAGCTCTAGGAAGTGCATGTTCATGTTGCAACAAATGGTAAAACATTTTGTAAGCATACAGAGGCTGAATTACAGACAATGGCTTTTCTGGGGATGCTGAATGCAGAGAAAAGGTGAATGTGTTTATTTTCAGTGGTAATATTTCAGAAGGTTGAAAAAAACGAGAAAAAAGCCAGTAACATATCCTTGGAATTATCCTAATGGTAAAATTTATTAGGTCACAGGTGAATCATTCAGAGCAAGCAGCAGTCAATATGAACCTTAGAAAAAGATTGGGGTAAAAGAAACAGTCTTAAATTCTGTCCTTTCTTTTTACTGCCATAGCCATATTTGTCCATGGTTGCTCTCCTGTTTCTTTTCAAACTCAAATCTGAATTGAAGACTGCTTAATTCTGTAAATTTGTCCTTCACCTAATTGTTTCATCATCTTTTTGTTTGCCTAGTGAAAAAATCTGAATACCATTTTGCAAAAACACCAAGTTACCCCACTGTGGTAGACAGCAATTTAAATTTGTTTATTATTTACTAGAAAACAGTTCAAAATTATGTATTAATAATGTAGTAATAAGAGTCGTCAGTAGGCAACCACTCTGTTAAATCCTTTCCATGAAAGAAAAAAAAATCCTATCAGTTATGTAACCACACATAAAGCATGCCCCCATTGTAGATCTGGAAAATACCATGAAAGCCAGATGGATACAAATTAAGCATTTCATTATGGTGAGATGTGGGGGCTGGCAGGCTGAAGGGAGGGTGGGGCTTGGATAGGGAAGTGCATCTGTCTATCTCTTTTCCCTGCCTCTCCATGCCCTGGGAAAAGCCAGAAAAGCCAGTCAGCCACACTGCCTTTGCCACAGCCAAAGCACCCACTTTTCTGCTAGAAAATATTTATAGAGCAGAGAGAAAAATCAAAAGAGCACCATTTGTGGCATAAATAACTGATGCTTATATAATGCTGGCAAGTATGGTGATGTGAGTGGATTCAAAAATTATGTGAGTCAAAAGTAATATTAAACTTCAGTGTTATGGTATGGCCTTCAATGCCTGTGGATTAAGACATATTTCTGCATCTCTCAGAAGTTACCATGTCTAAACATCGTTGGGTCCATTCGGTTACACAGCACCCCTTTTAACTATTTATGGAAGCCAAATTATCTAATTTTAAAGAATCAGTTGCAGTCAAGAAAACATTATTCTGCACTATGTAAATGTAGGAGATAATGTATTGTTAAATGCAACTAGTAGTTAAAACTGTATTCTATTTACTGTTGTGATTTGTTTTAACATGTAAGTTGTGTTTCCTTAGAAGCTTGATTTTAGTGCTCTTCTACTGGGTCCTAATATGAGTTAGGTTAGGAAAACAAACTTCCATATCAACATCATTTTCAGCGAGAGATTTTTAAATTACATTCAATGCCAATTAGAGTTTGCAATTCAACAGCAGTTTTCAACAGTCATTTGTAGAGACAGTATTAGTCATCCTTTTCTCCCACAAATATGGCTTAAGGTTTGAAATATCACTAAAACAAGTATGTTAGAGCATCAGAAGTTCAACCAGAAGTTTGAATAGGGACAAGTTTAGCTTATATTTTTACTTTCAAATACATGGAAGTATGTGCAAGTTCACATTTTTCCAAATGCTAGGAACCAAACTTATTCTTGGTTTAGTTTGTAATAAATTTGTCCTGAAGTTTTCCAGTTTGTTTTCAATAACACTGTATTTTGTGTGGTCACAATGCAAGAGGCAGATAAACCTGTAAATTACAACAGGAGACTCCTAGGAAATGTTTTTCTTTTCTATTTTCTAATTCAAACTTTATTTGAACTATAGCAAAGTAACTAATACCCATGTATCCAAATTCCTCTAGTATACAACTGTAGCAACTTTTTTTTTGTTCTTGAGGTTGCAGGAAATGTACAAAGCATATAAAGTGAAAACTGTATTTCTCTATGTCCTTTAATATTGTTTTATGAAATAGGTGTCAATTTTTCAAAGTCTATCATGTCTTCCAAACTTTCAGCACAGGGTGAAAATCTATTTCCTTTGGATACATCGGTGCGTACTCTCATGGTTCTCATGCTCAAGATGTGTTTAGTTTCTAAAATATGGCGTTATTTATGTATTCTTCGCAGAAGGTTTCCATAAAAATAAAATTTTAAAAAGAGATGAAAGGCCATGTTAGATGAAAGCTTTCTTGAGCATTCATTTGAAGATAGCTTTACTGAGGAAAAAAAAGAGTTCTCATCTCAGTCTCAAAAGGAACAACAAGAGAAACCTATTGACTTCTGCTTTCATTGGCATGATTGGCTTTGCATATGGGAAGTAAGACGAAAATGACCATGTCTTAATTGAACCATGATGCGAGAAAGTCAGAAAGCAACTGAATGGTAATAATCCCCTGCACGAGATGATGGTGCCTACTGACTTTACTTTTAATTCATGTCTAATGGGAAAAGAGGCCATATTCCCATTAGAATTGTAATGCACATTGTAAATTGTAAACGTTCAACATTTGAGAGTATTTAAGTAGAGAGAAGTTAAGTAGTCTTTAGCTTAGGTTTGCTCATTGACTGGACATGGGCGCTTACTGACCAATAGCTCACTTCACCTCTGATGAAGTGTCTATTTAAAAACAATAAATTCATGGGTACCACTCCTCTTCTCTTATCCTCTTATCCTGTACTTTGTATGGGATTATAAATAGAAAATCCCCAAATTAGTGGGAACAGGTCAGCTTTCCTTATTCTTGGAATATCATATTTCCAACTAGCAAAAGTAGAACTTCCCAGATGCACTGGGAAAGCTTTTGGTGTTTTTTGGCACATCCAAAGAGCTGGCTTTCAAAGACAGACAAATGAAAGAACCTGAATGGGTGGGTGTTCTTTCTGGGAGTAACACTGGCCAATGTGTTCAGTGAAAATTACCCATCAAACGTCTTCCCTTCAGTTTTTTCCTTTTGAATAATAAGAATATCAGACATAAACAATTTCTGTTGCTATAGTTGAATGAAATATGAATAGCATAAATACCTTTATAAGACTTTCTACAACAACATCCATTTGTATTATTTAACACCCAGGGAAAGTATCACACAAAGACTTGGTCTTGGATTACAAACTAGTGAATGTTCAGAGGTAATTCAGCTTTTCTGTCTCAGTGTAATGCTATCTCTCCAATGGAGGCAACAGCTGGAGCTCTGTGTCCAGTTCTGATCTCCAAAGTACCAGACAGACATGGAGCTCCTAGAGCAGGTCCAATGAAGAGCAAGGAAGATGATTAAGGACTGGAGCATCACTGTGAGGACAGGCTGAGGGTACTGGGCCTATTCAGTCTTGAGAAGCGAAAACTGAGAGGGGATTTCTTTCCCTAATTCCAAAATTCTCAGCTGAAATGCCAGGGGGAATAGAGTTTAGACTTTGTTAAAGTTCACTATAGAGTTTTAGACTCTGTTAAAAATAAAAACAGAAGAAAAGAGAAAGGCAACTCTGAGACTGTATTTTTGATGCTGTTTTTTCTTTTAAACTCTGTTATGTTGCTTAGACTTTTGCCCTTTTGCTTCTACCTCAATTAAAGAGAAGATCCTGGGAAATCCTAGTAACAGCTCATAATTATTTTCCATCTCTCTTCACCCACCTCTACAGCTAAACTTTGGATAAAAAATACATGCAAGGTTTCTTTCTTCAGGAATTACAATTTCCATGTTAATGGACTTTTTTTGGCATTTGGACATACTGTGATAAAATAGAAAAATCCCCACCTGGCAACAGAGGTTGCCAGGTTGGCAGCAGTGTGGCAGGAAAATCCTTCTTCACTGCCTTGTTTTATCTTTTATTTCATCATTGCACAGAGAAGGAGTGTATCTGCCAGATGATAACTTTCTGGATTTTTTTTTGTTAGCTTTTATATTTCCAGATATGAGGAAAAATAGACTGGATTTAGTAATTTATAAATCACAAATGTGTTTTCCATCAAAAATGATGACACATTTATTTTATGAAAAATCTGAAGCATGGATGAATAAGAATCTTGGTTGTTTATAAATTACTTTAATGCCATATGGACAATATGATTAGTATAGCAAGCAATCTCAAAGGGAGATTAATGATGAGATATTAATTGAAAAAAAAAAGCCAAACCTGTAAAAACAACAAAATAACCAATCTAGAAAGTTGAATGCGTCTCAAAAGTGTTGATAATTTTTGTGAAACTATTCTTTTGTTTCTTAACATCTTCAAGCATTCTTGGAAGGGACATTATGCCTGGAAGGGACATGGAAGATCTCATAGTATATGAAGATGATAATTTTAATTTTTTAAAATTCTGCTTTATTTCAGTGACTGAGAAAATAAAAGTTTTGATTTACTGCATTGGTTGCAATGGTTCTTTTTTTGTCTTCTGTAAATAAGAATTCTTCATGGACTTGAAAAGTGTAAGTCTTGTTTCAGCACTATATGTGTCTTCTTTGTTTTAATGAACCTGCGCATTCAAACACATAATCTGATGCTTTGAGGAGTACACTACTCTACTTGAGATGATGCTAACCAATGTAGCTTACAGGATTGCAGATTAAAGATTTTCCATTTTATCAACAGTTTAAAAATTGTTTTATGGAGAGCAATAAAAGCTAGAGTACATTAATTTTTTATTTGTTCCTATTAAAACTTATTTTCTGTTGCCTATATTTAGTTACAGTAGGTTATTAAATACAATTATCTAGTAATTTTGAAAGTCAGTTTGCTATGGAAAAGTAATGTAGAATGACAGGTTTTTTTTTAATGTACAGATTTAAATGCACTATCGAAAACTTCAGAAAAAAATAAGAGCTGTACCATGGTTCATTCCCCAACATACATGAAATTCTTCTATGTATATTACATGAGGTATTATTGATACCTAAAGAGACAGAAAATTATTAATATCCAGGTGTTGTTTCATTTTCCTGTGCTTTGTTTTCAGAAGACGTATGATGGTTTCCAGCACTCACAATGCTCTTCTGCCTATCTGAGGGATAAATGGTCAGGTCATTTTATAAATCTGCATGTAACTACAAAGATGAGACGATTCACTTAACTCAGAACCAGGAAGATAAATGTTCAGGATCTTCAGGTTCAAAGGTTCCTGCTCCCTTATTCACTGCTACTTGAGTGTCTGAGAGAAAGGCAATTGCTTTTTCCATGTTTGGTAGTATCAGGGCTTGCTGAAATAACTACTGCTTAAAAAGTCACCTTCAAGTACAAATCAAACATGTCATTTAATTCAGGATTTCTAGTCAATTATTCAGGCTGCAAGATAATGTAAGATCCAGATTCAACTCTTCTAAAAGCACAACTTTTTGAGGATTTAGGGTAAGAATAGCCATAGAAAATTACAAAATTACCTGAGGAGTTATCTCACAAATATTTTTTCAAAAGTCACTAACTGATAATCAAGAAATATACCGATAATGTAGGTAGCAATATTTCATCTAGATAAATATCAGCTTGCTATTTTGGTTTGATGCCACGCAGTGTTACCATCAGAATTTTTTTCAAGATAAAACACAAAAAACCCTCAGAAAACCCAAAAAACCACAAAACAAAACAAACCTCCTAGCTTCCCAAAAAACAAAAACAAAAGACCCAAACAAACAAAAAAAACCCAAAACCAAAACCAAACCAACAAAAACCCACAAACATGCAAAACAAACAACAAAAAAAACCCAAACAAACAAAAAACCCCAAAACCCAAACCAAAACAAAGAAACAAAGAAACGAAAAAAAAACCTTTCACAAAAGCAGGGGAAAAATAAAAAAGCCAAACTCTATGCCATTTAGCAGAAAATTGAGATTTTTGCACTGGTTAGTTAGGTCCAAATTCTAGATGAGGTAATTGAATCTGACTACATGAATTGTCTTCCTAAATTTAGATTCACATTTCTGAACAGCATGAGATGTGGTTGACATGTCCCACCACACAGAGAAGCATATCACTTGTATGTGGGGAGAACAAATCCAGTCAGCAATATATTCTCCTGGGATTATTGTCAGTGACAGAATATGCACTGCTAACAACTGTCATGCTTTTGGAAGAATGCTCTTTTGCAATCCTTAAAAATATGAGTTTTAAAAGAGGATCACAGGGAAATCCCAGTTTCATGTTAGGAATACAGTATCACACCAGCCCAGCCTCGTCAAGAAGAAAGCAAGAATTTGTGTTGTTTAGCACTCTGTTTTCACTGGTCGGTGACGCTACTTTTTTGTTAGTTCATTGACAGGTTTCCTTCACAATCTGAGATAAGCCAGTTTTCCTTTTGTGGGGTTCTTGCCTAAACTTCTTTGCAGAGGATGTAATGAATAGGAAGCCAAAGCATTGCACCATGGGTGACAGGTTTCACTTAAAAGTTTATCGTCATAAAGGAAAAATGTGCTTCCAAATTGAAGAAAACCAGCAAGTTCATGAGCCAGTTGCTGTCCAGATATCCTTGATGGGATACTGTTGATCTTGCCAACAGAGCCAAAAGTGAAGAGCTGAGGGACACTTGCAGTAATTACCAGGACAGCAAGCTGGCATAGGGAAGTAATTACATCTTAGGTTCAAGGAACTTTATGGAGTCTTCTTCTTGGAAACCATCCCACATCCTGAGTTGTGAATGGGGACTTTTTCAGGGAAGCAGAGAAAACAGAGCAGCAGCTGTGCCAGAAATGAAACTTTAGGTTTCAAGGCAAGATGTGAAAACTTTGTAACTAATTATGTTCTAAGAGCCCATTTACTGACAGATGAATAAATACAATTATAAGAAGTTTGTCTGAAAAATACTACCACTTGAAATAATGTCCTATTCAATTATTCAATTACATGGCACTAAATCAAGTGGAGAGCTGACAATATCTGACATGTAGAAGGCTGTGGCCAGCAAAGCATAATGCTAAATGTCGGTAAAAAGATACAATAAATGTGAAATCTTTTGTATCAAACAGAAAAGTAGTATTAACACTCAAGGACATCCAGTCATCCATTCCAAAATCTTTGGGAAATACACAGCGTGAACGTTATCACCCACTAAATATGTTTTAATAGATTTACTTTAACCCAACTATTTTTAGTTGGTTGAGGTGATGTGAGATAATTATTGCTGATATCAAGACAAAATTGGTTGTCTGTAGCTCTTAAAAGGCAGCCTGGGTTTGCTCTGACAGGGGCAGGATCCACACAGAAGATGCCTACAACATCTGGAGGCAATTAATCCAGTTTTGCCCAGTATCCAGCAACATTTTATACCCTCCTGCAGGCTGATGTTTACCAACATCAGTGCCAACCATCACAGCTCCCTCCCACCCTGGCAGAAGGTGTGTGTAGGGACACACACACAAAGACCTGACCATCATTCATTGCAGTCATAACAAGTCCCAGAGTGCCCCAACCTACACACTTTTAAAAGTCTCCTAGGGAAGGCAGTTCCACCACATCCGTAGGAAGCTTGTTCCAATGTTGGACCACTGTTTCAGTGAGGAATCCTTTTCTAATATCTAATATAAACCTTTTCTGTTGCATCTTGAGTTCATTTCCTCTTATCCTGTCACTCACTGCCTGGGAGAGGAGACTGACTTCCACCTGGCAACACCCTCCTTTCAGGTGGTTGGAGAGAGCAATAAGGTCCCTTCCCAGCCTTCTTTTCTCCAGGAAAAAGATCCTCAGCTCCTGCAGCTGGTTTCTTGACCCTTACTCAGCTTCGCTGCTCTTCAAATAATACTATGGGTATAGTTCTTGATACACAGTCAATGGACTTGCACACTCAAGTTGTTGGAAGGATAAAGTGTGACTATTGCAGAATAACTTTGAAATTTTATGTACAAATCTCAGCACTAATATTAAAATCAAATATTGAACACAAATATTGGAAGTACTTGTCGTTAGTATGTAGAAATGCTTTGATGAGAGGGGACCAGATTAGTACCTTTAGTTCTTATTGTGATTTGTCCTACATTTTTATTAGTTTATCTGAGCAGTAAGAAAATGTCCGGCCCTGAAAAAATTCCATTTGTTTTCTTAAAATGGATCATACTACTTGGTTGCTTTTATGTTAAAGTCTTGATGATGAGGTTTTTTTTTTAAACTGACAACTTTAAATTTAAAAGCAAATTAACAAGGTAAAGAAATGCAGAGGAAAATATTATTTTATATAGTACTTGCAAGTGTTCATTTCATAGTGAATAAATTACTATATAATTCAGATTATTAGAATGAATAAGGACATTCTAGGGTTTAATTGATGTAGCAAAATCAGACATATTTTTATGTAAATCTGAAAATGAGGTGTTCACTTAGATGTACAGTATTACTATTATGCTTAAAAATTTAGACTAAAAGTTTTCAATTCTTAAACATGAACAATACATAAATAAAATACTAATGTAATTTCCATTTTCACAGTGCTGCTAACTAGTTTGTGTGGTCTTCTTAACAGCATCATTTTAAATGAGACGTAAGAATGTAATAGCAAAAATTAATTTCCATACCCAGAAAGCTTGTTGGATAATCCAACATAGGTATAATCCCAGATTATTGATGATTAAAGAATGCAGGATTTTAAGTAAAATGAAGAAAAAAACTGAGTAACATTTTTAAAATTAATACACCTATACTGCATGTACCAATAACTACATTTAAAAGTTGCTATAGTAAATAAATTTTAAAGATTTTAATTTGACAATCTTTGCCTTCACCACTTCTTCAAGGCCAGAAAATAGTTTTCTCTTACATTTGAAATGGGTGAGACTGCCTTACATTACAGATTGCTTTTAAAAAAAACCATAAAACCCACAGTGACAAATCACATGATAATCAGCTTAGTTTAGATTTTTCTCGTATTTCAGAATAATATATTTCTATATATTTAATACAGATGATAAGGTTTCTTTTTTGAAAACAAATAATTCAGCTACATTCTTAAGGAAAATCACTTCCTTTAATATTTTTCAGATTAATTTTTTCCTCTTAAATGTCTTTGAGATTAAAATATGTTAGCATATGTGACACAACAGTTTGTTCATGTTGTTGACTGTCCAATATCCAGGGACAGCCATAACACTACAAAAATGTAGATAAGGATTTTGACATAGAATTAAGAAGCATGTAATGAATATTGCTGGCAGACTTTTAGTGCTGAACCACCACACGGACATAAATTTTGTGCTAGAGCTATCAGCTGAAGAAAAATTCAGTCTAACAAGATCAAAAAACATCTTAGAAACATAGTGCATAGATTAAAACTGTTGTAGCATAGCATGTGTTTGTCTGAGAATTTTTCCCCCCTCCACCTTTCTGTTTATTCTTTCATGTTCTATATCATCTTAATATTTAGATGTCTGGAACACAAGTCAGAGAATTTAGCTGTAGGGAAAAAAAATATTTTTTTTTATTCAATTTGGAGGGAAGAAAATAAAGCCTAAAAAAGCACTTGACATACTCATACAGACAATTTATTAAGCATCTATTGGCAAAACCAGGAAGTGCATATGTACAAAAGATATATACAATGCCACTACAGTATCTCTCTCATAGCACTTCCTACTGATGTCATCAGAGTAGAGAAGCCCCATTACACTTCCTCACAAAGAGTTATTGTCCTCTGAGCAGAGAACCAGCTGACACAAACAAACTGAAACAAAGGCAGTGCTTTCATTGACATGATGTAGCTACTGTGCTAGTGGCTTGCACATTGCACTTGATTTCACAAGGGTAAAGAAAAAAAGAAAAGAAAATTACAGCCACTGTCCAGCTCTGGGTGGAATATGGTACCACAACTGTTTATCTCCCAAAAAAGATGACTCCCAGAGGTAGATGCTTTGGGCTTTGTTTCTGAGGTACATCTACAGATTTAGT
Source organism: Agelaius tricolor (assembly GCF_023055355.1). Lineage (NCBI taxonomy): Eukaryota > Metazoa > Chordata > Aves > Passeriformes > Icteridae > Agelaius > Agelaius tricolor. The sequence goes on from NW_027269264.1 coordinate 17,048,113, forward strand.
TAGCCTTCACCTTTAAAACATGTTACTCCTGTGAAAGCTGCCAGTGCTAATCATGTAAAACGTAGTCTTTTGTAAATGTTGAAACTTAAGCAAAGGTAGAAGGTGAGAAAAAGTAGTCAAGGCTAAGAGAGAAATGCAAATTACTGCAACTGGAATTCAAGGTACAATTTACAGGTAAATGAAGAATTCTATTTTCAGAGCTGTTTGCTTTTAAGTCTGGAAGTTCTGTACAACATAGTTGTACTTGTACAAGTATCTGCTCAGAAATTAATATCCCAAGTGGAACTATTATATGCTGGGCAGGTAATGGGTTCATTTGTGCATAGAGACTGATAAAGGACGAAATTACATAATTTATGGTCCTGTCTGTTTGTGAAAACCTCCTCCTTGGCTGGTAGGAGCAGTTGCAACGCTGAAGAGAGTTGCAGCATGCAAGTGGTAGTAGTGCATGAGCTACGGAAGTCTGTGAGATGGATATAGCAGATGAAGATAGGGAAATGCTGATATGAGCAAAATTTTGGTTCATCCAGACAGCCACTGGCAGTAGCACCAGGAGTGTGGTTTGAGGGTGCTGCAGCGCATAATCACAGAAAACATTGGTTGGAAGGCACTTCTGGTGGTCGCCCAGTCCCATCTCCTGCTAAAAGCAAAAAATCAATGGTGTATTAAGCTAATCAAAACATTTTTTCAGTCAAATCTCCACATCTTCTAGGTTAGAAGTACTACAGCGGAAATTTTTTCTTTTTCCCTTGCTGTAACTTCAGCCTGCTACCTTTCATCTTGTTCCTGCGTACTTCTGCCTCCTGGCATGCCTGGATCTCACTATACATGTTCAGCAAAACCAGTGCTCTCAGTCTTTCCAACTAAATGTGCTTCAGTTCCCAGTTATCTTGGGTGGGCATCTTAAAATTTGTCAATATCTTGTTTGAACAGGGAGGCACAGAACTCAGAATAATGATGCAGTTGAAGTTTATGAATACTGGATAGAGGTAAACAGCCACTTCCTTAAACCTGCTTCCTACATTTAGACAGTGCAACCTAGTTTGCAGTTGGCCTTCATTACTGCAAAGACAGACCATCTTCAGTTTTGTTGTCCACTAGGACCCTGAAAACTTCTTCAAAGTCCCTTTCCAGCTGTCACCTGGGTGTATTGAATTTATTCATCAGATGGACATGACTGCAAGTGTTGTTGCATTTTGCAATTCTGTCTTCTCTTCAGATAATAGTCTTCAGTTCCCTTTGACCTTAGCTGGTCCCTTTAAACAGCACTGCTCTCTAATTTATCAATTGCTCCACACAGGTGAGTCTCATTTGCAAGCTTGCCAAGCAAATACCTCCGATCATGTGAGTTGCTAAAGATATTAAACAGTGTTGGCTTGAGGATCAGCCCATCAAATGCCTGACAGCATTTGTAACCAACCTTCCAGCTGTCAGCACTAGCCTTTGAGCATTATGAACCTGCCACTTTCTAAACCCCAGCAGTCCATTTACTCAGTCTGCACCTCTCCCTGGTTATGAGTATGAGAGGGACCCTTCTGAAAAGCTACAGTGAAGGTAAAAAATAGCTGCTGCTCCCCATCTGTCAGCAAACGCACCAAGCAATGGCAGTGAGGCTGGTCATACACATGATGCCCTTTATAAATCTAGGCTGACTATTCCAGCCTTCTTATTTTTGAATATGTATCCTGTGTGGGTAGAGGTTCTGTCATGCAGTGGAGTATGTAATTAAAACCCAGGTGTCCTGATGTTTCCTTCGAACACAGCAGCTAATCTGTGTGCTTTGAGTGTGCCCCAATAGCTAGGTGCATCAAGGAGCCAATAAATAAAATGCCCTCAAAGATGCCTGCAGGGAAGTGAGAGTTCATCCTCTGGGCCAAGTTGGACCACACTGGCTAATACATCCAGCTACGTATGACCAAGAAGTATTTCTTTCAGTTTAGGTAGAAGAAGCACTCTTCCAAATTACTTGGCTTGGCTCATGCAAACTGGATTTAGGCCATAAATCATGGAAGTGCTTCTTTGGGTTTTGGATTTAAAACCTCTCTTTTAAATGCTGCTGTCATACACTTCATTCAAATGTACAGTTACTCTGATTCTCTATATCTTGCAGCATTCCAATTACCTCAAAGAGTGCATAATTTTTACATGACCATGTGGAGATTTCATAAGGAGAGTGATCTCACATCCTGTACATGTTGCATTTTTAACATCCTGACTGATGGATGGTGTATTTTCAGCACAGAATTTGGAGCAAGACATACTTTATAGATGAGAACAAAATTTACAAAGCTTATTATAATTTTTTTACTTGTTTGAATTGCACTTGGAGCCCAGCCTGATGACTTAAAAAAAAAAAAATAGTGCTAGAAAAAGACTTCAAGATTAGGTTCCACACAGTTTTTTCTTTCTTTTCAAATAATGCTGGTGCTCCCATACTCGCTCTGAAAAGGGTATCTTTCCCTAATACACCATAATTTTAAACCTGGACTATCACTGCCCTCAGTTAAATTACAAAATTGCTTGCATGGGTTGCTTTTGCACAATTAGTCTGTGCTGCTGGCATAAACAATTCACATTTTGTTAGAATAATTAGGTTAGAATGTTTTACAGGGTCAATATTAAACATTGTTAAAAAGAACATTCTTTTTCCCCAATTGCAATTTGTAATAGCTCACTAGAAAAAAAGAAATTTAATTTCATCTAGCAGGGGATTATGCATCCCTTAAAGTAGTCTTCCAGGACAGCCTTAGATGAAATGTGGTGTTTCTAGTTTGCAAGGAACTTATTTCAGTACTTTGCAATTTTGATCCAATTTATCAGAAGATTTTCTTTGTCTGTCTGTGTGTATGTGTGTGTCTGTGTGTGTGTTTCATAGAATACAGTTTATATATACACCCTAGTAAGGATTAGGAAGCTCTGTCACAGGAACTTGAAGTCTTCTGGTTCTTCAAGAAGGATCTAGGTCACCCAGGACTTCCAGAGAGTCCACTGTATTTTCAGGAGCCAAAATCCTGAAACCCAAGGAGGAATTTGAGGAGACCAGGGATTCTTAAACTATTTTTTGGAAATTATAGTTGGCATGAAATACTGACACAAAAAAACCCCGACCAATAACCAAAATAAATATTATCTTCTATTAAATAGAGGAATCTAAATATTTAGTCTTCATCTTAGGATCCCTATCAATAACCATGAAAATTATACATCAATGTTCACTTTAACACAGAGTTGTCTACATCCACAAAAAAAATTTTGTACTGGAGACATGACTCCAGAAAGACAACACTGATTTTACTGGGGCAGCAAAGTCAGGGGGAACGTAGCAACTCAATGAACAACAGTATGAGCTTTGACATATGCACCGTGCATTCCACAAATGAGTTGTCTAAACCAGCCAGCTCTAGAGCAGGAATGGGCTAAAGGAGAGAAGGAAATGTGTGTAGGCAAACACTATAATCAGAGATTTTTCTGCCAAATTACTATTGAGGTCTCCTGCCACAAAGCAAAGGCACACTAATTTTAAGTATTTAATTTTTTAAATGAAGTTGTGTACTGAAATGCAGAGAGATATTTTCATTCCACGTGGGAAGCAGTTAGCATACCAAAGTGTGAGAAAAGCACTGTAAATCTCCATTTAGGAAAACCAAAGAAATAATAAAGAGGTGAATGTAAGGTTGGAATATATCAGAACTATATCAAATAATAAAATAGTTTGAGTTAGGAGAGACCTTTAAAGGTCATCTGCTTTAAACCACTCTGCCAATAGATCAAGTTGCCCAAAGCCCCATCTGACCTGGCCCCTGAGCACTTCCAGGGCCTTCCCTCTTTGGCTTTGTTGTAGGCCCCCTTCAGGTACTGGGAGGCTGCTACAAGGTCTCCTGAACCCTTCTTTTCTCTAGCTAAACAATTCCAGGTCTTGGCATCTTTTCTTCACAGAAGAGGTGCTCTACCCTCAGATCATCTTCACAGCCCTCCTCTGGACTCACTTGAATAGGTCCATGTCCTTTTCATTCTGAGGAACCCAGAGCTACACACAGTACTCCAGGTAGGAAGGCAGAGCAGAGGGGCAGAATCCCCTCCCTCCCCTGCTGCCCACGCTGCTCTGGATGCAGCCCAGGACACGTTTGGCTCTCTGGGCTGGGAGTGCCCATGGCTGGGTCATGTCCTTCTCATCAGGGCTGCTTTGCCCAGCCTGTATTACGTTTGCAATTGTCCTGATCATGGTGCAGGACCTTGCACTTGGCTTTCTTAAGCTTCATGAAAGAACCTTCTCAGAGACCTGATTCACAAGCCTATTGTGTCCCTCTGGATTGTATCCCTTCCCTACTGCATGCCTATTTTACCACACATCTAGTACAACCCCCTTGCAGCAGTGGGCAGGGAAAGAATGATCTGATAGATGAAATAATAGAATTTCTAAATAAAGCTACCCTTATTATTTTACTACCTTTTACTTTTTTTTTTCTTTTTTTCTTTTTCCTTTTTCTTTTATAGAAGCCATAAGGTTTCAGGAGTATGAAAAAAGAAAAAAGATAAAAGAGCATAGTATCAATTCCAGGACTTTGACCTGCTTTTTTCACAAGTAACAGCCTTTCTAGAAGAAACAGAAGATTTTAAATTTATTATTCATCCAGTCAAGAGTGGGAGTGGGGGGAGGAATCAGAAAACCTGATGGTCGTGCCAACCAAAAAACCTGCTTTCAGGTCTGACTTCAAATTGAAGAAATACATTTTACACACTAAATCTTTTAAATTTTAAAATAATTCTACCATTCAAAAGCAAATGAAAGGCATAACTTCTCAGGGAAAATCCTTCATTAGCTTTAAGCAGGCCTATCTGTATAATAGTACTGTGTTATTAAATACCATAATTTAAGATTGTGATCTGAACATCAATTTGTGGCTGAAGTGAACATGTTCCTCAACAGAACGTTTATGCATTATATGAGACAAGAAACAGAAAAACTATTCTCAATCTGTTTTGGAAGTTACCTGGGTGTTCTTATGCAGGAATACTTCATGAACTCAAGTCCCCTTCAGGCTTTTGAACTCCAAGCTTGTGGTAGCAGAAATAGAGAGGACGCTTTGACATATAATGTCATTATATTTTGTCTCTGTAGCATGGCCTCAGCTCCTGAGCATTTCCTTATTTTAATGTGACTGAGAACCTGCCCTGCTCTTTTCTGCCCATTGTTGCTCATTCTGTCGTACACTTCTGAAATGCCATGGAAATATTCCTCCTGAGGCAGGGAGCATAAAAGCTCTAATTTTGACAATAATGTGATGCAACCTGACAATGCGTCATTAAATGTCATCCACTGTAAACCTGAAAAAAGGCAAATAGCTCTAGCTAAGACTGTGTAGGAGCACAACACAGCCCTACTTCACTATAGATAAAACATCACTATCCTCATCTACAACAAAATGTCACCTTTTACCCTTGCAATGCCTTCTCTTGGTTAGGAACACTGAATTTCTTGCTGCCATAAAAACAAAAAATTCCTGGAAGTGACAAAGAATGAATAAATTACTGGTGGAAAAATAAGCCCATTCTATTGACAAAATACTTCAGCTATAATAAAAACTAGCAGAAACAAATACTCAATCCTATTTTCTCCCATGTGATATCCTTTACCTTAGGTTAAATATTTTTTTGCTGTTGATTTTACATCCTTTTCCAATCTAAATGCAACCACTATGTTTGATAATAATGAGAATAATGAGAATACTTATTTTTCTTTTTTTTTCCTTTGCATACATTAGAAATCTGTCAGAGGGCTTCATTTCAGCTGGAAGGACTAACATCCTGTTCTTATCCACTAGGGTACATTTCTGATCAAAACCCCTTGGCTCCATTGTGGAAGGAGGAAAATGGCTGATGAAACAGCATAAAAATTCCTTTTTTTTTTTTAGTTACCACTGCTTTATTCTTTGCTTTTATGTGGTATTAAGGTTGTAAAGAATAGATGTTTTATGTAATAGTTTCTTTGATACACTTTAAGCAGCTCAACTGGAGATTGTCTGGGAAATCTTGTCATAATAAACAGTTCCTATGAAAGACTAAAGAACTTTTTGACTAATTCTTAGTCAGACTCAATAATTGTCTGAAATATGAATTTTTTTAAAATATTCTGGATTTCTACCAAAGCAAATGCCAGCTTGAGGAGATCAGTGCTATTTTTACAGTTTCTCTTCATTATTAGGTCAGAATTAGGCTGCTGTGTCCATTCGCTAAAAGAGTAATTTAGATTAAGTTTTATAAAGATGCATGTTATAAAATGGGAACATAAGGCTAAATCGACATGTTTTGGCATAATTTTCATTTGCAAAATGGCTTTTTTTTTTCATGTCTTCCATCACATCGTGTAACTGAAGGGTTTTGAAGCTTGGCTTCTACCTAATGAACTTTTACAAAGAAGCAAGGGCAACTGCATAATTCTGAAATTAATGAATAGCACTGAAATTAAAAGTTTGTACAAAGTGCATTCTCCTCAGGATGACGAGTGCACAGTGTCCTTTTCCAAGGAGACACCAACTCTTATTGCAAGACTCCCTCACATCTTGGGGTAATGACCTGGCTGGTGCCACCCAAGCTTCCCATCACACTGGAAATTGCTGGATCTGCTGCAAGATCTCCTCCTACACCCAGCTACTGACCTGTCTCTTCTTTTGTCTTCCTGCTCCTTCCCTAATATTTCCCTTCCCGTTTTGCAGAGCAGGCAGGATCCCACAGACCCTAAGTTTCAAAAATGTCCCTGTGCCTCCTTGCAATACTTAAGGCCATGGTGCTCTGTGCTTCAGAAAATAAGGAAAAGACAACTTTCTTAAAAGATAACTCATCTTTTCTGAGTGCTATTTAATAATTAAATTGGAAAGAAGTATTCATCTTCTTCCTTGGCTGAAAGAAAAAAACTAAAAAAAACACAGAGGCAAAATGTGAAAAGAACAAACTTGAAGAATATCCATAAATTAAAATAAATAAATATATATAATATTATAATATAAATCTCTCTATATAATAATAGATAATATATATAATATTGTAATAAAATAAAATAATTGAAATATCCATAAATAGAAAGGAACTATTATATAATTTTAGATGGAAATTAAAAAAAATATGTATAAGCCAATTAAATTACCTAAAATTTTAAAAAATTAATACTTTCTTTCGCTCTGCTCTCAAACACTGTGATACCTTCTTTCAGAGTCATATATCACAAACATATATCTTTTACAAATATGAGCAAACTCACAACATGTAGCAAATCTGTACACTCTTCTATAAAAGAACTATTAAATATTGAATGTTAGGAGATAAATGCCTAAGAAAAATAATTAAAAATTAATAAAGTATTTGCTGGTGATCAGATTCAAATATTTTAAAGCAGAATTAGAAAAAGTAATCACCTAGCAAAATTATTTTTCACCTTTTTTTCTTTAGAAGTTTCACAAGCTAATGGATCATTCTAGCTGAAGCTTCTAAATATTTTCATTCCTTGTATTGTAAGACTAATAGACTTCATAAATCATTAATGATTAGTTGTTTGCTCTAGAAAGAACAGAGTGTAGGCATATGGCATCCTCACAGAAGTACCAGCTTTGAGGAACAGGACTTGAGGTTCTTTCATGCAAATATTCACTTCAATTTTCTTGTTTAATTATGAGATATATTCACCAACTGTTAGTAGCAATACATATTGGTATAAAACTACCTTATGAAAGTAATGAAATACTATGATTAAAGCAGTATTTGCTTATGAGGTACTAGATACCATTGAATTAGAGCTGAATGCATTTTAATTATATCATATATTTACATTTTACTTCAATTTCTTTATGATTCTGAGAAAATTAAAACCATTACATCTCTTCCTGGAATATCTGTTTTATTTAGATTTGGAGTAGGGTGAAGCTGTGTCTGTTTTGCATCAATGAGGAAAAAGAAATAGAAAAAAAAATTGCTTACAGCATGTTTGCATTTCAAGAATGAATAATTTGATAACAAGCAATTCTGAGACAATTAGTTATTAATCACCACCATCTAGTACACTTCAGTATATATTCTTCAGCTCTATATTTATTTTTCATGGTAGAGGAAGCCTAAAATGACACCTGTACATATCAGAAAAATTTTATTTGCAGATTTTAAGTCGTATTTCTTAATTTAAGTTCCTCAATTAATTACTGTTCCTCAGGAATTTATATTTAGTGATAATGTGTATACCCTTGTCACCTAATACTTCTAATAAGTCATAACTTCTGTATTTGAGCTGACTCAGTTACTTAGATTCTCTGAGTTAAACAATGATAGTCTGTCCCCCTGAACAGTTAAGTTCCAAAAACATCATGAGAGAAAAACCAAAACATAAAATCTGAAAAAGCCATGTCAGAAAATATAAAATCATATAAAGTCACATATCAGCTACAAATTCAAGCAGGACTAATTAATTGAAATCATGACAGTAGCATCATACAGCAAAGTCATTATTGAAAGACTAGTTCAGTTCTACTTAATTCTATATTCTGTAGAGATCAAATTCATGATTTTTCCCTTCTGAATGAAATTCATCTGTGGCTAAGAAAATATCTTATAGAAGTCTGATTATGAGAAGGATTTTGGGAATAAAAAAAATAGACAGCATGAACTTTTTGCTGTGTAAAAGGAAGTGAAGATTTCTCTTCAGCACACACAAAAAGATCTGACTGTTCTTCCTCACCCAAGTTTTAAATAGAAGCAATGTCACTGAAGTCAGCTAGAGTCACATCTATGTAGCCATAATTTATACAGTGGAGTGAAAATTCTACACTTGGTTTTTATAGTACATAAGAGACCTGCAGATGATGAGCTACTATTCTATTAGAGAATGAGAGAAAGAAAGACAAATTAGAGAATAAAAATATTAAAATATTATTGCACTGTTACAAGGTATAGCTCTATAAATCTTGGCTTGTGTATTAAAGGATAGGCTATCTTGGGATTATCTCCCTACCCTATGACTCAGATTCAAGATTGATCATATCTAACATCTGAAAAAGTGTGGTTAACTTTTATTTCCTATTCATTTTCATTTTTTAGCACCCCCAATTCCAGAATTTGGCCAGGTCCAGTAGGGAAGTGCCTGAGTATCTCAATATCGGCTCTTCTCTAAACATCTCCACAATAAACAACTAGACAGAAAAGAAGCCCAATCAACCCAACAAAAAAACAATAAAGTGCTCAACAAAAACCCAATTAAAATGCTTTTTTCTTAGATGAAAGCCAGCTTTTACAGATCTGTGTACCTCAGCTAATTCTGTGAGCTCTTCAAAAGATGGGAGACGTGCCCTATCCCAGCTCTGAGAGCTGCTGCTTTATAATCAACTTAGGTAAAAGCACAAACATCCTTGATTCTTTCTTTGGAACTCAAGCCTGAGATCCCCTATACAGCTTGTGGTCAAAACTAATTGCAGTTAATGACTGAAGCTTCTTTTCTGTTCATTGTTTGAAAGACAGGTCACATCAGTGCTTTCAAAGACCTTGGGGTATCTTGTTGGAAAGTAATAAGGACTTCTGAAATAATAGCAAGATAGAGGCTCTGCAACATAGTCTGTATTTCAATAAAAGCACACAGACAACTTGAACTCTAGCTGCCTGGATGTCTCTTACAAGATGGTGGTTTGACAGATTTTGTCAGTGGTGTAAGATTTTGGCATCTCTTGAAAGTACACCAGCAGCAGCTTGAACATGGCTTATGTTCAGTCAGTGGGAATCTTTCCAAAGTCAATGAACCTAGATTTGGTCCCGTTGCAGAGAACAAACCTGCAGTACTTGTTAGGTTGTGGCATTAGTATCTGCTAAAACAAATTATTGTATGCAAAACTAATGCTAGGTCAGCATGCTTCTGGTGCACAAAAACTCTGAAAATGTAGACTTGACAAATATTAACTTCTACTACACATTAACAAGAGAGGAAAAAATGAAAGTTTTGCCAAATGTCATAAAACATCAGTGGCAATAAGGTTTTTAAATCTCTGAAAAAAAAGAAATGGAGAATTCTGTTCTTCCTATAATGAACTATGATACTACTACTATTTCACTGAAGAGGAATTACTAAATGAAGTTCTGTTTACAGTTATACTCATTTATGTATACGTAGTCTTCTATGTACACTAGCCTTTTCCCTTATAGTCACAAAATGTTTAAAAAACCCAATAATTTCTTTGAAGTATGTCTCTTTTACCAATAAACAGTATTTTTAATGCCAGCAACAATGTAGCTAAATTATCATAAATTAGACTTAGTTTATAAGATTGTACCATTATCCTGTTGTATCATTCCTGTACTATGCTGCTATGCCTAACTTCTTGCTGAGCACATTTTGTAAGTGTATTGGGTCTGACTGAGGTAAAGTTCCCAGCCCTCACAGTGCTGTGCTTTGCACTGGTTGCTGGCAGGGGGCTGACAGCACACCCTGCTTTGCTGCTGCCAAGCAGCGCTGTCCCTCTGACATTCCCCCACGTCGAAGGGCTGGGAGGGGACAAGGTCTGGGAGGGCACACAGCCAGGGCAGCTGACCCAAATTAGCCAAAGGGATATTCCATGCCATATCTCACCAGCTCAAATAGAGAAGGTAAGGGAGGGAGGAGGGATGGTCAGGCCTTTGTTGTTCCATAATGTCCTCCTTCCAGAACAGCTGCTGCGTGTGCTGCAGCCCTGCTTCCCAGGAAGGGTCTGAACATCACTCACTGATGGGAAGTAAAGATTGACTTTTCCTTCTGCTTATATGAGCACAAACTTTTGCTTTTCCTGGTTTTTGCTTTAGAAAACTGCCTTATCTCAACCTATTAGTTGTTTTCCTTCTCTGTCTTCCCTGTCCTACTGAGAAAGGGAGTGATGGAGCACATGGCACCTGGCGCTCAGCCAAGGTCAAACCACTACAGTAAGTAATGACAGAATGTGTATAGATATTAATATTTGCAAAAAATACAGACATTATTTTCAGGCATCAGGAAATGTCAGTAATACTTCGGGAGGAGATCATCTGACTCCTCACAAAACTATTTTCTAAAGATCTTTCTCCCTTCCAGGAGACATCCTCACAACTTCATTTTTGCATAAGGTTAAAGAAGCAGAATTAAATTATCAGACCTACTGCAAAGTATGCTGTTTGTTCATTCCTATATTTAAAAACAATGAAGCTGCCTTTAAAAAAAAAGTATCGTCTTTTGAAATATGTATGCATAATTCAAACTGCTTCTCTTCATTTTCCATGGAGAAAGACATCACATATTCTTTTGCTAATTTTTTAACATAAAGGATGTAATTATATTTCTATAATATCGGATAGAGTTTTCTTTTGCAGTTTTTTTCACAAAATAATACTCTTTAATGAGAGCCAATTTTACCATTATGCTGGTTTCAATACCAGCCAGAAAATAGACTCAAAATAGCCACTCCCCTTCACCCACCCCTTCCAGTAAGGGAAGGACAAAAGCGAAGACTATGGGTTGAGATAACAAATTACTGAAAGCACAAAGCAATGGAATCAGATCCACACAATAACAGCAGTATTAATAGCAAAAAATATACAGAAAGAGAAGGTGCTTTATGCACCAAAATGTGTTTACTGCTGGGAACACAATGCCAAGATGGCACACACCCCTGAAGGTCAGGTTTGCGTGGCTTCCCCACACAGAGGCGTTATGGTGACTGTCCCCATGTGCCACTCATGTGGCCATCGGGACCTAGGGCAAGATGTGGAGGGGGCTCCCACAGCTTCCCACCCCCCAGCCTGAAACAATGACAAACAATGGCAAACAAGCTCCCCCAAAACCAAGTCATCCCAGTCACACCAGTGTTCTGTTGAGCTCAGTTCCATGCAGGTCCCTGCACCACCATTTTTGCTACTGTGCTGCACTGGAGGGCAATCCCATGGGTGGGTGCCCCTTTTTCCAGGCATTCTGATGCATCCCTTTTGGCTTGGATTTTCTGGTCTCATCTGGGCTCCCTTCCACATGGTTCAACCATCTCACCTGGGCTGGAGTTCCCACTCTAAACTCCTTTTCCTGTGGCAGGCTCCATGCCAGTGCTGTCAGTTCAGCACTAGTGGGAATTTTCATTTTTTCTGCTCTCCTTTCAGCAACATGTCTTGTAGCTGTGCCCTGGAGAAAATGGCCAGGGGAAGCGGGGGTTGGCACCAGCAGTGGGAACCAGTTGTTGAAGGGTCTGGTGTCAAGACCTTCCTGCTGGAGAGGAGGAGGCAAAATGATGCACTTTTGGTGGGGCACTCACTTTGCTCCCTGAAACCAGGCTCCCCAGCGATGACGTGCCAGATATGGAATAACAACCTGGCCATGCCCACACTGCACTAAGTGCCCCCCACTCCCTGACATAAAGGCAGGCATCAATTGTGATCTGCTTGAGATACAGCCTGTTTAAAATCCTCAACTATACATCACTTTGTTCATTCTCACCACTTAAATTGCAGATTTAAAAAAAAAATTCTGTTTATCTTACTTTTTGCTGAATTTATAATTGTAACAAAGCAACCACTAAAAGCAAACCAAGATGTTGCAATTGCTGAAAGTTTCATGACTCATTAAAACAGTCACTAAAAGAATCAAATAGTGACAAAAATCATAAGACCAAACATGTATCATGACAACAAAAGTTCTTAGTAGAAGGTGTACCTCACAACTTCTATTTGTGATACTGCCATTAAATACTCTTACAGAGACATTATGTGTCAGACAAATTGAACCAAACCTATTGCTAAATTCTCCCCTGGAAGAGTCATCTACCTCTCACCATGCTTCAGATTTCACACTGGAAACAGAACTCAAATAATAGTGAGCTGTTTTAAGAAGACCACATCTTATTTCATTAACTACTCCCACATACCAGCTCTGTCACATCTGGTATGGTCTTAAATCTGCTACTATCAACCATCAGCTCCGTAATTTGAGTACAAGTACTGCCAGATAAAAGAAGAAAGTGAAACTGGGTGCTTTACTGAAAGTCTCTGCTGCAACACTCCTGTTTAATTCCCTACCCCCACACACAGACACTTCTGATTAAACATCTAGTGCCTCAGGAAAAGTGATTAGGGAAAATGTATGCATGAAGGCATATTTGTAGCTTTGACCTTTCTTTAAATTTTGTGTTCTGTATAAGAGAAAACAAAACCACAGACAAAAATTACTCAAACTTTAGAAAAAACAGGATGACAGAGTACCTTCTAAATTCTCTTTTCTATGGGAAAGATCCTTACAAAAACTTCAAGAACAAAGTTGAATCTGTTTCCCTAAAAGAAATGGAAGAATGGGCCAGACAGCTTACTGTAGATATACAGAAAGGCATGTTTCCCTTTAAAGGAAAAAGGAATAGCAACCTTTTTTTTTCTGTGAAAACCTATTTAATTTAGACTGCAGTAAAACTAGTAAATCACTGAGTTCTGAATGAATTATCTCACAGTTACCTTTGAATGTAGCCAAATGTTCAATTGCCTACTTTAGGAGAGAAGTGTGGGTCCAGTTATGACTTGTGGAGCCCCAAGAGTCTCAGTAAGTGTGACCTGCAGCAGTGCACCATCATTTCCATCTGTCATCTACTCCTGGTATGCTACATAACCATTGTATTCTTGTCTGAGCTCAACACTTGGCAGTATTCACTGAGTTTCACTCATTTGTCCTACTCTTGCTAAACTCCTATCAGAACCACAGGTCCTGTCTTTATTAAAAGTCACACTGAGATGAGCAAATTGACTCATTTCCATTTAGGGGTTTTGTGTTCATGCATGATTAATCATATACAAAATAAATGTGGAAATATAGGAGTTTCCACTCTTCATTTGGAACTTGAATGCACACTCTTCAGTACAAATTTTGCCTATTATACTTTCTCAGGACAGGAGTAGTTTATTAAAATATGTATGGTATAGAGAAACCCAGTTCTGAGGGGAATATGTAATGCCGGTATTTTTAAGGCTGTTGATGAAAACGTACTTGCATAAAAATTAAGTTAGCACATGATGCAACCTTAACTGCACTTGCACTCAAGATAATTCTAACTGTATGTTCACAAATATCACATTTAGGCCTTTCATAATCATTGCATTAAATACAGCTACTTACATGAGAGATTAATTAAGTAAAGCTATGTGACACTTAGGTAAATAATTCAACATGAAGTTCTTGATGATCTTTGGATTTAATTAAAATAATACAAAAGAAGAATGTAAAATGACAATATAAAGTATAATTTTAATTTTGGCTTTATACCAAAATGACTTTCAGCATAGTAGCTACTGATGAATAGCTGTTATATACAGAACTAAAGGGAAATGCATAAATACCATGTGCATTTCCACATCACTAAGCAGCCCTCTGAGCCACTCTTTCTTCCACTTCACCTTTGCCTCTTTTCTGGTAGATGGTGTTCAGAGACTTTATGTGAAAATGAAGGAAAGGAAAAATGAAAGGAAAAAGATGTAGCGTGAAACACAGAGAAAGGAGTTAACTGGAGAAAGAAATTGCAGCATAAGTAACCAGGAGGGAAGAGCTGAGCCAGTCCCTGAGAGAAGTCTGGCACACTATCAATACACAAAAGCAGTGCAATAAGGAATAATTCAATCTAAACACCTTTGCTGTCCTTCCTTTCCAATTACTGCTCACCTGTACACCTCAGTTTTGACCGCAGAAAGAGTTTTAAGGAAAGCAGGGGACACTTCTGTCAGATCATGGTCACTGCTCCTCCTGCTTCTCTCTGAAGCCAAACTGTATCTGAAAGAATGGGTAGCCATGCCCAAGCCATCTCCACATATTAAGGATACAAAATGAGTGGGGAAAGAAAGGTTACATCACACACTGCTAACTATCACAGTAGTTAGAGCTGAATTGGATTTCCAGCAGGACAGAAAGCAAAGCAAACAGAAATAACATATGTATGAATACTATAAATAACTTACTACTGATGAAGTGATTTGTTCTGACTGGCTCACTTGACATCAAGCATGGCACATTATCTTGGCAAATATCTCATTTGTCTTTGCAGGAGAAGCCTGGACTGTCAAGAGAAAGGGAATACTTGCTACTCTTGAAATACTGTATACAGGGTAAAGTAGAAGAAAATAAAAACCCTGCAGACATCTTATATTTTCTTATGTTCTTTTTATTTCTTAGCACCACATTTCCTGTGGTGTGAAATAAGCAAGTTAATTAAATAATAGAATAGAATTAAAATTAAAAATTAAATTCAATTAATTAAATAACTTCACTTTTTAAAAGCCACACAAAATTGTGAAGGAAGAAAAACTCCTCCAGCCCTCTCCTTTTGTTCCCTGATTTCCATTGCATTCTATTAAACCCTTCAACTTGCAATGCTAAATCACACTGCTATATATGTATCTCTGTCTTAAAAGAAAACAACTGTACTTCAACCCATAATTACCAATAATTCAGGAAATTTTATAAAAAAATATCTGCTGATATGACACCATATATGCTTTAGCATGATGCAGTCTTTCACAGCATCCAGTCAATTCCTGTATGATCTCAGGGATCTGAGGCACATTTTTAACTCAGAAAAATGTGTGGAAGAGAGTCTGGAAATCTGTATCTGAACTTATGGTTCTCATCTTGAGCATTGGGTAAATGGAAATTGTTCAGTCCCATGCAGCAACTCCGTGAATAATGTCTCTATTTGATATGGATATTATCCTTCAGTAAGAAATGTTGTGGTAAGACATGGCAACAGAAACTTTTGTTCCTTAGTGCTTTCCAGATTTGTCTAGAGACTGACAGGTTTTCTTCTTTGTGATACTGTTTACATTTTATCACATTTCTATTAAAGCCTGATTTTATTTGGAATAGAAATGGGCATTTCAAAATTATTCACAGGGAAAAGTCTGCAAAAAAGTAACTGTGTCAACTAAAACATTCTGATAAAATTTGAATTAACACTGCTTCACACTGTTGGGATTATTCCACCTTAAGTACTATTATGGTAACACTGAAGAATTATTCTTTCGCAAAGCCTTTACATATCAGCAGAAGTTGGTTGGAAGATAAATCCACTGAAGCTTCTTAGGCTGAGCTCCAATATTTTTCTGTCTATGGACTCAGTTCTTCTCTTACCCATTTGAATGAATATTGTTTCACCGGAGATACTGAAAGGAGCATGGACTCCATAGCAGTAAACTTATAAAAATAAATAGGAGTGGATGACTGATTCCAGCAGAGCTGTAAAAAAAACTTTGTCATAGCAAATGTGAGTGCTGTGCAGAGGAAGGAACTAACCCATAAGTGAGAAAAGTAACATGCATAGTTTTAAGTTTAAAATAAGTTTTCCAAAAGAAGATGTCCACGTCATCTCATTTTGAAAGGACTTCTCAAGCATAAGATTAAGTTACATCAAAACTCTGGAAGTATAAGGAGAACACCCAGGTGTTTTCCCATGGTTATTTAACATGTGTGCTTTGGTCAAACAATAGCAGAGATGACATGATGCATTGACCTTAACATAAACTAGCTAACCATATTCTTATCCAAATAAGATAAGGGTTTCAGGGTTGCTCAGCCATGGTGATTCCAGAGCCATGAAGTCTATGCCACCCACATTAGTTAAACTCTTTAAAAAAGCACACCTCTCTGTTACAGTCATAATTTCAGTTAGCAGCAAAGACATGTTCTGTAATCAAATATGCGTCTTTTAATTTCTTTTTTTTTTAACTAAGCCAGTATTGAAATACCATTATTTGCCCTTATATTATTTTTATGTCAGATGTACCTATCCTTTGTGCATCCATTGGAAAAGATGGATCGTTTCCAATCTTGAGGGAGCATTAAACATCTCCATTAACAATGAAGTCATAAAAGATGCCAAAAGTGTTCTGTATTTAAAAAATTAAATTTTAATTAAATTCTAATGTAATTGAATTAACATATATTAATTAAAACTAATAAACATTTAAAATTTTGCAGTAAAAAGTGCATTAGAGACACTGAATTCTCCATTTTTAGGTTTTTTAGGTTTGGTTTTTTGTATTAAATTTAAGAAACTTTTTCAGAGATGGTATAAAGACCATGATAAATTTACTGAAAATATATTATAGGTGTAAGTTAAGAAGCACACATTTAATACAAACTGATGAGTACAGGTATATATATATATATATATAATACCTATAGTATTATATATAGTATATATAATATTATATATTATATATACTATATATATATACTATA
Organism: Agelaius tricolor; assembly: GCF_023055355.1. Classification (NCBI taxonomy): domain Eukaryota; kingdom Metazoa; phylum Chordata; class Aves; order Passeriformes; family Icteridae; genus Agelaius; species Agelaius tricolor. The sequence continues at coordinate 17,065,337 of NW_027269264.1, forward strand.
ATATTATATATTATATTATAATATTATATATTATAATATACTATAATATTATATATTATATATACTATTATATATACTATATATATATATATAGTATACTATATATATATATAATACCTATAGTATTATATATATATATATAGTATACTATATATATATATATATATATATATATATATATATATATATATATAATACCTATAGTATTAAAGTAAAATTTTGGTTTAGGTGATTCCATGTTCACTACACATTCACAAGCAAGTTGTTTCAACAGGTAGGTCCCTCAGAAACAGAGTTTGACACTTCTCGTTTTCAGAACATATTTACTTAGAAAAAAGAAGGTGCTAATTCTTTTCTTGAATCTCTAACTTCCACTCTTAGTCTAGGTTCACAGTGAAGCTCTGTGAGCTCTTTATCATTTGAAAGCCCAGCTAGGTCTGATGTAGGGCTGTAGTCCATTTTTTGTATTTCAGTCATCCCTCCCAGCCTGTGTGGCATGCTGGTCCCTAACCTGCAGGCTTAGCATCCTCCTTTGTAGACCTGCTTTGTTGTTTGTCCATGATGAGATTTGTTTAGAATCCTAGCAGTTGCTATGCATTTGTAGTAAAATCCAGTTAGTTAACAACTGAAAGAGGAGAAAATAAGAATATCCTTTACCAACTGCCACTGAAGCAGAACATCTTAGGGTCTACCAGACACAAAGATGGAAGTGGCATTTAGTAAAATGTTGTAACTAAAGCATCAACTTACATGTGAGAAACTGGTCGAATGACACTGCATTCTTTACAGCTCCTTCTGTTTATACACAGAAAATAATGGCTTCCAGACACCTCATGGGACTGAATGGCTCAGTCCCAAGGTTAGGCTTCTGTCTCTGGAGTTGCTATTTGGGGTGGACTATGCAGCAGGATCCTGAAAGCAAACTTTTGAAAAACATTCTTTTCTTTGTGAGCATAAGCAGAAGTCCAGGCTTTCTAAACTGGCCCATCAGAAAAGCATTTAAATAGCCAGTAACAAAGGTAAAGCCCTTTAGTGGTGCTAAATTTCTAGCACAGAAGCTGAACCAATTAGCTGAATATAGCCTCTGAGTAGAAAATAACTTCTAAGAAGTACCTTCACCTACTATTTGTCTCCCTGAAGACATCACTAAAATCTTATGCACTATGACACAGGAAGCAGGAATGAAAGCTCTTTGCAAAATGTAGCTGCCACTTTCTAAAAGGTACAGTCTCTTATTTGAAAAAGGAAAGGACTTTTTGGCATCATTTGCATTATCTACTGGTCAGCACTTTGTACAGCGCACAGTCAGCTTCTTGAGGTTTCATATGCAATCACTTTAAGCTCCCTCCATTGGCTGAGTTCCTCTGAGTGAATTTTAAGTAATTGGATTATACAGGGAATTCATTCTATTTGTCATTAAGTTAAAAAGAGGAAGTGTTTCTTTGTAAAATAGGCAAGGATATTATCAGCAGTAGAAAATAAAACTAAGAAAAACGTAAAGAATTGGTTAACAAAACAAGATATAATCTTGATATAATTGTAAGGTATAAAATAATTTTGTTCACCCAAGTGCTACAAAAAAGCAGCATAAGTTCAGATTTAAGAAATTTTAAAATCTTTATGCATACACTGCTCAGAAAAATTGCTCTTGATACTGCATCAACCCCTGTAGCCCTTACATTAATAAATTAGTAAATAAGGAGTATGGCCTTTATTTTCTGTATATTCCTTATTCCTATAGATGAGAGTAAGGAAATTTATTGCATTTGGGCTAGGGGCTAGCAAATTTTCTGGGATCACTGAGAACTCAGAGCAAGGAAGTGAATGTCTGTGAGCTCTCTATCATCAGCCTAACTTTCAGCCCACAAAACCATAAAAACAGCCAAAGCACTGAAATGTGCTGCTTAGGTAACAGAAACCAGAGTGAAAAGCATGAATTTGACTACAAAAAAACCTCCACCCAAACAAATATATACTCACATGACTTTTATCTCAGCTTAACAATACAGCACAATCAGCTTGCCTTTACCTGGCAATGTGCTGATCTTTTCAAAATTTCATCTTTTTCTTTTATTCCTCATCCCTTTATAGATATAAGACTGCACTACTAGAAAGTATGAATATGTTTTTAAAAGGATGCATTCTGAAATTCATGCTTACAGAGAAAACAAGAAAAGATGAGTCTTATGTTTGTGTACCATGAATAGAAATATTTTTCTTTAATTATATAATTTGAAATCATATCAGTTAATAGTCATTCACATGTCCAAAATTTTTTGAAAGCACAAGAAGAGCTTTGGTAAAGTATCAAAAAAATGAAGTCCTACAAAAATTATCTTATAAATAATACACAGTAATTACAACAATACACAAGAAAAGTCCCTTTGTTGGAATAGGGCACAAACAAGGTTACATCTTGTAAGCATTAAATGGCATGGGCAATCTACCTCTCATATCCACATAGTATGTTTATGTTCTGCTGTTTTCCAACAGAAGATACTTCTCTCACAAGATAATTAGGCAAGAAAATTATGCTCACTCCTGTCTTTGTTTCCTGACTGTAGGCTATTTGGCAGTCATGTGCAAAATGGAAGGGGAATGAACACAAGAGCAACATCCAACTTGTCTATACACGTTCTCACCTCACAAGAGGAAGGCAATGCTTAAGTGCCTCAGACGGAAGGGTTAGCTGGCCACAGGACTCCCACACCCAGGGTAAACTTTCCAGTTACTAAATTTTTGAAAAAAAAAGGAAACTAGACATAGAAATATTGCACTTGGTTTGTGTCTGCTTCTCTGTTGTTCCAGAAAAATAACTTTTGATTCAATATCATTAAAACACCAAACACTGAGACAGATGCTTGGATATTTGGCAGTATTGGGATTGGCATGCTCAGTGCACTCTCAGAAAGAGACCTCCATGGTAAATATTAGAGTGAGATACTTAAACTCCTAGGAGTTTGCAGTTCTAACTGTGCTCAGAATCATACCACATAGTTTTCCATATCCCTTATTCTGTAGTGATTTGAGCAAGGAAGAATACAACAGTCATAGCTGAGGCACCTAAGGAAGAGGACAATGACAGCCTTTCTTTTTAAGGCCTATAGTTCTCATGCTCTTGTTTCAAGGTCTTGTATAGTAAGTGAATTCTCAAGAGAGTGATTCAGATTGTCCAAATCAGATGCTTACTTATTGTAAATATCCACTTACAGAAGAAGAGAAGTAGAGAGGAATTATGTGCCTAATTATTTACAAATCTTCAGCTACCATTGCAAAACAATAAGATGTCACATTCATATACTTATTTTGTTTGCCTTTATATTGGGAAGGGGGAAAGGACAAATAATAGCATTTACTTCTATTATCAAATTGATAGTATAGAACGCCCTAAAAAATTGAAGCCTTGTAAAAACTGCTTCTCTTCAGATGCTTGTTGATACACAGTCTATTAGAACAGGGTTGTTTTTTGCTCAGACTCTCCTAGGATACTTCATGGATGAATTGCAGAACAGATTTCTGTAGAAAATTGCAAGACTACATTAATGGTACTTGAAGAAAAGTTGAAGTGGTTTGAACTCCAAAACATGACTGAAGAATTTACTTTTTGAACAATGTAATGGGGGTCCTTCAAATGTCAAGAGAAAATTATCTATAAATACCAGAGATTTTTACATCATTTTGAGCTACTATCATTTTTTCAGAAAGCACTCTACATAAAATGGAATAGCGTATTGCATAATGTTTATCATCTTTCCTTTCCTAACTTCCTAATTTTTCTTTTTTTTTTAAGGCTGTTGGGAAAAAAACAAAAACCAGAACCCAACAACAAGAGCCACATTTTCATTTATGAATGATGCAGAATAGGTGTTTGTACAAAAAGAGAAATGTGTTCAAATCATGCCTTTATTTATCTCATAAGAATTTTTGCTTAAATCTGTTAGAAAAAGGCAAATTTACTATTTCCATACAAATTATAATGATCATCTTCTGGTAAAGTTCATGCCCACATTCAGTACCAGTAGAAAGCTAGTATGGATCCAGTAGTTTAAGTCAATATTTAAGACTCAGTCAACCAGGATGCAGTTTGACATTTAAATAGCTGACCTAATTTTTAAATGAGCTGCATGCATGCAATATGCATAAAGATTAATGTTTTTACAAACAAACCTTCTGTAAAGAATTTTTATTATAATGAAGCATGCACAAATTCTTTATAAAATGGATTTAGAACACTAAAGTAAGCATAAAAGTATTATGGCCTGAAAAAAATCAATTTCAGAAAAACGAGCAGCTCTGGAATGTGCCATCTAGCCAACAGTGGGAGAAAACTTGAGCCAATAAGAAGAAAAAGTGGTGTCTAGGTCCTCTGTGTCATCAACAGTTTCATGAAGGTCTGAAATGCAGTTGTCCCCTTGCAATCTTTCTGATCCATCATGCATCATCGAGACTTGTTTTACCCTGAAAAAACTGTTGAAAGATATCTTTAAAAAAACCAAAAAAGACCACAGCCATCTGTCCAAGCCTATAAAGGTATAGAAATTGGCACAGTTTTTCCTCCATTGTATACAAATGTATCAGGAACCAACAGGTGAAATATACAGTCCTCTGGCCAGAGTCCTTGAGACTCTGGTGACATGTTGGAAACTCCAGTTTCCAGATTGAGGACCAATATACGTCTTAGACGTATGATTACATAATTACGTCTTAGACGTAATGATTACATCCATGTAACCATTATTTTCAGTTCCAAGTGTTAGAATGAGGCCACCTAAGTCTTAACAAGGCTTGTAAATATCTCTATTTTTGAGATAAATTGTTAACCTACATACCCATTATCCCAGTGCTGCAGATAAGGAGGTCATACTCCACTAAAAATGATGTGGATTGGATTTGACCCAAGCACAGATACTCACATCTATTACAGCATGTAGACTACAGATTATTTTAGTGACCTTCTGCATGCTTATGCAGGGAGGAAATGGGAGCATCCATTGCTACTCCTAAAGTCTCTGTGGGGAAAATATTCCATTCTCTTTGTCCTGGGTAACAAGCAGATGGTGAAACCTTCCATATAGCTCTTGTACAGAAAAATGCCTGCTCAGAAACATAGATCCATAGAAAGTTATATAAAAAGACTAAAAATGTTACCTCAGAAAGTGGTGTATACAGACATCTGCTCATCACAGAAACATCTTGAAACAACTTCAACAATTGTTTCTTTCCAAGCAATGGTATCAAACAAAACAGGAAAGTAAGGAAACACTCAACAGTATTAAGGAAGATCACACTCTTTCCTCAACTGTTTCAGAGAAACCTACTCCTGGGAAAAAGAAGTCTCTATTCTAAATTTCTAATTTAGCAAAAGATACTGAGTTTTTTATATTACCTCTGCCGGACCTTTTCTGAATTGCTGTCTGCAATTCAACCTACTGGCTACTGAGCACTTTTTTAAAGTTTTCTACAAATATTCTGAATTATATTAGCAGTATTTGGAGAGATGTAAAATCCATAACGTGGTACACTCAATGATCTGCCCATATGACCCTCAGCATGGTGTGGTGGGGCCAGCACAGTGAAGATTGTATGGGCAGCTAAAACTCGTTGCTCTTCTGTGGCTACCAGTTTCCCAGATTGTCTATTACTCTCAATGAAATCTTGATTAAAAGGCTCTCTTAGATCTAATCTGAGTGGAATCAGGGTCCTGGCCATTCGTAATTTCAACACTGGGTTGCTATTTTTCAGTGTTTCAGGGAGGATGATTAGACCGTGATGTAATGGTGATAGCTGAAGTAATGGGTTCAGGAAAATTGAAGGAAAAAAGTGAAGTGTCACAGATAATGTGATATAAAGTGCAGTCATACAAATTACATCCAGGAACATAAAAGAAAAAGAAGAAGAAAGGGAACCCCAGTTAGTTAGTATTTACAGAACAAGCACACTTCTGCTGCGTTCAGCCTGTGTAAGAGAATGCTGCATAACAATACTTTAAAATTATTTCTTATCACTAAATCTATTCAAGTACTGCTGGTTTGCAGCTGCTATTTAGAGGACCATGGGACAAAAGTGACACTTTTGGGCATTGTTTCACTACAACAGGCAGTTGTACAGGCAGTTATATTGGTCTTTGGGTAGAAAACCTGTCCATTCAAAAAGGTTCCAGAAATGTACATGCAAACAAATGGGAGCAAGGTCTCATCTGCAAGAGCAAAAACAATTTGTGGAAAGAAAATTCTCACCTCTGTGACTGCTTGCCACTTCTCCCTCCCTGGATCCATGAAAAAAAAAGTGTTTTCTGAGCTAGCCCAATAAGTTTATTAATTACACATCTAGTATATAACTATAATAGCCTTGTACTCCACATGTGGGTGTTTTGAGGCAGTCAAATAACAGCACCAATACCATTAATCCCTTTGGTAATTATAGTGATCAAAGAAAGAGAGAAAAATTGCAGGTTTCAACTGAGGAAGCTGCTGGTTAATTTGTTTGCCCCCTGGGATGTGTTGAGGGACTAATTAGATAAATCACAGTGGTTTTAAACATGTATGCATTTCCTAGAAAATAATTAGTTGTTTCATTAAAAAAATAATGAGGTACCATGTAGATGGATACGTAACGTTTGAAATGTGTGGACAACAGAATTAAGGTTCTTGGTTTTCTTAACAGCGCAACTTCATTCACATGATGCTAAGTCTGCAGCTTTGCTCACTTGCTGTCTCGCTATACTGGACCTAAATCTGGAAGTGCGTTGGCTTCTGCTAACATTCTACTTTGACTCTCTTCTCAAGGACTGATTTTGCTCCTAGCTAATACCAGCATGCCAATAGCATGGCCTTTTCCCACTGCTGATTCTTGAACCACTCTTGGCAGTTTTTGAGAATTCTAGAGGGCACAACCCAAAAGCACAGGTGTCACTTCAAAAATTTACCTCCATAAGCAAGATCACTGCTCAACCTGAGAGTCTGGAAACATGCTTACAACTGGTCAGCTTGCTAGTTGTGATATAAGGTTAGGTGTGTTGAGTTCTGTAGGTAGATCTATTTCTATACCACCTACTAAGTCTTTGGATACAAGAAACTTTCCTCACTGGTTAATGTTGATGTTGTTATAATTTTTGCACTGAGCATTTAGACATAATTAATATTCTAGAAAATAGGAAAACAAATTTTAATGAAGTGTTGTTGAAGACATAATCTGTGGAGATTGATTTGCAGGCAGTGGACTTCTGCTCTTGCAGAGGCATGCTCCTTTCTGGTGAGGAATGTAAAAAGGCAGTAGAGTAGATGCAAGTAAGACACATGCAATATGTGCAAATAAAATATCAAGACAAGATTGTTATAAAATTATAAACATAGATGAAAACTGGGGGATGAGGAAAAATGGGGTTGAGAAAGTTAGTACCCAGCTAGCCAAAGGAAAGAAAAGACATAATAGCTTTCATTATAGGTGTAACTAGCTGAGGACATGACTTTTGGACATTATTATATCTCACAAAGGTTAGAGAAAATGTATATGCATCTCTGAAGAAAACACAAATAGATTGATGCTAACAGTGAAAACTGGGACCATTGTTTTGTGGCAGTTGTTGAGTGCATTTGGACTTGTTTCTTACAGAAAGAGGAACTGCCTAAGCAGTTGTTAAAGGCAACTGTGTTTCCTCTGTTTGTGTGAAACTTTTGCTATATATGCAAAAAGGAATTTTGTGAAAAGGACCCACATAAGATGGATGATGTATAGTAAAATTCTTGTCAAGACCCACATTGAGAATAACTAATTACATTCCTGGATTTGGACAGTGAAAGCAATGGTAAGAAACTTAAATATCATTCTATTTTGCATTAAATAACTAAAAGACAGAGGAAAAAAAACCCAGGAGTCCTAATCTGGTAGTTTGGGGTTGGTTGTTGAGTTTGGGGTTTTTTGTTTGTTCTGTTTGTTGGTTCTGGTGGTTTTTGTTTAGGTGTTTGTGTGTTTGAATCTTGTTTATTTTTGTTTGGTTTTGGTTAGTTTGGTGGTTTTTTTACATTTTTACAGGACATGGACTACAGGGAATCAGAGTAAAATGAAGTCTGTCTGGTTGAAAGGCCTCAGTTCTTCAAGTTCAGCCCTGGCAGGTTAAGGGGGCCTACTGCCTGACACTGCAAACATGTGTAGGAATGTCTGAAGAACATTCAACCAGAAGCTGTAAACATCATAGGGAATGAAAGTGGAGTATAATTTAGAATATAATTTAGAAACCCCAAACTCGAGAGAAGCATTCAGAACATTCACATATCTGTCTCCTCCTCCTCTCCATACTAAACTCATCGGAGTAAGTGGGTGGTAGAAATATCATGGTGCTCTGGGATAGTATGACTGCTCTGGATTATTTCAGCTAAGGTAATTTCCCTTTGCTAAGTATTTCTACATCAGAAATCACACAAAATATTCTTAAATTATTTCCTGCTACTCAGAGAAGAGTATACAACACAGTATCTCAGAGAACAGAAACTATTTCATAGAATTATTCATAAAATAACTCCAAGATAGGCACCCACTACTTACCAAAATTAGATATACCAATATTAGATAAATTAGATTGGTATTATACCTAGCAAGTAAACATCAAATGTCTGTTCTCTGTTCCTGACATCTTCTTCTCTTTCATATTCGTTTTTTTCCTCTTTTTACTCCTGCAGGTGCATTGTTGGTCTCTTACTAAATACCTTTTCTCAGTTCTGTGTGACTACTTTAGATAGCAACAAATGAAAGTGAAATCCTGGTCTTGGCCCCTTAAGTCTCTGTGAGATACTAACCAAAAATTGTACGGGTGTTTGGGTGTTTCTTTCCCACCATGTGTTCTTTATCTTTTCATTATGAAATGTAACTCATGATGCCAAAACATCAAGGATTGCTCATTAATTTCTTGCTGATACTGTGTTAGTACAGAATAAAAAAGGTTGGTGGCAACTTTAGGGGACTATTCATTACATTAGAAAGCACAGATTGCATTACAGAGTCTACAGCAAGGATTGCAAGGCGCCATTTGGGGAAAAGGATACAGGGAATAGTAACTAGCTCTGATCAAAGCAAAATAGAGAAAAAAGGAAAAGAGGATAGGGATTCTCTATCATATCTTGGCCTTGGTGAAGATTTGAAGTTGTTTACCAGGAGCTTGTCGTACCAAGGGAGTAATACTGTAATTTTGTAATGAAGTGCTGTGGAATGGCTGTTGATTTTGAATGTGATTTGAAGTGAAACAGCTGCTACAAATCCTGAAACAGCGGTCCAGATTACGTTTTTGCACATTTGTACTTGAGGGCATCAGTGAGCTTCTGTTTAGGATGCACTAATTTCTGACACAAAAAGGTTAGTGGTCTAATTTCACAGCGCCAGAGGACAATTCACATGCACATAGGTACATCACTGGTGTGGCTGGATAGTGCTGGAGGTTCTCTGTGTGGTTGCCCATGACCCGAGGAGCAGTGGGGCATCATGTGTGGCCTATTTCTTATTCCAGCATGGATCTAGAACGCCCCTGTACCTGAACTGTTTCTGCTTCCCAACAATACCTCATACTGTAGAAGTACAGCATCGATGAACAAATTCATTTCATTTTCCTGTTTGCTCGTGCAAAAATTACTTCCAACACTATACGACAAAACACAGGCAAGTATACTTTCCCTTACAAATAAATAGGACTGTTTGCTGTGGTCAATTTCTAAGACCACAGGAGAGTATGTGGCTAAAAATAGTGCATATAATACCAGAAATGCTTACTTCAAAAAATGTAATGGTGCAGCAAACACCAACTACTCATGGTGCATCGAAATTGCTGCTTTATGTCTCTTCCAGTCTACTATAGGAGTTGCATTTATTGAAAGAAAAAGCCAATGGATACTTTGCACTCATATAAAGCCTGCTCATAATTTGCTGGCTCTGTAGGAGTCTCTTTATGTCGTGCTGCATGCTCAGGACTCTCTGAATTGCATGTATTAATTACATTGCCTACCAGGAAAGCAGGAGGTTAGCTGGGAAGCTGAGTTAGCAGGATTTATCTGCCATGAATACAGCAAGGCAGAATTGATTTCAGGGGCATATTTTTTGATAATCTACATCCTTACACCAACATGGCTAAAGGTTGCTGCAGTGGATCCGGACTAAGTCTGTTTCTAGAAATAGGAAGATTATGTTATTTTTAGAAAATCATCAGAGTAAATATTATTTTCTTTTCCAACTAAGGTAAAGCTATGGTTTTATTAGCTGTTAAAACAAAACAAAACAAAAGAACAGAGCAGATGCTGGTTTTCTTTGGATTTTTAGTGAAAAGTTAAATGAGCTTTATAGCTGTTAACCAGATGTGAGAAGCTGGCTCCAAATGTACAGTAGAACTGCTCCATTATAGACATTGTAATAAGGTTGTGTGTATTTTACCAGTCTTGACTTCTACATGCTCACATGCAAAGCAAGTAAGATTCTGCTGCACAGAACATGTTCTCAAAGCTCGTTTTCCAGCATGCATTCAAAACTGTAGCAGCCAGACAGACATCCATGAATACCCCAGTGATGATTCATAGACCTAGACAAGTGCCTTAATTTTGAAAGCTAAAAATCTAACAACATAACAGGCTGCTACTGTTAAAATAATTTTTGTGGAGCTGAATAGACAAGATGCATTTTCAAGACAAATTATTCAGACATACTAACCCCTGAAGACAAAACCCAAACACACATTGAACACTGATTTTAGCACCTCTTTGTAATTAATTTAAAATGCATGTGTTTTTAAGCTATTTATGCATTGCAGACAAGAACTGAGTTCTTGCAAACACTTGAGCCTTTTGTGCTCAGAATTAAGTCTTTTTAGAAAATATTCAAAGGCCTTTCCTCTCTGGCAATTGTTTTAAGAAAAAGTTGGACTCAGGATGAACTTTGGAAAAGTAGAAGATGAACGTAAGAGATTGCCTTTTTAATTTAAAGTACGAGATTACAGCTTCAGCAAGTGCTATAGGGAACCCCTGTGAAAGTGCTGTTACAATGGTAGCACATTATAAAAGATATCTACGATACAAATGAACAGTTTTTTAGGTTTAGTTTAACTGTAGTGATTCCGCAACCAATGAAAACCACAGTTAGACTTTGATCTCAATGTAGAAAAGAAATAAATTATTTATTTTTTTAATGCTGTGCAAATTCTTCCTCCAAAAATTCTCTAAATTTTGCAAAGGGGTGATTGAAAATTATGTCCTTCTATACTATAAATATGATGACATCACTGACTCCATGAAATTTCTTCAAATACTTTCAGGACTATCTGAAATCCCTGGATATACATCGTAAACAAACTGAGAAAGGTAGCAATCCAGGAATTTTTTCTCATAAGTGTCAAAATTTAAGTTGGACATGAGATAAAAAAGAGTGGTGGACAAGTACAAAGCCCTCAACACAATTGAGGGCTTAAATTAGGTTCAGTGAAGTTCAAGAACTAAAACCAAGAAAGAAACACTCATATACTGATATGCATCTGCCTATTTTGTACAAGTTACAGGGATTGAAAAAAAGATCAGAAGTTGCGAGAATTAAAATGCAAAAAGCTCTATTGTACTTTCCATTTTTTATGTTGAAGATTGCAATTACTTGAGGATCTAATTGCTCACTATCATTCCCCAGACAACAACAAAATAGGATCTGTGTCAATAGTTTCAAACCTTGCTTATATATCTCCCGAGAAGAATCATGCAGCACTGCGTGGATGTTAGGTTTATTTAAATTTTGCCACAAGGCACTAGAAACTACATTTCAAATCTATTTCAGGATTATTCATAATCCCTAAAAGTATAATTTCCAATAGGACTTCTTCCATTTGTACTTTATAATCAGGAAGAAAGTAAGCATATTTAAAATATTTAGATAAGCCGCAGATATTTTTACTCTATTATTGTAGATAATCTATTGCAGAACACAGAAAACAAAGCAGTTACCAGTATTTGGTGAGCATTTTGCCCAAGAGCCAAAAACAATCAGTCATCTACATGCTTCTGTCACTATTTTTGTCACTATCTTTAGAATCAGAAAATCCAAGTGGAACATACCCGAAGATGAAAGTAGATTGATCCCACTAAGAAGAGGATGTCTTCACAATAGCCTTACCTGAGAATTCAGAAAGTAGTCCCTTATGTTAAATAGCACTTTTATTTATAGCCAAAAGCTGAATTCATTGAACTTCACAGAGAAAATTGTAAAAGAAGAAAAATACTAAATGTCGATTAATACTGAATGAGAATGAAAAGAAAACAAGTAAAGATGCTCATCCTGGAACATTCCACCATCAGAAGGACTTAACACACAAAGGCCAGGTAGCTATTTGCCATGAGGTAGTGGCAGCACATAGAATCTCTCAGAAAATTACCAGGTTTGCTCTATTTCCACAGCTTAACCTGTCAAATAAGACAATTCCATGCAGAAAAATGTTGTGCACATTTTAACTGATGAAAATCAAGATTTGCTGTCAAAAACTGTAACTCTATATGCATACAAAAATCATCTTCAGCAAAACCTTTGGTACCTTATGATGCTGGGGGAAGGGAAGGTGTTTTCTGCTTGATCTGTGCTGTCTATATCAAGGCAGCACTGTGAACAAATGCTGAGGAAGTGTTCTGATTCCCTTGCAACTCAGCAAGACAAGATAATGTAAAATCTATCCTCAAGGGTGGCATGTTCTGTGGCAGCTGTTCTAATGTTCATGGGTTTGCGAGATCAAATATTTTTACTGAAGTAACTGATAACTTGCAGCCTGACAGAGAGACCTATAATCAAACTGAGAGAAATAATAATTATGTAAATTGAAAACATCTGAGAAAATTGGAGGGTTTTGGTCCCAACAGCTATCTGTAAAGCATGTAAAATGTCATCTCAAAAGTTTCTTATTTGAAACAACTAAAAGGAAAGTACTAGTTTTCCCTTTTTGAGATAATGTGGGGATTTTATTTTCCATTTAGCTATAGCTGGTAAAATATGTTGCAACTTACTACAACAGACAGGTCAGTGTTATTTCAGAGCTAAAAATTATCTTAACTAATTTGATCATTATTTGAGTAATCTAAAGTTATCATCCTGAATAATAACATACTTGCTTGTGATTGTTCAGTGTTGGAAAATTAGAAATTATTGAGATGACAAAGCTAAAGCTGGTGTTGGTAACAGAAATATCAACAGTTCTCTCACAGGATAGATGAGCACCAAAATAATGAAATTTCATTTTTAAATGTGTGGTGAGTAACATCTGATCTCAGTGTTTAAATGATCCATTTTATCAATCCTAACAGGTGTAAGAGGCAAAAAGGCAAAGCCTATATTTGCCACAGGGGTAAAAGGATTGCTGTCTCTGAAATTACTTGCAGACCTTCAGTGTCAACAGGTTTGACTTAGATTTCAGTATAAAACATGAGAGTACATTACACAATCACAGAATCAGCTAGGCCAGAAAAGACCTTTTAGGTCCTCAAGTCCAACTTGTGACCCAACCCTGCCTTATCAACTACAGCACAGCACCAAGTGCCACATCCAGTCTTTCCTTAAACGCCTCCAGGCACAGTGACTCCACCACCTCCCTGGGCAGCCCTTGCCAAAGCCCAGTCACCCTTTCTGTGAAGGAATTCTTCCTAATATCCAACTTAAATCTCTCCCGGCAGAGTTTAAGAATGTATCCTCTACAAACAGCAGAGAGCTTAACCTAATACAGTCTCACTCAAGAAAAGTAAAAGAAACTAGATGACCTGCCAAAGTCAGATAGGAAGAAGGCAGACAGGTAGGCAACAGCATCCACCCACCCTAAATCACACCCTGGTATCTACAATAAAAGGAAAGGCAACACCTCTCTCTACTTTATTAGACAGGAGCCTCTTTTAGCCTATTAGTTATTTATACCAGCAGTAACTTCTGTGGACTGCAATATCAACTTAATTTCTAAAAAAAAGGTAGGGTGCAAAAATATGACGTTAGTTCTTTATTTTATTTAGGTCCTCAGAGTCCAGCATGAACACAAGTGATAAATTGCAGTATAATTTTTTTAGTACCTTCTGCCCTTTGAATGTTTTAGTGAAAACATTCAAAGAGAAATAAAAATAAAAAGTACTTGGAAAATTACCAATACTTCCTAGAAGAAAGAGAATTGAAAGATAAGCCTCTTACAAAGATGTAGCTTTCAGGGATGTGTTATAAAATAGCCTTTTTTAACATCTACCATAAGATTTTGTTTACAACAGGCTTCCTTCTTATTTCCTCAGAATCTGTTTGAAATTCTATAAAAGCCAAAATTCTTTTGATAAGTGATATTCAGGGAACAGATCAAGGTTTTCCTAAGATGATGAAAATTCCAAAGACATGCTTTTGTTATAAATAGAATTTTTTTGAATGGGGTCTCTCTGAGGGCCAGACACATATTTTGAAATTTTTTCCAGTAGTGATATGAGAGAGAGCTGATAATATATGAGCATGAATATAGCCAATGCATTCTGAACTGCTTTAAAAGAGGCTATGGATATTTTCCATACCTGACTGCCTTTTTCTAGGTAACTCATGACCTGCTATTTCCTTGCTATTTTTCCCCTGGACAAAGATTTCTAACCAAGAAGAAGTAACCATCATTAGGGCAAACATGATGAAAGTAGAAAACACAGTAAGAAGTTTTTTGATCAATTTATTCTATAATTGCAGTGGCTTTCTTTTGACTGAAAAAACCTCCAGTCAAGGACACTGCTAAATTTTAAGGTATTAGGTTGAGAAGTTCTTTTGGAACTGGTACTTACCGTGTCACAGCCTTCATTTAGAGACCCCATTTCCCCTCTAGATGTTCACACTGTGTAAAAGAAAAGTGGAAATTAAACATCAGCAGTCACCCTACAGTGTACCAAATTTTTCCTCACCTAATTCCAAACACTGGAAAATTAGAAAGGAGCAACTACATTGGCAAGGCTGACTGTAGTGCTCTACAGGGCCGAGGAAGGTTCCCTTTCCTTTTTTGGATCCTCTCAAGTAATTTGCTTGCACCCTAACCTAGATCTCTTTGGTCTCTGAATCAGTATTTGCTGATGGGAAAATCTACTACAAGTAACAAGAATGATGTAAGGAAAACCTGTTTCTGGAAGTTCCCATAAGAGACTGTTCACCCTATCTAGCCCCTTCCCATAGCTTACTGCTGCCAGAATATCTCCTGAGTGGTTTCTGCAAAAGAGAGCCTTTGTAGTACAAAGTGGGCTGCAACTCTTCCTCACCAAGCATTTTCCTTTGCTTATTTGTCACATCCAATTTTCAGAAATTCATCAATCCCTTTTCCTTGTTAAGAACACTGCTTTTTTTAAATGAAAACGAATACTTTTTTTAAATGAAAGCCATTTTTTGGTGGCACTTTTTTTTGAAGTGTTTTCTGTTGCAAGTGCACTTCTGGAAAGTGTGTTAGTTAATGAAAATACTGATGAAACCTATAAAAAGTGAAGACTGTATATACATATAGATGATTATTCTGCAAGCCAAAGTTTATTGGTCCTCTTTCTTCCAGGGGTAAAGCGGCTATAGGAAGAAAAGAGCTTCTGACTACAGGGGAAACAAAAAACTAGCAGAAGAAATTTGCCAGGCTAGAAGCCACCAATGACAAGTTCACCCTTAGACAAAGGAAATATGTCAGCCATAAAAGTGGAGTAGCAATGTTGTGAATGAGTGTTTTATGTCACTGAAAGAATCACCAGCAAAGGTGTTGGCAAAAGCAGTTGTAATATAGTAGTGAGAACATGACAGAGTTCATTGTCAAGGTCCACTTTACTGCTATCTAGACAGTTAAAGTGTGCAGAGAAAAATCTAAAATCAATCAATCCAAACCCAAAATCAACTTCAAATGATCTATGCAAAGGCTGGGGATGGAAAAAGGATAAGGTGGGAAAGGATAAAAAGGCATAAGGAAGATATTTCAATTGAATCACAAGTTTCAGAGTTAGGCATGCCTTGCCAAACATAGCCCCAAACTTAACCAAGGGTTTAGGCCTAAAGGTTTTAACTAGACTTCAATTTAGCAGCACTAAATTGATAGTCTAATTTAAATAATTTAACAAAATATTCTATCAAATATACTATAAGGACAACAGTAACTCACTTAAGGCCTAACTTACCAGTTGTACTGAAATACTTAGGAGAGCAATATTCATAGTACATTTAGTTGCTCTAGCACATTCAGCCTCACACATCCAGAAGCCAAAAGGAGTATGTAAGAGAGTATGTAAGACCTGTAAAAATTCCTCTCAAGTTCAGTGAAGTGCTCACATCAGATTCATCTGCACTTTCTCAGTGGGTGAAGGGTTGAGCTTTAAGGAGTAGGGGTATCAGCCCAGGCTCCATTGGGAGAGTCAGGCGTCGGTCCTCTGTATATCGCAACCTGAGAGTTCACTAACTCTGATGTGTATGTTTTAACCTGGGGAAATCCTCTGTGGCCTTTTACGCTGTCCCACTGGTGGTGAAGCCAGCTGGACTGGTGAAGCAGAGAGCAGAGTTGTTCCTGACAGGGGCTGTCTGGGAGAAAACCTTTGTCCTGGAAAGTAAAAACTTGCTCCTGTTCCTCATGTCTAAAAGCTTGCTGAGTTGGGATACATGTTGGAGGGGGCAGAAGGATGTGCTGTGGGTCCCCAGGAGGGACTGCAAGAAGAAATTGGAAGAGGTCTTCAGGCACTGAGGAGCCATGGGGTGCAGCCTTCCTGCAGTGATCCACAGGGAGGTGACATTCTTCTGTTGCTACTCCATGGCTGGGACACCGTAGTCCAGAGCTGCCTCAAAACCTCTGACCAGCTGCAGGTGCTCGAGACAAGGACGAGTTGATGCAAGCAAGGGAAAGACATGAGGGATTGTTGGCAACAGTGGGATCCAGGTCACACCATCTGAGAGTAGCATGGAAAGCATCACACGTTCTGGAGGGGATGAATCTCTCTCTCAGCATAAAGCAAAGCAATCACGTATCTATCCTGATTTACACCGAGGTACCAGCATTTCCACAGAATTCTGATAAAACTAGCACCATGATGTGTGTTAGTGAGTACACTACAGTGTACTCACTAGTGTATAGTGTTTAGTGAGTACTCACTGCTTTCATCAAGCAGTAAAACACTCAAAAATACAATCTTCAGATTTAAAGAAAACTGCATTATTTACATCTGTGCCAGAGACATTCTACATTAAAGCAACAACAGAAAAAAGGCCTTTCACTTACCTAAAAGAGCTTTCTAAATGGCATATATTATTTGGCCTGTGTATTATTATTTCTATTCATAATTAATGGAAATGTAGCAATTTTTTGCTAATGGAAAAGAACCACTGCAGAGAGCACTTTGATTGCATTATATTTAGTACCCATCTTAGGAACTAAATATGCACTTAACCTGTAATTAAGGGTACACAATAAGAGCTTTGTAAATATTGCAGTTGAAAATGTCCTCTCAACACCACTTAGTACCATTAGGCAAAATATTTGCTCTAAGGACTGTCTTTTGAAGTGCTAAAATTGTTTTTCTGGGAAAAAAAAAGGAAGGAAAAGAAAATGCCTTTTTTCCTTACAGCATTCACACTTGCCAAATGCTGTGTGCTCTATCATACTGCATGTGAAAAATAACAAAAAATACAGTCTGTGATGGTCTGAAACTTCTCTCTCTGTTGGGGAGCATGAGGAATGGATCCAAACAGGGAAAAAATATGATGGGCAAAATCTGTTAAAAAAAATTTCAAATGTTTTTGCTTGTAAGCTTTCCCACTGCATAACAGCATGCACCAAAGTGGGCAAGGATGCTAAGTCCATGCTTCACGGAGGGTAGTCACTCTTGGCGTTCCCCAGTTTCTGATCACCTCTATTTCCCTTTGCCATAACACACCCAGTCCTGACATTCAGGCTTTATGCCATGGAGTAGATGGATGTTACTTTATGGAAAGCAGAGGGAATTTGTGCAAACACACTCTTTACTTTCTGTGGCCTCTAAAGAGGGCCCTGCCTGACCCCACAGGTACATAACTGCTATCCTGACAGTGCTGCTGGAATATTAATATTCCACAAAAAGTGTTATGTGTTCCTGCCTTGTGCCTAAACAAGAGCTAAGAGTACTTCTCATTTTGTGATAATTGGCAATAGAGTTTGAGCTTAGAAAAGCTTTATATTTCAGTTTCAAAAAGAGGAAAGAAGACTAAGTGACATAAATAAATCTCAGATAACTTGCAATTTCTTTGCAGAGTTTAAAAAGCCTCTCAAATCCAAAAGCAATATATTTTTTCTTAGGAGTAATGAATATCAAAACCTAAGGCTCAAATATTTAATCATCTAGAGATGATTCATCTTCCAGGCATATGGCATTATTTACAATTATACATATAAATCTTTAAAAAATAGACCTTCTAAAATTAATGTTTCACTTCTGTTTTTAAGATTTTGGGCACATACTTCACTGGACTGGTTTAATAAATAAGCTTGCATTTCCATGTAGATGAGCAGCATGTGGCACATGCTTATAGAAGCAATTTAATTCCTAGTAATACTGAGGAAGAGAGGAAATCTTCATGGCAATGCCATATCCTGATATTACATGAACAAGTAATAAGAAAGGGTTTGAGGTTTCCTGAAAGTGGGATTTGGATGAAATTAGCATTTTTCTTTAAATTACCCACTGTAACAGCTGTCCCAACATTAATAATTACTTTGGCACTGCTCTTTGGAGATGTTCTTTCTAGTCTATTTCCTCTGAGCGGAATTAGCAGCTGTTATGGTAAATTACTGATTCTGCATTAGAATGTCTTATACTTTTTTCTGGTGAAGCTTCACCACTGGACTTTCAGGGAAGGGAGAACAGCCACGTTGCTGCAGTTGCAACCAAGTGTTTTGTCTATTTAGGACCTTTGGGAGTCTAACTTGCTACATGCCACAGTTCTGCAGATGGCTTGGAGCTGGCATTTCACACATTCTCTTTGGAAGTGTGCATCACGTTTTAAGTGAAATAATTTGTGACTGAATCAAAATTGATGGTTAAGCTCAGAATTGGTGGCATTAGGTATCTTTAGTCCTTAGATGCTGTACCTGACCATGATCATGACAGTTATTGCCTCCACTCCCAGAGTACAGCCTGTCTCTGAAAACTGCTCTGGGTGCTGTCCAAATTGCATGGTATGCTGCGTGCCATGAAAAGGACAGACTGACAACCCAGGGAATATGAGGTAAGACAGAAGATATTACAGGAGGAATTTGGTAAAATTGAGGCAGAAATTTCTCACTGTTTCTTGCCATGGCATAAATTCTAGCTAAACTTCCTTTTTTGTCCGCTTAAAGTTTTAATTTTAATCCATGGAGCAAATTTAGTTGTTTGTTAGAAAAGCTACAACAAACCCCTGAAATTAGCTCAATTTCAGATACCCCCACTAGGTGTGAGACTACCTCCTGTTCTCCAGCCTGTACATTTCTTGAAAAACAATGCCAGGGACATTGTCTCCCTCATCTGATCTTCTTCCCAAATTCCACCCATGTAGAAATGTTATGAAAATTTAAAAAACAAACAAAACAAAACAAAAACACCCCTCCCACTCCCCCATTTTAACATTCAAATTATGAAAAAACAACCAAAACCAAACTCATCTTAAAAAGTCAGCCTTGAAACATCTCAATTAAGTCCAGCTAGCTTCAGCTGCAATGCCTCAAACTCCATATTTCCTCAGTAAATCTGACTGCCATATCATGTTCCTGTTTCTCTTGATACAACAGGAAGGTGTTCTCCACTAAACAAAAAGACAGAACAAACTGGTGATATTTTCTACCAGTCCCAGTCTGCCACAGCTGTCAGAGTTGACCACAGAAGCCAGCTGCTCAGTCTGCCCTCAGTTCCAGGGCTTCCCACAAGATGTTCACAGTCCTGCAGAACAGTGATGCTAAGTTCAAATATTTTGGATATTATTCACAAATCATCTCATGCTAACAGTCACTCTGGCTTCAGAGTATTAATCTGAATATTAGTCTCATATTTTTCTTTTAAAGTTCCCAGTGGATATGAGTGCTCCAATGTGCTGTGCAAAAAAGTAGAATCAGCTGATATTTCTACAAGAGAACTAAAAAGTAGACATGTAGATGGACCTGATACAAAGCTCTACAGCAAATCAGAAACTGGATATCAGGATGCAGATGTCTTCACTCACCATTTTCATTCCAATCTGTAGATGCAGCCACATCTCTGGATTGAATGATACAGTCAAGAGAGATAAAGTTCTCTATAAGAAGAGAAAAAAAAGAAAAAAGAGGAATAATTTAGGCCCCCATATTATAAAATAAATAGCATCTGAACTGATATTTCAAGTATCATATTCTGAGTTCTAATATATTCATAATTAAGGAAAAAACCAAAAAACTGTTTCATCCATAAAATTTCAGGGAATGTAAAATTTGCTTTTCAGCACATTTAAAAAATTACCTGCATAATATTCATTTAAGGAGGAAACTGAAAATGATCATCATTAAATGTTTTTTGAGGAGAACAGAAATCTAGATGACATAACAGATGTAATTGCACTTCATACTAATTAACTGAGAATTTTCATTGAAATTAATTAGCATCCTATTGGGCATACAAGGTTAGCTAGAACATAGCTGTATTAACAGATTCTGATGATAATGAATCTGAGGAAGATTCAAGAGGAATTTTAATTTGCTGCTCTGTCATTAGACTGTCTGTCCCAGTAGACAAGAGGTTTGCTTGATTATCCTAGATTCACAAAATTTGGAGTGGGATATGGTTCTCTTTTGTCATCTTTGCAAAAATTAAAAGGGAAAAAAGAATAAAAAATGGAGACTGTTTGTACTTGTTCTAACCTGTAATTTAATTTTTGAATTCTTTCACTTCACATTTTATGCCAAGATTTCTTTTGGGGATAAGTAGTCAGTCCACCGTGGCAGGACTAATAAACTATGTTAAACAGCAGGACACCTGTAGTGAACGTACACACCTTCAATTCTAACTTGATTTTCATCTATTCTTGTCCCTTGATCTTCAATACCTTTCTAATTTCACCTTGTTGCTCTAAAACTCTGCCATAAAAAAGCAGACATCTGCACATAAAAGCTGTCATGTGAGGCTATCAATCAAACATTCTGAGCAGCGTAAAAGTGCCATTTTCAGATGATCCTAATGCTTTTTTTTTCACATAGTATACAGAAGAATCAAATAATCACATTGTGACAATTCCAGACTATTTGCCACATGGTAATTTTCCTACTTAGTTGAGTGAAATGGTATTGAATTCCCGCTTAACACCACAGTCAGAGAAGGTAACAGACACCTGTTGACTAAGGAAACCCAGAATATATGGGCTTCTTAGAGTTTAGCAAAGCTTTTGATACTGTCTCAAATCCTTCTTTATCCTTCCGTAAAAAATGTCCTGCACTCATGAAGACAAGTTCATAGCATGATGGATGAACAACTGGCTGAGGGGCTGGGCTCAAAGGATTACAATAAATGGGCTTGCATCAAACTAGAAGCCTGTCACCACTGAGGTTCCCCAGGGCTCTGTTTTAGGTACAGTGGTTTAAAATGTTTTTTATTAATCACACAGATGCAGAAATTTAATATACCTGTCATGGTTTGACATTGGCCAAACACCAGACACCCACAGAGCTGCTCACTCACCCTCCCCCGCCACCGCTGTGCAGAGGATAGAATATTTCAATAAAGGTTGCGTGAGTTATAGAGATACAAAGTTAATTTATTACTAACAAAGTCAGAGGAGGATAATGAGAAGTAAAATAAGCCCTTAAAAATACCTTTTCTTCTTCCAGCCTCTCCTTCCTTCCCATCCACAGAGCAGGGGGTTTTGGTCAGTTCATCACCGAGGTTTTCTTCTGCTGCACAGGGAGAGGAATCCTTCCCCTGTGAGACCATGGGGTCCCTTCCCACAGGAGACAGTTCCCTGTGAACTTCTCCAGCATGGCTCCAAATCTCTGAGCAGCAGTCATCCCAAAACTGCTGCAATGAGAGTCCCTCCCACGGGCACGCAGTCCTCCCAGAACTGCTGTGGTGTGGGTCACTCTTCCATGAGGTGCAGTTGTCCAAGGACAGGCTGCTCCAGCCTGGAAGCAGGGCCCCTCTCTCCACTGTGTCCCCCACAGGAGGATCACAGCCTCCTCCAGGCATCCACCCGCTCTGGCATTGGCACATTCCTCATGGGCTGTGGGTCTCTGCATCTCCCTGGATCCCCCTGGGCTGCAGGGGCACAGCTGCTTCACCATGGTCTCACCACAGCTCCAGTGCCTGGAGCAGCTCCTTGGCCACCTTTTCCACTGACCTTGGTGTCTCCTTTGTTTCTCTCACATGTTCTCACCTCCTTCTCTACTCTGGCTAGAACAAAAAACCTGTGCCTCCCTTTGGTTTGATTTTCCTCTTAAATATGTTATCACAGAGGCGTTACCACCATCTCTCGTTGGCCCAGGCTTGGCCCCATCTTCAGAGCCATCGGGGATTGGCTCTGCTGAACATGGGGGAAGCTTCCAGCAGCTTCTCACAGAAGCCACCTCTGTGACCGCCCTGCTACCAAGAACCAGGCCATGAAAAACCAACAAAATACATTAAGTAAATTTTTGGATGATACTAAATTAGGAGGACTCTCAAGGGTGGACTCTCTCAAGGGTGGAGAGGCCTGGTACAGAGATCTGGGTAGACTAATAGGAAGCTGGGCAATCACCAGCTATATGAAACATAAGAAAAGCAAATTCTCCACCTGGGATGGAGCAGCGCTGTTTATATCTACCTACACTTATATGTATACAAATATTCATATATTATACATACATACACATAGCAAGTTCAACATGAGTCAGCAGTGCCCTGGCAGCCAGGACGGCCAACCCTGTCCTGGGGTGCATGTACTGATGCTTTCATATTTTAATAAATTTATAACAAAACAAATGAGTCTTGAAAATTCAAACCACTTAGATATGAAAAATACATGGAATAATATACAAAGAAAGGACACCTTGTTTATATCTGTAGCCTTTTTTGTGGAAATTACAGTCCATGATGTCCCCAGTACATAAGTGGCAAACATGCTTTCTTTCAAACATGCTGTCATCTTCCTAAGTAGACAGAGATGTCTGTACTACAGTCACTCAGTGTACCTGAAGTTGGGTAAAGCCTCCAACATCCCCACGTGCCATAAACCCTGGAAAGCTCTCATTTTTTGTGGGAATATCAATGAAGACTTTGGGAAAAAAGGGTCAAAGAACAATGAATTTCTGCAGGTTTGATTCCTAGTCCCAGTATCTGTTAGCTGCAGCCACCAACTGAAGGTGCAACCTTCTCACAAGTATTTGTTTCAAAGAATTGAGTATGAAAGCTGAGAACTTTAAAAATCCCTCAAAAATTCATAGGTAGACTGTGTGGTCATTTGAACAGAGCATTTTCCAACTGCTTTTATTGAATGGGTTCTAGTGTTATCTAAAAAATGTTAGAAGTAAAATGGAATTATAATGGATCATAAGCCATGAGTTTTTGCTCGACATTGGATGTTATCCACAACATTTCTCTGCAGTGAGGTATCAAAATATTAATTAGCAGTGCAAAGAGAAATTCACAAGAGGCTGAGAGACAGGAAATTTCTTCAACAAAACCTTTGGGCAGAGTTTCTAGTTTACTTTCTGTAGGGTACGCAAGGTCTGTAGAGTAACTTCATGGAGTTACTGGAAATACAGTGCAGAGAGCCTTTTTACTGGGCTTCCTAATTGTAAGTTCAACAGTGCATTTCAGTAGCTCTGCCTCATTCAGCAGCTGTAGTGGTTAATGTAGAGCTTGGAGTGACAGCCCTAGACCTCCCTCCACATAACGTCTCAGGTCAAAACAGAGAGAGTAGTTGTTTCCTTCCTAATATCCCTGAATATAAATCCTTTTCAGTTCAAGGACCAATGTAAAAATTTCCTTTCTCAACAGGTCCTGGCTTTGTAACAGTAAATGCCTTTTGCAAGCCTACAAGAAGGGTGAAGAGAAGATTGATGTGCCTACAAGGCATTAATATAGTTATAATGAGAAGGATTTATGTAATTTTTTAAATATGAAGCCACCACATTAACTTTTTCAGCAATTACTTTGTAAGTTTATAATTCCAAGTTGGACAGATAGACAAATAGGTAGGTAGGTAGGTAGATAGCTAGATGATAGATAGATAGATAGATAGATAGATAGACAGACATAATTTTGGTGGCTGAAATTAATTTAAAATTTTAAAATTTAAAAATCCAATGGACCTCTCTGCTGGGTATTTCTGGCTTCAAATACACATCTAAATCACACACATATATCAGCACATAATATGTGCATGCTGGCATGTGTAATTTTTTTCTGTCATATCAAAGTTTATGCTAAATTTTCTTAAGTAGTGTTAAGTACTAAAGTTCATTTTCATTCCACTTGAAATATAACACAGTAAAATATATTTTCAGGGAGGTTGTTTTAATTAAACATTTGATTTCATGGGAAAAAGATTAATAGTTTTAAAAACTGACTAAAATATCCTCAAAGTCCGCTCTTATTTTTAGCCACACTTTTAGGCATTTGTTCCCATTGAGTAATATAGCTCCCTCCAACCAGTCAAAACAAAATGAATAAGAGCAGCACAATTGAGCCCTGAAAATTTGACTTGAATAACTTTATTTTTGAGGATTTTGTTGTTATTCATGTCTGTCAAAATGGTATAAAAATGTCCTTGTCATTATAGTTTACATACATAGTATTTAGCTTGTTCTCATCCATATTGCTACTTCTATTTTTAAAGCTAAGCAAGTGCACAAATTGGTATTTGAAATAGTAACTATTTTCTGAGAAAAAGAAATCAACTGTAATTAATTTCATCCCTGGATAACTGTAATTAATTTTATCCCTGGAAATCATACAGGGTCATTAGGTCCACAAAGAGGAAAAATGGGATCATAAATATGGATAAATTCTTATGTAAATATAATTTACAGAAATTTCTATGGATCAAGCAAAGATTTCTGGTAAACTTTATATTTGTAAATAATTCCAGTCAAAACATAGAATTAAATACATGTTATTGTAGAGTTAGAGAGAGAAACTGGAAATTAGACTCGAGTGAAATTATTTATGTCTCTGTAGGCAGCCTAACCCTCATCACTGAAGTGTTACACCATTTTGCTTCCATGTGTGAAGACCTCTACCTCTTTTAAAAGTCCAGTCCACATCTTAAACTCTGGCTTTCCAGCATAGTAAGGTCAGCTCTGAATACTGGGGTCTTGGCACTTAAATAATATTTTCTATGTAAAAAAGTAACCGAACTAAACCCAAACCAGTAATAATTTGAGTGAGTTACAGAATTGACAGTTCAGGGAAGAAATTATTTTCTCACCTACACATCCCTTACCTACCTTCTTGGGTCCTTCAGACAGCCTACATGACTAATTCTTCCACCAGGACACTTTGTGACAAGCTCTGTTAAATCTTCAGGTCTCTGTTAAATCTCTGTTCTTACTGCTTATAGTGCTGATCTCCTTGTTTAGCCACAAGCAGAAACTAAAAACACAGTGCCTACTTCCAAAACTTGCTGACAATTAAAATTGCTTTCCTTCCACTGATGGAAAGCAGTGCCGTTATCAGCTTGCATCTCACTGACAAGTAATGTTAGATGCATTGATGTCTCCTAACAAAATATACAAAAATAATCCAATGCATGGAGCAAGAAACAGGAAGAAATGCTGCATTTGTATTCAGTTAATTATTTTCAAGAAGCTTTTAGAAATAGAGAATGTAATGCTGCAAAGACTTCTTTATTTGTAGCAGTGTATTCAGCTTGTCTAGCTGAATATAATACAGCTCTGTTGTGCATCTTTTAGATGCAATCTCTGTTATCAACAGTAAAAAAGGAACTGCTCTTTTACTGGCTAAATGTGGGCAATGAGTACCCTTGCCTTGTAATAAAGGAAACCTGAATACCATACATCACCAGGTACAGAGATTGCCAGTCTTCAGTGTTCTGGTTAGAAAGCCATTTTGTGCCCAATTCATGGCCCTGGTTGTGGATATCATAAAGGAGAAAACTTCCTGTGATAGTAATTGGCATTTTGGGGAAAAATCTGAGGGGAAAGACAGTCAACTTGAGGTGGTCTGTATTGTTATAATAACAATTTTAGGGTATTCTCTGGTGTGAAAATGAAAATCCAGACTTAATCATATAAGGTCTTCACTAGAATAAGTCTTCAGAAGTAGACCTTCCACAAACATTGCATGTATGACACAGAAATTAAGAGATACTTAAAAAGTCTGTGTCTGGTGATTGAGCTCAAAGGAACAAGATATCAGAGTTTAAGTGGCAGTGAGCCTTTATGGATTTTGACCTAGACTTGACTCCTCGGGGTTCTGATCTATTAACCACTATGAAAATTAAATTATGTCAGTTTTAGCCCAAAAACCTCATTTGCTTATTATATTAGAGACAAGCTGCAAAACCAGTTCACGAGTCTGTATTGGCCAGTGACAAATGTGGCTACAGTGCTGCCTAAGTTTTGTTCAGACCCTCCAACTCCTTGCAGTCTGGGGCACAGAAAGCAGGTAAACATTCTGGCACTTCCAGCATGATTGTGCTGTGGATCTTCAAAGGAGGTGCCAATGGAGCTTCCTCCTCACAGTGGTAAGGGCATTGTTCATCAGGATGAACACAAGCACCTCTCAGAGGCCTCATTTGTTTAGCCTTAAACATGGCAAAGTGTTTGCTGTCCCTACTAGCCTAAATCACAGCCCAACAACCCTCACAGATACAGCTCTGAACCTAGCACCAGCCAGAGTGTACTGAGCTTTATGAAAAAGTTTCCAAGTTTTACTTACAATCGTGAGCTGCAGCTGGAAAACTAGTAAAATATTTTCAGGGAAAAGAAAAACTTTCAATACTGTTTTCTAACAGTTCCTTGCTAAACAAGCTATTAAAATACTCTAGATAGTATGAAAAAAGCATAATTTAAACTCCAAGCATAGTGTTGCAACTAATATTAACAGGAACATCTGCCAAACTGTAATGGATATTTTAAAGCTGATTCCATACAAATTTGCACTTTTCTTGCTTGAAAATGTCTGAGGGTATGGTGGTATAAAAACATAGAAATACTATAAGGTACACAAAAATCATAGATATAGTGATCAGTATGTTCAAGAAATAGTCAGATGGTACAAAAGTGTTTAACAATGTTATCTTCACAGACTGATTAGGCCCTTTATGGTTATATTGGAAAATTTAGATTGCACTCCATTACTTTGTGCAATAACAGGATTCTGATATTATCATTGCAGTAATCCCGTTGCCTTGCATTCTAATTTCTGATTTATGATCTATTTATTGAAGTATCTTCAAATCCATTTAGTTTGATAAACTGTCTTCATGCAGAAGGAATGCTTCTCATACATTTGGGAGCATGAAATCTTATTACAGAAATGGTCATTTTATTTTTACACATTCTGTAAATCAGAATTCTTCAATTTACTCTATAAAAGTTAAGCTAGATACATTTCTCAGATATTTTAAGTTTTCTTGATGCTGAACCTCTTCCATCCTGAGATGAATTTTAAAAATAGGACCTCATTTTGCAGTTCCAATAGATGAAGGAGAGAAAAGCAGTGGATGAGCTCTTGCCAGGTAGTATTATTGTCTTCCTGGTCCTTATTTCAACTGTGGAGAACCCGAGACGGTTGCTTTTGCAGAGCTCTTCGTCTGGGATGGGAGAAGAGGTGATGTTTCATGGGTATAAAAGATATGCCAGCTGGAGGAATAATTCTGATTGTGCTGTTGCTGGTTGGGGACCAAAAAGGTATTTCCAGAGAGCCAAGAACTACAAGCTGCCTGCTGAGGAGCTATTATCCCCACTGCCTTCACAAGAAATCAGATTCAACTACATCTAAAATCAAGAAATATTGCCATCTCCTTTAAACACACATGCAAATTTTATTACAAGATGCAAAAATAATATTCAGAAGACTTCAAAAAGATTTAATTTTATTTTAGTGAACACTTATATTTTAATGCACAAAGTTTTTAAAATTAATACCAATGGTAAATCCCACTAGGGACCAGCCTACCCATCCTTGAAAGTGCAGAGTTAATTTCTTTTCCATATTAGTTCAACACATATTCTATGAATAAATAACGTGAAAGTCTAAGATTATACTTAGAAACTAGATGTAACTATTTGCACTTGAGAAGCTAAATTTCCCTAAGGTAACGGACATTACAACTTTGCAAGTGTCTAACTGCAGAAAGCAGTGTGAAATTTTGTGGGGAAGCATTCCATAATTAGTGGTCCATAAAAAAAATTGCTGAGCTAGCTCGCCAAATTGTGATTTACCATGCACACAAGTCAAGGTTTTCTTACTAAATGGTAAGGAAAGAGATAATAGAGTACAAGGCATACACATTATAAAATGAGACTTTTCTGTAAAAAGCCCAAGGGTTCTGGGATTCTCTTGACATGAAGTAGCTCCAATGCCATCCTTTTTCTCACAAATCAGAAGTTTTCTGGTTAAGTCTGACTAAGTTCATCAAGTTCAGAGGGAACCTTAGACTTCTCTGGACAAACTTTGTCCTGCCACTCCTTAGATTTTTGATAAATTGCAAAACCCTTCTTCTAAATAAGCTATTGTTTATTAATGTCTGTGGGGTTTTTTGTAGGAATTACTTAAATCCTTCCCCTTCAGCATTTTCCATCAGCATGGGTGAACACTCATGATCAAGTAGGATGCCTGGTTAGGACAAGATTAAGAAATATCAGATTTAAAAACAATTCAAATAACCTGAGAGTCATAGGAAAAAAAGGAAATAACCACATGTGAGGTACATGTTGATAACTCAAATGTATGAAACAGCTTTTCCTTAATTTTTCATTTAATTTATAACTTAGATATTGGGGAGTGGTCTTAATGTAAAAACCAATGTAGTAAGATATTTGTGGTTTTCATTGCAATAATCTAATTTGGAGGTATATTTTACTTTTAGAAACAAGAAGATTATCCTTGTGTGGGCTTTTAGTAGAGAAATTCTTTTTGAATGTGTCAGTTCATGTTTTTCATTGACAGAAAAATCTTAAAACTCCATGTCAGGCAGAATCAGTAATCAGTGTTGGTTTGTTATGCATTTGCTCTCTCAACCCTTGTTAGAACCAGAAAGGGCTTCAGATGTTTAGCATATTTGCACTTCCTACCTGTAAGTGCCATTAAACATTGATTATATTGTGGTAAGTTGCATATGTAAATAAATGACGTTATCTTGGAACACTGAATTTTTTCAAGTATGAAACCACTAATTTCAGAGATACTAAGAAAATACTTGAAAACTGTTCTGATGTCTGACTGAATCCCTGCTCTATTGGGTTAGTGTGGCCAGGGTTGGTAGCACCAGTGGTTTGTGTGAGAGGTTGCCAGAAGCTTCCTCTGTGTCTTGCAAAGCCATTGCCAGCTGGCTCCAGGATGGATGTTCTGCTGGCCAAGGCCAAGGCAGTCAGGAATTGTGCTAATACCTCTGTGATTTAAGGAAAGGTTATGGTACAGTTGTTGTTGTTGCCAGAGAAGAGTGAAGTGAGAGTATATGAGAGGAACAGCACTGCAGACACCAAGGTCAGGGCAGCAGGAGAGGCAGGAGGTGCTCCAGGCACAGAGCTGGGATTCTCCTGCAGCCCCTGGTGCAGCTCATGGTGAAGCAGCTGTGCCCCTGCAGCCCATGGAGGTCCATGGGGATGCTGAGATCCACCCACAGCCCATGGAGGAGCCCCAGGCTGGAGCAGGCGGATGCCTGAGAGGAGGCTGTGAGCCCTTGGGAGGCTGTGCTGGACCAGGCTCCTGACAGGGGCCTGAGGGCCAGTGGACAGAGCCCAGGCTGGAACAGATCTCCTGGCAGGGCTTGTGACCTGTGGGGGACTCATGCTGGAGCAGGCTGTGCCTGAAGCACTGCACCCTGTGGAACTGCTCCACGTTAGAGCAGTTTGTGGAGAACTGTTTCCATGGGATGGGCTCACACTGGAGAAGTTTATGGACAACAGTCCACCATGAGAGACTCCAGAGTAGTACAGAGTACTGAAAGAGCTCCTCTCCCTGAGCAGCATCAGGAACATGTGATGAATTGACTGTAGCCCTCATTTCCCCTTTCTCTATGCTGCTGGTAGGAAGTAGAATCCTGGAAGGAGGAAGGGGTGGGGGAAGGGCATTTTTAAGATTTATTTTACTTCTCATTATCTTGCTCTGATTTTTTTAGAATTAAATTCAATTAATATCCCAAGTGGAGTCCCTTTTGCCTAGGATGGTATTTGGTGAGTGATCTCTCCCAGAACTCATCTCAACTCCCGAACCTTTGTTAAATTTTGTCTTCCCTGTCCACTTGCGCAGGGGAATGATAGAGCAGTTTTGGGGAGTGCCAGGCATACACCCAGGGTCAGTCCACTACAGAAGCTATCACAAAAAACATGAGGCACTGGAACAGACTCTCCATGGAAGTAGTCACAGCACCAGCCTTTCAGAGTTCAAGACACTTTTGAATAATGCTCTTGGACACATGTGCTCTTAGTGATGGCACTGTGCAGGGGCTGGAGTTGGATTGGATGATCCTTGGAGGTGCCTTCCAATTCAGCAATTTCTGTAATTCTGTGATTCTCTTTACCACACACAGATTTTGGCTTTTGAAAGCTGCTGAGGGAAGGCACTTTAAAATAAGATTCTGTGCTCTTCTGGTACATAGTGTTTACATCAATGTTATATAATCCCATAAATACAGGTCACTGCTTTTGAGTCAGTGACATCAGGGTGTGCTTCTTTCACCCAGATTTTTATAGCACCACCACCAACCTGGTGGCTGTGTCTCTAAGCAGTAAACATTGTACTTCTGCTCAAAATAGGAAAAATATTCAGTGTTCCTCACTGAAAAATCTGCCTAAACTCTTAATCTCAGTTTCCCTTATAGCAATAAACCACAATGAATTCTATGAAGTACAATGAAAAGATATTCAAATCAGATTGTTAGTTTCATATAACAATGAAACATTGATTAAAAATTACACAGCAATTAGTAAAAGCAAAACTGGCACTAATCACTTTACATAGCAATGGTTTACTAAGATGACCTTAAAAGAAAAGAGCTGAAGATATTTGAGGGTTTCAGACAGTGGAATTTGGCCTCTTTAAAAGCTTGATGGGATTTCTGTAAACTCATGCTTTGCCTCAAAAAGAGAAAAATCATGTGATTACATGTGCGACATAGTTATTCTAGTGTTACCTACACATTCTGGACTGCCTGTAATAAATAGTCTCTTAAGTACCTAAAAGGATCAATGTTTTAATTCTGCATAGATTCTGCAAATGCAGATGTTATGGGCTGCTTTCACACTCTCCAAAAAGCAAACTCAAAATTCAAGGTTGCTTATTCCTGTGCCTGTACTAAAATTATTTTATAAAAATTAGTTTTCTGGTTTTGCACATATGCATTGAAAATTTTAATAACAGTGAACACAGAATGGCTGTGTTCAACACATGATGTACAACAAATGATCTTTCTTCACTGTCTTGATAATGGAAAACAATAATAACAACCAGCTTAACTAGCCTATTAACTGGCCTTGTTGTTTCGTTTCAGGCTTGAGAGAGTGAAAATTTAGCACAAAACTAGATGTGTTGTAAACATTTCAGGGCTTTTTTCTGGTTACAATTCTACAAAATTTGACAGTGTAGACAGTGATTTCATTGGGTTTTATCTATGTAAGGGGAACCTGGAGAAGTGAAGTCTCCTGGGGACACTGGGTTGATTAGGTCCTGTTTTCCTCTAAAGTAAGCTGCTTCTGTATGAATTTTATGGGCAAATAATTGAAAGTAACTAAGTTACCATGGCTTAATGAGACATCGCTTGTCAACCAAGCCAAAACAGTTCACCACATCTATGTCCCTACCTCTCTGCAAGAAAGAAATGAGCGTGTTTGCTCACACCATCATTTCCTTCATTAACCTAACCCATCATCAGTGTCTGGCAGGACCGTTTCACAGACTCAGTCATGGATTTTTTATAAGCAATAACTTGGTTCAAAATTTCATAGAATGAATTCTTGATTTAAAACCAAAGCTGTATCTGTATCCATTTAATTTAATATACTGGTTTTTGTGTGGCAATTATGGATATCTTGGGACAGTATGTTTTTGCCCATTCTCACAGGTGCTAAAAAAACTTGGCTATGCGTTCAACAACACCATCTGTTGAGGAAGACACATTTTGAGATGCAACAAATATATAAAAGACACTTAGAAAAGAATACACTAACATAAAAATTTGAGAAAGAGTCTATAAAAATAAATCATATTTTATATGCAATGTATGAAATGAATATATCAGTGCTGGAAAAAAATACTCCATAACACTTTAAAAGCAACATTTCCCCTTTTTAGTTATCCTCTCTATTTCATGCCACCTAAAAAGTTAGAATCAGTCTGAATAAAATAAACTAAAAGAAGAAAAAATAATAATTAAATATATAAAACCACAAGCAATCCTCAGAACAATAGCAGAATATTGCACATTCTACCAATAAAGTTTACAACAAGCAATGTTTTTGTAGAATTGGATAAAGGTTTATAAGTCCCAGAACTTGTTTGTCTTTCTTTGTCCAAGTGTTTCATTGGCTTAATGTAAGCTATTAACTCTCCTTGCAAATGTTTCGTAATAAGCTATAGGACTCATCAGCCTACATCAGTCTTGTACTATGAAAATTCATAACTAATGATGGATATTAAAATTCACAGTATTGTTTTCAAAATATGAGTCAGGAACTCACCAGATCTTACTTAACATCACAAAGTTCTACATTAGTCTTTCACTGTTGCAATGAAAAATACCTCAGGCAGGGATTACTGCTATGCTATGTTAAAAAAAAAAAACAACAAAACAAAAAGGACACAGTGTAAAGATTAGTTTTGAAGAATGTCTGTTTTCTAGTGGAAAACAACCCTGAAAATGTTACACAGCTGTTAGGCAAGACAAGGAACAAGAGGAAAAAAAGATTTAGTGCTCTGTGACTGGTAGAAGATACAGTCTAGACACTTTATGAAGAGCAGATGCTGACAACAGTGTTACAATTGTCACTCTTTTTTACTGTAGTGCTAAATGACCCCAAGTATTCCCATGAATAAACTGCTTCTAGAGAATTCCCACTTGATAAGAGAAATGCCAACTCAGGTGCGCCTTTTATCTTTCTGCTGCTTGAGAATTGTCAAGCTGCAGGTACTTTGTGAGACTGCAAGACTTTATTACTTGAGGTATCAAAGAAGATAGGAATAAAGAAAAGTAGCACTTTCATTCTGTTGCCATGTAGACGCAGATAAGAGAATGATTGCCTTTTGTGTGATTGTATGCTAGCTAACTTTAGCAGTGGTATCAAGTTCATTGAGGGTGGTAGGGATATGGACAGAAATTTTTCCAAATGGACAGCCTGCCCCACACTACTTGTGATGCCAGCTATGTGCTTATGGGGCATCTGAGCTGGCTGCCTTGAAGCTGCAGTCACACCTCCCAGTGCAAATGAACCTTATCCTCAGTCAGATGTGGAAGTTTACTGGTTCAGCGGTTGTTTCTGTACGTTTGTAACATCAGCCTACCCAAGATTTTGCTAAGAGGCTTCTCAATGTGCAGGAGAAAGAAAAATCCACTTGGGTGAAAATTCAAAAGGGTGTCACTTGGTGACCTGTAGTGGAATTGTCCCTAATTTCAGGGAGGCTCATCTCATCCAAACCAGTCAAGCCCCCTTGCAGGCAAAGGCTCATGTGTTTCAGGGATCAACTACAACAACTTGGTACTGCTCTTCAGATTATCTGGTAACAGACTGAGGACAAAAAGAAATTCTGAATGAAGTCAGATACTCACTTAAAAAGACCTGTCACAGTAGCTGAGGCAAGAGCTCTGCCCTCCCCTTCCAGCCCTTCACCCCACCCCACCTTAGCAGGAACATGGTAAATTCAGAGGAGATACACAGTAACTAATCAATGAAAACAAATCAGTCATGTTTTCTAGAAAGATTACTTTTTGGGTAGTAAATATGTATTCAAAATTAGACTTTATTTAAACCTGTAGTATAACCTTGGTCACCTTTTTTGCAAGTTGATAATAGTTGATGCTCATGACACAACAGCACGGTCCCCTTTACCAGCCCAGTGCAGTCCATACCTTCTGTGTGAGGAATATATTAAGGAGGCACTGTATATTTATTTAGAGTTCAACTACGTGCCTTTGAACAGGTTCAGTTTGTTTAATTGTTGAATCAGTGAGATGGATTATTTTTTGAGAAGGTTAATTATCTCCTCTTATGTTATAATTTTAATAAGACCAACAAAGAAAATGAAAACAAGTATTACACATAGATTGCTTACCTTCATGTGACTAGCCAATAAGAAAATGACGTCAATCATGTGTCTAAGAAGCACAATTGTTATTTTTACATGCATTTAAACAAGCCATTTTGAAAACAGCAATTTTAAATCTGGAATTGCTAATGAATTATTTATCCTAATAATTTATAACTGGCATGGTTTTAGGTTTCATTCTTGGTGGAAGCCTAATTAAATGTATAATACATTTCTAGTTTAAGTCCTTTCTAATTAAAAGGTTAAAGATAATTTCTATAGCCTTTTTTAACAGTAAAAAATGTGAAGAAAGCAAGAGAAAATAAACATTTCTTCTTGATCTTCCCTATCTTCCATGCAATTCATTAACCTCATTCTACAGAACTGAACAAAATCTAAAGCAACACAAAATACTTCTTCGGTGCTCTACAGTATAACAGCCCTAATCACACAAGTTTTTTCCTTTGTTTTTTGGCAGATCAATATAGTAAAACTTGTGAGTAAACAACATAAACAAATAGCAACTCTTACAGTTATGATAATTGCCAAATCAAAACGAGACCTCTGAGATATTCAAAGCCCACACTTTCTGTTGCTTTTGGCTCCTACAGCCAAACAAAGCAGGATTAGCTCACAAGTTTTTTACTTCTCAATAAAGCAAGCCCATCCATGCATTGCAAGCATCATACACCAGGTACCTACCTGTTCAGATGCAGACCTATGCACCAAAACCAACAGCCACAGATATTTTGGGAAGCCCCAGGATTATTTAGAGGGTAGTGGAGGAGCCAGCACATGATGAGAAACTGTTAAGTGGCAGCACAATGAGTACTCAACACAGAGCCACCACTGCCCTCCACAGTGCCCAGGTGAGGTCAGGTCAGAGCACATCACAGACAGCTGCTGCTTGTGGGTGGGCTTGCAGAAAAGCTCTCAGCAAGTAACCTATGGGCCATGCCTTAGCCCGATAGCCTCAGCCCCCTAGCTAGTCACAGGAGGAGGTCAGGAGGTCAAGTGGGACCTGCCTTTCCTAAACCCACACTGGCGGGGCCAGCATTTGTCATGACCCCCTGGCTGTCCTGTAAGTGCTGCCCAATGTCACTCAGGATGATCTATTACAGAAATCTCCCCAGCCCTGAGGTCTGGCTGACAGGCTGCATTCCCCAGATTCTGCTTCCAACCCTTCCTGTAGATGGGCATCACACTGACCAGCCTCAAGGTGTCTGGAGCCTCCCTGGGTAACCAGGACAGGAGATAAATGATGGTGAGTGGCTGGGTGAGCTCCTCCTCCCTTCCCTCAGTACTTGGAGAATCCCATCCAGCCCCATACACTTGTGAGTGTCCAAGGGGCACAGCAGGCCATTGACTGCTTCCTCCTGGACTGCACGGGGTCTGTTCTGCTCCCCATCCCTGTCTGCCAGCTCAGGGGGCTGGCTGCCCTGAGGATAACTGGGTTTTCTGTTAGTAACTGAGACAAAGATGGCATCATGCAACCTGGCCTTTTCCTCATTTTTATTGACAATACTCCCCCTGCACTCCTGTGTCCAATAAATTATGATTTTCCTTGTACCTCTCTCTTTGTTAATGTATTTTTAAACACACTTTTATTATCTTTCACATCAGAAGTCAGACTGAGTTCTAGCTAAGCTTTCACCTTTCTAATTTTCTCTCCACATGACCTAGGAATATCCTTATACTCACTCTGAGTTGCTTGCCCCATCTTCCAGACTTCATAAAAACTCTTTTTTTCCCCCTGAATTACATTGAAAGCTTTCTGTTCAGCCAGGATCTTCCTCACTGATGTATCTATTAGCAAATAAGGATGGCCTGATCTTCCACCTTTAAGATTTCCTACCTAAGTATGTCCAACCTTCCTGAAGCCCTTCGTTATTAAGTGCTATTTCCCAGGGGACTCTCTGAAGCAGTGCCCTGAACAGGTCAAGATCCACCCTCTGGCAGTCCACGGTACAAACCTTTTTCTGATCCTCTTGCTCACTTCTCCAAGAATCAAAAATTGATTGATTCCATGGTTGGTCTGCCCAAGATGGTGTCTGACCACCACACGTCTCACAGCCCTTCCCTGTTTGTGAGCAGCAGGTCTGGCAGGGCATGCCCTGCTAGGCTCCCTCATAAGCTGTGTCTGGAATTTACCTTCCACACATTGCAGGAACCTTCTAGTCTGTCTCCTCTCCACTGCTGAGCTTCCAGCAGACATTTGGCAATTAAAGTCTCCCACAAGAACAAGAGCCAGTGACCATGAAACATCCACTGATAGAATATTTCACTTCATCCTGGCTGAGTGGTCTGTGACAGACTCCCAGTAGGATCTCTGCCTTGTGGGCCATCCCTCTGACTGTCACCCACAGGCACTCAGCCTTATCCCCACTGTCCCTGAGCTCTGTACAGCCAAAACCCTCCCCAGTGCCCACAGCCACCCCACAGCCCCTCCTTCCTCACCTGTCCCTTCTGAGGAGCTTGTAGCAATCCACTGCAGCACTCCAGTGATCCCACCACATTCCCATGGTGATAACCACACCACAGCTTCCTGCTGCCAATGGCTTCCATTGTTTATTACCCATGCTGGGTGCATTGGTGCAGATGCACTTCAGCTGGGCTGTCCATGCCACCCCAACACAGGCGTGTACCCCAGGCTCATCTCTAGTGAGCCTGGTCTTGTCTCTTTCCCTTTTCAAACCTGCCTTAAAGCCCTCTCAGCACTGCCAACTGATGGGCTAAAATTCTTTTCCCCCCTTTTAGACAGGTGGATCCCATCTGTGTCCAGCAGGCCTGACTGCCCTATGGTCAAAAAAGACAGAATTCTGGCAATGGCTTTAACCCACAGGTTGATTTAAGTGGGGTTTCCTGTTATATATAACACATATATCTATCTCTCTATAAATATACAGATATAGATATATCTCTATAGATACAGATATGTAGATATAAAATAGACTAAACAAATCCAGGAGATGTCTGCAGAGCTCAGAGAGTTTACTACAACACACTTTCCAAGGTAATTGACGTTATTCTGTCTGGAAAGCAAAATAGAGTCAGATTCCTAGATGTGAGTTATTAGAGCTGTAGATGGTAAATTAGTAACATACCCTCCTACTAACTTAATGGGCAGCACGGCAAAATGTTAAAAAAAAAACACCCTCAAGCAATTTTAGATTAATCACTTTAAAAGGTGTATGCCTTTCTGCTGTGTTGTAGGCAAATCAATGGCAGTTTCAATCATAATTGCTCTTCTCCCAAACCAGATGTTTGTACCAATATCTCTTCCAAAATTGCCATTACAGCTCCTCAGTGATCCACCCACCCCATCCATCTACAGAATAATACATGTTTTAAATAAAAAACCGTGGTACTGGAAAGAAGTAGCACTACTTAACATCAGTATCTGCTTGCTTATTTTTTGCTTCTGAGACAGGTGCTTAGACTAAGGAGTAGTCTAAGATTGCTTTTGCAAAACAGCAAATAGAAGTTGTCCAAGAAAATAGAAGGCTGCCTTCTGTCCAGGTTCCAAGTTTTATAGATCTATGACTATTATAGAGAACTGAAATCCCAACCATATTCATTCAGCTGTAGCCTACAGAACCCCGGCATGCTTGTTTTCACTGAAACAATAAAATTATCATTTAGATCTGAACAGCTAATATTTTCCACAGCTTAGATGCCTTAATCTATCTTCTTCATCCACCAGAGATCAATCATTTAGGATTAACAAAGTCTCTGAAGTGTGTGGGGGACTATATATATATATAGATATAGATATAGATATAAATATAGATATAGATATAGATATATAGATATATAGATATATAGATATATAGATATATAGATATATAGATATATAGATATATAGATATATAGATATATAGATATATATATATCGACCCAGCTTGGTCGATCTATATTAGCAAGTCAGCGCATGGGTAGGCTGTTATTTTTGGTGTGAATTATTTTTAGGTGGGATGCTCTGGAGTATTCCAGAGGTGAGTATCAAGAAGTTCTGCTTTGCAGGCTGGAGCTTTCCACATAAGACATCAATGAGAAGGCTAGAGATGCAGTGTGGATGTGCACTTAGTGCTCTGCACATCCACAGCACATATTTAGGATCAGAAAACATGAACATCATTGTTGGGAAAGATGGTGTGAATGTGTCCTTCCTTCTGTGCACCACTCCAAATGCAAGTGCACCTACTGAGAGTGTTCATGGTCTAGTCATACACACTCCTTTAAAAACCCCATCTATAAAATCCATTTTGTCTCTATAATCCCCACAGACAGTGACCTTTGAACAGAGGAATTACATGAGGCTAGGAAAAAGAGAAGTTCAATGAATCACTGTAAGAGCTATAATTGCAGAAAAGTCTAAGCTTAAAAAAAAGAGAATGTAATTAATCAGAAGATCCTTTTCAATTAAAATTTAAATATTAGACTACAGAGAGAGAAATTGTTCTGGGAAAGGCATTTTTAGAGCTATGTGAGGACTAAGTCATCTGCACATTCAGACAATCCATGAGTAACTTGAATTATCTTATTTTAGAAAAGGCTAAAAAAATAGGAGAATACTTCCAGATTTTGTATTGATCAGAAAATACTAAGAGTCTGTTCACTTTAAGGTCTTCTCTGGTTAAATGCTGCTCACTGTAAACAAGTGCTCTAGCTAGTGGGGGTAGAAATAAGCATGTGGTTGTGGGCTGAGTCATAAAAATGAGTCAATGGGAACTCATTTTACCTTTGGCTGAGCTAGGGTTACTCACTGAGCACCAATCCCAAGATAAATTAAACACAGCTATCTCAAACATCCCTCGGGATAATAAGATATGGTGTTCATAAAACACCACATTAGCAGCATTTATCTTCTGATGTGCTTTCAAAAGGACCTGATATAACTCAGTCCCATTGTCCCTTGGCATTTGCAATAAGTTATGTTAATAGAATAAACCAAACTAATGGTTCAGTTCCCCTACTAATATTTGTCTGACAATTATCTAACATGTTCCAAAATATTTTCTATTTCAGAGGCTTTTGTTCTTTCAGTCTTCCTCCTTAATGCCCAAACAAGAATGAATACACTACTTAAAAACAGTGCATTCCCATCAGATAACAGATAGACATTATCCCTCAATATTTCATATAATTAGAATTAAAATTACTTTTGTCAGCCTACTAGCTGGCACAACTTGTTCTTCAGTGGTTTTGCTTTCTTGGGAATTATTTTGAGGTCATAAGCAGAATGTGCCTTAATCAAACCTTTTCAATTAAAGTCATTAAAGAATCACCTCCTGAAGACCCATAATGACCCTTCAATTTACCATCAGACTGTGTTGAACAAACAAAATCCCATGAGGTGAGCTGGAGCACATGAGCCAGGCAATCATAGAACTGAAGAAATCCTACGTAGGTCAGTAAGTCAGAAGAATAGCAGTAGTTGATTTTACATCTTGAAAAATAGAAACCGCCCCCCCTCACCCCCCAAACCATAGTCTTTTGGTACAGAGACACAAAAAACACTTCATGCCAAGGAGTTAGCTGTTACAGGGGAAGCCAGCAGAGTGCAGTGTATTTTGTTAACAAGCCTCAGAATAATTATGTCAGTAACTTACAGCTAACACCTGAAAACTTGTATGTAATGTTGTAAGCAAGTATTTTTATGGAGTCATTAACACCAAAGGTGCATTTCTCTTGGTTCTCTTCCATTTTTGTTTTTGCCTTCCTTATGCTGAAATTGCAAGAAAAGCTTAGTCTCTGTAGCTTGGGAGAAAAATGCAGTGCTGCACAGTGCAGCTGTGCAAAAATGATGCTCTTTACACTGAGTAGAAAGAGAGATTAGTCCAGGAAGCAAACCCAGCTTTTTCCAGCAGGGAGCTGCAAAACACAGAGTAAACCTGTACAGGTTCTTCTTCTCTTGCTTTCTCACCTCGGTTCTCCACAGAGAGGTACAAGAAACTTTAACATGTCCTGAAATAAGCTAGTCAAAGGCCTTTAGGCACTGTAGTCTTTAATGTTTTAAAGGGTGATGTAGATCTGAGGTATTACTCTGAGCTCTCAGGAGAGATAGCATTTATCTGTCATAGATTGCATGAATGTATAAAAATAAAAACTATAAAGTGGGCCAGCCAGAGCTCATGAGTTCTGAAAATGTTAACCATATAAGAGACTCATCCTACATGGACAACTAGACAAGTTCATCTTCCCAGAATATTATCTTTCACTGCATTAATGTTGTGAAGGAGTAAATCCATATAGCATTTACAGGTGGGCATAATAATTGGTTTTCATGCCTTTGTCTGACTGCCCCCTCTCTCACTGTACCCTAAGAGCAATAATTCAAGTGCAGGTACAGGGAGCTGAGAATGCACAGCACATCCCAAGTTACCTAAACAGACTAAACAGTGCTGCAGGGGTCCTAGTATAAGGTCCATGGGCTTAAAAAAATGTAACAGTCTTTCTGCAAATGTCAGTGTCTTCCAGCTATTCCAACAGATACACTTCTGTCAACACTTGTCCTATAAAAATAGTTTGTCTTATGAGCTTAATTTATGGCAGAGCATATTGGCATGTCTGGTCCATGGATCTCTTCTTCACAGTCACATCCCGGATCAGCAATTCCAAGTTCAAACAAAGTGAAATTAATAACAAGTTTATAAGGATTTTTGTTTTCACACACATTTTAGGAGGCGGGTTTAAAAAGCCAATGTGATCAGTGTGACAGTGTGACCAGCCTATTTTGAGATTTTAAAAGTATTTGATTAAATTATATAAATCCAATAATTTCAACAAATCCATCCGTCTAAATATCAAGTTTGACATACGTTTTACACTGTGCTATCAATAACAATCTCTTTATCCAGGGTTCCTGCAGCTGCATAGTACAATCTCCCTCTGTGATTCTGAAAAGAAGTGTTCAAGGGCACTACTTTGAATATGGCGCTGAAATAACTCCTGCTTGTCTTACAATTTTTACTTCTGATGTAACTTTTCATGATGGTAATCCACAGGTCTGTTACTCAGGTCTGTAGTCTAAGCCACACTGGTTGCCTTCAGCCATGGGTCAGGACTGATCCTGGCTTGTTTCTGTGATGCTGACCCTGGGCATGGATCCCAAACAAGCTACCTGGCTGTTGAGCTGTCATCTCTGATGAGATGTTCTAACATATGAGACAGTGATTCTGTGCAAAGTTATTCTTTACCTTTATATATTCATCATGTGTCCTTACTCTCATTGCATTCATGAGCCTATATGGAAGATGTAATGGAATTTTCAGAAAATCAGTCATGGCTTTCAGTTTGCCAGCTTCTTTTATCTTCTGAAACACCCCCTGGTCTTTCAGACTAGGCCTTATCTGGAAAATACATATCCAATCATTTACAGAGAGTTTTATCTCACATTTAGGTCTCCACTTATTACTGTTCTCCCACAGCTACTTTCCTGCCATTTGTTCTCATCAGAGAAATTTTAGCTCTGGATTTATTGTTCTAGTCCATGCTGTTCTTCCAAGCCTACAGAAATAGCTCAAGTCTGTCTCCATCATATCCTCTCTGCTGGTGGCTGTGGTCCAACCCAGTGTAATGGAGTGAAGCAGCAAGCCCCAGAGAATTTTCTGTGGATTCCTTCCTCCACACGGGATTTTGTTTGTCTTTTGTCATTTTCCAAGTAATTCAGCAGACATCCCCAGAAGAATTTTGATGACATTTTTTTATTTTCTAGGAAACTTAAAAGATCATCTATGCAACACATCTTTCTAAGAGATATCAGTTCTCAACTAAAGTAGAAAAGCATTCAAATTCTGATTACTTTCACAGAGTATGAAGGTGTTTGAATGAATAAGAACAAGACCATTATAAATAAGCATTATTTTTCAGCAAACTGATGTGAACTCTAGAAAATTTGCCTTTGACTATTTTCAAATTCATAATTGATCCAGTTCCCCTGCTAAAATTTTTGCAGAAGAAAATCATTCTGGAAGCACAACCCAGACTAAATGTGTATATGGGTTCTAGGCACCATACACTTCTGCATGGAGAGGCACCTCTTTCATACTTGGCTTCAGCCAGTCACAAATCTGAAGCCTGAAAACACATCTTTTTCCCCAGTAGACCCTCTGCAAGAAGACCTGTAAGTGCATTTCAACATGGAGTTTAGACATTGAAGATAAAAAGTAAATAGGTTCTGCAATCCTACCTTGATCTCAATTTTATTTCAGTACCCAATTTTAAACCAAACTCAGATAGGAAAACATTCACATCTGAACAAGTCAGAAGCCAGTTTTGACTATGAGACAAGAGTACCACTCAAGCAAAAATAGAACTCAAATATAGTCAACAGTGGGCAAGAGAAAGCATACAAAAAGATACCCGATTTACAATCCAAATCATTGCAATACAAATCACATGGCTTTTTTAAAAAAGCTGTTGTTTTACAATCGCAGTATATCTGCTAATGGACAGTCTGAACCAAAACAACACGTATCACAAATTAAAATTCACTTTGTTACTACTGCTTGTGGTAGTTCTTGCCATTCATTTGATATAATAAAGTTCCATGAACAAATTAGGTATTTTTGAGTGCATGGGCTAAAGAGTTTTACAATCCATTTTTGTAACTCTGCTTTTATGCTGGACCTAAATAAAGCTAGCTTCACAGAGGCAAATTTTCAGTGGAAATAAAGACCATAAACTACACAATTTAGGTTAACATAATACAATGTTAATACAGTTTGGAGACATTTGTTACAGAAACTGAATTGATGCAAAAGATAAAAGGCAAGCTCTGGGGTAAATATTTATTCTTAGCTGCATTCCAGAACACTTTTATCTCTGTGGGCTAATTGTGTTTGAGATATTTACTGAAATATAATTCCCACTATTGCCACACCACTATACCTAGCATCATGAAAACCAATCAGTACTTGTGCAGTTAAATATAAAAGTATACCTTTTCATTCATTCTTTGCAACTGCTCAAATACTTATATATATATATATGTAACTTCTATTTCAGTTAAAACTTTTTGACATACAAAGGGATATGGTGACATGCCATTTTCTTATCTGTTGTATTATTGTGTTAATTTGCTCATAGACAGCACAAGTACATTTATTTAAAGGTTTTTTAAAGTTGAAAACAAAATCTGAGATGAAACATGTCTAAACAACCTACTTTCAGTGTTAAGAGTGTGGATTTTTTTTCTTTTCAGCTTATTTGAATTGTACAGTTCCCTGCAGCGGTTTGAAATGTGGGTGGAAAACAAGAGTTGCCTACATTTTGCAGCCACTGCTAAGTCTAGTGTCCAGTCCTCACATACTGCCTCCACCCCGCTGTCTCCTGAGAGTGCAGGAGCTGGAGGTAAAGGAGCAGTTTGGTGAAAATCAACAAGATTGGTGCTGTGCTTAGTCTGCTGGTGACTAGGTGGTCTTAGCTTTGCCTCCCCCGTCCTGTGACCCACAACTTGCCTGCAGTATTCTGGCTGCTTATATTCATGTTTTAAAACAGTCTCTGATCTACAGATCCCACTATTTTATTCCATAACAATTTTTGGTCTGAATCTTCAATACTTGTGGTTGTCCATCTGGACAAGCCATGCATGCAGTGCACCTTTCCTCCATTCTTCCACAGAGATTTTTTGTCTTTATCTTGAAGGATGCTTCATGGCTGACTGGTCATGGTACTTCTGTCCTTATTTTCTCAGATATGTTAATTTCCTCTCTTGTTCCTCCATTTTCCCTTCTCTGCTTTCTCTCCCCTCTTTGGAAGAAAGAACCTTATTCCAACCACAGATTTTTAAGCAAATGATATATGACTACCTTACACATCTTGCTTTATAGCCGCTTCATCTTTAAAAAAATGAAACACTATGCATTAAAAAAATCTATTTTCATTTGACAACAAAATTGAAAGAGAAGCACAAAATAAATAAAATAAAGGTATGTATAAATCAGTGATACTTAATTTTTTCAAATGACTGATGTTTCCAAATTAAAAAAAATCATGGGAGTTGGACAACTCCGTCATCAATACCTCTAATCCATGTAGGCAGAATCCCAGTGCCTGCCTTTCCCTCACCTGGAATGTTGTGAGCAGTTTGCTGGTCTGGTAGTGTTTTTCTCATTCTCAAGGATGTATCTGTAAATTTCCTAAGAAATCATATAATGAACTAGCATTTTGCACATGCATACTGAAATAATATATGTTTTACTAGTGAAATGTACTTCTTGGAGACACAGGATGATCAGGTATATCAACCCAGCCTCTGTGGAGCAGG
The DNA here is from genome assembly GCF_023055355.1 of Agelaius tricolor. NCBI lineage: Eukaryota > Metazoa > Chordata > Aves > Passeriformes > Icteridae > Agelaius > Agelaius tricolor. The sequence goes on from NW_027269264.1 coordinate 17,109,986, forward strand.
TAAATTCACATTGTGTAACTAAGCACTACCTGCTGCCTGCACAGCAATTAGCTTTAATGCATCCTTATGCCCTGCATGTGTGTGGATATTTACAAATTCCATAAGTACAGTTAGAGAAAAAATATATGTGAGAGCCTGGAAGAGGCACAGCTGCTCAGTTCCACATCCCTGGGTCCAACCAGCAGTGAGGAGACACATTCCCAGCAGGCAGATGTACACAGAGCACGTGTACATGCCACATCCCTACGAATACACACACCCAGCCACATGAATCAAACAGACACCCAGAGCACTCACATGGACACACAGTGTACTAAGGGCTTCATCCTGCTCCCCTCTCATTCTAAAATCCCATAATAAATCCTATTTTATTCCAAAATGCATTCCCCCTGCATCCACAATGCATCATCCCCCCACTCCTGGGCAGCAACACACCCCTCACTCTGAAATGTGATCTGGAGGCTGTTCACAGTGACTTGTGGGCATTCAGGGGTGCTTTATCACATAACCTACCATACATGTCTGAGTAAAAGAAAAAAAAAGAAAAAAAATTTTTTTTATATGTGTGTGTGTGTTTACATGTGTGCATGTACATGCATACACACATACATGTGGCAGCATTATTTCTTATCCTTTTCATGTGCTTCAGAGTTCACATGCTGCAAAGTGTTAGATAGAACACGATACTTGTTATAGTGCTCAGCCAGAGCTTGGTCCATCCTCCTTGACCGAAAGTCTGTGAAAGAACAAAGTCTAATCAGACAACACACAAGCAGTCTGGTCTCAGGCCAGTAGTGCCTCTTGAATTAATCTCTCAATTGTTATCAAAGGACATGCCAAATGGATCACTGTGTCCTCTGATGTCTTAGTTCTTCCTTTTTCTGCTTGTAAATTTCTGTACATCACAGGAAGAGGTAGAGATCAAGAGTCCTGGAAGGTTTAAAGAGGGAAGAACACTACCACTACTATGCAGGCTTGGGGAAAATGTTTGAAACAAAATCAAACCACATGATTCATAATGCATTACATAAGTAAGAAAGATGAATTGGTGACATGAGGTTGAATAAACATGCAGATTCTCTCACATGTAAATATGGAATTTTGCACCTCCCTCCTAGACTATCTAGAACTGGCATCTGTTTGGAGGAGAATACAGAACAGATGTGATGCCGTGTGGCTAGACATGTGTTAATGTTATGTAGAAGTAGAAAAATACAACTTCATTTCTAAAATTTGGTAATGAGTTAATCAATGGAGCAAGTTAGGGAATTCTGTAGGCCTTAAAATAAACCTAATATTAAAAAAAAAAAAGAAATTTAGGGCAAAGCCCTAGGTTTTATTTTATTTCTTTTGATAGAATTTATTTACTTCTTTTGTGAGCATCTCTGCCATTTGATTATATTTTTACAGGATTCTGAATTCCTGGCATACTGTTAAGTTGTCATGTTTGCAAACAGATGCGTACCCACACTGATCCAGAAATGCTGGCATAGGTCTGTGCTGCCTCGGGCTGTTGAGCTTAGTGCTGCTTCTCTCCACGTCATCACATGCTTCCACCAGTCACGTGTTCCACTGTTTCCACCTTATACTGCAAGGTGATGTGAAAAGCAAACTTTAAAGGTGCATTTTTGGAGCAGAGATTTTTCCTGTCTCACAGTTCCTATCAACTCGTATTCTACTCTAATATTCAGAAAAAAACAAGTCTCCTCCTAGATTACTTACAGCCAGCTGTAGTCTCCTGTGGAACTAAGACAAAGGAGCTATTTTTAATACTTCCAAGAAAAGTATTATTGAACAAAAGAAAATCACAGTTAAACTGGTACTTGAATAGCTTATTCAGGAAGGATAAATCTTTTCTGACGTCTGTTCCATCAGAAGCTGAAGCAATCATTCAAAATCACCCACATTTTTGTACAAAAGATTGGTTTTTGCAGCAGATTTGCTTGATTGTGTGAATCATGATTAACATTCTTCTTTGTTGTCTATACCATACACAGAATTTTGTAGCACGCACCCACATACAGTATTTCTTAGAAAGATGAGTCTATGAAGAACATACAGTTGCCATAGCAACATTTTTGTATTCTGAAATGCTATCATACTACATTTTTTCATCCTAAGCTTTTGTAGACTGCAAATGCCATCTTTCCTCATTCAAGCTGTCAGTTAATCTCTCAAGATTCATTCAGGATTACTTTCATTTTGTGATTAAATCCCTCGACATTAAATTATGGGCTGTTCTACTGCTATTGTAAGAGAATTTGTGGTTAACTGAAAAATAATGCAAGTCTTCGTAGGCTTGAAAAGAAATAAAAAGTTACAGTTTATACAATATAGATGACAGATTGATCAAAGTGATACACATACACAGATACTACAAGATACAGCTGTATTGTAGTGACACATACATATTCTGCCAGGGAAACCCTTAATAAAGAGATTTTGGTTTATTTAAATCAGTTATGCAAAATCAGTATAGAGGAGAAAAGAATAAAGTGCTTTGCTTGCATTCACACATGATGATATCATAAAATCATAGAATTGCCTGGGTTGGAAGAGACAAGTCATTGAGTTCCAGCTGTGGACAGGGACACCTTCCATTGGAACTGGTTGTCCTATCCAATTCACCCTTGAACACTTTCAGGAATGGGACATCCACAACTTTTCTGAGGAAACTGTTCCAGTGCCTCACTAAAGAATTTATTCTTTTATCTATTCTTAACATCCTAATCTTATAATCTTTCAGTTAATGCCATTTGCCTTGTCCCATCACTACCTGCCTTTGAAAAAGCCCCTCTCTGACTTTCCTGCAGGTGCCCTTCAGGTAGACTGGAAGACTGCTATAAGGTGTCCCCAGCAGAAGTGACTGAACAGCTCCACGTCTCTCCACCTTTCCTCACAGGAGAGGTTCTTCATCCCTTCATCAGCTTCATGGCCCTCCTCTGAGCTCATGGCAACAGTTCCATGTCCTTCTTATGGTGTGGGCCCCAGGCCTGGACAGAGCCCTCCAGGTGGGGTCCCACCAGAGCAGAATAGAAGGTGAGAATCTCCTCCCTTGACCTGCTGATCACAAATCCTTTGGCATAGCCCAGGATATGGATATGATTCTGGGCTACAAGTGCATGTTGCCGGGAAATGTTGAGCTTCTCATCCACCAACATTCTCAAGTCCTTCTCTCAGAGCAGCTGCCAACCCACTCTCTGCCCAGCCTGTGTTGTGTTTGGGACTGCCCTGACCCAGGTGCAGTGCCATTATTGAATTTCATGAGTTTCTCACAGGCCTACCTCCAAAGCCTTTCAAGATCCCTCTGGATGGCATCCCTTCCCTCCAGTGTGTCAATAATTTACACATTTGTATCACAGGTTTTGTTTTAACTAAAAGGTTTAAGTTTTTCTGATTGCTCATCTGAGTCTAGTTCATATTTTCAACTTTTCTGCCAGTCATTTATGCCTAGAACTTACATTTTTAAATGACAGCTGATAGACTGGCCATTGCAAAAAAATCTCCCACTTTAAGTCTTTCTCAGTATATAGTGAAAGATATATTAACATCAGACTGGCAACGAGTTATTTGCACTGTTGTAATTGACAGTTCAAGTAGGAAGCAGAGACTATATGCAGGAGAGGCTTCTGGAAACTTACAGTAAAGGGAAAGTTAAGTAGGGTTAAATAACTCTTCAAGAAATCCATGGACATTCTCATCTTTGAAGTCTTTACTAATTTTAAACCAAAAATATTTTTCCCACACTACTTCATAAATATATATTACATAAATCAACATGAAAGATATTCAGGAAATATATTCAATAGCCTTCCAACAGTGGGGAACAGACATTTCTCTAAACACATCAATGGCCAGAGTAGACATATAAGTGACTAACTCTTGTTGTCTAGGCTATTCAAAATGCAAAAAACTCTATCTAGCAGCTGAGGGCAGAGCATTATACACACCACCTCATGAAGGAGAAAAGATCATATCTCAGCATGCACACCATGCTCATTGCAGGATGTCACTCAAGTACTGCGACAACTTGATGGCCAATCATAATACACTTAATCCCATTGTTTCAAACTAGAGTCTCCATCTAAAAAATAAAATTACTTCCTAGGTTAATCTTAAATATGCTTATCATTGACCTTGCTTAAATTTTCCCTATAAAATCTACTATTAACAAATGTTGAATAAATGATTTTTTGTTTTGGTCTACGAAGGTTTGAAGTTTATCAGCTGGAAAGACCCCAGCATTCCAACAGTAGAAGGATATAGCTGCAAATCTACCCATGCAGATGTTGCTCTTCTGCTGATACCTGTACACAAAAGACTATCTCTGCTACACCAGTAAACAAATTGCCATTATCCCAGTCTAGAAATTTTACAAGGAGAGTCAGAGTTTAGGTAGGTGGTCAAGGTGACTACTGAATGTGGCAAAAATATCTTGGCAAAAGGATTCCTTCTGAAACTTCTGTTGTGAAATTCCTCCCTTTCTGGAGGTATCCAGTAAGAATTAATTTTTCTAAAACAATGTTGCATAATGGTTTTGGTTGGGTTAGTGTTTCCTTGCTTGTAGTATTTCTATTTAAAAATACAGCTATCTCTATGCATTTATATAATAGATAGCATCTTGATAACAGGAAACACTTTCCCCCAAAATCATTAGTGATAGATTTCTGTAATCTAGACTCACATGCCTATCAATAAAATCCCAAATTTATTTAAGAATTTCTGTTTTACACAGACCATCTAGTGCAGAATTATCAAAATGTAAATAAGCAAATGTTTCCTTGAAGAAGGAAAACTATCAATTCTATTAAGCAGGGAAATAGCTTCAAACTTTCCATCCCAAAAAATAGGCTGTTTTTTAAAAAATATTTTAGAGGATATTTTATATAATTACTATACAATCTGACGAAAGCACAAGTCCATGATTTTTTTTTAATTTAAAGGATATTTCTTCTCTTTTTCAAGCTTTATTTGTTAGTTATTTGTTGGGTTTGCTTTTTTCCCTGTTGTGAGGTTGTTCTGGAGATAGAAAATGAAAGCAAATATAAAAGTATGCAAGGGACGTGCTACAGAAGGGAAATAAAGAAAAGCTGATGGATGGACACACACACAAAAAAGACAGATTTTAAAAAGTATAGTTGTAAAAAACAGAGACTCAGAACTACATACACAATATGTCAGTACAATGTAACAAAAGGAAACCATAAGCATGACATATATAGTACAGTCTAAAAACTGCACACTAAATACTTGTTTTCTTCCCATATGGCACGTCTGCAGTCACCAGATGAAATCCCAGTTGATAACTCTGCAGGCTTATTGCGTAACGGGAACTGATCTGTTGATGAAAGCCAAGAAAAGATTAAAGAGAGATTTTCAGGGTCAACCCACTTTACATCCATTCAGATTTGTTGTAATTTCAAATGCTTTCTTTGCAGATGTACAGCAAATAGCTGCAGCTAAGCTTTAAAGATGGTAAAGAATTAGACCAGTCAGTATCCTCCTACATTCAGGTTTTGAATTACTCTCATATTTCTGCAGAAATTGCAGGATTAAGAACTGTAGTTTTGTAGATAGTAGATGAGTCTAAACAATTAAAATGAGATATCTGTTATGAACATCCAACCCCTAGCTAGCAAGGTATATTAAATATATTTTGCTCTAAAAGAAATTATCAAGCTTTTTGGAAAAGATTTGCAGTAAATTAAATATATATGTCTTCCTGGTTCTAGTTCTGAAATACATGAAAGAATATTTTAATGTCCTAAAGATAAACATTTGTATTACTATAAACAAACTATGGAACCGAAGTCATTGATGTAGTCTATGCAAAAGTGGTATCTGCTTTTGCATGAGAAGCTGGGAAAAAATGCTTCTGTGAGTCATATAGCCTACAAAAGCTTCTGTTTCAAAGCAGCTGAAAGTAACTAGGTTTTTCTGAATAGTTTCAGCTATAAAAAAGCTACAGAAAATCTTGGTAAATTTTGAAGTTGTTCATATCATCATCTTGGTTCTTGATTCACATAAAGAGGAGAAATGACTAATAGTATGACAATCTAAAATACATACACGTAACCCACAAATGTATATCTATATGGTATCTTTATACATACATATAAAACAGTTTTTCAAGTTTAGAATTCTGCCCACATATACATACAACACATCTATATATCACATGAATATATATAAATTAAACATCACGAAAGTGTTAAATGGTGTAATTGCCATATGCATATATATTCAAAGCTCTAACTTTGAGAACCTATTAAAATATATTTCTAGGCTTACTATCACCATCCTTATAGGGGTCAGCAGGAAGGTATCTTTTCAATAGGAAGAGATCTGTTCTCCCACATGCACTATACACTTCAACCACAATGTATGAGAAATTACTCATTCAGATCCTACAAAGAGTGCATGTTCTGCTTTTTGCTGTAGGATGCTGCAAGGTGTGCCTGTAAGAATTTGAACAATTTGAAGCTACTTACAACCATTCTTCTAGAAAGTCATATAGAAAAAAACATCTAACAGTCCTGACCCAGACTATATCTAGGCAAGCACCTGAAAGGTAAAGGGATATATTAGGAATTTGTCTCTTGAGATATGCTAGATTCATATCTGTCTCTCTGGAAACAGTGTCTGAAATCCTGAGCTGGAAACAGGCCCTCCACTTCATGGACAGTTTGCCTGATCAACATGATCTTGGTCTCCTCCCAGCTGTTGAATGAAAAACTTTCATTAAAAAAAAATTGTGCTGCTAATATAAAATACTGAACAATTTCAGAAGTTTCAACTAATTCATTATTAGCTTCAGCAAAGTTTTCAGGCACACCCAAAAAAGGACTGGAATAGGCCATTATAAAAATTTGATGCATGCACTGGCACTTACTGTAGATGGGGGATGACAGTTTCAGAAGGTTGTCCTAAATTTTTATTTTATTAATATATCTACATAACTAATTTTGAGGACTGGAGAGACAGACAGATAGATAAATAGACAGACAGATAGACAGACAGATAGATAGATAGATATGATTGCACTGTGTCTCATATTATTCAAGTCACAGTCTTCACAAGCTTTGAGCTACAAGAACAATTTGCAGTAAAAGTAGGTTACAGTCTTTCCATATCAGCTACTGCAGGGACGTCATAAGACAGAACTAATTTGGTGGTGTAAGAATCTTGAATTTCACTCTTCTCTTCAGCATCTAAATGCATTGCACTCTTTATCAAGCTCTCTGAAAATTAAACACATACTAGATATGTCTTGTGACATTTACAAACCACTAGGTAGATATGAAAACTTGTGTTACTGAACTTCCTTGTTGCATTAAAAGAGTAGTAATAAAAGAAAAGCTTTGAAATATATCACCCAGAAGAGGCATCAGAATATTTCCTTCTTGATAAGTAGAAGAGTTCATTTAAAAAAAAAATTCTATTTTCTGTCCTCAATCTTTCATTTTGCTTTCAAGATTACTTATCTTCTTGGAAAATTTTTAATCCTCAAAAATATTACATGGAGGAGAAAAAACTATGATCTATATGAAGATACTAAGGCTTTACAGCTTTAATACTGAAAATAATTCCCATGCTCCATCTTAGATTTTATAGCATTCATTTGTTATACAAGCATTTTTATGTCAAGGCTCCCTTACACTGAGGGATAAGCTGTACACTTCATAGTAAAAACAGACAGAAAACATTTATTCTTGTTCCTCTCTACAGTCATTGTAAATGTAGAATTTAAACAATGTAATATCATTTTTTTTACAGATAGATTCATAGAATCTTTAAGGTTGGAAAAGACCTCTAAGGTCATTGAGCCCAACCATTAACCCAGCACTACATCCCCTCTAAAATCATAACTCTGAGTGTCACAACCACATGTCTTCTGTGCACTTCCAGGGGTGTGACTCCAACACTTCCCTGGGAAACCAATTCCAATGCTTAGCCAGCCTTTAAATGAAGAAATTCTTCCAGATTTTCAACTCAAATCTCCTCTGGTGCAGTTTGAGGGCAGTGCCCTTATCCTGCTGTCTCTGGTTTCCTGGGAAAGAGGCTGGCCCCCACCTGGCTGAACCCTCCTTGTAGAGAGTGATTAGGTCCTCTCTGAACCTTCTTTTCCCCAGGTTAAACATCCCCAGCTCACTCAGTCTCTCCTCACAGGACTTGTGCTCCAGACCCTTCCCCAGCTCTGTTCTTCTCTGGACTTGCTCCAGCACCTCAATGTCCTTCTTGAACTGAGGGGCCCAGAACTGGACACAGAACCCAAGGTACAGCCTGACCAGTGCTGAGTTCAGGGGAACAATCACTGCCCTGGTCCACACTACTGCTTGTACAAGCCAGAATGCCACTGGCCTGCATGTAAACTCCTGGACAAAATCCATAAACTTATACTTGAATTCAAGAAAACCTTTGGAACACAGCTGGTGTGAAACCTCTGTTACCCCAAACCAGTTTTAAACAATTTGTGTATGTTTTTAAATGTCCACTCCAATTTTTTATCAATCAAAACAAATAAATCTTTTCTCATTGCAAAGCACAAGGAAATTTTGACCCAGTGCAGCATAGAAGCAGAAGAGAACTGCAAATGGAAATAACAAAGGTCAGGGCATCAGTTTTGTAGATTCTACTGAAATTAGAGTAGATTAAAAACAAAAACCCTCTACAAGATGTTTGAGTATCTGTCTTCAAAATAAATCACTTACAGGAACCATCTAGAGACCTCAGCTATTCAGAACTAGCTAGGCAGCTGATCAGTACATGAATGAAATTACTGATGTCTTCTTTCATGCATTGAAGAAAGGTACTCTTAAATACCTGTCACTCTTAATTATTTATATCAATGTAAAATTCAAATTAGAGGTTCACATCAGAAGTACTAAAGAACATTCACCTGAATGGCATTATGGTACATCAGTCAGCTTAAGCAATACTGTTTCCTGAAGCATCTTAAGCTTTCTCAGGCACATTCCATTTAGCAATGGATTTTTTTGGTTCTTCCTTGTTAGCCAAATAACAACACTACAAAAATAAGTAAAATGTATTATTAAATAAATATATGAATAAATAAATAAAACTCCTGTGTTGCATTATGCAAAAAAATTTCTTGTCTAGCCTCTTACAGTCAAGAAAGCACAATCTGATTTAATTTCTTATGTCAATGGCAAAGGTATGAAGGATCCTTCTGAAAATAAAGAAATACTTTTGACTTTTTTTTTTTTTTAAGCATTTGTCTAGAGATCACAGAGCTGACTGTGATTTATTTGTTATAGGAATCCCAGGTCAGCAGGGGAGAACATGAAAGGCAACACAAGTCCAGCCACTCCAAACACTGAGTCATCTTCATGGTGGGCCCAACTTATACTTCCTAAATACAGTTTACATTCTCCAGCATTATCAGTAAATAAAACTCATTAAAATGATGGGAACATTAATATAGGGTGGAGTTTACCAAAGTGAATAATAAATAGGCAATCTGAAATTCCATGATGAAGCCAACTAAAGCAGACTAAACTTCAAGAGTTTTGCCTGTTTTGTAATAACAGGCACTGTAAATGTCTTTTACTATGAACAGTTCTAGGAGAGAAAACAAACCTCTTAATGACATCACTTTTTCAATTTCAAGACTAGAGCAATAGTTTCTAGTTGCATTTCCTGAACTCTTGGCATAGCTAGCAATGTCATAGCTGTTTAAATTTGGACAGATGCAATGAAAGAGGAGCTCAGGCAAAACCTCAGCTGACAGAGCAGTCACCATATCCATCCACTCCTTTTTAGTTAGCTTATAACAGTAAAAATTTTGTACTGTACTCAGCTGAATCCTGCTCAACCAAATGCCTGAAGGCACTTAAATAAATGTAAGTTCAGGTCTCTCACACCTGAGCTTATACTGCAGTCAGCTTTACAATAGAACCACATGCTCCTGTTTGATGGAGTCACTTGCCTCTGCTCTGACCAGCTGGCTCCAGAAACTGCATTCCAGTAGTAAACCCCTGTCTGCAAGACTTGTGGCTTTCCCCAAACACCAAGGACCAAATTGGAATTTACTTCCAGTGTATTTATTGGAATGAAACACATTATGCACAAGCAGCATACATTTTCTGTCTGGTACAATCTGGCATGGCGGTGAAGAAAGAGGAACGCACAGGAGCAGAAATAATAATTAAGTAGTTTTATTATAGGTGAAGTGATAATGAATACTGGAAGTGACTGAAGTGAAAGCTGGAATGTCAGGCAGTTATGCAGGTAAGAGGCACAATCTGACAGCCACTCCTTCAAAAGCAGGAAAAAATCTCAACTCAGGATCTCAGCCTTCTGTCTCTCTCACATGAGATCTGTTCTTAAACCACAATAGTAGTGCTTAGAGGCATGACATATATTTAAAGGAAAGAAAAATGTCCTTTACTAGATCTTTCAACATTTCAGTGTTGCGGCTTTCCTACTATTAACACAGCATTAAACCACACAGTAATACACCAAAAAAAAAAGAAAAACCACCAACATATTGTATCACAATTGTCATGTATGTATTAATAAATACAGACAATCTAATGTCTCCAAGGACATTTTGCAGTAAGGCAGTGGTGTGCAAAGAGAAAACCTTGGTTTCTAAACAGTGTTGGTTAGTTATATTCACAGTTATAATACCATGATCAACCACAAAGAATTCTCCAGACAAGAATGCAGAGCTAACACTGACTATTTAAGGAAGAGTCAAATGAAAATTTTGTGTAAATCTGAGGAATACAGACAGTCCCTGTCTTTACCTGTGCTTCAAGGGTGACCATAGTGATACACACTGAATTATGCCAGCTGCTTTATGGAACTATATCCTCCATTAACGTTCCCAGTTGATATTATTTAATCTCATTTTCCAAGTCTTCAGTAAATTATGTTAGTTTGTCCAGCTAAACATACTTTAATTGCAAGATAGCAGTATTTTATCTGGATTTACTCTCTTTTCACTTTAGGAATTTTAATTAAGCATGGAGTTAATCCATGCTTAATTAAAATTGAGTCCAATCCAGTACTCAGTGCATGGAAAACTCTTCCAAAAACTATGATATTCTCCTAGAAATAAACAGATAGAAGACTGAACTTGCGCTTCTAAGCACCTTCACAAAATGCTATGTAAGCTGATTCATCCCTGAAGCACTAATGTTTGAAGACAAATATTGGGAGTTCAGTGTCCAAAGAGTTCAACTCTCCCAGCTATAAAATATCTTCAGAATACCATACAAAAAACTGCCGCAGCTGAATATTGTTTCAAGCAACTTTCATTTAAGAGACTTAGGTGTAAGACAAATTCATAAAGAAAACCCCAATCAGAATCACTCATAGAGAAATACATTAATCATAGAGAAATACATTAGTCTAGTCTTTCTACAAAAGACTAGAAAAGGAGTTACTAACATTTTATAATGTTAATACTGTGTGAAAAACCTGACTACATAACAAAGTTTTATTCTTATGAGACCAATGGCAGCTTCCCTCAATTACACACTGAAATTTGTGATACCTTAACTTAAATACTGGCCCTAGCAAAGCAAAAATCTCATAACATTTATTTTTGGTGAGATAAAAAAGTTATTGGTTTAAAATTTTTTATTTATGTATCAGGAAAAAGGTAAAATCTGTCCAAAGGTACATTTAAAAAACTGAAAATATGCTTTTCAGAGACTATACTAATACCAGATAAAGGCAGTATCAGAAATGTGATGCATCTGAATACTTCTATCAACCCCTTGCTTATTTGCTAAGACATTCAGGTGAGCCTATATTTGGTGAAGTGAAGATTTGTTTCTGTAATTAAAGCACTCGAGTGGAAGAGCTGTCTCTACCACAGAATCAGTGTATAGCTTTAGGCAAGATTGCTTTTCAGTCCCTCTTGTAAAACTGGGGTAGCATGTCCCTTATCCACTCGGTTCAATCAGCAACTGTTAATGCACATTTGTTTGTTGCTTAATATATAAAGTTTGTTTCTAAAGTGCCATTACTCCACAGGTTAATAAAATTTAATGGTAGCTTCTCTGAAAGGCCCCAAACTCAATTCTGACAACAAAGGGAAAGAGAGGGCTTCCTTTTAAATGCAGTCATTATGGTTAATTACAGTATAGCCTGCACTGCTAAAGAACCATTTCCACTGAATGGCAATTCCACCAGGAGGAAAACACATCTCCGTGCTGATGATGCCACCTGCTTAACTACTAAATCTCAAGTGCTGCTTCTGTTCCACAAGCCTACCACAAAGACCTTCCTCTGGGGCAAAGCACCGCGTGTGATGTGACAGATTTTGTCTGACTGGAGGGCAAGCAGGAAATGCCCACGGGGTAAATCTTGGTCAAGTGCATTTCCTTTTCATTAAAGATACATGCTGAACTGATCCAAATCGTTCCAATACTTTGGAATCTACCTCTATGATATTTTCACGAATTGAAACGTTTCTGCTTGCTGGTAAGCTCTGGATTAAAAGGTCAGAATATTAAGGAGTTTTATGATCTGGAAATAACAGGTTTTGACGTGCTGCTCTAACAAAGCTACAATTCTCTTCTTCCACCATGATGCATGTAATTCCATTCTGTCCTATTTCCCAGAACTGGAGGTAAACAAAACCACATTAGAATGATACTTACAGAGGGCAGGATGCTTTCAGCAGTGCTAACATCAAGCTTTTATGCAGTTCAGACTTCTGAACCATGCATTTTTTTCTGGACATTCAGTGTGGTTTATTTTTAAATCTTGTTGATCATGGAAAGCTGTCTTCTCCTTTCCTCTTTCATAACAAATCAAGATTCCTCATCCTCATTTTGATGGCTTTTAACCTAATACTAGCCTCCACTCTAGACAACTGTGCATTACAGTAATTGAAAATGCAAAATAGGAATACATTAGCTGCAAAAGCAGAGAACTGAGGTCCTCAGTTTTCCAATTACAGCTGAGCTGAATACAGTTGCTTCATAGATTTTTCAAGCATTTCTGATTTTGTTCCCATCATCGAGTAACATGGACATCTGTGAAAAGAATATTAGCAGAAAAAATAAAATAAAGCATTCAAATCTCAGCAAGATGGAACTTCGGAAAATTACACATCATTCTGTATTTAGAAATGCAAAAATATCTGAAATTCATTTTATGTTTAATTGGCTTCACTTTTCGTTCATGTTGCATTCATTATATACTTAAGGAAAATAGTACTGTTTTCTTAAATTTATTTATAAGCCTTGATATACAAGTTTCCTTCTTGTACTTTATCAGTTCATCATGTTTCAGGATATATTTTTGCATAACTTAATATGTAAAGATCACATTAGGAAAATAAAACAGAAACAAAAAAAAAAAAAAAACCACTTTGTAACTCTTACCTAACAGCAAAAGAATTTGATATCTTTAGAAAAGCATAAGGACAAGGGTCATTTACTCTGTAGTGGATGTGAAATTTTCATCATATGTCTTTTATCTGCCATCTAGTCTTCCAGATCTTTCAGGAATTTAGCACACAACTTTCCTGAGTAAAAAGAAGCAGTGGAGACAAGCACATACTTTAACAGTGTTTTTATTTTTTTTTATATTCAGATAGATATATAATAGGCTAAAGACATCACAAAGGCAAAATTTCTAGTGTACCTGGATCAAAAAACTTAAAGGAACACTAAATATTTAGTTGGCAAGTTTGGCTGAGAGTACATATTTTCTTTTTTAATCTACAAGAAATATTCACTGTCAAATAATTTTTTTTCAATATCAGTTGACAAAAGGCATTGAAGAACTTATTTGCCTGTCCACATCCACTAGAGATAAAGGGAAGGCATATTTATCTATTTGCCATTCCTATTGTCAATTTCACAATTGTGAAATTCTGGCCAGAAGGACCCACAGCACCTCAGACCAAAGTCCACCCCTGCCAGCATGGTCTCCAACACAGGGCAAGGGCAGATGGTGACCAGAAAGCAAATGCTGACCCTGTCCTTGAATTTACTCACATTTATTTGCCAGTGATCTCCAGCCCAGGGATGCTGTAAGCTATAAATAGTGTCTCTGTGTTCAATAGCTCTGGCTACAGTTTTCTTCTTTGTGCAGGAGCCTCTTTGTGAATGTGGATAATTGTGTTTATCTGGTAAAGCCATACATATCAATAGACTGAAATATCATGGACAGTTCATGCCTCCACTATAAGGCAGGTAAGGGAGAGGAAAAAAAAAAACATTCCCTTTTTTCAGGTTTGAATTTAGTCATCATTTACATTGTTTGAAGAGATAAGCATCTGGAATATGACCCCTGTGAGAAGATATAAGGGTATTCTAGAACCTGAAAACGATAAGATGTTCAGCTTCTGGAAGATAAAAGTAATACAGGTGGAGGATCTACAATAAATATTTTCAACAAATAGAACATATTTATTGTGGATTACTACAGCAAATCTTACACAACTACCACTGCATGCATAAAAAAGATGTAGAAAAACCTTAAGACCAACAAACATCAACTTCCTAAATCCTATAAGCAAGTGCCAGTCATACACAAATGGGAAAAAGTTTGAAACCAAGTTATCATTTTTTCATCTGATACAGAATTGAAAAACAGCAAGACCAGGGATTGCTACTTCAATCTTGTAGATCTGACATTCATTTTGTAGACAATTGTAAATCCTCCGCAGTCTGATCAAAACACAAACCTTGATCCTGTACTAACACAAAGGCTGGTTATGAAACATTAGAGAAAATTATCCATTACAGATGATTTGGCTGGATGAGTGTTTTTCCTTGTATTTATTTAGGTCATGACAGAACTTTTAAGAACTGAATTAATCTGGGGTTTAACTGTGAGCTACTTTGTCAGTGTATATTTTGAGGTGGGAATTTACTCTGCTATTGCAAATAATGAACTCCTCTTTTGCATTTGCAATTACTTTAATGCATAATTGTCAAGAATAGAAGCTAGTATTAGGTTAAAAGCCGTCAAAATGAGGATGGGGAAATAACTTTAAACACTGTCCTCTCACTCTGGGAAAATTAAATTGTTCTCTGCTTCCACCTGTTGGTAAAAAAAGCCCACAAAACTCACCCATGAAGCTAGTCTGCCAGCATGCTTATCTACACAAATGCTTAGGGAGCAAAAATCCTCATAATTTGCTATGACACAGTTGCTGAAGATTTTTACAGTCAAGAGAAGGCCACATGAAGTGAGGTGCACTGTTGACCCAACAGTCTCTGTTTTCTCACACATTGAAACCAATATATGTGTCCTTATCAATGCTACTACTGTTCTTTAATTATCTAAGACATTCAAAACAAAAACATGCATGATGAAGCAGCAAGTTCAGTTAAAGGCAAAATACCACATTAAAATAACGAGCAGATCTAAATTTCTGAGATTTAAAATGGAGATTACCCACTCAGTTGGACTGCTGGTTCTTACAGCTTGCATTTCTTGTGCATTTTCAGCAAATTGTTGATGTTCTGTTATCTGCAATTGGCATTGATGCTTTTTTGTTACAGCCTCCGGCTCTGCTGTTTTCTTAGAAAACTGTCTTTACCAAGTGTGTCCCTGAATCTCACCTTTTGATTAAAACATATTTAGGCTGTTCTTACCTTTCAATCTGTTCTCCATTTTCTCCCCACCTTTTCAAGATTTTCCATATTATTTAAAATTTTCCTTCTGCATTTTGACATTGCATATTTCTCATCCCACATCTTCTTTCATTTTCTTTCAAGAGCTTTTCACTTGTTTGGCCTTCAATTTTCTTTGTCTTTGAACTCTTTGGTTTTCTTTCTTCTAATCACTTCTGTACAATTTTAAATCATTGTTTAAAATTACATACTTTCTGAAGTACAAAGCTGACAAACCTGATCAGCTTTTTTTTAACCATTATCAGGTTTTGACTTCTATGACAATACCAAAAAGTTTTAGTGTTCCTCCATCAAATCAAAATTAGCAATCATATTTTCCACTAGATTCTCAAGCTACACAGTTCACATAGAAATTCCAAGCATTTTGTCCATTCCTCCATAGGTCATTGCTAGTTTTCTGCTGAAATATTGTCATATAGTTTCTAATGAAGTGCCATACCATTTTATAAATATTATAACACTATATTGTTATAGTGTGATACTATTCTGGATCAGGGAGAGAAATATAAGAAAATACTTATTTAGGGAAATATGAGGGACAGTATTATTATGTAAGTACTGTTTTTCTATTTATTGAGCATAACTGCCTACCTTGCTTCCATTGCCTAGAATATAAACTATGTTTTGGTGACCTGCTCTTTTCCTAGTCTGCTTTGGTCCTACTGCTAATAATTAACATGTTTTCCAGAAGACATCTCACTTTTGACATAAAACCTTTCAGTGGTTTCTGGGGTGATCAGGGAAAGGTCATTAAATGGCCAGAAGAAAAGTGTATACAGTCCTTTATCATTTTAGGCATATTGAAATCCTACAAACTACTGTATCTTTCTATAATATGACATTTAATTTTGTCTTCTTTTAACCAAATCCCAGAAAAAGGGAAAAATACTTTTAAACTTCATGCCACACAGGTATTGTGTATTGCTCTGCTAAGGCAATCCCTGCAACAAAAGCCTGTATCACAACAATTTAAGTGTTTCTAGGGAATCTCAGATGACCACAACTGGAACTTAAAACAACTGACCTTTGTGTGAAAGTTCTGTGTAATAATCTGTTAAGTATGTAACATTTCAGTAGTATTAAAGTGGCCATCAAAATCTTGTGGGTCTTTAGTCCAGTTCTAACTTCCTCCTAAGCAGTCTGATTTTATAAAAACTCTGCGAAAACAAGAAAGCTCTTTTGTAACAGGCAGAGTGGCTGGGTGGCCAGTGTCTTCCAGTTTGAGAATACAGGCAGCATAACAGGAATATGAAGGTTTTATTTCAAGCCAAATTTCAACATATGTAACTGAGCATTAAAGAGCTTTTCCAAGAGATTTCCTGCTAACAGCAGGAGTTTTCTTTCTATGCCAAAAATGGCTTTTCTTTAATGAAAGTTGCATGATGTAGTGCAGAGAAAGCATGGAAACTAATCAAAGTAGGGAAATTTGAAAGATGTCAGAGGAAAAGACCTGGCAGCACCTTTGAGAGAGAAAGCACTCTAAATAGATATTCAGCTGTTAAACAGACAGTTCAAACAGGATGAAAAAGGAACACAGCAGAGCTCCTCATCCTGCCACTTAGACCCAACTATATAATCGCTTATGTTGTTCACAATCTGCTCACCTAACAAAGACAATAAAAGAGTTTCATGTAGGAAATACTAACTGCCAAAAAACCACTGCAGCCATCCATATACAGAATTATTTGTCGAGATATTTAGCCATAACATGCTACTGACGTGAACATATAAATCACAACTGTTGACTTTTTTCCTTCCTTTTTCTGGAATATTTTCAGAACCACCTTGAAATGCCAAAGAAACAATTAATTCATTGTGTATATAAAAACATTTTAACCAGTTGCATTTACTAAAGCTTAGTTGAAGAAATTTCACACTGAGATTGGATAAGATTTTATACCTGATCCTTGAAAAGCCACTGTTGGTGAACAAGAGGCAACTTTCTCTATTATGAGAAAAATCAAGCTGAAAAAGGTTTTATCAGTGAGTATGCTACTTAAATTGCAGCCAGGCCTAGAGGCAACAACTGAACTGGACATTGTATAAATTTATGTAAGAACAGGATATTTGTCCAAACACTGAGTTAGGTGGGAAAAAAACCTGTGTATTTCTGCTTGAGAATTCAGACTGATATTTTTTTCTGATTTCTTATAGGAATGCAATCAGTTTAAAATATACATAATTCACAACCTTATTTAAAAGATGTTCTGTATGTCTTAGAGAAGTGAATATCGAAGTCTATCAAAATAAGTGTATTTCCGGTCAAGTAGTAAAAGATTCACACATTGAAACTTCAGCATTTCAGGTGTGTTCTTTATCCTCAGCCAAGATACAGCCAGTTTATTTACAATAATTATTATCTGCCAGATTGCAAAGAAAGTAAAAGATAAACTCACACAAACTGAACTTCAGATAAACCATGCCTGAAGATACTATTGATGTAGCTTGAATAACAAATGTATGTGATTTAATGTTTGAGAACTGATGGGACAAACACAAAGGCAAAAAATCAACTCATTTATTTAATATTCATCTGTATTCCTCATGGATCAATTTAAAGATCTGAAACTACAAAAACAGCAATAGCAGTGGTCAGTCATTCCAGCAAGGCAATGACCTCTGAGGACCTTGAATTCTGCTTTATATCCTAGGAGTTTAAGAGCGCTTATGCCACTCTTATATAGAGTGGCTGCTGAAAACAAAATTAGATTTGACAGGTAGGACAAATGCAATAGTGTCTGCATGACATTCAGATTGGTTATGAAATGAGTGTCTGAGAATTAAGGATCAGTGCCACAGCTCAGCATATTAGTGGAAAAGAGTACAGGACACTAAAAATACAAAGACACTGCAACACTGAGTGGACTCCAGTTGTTGCATGCTGGTTTGGAGAAACAGTGAACATGGCACACACGGATCGGTAAGACATACCTCAGGTCTAATATAATAATTCCTCGGATTTCAGGGCTCTCAAGTAGTATCACATTAATGCAGAACATCACAGTGACAATTTAAGTTGCTGTGTGAGGGGACTTCATGTAAAAGTAAAAAAAATGGGAAAAGAGAAGAAAATGGTATTTTTTAACATCATTAATCTGGCATCTTATCAAACTAAAAAAAACAACAGTCAAACTGCTGAGATGGCTCAACCTTATCAATGTAAAGGCATTTGTCTTTTTTACAAAAATTAGAAGACTCATAAAATTTGTTAGCTTATGCAATCCAGTAAATATTAGTTTGTATTTTACATTATTTGTCCTCAAAGGAAGAGATTTATACTAAAACAGATTTATCTTTGCTTAACTACTGCCTGTAGAACTTACTGTCATTAAAAGCATGGAATTCAGAAGTTAGTTAGACACATGCTTGCAATTGAGACAATTTTTCTCCATTCAGTAGACCTGGTAAGTTTGGGCTGTGGAGTCTACCACCCAGTGCTGGCATCACACAGAGCTGGAATGGCAAAAGCTTTCTATCTCATTAGCAAAAAAATCATAATTTCACTGGTGACAACTTCATAGTAAAAATCAGTTTTTTAGATACTCCTGTACAATGAAGCCTCACATCAACCATGATTTCTGATGTTTATCAAATGCCCAGAATCTCTTGTTGTGTATACTTTCATTTGATTATAAGGCAGTAAATGAGACCAGAAATTATTCACATTTGCAGGAGAACATGATGCTATCAGTAAAACAGAAGAAACTAAATGAAGTCATTAGATTCAGGAGAGATGAATGCCACCCTGCCAAACCCCGTGCCAATCTCTTTGCCAATGCCAGATGGTTTCCTTAGGAGGCTGTTCAATAGTCTCAGAAATCTCTGAGATTGCTGTCAATCAGGCCAAATTTTAATTTACATTTTCACCCTGCTATTTTTATGTAGAGCTTTGTGCTCATATACTCTCTGGATATTTATATTTTTAAATCCCTTCTGAGCATCTCACTTCATGCATCACAAATCATCTGGTTTCAACATCCAGCCTGATTCTAGACAGTTTTCATGTTACATTGTATTATTTCAAAAGAACACAGTTAAATCACTCATTCAGGTAAGGAGTTCAGCTATTTTTGACAGAGCAAAGTTAATCTTTTTCTTCCAGTAGCACTTAAAATCAGTAAAGTAAATCTGCAGAACCCTAAATTACCTCTGACATCCCAATGCTTTCATATTTAGGAAACACTTTGAGAATAAGATTGATCACTGATTTTGTAATGTAATAACTGTGTAAAATTTGTGTCTCACATTTATTTAATGGATTGGAAAGTCTGCTGCACTTTATCAAGACTGCTAATGAACTCTAGCTGTATATCAGGAATCTAGAATATTTAACAGCTGTCGAGTTTAAAACTAAGTCACAATTTGCTTTGATATGATTCTTTATGATTAATTTTTTTGCAATGTGTACATGAAAAATCTGTCATACACCATGTGTTAGTCACATACATTTTTATTCTTCCCAGAAGAGTTTTTTGTTGTAAGACTTTCTGTACCTTAATTATTTTTTTCAGAGCACATACAGTCTTCTTGCACTAAATGTTACAGCAAGCAGAGTAGCATGAATATCCTTCAGTGTATTTTTAGAGAAGCTCAGTGGAAAGGAAGGTGTTTTAAATAACCTAATCCAAGGACACAAACTGAACTACTGCTGAGTGGGAACCCAGTCTGTAAGATAAACAATATATAAATTAGGCATCATGTGGCTGCAACATATATAACTGAAAAAATAGAACCAGAACTCATCTGTATGTCCAAAATTTGAAAAAGACTTGCCCAGGTATTGAGTCTTAGGCCCTTCTCCATTTCAGATCTCTGTCAAACTGTTGATCTTATCGGAGTAAATAGTATTCGAATATCTCTCTCCCAGCTATTGCTGTTCTACCATCAGCATGAAGCAGAACTCTATGAGGACTCAGGTAAGGCTCCCACATCCCTACATGCATTTTCATACATGCTGATTATTAAATCCAAAACATCTGAAGGAAAAATTAAAGTTTAAAATTAGCTTGAAAGTTGCATTATCCAATACTTTTTGAATTAGAGAAATTAACACATTTGAGAAACAGGTATTATCTTCTTCATTGGGGCAGACAGGAAATTTATAAAAAATAAAACAGGTGGTCCCATGAAATTTCCTTTGCTATGATACAGGTGAAGTATGACCATGCACAGCAAATACTTTAAGAAATAATATTTCTATGTTTCATTTTCTGACACACAGTAATCTGTCCTGACTCCAAAAGCTTCTATAGAAAGTCAGATAGAAAGCACAATTTCCTTGCTTGCATCCCTGTACATGTTACATGCACAACACTTCCTTGACAGCATAGTTAGGATGAGTTCTTTTCAATTCAAAATGCATATGTCCATAGCACCTTCCTTTATTGAAACCTATAGCCAAGAAAAGTTGGTATTATTGAAAATTTCAGGTTAGTGGCTGTTCTGTTGATTAGTAGTTGCTTCTGACTCATAATTAAATTAGACAAAATTCCATATGCTGTTACTGATACAGGCAAACACCAAATCAAACTTTTCTTAGAAAAAGATCAATCATTTTTTGTACAAATTACATAAAGCACCAGTGAGGGTGGTTGTGACTGCAAGTGCACACATGCCACTTACAGTGAAGTAAATGTAGCATAAAACAAATTGAATCAAACAATCTGCTACAAGGCACCTCCTTTGTGAACAAACATCCAACTAAAAAAAAAAATCATGGTTTTGCCTTACTGTGGAGAAAAAGGTCAAGAAAGGACTGAATTAGCCAAACTTTTTTAGCATAGAACTGGAACATAAATCATGACAAAAACTTTACCAAGTTTTAGGATTCTTTCCTCATTATTTAATACATCATTTTCTATATAGTATAAATAGCACTTTTTTTTTTTTTTTTACAAAGCAGAAAAGCTAAGACAGAGACACTTAAATTTTCAAAACACTGCAAATGTTTAGATAAATTTGGTTTGAACAGATGTACCAGAGAAGTTCACAGGATGTACTAGCTAGGACGTTCCTTCAGGTGAGAAAATCCCGGACCTATTACTTGTTTGCCAGGCAGTAACATCACTTTTATGAACAATTCATGTTACATAATTGCCTTTCAGGTTTCTGTCATAAATACTAATTACTTTGTTATTATAGTGCCAAAAGGGTAATTAAAAATTTATTACCATAACAGTCAAATTTCCTCCAAAGCAATGGCTAAAGATCATGTCAAGTTCTTGATTTCTTGTCAGTGCATTTAAACTGCAGAAACACAAACCAGCAAATGTCATGTATCTATGGTAAGTATTTTAAATAACCTGCGTGGATCTGCAGGTTCTCTGCAGACCTGCTGTGCTTAGTCACTTGGCCAAGCAAGGTGTTGTTTTGCCATTGAAACCAAGTGAGGAAGGCAGCATTTCATTTGAACAGACAATATCAGACTCTGTGCTTTCAGAGGCATGTCTAGCATATTAAATCTCTGCTGAGACAGTTGCACAATCCTTCCCAAGATTATGAAAGTATCACTTGATTAGCTGTCAGACGCAGTAATCAGTTCCTTAACAGTTTATGAACAGTAAATCAAAACACTAAGAACATTCAATGCTAACTTTTCAACTTTCCCTATTCCTTACCACTGGAGAACTGAGGAAAAAACCCACCAAAACAATAAAGGAAATGGGATAGTGCAACACTCAGGTGCCATACAAGAATTCTTCATGTCTAGATATTCACTTGTTTTAGGGTGGATCACCATGAAGAAAAAACACCAGATAAGACAGGAATTCAGGAAGATTGTTAGGGTCGCGAATTGCTATGGGAAACAACTTGTAATAGGCTTCAATATTTACAGTAATTTTAAACAAATCACCTTTAATTTACAATTATTTTTTAGTAGACATCATACAGCTAAATGTAAAGTTTGATATTAGGAGGGGGGAAAAATAAAAAAAGAGGATAATTAAATAAACCAGGTATACGTCTTTTATTGAACCAGTAGCCCGTGATGTCTGTACGAAAAGATCAGAAAAGTAAAGAATATTCTTAATATACAGGAAGTATAGAAAGAGATTATGAAATAGCAAAAGCATACTGTTTAAAAATGGGATCTTTGTTGCTATATTTCAAAACAGATGGAATGTCTTTCACTTGTCTGGCATTTATTTAAGTAATACATTATATCATAATAAATCTGCTGTCAGAAGGGAAATTCATCTATAGAGGGCTTTTCACTGAGAACAGCTTAGGTATAAAAAGGCATAAAACAACAGAAGCCAGAAGTCGGTTTACCATAAAGGATCTAAATCTCTCTTTGAAAGGATTCTACAGAAATCTTCAGGATAAAAAAAAACTAATTACAACAGAATCTACTTGCATATGTACACAAGTTATACTTCTATTTTCAGTTATAAAATGTGACACCATTCTGGCACAGGTTCAAAAAATCCAAATAGAATTGTATTTTATTCTATTGTCTCTGTTAATATTGATGTTGTTTCTCAGAGTTCCAAAGTCAGATATTTGATATATACCCCAAGAATATCCTATCTCTGACTATCTTCAGCAGTAGTGAAATATGTGAAGGTTAAATTAAAAAAAAAAAAAAATCAGTAATTAGGACTTGTTTAATCTTGGGCTGAGACATTATTTTTGGTGTCTAAGACAAAAATAAAATTTAAATGCCATAGCAGAGGGGTTTGCTAGCAGAGCCTAGCAAGAGAAGTGAAACTAATACTACTCAGCACAGAACACTGAAATAAAATCTGATGGATGAAAGACAATTAATTACCATCTATTGATGTGTTGCTTGATGTGTTGCATCATTATAGCACATTAGCATTTCTTAAATCCTTTCAGTGACTTGTCCAAACAATATTTCTGGGAGGCAGCATCTCACTGGGAAGAGAAATACAGGATTAATGAAAACCATTACATTTCCATCTATTTTCAGAAGCATGACTACAGTCAGAGGCCTTGCTGTCAATGGTAATTTAGTAGTCATTACTCATGGCACTGTAGCAAGGCAATATCAATACCTCTTTTCCCTGACACTTTCTATCTGCATTATCAAAGAAAATACCAGAAGCATTTCCTGTGCAAGCCTGTGTTTCCTCTTATTACCACCCATGTGACCAGCACTACCATCAGTAAGTTTCCATCACCTGTTTATAACAATGCCATTGCTAAGTCATTCTGAAATAGATCAGCAAAGAAGTCACTAGCTAAAACAAAGAACCCACACTTTGCATGATAAGAGAGCACCAAATTTCCATTTTAAGAACTGCATTTGGTATTAGATGTGAACTATTTTGGTCTAATATGTAAAATACTTTTCACAGTTGAAAATTAAGGTAGGAAATATCTTCAGTGGTAACTAAAAGACACATCAGTATGTGAATAAACACTTAACAAAAAAGGACAATATACTTTGTTTTATTGCATTCAGAAATACTTCCTCGGTGTATAAAAATTTTCCCTTGGTTTGTTTAAGGTCTTTTGTTCGCTGTCTTTCCTTTAATTTAAAGACTCAGAATTTTTCCCCTTTACAGTAGCATAGTGTCATTAGCTTATTGCTACATTGACAACAGTGCCAGTTTTCTTGTTCAATAATAATCATATTTTTATAAAATATGATAAATAAACCAAACAGTAGAAGCATAAGAAAAATAAAACACTCCAGTTTAATCCACAGGTTTTGGTTAGACATGCACAATTAAGAGATAACTAGATACAGCAATTGTTTCCTTTATCCTGGTAATGATGTGGAAACCATGACACCTGAAGGCACTGGAGAAATTCATGGAGGACTGTCTCCTGGAAAGGGGCCCCACACTGAAACAGGGGAAGAGTATGAGGAGTCCTCCCCCAGAGGAAGAAGAGGAGCAGAGACAATGTGTGATTGACTGCAACCCCCATTCCCATCCTCCTGTGCTGATGGAGGAGAGGAGGTAGAGAATCAGGAATAAAGAGAAGCCTGGGAAGAAGGGAGGAGGGGGAGGAAGGTGATACCAAATACGTTCATCCAATTTCTATGGTAACTATGTGCTATTCTAACTATGTAACAGAAAGACACTGTGACTGGAAACTTCTAGAAGAGAAGACACTGTGTCCGTGGACATTTAGCAGAGAAGCAAGGTATGCAGAAATTGTTCTCCAAGCAAGGATGTAGGAACATCTGGCTTAGGAATGCAGCTACAGCCAAAACAAGGCCTGAGTTTTGAAACCGGGGGAACATGGAGAGAAGTTTTATGGTAATAAGCAAATTATAATATGCATGTATTGACTGTATATTAGCAACAATTTTAGAAATCAATGAGCATGTTAGGAGTCTAATTCCAGTTTTCAGTGATTTGGTCACAAAGGTGTTTTAATATTTGGCTTTGTTTCTCATTATCCTACTTTGATTTGGTTGACAATAAACAAAACTTCCCAAGTTTAAATTTCCCAAATTTAAGCCTGTTTTGCCCTTGATGGTAAATGGTGAGTGATTCCTCCCTGTCCCTGACTTGATCCATGACTCTTTCATTATATTTGCTGTACCATGTCCAGGTGAGGAGAGGAATGATAGAGGAGCTTTGGCAGGCAGCTGGTCTCCAGCCAGCATCAATCCACCACAAGTAATAGGTGCCATAAAGAATAAAAACCAGGAGAAGGATGCAGCCAAGAACAAGACAAGAAAGAATTTGGTATGCTTCATGGTTAATGTTACCATCATCATCACCTTCATTAAATTTTGTTGGGCAAGTTTAAAGACATACAGTACAAAAATGTACAGTACAAAAATGTATGAGTATAAAGGCAGGCAGAAAATAAGCAAAATAAAAATCCACAATAAGCAAAATAAAAATCCACAGAACATGCCAGAAGGATGAATGATCAGGGACAAAAGAAAATTAAACATTGATTCTTTATCTTTGCCAGTACTGCAATAGCTAGAAGTCTGACCCAGACATCTTAAAGTTATCCACACACTGCATGAGAAACAGCTGAGAAGACCCCTCAGGCTTCTTCTGCAAGATTGTCAATTGTCATACATATTCTATGCCTTGAGCAAAACCCACCATATCTTTCTTCTTTCAACAGCATGCCCAGAAGCAGACCAGTGCATGGACACCTAAGGCAAAAAGAGGGGAGTGGACAGAGAGGAGGGAAGGGGAGGGATTTCTAATTGACTTCTTTTTTCTTTTCTTTTTTGCATATTGCATGTCACCAGCTTTGTCAGCCAAATCCATCCAACTGTCTGTTATGTTTTGTTAGATTTAGGAAAGTGCTGTAGGCCATCAGAATAACAAAGTACATTTTGCAGATATCAGGCATCTCCACTTGAAAGGATTCAGTTCTTGAAATTCAGCCTTTCAGACACGCATATAGAAAAAAATTGCTGGCACACAATCTTTGATGTCCAAAGAGAGATAATTTCTTCACTTATAATGATTAAACTCATTTATGGTTATGTATAGTGTATGTATACACAATTTCAAAAAACCTTCCTGGCTTTTTGTGTCTGCTGCTGTTCTGTTCAGTTACTTGAATAAATCCTGTGTTGCAGGGTGAAAAAATGTTCATGGTGTTAAACCAAACCAGGATCAAAGTGGTTTACTGATTTATTAATGACATGTAATTAACCGGCAATCAATGAGCTGTACAGTGTCAGTGATGTAACTCACAAACCAGACATTGCGACCCCTTCAGAAAACGCTGATAAACATCCCCAGCCTCTGAGCACCCCTCTGTTCCAATCCCGGGAAGTGCAATCCCCGCGGCCCCTCGGGAGAAGCCCCAGGCGATGGAGGCTCGCCCCTCCTGAGGTCCCTGGCTGCAGAGCCCCGGGGCGGAGCTGCCGGGAGAGCTCCCGGCCAGCCCGGCCCGGCTCCTCCATCGCCCGGCCGGGAGCAGCAGGCGGGAGGGAAGGAGAGGCTGCCCACAGCACCCCGGGAGGGCAGAGGCCAGGACACCCCGGCTGCCTTGTGCGGTGTCAAACACTCTGATGGCTTCTGCTCCTGCAGCACCGTCCCTTCCGCCGCTGCAGCTCTCCTGCTCCTCCCAGGCCTCGCTTCAGGCTGACTCTTTTTTTTTTTTTCAGGGATCTCTTTAATTCCCTAAATGCTGTTTAATCTAGCCAACTGTCACAATCTCTACCCTGACCAGTTTTTCATTGTTTCAGGGGCAACATTCCCTGAGTGTTTTAAATTTATGATTTAAATACACCACACTGTCTGAGAGTCTCACATTCCTACCTGTTCTGCTCTTGTTGGTTTGCCAAATGTAGGTGCTGTGAAGACTCTGCAAGTCTGCAACAAAATTCCCATTAATCTCAGACAAAACTGGCAGCATTTCTGGGTCATGGAGTCTGTGCTGCTTCATTTACTACATTGAATAATCTCTCCTGTACAGAGACAGATATTTGAATACTATTCTCAACAGAAGTTTTGGAGGCAAAAAGAACTGCAGATTCTTTTCATTAATATATACAACTTTTCATTAATATATAAAACAAGATATGAAAGTTTACTCTTTTTCTTAATGGAAACACAGCAACTCATTTTAGATTGAAATGTGATTGAAATGTGACCTTTACCTATTTTGTTTCACTTGGACATCTTTCATACACTTCTAAATAAATTGGGAGAGAGAAGAAAATTCAATTTGTCCTTTGTATGATCAATGATGAGATTCTTATTAAAAAATTAGGGATATAAAGTGGAAGAGAATACCTTTTATAGCCACACTGTGAGTATATATAGAAACACTAGATACTTCTTTCCTTCAGTGTTTTAGTTTATGCACATAAAAAAGGCTAAAATACAAACAAGAAACTGGATAAACAGTGATATATTGTTTTCCTTTGGTTTAATGCCCATCCAATAGCAAGGAAAACAGAATTTGATGTCAGAATCCTAAAGGTTCACAAGGAACATGCAAATCATTGAACTAGTCTAGCATCAGCACACAGTGCCAAGAAAATAAAGCACTCTCTGAGGCAGTGACATTGTCACCATCACATTTGCTATTTTGAAACATTAGATTTTAACCCATTGCAAACCACTCAGTAGCACCAGCAGACCTATTCAGAACTTGCTATGGAAAACCTATGGTGTACCAAGTTTCATTACTGGGAATTCAAGATAGACACAGAATCTTCACTTGGCTGAAAAACAGACGAACTAGACAACTGAATTCTCACTGGCTAGGAACTGCCAGCCACTGTAGGATCTTAGCAAAGCTGCAAAGATCTTTTGCTAAGCTGATCTTAGCAAAAAAAAACTCGTTTTGAAGTAGGTGCTAGAAAATTTAATTGGATTCTTCATATAAAAATGGTAAAATAATCACTTCTTGATAAAAGAAGTGGCAAAACTATGTGTATTCTAGTGTGTTAATCAGCACACAGCATATGAAAAATCAATGCATGCATTTAGAAAATTCACCTCTCTGCCTCACTGTTCTTTTAACATTGCTAAATGAGTTAAGGCCAAGACCAGCCTCTGAATAGGCAGAGAGTAATCGAGAAAGAAAACGAAAGTGGATTTAAGTTTTTTCATCAATTGCTTTGCACCCTTTGGCTTTGTGTCAACTCTTGTCCATGTTGCAGGGATAGCAACTCTTGTTCAACAGTGTTGCATGGATAGCTGTGGTGGTGTTTGCGGGTCTTTAGGACAAGGGAAGAGATGAGAATATTGACTCCATGTTTCAAAAGGCTGATATATATTATATTATATTATATTATATTATATTATATTATATTATATTATATTATATTATATTATATTATATTATATTATATTATATTATATCATATCATATCATATCATATCATATCATATTATATTATATTATATTACATTACATTACATTATATTATAATGATAGATTAAAACTATACTAAAAGAAAGAGAAAGGAGACATCAGAAGGCTAGCAAAGAAAGGAATGAATAATAAAATCTTGTGACTGCTCAGAGCTCTGACACAGCTGGACCTGTGATTGGTCATTAATTAACAACAACCACATGAGACTAATCAAAGATGCACCTGCCACATTCCACAGCAGCAGATAATAATTTTTTACATTTAGTTTCTGAGGCCTCTCAGTTTCTCAGGAGAAAAATCTTAGCAAAAAGATGTTTCAAAAACTATGTCTGTGACAGACAGCTGTCGTATTCTTCCAACCCAAATTAGAGTCAGAACAGCCCTTTATCAAAACTATCACAGAAAAAAGGTCCAGCCCTGCTTCTTTGTTAAAAACATAAAATGATTTTGTTACCATGATATATTTTATAATTCCATAGGGATCATAAACACAGAAATCTAGCCATTAAATGCACATTAGTGTGTCACTCTACTGATTTAGAAAAGTTACAAAGTTTCAGCTGTATTATTAATTCCTCTTGCATGCAGTCAAGAACTGTTAGGTTTTACCTAAAGAATTGAAGACCTTCTGAAAGCTGAAGAGCACAAATGTTCCTTGCCTTCTAACCACTCTACAATCAATGCAGGATGGTTGCCAAAGCAGATGAAAAGAAGTATGTGCATGAAAAACATCCAAGTCATCTTGGATGACCCAGATGGTAAACCATCTTCAGCTAGAGACACTGCTGCTGCTGTACATGAAAATAGTCCTCTCTGATACTAGCTTTAAGCATAGTTGGGGTAATAGGAAGCTACTGGTAGCTTTTTAAAATTGGCATCACATTAAAAATATGATGTATACTGAAATCAGGTTCTTAACTCTCATCATGCAGCAGAGGACTGCCATTATAGTTTCTGTTGTGCTATTAGGAAGGCTACTGAAGCCATTTTTTGCTGTAACTTAAGGTCTGGACTGCATTTACACAGAGGCGAGAGAATCATTGTCTCGTGAAATAACTGATAAATGTGTTCTGCCTGAAAACACTCTACATTAGAAGCAGAGCAAAACAGGGAAAAATGGCTCTAGAAAAATGGAAATACAAGTGAGAAAAGCTCTTAAAAATGAGTTTTAACTATCTCTGACTTTATAGAAACTGAAAGAGGTCTACACATCACACAGACTAGCTTACCTTTTTCTCAGTATTAAAACTGTGGTAGAATTCTACAGCTTTCTCTTTCCTTTACTTCACCCTTGCCAAACTGAAAGATTTTCTATGACTACTGGAGAAAAGTCCCAAAAAAACTCTGAAATTTCAGTTAACCTTCTGCAATCAGATGCCCTGGCCCCAGTTTAAGGCTGCAAAAGTTCCAACAGATTGAGAGTGCCTGAGAGAACTCAGTTGCTCTCCTATTTTAGTTTGGTTAAATGCAGCAGGGGGAAACAGCCTTACTTTTTCCTTCATCCAATGTACCCTCATATATGAGACACTACAGACATCTGACAGTGAAAACATGACAGTGAAAACCAGCAACATTCTAAACAGGCTGCAGTTTGTACTTTTTACGTTTAAAATTATTAAAAAGAAGGGAGTTGGCATCTGTAGCACACATAACTTCTCTCTTTGATCAGTGCATGAAAACATTTTCCTGGAAAAGTTACATTAAATGCATCAGGACAGGAAAATTCTGCCATCCCACAGAGATAACACTGCAGGAATGAAGATTGTTGGCCCTATTTTGCTTACATACTCCATCGTTTTCCTCTAAGACAAATAAAAGTATTAATATGTAATTTACTTTTCTGTATTGTGTTTAGAGTGATTTTTTTGGGGAATTTGTTGTTTTTTGTTTTGTTTTTTTGTTTTTTTTTTTTTTAATTTTTATTTTACTGATTCTGTATGTCCATGAACTGTGGTGTAATTCTTAGCCAGTTTTACTTCAAGTAATCATTATGAGTGAAATTTGTCAGTCTGGTGTGTATGATCTACTTAATGTTGCTTTAATGGGCTGGGTGAGTCCTGCAGTCTATTATTTTTGTGATGACCCAGGACTAAGGTCTTAAAGAAAGGATTTTCATGCCAGATGAGAGGAAAGGCTGGTAAGAAGCAGATCCTGCAGAGAGGTGGGGTAATGCTTTTTATCCTCCCAGCTTCCTCCCTGTCGATAAGGCTGGCAGTGTAAAACTCCCCTGGCCCTGGGGGAGGTGTCTGGACTCACAGGTAAGCCAGAAGGCATTCCTCCCTTCTGACTGGTACAATTGCATCCGACAGTGTAAAACTCTCCCCACCCCCAGAGAAATATGAGGGTGTTCCCAGTAGGTGTGGATGTGCATAATCCACCAAACTCTTTGTTGTGCTGCCCTCACCCTCAGCGAATTGAGACTTTGACAATCACTCCAACCATCACTGGACATTGAAATCACAACTATCAGGTACTGTTGCTGGGTCTACTGGTGGTGATACCTTTCCTCTCCTCTTGTTCTTTCCACTTTTTTCTTCCTTTTCCTTGTATATTTTCTTCAATATATTTTTTTTATGGAAAGGACCAAGATGGCTATACGACTCCCTTCTGTTGCAACCAAATTTATTCAAAAATAAACCTGGTTCATATATACATCTTGTCATATCCCTGCAACCACTCAAGAGATTTATTAATGAGAACCTCAGTTGCCCTGACTCAGAGATGGGCTGTAACATACAGGTGCATACACAGTGACATGAGAATGTATATGCGGTATTTGTTGGGAGAAGTAAAGATGTCCCTAAAATTGATGCAGAACACCATAATTAGGATACCATTAGGAGTTACTTTCTGGAAGAATATCTATCTTTGCAGACAAGGGAATCAAACCTACTTTCCTTATATAGAATCATAGGGTAACTTAGATTACTACCTCCAAGATCAAGTCCAGTCATTAACCTAGCACTTCCAGGACCATCATTAATTCTCCTAAGCACCACATAGGTTTTGCACACTTTCTGGACCCTTCACCAGCTCTGTTGCTCTTATCTGGACATGCTCCAGCACCTCAAAGTAGCCCTTGAACTCAGGGGCCCAGAACTGGACACAGGATTTGAGGTGTGCCCTCACCAGTGCTAAGTACAGAGGGGACAATCACTGCCCTGCTCCTGCTGGCCACACTATTGCTGATAGAGGTCAGGATGCCACTGGCCTTCTTGGCATCTGGGCATAGCTGGCTCATGTTCAGCCACTGCTGACCAGCACCCCGAGGGCCTTTTCCACCAAACCTGTGGGGTATGCCCATGGTTATGGATACAACTCATTGCCCATTTATTTAGCCTCTCTTAAAAAGGAGTTTTGTGATGGTAAAAACAAAAGAGAAAAAAAAAGGGACATAGTCTCCTATGTGATATGTTTTTTGGAACTTTCTCATAGTTCTTCATTAATTCTTTTTCTTCACTATTAACCAGACCATATATTCTCACAGCTTTTGCAGGAGGAAAATATCACCATTAAATAGGTCCAGTTTCATAATGCTCATCTCAAGGAAGTGAAATCTGTGTGAAAGGATCTGTGTATTCAGGATTGCACCACCAAAGGATTGCACCAGCACATATCCCATCCCAGCAACAACAACCTTTCCCACCACTTCTCAAATTACAAACATTTACATTTACTCCTTGATGGCAAGGAGTCCCTGCAGTCCAAAGGATCTCACTGCCTTGGTAGTAAATACAGGGACATTTATTGCGAGGAAAATACAATTAAAAACATTGAATAAATCCTCACTGGATGATTATCCCAAAGGGCTGAAAGATGCTGAGGACTGGAAGTATCTTCAAATGCTAGCAGGAATGAAAGAGACCCTACTCTTTTCATCCATGTCTGTCTTTCTACCCTCTGAGACCTTCCTCAGCAGCGTCAGTGCTGGACACCTATGGTATACAGCCTCACCCAAATTACTGCTCAGGAATTGAATTTGACCATACTGCAGCAACACAAAAGCTAAGAGGCTCTGGCTTACTGTGGATATACCAGCTCCATGGGAGTCATCCTACAATGAGAACAAGAATGATCAGCAGGAGGATCTGACTCCTGAACCTGCCTGCCCAAAGCTATTTCCTATAAACCATGCTTACTGCAGCAAAGACCACTTCTTCTCTTCATATTGAACACTCCATTTCCCCCTTATTTCTCCAGAAGAAGAGAGGTTAAAAAAAAACCCAAAACAAAACACCAAAGCCCCCACACTCCCACACACTTTTTAACTTTTATAAGTTAAAAACCCCAAATGAAATATGCTTGTGAAAAAGAGCTCTTTCATAATGAAAGTGATTCAAACCTGTATTGCATCAATAACAGCTGACCTTGCAGTATCACATTTATCAACTGTCCTGGGACACCAGACTTTAAGGAACTGCACCTTCACCTATGAAAATTGCCTCAATCAGTGAACTGAATTTTATTATTTTTTCTCAAGGCAGCCATGGTTTATGGCACAATGTCTCACTAGCATGAAAATTCAAATGACTGCACACATCAGGGAATATTAAATCACACAAGTCAGATTTTATTTTCTCTAAGGAAGACTCTAGTCCTCTCCAGTGCTCCAGATAAGATTACTACTATTGGAAACAGGAAAAAAGCTAACTCACTTTTTCAGAGATTGTTGCCTTGGAACTGTAACATAATGGAAGAAATAACATAAAATAATCACTGAATTGATAATCCAAAAATTACTACCAATAACAGGTTGGATCCTTTTGCTCTTTAGACATCTCTATAAATAGATTATAATCTGACTGGATAAAATCCATCTCTGAGCCACAGTTCATTTATCTGTGGGATAAACTTTGGTATGTGTGTTGCTGAGAATAGTAAGGATAACCACAGAAATATATCTAGAATGAAGAGGAGTCTCTTGGTTTTCAAGTAGGATGGGAAACCAGATGTTATTTTTGAAATTCAGAGGACTTGTCTTTATTAATAAAGGGTGATATGGCAGAAGGAAATCCATCACACCTTGTACAAAGGATCCTGTTCACAATTGTATCAGAGGACAGTAACACTTTCTTGTCAACATCTTTCTTATCCACTCTTTTGGCCACTCTTAGCAGATACACCATTATTCTGAGGTACCCAAAATGTCTAATTAAAGAATAGAAACAAGAAAGTAGTACCGGCAGTGCTACCCTGGGTAGTTCTAACAAATATTCACATTTGAAAAACATATTTTGCAGAATATAAAGATAATACTGTTGATTATTTTAAGACATTGTCAAATTCAATTATATGAATTTAAATTCTTCCTATTGTTTTCATATTTTAATGGAGATACTGTGTTGTTGCAATATCTTGTCACTAGGTTTAGTCAAAAGGTTGAACAAATATGCAGATAGACACTAACTCATCAACAGAACTTGAA
Source organism: Agelaius tricolor (assembly GCF_023055355.1). Classification (NCBI taxonomy): domain Eukaryota; kingdom Metazoa; phylum Chordata; class Aves; order Passeriformes; family Icteridae; genus Agelaius; species Agelaius tricolor. The sequence goes on from NW_027269264.1 coordinate 17,143,829, forward strand.
CTACCGATTAAGTTAATATTCTGATCTTAAAATGAGCTAAGAGAAGGAGGCAGCTCTATATGACTGAGCTTTCTGTTTCTACTGAAGGTTTTCACTGGAGAACTGCAGCTCTGTGAAAGAACAGACACACAACTATAAGCAGAAATTATATCCTAAAGGGAGAGCTTTACCTTTAGGATGAAGTGTAAAACAAAACAAATATATTTTTTTTTTTCATTAATGATGCTACTGCATGAAATTTATACATCAAATCAAAGGATAATGTAGTGTGTTGGCCCTGGTTGGACACCGAGTGCCCACCAAAGCTGCTCTGTCACTCCCCTCCTTAGCTGGACAGGAAAGTGAAAACATAATGAAAGGCTTGGGTGTTGAGATAAAAATAGGGATGGGTCACTCACCAATTACCATCACAAGCAAATTGAATCAGAGAAGGATAATGAGAAATAAAAACAAAATTTTAAACACCTTTGTCCAAGCCCTCCCTTTTTCCCTGGCTCAACTTCAGTTCCAGTTCTCTACCTCCTCTTTTTCTCAGCAGAGGTGGACAGGAATGGGGCTTGTGGTCAGTTCATGTAGTCTCTGCTGCTCCTTCTTTCTCTTCCTCTTCTCCTGCTCCAGTGAGGGATCCCTCCCACAGGAGACAGCCCTCCATGAACTTCTCCAATATAAATCCTTCCCACGGGCTGAAGTTTTTCACAAACTTCTCCAGTGTGGATCCATTCCATGGAGTGCCATCCTTCAGGAACAGACTGTCCTAGTGCAGAATCCCCATGGGGTCACAAGTCCTGCCAGCAGAGCTGCTCCAGCCTGGGCTCTTCTCTCCATGGGGCCAGATGGTCACATCCCCCTTGATGCATCCACCTGCTCCAGCATGGAGTCCTCCACGGCCTGCAGATGAATCTTTGCTCCACTGCGGGTCCCTGCAGGCACAGGGGCACAGCTTCATTATGGACAGCACCAGAGGCTGCAGGGGAATCTCAGCTCTGGTGCCTGGAGTTCCTCCTCCCTATCCCACCTTGGTGCTGTCGCATCTTCTCACTCCTCTCCTCTGGCTGTAGCTGTGCAGCATTTTCCCCTGCCCCACACGGGCCCTGTGGTCCCCCCAACCCCTTGCCCACCAGCTGCAACCCCTCTGTGAGCAGCAGGCTCTCCACAAGCAATGGACCTCCTGCTTCAGGAGGGCACTCTGGACTCTGGGCAGGCCATTCTCATTCTCCTGCATGGCAGGACATCTGGAGGATTAGAGCCCTCTGACAGCACCAGGTTGGACCCGGGAGATAGCAGCTGGCCTGCAGCCTGCAGGGTGTCTTGATGGACCAACACTGGGCAGGGATGATGTCCAGGTGTTAGAAAGATAAACTACTGTCAGTACAACTACACGGCTAAGGTTTAGAGCTGGACATGCTTCAGTGGTCTGAGACCTAAGGTGAGGCTGACAAAGCCTGGGGAGAAGGATGTACTACTTAAAAATAGTGGACACAATGAATACAGGACTTACAGGCAGAACTCCCAAGATGAGGAAGAAACTCATGAAGCCAATTCAGAAACAGTGCTGAAATCATCTCTGTCTGGGTAGAAGATAATTCTAGCAGGAGGAGTCACAGCCACTTACTCATGGCCCACTGACCCAAGAAAACCACATCTGAGCATGCAGATTAATAAGTATAAGAAGCGAGGTAATCTTTTAACCAATAGAATAGTAATAAATAAGAGAATCATACAACTTGTAGTCAATGAACATTTTTGTCTTTGCTAAAGTTTATAAAAACAATGAAAAGTTGATATAGTCATTGGGCTGTCTTTATGGGTTAACACCCAGCACCCCTTTCTGTGCAGAATTGTAAATAAAGCAAATACCTCAACTCTGTGTGAGGCTTCTTGCACATGGGGTGGCTTCTTGCACATGGGGTGAAAGAACAGATTTTGGGAAAACGGCTTTGCCGTGGACACATTAATAGAACATGCTGATTTTCTAACCATTCTTGCCTGTGCCTGTGCCTGCCGGGAGCAAGGCAGCGGCAGGCAAGGCACCAGAGGTTTGAAATTCAACACTACATGGTTGCTGTGGCCCAGCAAGTCACCAATCACCACTTCATCCATGACAGCACCAAATCATAGAGGGCAAGATAAGGAAGAAACTCATGGATAAATGACCTGCTCAATTCAGGCCATCAGTCAACAATCACTAGAATTCTAAGCAAGGAAAGGATAAAAAAAAAAAATATAGGTAATTGCTGAATTTTCTCTGTCTTTAAAATGTCAAGTTTTTTCATGAATTCCCAAAATTAATGTTTTTATTTTGGCTAATGAAAAAGATAGAGTGTACAGACACTTTTTACCTGAAGGCTCATTTAATAACACTGTTACAGCACATTGCAAAGCAAGAAAAATATAAACCTACTGTAGGCCAGGAAAAAAATGAAGTCCCAAATTCAGATAGAGAATTGTACTCAGACTTCCTGGATATTATTTTAGGTTAGGCAAAAATGACTGTCACAATGAATTATTTGACTCCGGTTGAATGACAAATTTTTGCCCCAAATTACAGCCCTCTGATATCCGTATATGGCTAAACCACATACATGCAGCTGGAAAAGGGACTTATCACTCATGAAAAAAAGTTTCACCCTTGAGGGCCTAGGAAGATCTGAAAGCAGTCTTCAAAGAGTTCAGCTCTTTTTCATCTCAATTCTTTACTCAACTTATACATAGCATGATCCAAACATCTAGACAGCTGCAGATTTTCTTGATGAAAATCATGTATTACAAGAAAAAGATCCCCAAAGAATGATGCTTATATCTAACTTGTTTACTTTATTTACTTATGTTTCATATTTCAAAAATGTTTCTATAAAGATGAATCTATTTTTACAAAGACAAAAGCAAACATCTATCACAAAGTATCTCATTTAAACCACAAACCTGATTCCCTTTTATACTCATTCTTTATAAAATACAAAGCTGAGTGCACTACTAGTCTGATATGATGGTTCCTTGACTAATGAGGACTCTGTGCTAATCTACTGCTCTCTTCAGTAACCTGAAATCAAAGGTAAAGCTCATTTTATTAGTACAAAGGCTAATTCTTACTCTTCATTAAAAAGAGCTACTAAAACTAACTGGGAGATTTACCTTTGCCTCTATATTTAAATATATATTTAGATAGATACAAAGTTAGGTTCCTTTTTTGATCCTAGATTCTGCAGAAGTTCATTCTTGGCAACAAAGCCTGTAATTATTTTCTTCCATGTATGCTGGACATGAAAACATTAATGATAGAAAAATCAATAAAAGCATTTTCTAAATGCAACACTTCAATTTTCTGGATGAATAAAATTCATAAAATATATATGGAAACGATACTTCCTGTATTTTTATTCCTTACTTTTATTAATTTCTATATATTTTTCACTAAGTTAGTAAAGTGATGGCTTCTAAAGGTGAACTGGATGTCTCTTGTTTTTCTTCACAAGTTAGCTCGTACCAATTTTTTGCATGCACAAAACATGAGAAAGGATATTGAACTGCCTGAATTGCATCAAAAATCAAAGAATACATCTCACAGAATAATCTGTGTTTTTAAGACAGCAATTTTCTGTTTACAGACTTCTGCATTTCAAATTTTAGAAGTATGATGAGGTTTGACAATATAATTTCAAAATACTACTGATTATTTAAATCAGCTTCCACTTTTTTTTGTAGCAGAGAAAATTTTCAAACTTATTCTCTATTCATATTGTAATTTTTATTGCAAACTTTGACACAGAACTTCTCTACACAGAACGGAGATATTCGCATAGGAAATGGGAGTAATGCTTCCTGCCTGAACACTTCAGCAGACCTTCTTTTTATTTCTAAGTTTTGTAAATTAAGATAGAAGCACTCTCCAGATGGCCTTCATCTTAGGTGCAGTAATCACCAAAACTTGCCAAGCAAGTCAGGTAGGTGGAGAATCAGCTTAATGTCACTTCTCTTGTGCTTCTTTTCCTAGGCAACAGGTCTACAAATTATTTAGGAAACCTAAGAAGTACTTATAATTAGGTCAAACCTGACTAAAGCAGCATCTTGTTTACATATACATAAATATATGTAACTGAACACAGAATATTTAAATCATAACAACTAAGCCCACTGAATAAAATTATGTTAATATTATGAAGTCTTTCTGGTAAGAACTGTGTCTTTATAGGCATTCATACATTAAATAAACACCAGACATCCTATCACATTAAAAACATTCTAACATTGATTTTTATTATAGATTCCTGTTTTGATTAATATTTCCTCTTTGACTATTCCCCTTTTCCCTCCATTTCTCTTCCTTTTCTCCTCCTTAAAGGGAATATTCCTAGTATTCCTCTGGGTAAATTCTGTGGCCAACAATCTAACAGATTAAAAATACAAACAGCCAAATCAAATGCATTGCTACCATTGCTACTTAATTACAGCTCATTTACTCCCCATTTCTCATCTTGCATTCATTGCAGCACAGAAACCAGGCAGTCAGAAAAACAGATACTCTTTAATACATTAGACTCATGCACTACTTTCCCTTCTTTTTCCAATTTCAGTCTCTGTCCTTTAGAAATAACTTTGAAGCAGCAGCTTTGATGCACATCAAAGTGAAGGCTTTTGCACAAGCCTCAGAACTATTAGGTCCCCAGAGTTCCTTCTCCATTTTTGCATATTTTGGCAGATTTTAGCAGATTTTTGCAGAGCTTCAATCAATGATTTTTTGCTGAAGCAGAAAGGACTCATGTTTTCATGTATATTGAGAAAAAGTATGTTACACATAGTAATTTGCACAAACTATTCCATACTAGAGAGTTTCACTTAATTATCCATATTTAAGCATCCACTATGGTTGTCTTCTGCTTCTTCCACAGATCTCTGCATACATTTCTCGCCTATTACCATTACAAATTTGTTTACTGAACTGTGAAGTTAGTGCAACCTTCTGGAAGGCTACATTCTCCTTGACATTACCATGTACTAATGGATTGGTCTTCAAAGTCTGTAGGTTTTTGTTGCTTTAGTGGATTTAGCAGGTTTCACAATGATCTTACACAGAATTTACAGCAGGAAAAATTAGGGAAGAAAAGATAAACCATGGCAAACCATAAAAATGCATTACTATCCATGGAGACCATGACATACACAACATATGTACTAAGGGAGAGGAAAAAAATTACAACATTTCTTTGGAGATACTCAAAAGTGTAAGGACACTGAGCCAAAGAGACTATTCTGCAGATGTCCTTATCAATTGGTCACTGAGAAATAAACATTTTCCTGTACAAGAAGCAGCCTTGGCTTGATGTTATGCTGCCATAGGATATGCCATGCTTACGCAGCTATTGATACTGAAGCAACCTTGGATAGTTACTGGCAGACATTTGTTTCTCTTACACTCACACAACTCCCCATGCTTAATGCTTTCTACAGCAAGGCAAAGACCTTTGCTTTCATTATACTCAGATTTTTTGAAGTATTTTCTCACGGGCAGTGCTGTCTGAAACCACAGCTTCAGCAAATTCCTACTTAAGAGAGGATATTAAGTAAGATGACAAAACATGTATTTGCAGAAACTTCACCTGTTAGAATTGCATAATGAGAGATTTTGAAGCAATCCGGAAGGAACAAAATACTTCTCTTCAACAAAGTATGGTGAAAATTCATGCATATCTGTGTTCCTCTTCACATTCCAGAAATCCTGGGAAACTAGGCAGACATTTGTTGCTTCTTTTCACTGGTTCTCACTCTGCAGCTGAGTGTTTGCTGTGACTCAGGTCACTACTTGCAGGGTTTCAGCCTGGAAATTTCCATAGCTTTATGCAATGCTGGCCCATCACAGTTCCTTGGCTGCTCTGCCAGAGAAATAAGATCCAAATATGCTTCTTTAATATAAAACTGCTCCATCTCAGGGCCATCCTTAACAAGCCTAGCTCACAAAAAAGCCTCTTCTGGGGTCCTACCCCTCAACATGAACCTCCGTTTAAGCTAAGCCACCCATGATCTACACTCAGCTCATAAACTCATTAAGTATTTGCTAGTTGCAACTAGTATGCTTCCTGTACACTTTGAGCCAATAAAAATGAAAAAACACCAAGTCTTTGTCATTATTTTAAAAATGTGGAAATGACACGATCTCTCAACTTCTTCCCCCTCAATGTATTCATTTTCAGCAAAACATTCACTTTATTTAGAACAGCACAACAGATTTCTTTATTCTAACCCATATTTCCTTATTGCTTTTAGAAAAACACATTTTTTCCCTGACAAGTTTTATTCCAGGTAGTGTTAGGCTGTCTGTTGAAGCAAACAACAGATATTACCCACACAGTACCTCTTCAGCAAGAACATGCAGACAATAGCTTATAATAATTTGCCTGACTACAAAAGGTGTGACTGGATGGTGTGTCTGAATCACAACCAAGTTCCTCTGAAACATGTGACAAGTAATAGCTAAATCCCAAGCTGGTAACTCCATTAGAAGGAAGGTTATGTTTTAAGGATATAAAACCACCGAAAGTTAAAAACTAGTACACAGAAGGTTAAAATCTGAGAGAAACACAGTAGTGTGCTATTTTCTGTCCTTGATCCTATATGAAAATTAACTATCACACACACAAATTTTTCTCAGTGTTTGTCACCAACAGTTTCTAATCTAATTACTAGTTTTAAAATACTTTTAAAAAATACTTTCAGCAGTGTAATCTTTTCCATCCCATTCTGCCCCTATGATCAGCAATGGTATAGACAAATTATATGGACCCAGATGAAGAGCCAGGTTTGTTCCTTTGTAGCAGAGGCTCTTTGCAGCATCAGAATGAACTGAAATTGTAACTTGAAATCTACACTTAATAACTGTGGCTGTTCAGACCACTTTTAAAACTGGTATTTGTCATTGACCCGTATCTATCTGCACCTGTATGTATCTTAACTATTTAAATTGTGAACCAAATTCCCTGTAGCGCAGCAGGTAATAAATGCTCTCAGAGATACTCAAAGCCACATGAAAGCATTTGCTGCCACAAGGGTTCAGGCTGTCTTGGCTAGCAGCATGAAAACACAGCATGAAAAAGGCGTAACTCAGCTCTTAACTTCAGGGTATGATTTATGTCAATTGAGATCTCACATGAATTCTGCTTGTCATTTTTATCTAGTTCTTTGTATCTGGTTCAATTGTCCTCCATTTCATACAGCTCTGATTATAAAACTATATTTTCCCTGCAATTCTCAGCAGCTAATTTGTATAAAGAATATATATTATTAAAGGGGAGCTTAGGGACATTAGGAAAGGCTGTCTGTGATTTCAAAGTTTCTATGCTAAATTCATTGATATTGTTCCCTATTCACTGGGAAGTGTTTTATTTCCTAGCACAGTAATGAGTTGTAACACCATATTAAGGGCCCTTTGAAATGTGAAGATTATGGGGCTTTAGGGCCCAGGCTGACAGTTTTTTCTATGTGCTCTTCATAGTGATACAATTCTTGAAGAGTTTTTCACCTGTTCCTCCAAGATGGCTGGAGCCCACTGGAAATGTGGATTAGTAGGAATGCAAACAAGTCCCCCAAAGAAGCCTTCAGAGCACAAGACATGCCATGCTGAGACAGACTGACACTCATCAGGAGCAGTGAGGACAGACCAGTACTTTGATAAAACAACAAACACACTTGTATGACAGGTGACATGCTATCCCACTGCCTGAACTTCAGAAAAAGAGGCACATTCCTGAAGGTTTTCCTCAGCACAACATTAGTGAGAGTGTTTTGAAACTCAAGGATGGTCAAACCTATCCTTTAACCTAAATTAAAGAATAGGGGATTATTCACTGTTATCCATTTTTGCAACTTTTTACACACCCTTTAAGCTACAGATACGTGAAATCCAAAGTTTCATCTGTTGTATTCTATGTTTGCTGGTAATCTGTGTTTCAGTCCACTTCAAGATTCCCTTCATAGGTAGATACTCTCTTCAGCTGCAGTCTGTGGCATTCAGTACCCTGCAGGAGTCATATAGGACAGATTTTTCTCCTAATGAATACTGAAAGTGGAATAGTTAAGCCTAAAAGTGATACTCACCGGCAAGGTTTTAATGGCAGGACAGCTCCAGTGAACCCACTAAGATTGAATATCGCATAGATTTACATGTCTCATTAAAAGAGGAGCCTTAGGAACTCTTTTCAAAATACAAAACTTAAAATTTATAATCAGTTCTCTGTATTTTCTGTTTAATTTTACTGAAAATTTCTAGGTTTGCATAAAAATCAGAAAGTACAAAAGGGTATTTCCAAAAGGTCATATCTCTTCCTGTCTCTTTGCTAGTCCACAAGGAAAATTGTATCCTTTATCTCTCAGTGTTAAAGTCTCCCAAACCCTCTTCATGCTTCTAAATACTGACATAAGCTGGCCTAGTTTTTGATAAATCTACAGTCAGGAGACGAGGGCAAGCACCAAGCTGCCCTTGATCCTCTTCTCTGACGAAAAGCTATATAAAGGCAAAATAACAAGTGGTAAGAAAGACATAGATTTTACTCTTCCTGCTTTTGCTGCTACTATAGTGACACCTGCTGTTCCATTCTGCCTTTTTAAGTTAGAAAAGCCTAAGGGGGGAAAAAAAAAAAAAAAAAAAAGCAGCTTCAGAATAAGAACTTTTATAATCATTCTAGTTAATTGTAAAAATATTTTCCCAAGGTGCATTATGCAGTCTGGCTCACCTGCACTGTCACATTTTCAGGTGTGGTGGGTTGACCCTGGCTGGATGCCAGGTGCAAATCGAAGTCAGAGGGAAAAGAAGGGAAGGAGCAACAGGGTAACTCATGGGAAGAAATATCTCCTTGCTGGTAGGATCCTGACCATTTTTACCGAGAACTGATGCTCTACAGAAAATTAAAAAATAATGTACATAAATAAATAATCAGCAACTGATGCTAAATTGGCAATTCGCCCAGAGCAGAAGCAGCAGTCTGGCTGTGGCTATCGCTCTAACGCGCTGCGGCCTTGCAGTCAAGCGGCCTCAGCAGCATTTCACTACGGAACACGCAAAACTCCCTGCGGGAGCCGGCACCTCCATCCCGGGCACGGTGTACGGCTCCACACGGCCGGGTGCTGCTGACACCTGGTGGCTCTGCACAAAACGCCAGCAAGGCTCGGCAGGCAGTGACGGACACCCGCCCCGGGCCCGGCTCGGTCCCGCTGCAGCGCCCCTGGCTGCCCTCCGCCCGAGCCGGCCCAGCACAGAGCCCAGCCGCAGCACCGAGCTGCCCCCACATGCCTCCAATGCCTTAAGTTTTAGCTTTCCTATTTTTCTCATTCTGTACTGCCTCAGTGTGTGGCTCTGAACTTCATATTAAGTGTTAGTTCTCTTCACAGTTTAGTTAGACAAAACAATCCTTTTTCAGCTCGAGAACCAAGGACACCATTGCAGCTTCAGGCCCAAAAAGCATAAACAACAGTGAATTGAAGAGAGCACACCAGGGGATGGGACTTCATAACTTGAAGCTGTAACTGGACAATTAACCCCAATAGGTAAATGGACCAAAACTTATAAAAGCATGAAAACTCTTGATCAGTTGTCGATCTTGCATCCATTTTGGGCAGAGCCCTGGCCAGGCTCTTGTGCTGCCCAAAGTATATCCTTTTAAGGCCTTTTGATAAATCCTTACTTTGTTCCTTTGACTCTGGCTAGCCTCTGTTCTAGGCCAGCCCCTCAAGGCATCACCTCTAGCCTCTGACAGAAACCCCATGGCCTTGGGAGCGGAGAGTTCTTGTAGCCTGGCGAAGGCATGTCCTGCTGGGCACCCAGTGTGGCTGGGCTCTTGCCCAGGGGTAGAGCAGGGGCTAGAGCCTTTGGCACTTGTGGGTGTCCCCAGGTCCCACACAGGGACCCAACACAGGCTCTTGCCTCAACACAACACATCACACTTGCTCACTAGCGCACCACCACCAGCAGATTCCCTGCATGGGGATCTACCAGAGTCATGCACATAGGGCAGTTTTTGCAAATGCAGTCCTGGCCCACCCAGCAACAGAGATGCTGCAGACAGAAGTGTGGACATACAGACTTGAGGTAACTGTCAGCTTATTCTGTAATGTGAGCTTTCCAAGAAGTTAATGACAGTAAGCTGAAAATGCATGATTTTTCTGGATTTCCTCCGATGGGACTCAGGGAGATGTTAGATTCATACAAAGCCCAACATATGTTCTCATACCCTTAATGATTTGAATTCACCATTCTCAGCACAATACAAAGCAGAATGAATGGCAAGGGATAATAAGATAAATACTGTCCTGGGGCAAAGAATCCAACATTGGAAGGACTAAGTCCTAATATCTGACTATTTGAGATACTACTGAAAACTCACTAATCCAAAATTAAAAGAAAGTTTGTGCTGTACTATTCTGAAAAAATAATAAACTAAATTCTAGTTCAGTTTCTATTCTGAACACAGAATAAAGACTGGTAAGTCTGAAGTTTATCTGAAGTGAAATTTTAGTGCAATAAAAATATTAATCACTGAAAAAAGCCCCACAGTAAGTAGGAAAGTAATATTTATTATTGTATTTCAGTTCAAAATTTTAATAATTACCTCTAATTGAACCCAAATAATGACTGGCTTGTTACAGCAAAAAACCCCATATCAAGGTAGAGAATTATGACATTTGCCTTCATGGACATATCCCACCAAGAGATTTGTTACCAAGCCCATCATCTGCACTGATGTATTACATGTTATCTCTATAGAGAGCTGGCAACACAGAAATCATGGACTTAACAGAACCTATGTATAAACTGTCATGTGCAGAGACAAACATAAATGTTAGCAGTTTTGTGTCAGTGAAGAAGGCTAGGCTGGGCAAATACATAGCCAGTTAAAAGAAAAGTCTTTAAGAACAAGGACCCATGTGAAAAGCAGATATTTATGTAATTTATATATCTCACCTTTACTGACCAATTTTGAAGTGAACAGGGAAACCCCACTAGCTTCCAAACTATTTCTCTTATAGTAGAACCAGCAAATCAATCTTTCTGTATCCAAACATCAAAACCATATTAGCGAGACAAGTGGAAATGAAGACTGTTCACAATCCAGGGTCATGCCTGTAGGTACTGCTGCAAACTCTGAGTCTGTTGTTAGCAATAAGCTAGAATTTTATACTAGTTCTGGGGCTTTTTGTTGTTTGTTGTGGTTTTTTGGTTTTTTTTTCCTAATTCTTTAAATAAATACTTGACTTGAAAAGACCTTCAGAACTGTTACATCAAAGTTTTTCCTTCAGCAATGTTCAAGCCCATCTGGATCTGGGAGAGGAGGTGAACCAAGCAAAGATGAAAATGCTGTCTCACTTTGTATCTCTGTAGAGGCAGCAGATTCAGCCACTACATGTGACCATTATGTTACGACTCAGCAACCTTTTCTTCTGTGCTTATGGAGCCTCTTCTCTAAATCCACACCCACAACCTGGCAATGTGGGGCTTGCCTTGGATAGCATTAGGTCTGGAAGTTCTGCTAAGCACAAACTGGTACTTCGTTTTTAAGAAGCAAAGTGAATAAACACCCTGCAAGTCAGGGGGAGTGTCTGGTGTAATACATGCCTGAGGCAATAGGTTTCTACATTTTTATTCACCCTCTTGCAATACCACGGTTTTTCATTTGCCGTCTCATAGGCAATCCCATAGCAGCTTTGTCACCGGCAGCAATTTTGAAGGCATCAAATAAAGGAAAAGGTTCTGTCTAGGTATCTCAGGTATGGAACAATTATTCAGAAGAGATTAAGGAAATTCAAAGTCTGATGGTCAAGCACTTCTCTTTAAGAAAGCATTACAAGTGATACAAACATGAATTTCCATTCTCAAATCTTTACCAATTTTCTCATGCAAGCATTCAAACAATATAAACATAAAACTAGAATTTCAACTGCCACTGGAATGCCAGAAGCTCTGGAGTTCAGAGCAGACCTTTGTAAACCAAATAAGCACAGCCCAGTATATCAACACACGCTTCTCATAATTTTCCATTATTTTTAGTGCAACATATTTAGCCCTTCTGGTGTAAAATTGTTATTTGTGACCAGTATTCATCCCCCAGAAAGAAAGCACCCACCTGTTATTTAAAACTGGAGTAACAGGAGTACTTAGGCATCTCCAGCTTGCTGAAATCAATGCTAGTTCAGTTCCTATACACTCTTGTGAGTCTGACCTTCAACTCATTTTTCCTTTCATCCAAAGCCCACTGTGAAATTTGGTTCAAAGGAATCAAGAAGTGAAAGACATTTCTGATCTGGATGACAGTGGAAGAACTTGATCTCTACAGAAAATCAGAAGTCTTGGGCATTCCAGGGGAGTCAGAAAACCAGGGCTGACCTAGTAAGTACTGACACTCGTTAGTTTCTCTGCCATACAAAAGCATGCTTGATATGGAAATTTCATAAAAAATAGTGCCAGATTTGGATATTCTTATGCTAAGCAACCTACTCACCCTACTCCTTTCTTGATATCAACTCCAGGAGAGACAAATATTTATAAAACAACTTAATACAGAAAAAAGTTCTATTGGCAAGAAGTATCCATTTTTCTGTATATTCTTCAAGAGGAAGGCAAGAAATGGGAGTCACCTCATAGGCCAGCTCATTGAAATTAAAAAATATACCAGACACTTGACTTCCTACCTTCAAGAATTATTTGGCTGGGATACTTCTTCTGCATCACAGAAAAAGCCCTGAATAATTAGCACACTAAACATCTGACTCTTAGGTATTCTCTGGGTTGCATTAATTGTACTGAGGGCAACAACAAGGTTCTATCAAACAACAACAAAGTACAAATCAGAGGTGAGTACAGTAAAAGTGTCAGAGTATACAATCAGGGCTTTAGTGCTTTCCCTTCATTGTGCAGGCAGAAAACCTACACTAGTCAAAACTTCTGCTCTATGCTCCTCACCTTCTCTATGTAACTGTATGACATGCACCAGTGCATCTGAACACAATCCTACCGTGTCACAGAATTAACATGCAGAATAAGGAAAGCTGTGCAAAAAGAGGGAACTACTAAGAAAGCAAGAAAGCAGACTCTGTGGAAGGCTTAACAAGAGAACTTGAGACAGGGTGAGCTCACAAACAATCTGGAGCCTCAGAATCTGTCAGGATTAATGCCCAAGCTGCAGCAGCATGATACCTGCAACATCAGTTCTGCCAAGAACCTTGCTTGGGCCATGGAAAGGTACAGCTCACCACCTATTCTTTTAATTGATAAAGTAAATATTAAGAAAACATGATAATTAATATATTGGAATTATCTTAGAACAGTTAGAACACAGGTAAAGAATAAAATCACTCACAGATTTTTTACTGCCAAAATTGTAGTCATAAATTAGCATAATTCATCAAAAGTAATACTAAAGCAGTGGAAAGGAAAGATGATGGCAAGTCTACCATCTTCTCTGTATTTACACAGGAAATGTAGCTTTACATTCGTAGTTCTGTACACCATTCCAGAAGGAAAAAAAAACCTGAACAGGTTTAGACTACCTAAGATGACAAAAGACTTCCTTGATTCACTGAAACAAGGGAGGAAAATCTTTTATGTCTGTAGCAAAAAAGAACCTATTCAGAGGGATTGTTTCTAAATTAGACTCTGATATTTAATCAGATTATAAATCTGTTTTCATACTTTGTGAATCCTCTTAGATAGGGTCACCCACAGTTTGATGAAGCCACCCAAGATCTAGGAAGGAGAACCAACCCATCATGTCTCAGCTTTTGTAGATTCCAGCTGTGGCTGTGGCTTGAAGGGTGATACACAGCACTGTTAGTAATTTTCTGTCTTTTCTCCATGTCAGAAATGTAATGTTTTCAGGATTTGTATATTTTTTGGTTTGTGTTTTTTGGGCTTTTTTGGTGTTTTTTGTGTGTTTGTGTAATGGGTTTCGTTGGTTGGTTGGGTTGAGGATTTGTTTGGTTTTTTGGTTTGGTTGTTTGTGGTTTTAATTTTTTCAGGTTTAAAGAAAGCATGAAAATCTTAGTGAAAACCAAAATTCCTGAAATGTTCTTTTTAATTATTTTGCTCCTACATAAACATTCCCATTACTATCTTATTCAGAAATATCCATTTCCATTTTCTGTCAGAAGAAAAAAAGTGAACAGTAAAGTTTTTGAAGAAGTTATAATGAATTTCTTAGGACTTCAGGGTATCTCCTGTACAAGCTGAAACTTGTAAACGACTGCCGAGTTCTTCTTTTCCTGATTTCACAGACTGTTCTCTTTGTGCATCTCCAGTCTTGATGGCCATTAGCATTTTCCCTTCCTGACATTTTTACACAGAAATTCTGTATTAATTCTGGATCCCTCCTGCACAGCCAGGGTGTCTGATAAAATAGCCTAAATCTTGAGATGCGTTGATTAAAAAATATAGGGTAGTTAGACAAAGACAGCCTTTGATCTCTTGCCCTACCTGTGCCTACCAAAGAGCTTTACTGTGCCAGTAAGTTGTCAGGTGACTGACTAAGAATTGTTTCAGTGTTGCATCAAAAAGAAAAAAATGCATAAAGGTAAGTACTATTTCTATGGAAGGTACTTTTACAGTAGGGTTTCTGTCTCTTAGGATTGGAAAAATATTTAAAACCCTTTTACCTAGGAAAAATTCACTTCCGTAGTACAATAAGGACTGGAAAAACAATTAAAAGCTACTGTAAGAAGGACGGTGGACAAGACCAAAAAAAAAAAGTCAAGTAGATGTTCAACATTGAAATATCAGCACAATATAGATATTTTGAGTCAATCAAAACACTGAGATTTTGAAGGCATTAAAAAGACGTGTCTGGAAGTATAGACAGAGATGTCAAATTGCTGAACTATAGTGGAGGCTGAGAATAGAGACTAGAAAGCACAGTGGCTGGGAAATACAGTACTGAGCAGACACTGCATTTCCTGACCTCATGTTCTCACAACATTTTTGCAGTGCCTGTTAGTACCTAGAAATGTAATTATTGCTGGGAAGTCACTTTTTTTTTTCCTGGGAATCTGAATCACACATAATTCAGTCAGCAATATTTCAAAGACTAGCTTGAGAAAAATTACTAGTGAGAAGTAGTAATCCTCCTACAGCATTGATGAAGTTAGTACGGCTTTTGGAAAAAGATAAAGAAAATGGATGTTTTCTGCAAGCCATCTGAGCTTTTAGCATGGTAATTACTAGGAAATATTTTCTGCAAACAGCAATGTATTCAGATTAGTAAAGTTCTAATCAACAAAATGACTATGTTTTGATTTTGGTAGAAAGAAGTAAATATTCTAAGGGATTCATCATTGGTGATGAGACCCTCCCTCCAAAGCACTGCCTCAATTTTATCCAGTCTGCCAAAAAAAGTGTTTTCTCTGGGTTCCTTAAATGTCTATGTGACATTATGAATGACTTCACTGCAGTTTATTTCCTAAATATCAGGAAACCGTAGCACAAGGTGGCCTAAAACATACAGCACCAGGTTTCTATATGGGACAAATGTCCATTACACCTCAACAGTTTTTTCAGCACACAAACACCTTAGTACTGGTCTCATCTTTTCTGCATACTTAACATCGGGTTTGTTGTTTGTTTTTTTTTCCCTCAGAACTCAAATTAAATTCCCTCACATATTTATACCTCAGAACAATGGGAAATGAAACTACATGTACAAAAAGCTCCAAAATGCTGTAAGCTTATCAGTTTCAGGGCAAGATACTTGTTTTCCTTCTACCCACTCACTTTTCCTCTTCATTTGTCATTCCTCAACATAAACACCTTGGTTTGTGGCCTTGGAAAGTATTTGTCTAAAACCAGGTAACAAGAAACATGGAACAGTACTGGGGTTTAAACCATAAAGATGTTGACCCAGCCATCATGCATAGTAATATTGCTCAGAAGAGGCTTGAATTCCTTAAGACATGATTGGGATAGGGAATGAGAAGTGGTCATGCCATGGTAGGAGGCCATCTTGAAATCTGTCATTAAATTACTTTTCTTAGGAGTCAGCAAATATTAGCATGAAATACATTAGCATCATTTCTTCCCTCAGAGACCAATAACAGAAGAAATTCCTTCTTTATGAAGAACAACACACCCTCTAACATAAAAATCTTTATCCAGGCCCTGATTTTTTCTATCTGTATGGTTCTCACAGGAAAAGAGTTAAGTATTCAGTAAACATGGTTAAAAAAAAGTTCAGCGATGCTTCTTGTGCTTTGCAAGTTCCTGCTTTACTGAACACCAGCAAATGACACATCTCCCCGAAATGTTACCTTTCTTTGCCTCCATTTGTAAAGGTTGTGTGTAGATTTCTTTTTCCAGTTGCTTACTGATATTTTTGAAACTTCTGTGGAATAAAGCTATTAGGACACAATGGAATGTCCCTCTTAATCTGTAAAACATTATGTATATTATGACTGTACCAGGAGAAGGATACAAGGTCAAAATGGCACAGAACAGGTGTTTTTCTTTGACTCACTACATTCTCAAATTTGTGAGAATGCTAGAGAAAATAGTCCAGATTCACAGTTAAACAGTTTTTAAATAATTAATGGTATCCTGTGTTCAAGGCTTCCTGCTCATTTGGCTCTTGATATTTATCATGCCTGGGTTTTCAGATGCACCTGTAGGTATAGTCCTTAGAGTTTCCAGTTATCAGTTTTTGAAAAGTAACATCCCAAATATTGAGTGAGACGCTTGAAAAGGCTTAGTAAACACAAAGGCTATCTGAGAAGTGCTGGGGACTTCCAGTCCAGGAGTACTCACAGGTCCTCAGTATCTCAGAGACCTGACACCTCTCTTACCTCACCTCCCTTCTCTTGATCAGAGTGGTGAGCCCTCCTTGTCTACACTTTAGTTTCTCAGGAAAAAAAAACCCACAAAACAGCAACTAAAACAACAACCAAGTAATTGCATATAGACTGGGGAAATTTGGTGATGAAATGTCATGTTTACATCATTGTTCTCTTTAAATCAAATACTTAAATAAAATCAGTGCTGGCATACACTATAATCCCAAAGATCTCCACAGAAGGAATTTATCTTAATCCCAGAACCAAAACCCAGTAATACAACCCTATCAATGGCTCCATAACTAATCTTCTGCCACTAGAAGGCAGCAAAGCTCCAATATTAACATACATTTTGTGACACAAAGCATTTCCGTGACACAGAACAGGCAGAAAATTCTGTTAATAAAATGAAATGTTCTTTTCCCTGTGTGCATACTCAGTGGCTGCTGATTTCTCTCATATTGTTTGCTCTCAGTTCATATGCATGAGTGAAGAGTATTCATTTGTAGTGATTTATTTAAACTTCTGTAGCAGTGCCTGTCAGTGGCAGAGACTCAGACAGCTGAAAGAAACCCAAAGTAATTTCACAGATTAGCTGATGTAAGTATAAAATGTGAATCAGAAAGTAAGTTATCAATGAGTTCCCCTCTGGTAGTATCTATGTCTACATCCATAAATACCCAAAGATTTTATCTCTCCATTTAGTGCACATATTATCACTCTACTCTCCAAAATTAATCTTATGGTGTAGGTATTGTACTACTAAGCTCTCACTCTGTGAAGAATCCTACTTTTCACAGAGTGCCTGGCTCTGTATTAGTCAGATAACCCTGTTGCCTTTTGATAGCAGTGAAACCCACTGCCATTGATATTCCCAACTCATATTTCCTCAGCTTTTCTTACAAGCTTCTGCACAGAATACAAAAGCCTTCAGCAAAACCCAAAGCAGGCCAGCTGCTTATAGTCTGTATTGCAATAAACAAACTTAAGAGTCTAGGAACACAGTGTGAGACTGATTATAAAAGCCATGGAGCACTGTCCTGTGTAAGTAAATCCTGGAAAGCCTTCCCCCTAGGGTATTGGTAAATGATGAGAGGTGAATGATGGAGGGATGTGGCATTCACAAACCAGCAATCCTAGGGCACCTAAGACCAAAACATTGCAGCCACAGAGGGCTCCAAGAAACATAATTTTTATTTTGTGAAATATTTCTAACAGAAAAATCTAAACATTAACAAATGTTCATAGGAGATGCAACACTCTGTGTCTGGCAGTGCACCTTATGTGTCCTTTCCAAAATGTTTCCCTTTCATTGAATAACAAGTTTCACAGAGCATGGCACTCTTAGGAGTTTGTGGGGCACTTCATGAGAGAATGCAGAAAGTGCTTGTGCCCAGGATACCCCCACCACTGCCATCAGTCCCAGCTCCAGACTGAGGACCAGGGTCGTTCTGGGTCATCCTGCTGCCCTAGAAGCAAATATGGGCAGGAAGGCAGGGCTTTGGCCAGGCACAGCACTGTACTTCAGACTGGAATGAGAAATAAGGGAAGACACACACACACTGGTGCACAGGCCCATACATTGAAAATATTCAGAATTTAGGGAACAAGTAAAAATCCTTAAAATATGCTTGATCAACAATCAGTACAGAACAGAGCCGAGAAAATTATTCAGAATTCTCAGTTTGGTCTATATTTTTTATCATCTCACAGTTTGTGAAAATGTTCAGAGAATCATTTCCATCATACTTTTCATAACTAAATCACTATGAAAATTTAAAAATTCACATGAAGTTCAACTGTGCATGATCATTCAACATATAACTTGCAAATGAACCTAGAGATGAGTAAACATAAATAAAAAAGAGCCTGTCTCAAGACTTCTCCTTTCACCCTGAACACAAAGCATGCCTGAGTCACCAGTCAGTAATGTGGACATATCTGTTTGCATTAATTCTAAAGGGTAAAAACAGTGCAAAACTCCTTCTCTCTGAAGATTTTCAAAAGGATTTGGGTAAAACATTTTTTCTGCAGCAATATATTTTATTTCTACCAGATTTAATATTCCTTTCAATTTGGCTCACAAATCAGCTGTATTAATACTAATACAATGCAGAAGCAGTGGGGATCTCAAGGTGGTGTGAGAGGAGTGCTAATGAGGAACTCTACCACCAGAGGCTGACAACATCCAATAGCTGGAAAGGGAAATGGGACAAACAAATGCACCAAAGAAAGGTGCTCCAAGTGCCAGCCCCTTTACTGCAGCTGTGTTAGCCGGTCAGGGCTGCCAGAGGGGTAAAAACACAGACAGGCCAGTGCAGCCACGCTGCATCCAGCAGCACAAAGCTCAGCTGCAGAGCCACCCTGCATGAGCTGGAAAGCAGCTGGTAATGCCATAAGGAGCAGGCAATACCTTTTGCTGCTGCATGCACATTAAACATTGATCCTCTTTTACAGCCAGCAGATTGCCTTCAGGCATTGCCATCACCAGTTCTTGCTCTCTGCTCTGTAAACAACTTAGAGGAGGTTTTGGAAAGGAAACTGGAGTCCTGGAATACACTCTTATCGCTGCTAAAAAGGCCACATTATCTAAAAACTATTCCCAAAATTACTCTATTCAGTTAAGTAAAGTAACAAATCTAAAAAGACTCTACTTACTTCTGGTGTGCATGAAGAGGAAGGGGAAATTGATTTTCTAATTTTTTTTTTTTTACTGATAGCTACCTTTACGTGTGTGGATTTACATAATCTGTCAAACTATCAGCAATACTAATCATAGTACACTGTACACTATCCTTGGAAATATTTTCTTCTGAAATTCAGAATTTCATCTGCATTTGTTTACCTTTTTCCAGTGTGGGATTCTTTCTCAGTTACATATTGTAGCTGAATGAAGACATATGACAAAAGAAGGTGTAAAAGAAGACAGCATGTCAGATGGAAAGCCAAGCCCATTAAAAGCATTTTTCTGACATATTTGCATGATGCTGATCAGTGTGGATTTAGCTGGACAGAAAATATACCTCTCCTGAAAGAATTTCAATACTCACTTAAAAATACCTGAGCAATGAGGGGTGTGTAACAAGTGGATAATAATTGGAATATATAGAAATTGTATTACCAGAATTTACAGTTCATCAAGAGAAATATGTGCATATCACAGTTCCTCATAAAAAAAATTGACATCACTTGTTTGCAGAATTATAAAACTATGCAGAAGACAAAATATTAACTTTCTTGTCACATTAGGAAAACTTTTGCTGCATATTAAAGCAGTAAGAATCAAGGTAAAATCACTTTGCAAGTTATGCCAAATTTGTCAGGGTGACACTCCTAAAATGGTTCTTTTTTACTGATTCTTTAGCACAGTTGATTTCAGGATGAACCAAATAACTGCAAATTCAATCAATTCTGTTAAGTCTGTAACTTAGGCACATACAAAGCCTGTGTATTTTGCAAAATAAAAGTCCAAAACAGAGGAAACGGGGAAGGATTGTCTGTAGGCAAGGCAAGTGCAGCTGGCAGACATGGGGGAGGAGCTCTGAATTATTCCTGTTTGTTTTGAGGATGGTTTCCGTGGCTACTTAAAACAATGTAGCAACTTTTCTGGGCGTATGCAAGCAGCCAAGTGCCATTCCTGCAAAGAATCAGTCTTACACTGGTTGAAAAAAAACCCCATCAATGTTCTTTCCACACTAAACAGTGGGAATTCTGCTGCTTTTTAGAAAGACCAAACTTTTATTAAAGCTAAAGCAGAGTGAGGTAACAGTGAGGTTATAGTGAGATAACTCACAGTAGCCCCCAAAGGCATCTAAGTGGTTGGTGTTCACATTAATCCCTCAAAAGCACCTAGCATTATTTGCAAACAAATACTTCCACCAAATATGTGATGCTCTTCCTGTAAGAGTTCTGCATTCCCTCTTCTCCCAGTACAGTTAGTTCCCAGTTCCCAGTTCCCAGGTGATCAAAATAAAGCTTGCAAAGGTTCACTGTTGAACTCCCTGGCTGCTGCCTTTTCCCAACCGTTCTGAGCCTTATTTTTATTCAGTACAGGAGGTGAGATGGCACCACTGTTCCACAGACGTGAGAGAGGGAGGAGCGGAGTGCCACACTTGTGGGCCTTCCATGCTCTGGCTGGAGAGCTGGCTGCAGGAAACAGCCCGGCTTTTCTCTTTCTACATGAGCTTCATGGCAGATCAGAACAAATAAATAAAACTTCTTTTGCCCCATATGGTGGGAAGGTGGAAATGGTGTTCCAGCCATTCCAGTGGTGCAGCTATAGGTCCTGACTCCCCTCATCTGTCATGTGGACTTTTAAGGCCCTGGTTATTTGACAGCATATGAGCAATACTATTAATTTCATTATCCCAGCACTTTGCATTACTTCTAAATCAGACATATACCTGTTTACATGCCCAGAAGTAAAGTCAATTTGTGCAAAATGAGGGCTGTGGAATTGTTTTATCAATTTTGCTTTGAAACATACTGTATGTACTCTATCTATGTCCCCACTGAAGAAAAGGTGTGCAACTTGCAGCCCAGACTCAGGGGTTTTTAATTACTTAGCTATCAGCTCTGAGAAGCAAATTTATCTGAATCTGTGTAGATGTCAGGTTTATCTCACCATGGCCTCGTATAAAAACCAGTTATGTATAAGGAAAACATGTATCCAGGATTAAGCCTTTTACAAATTGTGTAAAGAATAATAGCAGCTTTCTGACATGATACCTAAATATTCCAGATACCAGCATTTAGGTAGCAAAAATATCACTGTGGAAAGGGATTTCAAGCACAAACTTGTCAACCATCTTGCAGCCTGAAGCATGCACTCCTTTTGCCTGGTCATATTTGCTGGTTTTGTAGTTTGATCAGTGAGAGGAGAGAAACACTTCTCTGGAAGACCTCTGAAACACCTCTGCTGGAAAAAAAACAGAAGTAAAGCTAAAGACTACACCACTCAAGTCCATTAATATTTCACTTTTTCACAATGTACCTGGTGGTTCAGCATTGGAACAAGGGGTTCATAAGCCAGGTCTGAACTAGCAAACATAGCAGAGCCTACTTTTCTCAGATGCCTCCTCTCTGCATTCCCCCAAGGCAGCCTGATGTGCAAGCCTCTCTGGGTATTATTGTTGCGAGCCAGTCAGGCAGTCACTGCATGTCATTCAGTGCACCAGCTGTCGCTGCACAATAGCATTCGTTCCACTGAACAATAAATTAAATCTCCCCCAAGTGCTAGCCATACCCTGCTCTGAGCCTAACTATCACTTGACACATGTTACTCCACACAGTACTTGCAGAAATCCAGGGCTGGTGGTGCAGACACAGGGATTCTTGAAATTCCTCATGAAATGAAAGTTTCAAACTTTTTCCTCCTTTCAGTAACAAATCTATAAGAGTTTTTAGGAAAGAATGACTTTGCAGGCAGGTGTTTGACAGAGAGATGCAGAGCAAAGGCAGGCCTGCCAATAGTTCTTGCTGAAATTGCTCTGCAGAAGGTAGTGATTGGCAGCTCTGCACTGTTTCTGCTTCCTGGGGCCCCACTAGGAAAACAGACGTATTTTGTGAGATAGGAAAAAGATGCATATATTTGCCTTGTCCTTTGTTTTGCAGGGAAAACTACTTTCTAGCGTCATGGACTGTGACATTTCTCACTCAAAAACCCTGCTGCATTTGAGCATCTTTACAGTGTTTAAGTATGAAAGTAGACACCTGGAATGGCCAAACATCACTTCTAATTTATTCTAGATGCTCTCTGTCCTCATCACCACTCCTTCCATGTTCATGCCAGACTGTTCCTTTCTGCTTCTCCTTGGCTCCACTCCACTTACAGCTCCACTCCATTTTCTTAATCCAAAGCAGGCGCTCAGCTCTTAAGCCTTAGGCACTGCTTTGGCCTCTTGAACTATGACCAGCTGGGCCAGGATTAGTATCTTCCTGCCTAGCTGCATTACAATCTCTTTTATTCCTATTAGAGTGGCATGAAGGTTCTCATGACTAGAAATTTATTATTATCTGTATCACCCAAAATTAGGAAATAGAAGGCAACTACTGCATATTAATGGTCATTTCAGGATATTAAAAAAAAAGGCTAGGAGCTTTAAAGTTGAGAAAATAAAAGAGCTATACTTCCCAACCTTTTTGGGTTTTGATTTGGCTTGGTTTGGTTTTGTTGTTGCTTTTTTTTATCTCAAAACAATTGGATTTGAAATAACTGGGTTTAAAGCTGCCAACATTCCTGTGGGATGGAAGTACCATTTCTTGTCAGCTCTACAGGCCAGGAACCTGCAGGAACAACTACACAGACTGTAACTAGCTTTGAAAGGAATGTACTCTGTTCAGTGTCCTGCAAACTGTTTTGCTTTTGGAGGCATTGCTCTACTTTCTGTTCTATTAGCCTTGAATTCATGCTCCCCAAGAGCAACAATACTGTTCTTTGTTCACCACCTTATGCTGCTTACTGGCTACTGTCCCAAAGAATAACCAGAATACTGAAATAATTAAGGTCTTTCCTAAGTGCTTGCTAAATTACCACAGACCACTGTGCAAGTGATCACTGGGTGAAATACAGGCTTTCCATGCATGCTTGAGTACCTGATTCAAGACAAACACGTTCAAGTGGGGCATAGTGTGACCTTGCCAAAACCCAACTACATGAGTCTGTGAAAAAAAACCAAAAAAACAAACCAACAAAACCCAAAAAAACTCATCTGGGAGCATTCATCCCTCAATTTCCTTCTATCCAAAATAAGTAATACCTCAGTTTAAGTTTTGGAGACTGGTTATTGCAATTTGTAAAAAGCATTTGGAAAATCAAGGATGATAAACAATTAATGCTATTAGACTAAGAGATGTGTCTGCATCTCTTATCTAATCATGTGCAGGCATTTCTTTTTAGCACTGATGTTTATTTAATAAAATATTTGAGAGGTAGCAATCAGTAACAAGAGATGAAAACCTATAATAAATGAATCTATTATTTTGAGCAGAATTGAATTGTAAGAGGGGGAAAGTGAGCAATTTTTTCAAAGACCCCATATGCTGTATTTAAATTAACTTGTTACCTGTAGAACAGACCAATTTATTTTGCTGCAATGAAAAGCTAGCTTCTAGGTGGTAATGCTTCTAGGCTTTGGATTTGTAAATGAGTTAAATCTTTTCAATTTGTATTATCCAGTGCTTTTGAATCACTTCATTCCAACATCTTGCACATCCCGTTCAGTTGATTGTCACCAGAAGAATAAACCAGTGTGTTCTGGTGAGTTCAAGGGTGTAGATTTTAGGCTTCGTTTCCCTTACTTTTGAAAATATCTCCTATTAACAGATTACTAGACATAGTGTTGTATTTTATATGCACTTGTGAAGAAAAATCTGGTGGCTGGTTTGAAATTTTTTTATTTGTCTTGCGTACATCTAAGTTAACTTCTATGATTGCTGTTGATGGGTCTTCTAATGGGTACAGCAACATTGCCAGGCCCACAGCTGTGGACATTACTGGAGAAGGAGCACTTTGGCCTAGGCAAACAAAACCAGTTCTGAGGATGCCGTGACACCCAGGTGAAAATCCCAGGGCTTGTGGCACAACACAGGCAGAGATGCTGGAGATGGCAGCTGCTGCTGGTGGAGAGAAGAAAGGAGGTGCTACCAATGCCAGCAAAGGTGTCATGAGCCAAAGACAATTTCAGCAGTCAGGATGACCCATCTCATTTCATTCCCCACAGCTATGTGTTCTGTGTCAGCCTAGGTGACATGCTGCTTGTACTCTCTTAGCACCGAACACTTGGAGGAATTTTTGCAGGAGAGTAAGGACAATAAATAGGATGAAATAGAGGATGTTGAAAACCCACCTTCGCCTGTGTCTTGGCATCACCAAAACAATCAGCTGCCTCACCAGATTGACCCAAACCAGCTGGACCAAACCCTCCAGGTGGGCTGCTACTGCACACACAGAGCTTCCTCTGGTCCTCTGGAAAGACAAATCCTACTGCTGCAGAAATGGAGGTTTCTGGGGCACAGAAATGTGGAGGGCAGACAGAGGCCAACCGGGGAACCTACCATCCTTCCAGGTCTTCTTTTCTATTCCTATCATCTGGCAGACCCCTCTTTGCAGCTCCAAGCTCAGCTCTGTTCCCAAGGCTCAGGGCCTCTTTGCACCCATGGGATCCAGGAGAATCCCATGACATGCACAGGTGTAACTGGACAGGCTGGTAATCCTTCCAACCTGTCACTGGGACTTGTGGACAGGACTGCACACATGGTTACTTCCATGATGAGCAACTCCTGCTTCTTGAGATAAATATGTAAATGGCCTTAGAGAAGGGCTTAAAAACACTTTTCTAAAGAAATTATGAGAGTGGCATGAACACCCACAGTATAATCTGTGTATGACAGTGATCAATGTGATATTTTATTTTTTAATATTCAGATTAGGACAGTAGACTGTCCAAAAGCTTATTTCCCAAATACCCCTTAGGAGAGGCAAGCAGAGGAACACATATACTAGTGGCAGGGTGGTAGAACTGCATCAGGGTAGTGCTAAGATTGTCCTATTCAGGGATCCATCAGTAGCTAGGAAAAGCAGTGAAAAGTGTCAGAACTTACAGATGTAGAAGTTATTTTGTGTAAGCAGGACTAGAGATAATTAGCCAGAACCTCAGAAGGTTGCTTCAAAGCTAAATATAGAGACACCATAATGACAGATGACATTTGCCACTGATGAATGGTGTACATTGGAGGAAATGTTTTGCTTGGAGTACTGAGTCCTAAGCTAATGGTAATGATGCAGGAAAAAATATCTTCCCTTTGTGTGGACAGTGCAACATAGAAATTGCTAAATAGATGGTATTTTTTTTAATTTAAAAAAAAGAAAGAAAGTGGATTACAGATTCCTTATTTTTAATTAGTGCCCCAAAAGTTTGCCTGAGCTAATTTTGTTCAGTCCACTAGACATGCAACATGAACTAAAGTTTCAAAGTTACAAAAAGGGGCTGAGGTGTTTCAGGTGGTTCAGCTGGGAAAAGAGAATAACTGGAGGTGATATCTAAGGCATATAGTTGACGAATTTTCCAATATTTTTTGATTTCTGCATTCCCAGGTAGATGTGGAACTTAAGCTGTTTACTTGCTTTGCTAAAAAAAAAAAAAAGGGTCTTGGAGTTGGGTTGGGGTTTTTTGGGGTTTTTTTTTGATTTTTTGATATTGTGGTTCTTCATTGGGATGGAGTTAAAACCTTCTGTAAAGCAAAAGTAACCAAGCTGGAAATATCCAATCCTTTCATGGGTAGGTATGGGGATGGAGAAAACCAATGTACAGAGGGCCATTCTGTCTATCTGAAACCATAGGCTCTGGGAAAGTACTCTTTTCCTGCAGTCTAAAAACACTAAGGAATCGAAAACATTCATTCTCTTTGGTTTAGGCTGGAAATTTCTCTTGATAGACTTGTTTTGCTAAAATTTCTGGGTCCATTTCCAACAGTAGTAAAGGGTTTTGGAAGAGTGATGTTGAGTGCCATGATTTTTGCTTCAAAAAATTCCTGACCATATCTAATAAAGAGAGAAAAAAAAAATACGTCATAGAAATAGAAAGGAATATTCTTAGAGGAAAATACTTCATTTTCATAGCAAATCATTAACCAAGAAAAGTCTCTAAATACTTTCAAGACCAGGAGGGAAGTGGAAAGATGGTGTCTACACTGACATGTCTTATACAGGTTCCAGCATATCAGAAATTAATATTGCATCTCTGCTTTCATGTAGTCAAGGGCTGCAGTCCTAGCACAACCTTACTTAGCAGTTTGGCATCAGAAGTTTGTAGCATCTGCCCATGTCAAAAAGTAGATTTTACACTCATTTAGAATTAGCTTCTCCCCCTGCTCAGTTCTTCTTCCCTACTACTTCAGTGAGAGAGGTTGCACTGAGTTGCAGCAGAGCACCACAGGCAAAGCTACATAATTAATACACTATGTAATTAATTAGCCTAGTGCTCAGTGAGGAGATTTGTTCTTGGTAACACGATTCTGAATAATCATCTATCTCTTGCTTTCACTGAGTGAACAGTTTGCAAGCATCAGCAGCTATTGCAGGCAGTTACATCACTGATCTGTCATTCTTTCACAGCCGTACCATATGGACAATAATAACTTAAATGGAGTCTAGCAGATGTTAAGGACATAGTGCAAGGCTGGGAATTCACAGATAGGACCAGTGTGTTTGCATTGAGATGTTTCATGTTAATTTTTTTACTTAATAATTATTTGTATTTTTCAACATATATATGTATATAGTGAAAATCTATGTTTATGTTTAGTTAGAGTGATGAAAAAATTAAGAAAGCAGATGGCACTACAGAGCAATATTTTCTATGAAGTCAATTGATTTTCTGAGTCTGCATGCCTTTCTACAAAGTAGAAAGAGAGAAACAGTGAAAATAATTTTTTTAATCAGTTAGTTTAGCAAGATAGTTTATTGTGCAGATACTCAAATAAGAGCAAGAGATCCTGTTTAAACCCAAGGTACACAAAAGTTAGTGTCTTTGTTTCCCCAAGCTTTGCAGAATGCATTCCATCATTTGTATATGGTACAGAAGAGAGACTGCTACACTGCTCAATGCATACACACCAAGAAAAACAAGAAATTAGGAACATGTTTTGATCACTTTGTTTTTTCAATACTAACATGCATGAGCAGGGATGCCTGAGCCACTGCTTCAATCATAAGCAATATTTCCAAATAGCACTCTCTTCTCCTACTCCCAAGGCCCTAGGAAAAAGGGAAGTGCCACAAGAAAGACTGGATCCACAGGTCACTTCTTTCTCAGCACAAAAGCCCCTGTCCTTCCCTTGTCCCCTTGCTAACTCTGTGAATTTGGAAAAAAAAAAGTAATGGTATCTGGGTGCTTCACAAAGGGAAGTGAAAATTTTCAAAGCAGACAGGAAACACTGTGCTGCAATGAAGCCAACCCTGTGACAAGGGACAGAGCTTGAGAATGCAAACAATTTTACATGTGAGCACTTACACACACAAACACACATGTGCATCCACACACACACACATAACACCTTTCACAACTCTCAGAGATTAGAGTTTGACCCACCTGAACTTCAGGCTGGACCTGGACAATACCTCTGGTTTTGTGACTAATCGAAATTTAAGAGCATTCTCAGAATTTTGAGAATAATCCTGCCCCTGTGAACTTTGCCTCCTGGGATAAAGTACTCTGTCTGCACAATTACTTCACAGTGTCAGGGTTGCGAGGGTTATTCCAGTTACTCCTAAGTAAAAAGGAGTTAGGGTAATTGTCTTATTTTCCACCTGCAAGCTCATTTTTACAATAGTTTCTCTTCATATTGAGAACAGTGAAAAACCTTTTTTTTGGTACTAAATTTAAACTTGATAATATTACAGTTATAATGTGGTAATAAAACCAATATAATAATATTACTCTCATATATTAATTAATTATTTGTATAGTAAATTTACAACACAGAAATATAAACTGCATATGTTAGTCAAAATGAAAAAAATGCTACCTTGAACAATAGAAAATTTCACAATAAAATAAAGTAGTGTTCATCGTGTAAGCCATCAGGTTGAGTTATGTGAAGCAACTCAGAAGAACTGAAGAATGGAAGCAAGGGAGGGAGAGAGGGAGGGAGGGAGAGAGGAAGGGAGAGAGGAAGGGAGAGAGGGAGGGTTGCTTCATTAATGGACTCTAAACATTAAAAACAAGGAGGTGGATTGTTTCAGAAAGAACAGTAGAGATGGACTGGGGGAAAGCAATGACCCTGCATTTTAAATGAAGGAACTACTGAAACATGTAGTAGCATGTGTATCTTTACTGAATTTTTGCATTGTTTCCAAAACCCTGAAACTCAAAAACACCCTGCTCCTGTGTCGCATAGGGAAAAGCAAGTACTGTAAGGAAGAATGTCTTGCATTTGTGTGAGGTCAGCTTTGTAGTAATGTGTGCTTCCCATCATAGGTTCAGCTTTGAGCTAAAATCAACAAAAGCATATATACCAAAACATAACTTTATCATTCCATCTCCATGTATGCCAAAATAAACAGAAGGATATACTGCTCAAATCCTCAAGCACTGTTACACTAATACAGTGCAGTTTAACAATAATATACAAATAAAAGCATCTAATCTGTTGTCTAAACTTAGCAGAAACGATGCCCAGAAGCTTCCCACAATTAAGCTAGCCAACATGCCTCACAGCAAATTTGTTGCCCCCACCCCACCATGTGAAAATAAATGTAACTGAGCAAAACTGAAGATGCTTTTCTCCCTGGCTTTTTGATTCCTGCACAGATTACAGTAGATACAGATATACCAGATCTATCCATTTTCATTGTATCTTTGTCCTTTTCCACTGATTAAAAAGGCAGGGATGCTCAGGCCTATAGCTGAAGGCAGTAAGAGCACAGTGTGGTTAATTTTTTTCCCAGGGGAGGACAAGAAGAGGAGTGGAATGAGGGATGCCTCCTGACTTTTCTGTCTCAACATTGCTGCAGTGCAGTATGTCTACAGGGCTCTGGGGGAGAACATCAAAGTGATGCTGCTTGCTAGCTCTTGTTTTCATCTTTCTTTTCCACCTTGGACTTGCAGCCTGTAATTTTGTGAGCAAACTAGGTGTTCCCAGATCTCCCCTCCACATACTTTCAAGATAATTATCTGTTCCAGTCTTTCCTCTTCCCGGAGGACCCACACTTACCTAATGAGCTAAGAAGGAGGCAGAATAATGCACTAATGACATTTTCTGAGAATTTTAAGCAGAAAAGAGCTAAGGAACAGAAATGAGAGTGAGAAAGCACTTACAGAGGCCCAGTGTAAGTCATCATGACTCATCAGAACATAACTAAAAGAGCAGTAGCAAATCAAATGGAGTATTTTCTCAACAGACACTGCTTCTCATTTGCAGCAAACAAACAGACAAGAAGGCAGGAAGCTATCATTGATTTTAATTAGTAGTTCAATTATGACCAGCACATCAATATATTAATTGGAACAGAAAGGCTGGTATCTGATTAATCAGATCTGTATTTCTCTATGCATCAGTGCTCATTTCATCACAAGAAAGTTAGCTGGAGACTGACCTGTTTGGGAAGAAAAAGACCTCAGAACACAAAAACCCCCGCAAAAGCCAGCTGTAATAAATGCTGCTGATGTTGTTCATGCTTTTGAAAATGTCGTACAACTCATCAGAATTACAGAATGGTAAAGTGAGAGTAGGGGAGGAACCATTGTCATATGTGGTTGTTTCAAAGGAAGCTGCTTGCCTGTCCATGAGAGTCCACCTGCACAGAAACAGGTCACAGACCTACCCACTCAGTTTCAGGAAAGCTGCTTTATTTCATGGAATCACAGAATGGTTCAGGTTGGAAGAGACATCAAAGATCATCTAGTTCCAACCCTCCTTTCATGAAGAGGGACATCTTCTACTAGATCAGGTTGCTTAAAGCCCCATGCAACCTGGGTCAGTAAACTGTTAGGGATGGGAAGTTCAGTGCCTCATCATCCTCACAGATTAAATAAAATTTTCTTTAAAAGATAAAGAATTGCTTCCAAATTTCTAATCTATATCTCCTCTCACTTTAAAGCCCTTCTTTCATGTCCTATCGCCACATGTCCATGTGAAAAGTCCCTCTTCAGACTTCATGTAGGCTGTCTTCAGGTACTGAAAGGTCACAATTAGATCACCCCAGAGCCTTCTCTTCTCCAGAGTGAACAAATACAACTCACCCTATCCCCACAGATGAGGTGCTCCAGCACTCATACCGTATTTGTGGTTCTTCCCTAGACCTAATCCAGCAGGTCCACATCCTCCCTGTGCTGGGACCCCAGAGCTGGATGCAGGGTTCCAGCTGGGCTCTCACCAGAGCAGAGCAGAGGGGCAGAATCCCCTCCCTCCCCTGCTGCCCACGCTGCTCTGGATGCAGCCCAGGACACGTTTGGCTCTCTGGGCTGGGAGTGCCCATGGCTGGGTCATGTCCAGCCTCTCAGCCACCAGCACCCCCAAATCCTTCTCCCCAGGGCTGCTCCCCATCTGCTCACCCCCAGCCTGGACTGATACCAGGGGTTGCTCTGACCCAGGTGCAGCACCTTGCACTTGGTCTTGTTAAACCTCGTGAGATTCCCATGGGCCCACTTCTTCAGCTTGTCCAGGTCCTTCTGGATGGCATCCCATCCTTCAGGTGTGTCAGTGGTGGCATCTAGATATTTATTGTGTATGTACTCCATCCTTTTGTCTGTGTCAATGACCTATTCCTTCTCTTCTTTCTCCTTCCTTTCTCCATTGCTGTAGTCACACCATCACAGGAGGCCACTGGGTTGATCAGGCAGGACTTGCCCATGGTGAAGCTGTGCTGGAAGTCTTGGATCACCTTCCTGTCCTCCATGTGCTTTAGCACACCCTCCAGGGGGCTCTGTTCCATGACTTTCCTCGGCACATAGGTGAGGCTGATGAGTGGGTAGTTCCCAGGGTCCACCTTCCTTCCCTTTTTTTAAGATGAGACAATATCTCCCTTCTCCCAGACACCTGGGACTTCCCCTGACTGTTGTGGCTTTTTGAGTATCATGTAGAATGGCTTGGCAACTGCATTAGACAATTCCCTCAGAACTCTGGAATGCATCTTATTTTCATGGCTGTAAAAATCTGAAAGCTGAACTGTGCTAAAAGGCTGAGTCCAACACCACAAAAAAAAAAAAAAAAAGAAGGAAGATACGCTACCAGGAATCTTCCCATTTCCAGTATACAGAATGTTACATCGAGACTCATAGAGAAACTTAATCCCACGAGGTAGCACCACTGGCTCTAGTTAAATACCCTTATGGTTTAAAGCATATGTGAAGAAAAGGGAAACGTGGGTTTAAGAGTTACTGACTTGTGAGTGAAGAGGGGTTGTGTATGAATAGTGCAGTGCAGTGATGTGGTAACTAACAACCCACATCTCTGGAAGTGGTATGAAATCATGCTACTTCATTTGGGTACTGGGAAGTTCAAACACTCATTAGAAGAGTTCAAAACCCACTGAGAGCTACAAATTTTGCACAACTAACTCAAATACTTGGCAATCATGTTAAAAAAATAAAGCAAGAAAAAAGCCACAAAATTGCTCACACTATCAATGGCAAAGGACAATATTAACTTTATCAACTTCAGGCCCTTCATTTTTTAAGTGTGTAGCTGAAGATACATGTGCTATCCATTGGTTTCTTCTTTTCTACCTTCTACTCTATCTGAGTCACATGAATTACCTTATTAAGATGTCAAAAGCCCTTTTTTATATTTGAGTCTAAATTTAGAACTAATTATGTTTTTTCAAATGGCATGATAGGCACTTTTCAGCACTGATCACATTAAGAGACTTGTAACTCTGTATAGGCATTTCAAAAGTGTTTAAGCCAATAACAACATAGGAGTAGGCTGAAACATCTTGGGAAGCCTTGATCAGAGCTAAGAGCTTCAGCAGGTTGAAGAATGCTTTTGGGAACAGTAAATGGGTTTTTAAGTTGGGTCTTACTTTCCCTACTGCATAGACCAGGAAGCAGCTAAACAAAAAACCCACATTCATACTCAGCAATTTCTTTAAGATAACTTTTCCTACATGTTTGAAGATGTAAACTTACATCTCCAAATCCCTCACAAACACAGCATTCAAAGCTATATGTAAGGCTTTGGGATATGGGATATATCATTATTTTTCAGCTGTAACACCATAGGACAATGTGGGTCTCTTTGATTCTTGATTCATGATGCCAGCATGTTAAAATTAATGCATAGCCAGAAGATATGCTCTTTTCAATATGAATTCAATCCAAGAATCTTGAGACTGATTCAAGTCTATGAGACCACAGACAATGGAAGTATGAGCATGTGTCCAAGTGATAGAGAGTATGGGAAAAAGCCATAGTGTTCCGCAGTGCACATATACAAAGCTTAGAGAAATTGCTTCCATCAGGGCTTGTACAATCTAAACACAACTCAAAAGCAAACCCAAAAATCAGAAAACTGCAATGTATTGGACAGAATGTTAAAAAATTCACTTCTAAAGAGTAACCAGACCTGAGGAGCTCTCAGGCAAAAATTGAAAAAAAAACAAACCATAAAGAGCCTGTGTTTTACAATCATTTTCCTTAAAGTGGATAAACTTCACAGTGCACAACAGAAAAATGGTAAATATTAGAAGGTAAATTATCTGTAGGTCTTTTCATTTTAATTTTCCTGGAAATCTTCAGTCAGCAGCGTCACAGAGTATATCCCTCTAATTTCCCATAGAAGGCCAAATTCTGCTAATATGGCAAAACCTTTGCCTAGGGCATTTTCCCTGTGATCTTTCTTCAAAGCTAGGGGAGAGAATTCCTTGCAATGAATTGGCCACTCTGCTCCGTGCAGATACAAGCTGAGCTGGCAGCTTATTATTTCTACCATTCAAACTCTACAGCTTGAGTCCCAGTGCTGTGAACTCACAGAGTACAATTTCTGGCCAGTGGCTCTTGCTGTTTGACACCAAATCACTTTGCCTTATTCTTTGCTTTTTTCCAAAGAGTGTTTTGTGGGCTTTTGTTATTTGCAGGACAGAACAATGAGATTTTTATAGATAATTTCACAAGCTGTATGTTTTCCTTGGCAGGAAGGTTAAGGGCACTGGGCTAACTGCCTGACAGAGGCAAGAAGCACATGCTAACTTGAAATCCTGGATGCCCAGTTACCACACATCTAAAAAGGAAACACCTAATTCTAAAAGCCATGAAGACAATGTCACAAACTTACACAGCAGTGCAAGAAATTTCAGTTATCTCATGTGAATTTGTAGCAAGCCTTACTTTCCTCAGTGGGAGAAGGAAGAGACAAGGAGCTGACCTTTGGCCAGGCTCCTTCCTAAGGTACCTGCCACTCTTGCAAGATGTCAACCCAAGCTGCACATTTCCTGAATGACAGAGCTTGGGCACTGAGCGAGGCTATCGCACGCTGGAGCTCCTGACCCTCTGACTATTGAGAGAGCTGCCCAGGGTAATGGCCCTGCAGCTCCTGTCTGATGCTGGATCCCTGTGTCAGCACTCCATTCCCCTTCACAGACGGACAGCTTGTTCTCCAGCAACCACACAGGAGTGTCCCTGCTGCAGTCCCAACTTCACTCTGCACAATGGGCGTGGGCAATGTCACTTCCCAGTGACATTGGCAGAAGACAGTTTTTAAGAACTTACAGCTTTCTTAAAAGTCTTGGGCATTTTTAAGAACAATATACTTTCCCTTCACAATGTTTATGGGGCTTGACTACTTGTCCTAATTCCTAAAACTCCAAATTTGTTATTTTTAATACTGCGAATTGCAGAATTGTCATCCGATTTAATTTCTGTAACAAAAGTCCAAGTGGGAAAGCCAAAGTCCTTACCTTATCCCTGTGAATATTATGATATAATAAATGTCAAGATTAGAAAATGGAGTCATGCTTATTTCAAACCTATTTTAAGAATTGTTGATTTCCCATTTGTGCTAAAATTTCACTCTTTAAGAATTGCATTTGGACCCTCATTAAGCAAATACAACAAGCACAATTCTAATACTGTACAATCACATAGCTCCATCTTGTGCAGCAGAGTAATCAGTTCCGCTGCTTGCTGGACTGCAGTCTTATTTTGCAAGTAAACAGCACCCCTTTAGAGGTGCTATTACCTATTGTTCCTGAAGCTTGGTTTCTCACTGGCATATCACAAGTAGATTTACTGTGCATGCCTGGTGTGCACCCTGTTAGAAAAGAAAAATCCTTCTTTCTGTTTCTGCAGCTTGTCAACCCACAGTTCTCACAAGTAGCCGGGAGACTTGATAATATCCCAGAGTTTTTCAAATTTTGTACATTTAAAAAGGAAATCAGCTATTTTGATCACTTGAAAAGTGATTTGGAGGTGTTAATACAAAAATCATAACCAATAAATATCTGGAATGCAAATGGAAAGGATGCTATAGCACTGAGGTTCCTTTTCCAGGTAATTAAATTTTAGCTTGGCACAAAGTTCCTTAATTGCATTGTCATTGGGAATGGAGACCCTCAGATATCTATAGAACTGTCCTTTCAGTAGCTACTTGGCATTACACAGGAAGCATTCTGCTGGACAATCTTTAAAAATGTTCAAGCTGCCATGGAGATAAAAATCTGAAGTTTCTGGTGATTCTTTGAACCCTCTCCAATCTTCTTAAGATTACTGGAAACAAAGTAGCTTTGCACATTTTTTTGTGTGCTCCTGTTTCTACCTGCTTCATGCTGGACCAGAAAAGCCACAAAAACAACAATTTATCTCAGGCAGGGCTTTATGTTTTCTGGTTTTCCAGGAAAGTTGCTGCTTTTTGACCCTTTATACCTACTGGAAACCTTATCTATGTACTACTGCTTCTAATGAAAGGCTTTACAGCTGGCATGGGAGGGCAGAGACAGCCATGATTTCACACATCATCAGATAATGACTTCTGGACTCTGGAAAAGAACACCTCACCACAACAGACAAAAAGTCATTGTCAGGTTTGAATTGGTCAAATTAATAAACTTTTATTTAATGAATGTGAACCTGATTATGATTCTTCAAGTGCTGTGGTTTCCTAAGGAGGTACTCTTGTTTCAATAATTTGTTTTTGTAATACTTCTGATTCCTGTGTCTCTGTGGTAAAGTTTTTTACAGATTCTTTATTAAAATAAGAAAACAGGAAAATTGACTTTTCCTCCATATGATTATAAGCAATTTCCAGCCAAGGAAGACAAAGGTTAACACAAAGACTGCATAGGGCATCTGATGACAAAGTCTTTCTACTTTAAAATAAATAATTAAATAAACATCCTTTCATCTCTATGTTCCTTTCATTTCCCACCATATATGAGACAAAAGCAGGGGGCAGATAATTTCTAGGAGTCTTTTGCTACTATTTTTTTGTCCTAAGTGACCCTCTTAGACAGCCAGCTGGCCAAACTAGTGTTAATATTTCACCTCTGTTCTTCTTGGGAAAGCCAATGCCCTGAAATTTTCATGTTGTCTGTTTGCTTTTAACTAGTGCTTGACTCAGGCTGAGAAACCTAAATATGTGTAAATAAAATAGCATATTTCTGTATTTCAATGCTGTGTGTACTGAGAACACCATGTATCATATTGAAAATCAGTGAGTTTATGACATGACTGTTGCCAAGTACTTGAAGAAATTCAAAATATCACTTTCCCCAACCAGACATTTTCTTTCTTAGTTCAAAGATTGTGCTTGTGGTCAGGTTTGTGATAAGATCTGGGGTACAAAATGTTTTAGGCATTTTGACTTTTTTGGATGAGCATTTAAGGCTAGACTCACTCTAGTTCAACTAAATTGCTGATTTAGCTAAATTTTTATTCTTACTTGAGCATTTACTGCCCTTGTTAGGATCACATCCATACCCAACATTGTTGTAGCAATGGAAAATGCTGTGAGGTCAGGTCTCTCAAGGTTTAGCTCTGTGCCATTTGTTTTTACTCATCATAGTTAGGATGAACAAACCCAGACCAATCTGAAGAATGGCAGCTAAAAAATCCTGGTACAGGAGGCATTCAGGAGACAACTTTCCAATGTAACAAATTATGAATATGTATGTCAGGTTGTGGGTGCATAACCAAGTGTAGTTTAGCTAATGATTTGATAATTGAGCAGATTGGGTACAATATAATTGCTTCAATCTCCCTCTTTAAAATCAAGGTGAAAATGTTTTGATTCACAGCTGCTGTGAATCAAAAGATGATGGCAACAAGCAGCAAGTGACTAAGCTACAGACACTTGGTTGTATTTATTGCCTGCACCCTACTGCTCAGAGACCACACAGGGCAGCAGTGAGACAGGAGTGAGTTCACAGTGGGCTGCTTGGCTGACCTGTGCTGCTTCCCTCTTGCATACATGTTGTGTCTACAGTGCCTGAAACTTTCAAAGAGAAATAATTCGCACAAAAGGCATGTTTACAGTGCCTTAATAGTATCTCTGATTGGTGTCAGAAGAGAACAACTAAAACAGTTCACAGTCTGGTATACATACATTGCTTCACTTAAGGAAAGGTTCATACACTCAATTAGTGACAGTCTGTTATTCGGAAAGCAGGGTAGGTAAATGTCAGATGCATCTGAAAAATCTGAAGAAAAAGACACCATACATAGTATCTCAATGAGATGCATGTAATAAATCATTCTTTTCTTGCTTTATGAAGAAATCATATCATGCACATGTATTCAGACCTCTCCTTCAGTCATGTTATTATCCTTAGATTTTGATGGTAGATAAGAATGGTCAGACTGCTATTGAAGTTATACAGTATCTCCCTCATTTGCATCCCACATAATGCAAAAGTCATTGAAGTGTTGAATTTTAATAATGCACATTTGTATCCAACTCTCCCAGAAACTGCAGATCTCTTGTTCAAGATTGGTCTGTCACTAATGTACACATAACTGCATGGGAACATCATGAGCCTTATACAGGCATGGAACCAGGTAGTGCAGAACAGTGTAGCTCAGAAAGGATGCAATATTATAATTTTTCAAGAAAATTACCTGAAGTACCTGAAATTACCTGAATTCAGAAGTTAAAGCTATATGTAGGCTTCAACCATCCTCCTTCTACCTCTTTGGAGTTTTTCTCTCCTTATTTAACCTTGTACTGACCCTATCTTTCCCAAATGCATTTGGACTGCCTTTTTATCCAGTTATACCTTCAGGCTAAGGAATGGGAATATTTATTCTATAAATTCATATCCATTTCCCTATTTGTATAGGATAATAACACTCATTCTCTGAAAAAAAATGTTTTTAATTCTGAGAGTACAGCCAGACAAATTAGTTTCCCACAAATGAGGATGAGCAGGCAGACAGGTAGGTAGCTACTCCAGAGGATCCCTGTGCTTGGCGTTGTGGACTTTCACTGAAAAACCACAAAAAACCCCATGCAATAGCTGCTCTATCTCTCCTGGTTTTGCTCACCAAGATCAACACAAATTGAGGAGAAAAGGTTCTGCTTTTGAATACAGGTTTGTATTCAAAAAACCCCTGCTGCAGGTTTGTGAGACAGCTTCAGAAAACA
This sequence comes from Agelaius tricolor, assembly GCF_023055355.1. Taxonomy (NCBI): domain Eukaryota; kingdom Metazoa; phylum Chordata; class Aves; order Passeriformes; family Icteridae; genus Agelaius; species Agelaius tricolor. The sequence continues at coordinate 17,181,695 of NW_027269264.1, forward strand.
AGAAATCATCCTTCTCATTTCTACATTTAGAATGCCCACATTTAGGGGTATAATCTGCTCATGGCTCTGTGCAGCAATGTTCCCCTTGGCACATATATACAATGGTGTTTTTGCTGAAGAACCACCTGAATCTGGTGGAATACTCAGATGCAATTACCACATCTGGATAGCTGCCTGCTGAGTGTGGTGGCTATAGAAATTGAATTATCCATCCTTCCTAGAAACAGGCTGGCTGGCAGAGATCAAGGAGCAGTGACACAAAATGTGCAACAGCCTCTTGTGTTTCTCCTGTGGCTGCACATAGAAACTCCATTCCCCTCACCCAGGGATTTTTAGTACATTCGATGTACATTCAGATGAATACAGAATTAGAAAATATCATGAAGATATACCTGTTAAAACTTTATTTGAAGAGTCAACTTTTTTTTTTTTGAATCTGCAATTCAATATGAAGTCCCTTATGAAGAATTAAGGAGGTGTTTTTCACAGAATATACTGTATACTAGCACACACTTTGCCTGCATATGCTTACATGTTGGAGGTTTGCTCTTCAAACATCCACTGCATATGCCAAAGTCTCACTGTTCCCCAAATGTTGCATACATGTTGTGTCTACAGTGCCTGAAACAACTCCTGAAAAGGAGATGTACTCCCTTTTTATGAGTACATCTGTATTATTGATGTTTTTATATATTTTGGTAATACTGCCTCTGTGGTTAAGGGAGGTATTTATGTACTCCCTTGGCATACTGAACAGCATCCCAATGAATCACATTCCTCCCTTGCTTTGAAACACCTAAGAATTACTATGACAGTACCAGGAAGGTGATGAATTCAATCTCTCCTTCATGTTGAAGGCTGCACAGTAAATCATGTTAGTCACCACAGAGGGGAACTGGCAATAAGAGGACTTTATGCATTTACTACCTCTCTTTCATTGTACTTCATATCCTCTGAATGTTAGCTCACTGTCTTTTCAAAAGAATTCACTTTTTTTTTAATTACTTCTATCACTTCCTCTTTTTTTCACTCTGATGAAACTACTTTGCACTGATAGTGTTTATTTAGCATTGATTACATAGGCCCAACATTATGACAGGAAGGGTGTGTAATTAACCATGCTGTTATGTTGTTTAGATTGGTGTTTCTTCAAAAGATGCTGTTATGCAGCATCATTCCCTATAAATCTTTGCAAAATAGTCATAAAAATATTTAAGTCTGACAGGAAAGGGGAACTCTCACATTCTTAATAATTTTATTTTTTTAAAGTCAAGGTGGCATTTAACCTAAATATGAAGTAGTCAAGTCAAGTCACAGAGCTATCACTTGTGAGAAACTGCTTCATATACAATCAATTCCCACATCATCTTTCCTCGCTTTTACTCCAGCCTACCCCATACTTCTGTCCAGTGACAATTCTGGATAGTAGCACTTTTCAAAGTGACATACTAGGATGCAAGCACCAACTTAAAGTTTCTAGAACACTCCATAAACCATAGCAGATGGCAGCACTCCAGAGTAAATGTGACTCAGCTTACACCTGCTACTGTGGACAAATCTAAGACTATAGCAATTGCCTCAATTCATAGGGTAAAAATCTTAATGATGAAGATGGTTGATGATGATGATGATGATGATGATGATGATGATGATGATGATGATGATGATGATAACTAGTTGGTCTGCAAATGGTCAGCACAGTGACCATTTGCAGATGCGAAACCTTCTGTGACAGGGAATAGTGGGTGAGAAAAAGAAATTGTTATGGCAAGATACTGAATTGGGTGACTTCATGCCCATAACTCTAAAGTTATGTTTTGGAGGCAAAGTATCAGAAGTTATTAATTGAAACCAGAAAACACAGTTCTGTAGCAAGTATCTCATGATCAGTATTAAATGCAAAGTGAATAAAACAAAGCCTTAGTGAACCAAAGTTAATTGTTGAGACAAGTTCATATCAGTATCCAGGTATATGTGATCACTAAGACTCACATTTTTATCCCAGGCTTTTTCTTTAGTATTGATTGTTTATGTGCAGAAACCACTTCTCTTGAGTTTATATTCAATTTAAAACCTGGAATCACGTAATTTTTTGTAATACGTGTCTATATGTGTATATGTGCCTGTAACCTGGTTATTTATGTAATGCACATGTTCAAAGTACATTAGAGGCACTATGCAATGAGGATGGGTTCTTTTGTATCTGATTTTATACTTTTACAATACTAAAACTGCAGTCTCATTTAGGTTGAAAATGGCACGCATAACACTGAAATGTTTCAGGTTCATTTAATGGGGTTTTTTTCCCCTGATGATTGAAATTTGTTAAAGTTTCTAGTTAATCAGGGAAAGTTTAGGTCCTTCTTAATGTTACAGTAATTCTTGCTTAGCTATAAAAATAGTTATAGATATATATGTATATATATATATTTGCAATATAAGTGTCTCAGGGAGCATTCTCAGTAAAGTAGAAGTGTCAGCTTTCTCTCTTTGTTAGACAACTAGGTGGGAAGTTCTGTTTGGAAAAGAAGGCATACCCTGCCTAAAGTGATGTTATCCCCTAAAATGACCTTGTTTATTTGAATCACAGGATCACATCTGGCAACAGGAACAAGGAATAGAATGCTAGGAGGCTTTCAAAGCAGACAGGGCCGCTACACAAATAATTTATGGCCTAAGCTTTGCTAAAGGTACAAAGGAAGCTAGACTCATCATCACCCTCTGAAGTGAAATTTTGACAAAGTGGGTTCCCACAGGGTCTAGGTCAGCATAAGCCATTGTCAGTCTTGCAGTGTTTTCCAGAATTTTGCAAAGTGATTTTAAATGTGGGAATAATTTTAAAGGCAGGTTAGAACTTCATCACCAATTATGGTTTCTCTCTTTTTTATGCAGTCTAGAGAAAAGCAAGGGAAGGTGTTTCTGTGCCAAGTCCCTCTGATATGATTCCATGGAAGCCACAGTCTTACTAATCATTTTATACAATACAGTACTAGAGAAAAAGTGTGAGGGTTTGGTTTGTATGGGGGAGTATGACTATAAATTCTTTCTCTGAAAGCATAATAGAGATTTTCATTTTCATACACTTTTGCTTTTTAAATCAATTTCAATTAAATTGCAGGGGAAGGACAGGAAGAAAAACATACCAATATGAAAGAAGGTTCAAAAAGTACTTCTAAGAAATATGTATATAATGTCCAGTCAGGGAAGAGGAGGGGCATAGCTCAGGTCCTAGCTTTCATTTGTGCTTAAAGCAGTTGCAGCTCTTCACAGATAGCATCAGCAACTTTATGCATATTGTCAAAACACTGCTGCATTGAAGACACTCAGTTATCAAGTTAAAAATCTGGTTTTTCAGTTTACATAATTCCTGAAAATATTTACCCAATAATAATGTGTGTATGTACAAATCATAGGAAACAAGTTTTCTTTGCCTTGCTCTCATATTCCATCAAGGGCAACCTCCACTAAAGGGAATGAGCATATTTTCAGATGTAACAACCCACCGTGTTTGCAGTGGTAGATTTCATAACCAGCAATGATCTATCTAAAAGTGTAAGTAAAACTTAGTTGTTTATGGTTTTCTAAGTCTTCGTAGGTGTTTGTACTCATTGATCTCAAATTTGGTTGCCTATTTTATGTGATTTGGAGCAAGCCCTTCTCCCAGTATTGCAAAGTTGGATCTTAAAAGAGGCCAACTCCATGATAATTAGTACTGGAAGTTACTTCCCTGTGTTAGGGGTATGTCTGTATAAACCTAGAGAAAGGGGCTTACAGTGCTCCTGGATTTTTCTGGCCCAATTGCTATCTAAAATAGGGTCAGTCCCCTGTAAAATGTGGAGCATGTGGTGGGCTCTATGGGAGGACATTAACACACTGCTGTGCTATCAAGATGTCTGAACATGAAACTCCTGGATCTTAATTAATGGCCATGCATTTTTTGAAGTCCAAGTTACTGAAGAAAGGACCCAGATCATTCCTGGGAAGGTAGGTGGGGATGGAAAACTACGGCAGATCCCATTTCCCTCAAGGGAATAGGCCTATAGTGAAGTATTGTTGGTCACCCATTTTTCCTGGGCTCAAATGTCTGTAAGGATGCTAGAATAGTTTTTTTTTCCCACAATACATTTCTCAGATAGCAGAGGTAAGCACTATTGCTGTTTTCTCAAAAGAATTTTTCAGCATTACACTGCTTATTCCTTCTATTTATGTACATGCTTGAAAATAACCATGAGGACCAGTAGGTAAAATGAATGAGAAACCTTGTTTTGAAAACTCTTTGAAACAATACAGCATGAACTTCGTATTTTTATGCTGCAGGAATTGAGATGGACACCACTTTTTCCCACAAAGAGGATGCTGCTGAGTATGGGGAGGTGCTACTTTAGTCTTTGGTCATTGCAGGAGAAGTTAAATGCCTTAAACAAATCATAGCACAGCATGTGGTCATATAGCCTGAGTGACACAGATCTGCTGTTATGAAAAAAACACCCAGAGTTCTGGGAATGCATCAGGCCATCTAAGGATCAGGGTCAATGTGGCAAGAGACTGATAGCCATTGGCTTTGGTAGAGAAATATAACAGCATCGTCTAGGACCAGTGCTTAGAAAACGTGTCAGATTTTTAAGTGCAGTAAACAGTGATCTCAGGGTGAGACTGATCATCTAGGGAAGGGAGCAGATGGCACTAGGGTATCCTGGCAGAGACAAGATCACATGCTAATGAGTCTTTTAAAAAAAAGAAGGGGTCTGGGAATGGGCAGATGGAGCAGTGTAATGGCTGGGAGTAATATGGGAAAAGAGGGCTTCATTTTAATTACTAATTTTTTAATTGAGAGTATTACAAACATGAATCAGGTGGGACTGGGCAGTTGTGAAAGGACATCTGGGACAGGATAAAGGATGGCAGAGATTTGGGAAGAAAAACAGGAGCACTGCTTTGTGAGGGCACTTGACAGCACCGTGTGGTATCTGCCCAGGCCTGGAAGCCAGCTGGGGACTTCTCCCCTTGGCCTCGAAGACACTTTTTGTTTATTCCCTGGGTGAGTATCCTGGGCCAAGTGAAGTCAGACAGTGCTTCTCTTCTGCATGTGTCATGGGGCAAGTCAGAGTCATCCCCCCTGCAGATGCCACACACGTGGCTTCTGTGCACTGCAGCCGCTGTGAAAAATAAGCACAGGAGAAAAGGTGAAATTAGGTTTGTGTTCTTTTTATGCTTTTCAACTACTCATGCTATTCAAATATTGCCTTCCACATGTCTTTTAAACATTTTTTTACTTTAACACCTTGTATTTTTTACTTTAACACCTTGTTTAATACTTGGTAGAAATAAAATGTCATTTTTTATGCAGTGTCTTTATATCCATGTTTGCTAAGGGTTTTATGCATTTTAAAGGAAATATGGTTATCTGATGTGTCAGCCATACTCTGAGAAATTAAAACTGAAACTTGTCATGTACTTAAAAACCTCAAAGTTATGTTTCACTGGTGAATAGATAAAAATGTTCTTAAAGGATAGGAAGCAAATTGGGTGAAGATATGCTGGCCATCATGGACAACAAAGGGGCTCAATGTCACCTCTCATGAATTCTTAATTGAAATGTAGATGACTCTAAAAACCAAAAAAACTTTTCAATCTGTAAAGTATTTCTGCAGAGTTACACCTTGCTCCTTATTTTAAAGTGTATAAAGATAGTGGATAATTGTATTTTTTTAAATCATATTTTTCTTGGTGCCCATAGTACATTTAAAAGGAGAATAAGGTGATATTTAGAACACTATTCTAAAATATTATGCATGAGGACATGTGATCAGAGACTTCAGAACCCTGGATACTGTGCACAGGCTGATGTGTCCACAGATTTTTATAGACATATATAGATACATACATACATACAGAAAGTATGAGTCATCAGTTACAGGTACTGTTGCCTTCTGAAAGGAGTTTTATGAATCTCTTAAGACCACTTAACCTGAACTTGTGACATGAACAATTCCTTTTGCACCAACACGGTGATAAGCATTTTTGGATGGGTGGAGTAAAAAGATGCCAAAACCTTAAATATCAATAGATTCACAAGAATTTGTTTCATCCAGGGACCATGGCTGATGCCTTTGTCAGTAATATAGCTTGTCTTTATTTAAAAATATCTGCATTTATAGCATATGCAGTAGGAAGTTTTAGTTCAGTTGCTCCAAGGTGACAGAGTCTGTGTTAGTCCTCAACTGAAACTGCTTTATAAAATACTTAAGCAGCTGCACTTAAGAGGGGCAAATTCTCAGCCTCATTAAAGAGAGATTCATAAGATACTTTAGTGAGGCCAAGATTTGCTCAGACCCTGCAAACTGAACCATGTGGTCAAATGGCTGCAGTAAGTTTTCTGTTCTTTTATTTTGACTGAGTGTTGACATTCTGTGGTTTTATCACTTTCCAAACCATTAAGCTGAGGACGTTACAACAAGGACTGAAAGAAAAAAAAGTGAGAAGAACAACAAAGGTTGCTGACCAGTTTTCTCTCAATTTTACAGTACATTTTATGAGAAGGAGAATGGAATGCCTTCTAGTAATTCTTGTTTCACTTGGATTACCAAAGTACTCACTTTCAAAACTGAACATAAAACAGATAAGGAGAGTTCTGCTCATATACATGCAGAGTATGTGTTGTCCTGGGAGAACTGACACACACACAGGAGCTCATGTGCTCTCTAATCTCTTCTAGCTGACTGTGGCATCCTAACTGCATTGTTTGTCTTGCACAAACATGCCAGGCTTGGCTGTCAGCCCAGCAGGATTGATGCCTAGTTAGGTCCTATGTCTCAGCTGCAGTTTTCAGAAGGGCCATAAAAATTAAAGTCACAGCCATAGCACCATTGCACAAGACATGAGTGCACCAGCTTTTTGGACTTGATGGTACAAGGATGGACCCCTGTGCAATGGAAGTCATGCTTTTGTTCAAGTCCTTCACACATTAGTCATACTATTTATGAATACATTAATTTTTCAGAGTGAAATTGCAGTTATTAGAATAAAAAATAAAATATGCTTACAGCATAAAAATAAAATAAATATTTTCTTCCCTAAGGTCACCCTTCATCAAAATGTTTCAAAAACCCTATGTTGTTTAAAAAAAATAATAATAATAAAGGAGCATCAGAAACCTTATACTAAGAGCAGCACCAGATATACTAGATAAATTTCTAACTGGTGTTTAACTCATGTGTTCCTGAAAGACCTACAGGAATACAGTTTTCATATTGTAATGTTCCACTAATAAGTTTTTCTTCTAACCTAAATATCCCTTGTGCTTTTTAAGCTTGATATCAATCTCCTCTCCAGATTAAACTAACCAAAATGTGTCATTCATTATCTGGTTTCCAAGATATTTTTGATGATCCAGGATTCTCTCCATTAGGCTCCTGTATAAGTCCAGGCATTTTTTAAAACAGCCTACAAAACTACAGAAGTTACTTGTCAGAATGTCCCAAATTGCAGTCACAGAAATGTGAATGAATGAATGAATGAATGAACGCCTCATTCCAGCATAAAATCATAGATGAAAGTCCTAACAATAGCAAAGCCAACACAAATCTCTGAAATTTCACTTGACTTTCATTTAGCAACTATTTTCTCTCCCAGAAACTCCATTTCTATTACAATTGCCCAAGTAATTCTGCACTTACCTGCAACTCTGAGCAGACTATCTAGTGTACTTTTGTGTGAGACAGTGTGAAAATATGCACTTTAGGCCAGTCATTGCTATTGGTTCCCACAAGTGCACAACCAAGGTTGAAAGCCTTAATTTTGAAATTTTCATGCTGCCTATTACTTTATGACTTTGTTATGCACTATCATTCATTCCACTGCTTTTCAGTAAAAAACAAAACAAAACAAAAAACTAACAAAACTTCTCTGGAAGTCTACTCAGTTTTTAAAAAATGCATTCAAACTCCCTCTTACATTCAGAAATATTCAATATGCAAAACCTGCAATAAATTTAAATTTATGAAAAACTCATGGGAAACGTTTATGGAAAACTAATAGAAAATCCTGATTTCAGCAGCCTTACACTCTTCAACAATAAGGAGTGCCCATAAGGCTTGCTAAGGATTAATTTCTTCAAATCGGTCTTGTTATTTTTATTTGTATTGCAGAAACTGGATTTTTTTTCTGACACCAGCAAGTTTACTTTCCTAGTTACAGGTACCATTATAGTCTTCTCTTGGTTAGAAAGCTTTTTTAGAACTAGATTATATATGAAGCTGTTTGGCGTTTTTTTCCATGGCTATAATTCTGTTTATTTTAAGCCAAATTTACTTTGCCAAGCAAAGAAAGACATCATCCATAGGAATTAACCTCAGAGATGTTATTAGAATAAATAGCTGAACTTTCTTTTCACAGAGAACAGCAAAATACTCAGAGAACCTACAGCAGGTAAATACGGTTTTTGGCCTGCTTCTACCAAAAAAATCTCTAAAAAGGTGACAACATAAGGATGATCCATATCCTGAGTAGGTCACATGAGGTGAATGGCTTGCTCAGTCAAGGCCCAAGTGCAGCACTAAACTTGAAAATTCACAAAACTGTTTTTGACAAGATTGAGTTAATGTTGCTCTGACCAAACACCACTGTCCCACACACGCCACACTTTGGGGCAAAAAAATTCTAGTCTCAACAGCATTAAATAAAAATGCATTAGGAATTCAAGGCCTGCCACAACAACATGAAAAGTTGCCTTTTAAAGATAAAAATGAAGAGTGCAGGGCTGATTTGATCTGGTTAAATTTCACTGGAGGAAATAACTTCTTACTTCACTGCTTTCTGCCATTTACCTACTTTCTTAGATGAGAAGAGATTTGCATTGATCTCAATGAGATTCTTTGATTTAAGTCTCCTAGAGTCTTTTACAGTATATTCACTTGCTTTTTTCCATCTTCTTCTCTCTTTCTCCATTCTATTACTATATTATTATTATTCTATTACTATATTATATTATTCTACAGTATATTGCCATGCAACATAGCAATACAATAATGAAGCTGCATGGTACAGATCACTGCTTCTACAGAGCCAGAATTGTAAACACTCCAGGAAATCCTGAGCCCTGACGTATTCTCAGTAGTTAATTTGCATTGGGCTTCTTTAGACACTGATTATTTTGCCCATGCTTTTCTCTGTCCTGCTCTCCCTGAATGTTTATCTATAAGATAGAATGATCGTTCTCTGGCTGTCAGGTCTTTTTGCAGGCTGCAGAGAGGAGCCCTGCCCTGGAGGTAGTGTTTGCCCTCAGGGCATAGGCTGTGCTTGCAGGCACTTCTCAGAAATGCCACAGGAGACTCAGCGGAGATCACTGGGCTTCCTCCCCTGCCAGGAACTGAGATCCTCTTTCACAAGAAGAGTACTAAATGTGCTCTCTTCCTTGCTGGCCCAGAACACACCACAGAACCAAACAAGAGGTTATGCTGCAGACATCATTTTAGAGGCATAGGTTTTTCTTTCTTTGCATTTTCAACACTGCTCTTTTGGGATAGTTCTTATTTGTGTCCTGGGACCTTGTTACCTGCTTATATGACAGATGCATGAAATTGCATGGATTAATGCGACTGAGTAACACTTTGGTTTTCCATGTCTGAAATGTTTGATACATGCAGTACAATTCTAAATACTGTGAAAGAGAAAAGGGAGAGTTGAAAGTGGGAACACCATACCCCAGGAAAGAGAGGGAGCAAAAAGGAAAATAGAAGGAAAATGTTGCCATTAGTATTTACCTGACCTCAAGCGCTGAATTCTAGTTGATACGTAGCATCTTAAAAGACCATCATTTTTAGCTGTCAAAGACAAACACAATACTTTCATATTATCTCAACAGCAAACATGAAAGGACTGAGCTGAGAAACTTGTCAATATCTTATTTAACCTACTTTTAGGTCCTGTGCAATATTAGCAAAAGCAAATGCATGCAACTTGTGACTGCAAGTAAGATTTTACAAACAAAGAGGGTTTGTAGGAATAAGAAGTATGGGATTTGTGCAAGTGATAATAGCTGGCACACAGTTCCTCTGCCACTCACACTTGACTGCCTTAAATCATTCCCCTATGATGGCTACAAAAGTATAATACATGACTGAAAACAGTCCTCTGGAAACTTCACACTGGGCCCTGATACAGGATATCTTGTTGTCAACTACCCACTAGACATCAAATGTATGTAAACTCTCAACTGCAATTGCAATACTTCTAAGTTATTCAAAGAACCTAAACATCAGAGCAGGTAATTTGAAATGTCATACCAAAGCCACACTTTCAGAAATCCAGAGTATGATGTGCAGTGCCCACAGCTATATTAATGAATTTGATAACATCTCAGTTGCACTCATGCCAGGTTCAACAGGAATTCGTCTGTGTGTTAACGGGAATACTATTAGGACTTATCATATAACTTGTGCTAAAGAGTAAATTACTCCACAGTGTGCTGAGCAATTATGCTAGAAGGGCAGTCAATTTGTAAAAAAGAATGCAGTTCTTTACTTGCAGCTAATCAAAGTTTGTTCTCTATAGCAGTTAAATATATATATGTACACCAGATTTTCTAAGCAGGGAAATAACAATTCATGTTAAGTCTTTCTAAACCAAGTGAAAGAGAAGACACATAGCTACTCAGCTCAAAAAAGAAAATGCCAATGAACCAGTCAGATTCTATCACAACACAAATGATATCTCTCACACCAAGCAGAGAATGGCCTCCAGGCACAGGGGAAGGTGCCACCCTCGCCCTCCTTGCTTAGAATCCATCCTGACACACACATGGCCTTTTTGGGGTCACGAGTTTGTGAAGCGCTAAATTCCTGCTCCTCTAACTTGGCTTTGACACTGCCAGGCTGTTGATATACAATACCTCCTAAGGTACACTAGCTAGTCAGCATGGCACCATCCTTATCATTGCTTGTTTACTATAACGCCAGGGCAGTGTTTAGTGGTTGCAAACATTTGTTTTCATAAAACATCATACAGATATGTATACCTTTCTGTATTTTTCCCTTCTTCAGCTCCTGGAAATTCAATTCATGCATGGTTTTCTTGCTTGATGTTTCAAATTTAGAGGTTGCAGTTCTGATTTTTTGGACTTTGCCTATCATAATACTTAAAGATAGGTGATTGTTCAAAGTTTATCTCTGCATTAAAAGTGTCCCAGAATATATAAACTGACCTGAATGAACTCACTCTTGGATGCATGGAGGGTAATCTCACTTCTGATAACACTATACAGAGGGATGCATGAAAATGTGGAAACATGACTTTAGGTTTAATTTTAGCCCCAAAGATGACTTTATTGCATTACTAATGCTCAAATTTATATTGCTGACAAAGAGTTACATCACACACAGTCACATATTTGACTAAGAAGATTGTAATTTGTGAAATAATATTGGTACTGCAACTTTAAGGTTTCTTCAAGTCCTTTTTTTGCTGTCAGTACTCAAATACTCCTGAAATGTCTCTGGTGGAATGATTTGCTATGCTTTACCAGAGCAGAAGAATAATTTTAAAAAGGCTTTTTGGCACAGATTCAAGATAAAAGTGTTTCTTTTATGCAGTATTGCAATTCCCTGAATGATTAACAAACCATATTTAGCATATGCTTCTAATGCTTTGAATATCTTTCCAAAGATATGGTCATGACATTATTTTTTATACTCTTAGGAAATGATAAAGAAATTAAATCTAGTGAAAACTGGATTTCTCAGCTTTCTTATCAGAAAGATCGAATGTGCTCCCTGGCAATTTTGAACGTCTTGAAAAATATAGTTTTGATAATATATCTGAGAATAAGGCAAGAAATTATAAGCAAAATAGTATTAATAGTATAATGCAAAACTTGCAGCTTTATTTTCACACATATTATATATAGTAATAAAGGGAATCATACATAATGTACCAGGATTTTTACTATAAAATCACAGTGCAACTTCAGATCCAGCTAAGCATAAACTTAAATGAGGAAAAATATTTTAAAACTCTGCATAAATGTAGATTCCCCAAGCTGGATTTTTTCCCCCTGTAAGCTCCCCTTGGAAGGTATTAAATTGAATCAAGCATGTGCAAACTTTAAATTTAGCTCATCAGCTATCACAACAGCTGAACTGCTCCATAGAGGGGCAGGTGCCGTTGATGGTATACACATTTCTGTGCTCAGAGCTATGCCCATGGAAAGCGTATACTGTACATTCCAGCTTTGTGATGACACAGCTGTAGCCCAGGATAAGCATTTCGGCACTGCGGATGTCCCTCATCTGCCAGGACTGCTGAGGCGGTCTGCAAGCCCTGCTCAGACCTGGCATTGTCACCAGCAGGAATGCAAGACGGGACACTACGTTCCTTTACAGGGGACTGGTGTTTCTAAGTGCACAGCCTCATCATTCCTGACAAACGGCTGGTCATAAAATCCAGAAATGAGTTCAAAAAGATATCCAGAAAGGCATGAATTACAACAACTTTTCACAGGCTGTCTACTGCTTAGACTTGGCTTGTCTGAAACAGGAGACAAGAACAACATAAGTCATTTTGTACAGGAAGAAGTATAAGCAGGATAATTTTAGGGAGGAGCCAGCATGAAGGCAAGAAAAAAGGCACACCAGCTCTTACCTAGAAGAGTGCAAGTCTTGTCTGTCAGCCAGGCACCTCTGCAAAAGCTACACTTCTGAATTGGCAGATGTCATCAGTGTATCTTCACCATTGTGACTACTGCTCCACAGTTTTCTGGAAGAAACAAGTCCTAGGTCTTCCAGCACTCCAAGGACTGAGTCATCTAGATTAAGGGTACACCCTCTCACAGTGACTCATCTTACATACCCTTGCCTGGTACTCAGCTTTTTAGCTTGTGTTTTGACTTAGAGCAGAGCACTTGTATTTGGGCAGGGTTAGTTTTGCCTCACCATACTCTAAAGGAAAAGGATGCCATTGTGCAGGAATGTCCATTAGGAATTTTGATCACCATATTCCCACTGGTACTCGTTCTCCTGCCAGAGCACGTCTTGAGTCTGCCACCCCATGGAGACGCCTCTCAGTTCTTTACAACACTTGTCATTTCATCTTCCAGTCAACAGGGGGAAGGGAAAATCCCTCTTTAATATGCGTTGCCTGACATCTATTGTAGCTGGTCATGACTTCCTATTCATATAGGCTAAGCAAGGAATCTTCTCTAATTAGCACTCCAAAGTGATATTAAAGGAATATATTCAGTGGACAAAAACCACAGCACAAGATCTTTTAAAAGCCAAGGGAAACATAGGACATGGAGAAAAGGTCTTTCAGGTTAATTATTGCTCAGTCCCTCAGCTGAGCGAGCAGAAAGCAAGGGGAGATGCTGCACATGAGGAGGACATCCTCACCACAGGGCAGAGCTTGGCAGGAGGAGCAGGAGTCGTCTTGCCTGCTGAAGGAGCATACCAGGGGAAAGAAACCCTGGAACGTATTTAAAGCTGAACCAGTTGCCATGAACATGATGTTTTCTATCCTGGCTCCAGGATATTAAACAAGTCTTGCAGATGTATTAAAAGGGGCCTGGCAGCACATGAATATTGAAAAATACAGGGTTGGTCATGGGTTTTAGGGAGGAGAAAGGTGAATTACATGAAGTTGTGACTCCCCATGTGGCTCCCACATGGACCCATGTTCTCAAGAGCAGCTGGTCTGAGTAGAAGGTGCACAGTTGCACTGCCTTGGGAGCTGGAAAAGTCTCAAGGGGGAAGTAATTAAAGGGGGAACCATCAAGTGGGAGAGGTGAAACACCTTTTTTTCCTTTTTTTTGTCTGTTACATCTTTGGAAGACACAGAGTGTGGTACTGAGTGACCTCCATAGACTGTTTAAACTGCCTGAGATCCCCTCTAATATTTTTATTCTTTTTCACTTTGGCTTGATGGCTTGGCCATGTTTAGGTTGTGCTTTTTTTCCTCCATTACAACTTCTGGCAATATTCTGCTCATTTGACAAAAGGAAAAAGAGTTCAGGGTTGTGTACCTGGGTTTAGTTCATGTTTGACATCCGACACTGTAATGGAAAAGAATAACCCTGAACTTAGAAACTGACTGTCAAGAATGCAAATGTATTGGTAGAAGGCTCCAGTTTGCACAAACACCTGACCCTTGTGATGGAAATATAAGAATCAAAACATATTTTTATTGTAGAAATTGCATTCAGACTCTAAGTCATTCCTGTAAAAACATCTCTCATAATCTAACATTTGGTGAAATGTGGCCAAACAGTGGGGAGCTTAACTATCCTGTGGGTGAAATGAATAAATCACATAGAAATGTTTCTAGTATATTACATATGGGGAAAAAATCTACTTTTCAAATAAGACAGGTCTATTTACTTTTGTAAAAAAATTAAATTAATTTCTTACCACAAACTCACTGACACATCAAGATGGTGACTGTGTTATTGAGTGCAAAATGTCATGGAGAAGGGAGAAAGTAAAGGTGTTATCTAATTTTACCACTGAGGCAACTCGGTGTAACTGCAATCCAGCAGCATGACATAGCTGAACTTCACAAGGGAAAAAAGAGAAGTTATTTCAGACAGAACCCTCTCTTTCTATGTGTTTTTTTCTTCTGTCACAGTGGAGTTTAGTTCTCAATGCTCAGAAAAAGTTCCTTTAAATACCTATGAAGGAATTTATCAGGCAAAACTGCAAATTTTTCAAAATCTGAACTCTACTGTACTAGATATGGGTCACACTTCATTTGGCTGTCCACACTGCTAACCCAATTAACAACCCAACTGTGCCCTAAATTAAAGACTGACTCTGATACTTGCTAGTTTGAGGAGGTTTTATGGCAATTTATTACTTTTATTTGAAGAAATTTTAAAATTAATCCATTTTTCATCAAGTCTACCTTTCTTCACTTTTATATTGCATCCAACTCAAGTTGTTTCCTAGATGAACCCTGGACCCAAAGTCAAGCAAAGTCTTTGCATTGCTGTTAATGGGCACTGCATCTGATTCTGGCAGTTGAGTGGTCACCATAAGAACAGTCCAGGCAAGAGGAAGTCCTTCCTCCTTTGATATCCCTTGGGTATAGCATGAGGCTCACACGCTACAGCACCTCTGTCCTGAAGAGCTGATGGCCTCTGTGTGAGCACTAGACACCCAAACTTGGCAAAGGCTAGTGAGCTCAGGCTACTCAGGAAAAGGGCAGCAAGGAATGAGATTTGCTGCCTCTCTAGCTCTCTGGTGGAGCTACATAGCAGCAGACTGGAAAACATACATTGGGGATGGACTATGCAATACCTATACAATAGAACAGAGATACACTTTTATTTGTTCAAATTACAAGGATTTTTTTCGCTGGTGTATATTGGATCCTGCTTCTTTTCCAAATATAATTCCTGGATAACTTTTACCAAGTGTTCTTCTTACTGCTGTCATATGATTTCACAAAAATATTAATTCATTTTAAATTACCAAAATATAGGTAATGTGCAGCATGATTTTCTTTAAATATAGGCACAAATACATCTGTGCTTAACTACATAAATATAGCCCAAACAATCCCATAAATATATCTGAAGAATTTTGAACCCATTATAATTATTTTGTTCTATGCTTTGGACCAGTAGTATGGGACAAATTATAATACCAGCCTACTCTCAGCAAGGTCCACAACAACATTCAAAGAAATTGTACATGCATTGTATGTGCCATTTGGCTTAAATTATAGGGAAGTTCAAAATGGAATAGAGAACATCCTAGACAATTGCTGATTCTTCATGCATGCATTGACTGAATAACTTTCACACAGGACTTAAATACTTACTATTCTTCCAGAAATAGAGATGTCTAAGTGAGATCAATGTTATAAGAACATTCTTTGCAGGTTTATTTTATCTTCTAGTCTGAGACTAAAAGAAGGCTGTTATTGGTATGCTTTTGGAAGATACTGTTTCAGAGGATCAGTTTTGGCCAAAGCAGTAGTATTTGGCACATTAAAACAACATCCAATCACTAAGCAACTGGCTTTTTTTTTGTAAATTTAGTTATTGATCCATTGGTCTTAACAAACTGGAACATCTGTTGCAATAGCAGAATTGCAACATAAGTACTGCTGTGGTATATACTACCAAAGCTCTTTGCTCCACACCTAATTTTTGTTAAAAAAACTGATGCTTATCAGTTGTTGTCAAGTTGGAAATACTGGAAAATTATTTTTACCCCTCCTACCTCCAGCAAAACACTTGGGCATATGCCTAACTATAAGCATGTGCATAGTCTCAAGGATTCCAATAAATGAGGTTGCTTAGTGACCCTGAAGAGTTTTGTGGACTCATTCTGCAGCTCACAATATAGGTGTAACACTGTAACACTGCAGTGTCCTATACTGCTGATAATATATCTTAAATCAGAAATGAAGGGTCTGCATGCAACACAAAACCTTACTTCCTAGTCAGGTAGGCATGGCAGCTGCTATATCTGATATCTGACTGCACTGGACAGAAATTTCAAACACATGTACATACATCTCTATATTGCATTGGCTTTCCTCCAACCATCCAGGTCCAGAGGAGATCAGAGTGAGAATGAATGGGCCCTTCAAGATTTCCCTGCTGGCTGGCTTGAAGCAGAATTACTCTAACCAGGAACAAATCATACAACACATGCAGTATACTTGAGAAAATATTGAAAACATGTCACTGACTTTTCAGGAGGGTTTTGGTGTTCAGAAGATACCTACATAAATGTTACTCACAATATAGCAGCAAAGTGCAAAGGTCCTACTCAGCAGAAATATCCTTGCTAAGAAAACTTGCACAAAGGCACATCTGAGAGCATCTGGAAGAGTAGCAAGAAAAGGACAAACAAAAATAAGAGCAAAGTAATAATTCCCCAGTATCAGAGAAAAACAATGGGGCAAATGTTCTCATGAGGTCATATTGCTGTTCTTCTCCTCCCTGTGTCTAAGGCTGTCCCAAATTCATGCAAACTGTTCCTTACTGCTGTTTGTCCAACTTGTTCTGTAAAACATCTAGGGATGAAGGCATCACCATCTCACAGACAAGTCATTCCAGTATTGTACTGTCCCGGACAGGCAAAACACACTGTTCCTTTGGTTTTACAGCAGTCTTTTACGCATTTCAAGACCAGTTACATGTCCTAGATTAGCCAAGAACCCTGATTCTGACTGAGCTAATATTTCAGGCAGTTATTGATTGCTGGCTCATGTTCTGTTTATTTTCAAACACTCCCGTATCTTCTTTTAGCTTGACGTGCTCCATGAATGTAACTAAGGGCTCAGGACTTGCACATTTCACTCACCTAATTGCTCACACCCACCCTGTTCTCTCAAACATGCATATTCAGACAGGAGCAGCACTGTGTGTGGAGCCTTCCAGATGTTGACAGAGAGGATTCCAAAAGTATTGTCGTCACCCACAGGGGGCCCAAAAGAAATACAGTTCTGTTTTAGACACCCATCCACATATGTTGATGCATTTTCTTTTATCTTAAGCAATCCCACAGTAATGAGAGTCTTGAGATAACAGTCATTGTCCCTCTCAAAAACCTGCATAAAATGTGGACCATCTCTTGGGCAGACAACTGATGAAGCTGCTGGAATATGGAAAGAGCACCACCATGCCCAGATGCCTTTAAGCCGGGTGTTAGAGAACCAAGAATTTGAGACAGAAATAGGGAAAGATCGACAGTTGGGAGGTCAGCCTTTCATGTGCAGTGGCAGTCTGTCCTATTGAAGAGTGAAAGGCAAAAATGTATTATCTTAAAACATTTTAGGAAAAAAGTGGGTTTGTGTGTCAAATATAGACTACAGAATTGTTTTTAAGGTCAAGCACACAAGCAGATTCAAGGCGCAATCCATTTTGTGGTATGACAAAGCAAATAGTTTATGAAAATTCTTCTTTTTTACCTAGGAAAGTGAAAACTACAGAAGCAAACAAGCAAAAAACCCACCAAGCTAACAAACAAAAAATCCCCACAATTCACTTTTCAGATTATGTTTTTAATAAGATCAAGAATTCTCCAGTGAAGTTTTATAACCTTCACATATGTAGCTGTCCAAAACTGCATTTTCAGGTAAAGTATTATTAATGGGAAATTTTTTTGCAGTCGTATCAAGACTATCTCTTGAGGTTTCTGGCCCCTGCTGTGAGGTATGGACCTGTTGTTGTGCAGCTGTGCATGAAACCTCAGCTTGTCCTACAACGAGTCCTGCTTCTCTTCCATTATGAGCATCATATTCCACAAATCAGTCCTCCTTCTGCTATCTCCTGCTTTCCTCCTTTGCAGGACTCATACCCCTGCACCCCATCAGGTAACGTCTTCCTCTTCTTCAAAGGCAGCACCACCAGAGGGAGCGTTTGAGATGCTGAGAGACAAGACCTCAGTGCTCCAGCCATGCCTTCCAGCTGTAAGAAGGGGTCATACCTGGAAGTTTCAGAACACAGCTTGGATGTTGCAATTCTCTCAAATTCATCAACCAAACTAATCTTCCTAATGTGGCTAATTTGGAAAAGAAAATCCAATGAGACTTCATGAGATGCATCCCTGACATGAAGGGATCTCTTGCTTTCACATAAATCTCTCCTCCAAGGCACGGTCATGTCTACACTGATAAATTTTGATTCTAATTTCTATGTAGAAAAATAAAATTTCCTCTTCCTATTCTTGGGAACAGCAACAATATTTACAGTTGGAAATTTTCTGAAAAGAAATCTAGACTCTGCAAGCCATCTGCTTTTGAAAATTCACTCATTTCAGACAGGAGTTGTGCAGATCCTAAAATTTCACTCCTGGGCTTGGCAAAACCATGGGGAACAAAGGTTTCATGAAAGGAGCATGGACAGCCTCCCATATAGCTAAATACTAGATTATAATGACACCTATAATTTCAAAAACCGGAAGAGAAGCATGTTATTCTGCAGAATTCTGTTTTCAGCACTCACAGGCTTTCCATTTGTATCTATTACATGTGCATAAGATCTTCAGATAATTTAAAAATTCATTTGGAAAATCATTTACTCTGAATTGCACGCCATATGGGGTGTCCTGAGTGATCAACCAGGTGTCTGAATTGCCATAGAAAACAGCATATACAAACCAGGTCAGCATGTCCCTTAAGAAATTAGAGCCTAGAAACAAATAGCTGTTTCCTTGCTCACTTTTCCCATATTCAGTAGAATTAAAAAAAAACCCAAGCCCCAAAAACTAATTTCTGTGGGTTTTTCACAGAATCACAGAATGACTAGACCTCTAAGATCATTGCATCCAACCCATGTCCTAACACCTCAACTAAACCATGGCACTGAGTGCCACATCCAATTTTTTTAAACATGGTGACTCCACCACCTCCCCTGGCAGACCATTCCAAACTTTATCACTCTTTCTGAAAAAAAATGTTTCCTAACATCCAGCATATATTTCCCTTGGTGCAGCTTGAGACTGTGTCCCCTGGTTCTGTCAGTTGCTGTCTGGAGAAAGAGACCAACCCCACCTGACTACAGCCACCTTTCAGGGAGTTGTAGAGAGCGATAAGGTCACCCCTGAGTCTCCTTTTCTCCAGGCTAAACACCCCCAGCTCCCTCAGCCATTCCTCACAGGGTTTGTGTTCCAAGCCCCTCACCAGCCTCATTGCCTCCTCTGGATGCACTCAACTGTCTCAAGGTCCTTCCCAAACTGAGGGCCCAGAACTGGACACAGCACTCAACGTGTGCCCTCACCAGTGCAGTACAGGGGAAGAATGACCTCCCTGCTCCTGCTGGCCACACTATTCCTGACACAGGCCAGGATGCCCTTGGCCTTCTTGGCCCCCAGGGCACACTGCTGGCTCATGTTCAGCCGGCTGTGGACCAGCACCCCCGGGTCCCTTTGTGCCTGGGCACTGTCCAGCCACACCATCCCCAGCCTATAACGCTGCAGGGGGTTATTGTGGCCAAAATGCAGGACTTGGCACTTGGACTTATTAAAATTCATCCTGTTAGACTCTGCCCATCCATCCATCCAACCATTCCAGGTGTCTCTGCAGAGCCCTCCTACCCTCCACAACAGATCCAGACACACTCCCAGCTTAATGTTGTCTGCAAATTTACCATGAAAGACTCAACACCCTCATGCATGTAGTCAGTAAAAATATTGAACAGAACTGGCCCCAGCACAGACCCCTGAGGGACACCCCTGGTGACTGGCCCCAGCTGGATGCAGCACCATTCACCAGAACTCTCTGGGCCTGGCCATCCAGCCATTTCCTAACCCAGCAAGGAGTGCTCCTGTCCAAGCCATGGGCTGCCAGCTTTCCCAGGAGTGTGCTCTGGGAGACAGTGTCAAAGGCCTTGCTGAAGTCCAGGTACAACATCCACAGCCTTTCCTGCATCCACCAGGCAGGTCACCTGGTCATAAAAGGAGACCAGGTTGGTCAAACATGACCCCTCCATGTTGGCTAGGTCTGATACCCTGGCTATCCTGTAAGGGCTGTGTGATGACACTCAGTATAAACTGCTCCATTATCTTGCGAGGTACAGAGGTCAAGCTACCTGGCCTAAAATTACCAGGATCCTCTTTCCCATCCTTTTTGTGAATGGGTGTCACACTGGCCAGCTTCCAGCCATCTGGAACCTCACCAGTGAGCCAGGACTGTTGGTAAATTACGGACAGAGGCTTTGCAAGCTCATCTGCCAGCTCCCTCATCACCCTGGGGTGGATCCCATCAGGTCCCCATGGATTTACGAACATCCAAGGAGTTCAGCAGTTCTCTGACTGCCTCCTCGTAGATAATAGGGGGAACATTCTGCTCCCTGATACCATCTACCATCCCAGGAGGACTGTTGCTGTCTTCTCCCTAATGACCACCCAAGCAGCTCAAAGCTGACCAGAGATGGCACTTAACTCTGCTTACATTCACCATCCCATTCACTTTATGAAGTTTGACAAAGAAAACTACTGGAGTTTGCACCTGGGACAGAACAACTCTGGATGTACAGACAGGCTGGGGAAGAAGACACTGGAGAGACATGCCATGGAAAGGTGCCTGGGGATCTTTGTTGAGGGCAAGTTGAACATGAGTCAGCAGTGCCCTGGCAGCCAGGAGACCGAGCCATGTCCTGGGGTGCATCAGGCACAGCAGCGCCAGCTGGGCAAGGGAGAGGATTGTCCTGCTCTAGTCTGCACTGGGGCAGCTTCATCTCGAGTTCTGGGGGCAGTTTTGGGTGCTACAATATAAAAACAGACACTAAGCTCTTAGAGAGCATCCAGAGGAGGATCATCAGTACAGGAAAGGGTTTGGAGTAGAAGACTTACAAGGAGCAACTAAGGACACTTGGTCTATTCAGCCTGGAGGAGACTGAGGACAGATCTCTTTCCAGGTACAACTTCCTCGTGAGGGGAAGAGCCGGAGCAAGCAGGCACTGATCTCTTCTCTGTGGTGCCCAGTGGCAGGGCCCAAGAGAATGGCACAAAGCTATGTCAGGGGAGGTTTGAGCTGGATATTAAGAAAATGTTCTTCACCCAGAGGGTGGTTGAGTAATAGAACAGTCTTCCCAGGAAAATGGTCACGGAACCAAACCTTTCTAGTTCAAGAAGCATTTGAACAATGTTCTGAGGCACACAGTGTGATTATTGGAGCATCTTTCACAGAGCTGGGAATTGGACTTCCCTGTGTGTCTTCTCCAGTTGAGGATATTCTATGATTCTTGATCATCAATCAGATTCTTTTCAAGAATCATACAATCAGCTGCTGCTTTTGCCATTTTCTGGTTATTGTGAAGTGCAAAACCTAAGACTTCACCTTCCCTTATATGCTAGAGCAGATAGAGCTAAGATTTTCAAAAGGCAGATATTTGACCAGATCTGGTCTAACTGTCTTTTTTGCTATGGTATCATCTGTCCACCATGGGGAGAAAGGAGAGCTGCAAGTTGAATTATATGTAGGGAAGTTTGCAGTTTACACCAAGGCTAGCTATCCATACACATGCAGAAAAATGCATGCTCCTCTTTCTAGATTGTTTTTTACTGGCATGTTCTGGGTTGTATATTACTGTCCCTAGACTGAGTTTCAATTTCAATGTTGCCAATTGATGGTTCTTTAAATGTTGATTGAAGAACTAGTGCAGGAGAGAGTAATATTTCACTCTGTGGATCAGCATGAACACTACCACCTCCGTTTGACCATATATGGAATAAATCTATATAAATGCAGCTAACATTGACAAGATATGCATTCAAAGACTCTAGATCACTTCAGCAGAATGAACTAACAATAAATCTAGTGAATAAATTATAAACCTCCTTAAGAAACTATCCTTCTGGAGTGAGCAGGTAAGCCTAAAACATACAGGTGAGGAATACTTGAATCTTGGCACAAAGGTAGTGAAAATGTATGATGTTCATTACATATAATTGCAATGACATTCCTCTTCCCTGAAAAGTCTGTAAGCATGTATAAGGAGATATAAGAACAAAAGGGTGGAGGCAGAAAATACAAAATTCATACATATTTATTGTGTTAGTTTGTTTTAGAAAATCCAATTCTCCGATTAGTTATAAGTTTCAGGATCACTCTGATATGCCATCAATGTCAGCTCCCAGAAAAAAAATGTAATTTTAAGCAAGTGGAAAGTGAATGGTTTATGCAGGCTTGAAATCAGATTTGTATGTGACTTGTTTCCAATGGCCTTTAGTTTGGCTGAAGAGTACATTTTTAATAGATGTGCAGGAACACAGTAATCTATCTTTGCAGGACATCTTGACCAACAGAGCAATGTTGTAATTTAAAATGTTCTTTCAAAATTATTATTATACTAATAAGTTACATCAGTACCAGGCAATATTGTACTAGTACTGGTAATTATCTGAAGATTTGGTGGAGACAGAGAAAGCAGCCTAGTTCTTCTCTACCTTAAATTGGTTTAAAACATCAATAGCACATCAAAAGGTAGGGTTTTGTAGTGGTGTATAAGTGGTATAAACAGTACATAAGAATGTGCAGTCACTACTAGCAGCCCAAAAGAAATCCAGTTTGTTTGTCTTTTAAGGGCAGGAAAAATAGAATGGAACAGAACATTGCAAGCAAAATTGTTAAGATAATCACCCTGTAATAACAGAAAATATCTTCAGCAAAGAATGAACACTAACTATCCAAGTTCGAAAGTGCTACAATGCCTTGGCAATTTAAGGCATTAATTCCACTTCTGAGGGTAGGTGTAATAGACAACACAAGTGCCTCCTTCCTGCAGGACTCTCCTGGCTTTACCCACCAGGACCCTACCTTTGCCAGTGCCCGGGACACAGCATGGTGGCAGCTGGCTGCTGACAAGAAGCCTTCTGCCACAAGATTCCCAGGATGCCTTTACTGCAAGGAGACCCTGCAGCATGAGCCGATGGGAACAGAGGTTTCTGTGCAGAGGCTGTCTCCAAAGGCAGCAGCCACCTTTGACAAATTTGGTATGGGGTTAGGTGAGGAAGGCAGGAAGGAGGAGCAGGGCCTGTGAGGGTGAAAAAAGGAAACATGAAGGCTGGTGTTGGGTGCCTTGCAGTGGGGGAAGCACCCACTAAGGCAGCAGTGCACAGGCTGGTTGATTTTTCTCTCAGAAATTCAGAGAGAAATGCGAGAAATGTATTATCATAAGTCTGTGTCAGGAGAAGAACTGATAGCCAGGAGGAGAAAACAGCCCTGAAGGGAAATCCTCAAATAGCTGAATTGCAAAATCTTCATGCTCTAGAGCAACCCAGTCTATAGCAGCACTAAAAGAACTGGCAATGGAGAGAGAAAATTGTCAGTGGGACACAGCAGATGTGTGCAAGTCCTACCTCCATCAGATGGAGCAATGCACTGGGGAGCTGGGACAGACTGTGTCACCAAAGAGAGAACCACTTTCACTTGCAGAAAGTGAAGTGGCAGGAAGGCAGAACTAAGTCCCTGATGCATAAGGGAGATTTGGTGATGAGGATAGTCTAGCTTTGGACAAACCCATCCCTGAAAGAGTACTCACGAAGGGAAGGGTTCAATATTTAAAACATTACCAGGATGCATTTCCTGGCATTGGAGCTGGAGGCAGAGGAAGTTAAGGATTCCCACACTTCAGAGGTGTCTGTGCTGTTCATGAGATCTTGATGCTGCCAGCTGCAATGCAGACGCATTGCATGTGGATGCCCTAATGCACTTAGGGTCACCATGACAAAGCTGCAAGGATAGGGAACACCATGTCTGTGACACATGCTTAGGAACAAAGCAATGGCAAGGTCATAGGTACCTCCTCCAGTCTTGCAATTCTGTGAAGAAATATGAGAAGAACAAAGTCAGATGTGATTTTCAAGCAAGTGAATATTTTGTGAAGCAATGTGTGATGATAATATTTCCAAACTGGAATTAGGATGGTAAACACTTGCTTTCAGTCAGTTTTTCTGGGTTTAAGTTACTTTAATTTTATCCTTGTTTTCTGCTTCTTGAAGTACTGCTAAAATATACCACCATTCAAACTAAATAGTTTATCTACCTTCAACATCTGCATTTCTGTGGTTGTGTGCACTTCACAGTAACACAGAGTAATCAGCACACACTTGGGTGTACACCCTGTGACCACAAAACTGCTCTGTTCTGTTCTCTGTGCAGAAGGGCAGAGTGACTATACAGCCTGCACACACTTGCATGTCTCTCAGCAGAGCATCAGGATGTGGAAGGCAGAAACATTTGCCAGTGCCTGAGTAAGAGCATCTGGGCAGGCACTGGACATGGCCTATTACTCTGGAGGGATCATGCCACGAGAATAGCTTATTAGACTACAAATTGTAGCCAACACTGGGCTTAGACTAACCACAGGAATTAATTTACTGTATAGTAGAGGGAAAAACTGGCCTATTGTTGCTTTTATTATTGCTTTCTCAACAGGGTTACACCAATGCTGATAAAAATATCAATCCATTCATCTGAACAAGCAATACAGCAAATCACAAAAAGAGGGAATCCAGCCTAATTCTTTGTGAAAAAATGTTCCCTCCCCCTCAGCCTCTTACATGCCCCACTGAGCAGGGACAAAACTTTTCAAAACAATGATGGTAAAAGAATTTCAACTCCTGTATCTGTTTTCATTTAGCAAATACTTACCAACCTATTTCAGATATTTTAAAAAGGCATTTTTGCCTTCCTTTTTAACAGACAACTTGCTACTACAACTTACTACTAGTAAGAATGTAGTGATCATTATTTCGATAGACCAGAAAAATCAATGCAGTTTAAATTCAAAACATAATAACAGAACTGATTAAATTGTCTTAATAAAATCTAAACAAGTTTCTATACTGTGTTTTATCTTTATCTGTAGAAATGGAACTGGCACCCACAGACAAGATGAATCACGTATGATTTACACAAAGCAGCATTCTAAACTTTCCATTCTGACTTCTAGCCCAAAACACAGCATTTCTGGTGGGTTGCCATGGGCTCCATAATTCATGTTGTTAAAAAGTACTTCCAGAGAGTATCACTGTGTGTACCAAAACAATTCTGAGAGCAGAGCTGATAGCTGCAATGATGTTTTGGTGTGCCTATAAAGGAAATTCAGAGATATCCTTTGAGAAACCAAGCAACTGAAATTGCAACAAACTATATTTAATTTGTGTGTTGTGGACTCATTTTGTCACAAAGGGAGAAAAAATGTTGCCTTGTGCTGACATACATACATTCTGAACGCTTTTCCAAAGAAATTTTCCTGTACTGAACATATAAATCCTAACTGAGAATTACAGCAGACAGAATAATTTATTATAGCTAGCATTTTTTCCTGCAAGTTACTCCATTTCTGATTTTATATTAATTCTTTTTCTAGAGCTCTTTTGGAGCAGAGCCATGACTCTTCTTAAGTAAGTAATTCTTGGCAAGCATGAGCAGCAATCACCACACAATGTTGTGGCTTCAATGGTTTATAATCTATATTATTAATACAAAGGCTCTTCATTTTCAGTGCACAAAAGCCATGATATTGTTTTCATGTCCCAGTGAACATAAAAGATGTTATTTCAGAAGTTGTGCATAGGCATGTTGCTAAAATAAGACTGAGTTCAGAGTCATGGCAAAAATACACGTTTGCACGTTCAAAACTTGTTACATATTAATATTCTCAAATTTGTTTAGAATGCATTCTTTCTGTTGCACTGCTGCCAGCAAACATCTTTTATTAGAATACTCCAGTGGGATTAAATAAAAGGAAGGCAAACACAACCAAAACAAGTCTATTTTTATGTGATAAAATATTCACAGAAATTCTTTGCCATGTTAATTAAAACCATTTTATTTTGGTCTGAGAGGATTTTCTAGATCCACACGTATTGTTTCTGCCAAGACATGTTGCATTAACCTGTAATGAGGCAGTGTGGAATAAGCAGAAGTCAGGTTTATTTGCACTTGTGGAGTGACTCAGCCAGGTCTCCAAGGTAAGGTACCATCCCTCCACAGAGCAGCTTTGTACATGTAATAAATGTTCACAATGACAAAATATGACAGACCTTACATGTATTTTAATAAATTATTAGAAAATATTAAATTATTAATTTAAGAAAAATGTTGCAAAATGTGTTCTAGAAATCAACAGTACCCAGGATAAATTTGTGTAGTAAATAATTAAAATTGGAGATGATGAAAATTTAAAAAATTAATATAAATTTGATTTTAAAGGGCATGGCATAGAGAAGGTTGAAGAATAACAGTGCTGGAATTCCTTAAGGATCTTGGCATCACTTTTATTTTAAAGTTTCAATAATCATCATTTAAGACTTTAGGAAGGAAACCTGAGCATGATGTCAATGCAACAAGGTATGCTGTTATGGTGACAGAGCTGGAAGGAATTGCCAAGGCAGGTGAAAACTGGGGTATCATACAGAAAGGACTCTGAGGGGAAAAAAATGATAAAAACAGGATAAAATTCAATAGCTGAAAATAGGATGTCATGCACTGTAAGAAGCCATGTATCCTGGGCTGTTGTATGAGACCACTCCAGCTAGCTAGGACCTTGGCCCACACGGCCTTACAAGGACAAAGCAAAAGATGAGAAACACTCTTCTCCACGTGGGGAACGAGTGTCCTGTTTATTTGCTTGGGAAGAGACATTTCTGGCTCCAGTGACCACCCAGGTCAGAAAAAGCATGTGACTTTCTTGCAGTGGAGTTTTATACCCGAGGAATGGGGGCGGGGGAAGAGGACCACAGCCAATGGGATACCACTGAGGAGGGGCGAGGGGAGGGGTAACCACGGGCCAAACCACCAGAGGGTACAGCAGAGGGGTGCATGAGGGAAAGACCATGTGATTGGAGAGGGGAAATAACAATCTGTATGACATACCATAGTCAGTACAAATTTCCAATCACCCAGTGCAAAACAACAACTAAACAAACTATTTAGTGCAATACAACAATGCACTAGTGATTAATCACAGTATTCTGATACAAGGAAAAGACCTTTTGCTGAAAGCGATTCAGAAAAAGAAGGATGTAAGTACCTCTCAGCCCGTGGGAGGTTTGCTGTGCATTACAGGCATAACACAGCCACAGCCACAGCCAAATTGAAGGTGGCACCAGGGTGTGGTAAATGTAGCACTTCCACCAGAAATAGGGAAGGTCATGCCTTTTACAATTACAATTTAAATTTACAATTCCTTAACTGTGGTACAGTGCATATCTGAATCATTCATGCTCAGAGGGACTGAAATGTGAAATGGACTAATGATGGAAATTGGGATTCTGTTATCATCTGACCTTATCATCTGAGAAAAGATTGGCTTTGCATGTTAGTGAAACAGAAATTGGAGGTAGTTCTCTACACTGGACTATGCAAATAGGTCAGAAGGAATATACCTGAAATGGGGAGCATTTTATAAACCTTCAGACCCCCTAGTTTCTGGAACAACCTAGCAGCTCCATCAATACTAGGGTCTCTCTTTCCCAGAGGCTTTCTACTTCCTAACTATATAGCAACAAACATTGCTCTCTGTCAAAATGTTCACAGAGATTGTTTACCACAGGTTCAATGGTAGGGTGGCACAGGCACACCAGCTGCACACTGAATCCCTTGGGCATTTCTTGGTGGTTTATGAGGAGAAGTTGTTCTAGTTAGTGGCCATTGCTTGCATAGATATTCTGTTTCCACTGATGAACAGGAAGATGCTGTTTGGATGGGTGGATCCAGTCCATGGGCCATGTTGGGTTACAGGGCTACCACTAATACATAACCACTTCATACCCTTTACTGTGCCATTCATTTGTACAAACAGAGCAGAAACCTAAGCAGAAAGTATGCAAAGAGTAGTTACCATCTAAGAAATAGAAGAGAAAAATTACAGTCAATCAGATAATAGATAATGCATGTTGAAATAGATAATACAGTCAATCAGATAATAGAAAATGCATTTTGAAAAATTTTGAGGAGCAGTGATTACTAGAATTCCTACTCTAAGCTACCTTACCTGCTGCCTTACTTCTAACCACCTCAGGAAGATGGTGCTGCCTATATTTTTTATATATTCTATTTAATTTTTTGTGAGGTCTTAGCCTCACAAAGCACTTAAGTGTTGTACCATTTATACAACACATTACAGATAATTTTTGCTTAACTGCTGGTCTGAAGCTTTTTACAGTCCAATTTTCTATCTCTTCTGTGAGAAGAGTGAGAAAAGACCAGAAAGGCAAATTTTTATTTTTACCTCAACATTTCACTAAAATAAAAAGCCCTCTGAGTTTGTAAATATGACCAAGGAAATCTTGGAGCATTTAGCTTTCAAGACACATATCACACAAATGTAAGTATTACCATCAGTGTTGTTTATACAGTTGCCATTTACAAATCAGACTAGATGCCAACCACAATGCACTGAGAAGAATACAATTTTAGAGTTTTTGGACCCTTGGCCTAAAAAAGAGCTAATCTGTAAAAGCGTTCCAGAAAGCAGGACTCAACTGAAGCTTCCTCCAAGCTGTTAAAGGTGTCCATGTTAGGGAATTTTGTAACAAAATTTTCTAAAATTATCTCCTAAAAGCTCCTTGGAAAACCTACTTTTTTCCCTTCTTTCTCAGGCACTCATATATATTTAATCCAAATATACTTAAAGAGATGCTACTTTGTAAATGTTTGTATCAATGCTGATTATCAGTGAAATGCTTTTCTACCAGGATGTTATTTCCACAGAGAAGGAGGAAGGAAGAAAGCATGAGATTGAACTGTTTAGTCAAAAACTGGAAGCACAACTAATGTAAAACCCTCAAAAATCATTTTACACTCTTCTTCTCAGGCAAGCCTCATGACTTTCTACAGCTCCCCTCACTACACCACTCACAAAAATCCCTCTTGAGGGGCTTGGCTTTGCAAACAGGTAAAAGAAGTTGAACTAGGTCACATTTAGCAGCTCACAATGGTGCCAGTGTGTCTTTATATTCAAGCACTCAAGCAGCACATCTAACTTCTCAGAACTGCAAGAGTTTATTTACATAAAGCCAACAAAAAGTATCTCTGTCAGTGGTACATGTGGGGCAGTGCCACTCATAAATGTTTGTGAGATGGAGAATTTGACATGTTTGCTTAAGAACAAGCATCATATTAATTAAAAATATTCTCAGAGGAATAAAATATAAGCCACAGCAATTGAACTGAGTGGCCTCTGCCCTGTTGTTCAGAAGTGTCTGGGGCACAGCCAAATGAAGTATAATTAATATGCCTGGGAACCCATAAACAAACAAAAAGGGCAGGGTAGAAAGTGGGATTTCATCGTCCTTCACATGTAAGTTTATCTGAGTTGATAGCTAATAAATACCTGTGGAATTGCTTATCTGTTGAGAATTATTTCCCTTCTGGAGCAATGTTTCTCTAGAGACAAGTTGTGCTATGCATGAAGAAGAAAAATTCTTAAAACTTAAAAGCAGTGCCAAAAAAATGTACTACCACAGACATATTTTAAGCTACAGTCAGTGAAGATTTTTGGCTAAAGTTGCATGCATCTGAAGTGGAGGTGTCCTTTGTAATGAAGTCTTCCCAAGGGTGATTGTAGCCTCAGTCAGTGTGGGGACAATGGGGACATACTAAACACAGAATACCTCACACTCTATGTTCACATTATAAGGGCTAGCGCATAGCACAGTGTTTTACAGCTCTGTGAAATATTCATGGAGGCCAAACCACAGCTGAACTGGGGCCTAACCACACCAAAATATAACTTTATTTCTTTTCCCCATGACATTACACAACAGGTAAAGCTAGAATCAAGTAGGTGATAATTAGGAGTAGCTTTCTGTTTAAATGTTATTTAGCCCAGGAAAATCTGTCATTCCAGCCAGGTGAATAAGAGGTATCTTAAGCAACCAGTATGAGATTTCCCTAATTTTCCCTCTGCAATTCCTTTCTCAAAACCTGCTGTGTTCCACACTCTTGGGAGAAGATCGACTACCAATTCAGTATCTCTTGCTAATGTAATGGGGATCCTGATCCCATTCGGAATTAGGCTGGCAAATCCCATTTGATAAAGTCATAGCATCAAACCCATTAAAGTGCCTGCAGTGGAAGGGACAGTGCTAAATACCTACATTCTGTATGTAAATTCTGTACATAATTTTTTTAAAGTCTGGTCAGATAGGCAAAGAGATCAAGATGAGCAAGCACTTCCTATCTGATCTCTCACCTTGCATTTCAAAAATAAACCAGCCCATTCAACAAAAAAGTAAAAACTAACAAAAACTAGTGAGTGAAAAAACAGCTGCATTGTTTCAACTGTGACGTGTGGGCACTTGCTTTTATATCATAGCATTTAAGTAGCAGGTTGGTAATACTATTGTCTATGAATACTATTGTCAGGCTACTAATGTTTTACTTAAAACATTAACTGAATATGGGAAAATAGTAGAGCATCCTTTTATCCTATTGACTGAAAATATTCTTATCCATTAAATAATTTGCCTGGCAGAATATTCGCTTTTACACTGTGAGCTAGTATCAAATATAAAAGAAAAATGCATTTAAGTTGAATGACAAGCATTGCTAGTGGCAGAAGGAAGAAATGTTGGAATAAAAGACAGCTGACTATGTTCTCCATTTTTAGTGTGCATAATTGTTCCAAATATGCCTTTGAAGTTTGAGATTGGGTGTTGGTTGGTACAAAAGGCCTTCTCACTACAAGTGAAACATAAAAGAATTTTATCTTTCAGTGTTACTTTTTCCAAGTTTAATTAAACCTCATTAAGCTTAACTCCCCTGTGACTCAGCTCTGACAATAGTCAAACAAAAATACCATTATGTCAGCATCATGCAGAAGAAAATGAAGCAGCATCAAAATTTCAGAACAGAGGAATAAGTGAGTCCACATTGTTGTATTTTCCAGAACTGGCCCTGCATCTACTGAGATTTGTATAATTGTTGGTTTATGTCAGGCACATTAAGAAAACAAGGTGGTGGAGGACCAAAAACCAGTGTGGGACCCTACCTATATTGCATGTCTGGACTGAAAAACTGAAAGAACATAAATATTCCATGACTGTGAGTACAGGGTGAGATTGCTACCATGCATGCTGAAATACTCCACCAAGCACTGCCCAAATCTCCCAACAGAGTAGGAGAAATTAAATTTTCTACTCAAAGGCTGTGGGCAAAGTAAATTTTCTTTGCAGCAGCACTATTAGAAAGTTATGGAGAAATGTTTTGTATCTGCACCTTCCCTTTTTAAATTAAACAATGTGTTTTTAATGCACCATATAAATACTGAAATTATTGGCGTAAGTTTAAAGAATAAAAAAGAACTCAGAAAATTATGTGCAAAAGCAAAGAAAATAGAAGAAAAATCTTATAATAATGAACAACATTTCCAAAAACGACCAATGGAAAACAGTCAATTTACATTCACAGTGTCTGAGTGTAAAGATGTGATGTGGTAGCAAAGGCAGAATAATGATTGCAGAATAATGAAAAGCATCTTTATTTGTTCAAGCAGAAAGCCAAGGTCAGTCCCAAATTTTGAGTATTCTGGAAGACATGCCTAGGTATGTAAAGCAGCAGTTTTTCCTGAGAAAATGTCTGAATGAATTATTTTTTTCAGCATTCATTCTGGATGCCTTAGTCAAAGAAGAAAGAGCAGCATCCTTCACACTACAGAGCACAATGCCATTTTAAGATGCTGCTGTACTGCTGCACAGTATGCTGATGACATCTGTGACCTTAAATTCAAAGGTCTATTTCAGAAGTACAGGTTATTTCATAGAATCATGAAATCATGGAAAAGACTTCAAGATCATAGTGTCCAACTGATAGCCTAGCACCATCTAGTCCACCACCACACCACGTCCTCAGGCAGCACATCTAAATGTCTTTTATATATCTGCAGGGATGGTGATTCAATCACATCCCTGGGCAGCCTGATCCACTGCTTAATAATCCTTTCCAGCACTTAATAATCCTTCTTCCAGTGAAGAAATTTTTCCTTGTGTCCAATCTAAGCATCCTCTGGTGCAACTTGAAGCCATTTCCTCTCTCTTCCTATCTTTTCCTGCTTGGCAGAAGGGACTGACTCACACCTTATTACTATCTTCTTTCAGGTAGAGGGTGATAAGGTAACTATAGAGAGTGATAAGGTTTCCACCTGAGCCTCCTTTTCTCCAGGCTAAACAACCTCAGTTCCCCCATCTGCTCCTCACAGGACCTGTGTTCCAGACCCTTCATGAGCTCCATTGCCCTTCTCTGGACATGCTCCAGTACTTCAATGTATTTCTCGTAGGGAGGCACCCAGAACTGGACATGGGATTTGAGGTGCAACCTCACCAACGGTGAGTACAAGGGGGCAGTCTCTGCCCTGTCCTGCTGGCCGCACTATTGCTGATACAGGCCAGGATACCATTGGCCTTCTTGGCTATCTGGGCATGGCTGGCTCCTGTTCAGCCTCTGTTGACCAAGCACCCCCAGCATCTTTTCTGTGAGGCAGCCTCTTGCTCAAACATGTAGTTCTGCTATTCTGTATGGTGTGGTACAAAGGGTTATGATATATGAACCATCCTGAAGGAGCCTCAAGCTATCCCCACTACATTCGTTTTAGCAAACCCCTAATGAGCTTTCTGTACTTAGAGAATTCCTTTCTGTGGTATCCAGCTTTGCCCATGCATGACTTATTTCAGAACCAAGTTCCATCACCATTTTTCCTTTCATACACTCAGTAGCCTTGTACCACACTCTGATTATTCAGGAGGGAAACTCTCCCAACTGGAACATTAAGAAGATAATTTTGAGGCTATCAAAATTTTACTTCTGTCCTGCAGATTGCAGCACTTACATTCCAATTAATTTCCCCAGAAACTTTTTTAGCTGTAAGTCGTGATGTGTTCTTTAAAGAAAGTGTATTGTATGTCCTTTCCTTTGACTTTCATACCTTCAGTAGAACAAAAAACACATCAAAAATTTCTTCTTGTGAACTACTAATTGAATGTTTGTACACATAGACCACAATTTCTTTACCGCGAGTAATGTAACTGTCAAGTTCCTAGTTACATTATTGAACATTTGCTGAAGTGCACTTCAAGAGAACTGCAACAATACTTTTTCACAAGAATTAAAGCTAACACATTGTCTTTATGTTCTGATATTCCACCCTCCATCCCCCACCCCACCTCGGGTCTAATGTAGATATTTTGTATTAGTAAATAGACTAGCACAGATCCAGCTGTGCTTAGATGTTGTGCCAACATCACCAGACTCACTCTGCAGAGAGGACTGTGTGAACACAGTAATGCTGGTTCCAGATCTGAGATAGCTTTGTACAAGCACAAGGATTTTTTCATCCCACCAGTAGCTCTGATATCATAGAAGGATTCAGATCTGCATGCAAAACCAGCTGCAGAGTGTTTGTTTTTTCCATACTGATACCCTAATGCAAACAGGGAGGAAAGTATGTCACAAGGGAAAAAAAATCAATCCTGAAAACCTAGCCTGTACTTTTCCCAATGTTGGTTGTGTTTATCTGTTTGACTCAAAATTCCCCGGGCACTGAATGCATCTGAGAAAATCTATTCCAAGAAGCTTTTTGTCTATTTCCTGTTCAACTACAATGAAGAACCAAACCCATGGGAAGCCATTTTTTCAGACTTCCAGATAAGGCTTTAGCACACCTACCACCTATGCACCAACCTTGACTCTTCAAATGAAAATGACTGAGATTTTACTGAAAGTAATAAAGATTATGTGATTCTGGTCTTATAATTAAGATTATTTGCCAAATTCCCTTGCCTCAGCTGAACAGGCTAACCACTGGGATAAATTATAATGCTTTCCATTTGCTATGCTATTTACTCTTTTGTTCTTCCTGCAGAAGGACACTATGTCAGCAGGAAGGATCCCTCAAAACAAAAATATCCCATCAGCTGATGGTTTAACTATTACTCTGGAGAGAAGATCAGTGTGTTTTTTAAATGCTTTGATTGGAAAGAGGAAATTAACCCTGTCCTTCTACTTCCAAACCAAGTTTTTTTTTTTTTTATTATAAGGCTATTCTAGAAATATTGAGTAATGCTCTCCCATTTTTTTCTACAAAGAAACAGTGACCCCCTGCTCAGATGATTAAAATAACAGATAAAGGTGACTACCTTTATTTATAGGAAGCTCAGGTTTGTGGATCCCAAGATGACAGACATGATTCAGGCTACTGATTCTTCATTAGCATTTGTAAATACCTAATGAGCTTGATGGACTTTGAGATTCTCCTTCTGAAGTATCCAGCTTTGTCCATGCATGACCTACTTCAGATCCAAATTCCTTCATATTTTCCTATATAGCTCCACTAGACCTATAGATCTGACTAATCAGTGAGGAAGAAAGTAAAAGTTTCAGTTAATGTAGAGGTGCAATTTTGTCACAGCATGTGAAGCTAGAGGTGATCACAGGCAGCAATTGGTATTGACAACAGTCAGAAAAAGAAACACAGAAAAAGCATGCACAGAACTTGCCCCACATGATCTCCCAGCCCCTAACACCATGTGCCTGGGCCATTTATTCAAATAGAGATGTTCTCAGTGTATTTAGTAATCTTCAGTGGATTCCTGTTCCAAGAAGCTGTCCAGCACCTTTTCAGTAAGGATACCTACCATACAACACACACCAAAGTGTTATATAGTAAGTGAAGTACATTCACATATTTTAAAAACCCTAGCGAGCCCTGCTCTTCATGTCTGGAGTGATGATATGCTCATGTCAAGGCACAGCAGTCCAGTCTCTTAACTCTGGACCAAACAAAACTGCTCATACCTTCATTATACTTTAAGCTGTGGAAATCTAGTGCAGACATAATAAAACTCAGGTGTGTAAGTGGTGGAAACTGTTTCACAAAGTCTAAAAATGAAAGCACTTCTGTTGCTCTCTTCATCTGAATGCTGTTTACTTTTACAGACATTTCTTGCCTTTGGGGTTCTATTTGCTTCCTTTAGTCTACAGTGGTCTAGGGGATTAGCTATAGATAAAACATATAGACCTCAACCAAAGTATTATGATTGGTTTGACATGTTGGTCTGTATTTCTGTATACAAAAGCCATCACCTTTGACTTTTTCTTGTATTTTTCTAAACTTCTTCCTTTAATAACAGAACTCAAGTAAAACTCAGCTGAAAGTTTCCATCGCTTCAGAGTCAGCTATACATTTACCATTTCATCTACAAGGTTTGTACAAATAAACACAGGTATTAAACCAGAATTCACTTTAGGGAATTCACTCTGATGCTTAGTATGGACAAAAAATTCTACAACTTAAACACATGCTGCAATCTATGTAGTTATCACTGTAGACGGACTATCAGAAGAGATATTTGCTTAAGAGAGACATTACTATCCTTTACCTTCTTCTGGAAGAAGCCTTCAAACTGAAAATATTATCCCTATTTGTGAAATATCACTGGATGTGCCAAAGTAAAGAAGAATGAAATACACCCTTAAAAGTTAGCTGATCTGCTCTAGAAAAATATATACTAAATCCTATAAATCAATTCAAAGTCATTTTCATGTGTTGGGGGTTTGAAATCTTTTTTTCTATCAAATTGAACCGTAGAATTACATAGTCTTTTAAAATATGCTTTGCTTTCCTAGCAAACCAGCAGCATAACACAATAGCATCATTCATATCTGTCTGATACGTTTAGCTTAAGCCTCATATGCAATTGCCTTATTAAATTACCTGGTTCTTTCTGGTATTTTGCTTAGTTTTGCCGTAGTAGAGAACCAGTGCAGCTGTTCCTTCAGTTATGAAATCTGTTCCTCTTTTTCTCTTTTTTAAGCTTTGCTGACTACAAGCCAACAAGTAACATAAAACAGTACAAACATTCAGACTTAAATTTTAAGAAACAAGTGCCTGAAAATCAGATCTGCATTTTCATCAGTGTGTTGAATCTCACTTTTCAAATGTCAAGGAGCAAAAGTTCTTGTATTTTATTTTTTCTTAGAACAACAAGATAAATCTAGGAAACTGTTGGCTCCAGCACAAATACATTGTTTTCTTAGTCAAAGTAATAAAAAACACAAGCTGTTTTTTCTTAAAACATTAAAGGTTTGAAGAATTATTATAGAAAAATAGTAGCTATACTTGACAAACACTGCTTACATTATCTAGTAAGGACTTGACTATATTGTCTGTTTTCTTTAGATTAATACACATCTCAGCTATAAGCTGATAACAGAAGCCATTAAGTCATCCAGCAATTTAGCAAGCAGAAGAAGCAGCGTACAGGCAAAGCAAATTTACAGAATACCCAATAAGCAAATTTACAGCTGAACTATATCAATTACTGCAGGAAAATTTACTGATTTATGTCACAAGGCCTCACGTTTCCTGCTACATCTCACACCTCAGTTTGTAGTCCCACGTGTACAGGTGTGTTGAGGATACATGGTGATGCTAGGACACTCATGTTTTCCTGGCTGCACTAAACCTGGGCTCTAAGGGTATTGTGACCCATTTACAATCCCTCTGCTAGCACAGCAATCAATCTCACAAAAAGAAAGGGAACACTTCTGACACACCTTGTACAATACATATGCTTCTTTCACTCCCAAGACTCACGTATTTATTTTCCATTTTGCTGTATACTAGTAGGCACAATTACTTTTCAGGTTTATGTGAATTCTTGGCTGACCAGTCACAAAAAAACTTTTGTGGTTTTCAGCCGTATATCTCTTTCTGTGACTCATTTTGTTCGTAAGCTGCATGACTCTCTCACTGCAAGACTGGCAGACAGTATTTGCCTACAGCCTCTATTCTGGTACACTGAGATGCTCTTAAAACAATCACTGTTGTTGGCAGCCAGACTCACATGCTCAACTTCCCCCCACCCCAATGCAGTGGCCAAAATGAACAGTGCCCTACACCAGACGCACAGGACCTCCTGGAGAACAGATGTCTCATGCAGAATTACCCTGACTGCCCATAAAAGGCACCTCTTGGCCTGGTGTTTGCCCCCTGCAGGGAGGAGCACAACGTGTTTGGGTGTTATCCAAACACACGGAAAGTTGGTTAATGCCACTATTATCCCAACAGATGGGCATAACTCCAAGCTGATCACAGGCTGCGTTTTTACATAGTTGCCGGCAGTAGTATGCCCAACTGGGTAAGTCAAAAGGGTCTGTCAGTTTTGAGCTTTCATGCTTCTAGTTAAAGATATGCCCTGCTGCTAATCTTGCTTTTCCCAAACTAGATTAGATTTAAGACATTCAAATGCCTTTCCCATGGCTTCACAAAAGCATTCCTTATCTCAGGCCTAAAACATCAGGCACAGTACTGCCAGGCGAGCGTGTGGTCACAGCCCCTGGCCCATCTTTTTGTTCTTGTCTCCCCACAGTATCTTGGCTGGATAAGTAGCTGGGATGACCCTCACTCTTCTCTAGTGATGGGAAGAGTAAGACATTTGGGCTAATACTTGTGTAAGGCAGCACAGACTTCTTGTTGGCAGTCAAATGCTAGGGATGAGTCACCTCCACAGCTGACTAAAAGGTGAGCTGCCAGGGGCTACCATGACAGCAAAATGCTAGACACACTTATGCCTGTTAATTGCTATGCTGCTTAAAAATGGACTAATGAGATGTTTGTGATTCAAACTCCTGCAGTGTCCAGTTGTCTGCCTGCCTTGCTTCAGGTCTCATTCTTCAGTCATAACACTGCCACATGTTGACCTGACTTCTGACATCCAAGGCTGGTTCTGGCAGTCATTTCTGCCAGCCTCAGTGTCACCTGCTTGGAATGCAGCTCCCAGCAGAAAGAAAACTCATGCCACTTGATGGTGCATATTGCTGGGAGACATAATTTTCTTTCTCTCTTAAGTGTTTTGTCCATTACTGCTATTTTTATGCCTTATTGGGTTTTACCTTTCATCTGCCACCACCACCCTTAGAGATGATTCATTAGTGAAAATCTCACAGAAGTAAAAGCCACTCTTGTTCCTGGCACATGGTAAAAACCACTGACTAGTCACAGAAGCCCCAGCTTACCCCCACACCCCTCAATACCAAACCACAATTCTAGGAGTGTGTCATCTTATGGTTGTTTCCAGCTGTTTATTCCTGGATGGATATTTCCCTGAAATGTTAATCTTTTCTGTGAAGCAGAGTTTCTCTGTAAATTCACATTAATGATGTGTACATTAGGCAATTTTGCTGCTCTCAAACTATACTAGTTGCATTTCAAGTTAATTTCCACTAACACAAAACCATTAAGTTCTTTCAAAATAAAGTCAGCAAAAGCTGAATCTAGTCATTATCCCCGACAAAAAACAGACAAAAAGCAGAAGGTATATATGTATTTTTCACTTGTGCCACTACTGTCCTGGGTTTTTTGTGACATATTATTAAATTACTCCATGGGGAAACTGAACAGAAACATAAATAAAACCAAGATTTTATTTCCTTAGGACAGGTCATAAAAGGAAATTAGTAACAGAGTAATACAGAATTTGCATGGGAGTTGAGATAAAGCCTTGCAGAAAATGACAGCATAAAGAAAATTAAAATTTCTAGGTAGAATAATCAGTGTGTTTAAAAAAACAAGCACACAGCCATGAAAACATGCTTTCACCTTTTCTAAGTATCAATAAACAAACACTGGGAACTATTTTTGCATGATTAATGAATGCTCTTCATTACAAATATCAGATCCTCTGTTTGTGCCTGTGCGCTATGAATGCCCACTATTCACTCATTTTATTTCATAAAGGGAGGGAAAAACGCTGAATTTTGATCTCTGACAGCTGCATACAAGTCATTTCAGGAGACTCTGCAAGTACTTAGGAAACTGGAGTAGGGGCAAAAAAACTTCAGAGGATCACAAAGGCTGTTTGCTGTTATTTCTGCAGAGCAGTGTGGCAGCATGCTCTTGCTCACACCATCAGTCAGACCAGGGGCATGTCAGGATGTCCTGCACCTTCCTCTCTGTTCATAGGACCAGTTGGCTTAGCAGAGAAATCGGGGGGGGGGGGGGGGATGGCAGTAGCAGTGTATAAGCAAGTGTATAAGCAAGTCTCAAAAAACTGTCACAGGACCCAGTTACACCCATAGAGTCAAAAAAAAATTACCTTGTTTCCAGTGGTAATTGAATTGCACACCATTATTCTTTTTAAGAACATTTAGGTAATGCATTGCTTTATTTCAATCAGCAATTATGTAAACATTAACAGAAACATAACAATGGAGTCTTTTTTCAGACTTGAAAACTGGAACTATAAATAATGAACCATCAAAACACCGTAATGTTAAAGACCAAGTACATATTAAGCACTGTTAAAATAATTTACTTGTTACATGTTTTTATTTCTGCTTTGCAATTATGGTGTTTGTGTGCAAAAAAGTATTCATGGCTCTTTCAAACATTGTTTTAGACTATACTGACCCAAAATTTTACTAAAATAGTACAAAAAAATCATAATGAACCACAAGAAAGTTGCTTTACATAATGGGTCTCAATAAAATCTCCCGATCTCCTTTTTCTAGAAAGGAGACACATGTACTGTGAAATTCATTCTAAGAGCAGGAACCTCTTTAGGAAGATTCACATATGCAGGAAACCTGTCTCTGACAAATGGTATGGAAAATAATACCTGTTAGGAGAGGCCTGCTATTAAGCTTTCTGCAACTGTGGGAAGAGGGAGGTAGTTAAATTAATCTGTAGCTAACTAGTTCCCAGTCAATAAAAAATGTTCATTGCTTCTCACATTAACACTTAACACTGGCCCCCAAGAGATCTAAGACTTTCATTTTGCAGGAGGGAGAGAAGACCATTGCAAGTCCCATCCGTGCTCTCCTCTCCCTCCTGCAAAAACAAACAGAACCTGCTTTATATCCTGTTCCTTCCAAATAGAGATTTTGAAACAGATTGCTTATGTCCATTTTTAATAATTAAGAGCTAGTTTTAGAGGTCATACCCTTTTCCCCCAAATGCTAATCCCCTGAGCTCTTATCACCTTGTTAAATGTTTAATGTTGTGAGCATACACTGGTGAAAGCTGGGTCAGGTCAGTGACCTCCCTGATGGGCGAAGAGGCCAATATTGGAGATGTAATGTACATCCCCCAAGGGCTGAGGGGGAGGAGGAGGCAAAACAGCTGCTAATCTGCTGTAGCAGAGTGACAGCACATTCTTCTGGCACATGTTCATCTTAATTTTTGTAATTCCCCTCTCTTTGTTTCCTCAACATAATTTGCCAATTTAGTGTAGCTCAAGAAAACTGGACGGCTCTAAGAAAATAATTAATGTCCCTTTGTCTACAGACACATGCACAAATATGATCAGACTTTTGATTAATAAATGGGCAAAAAATTCACTGAAACATTGTCAACACAACCCAGTTTTGACACTGAAAATGACAGAGGATCTTTCAAGGAGTGCAGTTATGCCAGTTTACATGTTTGGTTCTGAGCATTTTCCCTGCAGGAAATGAACACATGGAAGCTAAGGCCAACCACAGAGAGATTTTCATTAGCTGAGAGAAACTCTCCTTGTCTCCAGACAACAATCCACTTTAGTTAAAGAAACAGATTTACTGAACAAAGCTATTTTCAGCCTTCTTTGACTGGACACTGTATAGGAAGATGGTGATGAGGTGAAAAAAGTTTTATTGTAATTTAAATTATTCTGCTATTTCACATTTTGTGGCAGAGTGAAGAAAGTAATAATTGTGCAAGTTAAAAACTGAGGATCCCATGCATTAAAGTTTAAGGATGCAATTAAATGATCCAAAAACTCATACAAACATGAAACAAAAAGGGCATGTAAAGGTCACAACTGATGAGCTTTAGGATTATTTTGTTCTGACAAACAATGCCATGAGAAAAATTTGTCCTCTTCTAATAAACTTTTTTTCCCCCACAGTCCTCATCAACCAAAGGAATGAGAATATTGGAATATGGTTGATAGAAGAGACAAGTCTCTATTTGTGATCTTGTGTCTCACACAAATTGATTTTCCCTGACTTTCACTTTTGAATTTTCCCAGATCTCTTATGAGAAATTGTTTACTTTCTTTACGCCCTTTGCTCATTTAAGTCCCTCTGTGTCCGGAAAATGGCATGTCACCTTTATAAGACAGAGATTCAGAGAATAGCTGAGGCTGGGAAGGATTTCTGGAGGTCACCTGACCACATATCTGCTCAGGCCGTCACATTCAGTTGAATTCTGAGTACTCTCAAGGATGGAGAGTCCACAAACTCTCTGGGCAACATTTGTCATTGTTTGATCATCTCACGGGGGGAAAAAACCCTCAACATTTGATCAGAATTTTGTCTCCCTGTTGTGATTTGTGTCTGTCTCCCTAACCCTCACACCACTCAGTCAACACAAGAGAAAACAAAAACCCTTCGCCACATTTTGACTGAGACAAGGCAGCCAAAGGATATTACAGCTGCAGAAGGAATGCTCTCATGAGGAATTTCCAGTCTGGGAAAACCTGCAGTGCCTTGTCTAAGGCTCATCTGAAGGTTAAGGCTTCATATGCCTTCTCTTACTAGTTTCCCAGGGAACTGTTTACTTTTTTTTTTTAAACTGCACCTCTTTCTCTGACCTTCTGAGAAAAAATTATTTGCAACCTTCCTGACACAATGAAATATGAAGCTACATTAACCAGAGGCAGCCACTGTATGACGATCACAACATTTACATTGGATTCTTTTTTTGACCCTAGTGTTCGCTTTGTCAAAGGTACATTAATTACTCAAAACTTGCATCATATAAGTCAGCATGAACATTCAGGTCAAGATAAAGCCTTAAGAATGTTTTTCTTCTTTTGTTTTGCAATATTTGGGAATTAGTCTGCAACACACGGCAGGGCAAAGAGCTAAGCTGCAAAAATGCACAGTAACAGTAGCAGAGTGCTTTATGATAAGGGAAGCCAAGTATCTTAGGCTCAAAGAACTCTAACACTATTGTCAAATAGATGTTCGAGAAAACAAGAAAAGTGACATTTTAGATGAAATCTGTGAGTCGGTTTAAGTTTTGATTAGAAATTAAGTTGAAACATTAGTGTAAAAAAAATTCTCCAGATTTCATGTTTGATCATTCCTTCACATTTAAGATGTAGGTAGGAATAAGCATGTTCAATTAAGTGAAGACCATGTTTGGTGCAACAGCTTCTTAACACAAGAGTCAAGAGATTACTTGAACATGCAATCAACCATACTTTCATTCGCAAGAGCATGATAATGGCTATGCAATCAGGTAATGTAACACAAGCTGACACCACTTTATTCATGTGTTACATCCAGCTTCACTGAAAAACACTAGGGAGAGGTTTCATATGCTGAAGAGAGTTAGTCTCTAATCACAGCCAGAGTCTGTAATATTCCCATAGAACAGCCTATCATTAGTCTCCAAATGCTTTAAATGAGAAATCTCAGCCCTGCAAGTGCCCCTTGTGCCGTGTCCCTCTAGAAGCACACTGCTGTGAGGAGAATAGGGCCGGGCACGGAGCCCCATGGCGGCGGGAGGTGAGCGGAGCTCTGAGGGGGTAAACAGAGGGCTGAGGGAGAGCCCCATGGCGGCGGGAGGTGAGCAGAGGGCCACGGGGGAGCCCCATGGCGGCGGGAGGTGAGCGGAGCTCTGAAGGGGAGCCCCATGGCGGCGGGAGGTGAGCGGAGCTCTGAGGGGGAGCCCCATGGCGGCGGGAGGTGAGCAGAGAGCCGAGGGGGAGCCCCACGGCGGCGGGAAGTGAGGGGAGGGCCGCGGGGGAGACCCATGGCGGCGGGAGGTGGGCGCAGCGCTGAGGGGGAGCCCCATGGCGGCCTGCCAGGGCCCGAAGGCAGCCTGCGGGAGAGCTGTCGAGGGACTGCAACAGAGCGAGTTAAAGGAGTCAGTCTGAAGGTTGGGTTCAGGTTACATACCAGGAGGAAATTCTTCTCTGTGAGGGTGTTGAGGCACCTCCTCAGTTTACCTTTCTCTAATTTGAAGGTAGGTTGTTACTGGCTATGCTAGCCCATAGAGCCCAAGGAAGGTGAAACATTCCCTTACTCCTAACTTTAACTTACTTATGAGCAGGCTGCATGAGGAGAGAGAAGCACAATTTACATTCTACCAGAAAAGGAGGGAACCAAGAGACAGATTATTCAAGCCCTATATTACTATTGTTTAAGTCTCTGGTCACCAAATCTCTTTATTGCCCTTTACTTAGGGAAGCTTTCATTACAGTGCTCTAAAACATCATAAAAGTGAATTATTTCATGTAGCAGGAAAATGAGCTCAGCCTGGTGTCATTGTAGGCAAGAACTATTTTGTGAGGCAGAAAGGACAGTGGGTCATTGCTGTGCTACACATACATAGATTAGTAGAATAGTTAAGACTGGGAAAGACCTCTTAATCAACAAGTCCCGCCACTGACCACTGCCAGTTTCAGCACTTAACCGTGTCCCTAAGCACCATATCTGCATCAAAAAGTGATCAAAAACTTCGGGAACCATGATTCCACCACATCCCTGGGCAGCCTCTTTCCATGCCTGACCACCCTTTCCTGACAAAGATAAACACCAAGTATTTAAATGAAATGAAGAAACTAGTAGGGAGAAAGAAAAGAGGAGTACAAAGTATCATGCAATAAAATGGAGGTTGAGAGCTCAAAGAAGCTGGCTAAGCGCAATAGCAATTGCAGCCTGAGGTATAGCAAGCAAAAGCAGTGATAAGTTTACTTAGAAGAAGGAGCCAGATCTATTCAGGAGGGGGTCACATTTATTACTGATGACAGGGAGAATTTTTTCCAATCCTCTGTTCCCATGCAGTGTCCCCGGCTTACAAAAAAGGATACAACTGCCCACTTGCAAAGTTATCCTCTGCTGGGATGCTGCGTTGTAAAAGAATGTTCTGCATGTGGGCTTTAATCACGCTTGTTAAGTACCATTACAGGGAACGTGATCCTTTAATATGAAGGCTTACTGGAACCCAGCATCTGTGTTTTCTTCCCTCCTAGCTGCCTCCTGGTAAGTTCTTTTCGGAAGTGCTTACTTAAGTACTCAGGTACCTGTCAGTAATCATAACCTGGCATCCAATCTCGTAATAAAAAAACTTTGCCATTTTCAAGGGCT
Organism: Agelaius tricolor; assembly: GCF_023055355.1. Classification (NCBI taxonomy): domain Eukaryota; kingdom Metazoa; phylum Chordata; class Aves; order Passeriformes; family Icteridae; genus Agelaius; species Agelaius tricolor. The sequence continues at coordinate 17,226,224 of NW_027269264.1, forward strand.
TTTGATAAGCTACAATATAAGAGGGCAAAGCAAATGGCAACAGAGCCAGAACAAGCACTTTTTGTGAGTGACCTGAATTGCTACTGCTAACATGACAACATTTTGTACCAGCTAGTGCATTACTGAAACTAGTCCAAGTTCCCCTAGTTGCTGTTCTGAGAAAAATTTAAGTAGGAAAGCAGTACTTTAGGCATACTGTGAAGAAGGAAAATGCTACACCCAGAAGCTTATGGCATGAGAGGAAGGCCAGGGTTTTTAAGTGTTGACAGTACATACTATCTGAAAGGCATGAAAGTGCAGGGTAGTGCAACCTATTCACATAGAGGAGGAAAAGCATAAAACCAGAGATAGATCATGCACAATCAGTAGAAGTTATGCCACTGTTTTCTGATAGCCCATAAATACCATAAAAAGTATGCCAGATGTTTCTTGAAGAATCAACAGCTTTGTGAAACACATACACACCATGGTCTTTATTGGAAGCAACAGAGGGGGATGCTGAGGGGCTGCAGCTACATCCTGCTGTCGTTTGAGTCTGGAGCAGCCGCAGGTCTGACCCAGTGCTTCTCACACGTGGCATGGTCATCTCCAGAGAAGCGTCTGGTGTGGGAGCCTGCTGGAAGGGGAGCTCTGCCTGCCTCTGTGCACTGCCTCTGTGTGATGTCAGTCCCCACAAGCCTCATTTTGTCAGCTGAGGAGTGGTTTTTGGTGGGCCACCTGTGCAAGTTGTAGTGCAGCTGTAAGGATTAGCTGCAGGCCCTCTCCATGGCAATCTTGCTGTGCAGGAGGGCAGAAAAGCCAACTACATACTCCTCATAATGGCTGCCCCCTCCCACTGAGTATGGCAACTTCCCCAGAGACTGCTTGCAGGTGTCCCTCCCCCAGCCCATCACCAGATAAAGGCAAAGCAGAAATTGTGCATGCAGCAGGCTGCATTGACTGCCTTTTAGTTATCTCCCAGGCAGACAGGGCACCGGGAGTCCTGGGAGTCTACTGCTGCCTTTTGTGACCCTACCTGGGGTGGCTGGCTCAGAGTGTCATCCTTTACCGCAGTCACCTTTGCCCACAGCTTCCTTGACACCCAGTGCTTTCCCCTGACAAGAGAAACATGCAGACTGCTGGAACATGTCTGGCAGAAGGGGCGCATGGGTTTGTTCTCTGCCCACACAGGATGCAGAGGTGGCAGCACAGGTAGAGTCAATGCATCACATAGTTGGCCTCCTCCCAGCTGTCCAGGAAATTGGGACAGTAGTTGTCCAGCTCCATGGCCATGCTCTCCATTCGCTGCAGTGGCCTGCAGGGAGCTGGTGATGAGTGGTTCCCTCTCACTGCCTCACTGCCACTGCAGTAGTGGGTGTCACACTAGCAAAGGAAGAGGCACCATAGCCACCAGATGACCTGGAGAGGGGTGATGGAAATGCCTGGGTCCTTCAGGAAGAAAAGCCTCACAGCCTCCCGGAATGAGATGTCCCCTTCCAACTCACCTCTGCTGCTGTGACTGTACCTCCTGGGTGTCCTGGATGCTTGAACCTGGCAGGGAGGGGGAAAATCCTCCAGCAGCTCTGAGACTGGGCGTGAAGAGCTGCTACAAACAACTGTCCCCACTCAGTGTCAGTACCTATGGCCTCATTCAGTATTTCAAACCTCACCAAATGCTCAGTGGGAATCTGGGCATGAGCTGGGTGAGTGGAACTTGGCACTGAATGTAAGCAGCAAGGATGCCTAATATCAAGTTCAGGCTTCCCCTGATGCAGCTTTGCACCATCCTTATGTGGCCTGTCACTGGATGCCAGTGAGAAGAGATTAGCACTTCCTCCATGCAGCCTGGCAGAGGATGGAGGAGCACTTAAGGTGCTGCCTTTGCTCAGTGCCCAGACCTGCTGCCCTCCCCCATGCCAGAGCTGCTAGAGCAAGATGAATGTCCCTCTGGAGCCTGCATGCCTTACATTTGTGCCCACTGGAGTCCATGCACAGAGGCTGTGGCTGATGAAAAGCAGCAAGATCAGGGGCTGTTTTAAGATCAGGCTTGTTGGGTCCTCTGCTGGAAAGCTGGTGGCCCAGCTGAAAGGCCTGGCAATATGCAGTCTTGCAATATAAAGGAGAAGTTCTGGACACCTCCTCAGTGCCAGCAGGGCATCTTGACATAGTTCTGACAAGGGCCTTCAAAGGAGTAGAAGGCACCCATCATTACTGGAGGGAAAGTCCATGAGGTGACAGAGTGGTTCAAGTTTGAAGGGACCTGCCAAGGTCACTTGTCAAATGTTCATGCTCGAGGAGGTTCATGTAGAGCATCTTATCCAGGACCACCTCCTGACAGCTTTGAATATCTCCAAGAAAGTAGAGTACAGCAGCTTTCTGGGAAACCTGTGCCAGTATGTGATCACCCTCGTAGTACACAAGTATTTCCTGATGTTGAGGAGGAACCTCCCCTAGATGTTTCAGTTTGTGCCCAGTTCCCTTAGTCCTGTCACTGAGTGCCACTGGAAACAGCCTTTTCCCCTTGCCTTCACACTATCCCTTCAGATATCTGTACATCTTGAGGACATCTATCCATAGCCTCCTCTTCCACAGGCAGAAGAGTCTGAGCTCTCTCCACCTTCCTCTTACAGAAGACACTCAGTTCTTTTGTTATCTAAACGCAGCCTTTGGCTGCACTCTCTCCAATAGCCCCATCTCTCTCCAGTAGTGGGGAGCCCAGAACTAAGTATTGTGCTTCAACTGTGGCCTTAACAGTGCTGAGCAGAGGAGAAGGATCACCTGCACATTGTGAAAAAAGTTGATCAAAGACCTACATGAACCAAAGAGTGTCATAATTTGCAATAACACTCTGATCATGTATCCTTGCTTCAGACATCATAGAGTTAATCTCTTCTCAGAAGATGGGGTTGAGACTGTCTGTCTGGTGTTTAATCTCCAGCTGGGCTTAAAACCACAACATCTTCATCAAAATTGAGCATTAAGAACAGTAAGCCTTGAGTGGAGTAGTAGTATCAGTATTGTAAAATGAATTGAAGTTTTTCACAAAATGTGTATGGTCAAATTCTTAATAGTGTAAATGATAAAAACTAGCATAAATTCTGCCAGAAATGGCATCTGATAAACATATTGTGCCTGTAGGAGAAGGATAGAGATAATGAAAAGGAGAAACACAACAAATTTCCAATTAGGTTTTATATATTGCACCCATTCTTCCCAGCTGACTGCCCCTCTGTAGTCATAATTAAGCACAAAGGTGTTCATGAAGCAAATAATTGGCATTTAAACAATTTTGCCATTCCAGATAGCCTCCAGCTCCAGTGAAAACATCCCTCACTGTCATCCCCTAGTTCACTCTTGCAATAACTAGGGCACAAATGTACCATTGCTTGGAAAAAATTTTGCTCCCTCACCCTCCCAATTCTTTGCCAGCAAGCTTGGAAAGCTGTAGTGGAACTGCCAGTGTCAGTTTACCTTAAGCATAGTTGAGAAGAGACACTTTCTGTAGCTTCCTCAGAGGAAAGAAAATGAGATTTCAGAGATCATATGCCCAGTGACCATGCTCTACTAGGATAGAGTTTCTCAGCAACAGTCTCCTACTACACCTGTTAAAATATGAGCCTAATCTGACGATAAAACACTCTGAAAGATACACAAACTTGAAAAATGCAGTAAGGATTCTCCCAGTTCTTTGAGATTGGAGGACATATTTTTCCTGTTCCTATTTTAAATAAATAACAACTTTAAAAATTTGCTCTAGTCACAGCAGGTTTTTCTGAAATTCTGCTAGGGCATGCAGAATTTTACATTGAAACCTTCTCTGTTAAAAAACCTGAATAAACAGCAGTGATGCTTTAGTGGTTTTGAAAAAACAGAAGTCCCCAATTCACCTTTGGAAATAGAGTTAGGGGAATCCACAGGACAAAAAGGTAGAAATAGGAGTGAAAAGTCAGCATTTAGATTATGCACGGAATCTAGGAGAGAGAAAAGCACTATACTTAAATATTACCAACCATGGTGACAGTGAGAATTTTTTTGAGGAAGGGGATAAGGGACAACAGGCACAAACTGAAGGAAGTTTGTATCTGAATAGAGGAAAATCTTCTTCACTTTGAGGGGGATAAAGTTTTGGAACAGGCTGCCCAGAGAGAATACAAAGTCTAATTTATCTGAAGATAGCCAAAGCAACCTGCTGTAGGGAAACCTGCTTTAACAGAGGCGTTGGACTAGGTAATCTGCAGACATCCCTTCCAGCCCAAATCATTCTGTGGTAGTAATGAATTTGCATGGTAATGGTATCATGTAAGATTCCCATTCTTGCAACCTGGGTTAAATTCCCAGCAGGTGCACCAAAAAGGCCATAGTGGGTTGACCCTGGCTGGATTCCAGGCACCCACCAAAGCTGCTCTGTAACTCCCCTCTGCAGCTGGACAGGGCAGAGAAACTATAATGAAGGGCCCATGAGTTGAGATAAGGGGCAGAGAGAGATCACTCATCAAATACTGTCAAGGGCAAAATGGATTTGAACTGTGAATATCAATTGAAATAATTACTAAAAAATCAGAGCAGGATAATGAAAAGCAAAATAAATTTTACAAACCCTTTGCCCCCCATCCCTCCCTCCTTCCCAAGCTCTACCTCCTTCCCTCAAGTGATGCGGGGAGTCGGAATGGGGAGTACAGTCAGTTCATCACATGTCAGTCAGTTTATCACCTCTGTTCAGGAAAAAGAGTCTTTCCCCCACTCCAGCATGGAATCTCTCCCACAGGAGACAATTCTTCATTAACTTCTCCAGTGTGAGTCCATCCCATGGAAACAGTTTTCCACAAACTGCTCCAACGTGGAGCAGTTCCACAGGGTGCAGTGCTTCAGGCACAGCCTGCTCCAGCATGGGTCCCCCACAGGGTCACAAGTCCTGCCAGGAGATCTGTTCCAGCCTGGGCTCTGTCCACTGGCCCTCAGGCCCCTGTCAGGAGCCTGGTCCAGCACAGCCTCCCAAGGGCTCACAGCCTCCTCTCAGGCATCCGCCTGCTCCAGCCTGGGGCTCCTCCATGGGCTGTGGGTGGATCTCAGCATCCCCATGGACCTCCATGGGCTGCAGGGGCACAGCTGCTTCACCATGAGCTGCACCAGGGGCTGCAGGAGAATCCCAGCTCTGTGCCTGGAGCACCTCCTGCCTCTCCTGCTGCCCTGACCTTGGTGTCTGCAGGGCTCTTGATCCTCTCACTTCAGTCTTGTCTGTCCGCAATTACATCTGTGCAATAACTTCTCTTTTCCTTAAATGTGTTATCCCCAAAGCATTACCACCAAGTTTGATTGTCTCAGCCTCATCCAGGAGGACATCTGGAGCCAGCTGGCACTGGCCATGCCAGACATGAAGGAAGCTTCTGGCAGCTTCTCACAAAATCCAGTCCTGTAACTCCTTGCTACCAAAATCTGGCCACACAAACCCAACACATTTTGATATTGACAGACAATAATAACAATTGTATGTAACATATGCCAGTGTCTCTTGATTAGATTTTAAAGATTTAAAAAGAGAGAAAGAGAGAGAGACAGAGAGAGAACAACAATGGGGAGGGGAAACTTTTACCAGCTGTATTTTAGTTTGGTTGCAACAAATTTTAATTTTACTGTCTATAAATAAATTGCATTATAAGGATGAAGCAAGAACAAGTTATTATCATCTAAAAGTTGGTCTTTATACATTACAGTTCCTGCACTTGTATCCTACTGGCTTTATAGTGTTTCAAAACTATTAGCTCCTAATGTCCTTTTAGGACAATAGACTACAGTAAAGGAGTACCAGCAGCAGTTATGCTATATTCTAAAACTCATACTTTTTTTTAAACATGGTGTTAATCTCTGAGAAGGTACTTTATAGGTAATTGACTGCCCATCCCAAACCCACAGTACTTCTGTTGAAATGGTCTTTTGGCTTAACTGTATTTCCTAAAATTATTATGAGACCTATTATCCATTGACATATCATTTTAAAAGAACATCATGACATCATTTAGGCAAAACTGCAAAAGGCTTTTTCTCTGATTATTGATCAAGTTTGTCAAATTAGTCAGTCTAAGAGACAAGTAAAATAGGTTCAGTCTCCCCTGGAACTTCCTCTTGTTCCCAGCTCAGCATGTTGGCAGGGTATAAGTATTGCCACTGGGGTTGTGCCCCAGAGAAGACACACTCTCACATGCTAAGCAGGACACAAAACCAAGTACACAGCTCCCTTGATAGAGGTGATGTGATCAAGTGCTGGCACAGGTCATTAGCCACACCACTTGAGATCTTCTGTTTAATTTCAGACTTTTCCTCAGTCAAACGTAGTCTAGGATTTACTGTAACACTTGGCAGCATAATTTGGGTCGGGTTTGTCTGAAAAAATCTCCTGAGAAAAAGATGGTCCAGCCTGCAAAAAATTACATTTAAGCAGCAAAATAAATCACTTTTATGTTCTCTACAAAGAAGTCCGGTATGTTCAGTTCTTCAAGAGAGAACTGTGTATTCAGAAACAAGATGCTTTTCATGAAAAACAAAATTAGAATGATCACCATAGAGGCCATTTATCTAAGAGACTTCTATATGTAGATCAAAATGATTGCAAGAACTTGCTGCCTTTTTGCACCATTTGAGGATGATCCTGCAGCGTTTCTCTTGTGCTTGTCCTCCCAAACTGCTGTTTACTCCCTCAGTATTTCAGTTGTCATTGGTTTCCCTATCAATCCTGGAGTTTCAAACTGATGTTCCATTTCTTAAACACCTTCTCTCTCTGAGGTTGCTTCTTAGAAAGCCCCTCAGCTGGGTGAGATGAAATGCAGGCTGGAGGAGGCAGACACCTTGGACTGCCTTTTTTCCCTCCCAGGCTGGAGAGGGGGGGTGCCACCCGAGCAGTGTGTTTGTGTGCGCAGCACTGGGGAACCCAGCCCTGATGTTTGCTCCCATAATTTCAAGTTCTCGATCCCATTGGCAAGGCAAAAGATGGCAGGACACACATACAGCCCAGTGATTGTCCTGTTTATTTTGTTTCTCTGCTCTCTGTAGCATGGGTGCCATGTCCCATACCAGCCCAGTACTTTCTGTTTCCTTTCCCAATACAAACAGGGATATCAGCTTCCTCCCAGCCAGCATTCACCGTAGCTGCCAGGGAGGTTCAGGGAGTCAGGAGGTCATGGAACACCTGTGGGAGGAGCAAGGTGGTAAGCAGGTGTAGGAGAAGAGTAATTTCCAGTGGGTTTGGGAAGGGTGGCTGTGTGGTCTGGTGGAGAAATCCTGTGAGGATTTGCACTCTCTTATGTGCAGTATGGGCCCTTCAGCCTGTACTGACCCTGTCAGCTTCCTCCCTTGTGATGGGACAAAGCTACCTTTGCTGCTCTGCTGAAGGTATCAGATTGAGTTATTTTGTGCCCTTTCCCAATGAGCAAATTTGGCTGTGCCTACATTGCTAGGATGCCCTGTCCCAGAGTTATCCACTGTATTGCTCTTCCATCTTGTGGCATCCCGATCCAGAACTTTTTGTACCTGACAAGAAATTAAGTCCTAAGAGCACGATTTTTAGGTAAGTTATTATCACTTTCTTCAGCCTTCAATTCATATTTCCCATTAGCTCCCTGCTTACAAACAGGGTGCCCTGTTGTTAAAAAAGTGAAGTAATTTCATCAACATTTCTGGTGAGACATGATCTATCCAGCTATGGCTGTCCAGCTGTTGCAAACTTGGTTGCCACTCAGTCAGTATTTAATTTCAAAGTAAGCTACACAAATAGCTCAACTGATACAAAGAGGCAGGAAATAACAATAAGATATTCTTTGAAACATATTAAAGAGACCTTGTCTGTGACAATGTCTCTAGAATTAGAGTCCCAAAAGAGTTCATTCCTATTCTTTAACTTCAATTCTCATCCCCATTTATAAGCATTCACCATAACAGATTGTTTTGCTTTATCACAGTGCTGTCGATAATATGAGGAAAATTAAAACCCAGGATGATTCTATTTTCACACCAAGATAGAACAGTACAAAGAATAGCAAAGAATTAATTGAGTCAGTGTTTGCTTTTACCTATAGCATGAACTATTTTGAAAATACATCCAAAATGACTAAACTATGTTCAGAAAAAAATCTTGATCATCAGCAAGACTTGTTGAATTCAAACTGTAACCTGAGCCCACACAGCATAACTATATCAGGTATACATCTGGGGCTTCCACACACTACCTCTAAATTTTATTTTAAGTTTCTCTGGAGTTCTGAAGTTCCTGTGAGTTCATTTTGTTTGTTCTCTTTTGCTGACTGGTGTCAGCAAAAGAGAGTCACCAGTCCCCCTTACCAGTTTGCCAGGTTTATGATCCTTCTTCAGTGTACTTCTTCAGAAGATACTGCAACAATAGGAAAACAATTGTATCCCCAGTGGCAGACCTGCTCCAGGGATGTCTACTGGATCCACTGGACCTCATGGACATAGTAAGACAACTAGGGTAGACTTTGGGATGTCACAGTTTTCTTTTGGGTGCCTTCATCCGTAGTCAGAATTGGGGTGGAAGTATTTCTCACATTCTCATCACATTGATAACATCTGCAATACCAGAAAGAAAACGTAGGGTCTTTTTTCTTTATCAACTTCTATAAAGGCTCTTCATCTGAGAGTCTTGTTACAGGAGAAATGTGGTTTGTTACAACACAGAACTTTCAGAAATAGGCAATCAGAGAAAACCTGATACAGTTTGCCCCACTTATTCTCAAAGACATTTTGTTCTGTGTTCTTTACATTTGTCTAATATAAAGTATATATAAGCAAAAATAGTTGTCTGCCAGAGCAATGAAAATCAAGAATAAAGAGATGCTTCTGTTAATTAACAGCAGTCTGCAATTAACAGCCATTTACAGCCTGCTTCCTTTCCCATAGCATCTTGCAGATTTAATTCAATGTTCTTACACGTTTGACTGAGATAGAGAGCATATGTTTTATCTTGTTTCGTTACTCTGCACTGTTGTGTTCACTCCCCTACCTTTTCATTTCCAGCTTTTTGCAGAGACACAATCTGTTAAATATTTGCAAGAATAACATATTTACATGGCTAAAATCTAAGTGCCAGTGTCCCTTCCTCCTTGTTTTCTCAAGAACTGTCACACATTGTCACATTTTTATCATTACGCTTTCTTAAAGGCCTTTTTTAAAGTAGGACAAAACTCAGTTGGGGGGTTCTGTTTCTAGGAGACAGCAAGAGGTTATTGTTTCATAACAGATGTGTTACATTACCTCTAGTTTTTCTATAACATCCTTTTAGACTATTCCTGACATATCCTAAAAGATAGACCACATTCTACCAAAACACTTATAGCTAGAGCTAATTGGAAGATTTAAATTGGAAATTAAACAATTTTCAGTAGAACTCTATACAGGTATCCTCTCCTGTTATTTTTGGACCAGGTTTTTCTAGATGTCAGCTAGAAGCTGAATCATTAGTTTGGAAAAATACTCTCAGACATATGCTTTTTCTCTAACTGCCTATGTTTTAAAGCCAAATTAGAATTTTGAAGCAGCTCTTTTCTGTTTGGGCGACAATGCACTTTTCATCTGAAACCATGTTTCACCAAGTAGATCTAAGCTTGAAATACCTCGATTGCACACTTGTTTTTTTGATTGGATCTTCAAAGTGATGTGAAATTAGATACTATTCCATTAGTGATAGGACAAGAGGGAATGGTCTTAAGTGGAAGGACGGTTAGTTTAGATTAGATATCAGGAAGAAATTCCATACCGTAAGGGTGGTGAATCCCTGGAACAGGCTGTCCAGGGAAGTCATAGATGCCCCATCCCTGGAAGTGTTCAAGGCCAGTTTGGACAAGGCTCTGAGCAACCTGGTTTAGTGGAAAGTGTCCGTTGTCCATGGCAGTGGAGCTGGAACAAGAGGATCTGTAAGGTTCCTTCCAACCCAGACCATTCTGTGATTCTGTGATTAAAAGACATTGATGGATGTTGGTGGAGTGCTTTCTTCACTTAATAGATAATACAAATACTTTCAGTAGGCTTAGGGTGACAATGCACTTTTCATCTGAAGCCATTTCCCATTTCATGCTATAACATATTTTGCTGGTTGCAAATTCATGGACCTTACTCCACTTAGAGAGGTCTAATCCTGATAGAGGATGATGAGAAAGTAAAGTAACAAAATTGATGTCATCAGGACCCAACTGAATCCTTGTGTCTGCAAGCCTGTGCACTGAGCTGATCCAGAGGTAAGCAGTTCTTAGTGGGGCAAAAGTTGGACATGTCCTCCTTCATTCTGCCCCTCTGATGTATTATCTGCTGTATGTCCAGGATCCTGGATTTGTCAGAGAATAGTGTAGTAATAATGGTGTCCCATCAACATAAACCCCAAACCATGTCTCCTCTGTTGAGTATATTTCTTATCACCAATGAAGAAAAGCAACAAATATTTGCAACATGAGGTTACAAATTCCTCCTATGTGTGCCAAGATTAGACAAAGTCTTTTGTGTGCTGCAGAAAGTCAGTCACTAACAATTTATCACCAAGTAGGACAGTTTATAGTACAGTGTGTTTTGTTTCTGCATGGCTGTCTGTCAGGTAATCTTGCCATCCTAGAAGAACACAGAATCCCTTCTGAGGGCACAAAGAATAGCTTCCCACCTTGGGAAGTGATGCTGAATGCTACCTGTGGCATCAAACAAAAGATTCCTCGTTAGACAGGAGGAGAGTTGATCTGACAAAAGGCCATTGAATTCAGCTTGCAGGTATCTTTTAAAAAATAACATCTTTGGTTTGGTAAATAGCAAAGTCTTTAAGAACTGCAGATAAAAAAAGGCAAGAAAAATTACAGTAGGGTTACTTACTTTTTCTTAGTTATTTCATCTTGTTTTATTAACCTGTATAAAGGTTCATTAGATTTATTCAATCCCAGAAATTTGAATAGGTGCTGACTGTTAAATTTGTCAATGGAAAACAGATCTGGAATCCCACTATACTAGTGATACCGCAAGACCTTCAAAGAAGCATAACACCAAAATTTCCCAAGGGCGTACGTCTTGAGAGACAGAGCATTATGCTTTCTAAGCAGGAACTGATGATCACCAGTGGGAGCCTTTTAAAAGTGAAACTGCAGTAGAACTGCCAAAGCAAAGGACAGCCTTCAGGGTATAGACCTTTCTATAGCACAGCTCACTAGGACTGTCCTTTCTTTCCCACCTGTATTGCAGGCGGTCCAAGTACTAGTTCAGGCCAAATTCTCTGTGTGTGAGTGTAGATGAACAATCCCAGTCTGTATTCTCTTTAAATTTTTAATTAAAATCTCTGATATATTTTTTCAGAAATACTATGTCAAATATTTTTTGTTGAAGGACTCAGTCAAGGTATGAAAGACCTTCTGAAATCAATACTTTCTGTACAATTCATCACCACATGAAATACTAGCATATGGAAACAGATATTCTCATGACAGAATCCAGTCTCTGTTCTTGTTTATCCTCATATTTTCAGCTCTGCTGCATATTCAAAGTGCTGTTTTGCCTTAACTACAGTTGGCTTTAAATCTTTTTGAAGCATGTTCTTGCCCTCCTAATACTTGCTTTTGCTACTTATCCTTTGGCTTAATTAGCCATTAACAGGACAACATTAGAGCTTGGACTAGGTATTGATTCTTGTAGGGTATTTATTTGGGGTTTTTTGTTTTGTTTTTAAGTGTCTATGGGACAAACAACCCAGACATGGAAAGAAAAAAATAAAGCAGGGCAGGTTTAGAATTCTGTACCCCACTGTCACATACTTACAGAAGAGCAGAAAAGTAGGATACAGAGATACAGAAGGAGAAAAACATGCACTATATAAATTAAATTGAGTTTGGGCTTACGCATTCTGTCCTACTGAATGACTTCCAGCCCTGGTAATTGTAATTCATTTCCTTTCTGCAGGGTGGAAATTGCCCAGTAACAGCAAGAGTGAAAAGGTGGGTCATTTTTCTACTGTTTCACAAAAGGCCTCTTAAGTGATTTGAAATGACTAGGTCACAGTGTCTGTATTGAAATACTCCAAGTATCGTATTCATTTGTTTGAAACAGGAATTAAAACCTAGACAGTGATTAAATTGGATGAACATTGATCCCTTGACAGACACCCCTTCCCTGCTTCACTGCCACGACCCCATACCACTCACAGTTTCATAACCAGCCACAAAATTACTACACAAAATAGATGGAGAAGGGTCATGCACAAATAATCCTTCAGCTGCTGGAGTCCATATTGCAGAAGTAATGCTCAAGATCTACTTGCATTTACTACAGCCTTAGAATCTGCATGAAGAACACACATTGGGAGTAAAAATCTATTAACATTTTTGTTTACAGCCAAAGTAAATGGATCTTTTTCCAGTGTCTAAGTGCTGAGTGTTCGCAGTGTGCTATAGTCAAGAATGTCCCCTTCTTTTTGTCAATTTTTAACCCAAAGCATACACATTGAAGCTTAAATTCAGAACTGAAGTTTGCCCTCCATGTTCTTTGTACCTAACTTAATTTTTTTTAAGTTGTTAGGCAGAAATTGACGCTTTTCTATTCCTGAAATGCAGTTCTTTGTTTTCTAAGAACTAGAATTTTTATCACTTTCCATTGAAATATCTGCAAAGCAAAATAGAAGGAAGGAATATGTTTACCAGCCAATGGATAATACAGATACAAAGAAAGATAGACATTGCTTGAACTTTTTAGGTTATGAGTGGAAGCTCACAGACTGTAGCATCACAAACTGAATGACATTCCAAAAGGATAGGTAGACTAGTTACCATTTACACCACAAAACCATCACTTGATACTATATACAGTTTGACAGGGCATTGAAGAATCAAGATTCAACTGTCCAGCTCCTTCATTCTTAAAAGCAGGTAAAAAAAGAGAAAAATGGAAAGAATTTTAGATGGAACAAGGCAATTTTTGTATGTCAGAGGACACCCAAGTTTGCTCCACTTATTTTTGTTAGGCAGTCATGAAGAATATAAAAATCCCATTCCTTTCTGCTCCAGCCATGTTAAGCCCTGAGATGTTTTCAGACTTACAAGCTGTCACTGTTAAATGTTGTGAGCATTTGCAGACACACTACCAAGAAGTTGCTGAGGAGAGATAACAGTACACTCATGCCAGCAGCAGCCAGGTTAGAAAGTTCTGCCCTGGTTTGTTCTATATTTGGATGACTCACATCCTCCAGGAAACCACATCAATGAGAACACAAAAAAGAGCACACATGCCTATGTAGATGGATAAGTATAACAACACTTGTTGGTCAAAACTTCTCAAATGGTAAGATAATTTCTATAGGATTAAAATAAAAGTTATTAAGAGACAAAACTGCTAGGGGTTTGGACGAAGTGGTCTTTTGGGCTATATAAAAGAGTAAGCAGCAAAGGGCAGGGCTTAATGCTAACTTGCCATGGAGCTGGATAATATCAAGGACCAGATTATTCAACACCTTTGGTAAAGACTTTAGAAGAGTAGTTTCTAAAAAGGATGGTTTCTAAACAAGCTACTTAACTATTTGTAGTAGGGAAATGCCATGCCATTGGCAAAGAACTCTGTAAAGACTTAACAAAACTACGAAAGTGAGGCCATATGAGCTCCAGTTTGAATACATATAAAGCATCTAGGCAGAAATAACCTAACCCAGAGGTAGCAGGGCGGAGAGAGGAAATCACAGAATCATAGAATGGTGTGGAGTGGTAGGACACCTTAAAGATCATTTAGTTCCAACCCTTCCACTAGAGGAGGTTGCTCAGAGCCCCATCCAACCTGGCTAAACATCTTTGATAGAGCATCCACAGCTTCCCTGGGCAACTTGTTTGACTGATTCACCACCCACACAGTAAAAAACTTTTTCCTTATATCTAATCTAAGCCTACACTTTTTCAATTTGAGCCTATTCCCCTTTTGTTTTCACTACCTGCTCTTTTAAGTAGTCTTTCCCTATCTTTCACATAAGTACCTTCCAGGAACTGAAAGGTCACAATTAGCCTTCTCCTAGCTAAAAAAAAGCCAGTTCTCTCAGCCTTTCCTCACAGGAGAGATGCTCCAGCCCTCCAATCAACTTGGTGGCCTTCTCTGGATTTTTCTCCCAAGAGGTCCATGTCCTTCCTGTGCTGGGATCCCAGAGCTGGATGCAGGGTTCCAGGTGGGCTCTCACCAGAGCAGAGCAGAGGGGCAGAATCCCCTCCCTCCCCTGCTGCCCACGCTGCTCTGGATGCAGCCCAGGACACGTTTGGCTCTCTGGGCTGGGAGTGCCCATGGCTGGGTCATGTCCAGCCTCTCAGCCACCAGCACCCCCAAGTCCTTCTCACAGGGCTGCTCTCCATCTGCTCACCCCCAGCCTGTGCTGATAGCAGGGGTTGCCCCAAATCAGATGCAGCACTTTGCACTTGGACTTTTTAAACCTCGTGATATTCCTGTGGGCCCACTTCTCCAGCTTGTTGAAATTCCTCTAGAAGAAATACTGTCCTTCAGGTGAATCAACTCCACTACTTGATATCACTTGCAAACTTGCTGAGCATGCACATGATCCCTCTATCTGTGTTATTGATGGAGAGATAAAATAACACTGGTCCCAGTGTGGATCCTTGAGAACCACCACTCATCACAGATGCACATTGGGATTCTGAGCCATTGACCACTAGCTACTGGATGTGACCACACAACCAGTTCCTAATCCTCCTAAGAGTCTACCTGTTGAATCCATCACTCTTCAATGTAGAAAGAAGGGGGGGGATCATGTCAAAGACCTTACAGAGATCCATCTAAATGACACTTGTAGTTCTTCCCTTATCCACTGACATAGTTACTCCACTATAAAAGGCTACTGGGTTGGTCAGACAGGACCTTCCCTTGTGAAGCTGTGTGGGCTGTCTCAAATCACCTCCTTCTCCTCCATGTGGCACTTGACTGGACATTATTACACTACTAGATTTTGCAACTTCCTTTTTAGGAGAACAAATCCCATTGCCTTTAAAATCCTGCATGTAGTGTTTTCAGCTTTGCAAAGTGTATGTTATAAATTATTTCAAAGCCCTGTCAGATGCAAAGTGCTATATGCTGAAGAGTCAGAGAAGAAGCAATCCATTTTTCTACTCCAAGCTTAATTTAATTTAATTTAATTTAGTTTAATTTAATTTAATTTAATTTACTAATAAAAGCTTCTTTACACATACTACTAGCAAGGCCATCTTTACAAGTATCCATGTTATTCCATCACACTCAATAATTGTAGTGTTTACTCTGAACTGAAGTCAAGCTACTTGTTAGAGGTTTGGTCTTTCTCATGTGATATCTCATTATGAAATCAATCCAGAGGACAGTGGATGAGCAATAGTGTTTTCCTATGTAGTGTTCCAGCACTGGTGAATTTCTTGATATTGCCCCTGATGAAATGTTAGTCATGTTACTTCATTTTAGCTAACAAAGTACAGAAAACTTTCTATACTTCTAAAGTGACAAAAACCAAAATCTGTTAGAAAAGTGGTCTTTAAGATTTTGAGAGATGCCAAGACAGTTACAGCAACCTCACAAGCAAGTGTTGCTTCACTACCCTTTCTGGAATGGGCATAAGGAACAGGATTCCTTTCTCACCATGCCTCTGTGACTACATCTGTTGTAATTTGGAGCAGTTTAATTGACTGAATCTGATTTCTTTTGTTCAGTGCATCTCTTGGTGATACAATTTTATTTATATATTATTTGTGATTATTATACCATTACATTCTCCATATAAAGCCTGCTTATTTTAACTCTGTGTATTAAATATTTTTAATATACCTGTCAGATTTCATTCCTTTGAGAAAGGAACAGTGTTTCCCATCTGAATAAGCAAGTAGAAGAGGTTTAAAAAGTGCTTTCAGCTGAGCAATAGTGAGTACTTCCCATGATGCACCTTTACCCTGTGCCAGGTGATGCTCCTAGCTGAGCTACAGTGCAGTTCACTCTGCCTGCCACAGCAGCCTTCGTTTTATTTTGTGTTTGTGCAGCACAGACTGTGAGAAGTTAATGCACCATTCCAAGGTTCACAGATGCTATGGTAAAGCTAATTGGTTACCCGCAGCAGCTGTCACCATAATTAAAAGAAGGAATTTCTTTTTAATACTTTTTTGTCCAAGTTTGTTTGATCCCCTACAAGTGTCCTCTGAGAACATATAATTTATAAAATTTTCCCCAACTCTTTCACTCAACTCAGTGCCTGCTGCCTTGGCTGATAACAAGTCATTGCTCCTGACCTGCAGCAATCTGCAATGTGCAGGAAGTGAGTAAAGCTTGCTAAGAACTGCTTTTCATCCTCCTGTCTGCTAATCCTACCTGATAAGATCTGCTGTCTCTGAGCACATGCTGCACCATAGTTTCCAGCCTGAGGAAAAATTTATGGGTTGTGTAGTCATAAATTTTATGTAGCCATATATGCAGGGAGAAGCTTGTTATAGGCACATTTTGAAGAGTTCTGTGCACGCACAGAACCATTAGCACAAAATCTTGTTTTATAAATGTCATAAGAGGAACATGCAGTGGCAGTACCTTTGAGTGCTTGAAGGCTATGTTGCAAATATGAGTCAACTACAGTGCTCTACTGAATTGCTACTCTGATATCTGTCACACATTCAGTATCAACCTATATATATGGATATGAAATTTTAATTGGGGTCAAAAGTGTTTGGGTTTCTTTTTTGAAAGGCATTAGAACTAACTATATAATGCCTTTATAATGACTTATTATAACTAACTATAATCAAGAGCCCAGATCTCATCTGGTATTTTTTTTAACAAAACATTCATTTTCACGGTGCTGAAATTCAACAATTATTCCCACTGAGAGGTATCTTTTCAGCAAGTATGTCTCTGCCAGCTATGACATGAATTATCATACCCTCTGAAAAATTTAAATTTTGGACCATTCAAATGGGGTAAACATACAGTAGCTCAAAACTTTTTCAGTGTTCACCAGGCCTTTCCAAGACGTCACAACCTGTTAAAATTTCATACAAGATTGCCAGGCCATAGATCTAATCTAGACTGGAAATATCCTAAAGTACCCAAAAAGAAAGGTAAAATAATGGCCAAGAATGATGGGGGAAAGAGGGAGCAGCAGAGTAAAATAATGCACATTACTGACAGCCTTGACTTTATCAACGTTCCTGTAAGGGCACTAACTTCTAAACAATTTGAAAAATGCATGGAAGTGCTAAGCATTTCAGGTCCATGCAAACCTGTATTTTTAAGCTTCTCATTGCACATATGTTAAAAACAAAAGTTCCAGAAATCTTCAAGATTTTAAAGGTCTGAAGAAAACACCACATATTGCTAGATTCATGCTAAAAATAGTGAGAGGTAACAATATCTGTGCCTGGAATTGCTGCCAGAGCAGGCAACTCCAGGGTATCTTTCATATGCCATCAAAGCAGCAAAATACAACTGCATGGGATATGTCTCTTAAACAGTGAGGTAGACTCATTCCTAGCAATATTAATATCAATGAAACATATTTTTGCAAATCTACACAAAAATATTTTCGACGCCTTTCCAATACTGGCAAAACTTCTGCCAAATTTGACCAGTGAATAAAGCAAATGTGTCTGAATCTGGCTTTGTAAGAAGATAATGTGATACAATATCCAGCCCAGAAAAGCTAAATGGCTTACTGAGATCACTGTAAATTCCCATTTTGCTGCCCTCAGAACCCTTCACACCACTCTCAGCTGCTACTAACCCTCTGAGCCACCATCCTACTACCACTTCATTGCTCATTTTGTTTAAATTGCTGAGAAGCTTGACACAGTTCTTGTCTCAAACTTTGAAAATGTCTAAGCAGCCATATGCAAATGAACACGAGGAAAATTTAAACTATTCAAGGAGTTTGAGCCCCATGTGAAATCCCACCAAAGGAAATTGCTACTTAATCACCACTGTAGTTCTTCACACTACTTTCACAAATATTTTCATATTCTAAATCAGCAGGGGTTTAATTTATTTCTTTAGTTCACTTTATACTCGTATATACATATACATATACATATACATATACATATACATATACATATACATATACATATACATATACAATGTGTGTACAAAATTTTGGTATTTCATACTTCATATTCCCTATATTTGGATATTCTCCATATTGGCTTCTTTCTACATACTAAACAGACCCATCACATTGACCTGGAGGAACAAATCTCCTTTGTTTTACTCTGCTCTGCTTTTGCATCATTGTACACTGAGCCTAGAAATAAAATGGTAGGCCAATATTACCACAAGGGCTGATGGACATTTAACAAAACAGTGATGTTCACAGTCAGGCTTAAATTAAGAAGTCAAACTCATCATCAGTTATTTCTGTGTGAAAAGTCAGGTCACTATGACTCCTTTTTTATCTTCTTATGTATTAGCAGGAATTAACCACATTAAGAATATTAACAAGTCTTGAGGTCCAGGAGCTCCTTACCAGCTTTTCCAACAGAGGTTGGAGACAATTTAAGGAGAAGCTATTTACAACATAAAATAAATGGAAAGTTCCCTTGCGGGCAATACATGAAAGATCCTGCTTCAACTTCACATTGTTTGCAGATCACATTGGCTTGAGAGATTTTTCATTCACTAGGGCTACAGCATATTTCATGTAAAAGCATGTACTGCTGTTATCACAGCATTTCCTAGAGCTGAGGTGAGGGCTTCAATTATGGCACTGATATCACAGTTGGCTCAAGATGCTAATGCGTGCCCCTGTGAGATAACTGTGCACTTGCAGGGTACACTTTAGGTGTGCAGCAGACTCTTAATTAAGCTCTCTGCCCAGCTGCTCACCAACATGAGAAGAAAGTTCACTTCAGACTATGGGAACATTTTGTTTTGTCCATGCTGGGACTGCCTTTTGGAGTGTAGCTTCTGCCAGCCTTCACTCAGCAGTCACAGTCATCAGGGAACATTAACCTTTTGTAGACTGTAAACACAAACGCTGTACACATGCCTTCCAAAGTATTCATTTGGCTTACAGGCTGGAAAATGCCATTATATTTAAATCATTGGCACTGATCTCATACAATCTAGGTATATACTGTCAATTTGGTTTAATTCTTCTCCTGATTGATTTGTGCCTTTTACCTTTATGATACCAGCACATTCTTGAATATGAAATACCACTTTTTGGGGTAATCAGTCCAGTACACAAAAGCTTACAAAGAAGTAAAAACAGAATCTTGAGAAATGGAGAGTGATTTTAAAGGCAGATTTATATGTTAATATTTGTCTTAGATTTATTTTGAAATTATTTTTCCACATTATTATTTGATTAGCCTGAAACATTTTATGAAGGCACAGAACATAATAGTTCTACCTAAGCAAGAACCAATAATAACATAGGATCTGGCAATTATAATAATTGAAAAAGAACTGAAGCATTTTCCTCCTGGCTAAGAACACAGAGGAAAGGTAGCTGGGAACATGCTGGACTTAAAATCTGGGTTATAATCATAAATGAGGTCAGGTAATGAGTTAAAGAAGCTTGGACCTTTGGATACAAATGACTTTAAATACAATAAAAGTTTCTTTCAAGTTCCAGATTCTCTACTATTTTAAAATATCATGCTTTCACTCTCTGTGGTAAAGAATCTGAAATGTGAGAGCAGAAACCCAAGTGAATATCTGGACAAATATCATGATCTCTATAGTAATCTTCTTCTAAAATAGGGACACAGGAAACAAACTTGTGGGAGCATCATTAAATGTCCAGGTGGTAACACACAATCAGATGGAATATGCTCTGTTATTTTTAATTTCTGCTAGTAAGATTACAGAGCTCAGAGTAGTCTGGTGGCATTTAACAGCATGCCCTGAAAAATGCACCTATTGAAATGTTGCTGTCTCTTTTAAAAATATCTCTGGTGCCTGGAAAACCAAACATTAAATTGGAATATACTATCTGCATCCCTGAGAACAATAGAAGGCTTGATTTGTATGAAGCAAGACTGAGCAAAGTAATTATAAGGAAATAGAACTTTCAAGACCCTCAAAGTATAATGAACCTTTTCATGGTGAAGGAGGACAAGATCAGAAAGGCAAACAGAGAATGCTGCCTTATGTAATTTTATTAATTCCGTTATATTAAAAGATAGGAAGTTTCGAAATACAAAATTTGTCTGGGAAGTCCTTATAAAAAGCTGTAATATATATAAGAAATTGAATGAAAACTTTGTCCCATGAGATTTGCAGTCAACTTTCTCAATAAAATTAATCTATAGTATCAACAGATATACTCTCTGATCAGTATCGGAACGCCTGACCCAAGCTCTTGATATTCAAGCTCTTGCAAACTCATTCCACCAGGACAACTGGATGATACATTTGATATGGTTGCAGTCTTATTTATTTTAAAAGAAGCTAGACAATGTAAAATTTTTTCAGGGCACTAGAAATTCAAAAATAGACAGTAGTTTCCTTGTCCAGAGGACAAGTGTTCTTTGAGAGTCTGAAGTGTTTTTCTGTCTGGTATCACACCCAAAGCTTTCAGCTCTTACTCACTGCCTTTTCTTTCTGTGTGCACTTTTGTTGTGTCTCTTTTGACTGTGCCTGAGTCTCTGAGGCATAACCAAACACACACAGACATGTACACCTGACTGCACGTAAGATTCCTCTAATGGTTCCAAATGTATCTGTTCATACCCAAAACCTTGCAGGGTCCAGATGACTTCCTTCCCCAGCATCCTCACGATCTGCATGCAGGACCATTAGTGTATCCTGAGCTGGAAGAGACTGACTAGGAACACTGAAATGACCCTGAGATTAGAGCATGTTGCTAATGACATCAGAATTGTGGGTTTGATCTCTGTATGGACCACTCACTTCATATGGACCTGATGATCCTTGTGAGTCCCTTTCAGTTTAGAATATTCTGTGATCTGCAAAGTCCAACTGCTGGCCCTGCATGGGACACCCCAGGAATGTCCTTGAGAGCATTGTGCAAGTACTTACTGAACTCTGTCAGGCTGATGCTGTGACCACTTCCCTAGAGAGCCTGTTCCAGTGCCCAATCACCCGCTGGGGAAAGAACCTTTTTCTAATATCCAACCCAAAGCTCTCCTGACTCGGCTTCTGCCATTCCCTCAAGTCCTGTCACTGGTCACCAGAGAAAAGAGATCAGTGCTTGCCCCTCTGCTTCCCATTGTGATGAAGTTGTAGACTGCAATGAGGTCTCCCCTCCATCTCCTTTTTCCAGGCTAAAGAAGTCAAGTGATCTCAGCTGCTCCTCATAAGGCTTCCTCTCTACATCCTTTACCATCTTCAATTGCTGCAGTCTTTTATTTCAGGAAGTAGCTTGGTTTTCCTTTCACCTAAGTTCAGAACCAGGATAAGCTCTATGATGTGCCATGGAGATGTGTGAAAAATGGGGTGGGATGGAGTATGAGAAGGTAAGACAGGTATATCTATGCAAGGTATAGATGCTACAGTGCAGCAAGGAGGGGATGGAGACAGCCCTGTCCTGCTTGACACATCAGCTGGGCTTATTTTGCAGTCAACAGAGATGCATACCTTTGTACCTATGTACCTTTGTCACAGGTAGGTGACAAAGGTACATAGTGCAGGCACACACATTCATCTAAGTTTTCTTCTACTCATTATTTATGAATTACACTGTCCCCTGTAAAAAAGTTCTGCTGCCTGTTTTGCTGTTTTATATGTAAAGTGTATTTATCATAAAGCAGTCTCATTTGCAGCTTAAGACTTATTGTGGCACCTCTGCTTCCTCTTGCTGTTCCGTACACTATTGGGGTGTGTGTGTGTGTGTCCATACACTTGTGCGTGCTGTCTTGGTGCAATCAGGTGGTAGAAGCTGTTAGACACAAGCTAAGAGCAGTTTCCAGAGAGCTGCCATAGCAAATACCTATTGGAAATCAAAAAGGCTCCTAGACAGCTTTTTTATAGGCTTTGAGTTATTCTTATTTTGAACATCATTAAGACCCTTGCCTGACCAATAATGTAACTCCAAATCCAGACAAGTTCCTGAATGTAATTGCATAGTTCTACAATTGCTTTCTATTAACAAAACTTTGTTACAGCAACTAGTTTTATTGAAGCAGCACTTTATGCCCAGGTATATTGCACTGTTAACGTTACTGAATGTCAGTTAAGCTTCACCTTCCTTATAAATCTATGTATTTCTTCTCAAAACATTTAACAGAAAAAAAGAAGATGAGGTATTATTTGGCTTGTCTAACAAAGCAACACAAGTTCTGTAACCTGAGCAACAGTAACACTACCTGAAACATGTCAAGTGAAGAATCAAAATCAGCTTTCTTTGAAGAAAAATAAAATTATTACTTGCATATAACTTATAACTTTAGTTTATTACTATTCTCATTCCGTGATACTGCCTTTGTTCTGTGAATACAGTACAAAATGGTTAGGAAAACCAAAAGAAGAAAACCTTAACACTGACAGATTTCCTAAGAAGGTCAAGGAAAATAGGATGTAGTCCCTCCACTGAATACTCCTTATTCCAATGCATGTTGCACATCTTCTTCAGGACAGGATAGGAGGGATGCTGAATTGCTGCAAAACCCCTGTCATCCCTGCAGCTGCCTTCCCATTGCTCCCAGCCCTGACCACACTGCTGCAACTGCCAGGGTACCACACAATGTGTGTTACACAGCTCACTGCTCTCTGTGCATAAAACATCCTAGTCAAGAGGTAGGCTGGCAAGCAAATGGATGCCAAGACTGATTTCTGACACCTTCATACTGTTTCTGACATGTCCGTGATGTTCATACTTCTGTTTAGCATTAAAGGAGGTTAAAGCTGGGCAGCAGCACAGTCCTCACAAAACAAAGCGCTGGCCACATTTAGCAATGAGAAAACTAAGCTGCATCTTGTGGGTCATTACTTTTCTTCTTAAAACAGCTGTAGCCTATCAGTGCAATCTTACTTCACCTGTTATGAATTCTTCAGATTCATTATTTTACTTTATAGTGTGTCAATATCCACTGAGCTATGTGCCCTGAGATCACAAACCATTGCACTCATAAAAAGCTATTTTAATGCTTATTTCTACCTTCAGGAGTAGGAAATTTTCACATCACTACCCATGAGTCACTGGTGATCAGACTATTTTAACACCTACCCAAAACATTACCTCCCTTGAGTTTATTCTTTCCTCCTGTTGCTCTTGCTAGCACTGATTGAACTTACTGTACTAATGTTTTTTAGTAGAGGTTTTTTCCAACCCCATCAAACTATCCTAGTCAATAGAGAATACATTTTCTGCTAATCCTTAGGAAGAACTAGTTGGTGACAAAAAATAAGATGCAGTTCAAAGAGGATTAAGTCAGTGAGGTGAGGCAGGGAGAACAGAGAGGACTCTTTCACAGCCCTCCTGCTTTCTCTTTTCAAATTGAATGATAAATCTTAGAGTACATAGAGCACACACATTATTCAACACCCTGGAAGGTGATTATCTACTGGTAGAGGTTATGCATTGAGGTCTGTGAGGGCAACATGCCATCATTCATCTGGAGGATGAATACCATTTGCTAGCAAAAGATATCAGCCCTGTTCTTAAAAGGACCACCTGCCAAGGAACCAGCAATATTTACTGAACACAGTGCATCCACCAATGCCTCAGAGAAAAGCAAACTCACAGAGGACAGAGCTGCTTGGTTTCTCTTGGTATTCATATAAAGAACAGGACCATGACACTCTCAGCAAGTCTCCGTGCACCTGTGTTGCAAATGCCATGTAGCACCTTGCTGTGTTGTAGGACAAGTGGCCAGTGATATCACTTTGCTTCTCATTTAGGAAGAAATTCTTCACTGTGAGGGGGATGAATCACTGGAACAGATTGTGCCAAGAAGTAGTGGATGTCCCATCCCTGAAAGAGTCCAAGACCAGGTTGAATGGGGCTTTGTCTAACCTGGTCTCGTGGAAGGTGCCCTTGCCAGTGGCAGGGGAATTGAAATGGGGTGATCTTTAGGTCCCTTCCAGACAATTCTATGATTCTGTGATTCCTCTCTGGAATAAATCAACTGGTTTGGTTTGTTGTTTTTTTTCTGGTATGGATTCCACACAGTTCTCTGAAATGTTACCAGGGCAGTCACCAGCTTTAGTGGACATTTTATATTTAACAATGAAAACATACCAGGAAAGCAGTGAAGGAAGACAACCAAGTCAGTGTACCATACAGTAAGGACCATTAATAAACACAGACCTGAATACAACTGTGGTTTTGAATACATGAATTTAAGGTAGTTTTAGCTGTAGCCAATTTATAAATATGAGGAAGCAGAATACTGCTGAAGCGGTGTCCTTTAATCATCCCAGGAGAATGGGATGGAATTCCATGCAGGTATCATATCTGAGCTACATGTAGTTTTGTTAATGCACATGGTGCATTCCCCTTCTCCCTCTGTGGCTATCTTTCTTGAGAGACAAATACAGCTTACTGGCCATTAAGAATAATTGAGTTTTCCTGCAAGACAAAGGCAATGGTGTGGGTTCAAGTTTGTTAGTTGTTTGATGCCAGGACTTACATAATGCTTATTTTTCAATATGTTTACCAGAACTCCATCTACTAGTGGATAACATGGGATCAGTAAAAATGAGACAGAACCTTCCATGATCAAATGAAGTCAAAATAAAGCCTCAGAATCTTGGTTTTTATCAGGCATTACCTATCCACTGCTGCATCCACAAATAACTATGAAGTAATTCCTATAATTTAAGTGTCTGAGTACTTTGTCTGCAGGGACAATCACATACTTAAATGTCTTGTGCTTGTCAAACTTCTGCAATTCCTGCTACCCACATTTGCAGCTGAAAAAAAAGAGACCATTGTTTAAAATTTGCTCCTTAAAGTATATGTCCTCAATAGAAGATAACATCTGTTCATTGCATGTGCCACTGTCAGACAAACATGGAGCTTACAGACAGATCTGTACCAATTTCTGCAGATTGAGGCAGAATATGAACCCTTGAAATATTCACCTGCTTCTGCAATTACTTTTTTTCTTTCACTATTAAAAACAGTTTTAGCTACAGACTGTCTACATCTGATTTGAAGAGGATCTGAAGGAATCAGATTCATTTTTTTCTGAAGGAAAAGACAGAGTTTTGCTACTCAGCATTTGCTCAGAGCTTGCTGAAGCTGTGAAACTGTTCGGTGAGTATTTCTCTTTTCTCCTTCTAGATAAATATTATTTGGTCAAACAGCTTGCAAAATGTGTTTGAATTGAACAATTGCTAAGCAAGAGCATGGGATCCCAACTCAGTGATTTTCTTGGATCCTTTCCGAATCAGGCTATTCATATTTTTGCTCTGAATTTTCTTGGCCATCCTGATTCCAGATCCTTTTCTTCAATTAAACACTATGTAAGTAGAAGAGAAATTGGAGTGAAGCAGAAGATGACCAGCAGCATGTGCCCAGAAATGGGGAAAGCTAGTGTCCAGAAAAGCAGCAACCCTGAGTACTGTCTTGAGAAGTACCCCAAGAGATGACAGAACTCTCATGGGGGCCCAAGGATGCAGCTAATGCTGGTGGAAATGCAGCTAATGCTGATGGATAAGTGAGCAACAGCTGCAAGAGGAAAGAAAATCACCAAGTTCTGCAAAACACACTGTATATCAAATGAACTTAAATTTCAAATAAAAGTGCCCACACCATGATGTATTCATATGGCCACCCAGTTCTCCAAGGGCTTGTATGGAGAAGCCTGCCAGTAGTAGCCCCAGGAGCTCCCACAATTCAATATCAGATATTGATATTGAATCCAGATGTTGCTAAGGTGTTCTAAGGGATTACGCACCCAATGGTACCTACTACATGGCCTGCACAGCAACTTTTGGTATCAGCAAAGTAAAGACAAGGCCATTGGAGATTCAAGAATTCTGGCAGATGCACTATTTGATGTATAATTTGAAAACTACTCTAATTATAATTAATTACATTAATTAACAGAGTGAAAGAGTAATGAGCCCAGAGAGATAGAGGTGAGAACACAACTATCTGCTACAGGTTTCGTTTATTTTATTTACAGGTTTCTGTGTAATGCAAAGTAAATAGAGGAGAAAAATGGGGTCATTTTCCCACCTGTGACCTTTGGAGATTGGTTTACTAAATCCTGTGTGATCAGATGAAAATGTTCATTTTATACATGGGACATAGAAATATTTCCAGTTAATGTCAGGATGAACACGTCTTGGAATTTATACTAGGTTTTGCAGGAGACTAGACATACAATATTGGGGCAACAAAACCTAGAATGTAATCTATTTCAAATTATTTGAGGGTGGAAGTTTTAATTAATTTTGAATTTGGTGTGAATATCATACGATGAAATAAAACACAATCTGAAAAATAACTTTTAGGAAAACAATGAGTAATTAGAAGCAGCTGTGGGAATTTCAGAGCCAGATAGTGAAATGGTTTCCATGTACTTCTGAGAGCTGAAAAAGGAGCCGAAACAAGAAATCTGTCAGTTCTAAACATGTCAGATAAGTAACAGAAGCAGAAATAGTCAGTTTATCAACATGTCACAAACAGATGTGATTGCAGAGAATACCATCAAATGGGGTTTCCCAATCCAGTTCTCTGTTGTGTTGGGTGACCCAGGCATCACCTGCAAACTACAGTGGGATCTCATTGGGTGGTATAGTCCCTGGTTGCAAGCAAAGCCAGCACACCAGGAGGGAAAAAAGTCCTACATCCCAACCTAAGCAGTGAAATTAATACCATGCAGTGCAGATTTGCTAGCTGGCAGGTGACATACAGAGCCAAAGAGCACAAACCTTTTTGCCGTCTGCAGACAAACCTGATTTTGGGCTGCCCATAATAGTCCCTGCCTACCCCAGATTGCACAGGGACATGCCCTTGGGCCTCCCAGCTCACCCCTGCAGGTCCTGCTGAGAGACTTTGCACGAGATTGTGGCAATGCTCAGAGTCAAAGAGTTGAGATGCCAGGGACAGAGGTTAAGTGTGACCACATGCCTGTAGCACACTAAACCTGTCCCACCCAGCTGCTCAGGGACAGAGAGCTATAGCTCCATCACCCTGTCCCTGAGCAAAGCTGACTTGTTCAGGCTCTGAACAGAAAACTGAACTGGCCTTGTGGGTTTTCAGGTTGTGGGGGGCTACCAGAGAACTGGATGTGTGCTTGGATACACACCCAGCCTCTTTCTACAGTCCCCTAAAATGGAAACCAGATGTAACCGGGGGGGAAAAAAATCAAGCTGAAGTGGAAAGATTGAAGGGAATGGGAGACTCAAACTTTATTTTTATTGCTAATATATGCACCTTCAGTCCTGAAAGACACACATTGCACCTTTTTTCTGAATTAAGAGAGGCAGGTGAAAGCATTCAGACCTGCTAGTGGAACATTGAATCTTACAGTTCAACTGTAAGATGCAGTTGAACTGTGTGAACTGATGCTGTAAGAACACTGAATGCAGCACCCAGTAACATCAGTAGGAGGGAGATGTGATTTCCTCCTTCAGGATAGTAGATACATGACTGTTGGGGTTTAGCAAGATACATCCTCAAACAAAACTGTGCACAAGACTAAGAGGCAGTGAGACAGAAGGGTAAAAAAGGCTGTGGGTAAAGACTCTGAAAGTGCCTGGGAGGATGACTGGTAGACACAAACAGGAATTCTATTTTCAAGAGAAAATGCCATTTTGAGAAAATCAAAAACATTCATAAACATCAACCAAAGAGGGAGAGAAGGCCTCTTGGAACCTGGGGAAATGGAGCTTTACAGTCTTTCATGGGAGAAATTAGGACACAAGACACGTGAACAGCAAATGCTCAGAAAAAAGAAATCTCCTAGGAAGTGTAGTTTAATTTTTGAAATTACTCAAAATGTGTTGTTACACTTTCAACAGATGTAAGTGAAGCATATTATGAATCACTCATTCAGAACTTTTTGCTCCACAGTAACATTTTTTTTCCACTTTTTCATAGAATCATAGAACCACCTGGGTTGAAATGGACCTTAAAAGTCATCTATTTCCAATTCCCCTGCTGAGGTTAGGGACACCTTTCACTGGACCAGGTGAAAGGTGACTTGTCACTCAGGACACCATCCAATCTGACCTTGAACGCCTCCAGGGATGGGCCATCCGCAGCTTCTCTGGGCAAGCTGTTCCAGCACCGCCCTCACAGAAAAGAACTTTTTCCTAATACCTAATTGAAAGCTACCCTACTTCAACTTAAGGCCATTCCCCCTTATCTTGTCACTATATCCTCTGTAAAAAGGATAATAAAGTTCCTCTCTATGTTTCTTTAGGCTCCCTTCAGAAATTGAAAGGCCACAATTACATCACCCCAACTTCTTTCTTCCAGGCTGAACAATCCCAACTCTCTCAGTCTTTCCTCACAGGAGAGATGCTCCAGCCCTCCAGTCACCTTGATGGCCTCCTCTGTACTCACTCCAGCAGTTCCATGTCCTCCCTGTGCTGGCACCCAGAGCTGGATGCAGGGTTCCAGGTGGGCTCTCACCAGAGCAGAGCAGAGGGGCAGAATCCCCTCCCTCCCCTGCTGCCCACGCTGCTCTGGATGCAGCCCAGGACACGTTTGGCTCTCTGGGCTGGGAGTGCCCATGGCTGGGTCATGTCCAGCCTCTCACCCACCAGCACCCCCAAGTCCTTCTGGGCAGGGCTGCTCTGCATCTGCTCACCTCCAGCCTGTGCTGATAGCAGGTTTTGCCCCAAATCAGATGCAGCACCTTGCACTTAGTGTTCTTAAACTTAATGAGATTCACTGAGTCTTCTTCATGAGATTCACTTAGGCCCACCTCTCAAGCCTTTCCAGGTCCCTCTGGATGGCATCCCATCTTTCAGTTGTGACTGCACCACTCATGTGCAGCTGCAGATTTGCTGAGGCTGCACTTGATCCCCTTTGTTTTGTATGGAAATTCAATCCTGCCTCATACAAGACAGAAATTTTAATTTTGACTATGCTTTATGCAGGCTTTATGTTCCAATTTGTTAACAATGCCCTTAGAGAGGAGCCTAGTAGTATGACTTATATGGTATTCCAGCAGAAAGGAAAGAGTAGCACTAAGAGAGGACTAAGGATTTAAGCGTTGGAATGCAGGGGTATAGAAGGGCTCCCTTATCCAGGAAGAGTGCCCTCTTAAAGAAATATTTAGATTTTGGCATTATTGTTAGGCATTTTTTCAATGAGATTTGAGCTACTAAACATTTATCTTTGGTTAAGTGGGAGAGGAAAGCTGGCAGCTGCATGCCAGGCAGCACAGTGGGAGAAAGGGCCACAGTCCTCCCACACCCTGGGATACTCCCTGTCTCAAGGCTGCTGTCATAAGAAGCACTGTGGAGTTAAATGTTTTGCAAGGTGAGCAGCTGGAGGAGAAGTAGGAAGAGTACTTGGGATAGATAGGTATCAACGCATCATTTAGGGCTGTAGTTACGGCAGGGAATTTTATGAGAGCAAGATGGATAAGAACTTGCAAGCAGGCATTGTTATGCTGAAAGGGGAAAGTAACATACATGGTCCCAATACATATGTTTACACCTGTTTGAAGCAGGTTTACAAACAGTGGTAATTCTTACATTATTCTTTTAGAGTCTGGCCTAAATACAGGCTGCCTGAACTTTGCATGGCATGGAAGTCCTATGACTCCCTGCCTGAGCTGAATCCCGGCAGCCATATGTACCAGTCTGACCCTGAAATATCTGGCCCTGAAAGGGATCTTTGTAGGATGCCTGTGTATTATATACCACTGACTCTTGAGATTTAGTTATGTAACTTGCTGTTTCCTTATATGTAGCGTGTTTGAGAACTCCACAAACCCAAGTGACTAAAAATGTCAGGCGATAATGTACCCTTTCAAGGAAAGGTATGCAACCCTGCCACTCCTGAAGCTACACAGCACAACACTAATTAGCCTTTATATTATAATTTTGTTTCATATGTCCTTCCCCAGCTGGGTAAGTGAATCTCAAACTAGAATTTTCAAGAAAAAACACAGGGATTTCATCATTACTTTTATGAAGTACCTGGATCACTGATATTACAAACTGTGAAAAACAACACCTCGCATGATGTGTGACTGAATACCTTCTCCAGTAATCATTCAGATTAATTTCTTGATCGATGTCCTGCATTTCACTTAGCCTCTTGAATAAGCAAGTCACACAGCTTCCTTCTTTTCTCCTGGAAGAGCATCCATATCTAAGAGTGATAAGGAGGGGGGTGGATATGAAGGGGAAAAGATTACAGAACAGTTTGTTGCTGCTGCAAGATTGCTTGTCTTCTAACTTCGGCATTTTTTTTCCTGTACAAAAGAGAACAAAGGCAGAAGCACTCATTGTCAGGTGTTCCAGAGAGAGCCAGTAAGTGGTCAGGAATGAAAGACAGTCAAGGGAACAGACAGTGGCAGAAAACATACTGAGTAGTATAGAAATACTTAGACACATGCAGAGTGTCTTCTACAGAAATGTAACTAAATTGGTAATCAATGAAGCTTTTATAATGCATGGTCTTAAAATAGGGCCCTGGGTCAAACACAGGCATTGAGGTCCTGCCTAGCAAGTAGGAATTTTTCCCCTTTCATGAGACTTGGAAAAACAACAGCAGTCTCAGTGGTACTGATCTCTCAACACTGCTGGGTAAAGCATTCCCCTGCTTCAGTCTGGCCATGAATGCATAATTGCCCAGTCAGCCCAATGTCATCACTTCCCACATCTTACAGCTTTGTCATAAAAAAGTCTAGATCTTTGTTCTCTGCCAACCAACACAACTGCAGGAAAAAAAGGAAGATTATTTCTACTACAATATTTAGAAACACGTGTTTCCTCTTGTTTAACTTTCAGCATATGCCAGCATAATTACATAAGGCTGCATCAGCTGTGTAATGTGACATGAAGTTGCATAAGACAGAATGCCTCATGCAGTGTGCTGCATCATCCAGGAAATATGAAGAACTTCAGTCAGGAAAACAAGTAATTCTCAAGCAGAACATTTAATCCAACTCAGCCTATGCATAATTTTCAATAATACTGTCATTCCCTCTTCACATGGGTCATTCCAGCAAAATAATAACTACTATAACCAGTAGCTTTTTCCCCAGTCATGATCTGGGCTTCAGTCTGCTGTTCAAACTGAGTAATTCTCCTGATTCACAGGGCAACATCTCCAAATCTAATATTATATTGGACTAGTGGATCTCAGCAGAATGGTAGTAGCAAGTGTTATTTGTTATGCCACATACATACCTATCCCAAATGCTCTTTCATTTTTAAGTCCAGGGCCATATATCACCATGGTGTGAATGAGTGGTCCACTCAGCTTTTTTTGAATTCTGGGACTTTGTGCCCTTCCTCATATTTAATGCAGGGACAGGATTTTATTTTATATTGCAATACTGCAAAAGTTAATAATTCCATGCTATGCGTTTTTGCTAGAACTCAACAAATTACATTTCCCAAACCTACAGAAAAAGGATGCAGGTACATTTTGGCATGAGAAGTTGATTGTCAGACCCATGACTGTTTTTCCCCCTATTGAACTAGATACTCAAAACAAACTCCAGAACTAAAATGATACTGACCATCTTTACTATTTATCACTTACTTTCCTTCTGTAAAATCTAACAAGTTCCAGCAATGAATGTATAACATTTCATCAAGTTTTCTATTCAAAAGCAGCAGAGAAACTTCTGTTCCTTTTCATGTAGCAAAGACCATAGCTGACACACCCAGTCCTGATTTATTTCTTTTCCCAAGGAGAATATAATTCTTCTACTTGCCAAGTGGGAATATTTTCTTTTGCACCATGCCTGAAATTGATAGAAAACTTCTTCCATATGAAAATGTCTTTCTCCTCTCACTGCCATTTCTCAAGTTGAACAGCCACATAATTTCAAATCTCCTCATTAAGCAGCACTCTCCCTACAAAGCATGCAATTATTTGGAAACCATTTTACAAGCTGAAAATTTCATTTTGTGCAACCCTTGTGGTTTGCTTCATCAGTGTGTTGCCTTTGTTTTCTACTTAAAAAGCAAGTTCTTTCAGTCTACAAAGTTGTTTTATTTAGTGTCTGCACATTGCTTGACACTGAAGAGTTCAGGTTGCAGAAATCTGTATGGCACAGGCATAGAGATGGGCAAGTCTGATAGTGGCTGGTCCTGCATCTTGTCATGGCAGCTTTCATTAACAGCTTGTGTGTTGCAGTCCTACTCAGCAGCGTTTGTCACAGTTTCCAAAAAAAATGAGCACAGGAGGAATGTAAGCTTTTTCAAAGACAGGACCAGAGCTCAAAATGATCCCAAGAAACAGGTGAGGTCATTCGAAATCAATGTGAAAAAACTCAGCAAAGAGAACTGCAAGGGCCTGCAGTTAAAGAAATGAAATGCACAAGCTTGAAACATGTAGTAAATGGTTGGTCATTAGTATAATGATAAAGGATCTGGAGTTATGGAGGTTTGAAATTAAACATGATATTTTTAAATACTACATTTCTTATTTTTCTACTACAAGTAGCCATCTCAGCTCATGTCTTAGAATCATGTAACTGTTGGTAATCATCTGGTATGGGTGTCCACTGTGACAACTACCAGGAGAAAAATAGGCTTAAGTTAGAGCATGGGAGAGTAGAAAAAGGGTATTTAAATATGGTAGTGAAGCTCAAAGATTCCTATAGTGGATAGTGTTCTTTGAAAAAGTTAATTACTTGTCAGGTTACACATCAACTTGCATGATCCCTGGAGGGTTTTTTTCTAGCCTTGCACTTTTATGTTTCAGATTTGAGTCCTCCAGCTAGGGAAATGTATTTGTGTGAGCTGCAATTTGAAGGGCCTGCCTTGGCAAAACCAGTGGTTCACAAGTGAGCCTAAGAGACTGTGGTGCAGAACCCTGTGGCTTCTGTCTTTATTTAGCATGCAAGGGAATTTCATTTTCCCCTATTTGGAAACTGAAGTCTCTCCAGCTTTTACAGAGTGATCCTCTACTTCCTGCATATTAATGGGACCTGGCCTAAGAAGAAAGGAGAGCATTACTAAAAATGAAAGTGATCCATTAGGAAATCAAGACTTAAAAGTAACTGAACAAGATCCTGTAATATCAGCTGTGATAGCAGCTCTCAGTGGCTTCACTAGCCCAAAGCATGACCTTGGTTCATGCTTCTGCCTGGCAACACTGTTCACAAAATGCAAGGTGCTTCACCCATTCCTCTGAGCCATTCATTCCTGAAAAATTACCGTGTTGTAGGAACACATACAGGAGCAGCTAGCAAGGAGTAGCTGCCACACTCTGAACTCTGACAAGGAATCACAGCTCTGACACAGAATTTAAAATATTGATTTTTATTTCTAGACTTTTTCCTTATCATATGAACAGCAGTCTCATGAATGAAACACAATTCTTTGAAACAATTTTTTGAAACAATTTGACTGTCAAATTCTTTCCTCTTGTCCTACCTTACACGCACAATTTATTTTTCTTCTTCTATGGAAACCTAGCATTTCTTGGAGCAAAGTATTTATTTCCAAAAGGAAGTGTTATAACCTAGTTGTGGTGCAAATCCATGTGGTTCATTCTGAGGCATATAATGCTGCATCCCTGTCCTCACCAGTATGTTGCATACTGGTTTTGCTTTCAGAGAAAGTTTGTAGGAGAGCCCTTGGCAGCATGGCCTGGATACTGGAGGTCCCCAGGCTCTCATGGGCACACTGAGCCATCAGAGCACTTAGAGGCAGGGCAGTCTCTTCCCACTGCCCACCACTCACCATGGAATGATCACTCTCTCTGCCTTGAGGACCCTCCTTGGTTACAGCACCAACTGCAATGCTTTACAGGGGTATGAGGGATGACATATTCTGGAAGCACTCATGCCACCAGGAATAAAAGGGTAACATGGGTCTAACTCACAGACATGACTTATCTCTGATAGCTGTGAACCACTTGACCAATCTCTCTTTAGACAGACTCTTCATTGTTTAAGGCCTAAATAAAGAGTTATAAAATTTTTTGTCAATGACAGGCTTCTGTCTGTTTCAGAAATTATCAGATAGACCTCAACATATATGTAATAATAATAAGATAGCAGACAGTGAACTCCTCCCTCCTCTGAGCAGCACAATATAGTTACATAGCATGGCAGCATACCACAGGGACACAGCTCTGAGCTTACTCATTGGAATTTCAGTATCCCACAGAAGAAGAAGGGAAGGACAAATGCAAGGGGAAATTAATTCCAACAAGTAAAAGCTAAAAAATATAGTTCATTACTTTTGGAAAAGTCCTGGCCATCACACTATTCCACACTGGTATGGCAGTGGACATTTCCTGATACTCTTTTTTCTTCAGACTCCTCTGAAAAGGTATCATTATTTATGATGGCTGGGATGAGGAAACTACAAGTAGATAGTTGGGCATATTGGGCAAAATGGACTAGGCACAAATCTAAGGGTGTGAACATGTTCATAGTATTCAAGGAGATGTAGGATAATACAGACAACAGATAATTTGGGTCAGAAAATAATCACTGCAAAAAAATGAACATAAACACTCAATGCTTCCCATTTCTTCGTGAATTGAAGCATGATGTTACAACAATCTCATATGATGTTGCTGACCAGTTATCTCTTGAATTTCCAAGAAGAGAGTAATGTTTTCAGGAAACTGTAATTAATCAGAGGGAGAAGAAAAGGGGCATAAAAGAGCAATCTAATTGAGAACCAGAGCTCTCTGTTATCCATTAATCATTACAGGAAGTTCTGATTCACCTCTTAGCTTCTTAATGTGAACTGACTACTTGAAAATATGAACCTATGTTGTGCTCTGTTCAGACCTCTTCTAAAAACCTGGTGGAAACTGCATTATATTTCAACGCTGACAAAAGGTTTCTGATAAAGGATGAAACAGTTGTTTTCCCTCTAATTTTGTAGCGATGGATCACTTGTAGATAATGCATAACCACCAACTTTTTGCACCAGGTTCATTTTTGAAGAAAGATGAATTCACAGGTATTCCATGTTTGCAAAATAAATACAAAAAGTAAAAGAAAAATGAGTTTATTAAAAAAGTTGCTAACATTTTAGAACACATAATTACTTCACCCCTTCTACCATAGATTTAAGCCATCATTATGGCAAGATGGAAAAACATAAAGTTAATCTGCAATTGGTAAAGATATTAAAGGAAAGAATTCTTTACTTTCCAGTGCTGCATGCAGCACTGCCTCTGCTTTTAAAATAATCTGTACAATTCTCTACCTTGCAGCAAAGGAAAATAAGTTAACTGATTCTTGTCCACTGTGTTCACTGTTACCACAATCTGCTCTTTTTTTGGTTGGTTTTTTTGTTTGGTTTGTTTTTTTTTTTTTTTTGCCATGAAAAGGCAGCACAAACATTAGTTACTGTGAGTAAGTGAAGCAATTGTATCCAGAAACATTGCTCTTTTTAGCACTACCCTTTCAGTTTTAACTCAGAATAGGGCTATAACCTGTTTTCTCCATGGACCTACCCAACTTGCCACCTGATTGAGTCTGCAAGAGAGCTGAATCCATGGGAAAAACATCCCACAGAGTACAATTCTGTCCAAAGGACCAGGTGGCCTGGCTTGTTGTAACAATGTTCCTACTCTTCCTTAATAAATACTCTCTCATCCTGTGCCAAAACAGTGCAGGTCTGAAAGCCCCAATTCTCTTTTTGAGGGGCTTGTGCAACTTCCAGCTGAAGATTTTAGTCTTTATGGGTTTGAAGTGCTGCTCAAGACTAAGCCAGTCTTGTGGCCTGTGCCAGAGTTGTGTATAATAAATTAGATGTAGGTTGTTTTTGCTTCTGCTACTCATCTTGTAGGTCTTTGCACAGCATAATAGTTTAATAATAAAAAGCTAGACCATAGGATAATCAGCTGGTTCTATTATTAGGGCTGAAGAAATGGGTATCTGCTTCATGGAGGCTTGATGCAGGAACATCCAGGCTGTGTTTTGTTCAGAGTCAAACCTCCTCTTTAGATCATTTACCTTCTTCAGAAAGATAAGTCCCCTGCTGACTGTTCTTCCTGGGCTAAAATCAACTTTTCTGAACTGTTTCCATGTGAGGGAGGCTTTCCACTCGTCCCACAGTAGATATTCTCCAGAGCAACTTTCCTCATCAGACTTTTATCTCCCAAATCACATTCAAGTATCATTTCCACAGCTGGTTTCTTTGTTTTTTTACTAGAAGAAAGAGATCAGAAAGCAGCACCTCATATCAGTAAATGCTTATAAACAATCTCAGCGTGGAGAGTTGGAGCTGTTACATGATGTACTGGTAACAACATGTTCATTAACTTAGAAAGATTAAGCTGTTTTTCTGACTCCTAAGGGCAGTCCTGGGGAGTGGTAGAGCCCATGACAACAGAGAAACAAAACAGCTGAAGGGTAACTTGGGCTGGCTGATGTTATTCAGGAGAAAACTGAGAAAATCACCATGTAGTGATCATTTTCCATTGTAAAACTTTTTTTAAGGGGCAGAGAGCTATAGACTCCACAATTTACCTGACCCTATAAATTAATTAAATTAATATTGGTCCTGTTCAAGTGGAAAGAAACATAGTAATCAAAGGGGAAGATATGTATGGAAAGAACAGAAAATCTGAAGACTCATGATATCTTTGATCACTGGACCCATGTTTTGTTTTGTTTTCGGAGTTCAGGGGTTTGGGAAGAAAGAAGGTTTTAAGTGGAAGCAAACAAACTTATTTTGGGGATGTTTCCTAAGCTTTACAACATAACATTTCTAGATAGACGGTACAAAGTAAGGAAATCTCAAATTTGCTAAAAACTTTCCCCATCTGGAAACCACTGTACCCTGCACAGAAATGAGCACATTTACAAAGGCACAAACATAAACTATTTTATTATTACTACTTGAAATTAATAATTATACATATTTTCCAAGGACTTTGAACTTAAGTTGTCATGTGATTCAACTAATATATATTAATAAATGCCATAGTTACTTACTGTTGTTACCTATACAGACATTAAAGATGGTGTAAAGATTGTGCTGAAGGTATGAGGAAGGCAGTGAATGGCCACATCAAGAATATTTAATCTCAGCACTCAACCTAGTCCAAATATACTAGCGTACCATTTTTTGGTTTTATGCAATCCATAGATTTAATCCCTAAACATCCTTAAGTTTTGGCACTGTCATTGGCGTCATTGGTTCATGGAGCTTGTCAGAGCACTTAATTAATGTGAGGTCAATACACATTTCAGGCACATCAATTTTTCCTGGAAAAGTACTTGTGTCAGAGATGTTGAAACTCGTAAAGATGAGCAACTGCCTGCTACCATGGAGATGCATAAGATTTCCAATGTGCTATTTCCTGCATTATCTAGGGAAAACGCTGTAAAACATCATTTGTTCTGGAGTTTGTGTATTTGCAAATTAACTTTACTCCTGAATTCAGTCTTACCTTAGGAACAGTATGACATTATTTCTGTTCATCATGTGCTAATACAATATATCCTTCCTGAAATGTTTCTGTTGGTAATGAAATGTAAAGCACTGAAGAGCCTCTCACTACAAGGATGCATTTATATTAAATAATTCTTTTCATGGAAATGCAATTGTTATTGGTCCTTTCAGTAGAAAGCCTAGCATGTTATTTGGTTAGAGAAACAAACATTTTAACTCACTGAGTTTCACAGAATTGCAATTCAAAAAAGCATTATTCAGTAATGGTAAATTTTACCCCTATACTTCTTTTATTTGTCTAACTTTAAATCCTGTGCTGCAACTAGGAAACTGAAAAATAACAAAATGATAGGAGATGATCAAATAAAGAAACAATGCTTAAAATACAACTTGACCCTACCACTTTAATTTAGTGTAGAGGGGAAAAAAAAACCACACCGTAGAAAAGATCAAATTATTATTAAAATATCCGGAGAAGGCAAATCTCACTGATCCCTGCAAATGGAAAGAAATCTCACTGGTGGTTATCACTGCACATATCTTTCCAGCATGACACCAAGCAGTGGGAGAGCTGCTGGGGATTCACCAAATCCCCAGCAAAAATTCAAATTCACTGAGATATCACCATGGGGAAGGCCTGTCCCCTCTGCAGGGAGCACGCACACACCAGTGCTCTCAAAGCAGCACCAGTCACCACCCTTCCCTAACAACTCCTGGTTTCAATCATCATCTGCAGGCAGGCTGGGAGGTGCAAAGCAACCCCAGAGCAGCCTTTGCTCTGAGACAAACCTGGGCTGCATTCTTCCGCTGCTTTTTAGTGTTATTTCTAGTAATGGAACCAATAAAAAATGGTGTAGCCAGCAATATCTATATTTCACCAACAAGGCCTGTATTTTACTAGGAAATTTCAGCTACTCAGCCCTATTCTGGAAATGCTAAAAAGATATCAACAGAGCAAAAATAGCAAGCAAGGTAGAGTTTAAAACTAATTAAGACAAGAAAACCAAAGAAGAAGCCCTTGATGTCCAGCTGCAATACTAGTGGGGGAAGCTAAAATCACAGAGAGTTATAAGCCAGCACTGAAGGAAATTGCATTAAGTGTTTGACAAATTTCCACCACATGTAGCAAACCTAATGACAAGCAGAAATCAAAGCAAATGCAGTGCTAGAATAAAAGTGAGAATTTTCTTTCCAAATACATCTTGGAGATTCAGTTGCAGGGACTGGAGTCTTGCCAGAGTGTTGGGCAGGAAACCAGGTGTCTCATAAAACCACTTCCTCCAAAAGTCCTGGACAGCAGCCAGTAAGCCTCTGTTATCAGTGAGGAGAGAGAAATTTTGCTCATTCACACCAGAGTCTTAAAAAAAAGTGTTAAGGATATTTAGACTGTGTGTGTGTGATAAGTACACAGGTACTCCTGTGCATACCCAGCAGAGACCATCCTGGATGAGTAAATAAAAGGAGGTACAAAGAGCTCCTTTTCCCTGTTTTTGTGTTTTTGTGCTTTGAGATACTTCACAAATCAGGAAGCTGTGGATGTTGTTGTAGTTTTAAGTACTTAGTCACCAGGTCCTGGTCTTCAAAGCTTGCTCATCCTGATCCGTCAATATTTATTTTCTCAACTCTTGTTAATGACAGCCTATAGTTAGAGACCTTGGAAATGGAAGGCATATTTGAAGTCGTTATAGGAAAACAGCAAGGAACAGTCTGTATTTAAATAGAAGTACTAACACATCTTCCTTTATATCCTGTCTTTAATTGATGGAATCACATTTTACTATAAAAACTCGATGGCCCAGGTGACATTACACATTACATTAAATATTCTTCTTTTTTTTCAGCAGAGTGTTGCAATAGCTACATCCCAAAAGGTCTGTACAGCTTTGTCAAAACTGACATGGCACATGGCAATGTGGGTGCACACTTAACATTTCTGGGTTAAGAATTTTATATTGTGCACAACTTGGAACATGCTGGAAAAGAGCAAGTCTCACTCATCACCCATTTGGTGCAGGAATGAAGTAGAGGTGAGGTAAAAGAAAGCTAACTGGGAATTTGTGGGGAACTGAGTTAAAAAGGTTTTCATTTCCCATAGGAGTGAGTTTGTTCTAAAGGGCTAAAAGTGACATCGAACTTTTAAGTGCAAAGAGGCTTTGCATTAATGACAAAACAAAATAAATTCACCTGTAGATGGATACAATAGTTCCTGGGTCTGTGGTTTTCTAAAGGGAAGGACAAAGTCAGCTCTTCAGAAGAGCTTGAGAACTCACACTAACTCATAAAACAAAAGGTAGTCTTCAGATGTTACCTTTAACACAAAATTCTTTAATGGTGAAAGTCCTGTAAAATACCGGAAATGCCTCTGTGTCCAGGAGCTCCCTGGCTCACTAGACAATGGTATGTTTTCATTTGCTTCAGCTAAAAAGAGGTTATGACCAGAGACTGTGTTAAAGGTTGGATTAATTTCTACCTCTTTTATTTCATCCCTCAAACTCCAGATTACAGAGATATCTCAAAATAATTTCCTTCACAAATGTAGCTTTTTGGTCTTAATTTTTTGTAAACTCATGTATTACAGATTTATCTCATTTTACTATATGTGTTTTCCTAGAACTTTCAGTCTGACAAGCAACTTGGATCCACAAGCTATTTAAAAATCTTGCAGTCTGCTTGGAAGAGAGGTTTCCAAGCATTTTACAGGGAGGTTTAGGTAGCCTGGGCTGAAGCTGTGCAAAATCACCCATCTCAGCATAGATA
Source organism: Agelaius tricolor (assembly GCF_023055355.1). NCBI lineage: Eukaryota > Metazoa > Chordata > Aves > Passeriformes > Icteridae > Agelaius > Agelaius tricolor. The sequence goes on from NW_027269264.1 coordinate 17,266,403, forward strand.
TTACCTTTATGTTACCTGGCTGTATTCATTTCATAAATTATTATTTGACTGACTCTTGACTCACCAAGCCACATCACTGTGTGGTCTCTGCTCAACAGTCTCTGCATTTTGGGGCAGAGTGCTCAACAAAGCATCAGCCTTTCCCAGTTCAATTAGCTCCTAAGGAAAGGCTTAATAAAATTAACACTGCAGACTCCAGCTTTCTCAGAGCTCTCAGAAAAGGTGTTTTGTAATAACCAGAAGAGGTCGAGATAAGAGGCAATTGCATGCATTGCTCTCACTAACTGGTACAAAGGGATCATAAAACAAGTCTTTCTGTACTTCATGTGTCTCTGCTGCCATGAGCTAACTTCCACTGCTCTGCTCTGGCACGTGACACTCCCAGAAATGCTCCCTCATCCAGCAGGACAAGGACAGCCATGTAACACTCACTGAGTAACTTGGATGAAACAAAAAGGTGAGCCTTTGTCATGCCAGGCACAGTATTTCAAAGTATTCACAGCCACAAGGGTGTTGGGAGGAGCTCCACAACCTACATAATAAACTGCTGGTAGAAAAAGCAGAGACCCCCTTCCCAGGCTATTCCTGGGTGCCCATGCGTACTTTTGGTGCAGGAAGAGCTCAGATTTCTCTAGGTAAGAAAATATCCAGCAAAAGATGCAATCCCTCTGCAATACCTGCGATTTCAGCATTTTCATGATTCAGACCCTAAATGTTTGTGTGTCACATACTTAGAGGAGTCCAGACTCAGAATGATGTTTTAGAACAAACCTCTGTGTGTCTAGACTACTTCTTGGGTATTTTTCAATACTCTGCAGACAGCACACTCAGGTCCTGCAATTACAGGGCCGTATTTGCACACCAGTGTGTACCTGGCTCTCATCTCGATTGGAGGGAGAATCTGAGTTTCTCGCACCAAAAATTCATTAATCCCTGGAATAATCTTTCATGTTTTCTTTTTATCAAAGCTTTCAGAATGAAACAAAGTTTTGCACAAACTCATTAACTTGAGTTAAGAAGAGAGAATGTTTCTTTCAATCAGAACATAATATAAAATTTGACTGAAAGTTAGCAAGAGAAAGTGGGTCTCCACAATACCTAATACCTTCCTTCTTCTTTGGCAATAGGCAGATGCAGTAGTATACATGCCTTTATGCAAGCTCCTATACTGCTTTAGAAGATCCTAACTCACTTGTTTTTTTACTTTGAAACCTAACTGAATGAGCAGCTATCCTTGCAAAAGTAGTATGAAAGGACCAAATACTGAGTTTTGGTCCAGGTCTTCAGTTCAGCAGTAGCAATGGATGACTAGGTTAATGTCATCATGGATTATTTCTTTTAAATGTATGTGTTCCCTGCATGAGCAACATCTCCTTCTTAATACTGAAAAATGAAAAATTTGTAATTTTCATCTCTCATAAAATTGTAGAGGACTGAATGTTTTCATTTGGCAAGAAATATTAAGACCTTAGGCAAGTGAATTATGACACCAGCTTGAGAGTAATGCCCTTCCTGTGAACCATGCCACAGCATTAAAAAATTGGTTATTCTCAAAGGCAAGTAAGGAAAAACCTAGGAGAGGTATTTGCAGTCACTACAAATACAACATTTTGTACATGTAGAAGTGCAGTCAAGCATTTTTATCTCTATTTACTTGAGTTATTGAGACCCTTCAAAAAAGTATCATCTAAACACAACTAAGAAAAATTTACAATTAATTAAAAGATTTCTCTTTTTCATAGCTCATACAGCTTTTCTCAAACTTCATTTGCAATACATCTGTTCCCATTAATAGATGCAGAAAGCCTATATATAGTGCTGTTAAAATACTTAAATAACACATCCTTGTTGTTCTTGTTTTGCATACCTAACTGAAAAAGCAGCATCACCCAGGAAATACATTGGTTAAAAAATGATTAAGCCAAGGAAATGTTTGCAGGCATTGACCATTGAGTCTGCAGTATCTCTTCAGGAGCTCCTATTCACTCACCAGACAGCAATATCCTATTCTCAAAACCTTTGTAGCCAAGCATTACCATCAAGAACTATCACACTTACTGGGAACTTAAGGGAAAATTTTCATTAGCAAGTGCAAATAATAGAAGCTAAAATAATTTTTTTTAGCTGTTTCATATATGGAAGGGAAATTAAATATATTTTTAATGTGAAATTTACAGAAGCCTCACAGAAGAATAAAAGAGCATATTGCAAGTGAAGGAAATGTGATACAGCTGAAAAGACAAAAAAAAATAGTGATGTAGCAGAAGTTGCTTTCCCCCTGAACAGTGGTGGTGGTAAGGTATCCTGTACTTTGACAGAGAAGGGAGTTCCATATGGAAATGTGCACTAGTGTACAGCAGATTCTTTTTGGCAGACCCACACCAGTCCCTCCTTGGCATACTCAGGGTATCCCTCCTCAATCCCTAGTATGTCTACTCAGGCACAAAGCAAAACAGTCAACTACAAATTTGAGTTCTTCAACCCGAGTGAAAAAAGGCCATTAAAATTATCTTGTCAGTATGCATGTTGTCAGTTCTGCCCCTCAGCTGTCATACCCCTGACACCTCTTTGACAGACAAAAATATCTGATTTCTCCTTGGGTCCACAGCCAAGAAAGGGACCTATGGATAGAACACCATACTTACACTGGGGTGGTTTTACATCAAATATTGGAAAAAATTTTTCCATAGAAAGGATTCTCAATTATTAGAATAGGCTGCTCAGAGCCTATGGTGGGGTCACCATCCATGGGAGTGTTCAAAAAACACATGGATACGGAACATGAGGACATGGTTTAATGGTGAACATGATGGTCATGCTAGGTCAATGACTGGACTAGATGATCTTAAAGATCTTTTCCAACCTTAATGATTCTAGGATTTAGTGACCCTCCAAGATCAATGACATTTAATGGAGAAATCAGCATCAGTTGAGAACCTAGTGATCCTATGGATTTCTACAGGCAAGGTTTACTTCTTCTGGTGGTCTACAATGTGTATGGGATAGCCTTCAAAATTAACAGGAACTTGTCAATCTGAAAAGAGAGTTTTGGCATCATTCCAGAAGCAGGCTGGATTGAGTTGCAGCATCTGGATTTTTAGGAGTTGTTTGGTGCCAGGAGAACAAGGATGAGCTATACTGAAAATGTTTGTTGGCTCTTGCAGCCTGGAACCGGTAATACAGCAGAGATTTATTTTTCATTTTTAGTCCAGCTGCAGCTGATTCATACAACCATGTTATTTCCCTCAGCTTGTTGCAGAGGAACAAAAATTCCAGTGAAGTCAATTAATCCATGCAGATTCACTCCTAAAAAGGTAAATTAATCTTCCCCATTTTTTTTAATGTATTCCTTAGGGTGTACACAACTGAATGATGTCAATGATCATAATCTTTAAAGGACAGACTGAAAACCTAGCTTACAGTATGAGAATCTGCCACTAGTTCAGGTGTGCTGCCCTTCAGTCGCCAAGGACTAGTTCACACAGCTGCCACTGGTGTATCTCCCTCTGAATGACATCTGGGCTGCCAAGACTGACACACTTAGGAGGGGGGCATGAGTTCCTGCACAGTGCAGATTCTCTTCTTCCTTGTGGCCCTAGCAAAGTTACTGTCATAAATTGCATACAGCAGAAGTTGATGTGGATGAAAATTGAGGTGCCCCATGTGCTGCCAGGGTTGAAGCCATGGGCAGGGGTACCTGTGAGATAAGCATCTGTCTGTAGCAACTTTCTTCTCCAGAGCTCAGTCAGCACCTACAGAGAAAAAAGCTGTTTTTCCACCTGGTCACTTCAACAGAAGAAAAATCCAAAATACTGAAATACCATATTTCACAGTCTTATCAAACAGCTCTTATGCAAACCAGTAGGAGCTTGACAATCACACTGATGTACAGGAAAGATTTGCTATATGGAAAAGGTCTAAACATGACTCCTGAAACACTATTCAAACAGTATGTGTAACATTTTCCCATTAATTCAGGTAGTAATGAGTGAAAGGCCTTGGTAAAAGAGTTAATAAAAGTCAAGGAAATTTTACAACAGCAGAAACCACAAGTCTCATTTCACTTTTGCATATATTTTACAAGACGCTGACTAGAATTACTTTTAATTGACAGTTGAAATGAGGATCAGAACCAGCAATATCACACCCTGGTATACAGAGTTTGCAGAAAAACTTATTTTAATGATAAACTTCTCAGACACAGTAGGTGATAGAAATAATTTCAGTTATGTGTCTCTGCATCTTCGGAGGTAAATTTCAGAGTGCCCCTGTGTCTACAGACTCTTACTTTTCTTTTATTCATTTGTTGCACTTCAGATCTCTTAATTGAATCCCTTAGACAAACCACTGAAATTTTCTGCAGCTCTCTTAACAATAGGATATTTATGACTGTTAACATTCAGATTTTTTAATAAGTATTTATTCTAACATCACATTTAATTTTCCATTGAAGTAAATGGCACAATTCCAGAGTAGCATAATTCACAAATTGGTGTTTTGATGCCATTTTTTATTTTTAAATGTTAAATAGACATGCTTTTTACACCCCAAATAGAGAAGAAATACCCTCATTATCTAAGTTTAGCTTAATTTAGCTGTAAGTGCTATAAAGGAAACACCATCTCTATTCATGGGACCTTTTCAACAATGTCTACTGGAAATAAATAAAATTACTTTTTCCCTCTGTCCTTCCATTCAGTATGACATAGTGTCATTATTTCAACCTACACAAAGATTTTTAGTCAGCTTCTTAGAAGCTTTGGTAACTGCTGCAGCAATTCCTATGTTTCTAAAATATCTATCTTGCTGTGGTCAGCTTTCCATTTCTGTGAACCATCAGATGCACGGACAAGGGTTTTGGGTCTGGGACTGTCAGTTCTCACCTCATCACACATGAACCAGATGTGGCCTGCACACCTGGATGGGCAGAGAGTCCAGGTGCTCTGCCTGCAGCAGGGATGAGCAGCATAGGGTCACCTGCAGACTGTGAACTGCAACCTGAATTTTCAGAACATGCAAGACGTCACCATCAATGCAGGTCTGTAGGGCTCCTCACATCCCTTCACTTATTTTCCTCCAATGAGATGGTTTTCTTTTAGTTTGTGCAGGGGTTTTTTTGGTTTTCAGTGTCTTTGTGAAGGACAATGAACAGACTGGGAGTGGGAGTATTGCTTCAACTAGTTCATGGTTTCATTCAAGCTGACTAGATTTGGATTACCTATTAGTCAGACAAATTAAACTCCAAGGCCTTGACTCAGACCTGCCTTCAAATGACAAGGTCACAAAGAATGAAGTGAAAATACCACGGTCATAACACAGGATACCTCTTGGGGAGGCATACAGGAAGAAACTCCTAGTTTAGGTGGCTCTCCAGCAGGCATCCAACACATTTTTATCTCCTTCCTCTCTAATAAGATAATAAAATATTTTAACTTCTCCAGACATTTTGTCGGCAACTACCTTCAAACAATACTTTGGAAATAGGGTGGGACAGGGAACCTCAGAAAAGCTGTGAGTGCCAGCTCATATTTTAATAAGGAAAGAAAAATATTGCTCATATTGAAGTGTTGAACTATTTAAACTACCATCAGGTACCGGAGATTATATTTTTCCTAACTGGGTCACAGCACGATCTGTCAGTCACTTGTAAAGCTTAAATGTGTTGCAAATGATGACCTGCTTGTAGTGCTCAACAGGCATAAATAATTCTCCTAAGCCATTTCAAAACAGACCACGTACTGCCTTAACAGAAATCACCCCTCTGAGAAACTGATCTTTTCCGTTTGCTCTCATTTCCCCCAGTGACCTAGTTCTGGAGTAGAACAGCACTTTTCCAAACTATGCTGAGTGTTCTGAACTAGCAATATGAGTCCTTCTGAAGACATCAACAGAAACTGCGAGACAGCTGTGCCAGAGCAGCAGGCAGTATCCTACCTGACATGCCTGGCTTTGGTGCCAGCCCACCCAGCAGCTGCATTTCACCAGCTGCGGCAGCCAACCCAGAAACTCACCCTGGGAAGGCAATGCTGCTTTCCAAGCATGCAGAGCCCACCCCTCCCACCCCCAGAAAACAGAAGCACAAAATATTTGATAGAAAGTGGTTCCAGACTCTGCAGATATGACTGTTGCACCAAGAATGGCTTTCAGAATCGAGTGCTGGAGATGCTGTAGTATCAACTAAGGGAGAGTCATACCTGTATTTTAAATAACCAGCATACACACAATGACCATGAAACCCTTGCAAGAGCAGGAAAATCTCATGACTGTGTGACAGAACTTCATTTCATGTGAGATGGCAGCCTTCCACTGATTTGAGACATGCTTTACAAGTTATGCAAGGTGTAGGTATGGCCTTATAGCCCTGCAGCAGCTTTTTTTCTGTCCCCCCTCAATGCTGGTGCTATATGCAATGAAAATTTAAATTGAGAGCAAGAAGTAAATGTTCCTCTTTAAAATTTTTATGGCTACCAGAAAACAGCATTTGTCTCCTAATTTTCTGAAAAATTCACTGATCTCTCTACCCTTTTTTCTAAGAAGGTGTTTACTGATTTTACACATATTTCCAAATTAGTAACTCTATCCATTACCCATATGCCAAACATCAGACTGCAGCAGCTGGTTGGAAAACAGTTTAATCTCTTTTAGACAGCTTAAAATCCATAGCTTATAATTATATAAAGGTAGAGCCAGGCTAGACATCATCAAAATATTAACTTCAAGGCAAATGGGATGTCAGATGCCATCAAGAACTCAAGTTTCCGGGACACATTCCAAGGAAATCACTAGTTTGTTTGATGTCATTCCATACCAGAGCATATTGGTACTAGGAGACTACACATGGAATGTGGGGCCCCTCCAAAGGGCTTCCTGGAAAAAGCTGTGCTGCTTCTCAAGCTGATAAGAATATTGTACAACATATGCAGTGATTAATGGATTGATCACAAAAAGTCAATGTGGTCTGGTAGGAGAGAGCCAGAGACCACACAAAGACAGAGGGAGGACTGCTGCTGTTGCAGGAGGCCCAGATTGAAGGGCTGAATTATCAAAATGTTTGTTCCTTGGGCTGCTGAAGTAATTAGTCCATTTAAAAAGCAGTGTCCACAGTGAAACTGACCTTTATGATATGTATCTTCTCTATTTGTTACAGGCCACACTCAGCCTGACAGAGAAGAGTCTATTCCAGCTTCTCCTTTTGGTGGCACCTAGCAGCAGCAGCTTCACAAGGGTATGAAAGAATTCTTCACAACCTGTAGTCTGATAGCACATTCCTTATAGCAAAACTTTTCAGCATCAAGCGCCTTACAGGGTTTATTTTACACAGACAAGTCATGTCTGTGTATGTGTTTTCCCATTCTCACTCAAACTTTCTCTCCAGTCTATCCAAAACTAAACAGATAAAATATGTTTTTTCCCTTATCTTTAAAACTACAGATTGTCACTTTGTCTCCTTTGCCCTTGAAGAAATCTAAAATTTTGCATAGTGTAATTCTCCTGTTCCCTGTTACAATATTTCACACTGTAACAGTATTTCATGCTGTTATTAAAGGCAACAAAATTTTCTAGCAGCACAAGTGCATGCCTACAGCTCTTTTGAGACAACAAGATTTTGAGACATCAAGAAGTGCCCTGGCCAGAAATGGAAGCAGAAAATTAAAATCTTGAAAAATTCATGAACAGATAGTGTGGAAAATACCAAACTAGAGCAACTAAAAATTAAAAGTAAAATCTTTTTTTTTTTTTTTTTACTTCACAAAACATGTTTAATTTTTGACATTTGGACTTCTGATTATGTCTTAAGAAAATTTTCAAAACAGATAATCTATATAGTGTAAAAGCCATATGCTTTAAAAGGCTTTTAAACAAAAATCCACCCACAAAATAACAAAGCCAAAAACAAACCCATCAAAATACAACAACCCCAAAACCCTATTTTAAACACACAGATCTTAACAAATCTGTCCTTGAAAGCAATTTCATTTTCCTAAAAGGGCCCTCTCTAGTAAAAAAAAAAAAAAGAGGATTTCTTTTTTCATGTTTACCAAACTTGGCTCTTCCTCCTTCATCTTGGCAAGATGTTAATGGATTCAGAAATACTTAGCCTTTCTTCTTTATAAATGTTACAGCTATCATTTCATCTATCCTTTTAGGACATTCCAAGCCACTATGGCTTAACATTGCCCAGATGGATGACGCCTCTTCTGTTGAAACTTCTGTCCTCCATCCCAGCTTTATAATTTGCCTGCAGTTGCTATGGCTGAAATGTTGGTTGGAAGCTCTTTGCTGAGCCTTCCTCTTTGGGATTAACCCATCGTCAGTGAAGGAGCTGCCTGGGCTTGCCATGGCCACCACCTCCTCACCCACCTGCCAGTGTTAATGAGGATGTGGCCCACTCCTTTCACAGCCTTTAGTAAGTGTCTGTCTGGTGTTGTGTGTAAAGTGCTGATGCTTCCCCTCAGAGCTATAAAACAGCAAAATATTTTTCCTTATAGTTAATAACAAATATAATGGACTTTTTGATGATTCCTTGAACTTTATTGTTATATTCCACTGGATAACTTCCAAACTTATTGTGGAATTGTGATTTCCTTTCCATCTCAAGAATTCACACTTCTTTTTTCCCCCTTTAAATATATATTTCAGGAAACATGTTTCCTATAGCTCCTTTCAGCCTGCAACCAGCCCATTCATTCCATAGATTTAAGTCCTCCAAGTTCTCAATTATCTACCTGAACTTCACCAAACTCCTACAAGAACTATGATGCAAATGAATATTGATAGAAAAAGAGGGCATTAACCATGGCAGCATGGAGTGCTACCCATGGTATTTTGTCTTTCAGAGTCCTAAAGCTCTCAGGGGAAGTTAAGTTTTGAGTGGATTGGGTGCTGATGACTCATGAAACACTTCAGATTTCACAGCCCTGACAGGCTTCTGGGAAGGGTATGTGTGAACTTGGTTGTCTTTAGGGAAGATGACCTGGAGCTGCAGGAGGGCCAGGCCTGGGGCTGGTGCTCAGCCCTGCCATTCCCATGCAGAAGATAGTACACAGCATGACTCAGTCCAACCCTCTCTTCCTACAGTGTGTGTGCCTGGTGCATCTCCTGCCTCATGTGATCCTGATGCAATTCCAATTGCATCACCCACACCATGTAACAGCATAGCAAAGTGACCGAAGATAACAGTAAGTAGAGCTAAAATGAAAAAATCAGATTTCCATGTTTAGTCACCCTTAAGAAAATTTTGAGGCTAACTTAAAATTTACTAGGACATCTCTCTTGTGCAAGCCAGTCTATATGATTGCTTTGCAATCGTAAGTGCACCCAGCTATTAACCTCCACTCCTACTCACATACTTTTTGGCCTGTGTTCTTTGTTCTTTTTCAGTTTAAATTTATCTGAGGGGAGGTTAGGGAGATTAGTGGTTTAGGATTAAGCCCCTATGCTGCAGCAGAACTAAACTCTAATGATCTGCCATGGGAAGCAGATCAGGGCTCTCCCTAGATAACAAAGGCAAAGTACTTGATGAAAACTCCTTGCAGCATAGATAAATTCTTTTTAAGAATGTACATATTCCTGTCTGCATAGTCTTTTTTTAGTTTTTGGTTGTCAGCCACAGGACAATAACATAAATGAACCTCTTTACATTACTGGACTTCGAACTGAGCTTCAACACAAGTCAAATCAGAAAGGGCAAACTTGCTACATGTTTTAAACCCATCTCAAAAACACAAGATCTCGGTGTCCTAGATGAAATATTGACCTCATTTTACTCATAACAGCAAGGCTATGTATTCCAAATCAATTAATTGCACCAATAAAATTCATAGGCTTTGATGAGAGAGGTTGTTCAATTTATGACAGCTTAGTCCAAACTCTCCCTGTTTGCTGCAACTCATGCTGCAACTGCCCCTAAGATAAATTATCTTGCTTATTTAATATACATATCTCATTACTTGACCTGAGGTAAAGACAGAAATTTTTCATATGCACTAGACCACACCTACCACACCATCCCTTTGACTGCAAGGGATACAATAGCTTGTAAATAAAACTGTAACTATCTCCAAGACTTTAAAGATGCTTATTGAATTGACAGGAAACACATCTTCAGGACAGCTTTACTTGACAATTGTCTTCATGGGGCTAATGAACTATTTCCACTAGAAATAACAGCTCCCTTGCAAATTTTCTAATTAAATCTGCAGCTGCTTGGAACTGTATTAGCACAGCAAAGACTTCCTCTAAGCAAGCCTTCTGGGAGCCTTCCAGTGACCTTACCCTAGTTATCAGCTGAACCAAGGCCTAGGTAACACATTATGCAATTCAGAAGGAATCCTCATAGTTGCTCACAAGGAAGGAGAAGCCCTGCTGAGAGTAAGAGTCAGGGAGAAAACACTTGAAGTTCCTTGTTCTTTTATAAAACCTTTTCTATACATCTCACAAGAAAAAAAGAGAGGTGCAGGAAAAAACCCATCAGACTTGGAATGGACAGGAACTTGATGGTTTTGCACACAGAAGCTATCTGAGGTTTAAATTCAGCATAAATAAGCATGACCCTGCTCACTCTGATCTCCCAATTCCTCAGCAAGAGCCAGAAGGGGAGCTGTTTCAGGTGGGGAATGTCTTGGAAAAACAGGCTAAGTCTGTCTCAATATTTTGTCCTCTAATAAAGAAAATAAAAATAATCTGTACATCTGTCTTAGCCTAGTGCAAACTTTCATGAGTAGCACAACCAAATCTGTAAAAATCAGATAAGATAACCAACCAGTCTAGTTTCAGAAGTGATGCTCTGAAAGCCTATGAAAGATTGACCTCTGCCTTTATCGAACACTTTTAATCACTAGACCTGCAAATCCTATAGTGTTTTGATGACCTGGGGATACAGCACATCAACTTCTCATATGTTAAGCCCACATTTAATACTTTTTCTATATGTGCTTTTCACTGAAACTTAGTGATAATGTGGCAATGTAAGTATTAATAGCTGAATCTAGAGGTATAGCAAAATTTCTGGGTTAATCTGGTTTATTCTGGTTCATCAAGACAAGAGTAGCTGAAAACTTATTAGTCAGCAAATCTGCTATTCATAGCTCTGAGCACACAGCCAGTTATACATATTACCTCATTTATGTCTTTCTGGAAGAATACATAAACCAGTAAACCATTTTACTATATCCTGCAGTCAGCAGGGAACCTCCGGAAAACAACAATGAGGTTGCAGAGTACAAATTCTCATACTCGTGTGGTGTCCATATAGTCCCCAAACACAGAAAGAAGGATGATTAAACAGGTAAGTGAAAAACCTTTGGAAAGCCTCTATCTGTTTTCCTTTTCTTTAGAGTCATATGGTTGGAAAATTCTTAACATAGAGAAAAAGGCTGCAAGTGATGTCAAAAAGAAGTTTCTAGTGAAGGGGCTATCTTCTGTCTTCTGATAATGAAGAAACTGTGTGTATTTATCTGTCAATCCACAGTTTGAGTTCACAAATTTGTTTCATTTGTTTCAAAGGTATTAATTGATCTTGCAGACCATCTCCTCTCTTCTTCCAGGCACAAAGAGATTTGTGACATTCTTTAATACCCCATGCAACTCCTCTCTCATACTGGCAGTAAGACTTTGCTAGCAGTTGTTCCTGTCAATTGTCTACTACAATTTTAACGTGTTTTCTAGCACAATTCTTTCTTATTCTAAAGAAAAAATATCCTCTTTTATGAAGATACATACACTCTGTGCTTGAGGATCATTATCTACTCTTCCTTCGGTCTTTTTTCCCTTTACAGTTTCCAGTACCATAAATTTGTCCTCACATGTGTTATTTCTAATTTCTTTACTTTGGATTTTAGTTAGATAGTTATCTATTTCTGGAAGTCCAGTGTCTAATTCAGGACAGCTGTGGGTTGAACACAATGCATATTAAAACAAACAGATGTGGTCAGATATCTCCATGGGATGTTTACCTTTTATACAACAGGGTGACATCGTTGACTCATCTTCAGTGTGTGATCTGCTGTAAAAGATAGGACTTTTCCAAAGAATTTTTTTGTAACTGGTTTTACTCATGTGATATAAATACTGGATTTATTCCATATGACTCCTTCCAAAGGTTTTCTGCTGCAGTTCCCTTAATAAACTGCATATTATTTTTCAAAACCATATCCAGTTTACCACAATCATAGCAAGCTCTAACCACATTCCTAGGTGGAATTCTGACTCTTCTCACTAGAATATTAATTGAACCTGTCCAACATGCTCTTGACTTGACTTTACAAGTGATTTGGAAAAACACTGAGAGAATGCAAAGAAGGGTGGGCTGCAACAATATGCAGCTAATCAATACACTTAGAACTTGGCTTCCTAGCTGAATACTCCCTTTGGAGTAATTTTTCCAGATTCTGTCCCTTCAACTTGTCTATCAGGATGTCACCTGCTTGTCACCTCTCAGTCCTACTGAGAGATCAAGAAAACTGACTGCTGTGCAGAGCCTGACATCCTGCCAGGGCAGAAAATTAGACAGATTTGAAATCGTTTGTCCTGAGAACATTCATTTTGTCTGTTGTTCATCCCGTATTTATCTTCTTGGTATTTCAGTCTGAGTATTTGTTCCAGCACTTTTCTAGGAAGTGAAATTGTAGTCAGAGCCGATAACATCAGTCTCCTCTTCATTTGTGGTTTTTTTTTAAAGCTGTGGACTTTCATTACCTGTTAGAGCCCCCTGCCTTCTGCAAAAAGGACAGACACTCCTGAAGGTGCGGCTCAAGGCTGGGCACAGCCAGTCCTCAGGTCCAGACAAACTGGAAATCTCTGCCTTAGCTAAATATTTTCTGTTTTAGTCTGTCCTTAACTCTTACTTCTCTACTGCTGAGTCAGCTGGCCTTTCTGGTAAAAAGTAAACCATAACAAGCATCAGACATTTTAGCCTTGTTAGCACCATCTAGCTTTCCCTTTCCACCCAGTGATGGGTTACAACTTCTCTCACTCTGCCTGTTACTAACACTGCCCTTATAGAAGTCTGCTCAATACTCTCATTTCAGTCCACACTTGACCACCTTCAATTCATCCCTAACTCTTCATGCTTTTCCCTCATAGCTATTCTTAGTAGCCTGAACATTTGCATCTCTTCTATCTCCAATTTCATAGTAAATATTTAGATTTATTTAGTTGCTACAACTTCCAGCCTCCCAAACTGCCACAGGTTGAATCAGCATTATATTTGTCTTATATTTATATTATTTATATTCTATTATATTTATATTTATTATATATTATTATATTATTATATTAGTCTTATTAACTCTCACTAGCATTTTTATTTTCACCTTTAAACAAATTTTCTATGTGATCATTCTTGTGTATTTTCCAAGCACACTATTGTCTGGCTGTCCAAAAGCCTGCTGGCTATGCATTATTTTCCTACCTCCCCTATAAGTCAGTCTTGTACCAAACATTCTCACCACAAATATTAGCATGTTGTTGTTCTTTGATCTTTCATCCCTTTCAACTGAAATTCCATGAGAAAAGGACCTGTGTTCTTGGGTACTTTTCCCATCTTTCACATCAAGTAGTCCTCAGACATAAAATACAGTTCACTTCTACCCCAATATACTTTGGTCAATTGGTTCTTCTCCCTCCCACATCAGCCCTTCCTTGCCCTACACCACACAAAAGACATGACGGCATCTCACCATGCAAAAATCTTCCCATCAACTTCAAAACCATACTAGTCCAAGATAGCCAAACTAGCCTTGTGGCATTTTTGTTCATCATACATACCTGCTGATCCAAATTGGGCTGGTGAGCCAGAGTGTAAAAGGGAAGCTGTCTGGCACTATCAAAAGTCTGTGCATCTCACAAAAGTGCTAAAACTATGTACATGTATTTAGTCTCCTTCTGATGTGGTTAGGGACTTTAAAGCTGTGCCTTCTGACTGACTGTGTCTCTAAAGCATAAGTCAATTGAAAACAGGCCTGATGCTCCAAAGGGAGTGCTCATTTGCAAACCTCAGTCCAGCTGAAGTGGATTGTGCTTTTTTAGGAGACTGGTAGATAAACAGACATCAAACACAGCCTGAGAACAGCTCTGGTGCACTTCTGAAAAGAAGCAAATTGATATCTTCCACCTCCCTGCAAATGGGGAATTAAAAGTTTCAAGACTAGAAATTGCAAATTCATCTGCTGTGGTAAGACTTCAAGAAACATATACATGTCATTTTTCTTCAGTATAGAAAGGAGTGGGGTTTTTGCTAACCAGGGGAATGTTTAACTTTTTTTTCCTGTTTATGTATTTTCATACTAACAAAAAAAAATACAGCCTGCCATTTCTATTTTTCAATAGTACTTGTCTGCACATGTGCTAAAATTACCACCTAAATAAATACCACAGTGTTCCTCACAAGAAAAATCAGTTTAGTTGTCAGGAGCAGTGAACTTTATGAGCTTATTATAAATGAAAAAAAAATTTGATTTCTTGTCACCTTCTTCAGATTTGCAAGAGGGCCTATTTATTATTTGCTCACACCAAAAATTGGGGTTTATTAGATAACTACTTTCATGTCCTTGTGTTAGTTATATTTAATTTATATGCTCCCATTTCCTGAATAATATTTTTTAAAGGCTTGATTTCTGGTCATTCCTCTTTGGACTATAGAAAAATAAGCAGGCTGAGCAAAATACCAAGGCCCTGCAATTATTAGTTTGTCTAAATAGCTTTTATCTGAATACCAAAGTAATGTTTTGCCAGTGTCCCCTCATAAAGGTCAAAAATCGCATCTCTAAAAGTGCCAGGTACAGAACCTTTCTATTGCTGGGAAGCAGGTGGTCCTGCATCCCTGGAAACTGATTGAAAAATACCTGTCCATACCTCAGAAACTCTGCTGGTGAACTGAAACATTTAACAGCTTTGACAGCTGCCTGAGAAGCGGGGTGAAGGGGCAGCTCCTCTCTGGAAGGCACCAGCTAGGCTGGCCATGCCGTACGGGTAACACGTGGCAGGCTTGTCCCCTGCACTGCCATCTGCCATCACGCAGCAACAGGGGAATTCAGGCAATTAATGAATAAATACTTCCTTTAAAGGTTCCTGTAGTGCTTTTTCTTCTCTAGCCAAAGTAAGTTTATTAACTCCAGCAACCTGGCCATGTGCCACTTTGGAAACTATCCTGTCATCTGACTTGTGTTTTTCCTGCACAGTAAACTGTGTGCAGAAAACTTCTTCACTTTGTGGTCTAGACCCTGACCCTGACAGAAAGATTTCTGTCTATTCAGGTGCTGATATTGCACCTGAGAGTAATGAGGTAAAGAAAGTGTGGTGCAGGTGCTGATTTCCCTCAAGGGCTGATTTCCTGAAGCACCCAAACCATGTTCCCTTTAGCAGTCATAGTGGTCACCTTTTGTCCTAGAAAGTACTGCATTTTGTTGCTGGATAAATGGACCCCTTTTCAATAATCCTGAAAAGCACTCCATCAAATCAAGAGCAGCATCACTTTTATCTTTGACAATGGTAGTAACATACTCTGCTGTACTTACACTGACTACACATTCTTCAAGATTTTAGAAGTAAAAATGAATGCATTGTCTTCTCTTAATACAACAATCACAATTAATTAGAATGCATGTCAGTTTAGAGAGCTGTTACTTCTTGACAGTATCAGTTTGATTTAACATTTGAAGCTTGTTGGAACTTCTGTAATTCTGCTATTTGTTT
Source organism: Agelaius tricolor (assembly GCF_023055355.1). Classification (NCBI taxonomy): domain Eukaryota; kingdom Metazoa; phylum Chordata; class Aves; order Passeriformes; family Icteridae; genus Agelaius; species Agelaius tricolor. The sequence goes on from NW_027269264.1 coordinate 17,282,096, forward strand.
ATTACAAATAATTGGCTTTAGAGATTGCATTCAACAAAACCTATAATGGTGAAAGAAGGTGATTTCACCTTAGGTTAGGTTAGATTAGATTAGATAAAACTTTCAGAACAAATTCTCTAATGTTGTGTTGGAGAGGCACTGGCACACACAGAGAAGTTGTGGATGTCCCACCCCTGGAGATGTTCAAGGCCAGGTTAGACGGGGCTCTGAGCAACCTGGTTTAGTGGAAGATGCTCCTTCCTATGGCAGTGGGGTTGGACTAGATGATCATTAAGGTCTCTTTTAACCCAAACTATTCTGTCGTTCTATCTGATTTTTTTTACTGACTGCACAGAGAAGTAAGACAATACTGTTTTTTCAAACTCCCGTTTCAAACTGCTTTGCCATGCACATGCCTTGGCACATACAGTGCCAAGAGGGAGGCAATCTACCTCCTTTCCCCTCAACAGCACATGGCCATGGCAAATGCTTCTTGACTCAGGAAAAGAAACAAAAACAGAAATAAAAACAGGTTTAGAGAATAAAACATCACTGCAGGTTGCAGAAATAAATAAAAACTGATTTTTATTTGATCTTGTTTATCTCTAAGCTCCTGAAACCGAATGCCAGAATGAGTACAGAGAGTGCTCTCCAGCTGGCCTGGACAATCTGCCAGCACACTCCCCTCTGAAGGGCATGCTGCCACCCTGTTCCACTGCCACCCTATTCCTTCAAGCCCCCTACTCATGGAGTACCAGCAATGTGCCTGTGAATATGTGGCACAGAGGATTGTCATTTGAACTCCAGGTGAAATCACCAAGCTCCTTAAAATGTTCCAATATAAGAAATGAAGGTGTTTGGCTGCAGATCACAGTGCTTAGTGAAGGGAAAACCTTTTGGACAACTATCGCCTAATTACAAAGTGAAGTCTATGGTCTGCCAGTGATAGTACAGGAGATTTTATGTTTGAAAATAGAGTATTTATATTTCAAGTGATTAAAATTGTTTACTTTCTTTGAATTAACCTTCCACATGAAAATAAAAATAATAGTATATTTCTAAAATCATCTGTCTCCCTGCAGAGAGGAAGATTTACTTTTACTATGGCATAGTCCCAGTTCGAATAAGCATTAAGTTGCGATCAGTGCAGTTTACTACATGGAGCTGCTGTTCATCACAAACCTGTGATCATCACATGAGGGGAAGGCACAAAGTGTCTGCAGAGAAACAGGATTACATTTCCATGCCAAAAACTCAGCTTGCAACTGGGCATCCCAGGAGCAATGTTGTGAACTCAGTGCTTTCCCTGTCTCAGTGGGGATCCAGATGCAGGGCATCCAGAGGAACCAGGGCAGACATTCCCAAGTTTCCAGCCTGATAAGCCACTAACAATTATGGGGAATGTTGATTTAGAGGCACATATCTAAGGTGTTCCTGTGGGTCTCTACGATCACTTGCCATCAGGGCAAGGGAATCATCATGAAATCAGTGCCACAGGACACAGACATCTTGTGCAGGCAAAAGAGAATGCATACACAGGCTTTTTTTTTAAAATGCTGTAAGCTAATAAAATACTACTCAGGCCTACATTTCACAGCAAAATACCCAGTCTTTTGACAGAAAATCCAGCATTATTCTTTTTCCCCAACTTGGAAATCCACAAGAAAGAAAGATTCTGACAGCTGCAGATTTCACAGATGTCAAAGGCACAAGCCCTGCTCTTACAGATGGATTGCACAGAAACACGCCTTTTGTTAAAAGACAGAAAATTAAAGGAACATTTAATCATGCTCTGACAGGCTTCTTAGCCCAAGGCTAATACTCTGAGTCCTGTAATAATTCCTGAACTCATACATTGGCTTACAGCAGGTGGCCACAGAGATCTCAGGCAGTGGAAGTGCATTAATTGTGGGGCCAGCTCTCTAGTTTAATAATAAGAAACATGTTAATACTACTCCTTACCATAAAAGCAATAATAAGCAATGCAAGCACACACTCATAATTATTTTCAATTACTGTGCAAATAGTCCCTTAGCAGCTCGTTCTGAAATTTTTAAGTGCTAAGCCATCAGCTGTTTTTCATCTTTATTAAATAAATCAGATATAGAAATCTTTTTGTAATTAATATTTTTTGGAAGCAATAGTTCCAAGAACTTCCAAGTCCAAAGATTAGTCAGTTCAGAGATGATCAAACATTTTGTTAAAGCTGCTCTTCCTAAACTTTTAGATCTGTTAGATCTTTGAACACTTCCAAAAATCTGCTTCTTAGTCTGACTTTTGACATCATAAGTGTGAGTAAATATATCTTTGTATCCTCCTTCCAAATTTGCCCCTCATAACCCTATAGCTTTTATTCTCAGGAGTTGTTTTAGAAAGCTTTACTTAAAATGTTTTAGAAACAGTACATAATTGCAGGAACATGGAAATCCCCATTCAAAGTAAAAGTAAATGAAGAAAAGGGGAAAAAAAAGAAACTTGAAAGACACCTTCTACATGGATTAAGCAAGTGCTCATGAACATTAAAAATGGAAAAAAAAAAAAAAAAGTAGGCCTTACATGTTTTTCTAAAAGCTAAAAATACCACTGCTTCCCTTTGCAAGGATTTGTTAAGAAATATTTTCATGACCATAAATTACCTGAAGTTCCTAGTGTAAAGCAGACAGCCACATATGCCATATTATATAATCTCATTCAAGTACCTTGCAAACATAAAAATGAAGACTCAGAGCCTTCAGGTTTCATTCATACTCCTCTGCACAGTACATCAGCAGTGATTTTAGGCATGGCATTAGGAAAAGAAATCCTGTACCCCAAACTTCATGACCTAGAGTTAAACTAATCACAGGTGTGTAGGCTCCAAGCTTCAAAGATTTGATTTCAAATTAGTGCATGCCCACTTGTGTTTGAACACAACCTTCCTTTACTGCAGCAGATGTCAGCTGGTAGGTGTGTCACATTTACACTAGAGGGGTCTTTTCTGACACCTGGTTGGCAGAAGTCCTTGCAGATAACATGGAAACTAAATAGTTTGGTGTTTTGCTTTCCCTAAATGCACACGCAGTCAGAGGCAGTGGATTGTCAGGTCAGAGATTTCCCCTACACCCTTCCTTTCCCTCAGCCCTACACAGAATTTTTTTCAGCACCCCCTGGTGCTTTGAATCAGAAACACCACCTCTCTAGGATTCCCACTTCCAGCCGTGAATTCCAGAGCAGTCTTTTATGGGAAGACTTGGGTGGCAATTTCTGACCAGATGGGAAGCCAGAGTAGGGGACGGTAGAGCTGGCAGCTGCTGGCCCCTGTACCTGCAGGCATGAGGTTGCAGGCCCTGTCCATCACATCACATCACATCACATCACATCACATCACATCACATCACATCACACTTTTCCCTGTTTCCTGACACTTCAAACAGGGCTACTCTGTGTTTGACAAGAAACATCAAACGTGGCAGGTGAGTTTCCTCAAGCCACTCTCTTTGATGACATCCTTTGAATGTTTTCTGGCTCTATGTCCCTGAAGAGAATTCCTTTTCACCAGCATGCAGAGAAAAGTTTACATTTATGTTTGGAGTCTGAATATTTCTACTACCTTTTTTCCTGGTGTGGGGGTTTGGGGAATTGTTTGTTTGCCTGTTTGTTTGTTTGTTAGGCTTAAAGGGTCAAGGCCAAAAGTAAATTAAGATGACACTAGCAATTTTTCCCTTCTGCTGGTCAGATCTAAATGCTCTGAGTGCTCCCAGGGAAATCAGCGCAAGCACTAGGGCTGGGAACTTAAGTAGAAACAATTTCAGGCTCATCTGGAGTTCATCTCTTGGTCTGGTCTGTAGCCACTTGTTTTCCTTACTTAACATCACTGCCTATTAGAGAAAAAAGTTGTGTGCGAAGAGTCTGGAAGAAGACGTCAGCTGATTTCAAAGCAGTTACGACAGCCTGTGGGTCTAATTCTTAGGTGCTTTCCCTGAGTTGCACAAGCACTCATAGCAATCTGACTCCCTGTGTCCTGCAAAGTCAGGAAGCTTTGCAAGAGAGGCCAAACAGGAATGGCAATATGCCCAAATGCCCATGTTTATAGAAGCCCTGGAGAGCTGTTGACCCAGTGCACGTGATTCCAAAAGCTGGCTCACTGGTCACCCTGCCTCCTCCTCAGAGGAAACTGTGCAGCAGAGCAGGCTCATACCAACAGAGATGGTGCCTGCACTCCATATGCAAAATGTGACTGTGCAAATGACGTTTTCCATGCCTTTCTTGTTATTTCCTGCAGGAGCCACACAGCTAGCAAGGCAAGAGGCTTCTCTTCATTCAGGGCAGAAGGAGAATGCTGTGAGCCCATTAGGCTTATACTGCCTGTGATGTGGCACCACTAAAATGGATGAGCACTGACAGCACTGTACGAGGTATTTTTAAAGTTATTTCCAACCTTATGGCCTGGCTAGTGATAAAAGCACAGTCTCATTGAGTGACAGCCAACAAACTATTGCTGCTCCCATCATGCCATAAGCAGGGAGACAGCTGGCAGCACCTAAGATGGTGAAACAGCACATAAGGCTGGCATGTGGCACTCACCACTGTTCTTGTCCTGGCTTGGCAAAGCTCTGTATCTGCCTTACTCATATCCACATTTCTGTCTGATGTGAACCACTTCCTTCTTGCAAACATAAATGGTCTGGGCTGAGGTATCACTTGTCATTCAGGTGAAACCCAGTAAAATCTTTCAGAAATATTTGCTGTCACTTTGACAACTGAGACCAAGTAGATGAGAAGGAATAAATGTATTTCCATCTCCATCAAAATTATTAAAATCTGCTCCTCATTTAGTCATCTGCATAGACAAGCAGAGTCTAGCCCTGACAGTTCATTAGAGAAAAATCTTATTAACAGTGAAGACCCCTTAAAAGAAAATTGAGGGGAGGACTGAACGCAGTATGCTTCTGTGTGCCCCCTAGGAACTGTTATTTTTATGTTTTTAATGTTTCTTTAAGAGTCTCAGGAGGCACTGTATATGTGCAGCTAATCTTATACTGGGAAAAAGCTCTAAATAAGTATGAAGTACCAGGTGTAGCTCATTGAAACAAAATAGTTTTTTATCTAATGTAACAGGTACCTTAATGAAAAATATGCATGTTTTGAATCTCATAAAAAAGAATATTTCATAATATAGTGAGTGTAACCATACACCAGGATGAGATTTACTTTGCAGATTAATAAGCAGTAATAAGTTCCCAAATCCAACACTGACATGAACCAGCCATGGGGTGTTCAAAAGGCAGCAAGTCCCCACAGAAGTCACCAGTGAGGCTAATTAAAGCACAGCAGCACTAATAGGGAGCATCATGTCCCCTTGGTCTTATCACAGGGCGACCCAATGCACCTTGCCAATCCCAAGGCCAGAGGAGAAGATCCCATCGGCTCCTGGGCAGCCCCTGGATTTTGCAGTGGGGATATAAGCTGGCCACTGCAGACAGAGTGCCCCTCCTGCCACAGCTCCTGCCCCATGCAGGGCTGAGATAGCAAAGTTCCTTCTTGCTTAAGCCCTGCAGTGATGCCCCGGCACCCTGGATTCAATGGCCATGCCTCAGTCCTTGGCACATGAGAAGAACTGCTTCGCTTGACTTCAGCTAGGTAAATGTAGTCATCATGGTAGCCATCCTGACATGGTTGTCTCCCTGCCACCTGTTTCTCTGGCATTCCCAAATTTGGGAGGTAGTGGAAATGATAAAATGTGTGTTGCTTTTCTGGGATGTTTTACATGTGTTGTAATCTAGAAGCAAAATATAAATGGGAGGAATCAAAAGCCAGTGAGCGCTCAAATAGGTGCATGTTACATGCTGCCTTCTGATTCCCTATTCCCTCCTTCTCCTAGTAGCAATATGCCTTTTATGCCAAAAAAAAAAAACCCCATAGCACTACGCCCCACACATCCTCTTGTGTTTCCCTAACTAGCATGTACCAAAGGTATGAGTATCTTCCTTTTGAACCAACCACTAAAAGAATACTTTTCACCTCTATTGTTTGGTTGCTTGAAATGAATAAAAGATTATGCTATATAATATCTACAGTTTCTACATACAACTGAGAACCAATAATATCAACTGATTCACTCCTATGCTAGGAGGAAGAAAACTAAGTATTCCTTCAACATTTAATTTAGAGACTAAAAATTCTTTAAGCATTTATAGAACCATGGGCCAAAGGTAATCCCCATGCCAAGGTACCAAGTAAAGTCAGTGGAAATCCATGCAGTAACTTAGATACTGAAGCACTGAAGCAGTGAAGCCTGCTTCTTTTTGCCCCTCCTCCAGTCAGAATTTCTTCCCTTCTTTACCAGTGTGATAATCTTTATAAAGCAACCTGCAAGTGACTGAGGCACTTCATAATTTCTCTGGCACTGGGTTGGTGCAGACACCCTCCTTTCAGCAAAGCTGGGCTGCCACTGAGAGTATAAATGTTTCTTCCTAGGGACAAAAGAGCTGAAACCTCTTTGGAAACGTTCTTTACTTTGATACCCACACTTGTCTTTAAAAAAAACAAATCCTTTAAGCTGTCATTTTCACATCAATCATGCATAATGCTTTGCTGAGTTAAAAATTCATGGTGATTAGTTTTTCTGACTATCCTATTTTCACCCGTTTTAAAAGAAAATGCAAAATGCTGGGTCATAAAACCAAGACAGTTTAGAGAAGAAGAAAACAATTATTTAAGTGTTAATTTTGGATGTGCCAAAGAAATAATTTCCCAGTTGTACCTCTGCACCACTTCTCAGTGTTTATTTGCAGGGTAGCTGATAAAGCAGAAATCATCCATTTTTGGAACAATGGGGCCCGTTGATAGTGGTTGCACCAAATGAAAATGCTATGCGTATTCCTGGCTCTTCTAACAGGTGGCTAAAGAAGAAATGCCATTAGCATGGAAGAAAAATAACAGTATCTGAAACGGAACAAATGGCTTCATTTTCAAAGGCTAGTCACTTCACACTTTGTGTCCTTCACTGAAATGAAAGATTTTGATCCCTTAGAAAGCCAAGCACTGTACTGCAAATTAAATGGTCCTTATAATTCTATACCCAAGCTTCATGCAGTGACTTTTCCCTGCTTTTAATACATAGTTTTGTCAGAAGATAAGAGGGAGCAGGTATGCTTGAGGATGGGTCACAGACTGCAGATCTTCCACATACCTTAGACCCTGGCCTCCTCATGAGCAAAATGAGAAGTTCAGCAGGTTAAATCAGCTGAACGAACCCCACTTACCCATCTGAAAACATGGTGAAATAAAAAGGCATGACACATGACACTGGCTAACGCTAGCAAATTCTGTAATTTGATGCAACTAACAGAAAAAAGTATCAGAAGTGTAATGAATCTGAATACCCTTCCTCATAAAAAACAATTTACTTTTGAACAAAACACTTTTCAAATTCATAATCAGCACCAAGTTCTATAGGGAAAGATGGCCATTTTCTTCAGGAATCTCTTAATCATAAATTGTTATCAACTATCCAATTTCTAGCCACTACACAGCAAATCTGAACTAAAGCAGGATGACTTTGCACCTCTTTCAATCTGTGTATGCCCTCAGGAATGGAGGGAACAGATATTTGCTTGTGACAAAGTGACAGAAAAACTGGAGGAAGGTAAAGGTTGCCATAAGCAGACACATAAAATGCAAGAAACCATGCTGCATGCACTTTGGGTAGGACACATAATTAAAGCATTATCCCCTGTATTTGCTGAGGAACACAGGACCTCTAAGGTGTGGCAAAAAGGCTTATTTTTATTGAGATTACCCTGCTAATGTACATTTAGCAGTTAACATCTTAAATGGTTTCACACTTAATTTTGCAATCTGTAGTTTTTATGCTTCTCCTGTAAGCACACACCAGCCACATCACCAGCACAGCATAACTACAGCATTCTTGTCCTGGCAATGGGCTCTGGTGAGATACAGTCTAAAAGTAGGTGGGATTTACTATCCCTGTCAGATATGTCATGTACTGGGAGGAAAATAACTGTGTGCATCATGCTACATTTATGATGTTGTCATTCTATCAGCTTTTCTTTTGTCAGAATTAAAAGGTAAGAAGAAAAGCATTGGTGAGGAGTGATGCAGGCCGTAGAAGGAAAACCCATGTAAAATGTCATAGAGAAGGTTTCTCAGCTCTGTTTCCAAGCTAACCATTCATTGTTCATGCACAGTATCTGGATAGTAATTCATCACGGGAAAAAGTACCTTGCAGATTTTTTTATTACTACCCATTTTAACCTAATAATGTTTCACGTACCCTCATGAAATTTCACAGGACTTTGTGTTTGTTAACTTACAGCAGAAATCACTGCTGCCAGCTGCTTTCTGACATTTTTCCCAAAATAAAAGTGTTGCATTTCATGGCATTCAGATTTGATACAACACATCTGAGAAGAAGGAAAGTGATTTTACAGGTAATCGTGGGTTGTAAGGTCTTTTATAACTCCATTTCTACCATCAGGATAGAGGCACTCTGCAAAGAAGTCCCCACATTCTGTTTGCCTCAAAAAGATGAATTGGTTTTTATACTGCTAAGAAACACACTTTGCAAAATTACATTGTCATAGAAGAAAAGAGAGAGAGAGGGAGAGAGGGAAAAAAGAACAGCTAGATTTCAAAGCTCAACATTTTCTCAGTGGTGGAGGTAAAATGCTGTGTTCATTTGTATTTGAAAGTTATCAAGTATTTACCGTTATGAAGTATTTCATTAGAAGTGTTATGTACTGGAAGTATTTTGTTGGTTTTGGATATATTTTATCATTGCAAATTGGTTTTAAGTGTCAAAAATTATTGCACCTGTGACAAGCATTCATTATGTGCTAACCTTAAAGGGAAATGTGAGCACGTGAATGTGCAGCATTTGTGCATAAGAAATACAATACAGACATTATCTAAGTTCAAGTGCATAAGTTGCTAATTTTTTGTGGCTCTGCGTAAACGCAGACATGTTAGACTTTCAAACTCCAGAATGCACCTTACATACTCTGGGTCTTGTTACAGAAACAGAGTTACCTAATAATTTTTTAGGCTTTGGGGGGTTCTCTGAGATGTCTGAATAGGCTGACAGATGGTGCAAGACCTCTGTGCCCTTCTGGGAGCAACTGGGAGGCCCCCAGACAAGGCTCATTAGCATGTCAGATAGCACAGGATGACTGCATGGAGGGAATGAAATCCCAGACTCCCATGTCCACCCGCCAAAATCCAGCTCTCCCACAACTGGCCTTTTCTATTATTGACCTCTGATGCCCCCAGTGCATTAAGCCAGAGCTGAAGGACAGACTACTGGCACTCCACATTGTGGAGTGGGATTGGAAAGCAGCCATTCCTGAGCTGGAGAGCTTTCTGATCACACTGTATTTACAGGGGAAGTTAGTCCTGGAAGTCACAATTATGTAAACAAGCTTTTTTAATGAATCTCTTTCTGAGCCAAACCTCTAGATAAGCCCTGAACTTTAATTTTACCTGTTACACAACTCAGAGTAAAGCTCAAATCCATTAAATTGTCTTGTTAAAAACACTCACTGTTTAAACTTTGAAGATGTAACATGTTTAAATCCTTAAGAGCAAATCAGGAAACCTTCTCCCTCTGAAGCCTCCAGACTGGCAGCTAGCAAGATAACTCATCCCTGCTCTCTGTACAGTAACAGGCCAGCTGAAAGTGTAACATGTATTTTACTGCATTAAGGTATCAAGGAATGAAATGAAAATGAACACTTTATGTCAGCATAGCAAAGGTGCAAGACATAACTGCTCAAATTGGCTAGAAAAACCGAGCATTTAAAAGGCATCTCTTTTCTTCTCCATGTGTCTGTGGTATGACACGGAAGCATATTTAGCCCTTCTACAAAATAGTCTGTGAACCACATGATGGGTGAATGTCTCTCAGTGAAAATTTTAACTGCCAACATTATTACTGAGGGGCTCTAGAGAAACCTTGTTACTACTGTAGGTATTTCAGCATTAAGGATCTGGATTCCCTAAAACTGGTCCAGAGCATGGCTATACTACAGACACAAAAATAGACCCCTGTTTGTTATCCAACACAATAAACATGCACAACTCAGATCCAGCCTGCTGAGCAGCAGACAGACATCCTCAAACTCAAAGCCATGGCCCTGCCTGATGCACCCTTATTTCTCAGCTTCCTTTAATACAGGATGTAGATCAAGCAACAGGATGTACTGAGGTTCTCATTTCATTGTTGTGGGCAGCTAGCCTGCTGTGATTCCCATAAACACCTTGATAGGGATGAACTTTTACACCATAAATAATCTGTAAAACCATGTCCAGTAAACTTTCTGAAACAACCTCTCACCCAGAGGGACTATATGCTGAATTAAGATCACTCACAGAAGCATGTTAAAACCAGCCTTAGAGAGAGTTAAAGTGAGCAACCCAAGTTTACAAATCTTTGGGTATAACTTAAATAGTTCAACACTGAAATCCGATCTACTATGATTCCAGTTTCTGACTTTGTCCTCAGCAATGGTTTTGACAAAATTAGGATGGTGATGTCATATAACCCCAAGAGAAAGTAAGATGCAGCAAGTTTCAGCAGAATGGTCCAGCCATTCAGGGTTCAGCCCCAGCACAGAGCATGAAATATCCTCCATTTGCAAAGAAAATGTGACCCTCAACCACTGCTGCTCCTTGGAGCACTTTTGCTCCAAGGAGAGTTCCTTCTGTTTCCCCCTTAGGCATTTGAGAAGGCATTTTTACCTTAATTTTGCCCAGGTTGGGCACACTGAACTGCTCAGAGCATAGATGGGCCAGACACCTTAGTCATTTCACCTGTTAGCTAACAGGGCTGGAAAGGCATTCAGGACTTTCAGTAAGTCTGTAAGGCACCAGGACAGGAATGTGGTGACCAGCACAGCACGGCAGGGTAGTCCACAAACTGCTATTTGATCACACTGTCACATGTCTTGTGTGTGGGTGTGTACATGCAGAAGGGCACAGGGGAATGGAGAACAGACAGATAGCCATTAGATAGGTTTACAATAACAAGCCAGCTTCGTAATCCCCTTCTCAGATTGCAGCTACCAAATTTCCTACAATCGGGTTCTGACTCTTATACAAGCTGCAAATTCATGCAAATCCTGAGTCATTGTTTGGCAGGGTATAGTGTTTTGGTGTACCCTGCTGTGGTTAATCACTGCATCTGAAATTCAGTTCCTCTTTGCCTTCTTCAGAAAGGTGTTACAGAAAATCATCATTTAAACAACCAGCTCATTAGGAATCTGATGAAACACTAGCAGAGAAAATGTTGCTGTCTGATTGAGTCATTTGCATTGGATGTAATAGTTATTAGCTCAGAGGTTTTATTAAAACAAGCAAATTCATGGCAATGCTATAGTAGTTGAAAAAAGGCTCCTAGCATTGCTGTTTAGATTCAGAACTTCTTTGTGTGAGAGCACAGTGGATTCAGATGTGGTAAATTATCAAAAGTTGGCAAAGGCACATGAAAATTTTGCTTTTCTACACATCCAGGACATTACTATTTATTTGATGGAGAACTTAGCCAGGGAGCAAGAAACAAGTCTTTCCAGAGGAAGCTTCACTCAAATTTACAGACAAAAGAATGAGGAAATTTGACTGGGTTGGATATAGCTGATACGTGTATTTGACCTCATCTGCTCTGGTGCTATATTGGTTTTCAAACACAGATGAGAGGGCAGCAAAAACTGCTTCAGTGTAACCCTAACCTATAGCTGAAACTACAGACTGGAGCTCTCTGTAAACAAATAGGACCTGGTATCTTTTCTTGGAAGTTCTTTATAGAAGGATAGAACTCAGGCTACCCTTTGTCTCAATAAGATTTGATCAGTAGTGTACTTTTAAGAAACAAACATATTTTAGAATAGTACTTGTTTCACCAATATTTTTTCTCAGAAATAGAAAACAGGTACAGCTCAGGTAGGTGTTTGGAAAATAGCATTATCACCAAGAAGCAGAGGGCAGAGACCTGGCAAGAATACAAGTCTATATATTGCTTTTTATTTTCTTAAGTTCCATGGAGCTGTTTTTTTATATGAAATTTCTCAATTAATGAAAATCAAACACAAAGGAATATATAAGGGACAAGCTATCAAAAAATAGCCTTTTTCCCCCCCAGCATCATTTTAATATCTATCACATGATATTAATACCATATGGTGTTCCTTGTACACTCTCTCATTTCTGTGGTGCTTTCTAGAGGCAGAAGCCATACAGGACAGGAACTTGTTAACTGGCCAATAAGATGTTTCTTTTTCTAATTTTGTGAACATTGATGTCCACAGTACATTCAGCAGCTCAAAAAGAGCCATATCAACATGGCTAACACCTCCACACTCAACATGGCTAGTGAAAGATACCTTCCCTGACCTCACTGTCCTGCACAAGTTTGAATTCATTTATTCTCTCAGAACATTAATAGATATAATGGTGGCCCAGTCTCCCCCTGGTCTCATGCCAGCTTCATGAAGTCCTTAGTCTCTCGACAAGGAGAGAAGCACTACCTCAGGCCACACCACAAGCCCAGGGACACACAGACAAAAGGATCAGTATGCTGGTCTGGCACTGCACACTCTGGAGGCTCCACAGGCACTTTCCAGCTGCTGGAATCACTATAAACAGCAGCACACATTTCGAGGCTGGCCTCCTCCACCAATCACATCTCATGGAGACAGTTCTGTTGCAGTTGTAGCTGCGTAAACAGGGAAACATTCTTCCAAATGTTCCATTAACCACTTCATTTTCTATATTAAAATTGCCTGGTTGAATAGAGGGGAACTGGCAGTAGAAGAGGATTGTTCTAAATAAACCTCTGCATCTAACTGCACTGCACACTACACTAGGCTAAAGTGATTTTGTTACTATTCCCATAGGAAGAGTAGAAAAGTCAGGATTTTTGCTCATATTTTAACCACTCCAGTTTGCATCATGTTCAGTTAAGCTGTTGATTGAGGTGGGTTGTGCAGTTACTGTACTCTTGCTGAGCAGAGTACAGTTTTTCTGCTGCCACTGCAGAAGAGGTGGTGAACAGTACTTGAAAAGGTGTGGAAAGCAGCTAGGAGTAGCTGCTTCTGAATACTTCTAGGTATACCTTCTCAGGATTCTCCACCTTAAAAACAGAAGAGACACCTGCAGAATAGTCCACAACATTTAAGCACCTCATCTAAGGCCATCTGGTTTGAAAACTTTTGCTTAAAATAAAAAGTTTGTTTAAATGGTTTTGATTAATTTAACAACCACATAGCCACAAAGAAGAAAATATGTTTGCAAATGTCTATTCAGAATTGTTACAGAGGCAGGCAAGACCAATCTAAGTAGTAAACAATGTAAATATCCTCTGATCTCACTAATGAGAGCCAAAAATATGATGCACATTATGTGCATAACATTGTTCCAATTACACTGCTGAGGTGTTTATCAGGATGTCAGTTAAGGTGAGCTTTCCATCTCTTCCATACATGTGCTCACATACTGGTCTGACCCCAGACGGGAAAAAACTACATTTGAAATCCCAGGTGAAATAAATAGCAATGTCACAGCAGAAAGGCTGAATGTAAAATAACCGCCAATGATACAGCAAACCTTGGTCCATTGGTAAAAGTTATTTTAAAGGACTGATAATTTTTTGCTATTTGTTTCATGACTTTTTGCCTTCCTCCTTTCTTCAGATTTGCACTTTTACCACTGGTACAAACAACTCTCTCTGCCATGCAGTTTCTATAATTATGTCACTACCAAATCATTCTTCCCTATGGTTTCCTGGGGCTGCTGCTTAGTGACTCATTGTCACATCATGCCTCAAAGTAATAAAGTTCTTCCTATCAAACCTGCTAAGAATTTTTGGAAATGTGAATCAGAAGACATCCTGTCCATTACTTAGGTATCCCAATATTTATTTCTCTCATACATGAGTTATTGTCCCTCTAGTAATGAAATTAATGTAAAGTGAGTATCAAAGATCATTTTCAGTTATTTGTACAGCAGCAAGTAGCAACCACTTGAGAAGAGAATCCAAAGAACTTTTCCTTGACTGTTGTAGCTATTTTTAAAGATCCATGCAGCAGTCTTGCAGTGCCACTGAAGAGCCTTTGTGATGCACAACACTGTAAATACTGTCCCTAGCCCTGCAGTGTTCAGCTAGGTCCTCATGGGTATTAGATATTCAGTTTTACACAATCTCAGTGGAAGAAGGTGGAAACTTTGGGAGAACTTAGACTTTTACAGGCCTTTTAAGATCTCCTGAGCTCTGCAGGAGGGGGAAGGAGGGAGAGACAGACAGAGACAGATGGACAGACAGACAGGAATCTGGAGTAGAGGAAGGTAAATATTCCAATTAGCTGTTCAAATAAAGAAGTAATGCACAGACAGTACAGGTGAGATATTAAAAAGTGGACAGTACTGATTTAAACATTCAACAATGTGATAGCAGAAGCTCCAAACTTTTGTTTCAGTGCTCCTCAATTAGAGTAGCAGGACAACTTTTTCAAAAGTCAGATATGGTCTTATGAAATAGTCTGTGGCAGAAATATAAACTGAACCTTGAGTTTGAAGAGGCCCCTAACTGTGGAATATTTGTAATATTCCATTACAAATAATCTCAGTTTTATCAAGTGGTAGACTGTTTTTTATAGAAAGAAAGCTTCTGTAGGAAAATTTATGACTGCTATTCAGCTTCTTCCTTCCATGTTACTGACAGAACGCCAGAGAGTATCTGTTGCAGTGGCTGTGTGTCATCTACATGAAATAGCTTATCCAATAAGAACATCATTACAATATTAATACTTGTGGCTTTGCAGGGACAATTTGTTCTGTTAAACAATTTACTTCAAATGCAAAATCTGTTCCAAATGCAGCTACAATTTTGTAAATAACACTGCTACTGTTATGCAATTTTGTGTAATTTAATATCTACACACAAACAAAATCAACAGTGGAGTTTACGGTTTCAATTCCACTGATACCTTTGTTGTTGCATTAGGGTAGCCTACAGTCTTCAGGTCTTTCCCAACTCAATTTTAAATTTCTAATGTTATTCAGCTTTATGACTTTCCACACTGATATCCACTAACATTAAGTCAGAAAACAAAAAGAAACTTGTTACAGTGTCATCCCTTGCATATTCTGTGTAAGTTCATCAGACATAGATTCATCTTGGTTTGAAAATTTAGCATGATAATGAATCTCCCAACAAAATACTGCGAGGAACAACAATGTTGCCAAAAAGCATCAGAACTGTACTTTGATAATGCAACCATGAAAAGTTTGTCCAGGTAAGAGGGCATATACAAAATTAACCTCACTTCTGGAGTGAAACATCCTGAAGAAATGCAAAGCACTCACTGAAGGCCAGGGCATTGCAAGCTGAACTGAGTATAAACTGAGTATAGACTGACTTCAGCCATTGCTGCTCTTGTCTTGAACCTGCTAGGGTACTTCTGCTTGCCCAGGTCTCTTTGGAGTGCAGTGTCTGTAAGCTTAAAAACAGTTGTCACAGCTCTCTGTCCAAAATAACAAGAAAATACATCACAGTCCAGTAGAGCATTTTTTGCAGCATGATGGAGGGATCTGGAGAACAAATGTCCCACCAGCAAAGATTAAGAGTAGAATAAAAAACTGAATCAATAAAAGAGAAAGACAAATTGACACTGCAGACACATGAAATGAGTCAAGCAGATTCCTTGGCACAAAACCAGAACTTTAGCTACCAAAGTCCCCACCAAAAAGCACTCTGATTGGTAACATGTCCTCATGTGTCAGACCTCACTATTAAAGGAACACAGCTCAGAGCTTCATAAAATTCTTCATTATCAATTAATGTAAAACTATGAATCTGTACATGTCAAATAGAGTAGCCTAAAATTATTCCACCTGACTTCTGACGAAATGGTGTGAACAGGAAGCTGTAGAGAGAGTGTCTCTTTTGCTAAATCTGTTACGGATCCATGGATTAAGACATAGTTGCACTGCTCATTCTAAGGAAACATTTACACAGAGAGTCAAGGAGCCTTTTTAGGACTCATGAATGCCCACTGCTCACCTCTAAGGCACCCAACATTCAAAAGCTTATACTGAGAAGCTTAGTGGCAGTTCGTAACATCTGTCTTATAGACCTCTAATTAGGTACCTCTGTCAGCAGCTGCAACCCGGTTGACAGACAATGGAGAAGAACCTACCTTAACACAGAAGTATCAGTACTATGTTAGGTCAGAATTTTATGTAGCAGAATATCCTCTTCCCACTTGTGGTCATTATTTTATTAAGGATAGTACCACAGAACATGGACATCCCAGATCCTAGCACTAACTCATCATGGAGTTCCGTTACTGTCCCTTCCCCAGCAGGAGAGCTCACCATTCTCTGCCTCCCCAGCGTGGTTACTACCCTTCAGCTTATTTTTCATCTGTGCTTTCCCTTGTACATATAGTCTGTTTATCTAGTGCATTTCAAAGACCTTGCTGAAGGAATTTTGCCAAAAGCCTTTCAGAAATCTGGGTAGTTTGTATCAAAGGGTCTCTCATAGCTAACATGTTTTGGCAAATCACTTCAAAGAGCACATAGGTCGGTAGGACTTCCCTCTGCACAAGTTAGTATTAACTCTTTGCAAACACATCCTATTTGTCTGTGTTCACTCTTTCCATTCCTTTCTTACTATTTCTACCAGTTTTTCTACTATGCACTTTATTTTTACATGCCCCTACCTCCCTGAGACCTCAGCTGAAATGTTGGAAATTTTAGTCTGGTGTCACATTTACCAGCTATGAAAACAGTGCAGAGCAAGTTGCACTGTTTCACACACCAGTGAAAATCATTGAGATGCTTCACCTCTTAATACCTCTAAAACTCTTAAGTCAATGCCATCTGCTTCTAGTATTATGTTACAGTTCAATAATTTTAATTTTGGGATGGTCATCTGATTAGCCTGTCACAAAGAAAAGCTCCAAGATGGGAATCTCCTTGGCTTTTTCTACTCTGAAGGCTTTGTTTACTTGTTCTGCAACAGCTTCTTCTTACCTAACTCCTCCTTTGATACCTGTATCATCTATTTGGCCCTACGAACTCTCTGGCATGGTTCCCATTCTTGATGCCTTTGAAGAGAGATTTATTATGTCTGTTAACGTTCTCAAACTCTTTTTTTGACAGATAATTGTATTTAGACATTGAACCTGCCAGGGCTTATGATCTTTTTCATTTTCTTCATTTGAATAGCACTTCAGCCTTTTGAAGTATTAACTTTAACATGGGGTAAGTTTTCTCTCCCTACTCTAAAAAACATGGCTTCCGCTTGCACTCAATCCTTTCTTAGTTGGTGTAACCTCTGGTGTATGCACTTAATATGGGTCTGCAGAAAGCCTCCATACAGCCTGAAAAAAACCAAAAAAACTAACCACCCAAATAAAAAGTTCAGGTGCTGTGAAAGACATGTGGATGTAACCTAACTTCTGACTTGCTCCAGGATTGTATTATGCTTAAAGTTTGACAGCACCAATTTTACCTTTAAGTATAAGGAGGAGGAATCAGTCAAACCTTTAAGAAAAAGTCTATAACAAACTGTGACAGGCTTTACAATTGAAAGACTTGGATGGTATTAACCACATATTTACTAATACTGCATTACTTAATTTGTAATGAAAAAGTATTACACTGGTAGCATGCACCCATAAGAATAAACGCTTGGGGCTCAGTCCTCAGAATTGCCAGGCACACTTAATGACTTAGATTTGTTCACCTTTTACTGTCTTCTTCTGAAGGCAAAAAAAGCAGACTAGATCCTTTCCCCTCTGCTACAGGTGTTCTTTGATGTGCACAAGCCAAGGATCTAGCAACATAAATGCACTTCTTGAAAGAGCAAGATTTGACTCTGTCTGATTAAAGGTAGTGAGTTAGCCCCTGGAATTAAGTATTACAATATGGTAGATGGAATTGCATTATACTTCAAACTTTCAGCAAATGATTCATTCAAGGAGAGAGTCAGTCATAATCTTTGAATTTCTTGTCTTTGAAGATGCTGATCAATGGAACTTTTTTTAGTAACAAACACCTTTGAGGGTTTATTAATACAGGTCACTGAAAAATTTACTATCCTACTAACTACAGAGAAGGGAAATTCCTCCTAGCTTTACATGTACATCTGCAAATATACAACACCCTAAAGGCAGCTCCCAGAAGACCAAGACTCCTTTCAATTTTCAGAGCAAAGTACCTTTTTCTTCCGGTGATCTGTGAATCCAAGAAATCCTACTTTCTTGTCCTTGAACACCGAATTAATAAGGACAAGTCACATTTCATGATTGTAGCAAAATGCCAGCTAGCATTTCACAGCCCTATAGACTATGAAGCAAAAGACTGCAATCGGAACCTTAGCAGAAAATACTTTTTCAGCTAATTTATAAAAAGGACAAGTGCTTCCTCTCTGACATTATTCTAAACCTTGAAAGATATGTGTAAATTTCTTAATGCAGCTGCTTTCTATAACAGACGTCTCTTATTTGTGCCTGGAGTCATATTGATCAGACAGGGGAGCAAGCTGGTCATGGCACCTGCCGTAGCTAAGCACAGCTAATACAATCCTGGAGCAAGCTGCCAACGCTCCAGTCCTGAATGGCACTTGGGAGGGAGGAACACAAGGAGAAGTGCTATATGGAAGTACAGTTCAGCAAAGAAAAACCCACTTGACTGAACCCAGTGTTTACCGAAATGTGGATACACTGCTTGAACTCTGTCAGGCTGTGCAGATGTCACGGTGTCTTTATGCTGCATGTACTATTGATTTTGTTTAACCGTGCAACATCTTCCTGCTGTTTCTGTTAAAGTTACTGGCTCACAGCTCTGCAAATGGCTGTGGCATGAAGATATCTGCAATGGAACCAGAGCAACCCTCATCTTGTAACAAACCAAAATCATGCAGCAGAATGCAGGAGTTGACCACAGTGCTGGGCAAGTGGTATATGTCCATATGATCTCCTCCAGCTGGATGGCACTTTCTTACTAAAGAAGGAATAGAATTTAAATAAAACTGCAGAGGAGGATATGATAGGAAAACCAACCAAGCAGGACAGGATACTTGCACAGATCAGTGAGCACAGAAATCCCCTAACCTCTCTTCCCCTACTCCTTCACATGGGAGGCATCAAAGTGATGTCACCCTGAAATCTGGTCCCCTTCTAAGTGCTGGAGGGATGGCAGAGGTCCTGGGAAAAGTCTAAATTACATTCTTACACAATCATGCTTTGAAGACTGTAGCCTGCTGTATGAACAGTTCACTTTAGTTTGCCATAGGAATGAAGCTGCAGGAAGGGCATCTGAGGACTTACAGAGTTGAGGCATAACAGACCCTTACTGCTCAGTTTTATAGTTTCTGAGAGGGTTAAGGACCTGGGATGCAGGTTATAAGGATGACTCTTCTTCCTGTCACCATTGTTTCACAAAGGAAACTAATTCAGTCTATCAGAAAACTAAAACTAAAAAAATAAAGAAAAAATATAAATAGCTCCACATAACCTCTACAGCATAAAATAAAGAACATACAGAAACACTGACCACTCTGTAAACATTATTTTATATGACCCCTTCCAAAAACATGCAGCAATTCACAGATTGATCAAAGTCTATCTACTTTTGCCAGGATTTTTCCTTTGAAAAGGAACTGTATAAATAATATTTTTTGTGTTGAGAAGTATATCCTAAGTGTTACTGAAAGTGAGGTAAATCTCCAGGTTGCACAAAAATGTGAGTGCACATCCACAGACACCAAGCAGGACAGTAAACTGGGAGCTTACTATAGGCCACCCAGGCACAACAGCAATACCAATGAATTACTCTTTAAGAAACTGAAGGTTGCCTCCAAATCAATGACCCTTGTCCTTATGGAAGACTTCAACTTGTCATATGTTAAGGCAGCTGGCACCACACAGCTGGCACAAACAGGACCAGAAGATTTCTAAAACACTTGGTAACGTTTCTAAAACATATGATAACTTCATGGTACAGGTGCTACGGGAGACAACCAGGAAAGCTGCCCTCCTTGATTTGCTTCCTGTTAATACAGGAGGTCTCATGAGTGAAGTGGTAATTGCTGACTCTCTTAATCACAGTGCTCACCAAAAAGACTAGTTTAAAAATCTTTGGTGACAGGAGTGAAACTTTCAGAAAAGCTTCAACATAAAGAGAGCAATATCATTTCAGTGGCTGGTAAAATCATAGAGAAAATTATTCTGGTAGTTATTGAAAAACACCTGGAAGACAATGCAGTCATCAGTCACAGCCAGCAAGGCTTCAAGAGAGGGAAGTCCTACTTGACAACTCAATTTGCTTTTTTGACAATGTAGCCCACCTAGTTGATGAAGGGAAGCCAGCTGATGTAGTATTTTTGGATTTCAGTAAAGCTTTCAATACTGTCTCTCTCAGGACTCTTCTGAGAAAATGTCCAGCCCACAGCTGGATAAACACATCATGTGGTGGGTGAGCAGCTGGCTCATGGGTCAGGCACAAAGAGCTGCAGTGAATGGGGTGACATCAGATTGGTATGACCTGACACTAGTGGGGTTCCACTGGGCTTCATCCTCAGCCCTCTGCTCTTCAACATCTTCATAAATGACTTGGACATAGCACTCAAAAGTACAGTAAATTTGACAATGATGCTTGAAGACAGAGAGGCCCTGCAGAGAGCTGGGCAATCATCACCCATGTGAAGTTTGACAAAAACAAGAGCCAGATTCTGCACCTGGAACAGGGCAACCCTGGTTGTATGGACAGACTGGGGAATGAGAGACTGGAGAGCAGTGGAGTGGAAAGGGACCTCGGGGTCCTGATCAATGGCAAGTTGAACACAAGTCAGCAGTGCCCCAGCAGCCAGGAGGGCCAACTCTGTCCTGGGGTGCATCAGGCACAGCATCACAGCTGGGCAAGAGAGGGGATTGTCCTGTTCTGCTTCTGCTTCCTTTTGATGTTCTTTATTTCTCACACAAACCTCTTCTTAGTTACAAGAAAACTAGTTAAAGAATATCCTAGAGACTTTTTCATGTTAGAAACAGGAAAAAAAACCTAAAAGCAGAGCACTGTCTTTTCTAAACCACCTGCAAGCTCATGAAAAATCTTCAGACTTAAAAGAAAAACTTGCAGAGGTGTTTAAACAAAACAGACTGAGAATCTATTGAAAAAAACACAAGAGAAAATCCCCCTCTGTGGGAAGATTATTCAGCAGGGCTAAATATTAATGGGGTTTTGTGGGTTTTATTACAAATATCACAGAGGAACTTGTTACTTTAAAAAAGGGGAGTTAGAAGGAAAAGTTTTCAGGATGTTATTAATTTGTGAAGCTTGATCACATTTTTATTTTTTAACTAGTATTTTACTAATAGCCCACACAACTTATTCAAAAAAATTATTCAACTTATTCAAAAACCTTAAATTGCAGTGAATAAATTCCAGTCACAAGTGTATCTGGGAATGATTTGCTCCATCAAAGATATTTTTGCTTGACCCACTTGGAAAGGCTGCATTTTAAAACCAAAGCAGTATTCCCAGAAATATGCAACTGACCTTTGCAGTCAAAACTGTTATGTGTTTTCTCAGATCCTGGGTAAGTGCAGCAAAATCAAAGTGCAGCCAGCTTGCTAAGCACTGTTTTACCTGTTTGGGCATGTGACAGAACCAATAGATAGAGAGAGGAGAATGCAGAGGTTTGTTTTTGTTTCATCCACAATTACTGTTTAACAAAAGCACATCTGAGACAAAGGTTACCCTGTACAGAGGGTATGACAGCCACTTTTCTATCAGATGCTTGGATAACCTGTGAGGACACTGCTAAGCTTTCACACTCTCAGTTGAACCCCACTCCCCTAAAAATAACAGCATTTTCTCTGGATTCCAAACCCAGATTTCTGCAGGCTTTGATTCCATCCTGACGAAAGAAATTAGCTACATATTTCCCACTAGTGCTAACACTGATGCAAACTTTCTGACATCAACCAAGGCACAAGCCATTGTTCATGTAGGCATTTGCTTTTTGCCATGCCACATCAATTAGATTTGCCACTTGCACCCTCCAAGCTCCAGCATCCCAGCTGGTTCTCTTTTGTCTCATACAAGCAGCAAGCTCCTTCCGTGATATTTGCTGTAACCCCCTCCTTCTCATCTTGGTAGGGAAAAAGATGTATTGTGGTGGGTTTTCCACGTATATTACCCAATAGATTCCCTTTGAACAACAGCAGTCCTCTCCTCCTCAAATGCAGGCAATCTAAGTACACAGCAGATCCTGAAACTAGCACTTAAAAACTGACTTGCAAGGGGGCAACCTTGGAAAATATCTAGCTTTTTTTTCATATGATTCCTGGATCATTTTATCTCAATCTTGTCCATTCCTTGACAATACAGAAAATATCCTTTACTTAGCTGTGTTTTAAAACTATTATTTAAGAAGATAATCAGACCAAATATTGTAACAAAGAAGGGTAAAGGGAAAATTACTAAGAGGTAAAGGAACATTTGCAAGAAAGTAAAATAAGCTGAGTAGAAACAACAAAAGGCAGGGGGGGTTGTTATATATTTTTTCCCCAAAAGATGCTCTAAGTTCCCATACATTTCTGCAAACAAATATGTCATCTAATTTTGTCACCTTTCAGACAATTTTTCTGGTTGCATTATTAGGCATTTGTGCAAATCCCTTAAAAAGTTAGCTGCATTGGGTAGCCAACTCAATTCTCAGTTCTCAGCAGAGCAAAGGAACGAACTTTAACCAATTCAGCTGCAAATAACACCACTTGCTGAAAACCCATTTAAGGTGACAAATCGGCACTGGCTTCTTCTACTAATTAGAGCAATCACCAGTTTCAATCCAGGGAAGCAGGGTCCTATCCTTATGGGATTTTCTGTGCAAGATCTACAGCTGCTGTCTCTCTCTCATACCTGGGATAGAACCTCTGACAGTCTCCAAAATACAAACCCCAGCACTAGCAGTGCTCCTTTCAGGGAGGATGCTAATCTTGCAGGGTGAGCAGAGGCTGCCCAGAGGATGCTGCTGCCAGCAGACCCTCCCTTCCCAGGGGCAGACCCTCATCTTCAAAGTATTTGCCTTCACTCACAACACCTGCACCTGTGGTCTGATTGTAGTCCTTTCTTCCAGCGGACACTTCTAAGGGAGCAGAGGGGATGTTGTGGCATATTGACTTTAACAATTTTGGCGATTAGAAAGCTTTTCATAGGCCCGCCCTGTACCTGGAAAGACCAGCACACAACTCAGCTCTAAGGACTCTTTTTCTTCATCTTATGCCCAAAACCACTTGTGTGGGTGGATGAGGAGGGCAATGTTCCCTGTCCTGGCTTCTTGCATACATCAGGTCTGTCCTCGGTCTGCCAGATTTAAGACATAACTGAACTAGAAGGTGGTACACTGACCCCAGTCTAACAGCTGAACAAACTTTGCAGCCATAAATTATGAAAACACACAAAGGGAAAGGTCAGGAGGAAGTGTTTCCTCATCATGGCCAAGTGACAAGTTCTCACTCTCAGTGTGAGCGCTGCCCATATGAGCAGCACTGGCTGGGTGGTTAAAGAAAAGCAGCTGGGAGAGAGAGAGGATGTGGTTACTGCTTAAGGAACTTAGGAATCAAATAAGGTCTTTTTTCTCTCTATTTATTCCCCCCGCCCTTTAATATTTTTTTTGGTGTTTCCTTCAAAGCTTTTTCTAGTCCATAAAACCTGCTATCTACATGTGTCATGTGTGTTGCTATCTCTTCTTACAGGAACTGTTGCCACTGAAACTTACCTTTTAGTCTCCAGTTTGTGGTTTGTTGGTTTGGAGGGTTTTTTCCCCTATATTTGCCACATATCCTGTTTGGGGTTTTATTATCACAGCACCTGGAGCAGAGTTTTTTAGGGTCTTATCATCCCCTCTTGCTTATCCACTCCTAAAGTAGTTATAAATAGTTCCAAACCTGCACTCTGAGATAAAATGCTCTCTTTCACCATCTTTCCTCTTCTTCTGCTCAAGGGTAAGTGCACTAGTCCTTAGAGCACCACCCTCTGCTCTCCTGTTTAGACTGGAAATTGGTAAGACAAAAACTCAACCTCACAGTTCCCCTTCCCCATCTGCATGGAGCACCCTAAACTGGGACAGCAGTCTGCATATTGCAATGCTTGAAACACAGCAAGAGGGACTGTGCCTTTGAGTGGCCACCCCTAGCAGAGCTTGCCCCCAGACTGTGTGTGATGGGCTCTCAAATATGGTAAAGGCATAATGTCAAGGGGAGCTCTCAAATAAACTGCTGTACTGTGGAGCGGAAAGAAAGAGAGAGGGAAAACTATTACCAAGAAAAATGTCACAAGAGAATTCTGAAAAGTCATTAGTAGCTTAGTACAGTTTCTCCCTAAAAGCTTTTAGCAATTTATTAATAAATACCCTCTTGAAGAGCAGTCTAATATATTTACCTTATTTTTCAAAAGCCTTCAGTTTTGCTTAGGATGTACCAGTCAACAAGCAAATAAAAGCACGTTTATTTTAAGAAAAAAAATTAAACGAAACAAAAACCTTTTTTTTTTTTTTTTTTTGGTAACAGAGCACCATCAGTGAGCTTTCTGCTTACCCCTATCCTTGATTATAGTATTTTGATGGCCAGTGAAGGCACACAGTACTGTCTCTGGATTCTCAAAAGGGACAGATGAGTCCCTATAGGCACTACAGACAGATAGGTCTAGCTGCACTACATCATCTCAAAAGCTCAATACTCTCAATACTACAAAGACTAAACAGTAAGTGGGTACACCCTGAATCAGTGCTTGGGTAATGTTTTTATCAGTGTTTCTGCAGCATGTATACTATCAATAAAGGGTTTCTCACATTTAGGGAGGCCACTGCTTGATACTGGGAGCTCAAGACACTGCAAATGAACCAAGTGGGGAAAAAACCCAAACAAAACTAACCAAAACTACAAAACAAACAAACCACCAAAATATCACCTTCTGTAGTTTCTATACCAGTTATAGCTGCAAGACAACCGTTGAAAACCAGAGTTCAGTGTCAGGGCTGGCAAAAACACACATGAAAGAAGAAGTTTTTTCATTCAATATTGCCTGAAGGTTGGAAAAGAGTAAAGGGGATGAAAAGAGAATAAAAACAATAGGTTACATCCAAGAAATCCTCTTAAAAAAAGTCAGACTGTAATAAACCAGTGAGTTAGAACATAGCCTCTTTCAATCCATACAGGAGAAAATCCATATTCCTGTCTATTCCATGACAGAATCTGTTCACAGGCTATTTTTCTAGAAGATAGTATTTATAATGTTCTCTAACTGGTAGGAGATTGAGTGTTTCTGTAGCTAGAAAAATTCAGGTAAGTGTGACAAAACAGAAAAAAAACAGTCATCCACTAGGGAAAGCCTATTAACATACTTGGTAAAGTTTTTTAACAGATTGTTTTTAAATCAGGTTCTCTCAAAAGTTATTGATGATTTACCCCATTTCTAAGCACTATGAAATTCTATTGCAACAGTAAGTAACCAGTTATATTATAATGAAAGTGTTGAAAGAACTATATGTTCCAGGAACAAAACATTACAGAAAACCAAGATTTTACACTTATGTTGAAGTGTAATGAAATAAAAATTCATGTGTTAATTATAGTAAGATTTATGCACTGAGGAACAAACAGCTGACAACAGCAAGAGCTTTGCAACTTAAACCATTACACATATTTATAAACTTTATAAAAGCAAAATTAACTCAGGGTGGGTTTTTTTCTGTCATTTATTGGCAGTTTCATACATAGCTATGACACTGCCAAAAGTAATTTGATTTAAATAGCTCAGCTTCCAAAAAGTTAGACTGGTTTTCTGTGGCATCTCATAGAAAACCTCTTTATTTTTGCAGGTATTTTTGTTTGTTTGTTTTGGGTAGGAAGTGTAGCCTGCTTACTTTCCAAGTTGTACTGGAATACCCAAAGCAGCCTTCTGTTTCTTTTTTTCATGCCAAACAAAATACAAACACTGTAAATTGAATTCTAACCACAAGGCATACCATTCACTGCCACATTACTCTTGATGTTGCTCTTTTCATTATTATACCAAGAATACTCTCCATCATGGACAGGGCACATATAAAGCCCATCCAAACCAAAGACCATTTGTTTGGATGGACCTTATTTATTTGGGCTGTAGTTCTCCAGCACTTTTATGTATTCATCCTGTATTTATGTACAATGTACCTGTACAATGAACTTCTATAAGGCAAAAGACTTTCACCAGTGGTCATATTTCACTTGGAACTGAGAAAAATTCTGATGCATGCGTAGATCTTCCCTCCCCTGCCGAGCAAGAGAAAACCCGAAAGAAAGCCATTTCACCATGGGAAAGAGGTTGATAATGTTCAGAAGAGGACAAAGGAAGATGGTCTTCATTAAAGCAGATGGACTGACTGTAGCCTCATGAGTACCATACTCATCAGAGATCACTGTCAACAAAACAGCCCCAGAAAGGAGGAGGAAAGACAGCTGGTTCGCCCAGATGCAGGGAGTCAGGTAGTGCACTCACAGGAAATGCTGCTGATGGCAGCGGCATCATTAAAACTCTCTGATGGAGTGTCCCTGCTGGATTTCCCCGATGGATGTCCAGCGCAGCCAAAATCTGCTCCAAGGCAGTGATCCCACCTGCCTTACCCCTGTGCCTGTACACTGCCTGGGCTCCTGAAGGGCCCCACGGTGACCCCTTGGCCAGGTCCCACTCCACCCTGCACAGAGGGCCATGGGGCCCTCTGCAGGGCACTGCCCTGTGTCTGCCTGGGTCTGCTGTGTCCCACCATGCCCTGTGGCAGTGGCTCTTGTGTCTAAAAGGCAACAGACACTTTCCTATCCCTGCCCAATTTTTATTTTGGATTTTATGAGGAAGTCAAACTGCCTTTCCCTAATCTTCCTAACTAATTAGAGAGCTGTGGTGTGTGCATTTCTGACAAAGAATGGGCTATTGGAGGGCATCTCAGATCTCCTGACACTTTGCCACCAGTATTGGGCCTGCCTGTTTATCAGCAAAAGGCAAAAGACAGTAGCTGCAGCTACTTGATTAAATCAAGCATGTGAATGGCCAATCTTTAGCACAGAGTAAGTGCCAAATTTGAAATTTCAAGTTAAGTGCCTGGCAATTTTCTAGGAGAGTTCTCTCTGACAGGGGTTGAAACTCCAAGCGTTTTAGCAATTTCAGAGATTGCCAGGTTCCAGCGCCTGGGAGCATTCCTTACATATACTCCTTGTATAGCTTACAAATGCAGACACAGCCACCACGCATAGCTGTGCCCTGCCCTCACCCCCACAGGGGCTCAGCTTGGCAGCCACAGAGAGGGATAGCTCGGCATGGGGCTGCACTCTGCAAGGCACAGGGCATCACAGCTGAATCACAGCCTTCAAGGCTGACTCAGTGCTGACCTTAATTATACACATTTGATTTTAAACTGCCTGCCCCAAGTGCTAATAACTATATTTTTTCCCCTAATACAGAACTGGAGAACAGTATGACCTGAGGTCACCTGCTGTTCTGCTCAAGTGGGAAGTGTAAACAACTCAGTTTTTACTTCAGTATCATCAGGACATAATCTAGCCTATGTATTGAAGAGCATGCCGGTATTTCTGGAAGAGGATTGAAATAGAACATACAGGAAGTACAGGTATCTTGATGAATCAGTGTAAAAAAGAAGAGAATAAAGACTAGAAATGTAATCATGATAAATAATAGATTGTATATCATAAAGAACACTAGAAACCATACAGTGGCATGTACAAAGAGCCACAAGTATAAAGAGTCACAAGCATACAAACAAGTTATTTCCTGAAAAAGCAGGAAACAAACAACTACCATGAGAATTTTTGTTATATTAAAAGAGAAAAATTAGAAGGCTTAGGAAGATTTTTTATAATTACTATTATTGTTGGGTTTGTTGGTTGTTGGTTGTTGCTGTGGTGTTGTTCTTTCTGAAGCTTCCCCTCTCCTTCCCTCTTATCAAGATGTCTTAGCAGCAAAACAGCACTAGGAAAACAAGAGCCCCCTACCCACATCAGAGAGCTGCACTCAAGGGGAAGAGGAATCATTTCCTGCACAGTTTGAGAAGTTCCAGCAAGGAGCACAGACCCCCTTCACTCCTTCTGCAGGGAAGGGTGGAGAAAATCCCCCAGAGTCAAAACCAGCTTGCAGCTACCCTCCTCCAAAGCAGCACAGCTCCCAGGCATGAAAGCTATCAAATACTGACAGACAGGACAGAAATGGTCCAGAGGAAAATAAACTACTTGTCTTTGTTCCTGCAGAGAGAGAGACTTTTAATCAA
Source organism: Agelaius tricolor (assembly GCF_023055355.1). Classification (NCBI taxonomy): domain Eukaryota; kingdom Metazoa; phylum Chordata; class Aves; order Passeriformes; family Icteridae; genus Agelaius; species Agelaius tricolor. The sequence goes on from NW_027269264.1 coordinate 17,310,387, forward strand.
TCTCTTATTAGAGAATACATCTTATAGTGAACTCTGTGTCAGGGTTCAGAAAACAAAGGAGACAGCAGGAAACTACTTGGAATAGGTATTTTTAAAAAAAATGTCAGGACTAAAAGTGGTCTGGTACCAGCACATTCATTTCCTGCATTTAAGTTCATCACCTCTACACAGTGAGCAGCAGGATTCAACTGATGGCTAAAAGCAAATGGATTACATTTCAGGAGTTAGAAAAAAACACTTACATTCTAATGTTGCCCAGAGCAAATTCTCATTTTTAAATAAAGCAGGTTTGAGCAGTTACCTTCAAAGCAGAAGCAGACAGGGAGTCTCATATGCAGTGTCATCTCCAAGGGGAAGATTTTAATGAATCTGCAAGTGTTCAGCTAGATGCAGTACACAACAGAAAACCTCTCTCCACCATTTTTCAGGAAACTGCCTGTAAAATGTGTGTGAATTATCTTAGGTTTGCTATCTCTGATGCAGCAGTGGGCTGGGACATCCAGTCCCCAGATATTTTCTGACAAAATCAAACTTTTCATATTCAAGGCAGGTTTCAGATATGGTATTCAATGTTTATAGTGAAAAATAACAAAACACAGAATCATAGCATTATATAATACTTTCAGTTGGAAGGGATCTTTTAAGGTCATCAGCCCCCCTGGAATGAGAAGGGACACTTTCAGCTTGCTCAGAGCCCCATCCAATCTGACCTGAAATGTTCCCAGGGGATGTGGCATCTGCCACCACTCTGGACCACCTGTTCCAGTGTTTTACCACTCTCATAGTTATAATTTCCTCTTTACAACTTATACAAATCTACCTTCTTTTAGTTTAAAACCATTACCCCTTGGCCTACTGCTACAAGTCCTGTTGAAAAGCTTCACCCCATTTTTCACATAAGCCCCCTTAAAATACTGAAAGTCCACAACAAGGTCTCCCCAGAGCTTTCTCTTCTCCAGGCTGAACAATGCCAACTCTCTCAGCCTTTCCTCACAGCGAAGGTGTTTCAGGCCTCTGATCATTTCTGTGACCCTTCCGCTGAACCTGCTGCAACACATCTATATCCTTCTAATGTTGGGAGCCCCAGAGCTGTACACAGCATTCTAGGTAGGGGCACAGGGGAGCAGAGGGGCAGAATCCCCTCCCTCCCCTGCTGCCCACGCTGCTTTGGATGCAGCCCAGGACACGTTTGGCTCTCTGGGCTGGGAGTGCCCATGGCTGGGTCATGTCCAGCCTCTCACCCACCAGCACCCCCAAGTCCTTCTCCCCAGGGCTGCTCTCCATCTGCTCACCCCCAGCCTGTGCTGATACTGGAGGTCTCCACAACCCAGGTACAGCACCTTGCACTTGGTCTTGTTAAACCTCAGGAGATTCTCATGGGCCCACTTCTTCAGCTTCTCCAGGTCCCTCTGGATGGCATCCTGTCCTTCAGGTGTGTCATCCTTCAGCTGCACCATTTAGCTTGGTGTAATCTAAAAATTTGCTGAGGGTGCACTCAATCCCTCTGTCCATGTCATTGATGAAGAGATAAAATAGCACTGGTCCCCATACAGACTCCTTAAGGACACCACTTGTCAGTAATCTCCATTAGAACTCTGAGGTATTGACCACTACCCCCTGGATGTGACTGTCCAATCAATTTCTCATCCACCGAACAGTCCACCCATCAAATCCATCTCTCTCCACTTCTCCAGTTTAGAGAGAAGGATGTCAAGGGGGAATGTGTCAAAGTCTTTACAGAAGTCCAGAAAAATGACATCTGTGGCCCTTTCACTTGTCCACTGATGGAGCCACTCCATCACAGGAGGCCACGGAGTTGGTCAGGCAGGACTTACCCTTGGTGAAGCCATGCTGGCAGCCTTGAATCACCTCCCTGTCCTCCATGTGCCTCAGCACAGCTATAGAGGATTTCTTCCATGGCCTTCCCATGGAAGGAACAGAGGTGAGGCATCCCCATTTAACTTTTTGCTTTCTTCCATGGCATGACCTCACCAGTAAGGATTCCCTAAGAACATTGCATTATCTGTGTGAATTACACAACACAGCAGTACTTACACCCCAGATTTCTCTATGCTGCACAGAACAAATTAATGAAATAATTTTTCCTAAACAGAAAGCTTCATACAGCAGGTGGGACAAGGGACTACAGTTGTCATTTAACCACTTAAGAATAATTAATTGCCTTTATCTGACAGCTGGATCCAGTAAAACCAGTAGACATCTGACAGCTGCCAGAGCAGGAGTCTGACTGTCTTCAATGTGATATGAGCTGATCTGCTGCTTCACACAGAGAGCAGGCAAGGGCAAAAAAGGCTGGGTGCAAAAAAAGGCTGCACATCAAAACTTTTGCCAGTGCCATTGTGTCAGCAAGGGGAGCAACTTGTGATGATAACCATGGAAAACACCTGGTTTATTATACAGTTAGATATGCCAGAAAAATCCACTCTGTGAGTTTTTTCCCATTTAAGTTATAAAAGCAATGCATCTTTAAAGATATACAGAAATAAGACAAGTCTGCAAATACAGCTATCCAGACAAATCTTACCAATGTACACAGCAACAAAATAAAAAAGTCACACTTTCAGCTACTCCTTGAATATTAATCCAGACATCTTCAGTAAATGCAAGTCAACACCAGTCCAGTGACTTTCGTGCAACTGCAGTTAATACCACTGAGAAATTGCATTTTCCAGATGGGAAGACAAAAGCTAAAATTATCAAAGAGGACATTCTAGGTTTCATTTGAAATGCCATATCTAAGTAGACATTCCCACAAAACATTTGCTCTAATCTCTTGAAACAGCTGCAAAATGATGTATCTTTAGAGTTTGGGGCACAAGATATTTTCTGACAAGTTCTGAAACTCACATCTTTGTGCCACAAGAGAAATCTCATTCTTCTTCCCTCTTTTGATTTAAAAGACATGTCAAGCAGAATAGAGGTGGTCACACTAAGAAGGAAACTCATCCCCTGGCAAAATGGGCCTGAAGCAAAGTGTATCACTTGGGATGTACTTAGCCCAGATCCCAGCCCTGCTACTGGGAAAGTAATGTTGTTCCTAAGGCACAGATGCTATCTCTACTTGGCCATCCTCAGTGGGAGGAGGTGGTTTGCAGAGTCCAAATTCACACACAAATTCTGACACTGGCATTGTAACCCTGGGCAAATCACTTCCTTCACCATCAGTTTCTTCTGCTGCAATATCACTGCCTGCCAGGACGAGAGGATTTGCTAATCACAGTTTATAAAACTTTGGGACAGTTAAGGAAATCAATTTAAATTGAGACAGCACCTTAGAAATGCCCCTGGGAAAGAAACTATCACAGAAAACAGGAGTCTTCAAATTGTGTCACAGCAGTAGGTCTTGCTTTCCAGTCTTAGGGACTTTGTCCCACAGCTCTGCAGGGCGGGATGCCAGGCTCCTCATCGAGCAGGGCAATCGGCTGGCACAGCACCAGCACAGGAGGGAGCTGTGTGTGCTGCCAGGCACATTGTTGGCTGTGCCACCTGGCCCCTGATCATCCCACTGATAAGGTGAAGAGGCCACAGTACCCACCCACACAGAAAGACAACCTCAGCGTGGTGTCCCTCCCGATTAAGGGTGTCCCTCCCTGGACTCTGGAGACAGTGCAGCAATACGTGCTCGACGGATAACGGGGGTCTGGAGGTGCTTTGAGCGGTCCCACCACCCCTCAGCCCCCCAAACCTCACTGCCCCCCTGCCCAGGCCTGCAGGAAGCTGTTTGGGGGCCGCTGGCCCGGAACCAGCTGGTGCAGAGGAAGCTGGCAGACATGGTGATAGAGATCACACTGGGGCTACATGCCTGCCTGTACCTTGGCTGCATCAAGAACAAGGGCAGGTGGGTGGCACTGTCCCCAGGGTTACTGGGGAGTCTGGAGAGGGTTAGTGTGTCCCTGTCTGTGTCCCCACAGGGCTGCCCCTGAGATCGTGTCAATGCTGAAGCAGAACTCGTGCAGGAACGCGCTGCACATGGCAGAGGATGTGCAGAGTGTGCTGGGGGCAACAGGATCTGCTACAAGTTCCACGTGATCCAGCACCTCATGAACCTCAAGGACTGGGGGTTCCCTGTGGGATCCTGGGGTGTTCTGGGGTACAGGCTGAGGTACAGTGAGCCCTGCAGGCACCCATGACATCCACATGCTGATCCTGAGCCGCGCCATCACTGGGATCCTTTGCCCTTGCTAAGGGTATTTAGTGGGGACACAGAAGCAAGGACACAGTGTGGCACTGGTGGCACTGGTGGGGACTTGGCCTGCTCCTCGTGGGAAGGGATGTGAGGAGATGGCAGCACTGACCCAGTGTTACCAACCAGACCCAGGTACCCCCAGAAGGGATCCAGTGTCACTGACAGGACCTAGTGTTGCTGAAGGGACCTTGTGTCAACAGCCAAACCTCATGCCACCAATGGGACTCAGTGTCACCCCAGACAAATCCTGTGTCACTGTGCACCCTTCCATCCTGCAGGGGCCTTCCCCTCCCTTCTGTCCAGGCCCCGGCCTACCTCACCCGGCCCCATGACTTCCCCTGCCCCGCCCAGCCCGCAGCCGGGCAGGGGAGCTCTGAACCTTTCCCTGACCGGAACCCAAGAGAGCCTCCCAGGGGAGAGCCCTGCTTTAACCCCGTGTTCTCAGAGGCAGATCCAATGTACCAATGGACACACTAGGTGCCAATATTAAAATCTGAGCATCCATTGGCCTGACCACAGCATCCCAGAAAACATATTTCCTGTCAAACCACCACACACTGACAGGACCCAGTGTCATCGAGCATGTCTTGTGTCATTGATGGGACCCAGTGTCACCAACCAAACCTCCTGTCACCAACAGGACTGCCATTCACTGACAGGACTCAGTATCATTCAGGGGACCCCAGTGGTGCTGGGCCATGTGTCCCATCCCAGTGCCTTTGCCATCTCCATGGCCAATAAACAGTAGGACAGCCCCCTCCATGCCAGCTCTGCTCATCAGCATTAATTAACCTGCCAAGATCCAGCTGTGCCCTCGGGGAGGGTCGCAACCCAGCACAGCTTCCCCCCCCCGCCCCCCATCCAGCTTTTGGGTCAGCTTCAGCCCTTTATTTGTTCCAGCCACCAACAGCAACAGAAAAGCCCACTGGGGCCAAAATCCCCCTTTGGCCCAGCATAGCCCTGCGGTCCCATGGGTTTCAGAGGGTCAGAAACTCCGTGGGCTGGGGGGAGGTCCACTCAGCTTTGGATGTGCTGGTGGGTGACAAGTTTGGAGTTTTGTTGGAAAACCTTCCCACAGCTGGGGCAGCAGAAGGGCCTCTCCTCTGTGTTAATCCACTTTTGCAGGAGGAGATTTGGGCTGCTCCGAAACCTCTTCCCACTCTCAGGACACTCATAGGGCTTCTGTCCAGTGTGGATCATCTGGTGGACAGTCAGGTCAGCCCTTCACACACTGCCCACACTCATAGGGCCTCTCTCCAGTGTGGATGTGATGGTGGCAGATCAGGTTGTTGCTCTGGCTGAAGCTCTTCCCACACTCCAAGCACTTGTGGGGCTTCTCCCCATCATGAAGCTGCTCATGGACCACCAGGTCCAAGCTCTGGCTAAATCTTCAGCTGCCTTCCCAGCACAGGGTGGGTCTTTCCTCCTCAGAGCACCCTGGGCTGGGTTTGCAGCCCTTCCTCCTGTGGGATCTCTGGGGCTTTTCATCCCCACTGGATTCCTGGGCTGTGGAGCTGTGGACACAAAACAGCCTCTTCCACAAGGTTCTGCTGGGGGAATGTGTCCTCCCTGGACACCATTTATTAACTCAGCAGTCCCCCAAAACCTCTCCCCAAGTACTCTACACTATCCACAGTGTCATGTCTATCAAATGTCACTGTGATGTGGGAGAGAAAAGGTGATTTAAGATACAGCACAAAAAAAGGTACTAGAAAATGTTCTCATACCAATACAAAGTTAATATTTTAACTGATGAGAAAAGCACCATCCAAATACATTCTTTTAAAATGCAAATATCAACAATTCAGTTACATGCTAAATATGCATCCACAAAACCTGCTCTAAATATACAGAGGACTACCATCAAACATTTAAACATTTCATCTGCAAGTGCAAGTGCATATTAATGAATGCCAAAGACACTGTATATCTTGAAAGGAGACAGTCTTCACAGTAGGCAGGGCTCTCACATCATTTATGTTTTGAAGATGTCATTAAAGTAACAACTACATCCTTGCAGAAGACTCAATCCAAGCATTACTTGAATAATATTCTATCAGGGATCATTAGTAATTTTGCAAAAACTACTTCTTTCCAGAATCAAAGAGTTATGTAAATTTTTGCCTCAAACTAGAAAAGGTGCAGGAGACAATCTGAGGAAAAAAATCTACACAGTGCAGCAGGTTACATTGAAAGGAAACCTATTTGAGAAAAACAAATGTAGATGCCCATTAGTTATGAGTAAAGACAAGCATGATAACTATGTTTGAAATGAAGAAAATAAAAAAGAACACAGTGTACTAAAATGATTTCTGTGTTTGTTTCTATAATCTTTAATTTTTTCAGAGGAATTTAGTCTTGTTTTGTTCATTTGTACAAAAGAAAAAAAAAGAAAGACACCTGCTTTTTCTGCCCTTCAGACAAGATCTCAGTGTCTATAACAAATTTTTACTTGAACGTGCAAGTGAAAATGTTGTTTCATTTGTTTAACTGATGAACACCACTGCCCAGCTATTCTACTATGATTAGACTATAATTGTTTGGCATGTCCTGAGTGATTTTGTAACCTTCACTCCAGTGCTTGTGTCTAGAATAACAAACAATAAAAGAAAAAAAAATTGAATGGACAAGATGTTCATTTAGCACTGCGCTTGTCTAAAATTGTTGGGCTTGTTCTATTTAGTTGAGCTAAACCTCACATATGACACAAACAGATACTATCAATCTAAACTGAGTAATTAAAGATCTGCAGAAATTTTTTATAGAAGATCACGTCTGGTTCAGATTTAAGTCTCTGAGTCCCAAACAACATATTTGAAGTTTTTTGCTTTGGATGGGACTGTGCCATGTCCCTGATTTTTATGGAGCGAGTCTGGGCGAATGGCAGGATTACTAAGAAAAGAAGAAGCAAACAAACAAACATAAAATCTATTCCCAATGAGTTGTATTCAGAGACTGTGCAATGCTCCATGCCAGAGTTTTAAAAACTGCCTGTTAAAGCCCATACTGCAAGACAGTCAGCCTGAAACTACAGACTACAGTCCTGCTCTCAGGGGATGATAAGTCTGTGCAGGAAAGCCACTTCTGGAAAGCTTGCATCTTTACTCCTCTCTTCTTCCCCCTCAACAGCATTCACTGTCAGTAAACCACTGCTTCAAATGCCTGTTTCCTGCCTTGCTGGTTTATTCGAGCAAACCACTAAATCCATGCCAAAGAGGGCCTGCCTAACAGCTGTGGACACACAAGCCAACAGAATTAATTTTTACGGATCAGAGAAATCTGAGAAAGTTTACACAGCCCTAATATAACCGCAACTATTTTCAGCTTGGGGGAAAAAAAAAAAAGAAAATCCCCTGGCCAAATGCACTTCACAAGTCAGTAACTAACACAAAACACAACTTTCTACCTGATCTGTATAAATTATTCCCAGCATGGTAACAGCTCCAGTGCACAGCATGATTCATTGGAGTAGCAATACTGAGTTTGCACCAGCTCCCAGACCCAGCAAGCAGCCCCACGCTTCTTTCACATTCAGGCAATGCTAATAAACATAGCACAACTGTCCTCTTCACAGAGGAGCTCCCCCACACCCACAGAAAGAGCAAATTGAAGCATACAGACACTACAGAGATGAGAGCAGCATCAATTCCCCAGTTCCACTCAGAGAAATTATAAAACCAGCGTAGCACTGAGCACGCCTACCCCAAGCATTCGACCCTTGTGCTGTTATCACTCATCAGATTTCTAGTAACAGTGCTTCCGGCTCTTCACAGCCCTCACATCTGAGGTTTTCTCATTTCATGAATTTCCTTTTTTGTGGGAAATCAGTGCTTACATAAGAGCAAAGTTCAGAAGTGGGGAAACTTAAATTCTTTTTTCCTGGAAGAGATACCCAAGGACACTTGCAACTTCAGATACCAGTGTATGCCTCACTCACTCATTGTACAGTTCAGTCCCAGCACTATTTTTACCCTCAGTCTTTTGTCAGTGACACTTGCCCATTTTTTATTATGAAAAATAAGCAGAGAGGGAGAGAAAAGCAACTTGTTTGGGAAGAAAATGCTAAGCAACCTCTTCAGCTAACATCAAACAACTGAAGTTTTCTGAATGAAGGGAATTGTGTTGAGGGTTGGAGTCTCCTTTTTGTGCTACAAAAAATCCAAAGTTGCTTATGAGCAGATCTCAAAGGCTGATTACAGAGGAATTTGAAAGATTAGAGAAAGAAGTTGAAGTTTGGCAGTTGGCTGGCAAAATATCTCAGCAGTAAAGCCTAATCAAGGAAGGCATGGAGGAAAAGTCACTTGCTGTGTTAAGCAAGCAGGAACCTTGGCAAAGACAGAAACAGAAGTCACTTGGGCCTGTGTCTCTGCTAAGGGTTATGTACATCAGCTGTTGAAACAAATCTCACCCAGGCCTCCTACAGCAAGAGACTGCCAAAATCTGCAAGAGGTCTTGCTTGTAGCAATCACTGCTGAAGTCCCTTTCAGTGGACAGGTCCAGGAGGGGCACCCTTGTCCTGGTCCTTCCAATGCCTCCAGGAAGGAGTAGGCTATCATCTGCAGCCCTACTCTGCTGTAGCCTCTGCCCACAGCGAGTTTAGATGCCTCAGTGCTCCATCCCAGACTAACGTTTAAAACTTCTTATAACAGCAAAGCAAAGGACAAGAACATCTGTCCCCACCACTGCAGGTCTTAATGCTGAAGTGGGGTACAGTGTGGATTTGTTGATGTTACTTCTTTGGCTCTCTTTCTTACACCAAAATGAAATATACTACAATTCAGCATGCCCTAGGGGAGGAGCTGAGCATGTTCACTTCCACAAGATCACTCACTTCTCCTATTTAAGTTTAATCACCAGCAAGTAAACTATTCACAGATGGACCACTCAAGGAGAGGAAATAGGCATGACCAAACTCTCTACTTGATGGAGCTAGATGATGAACCTCCTATTTTCCCATTAGAGTTACTTATCATTTCTAATGAACATCAAGTAAAGAGTTGATTTTCTTTTTCTCCCCCAACCATGTAGACACTATTTTAAAATTGTTCTCTTCTTTCTTCCCTTTAATGATTGGAAACCTTTGCTCTTCATATAAGATCTTGTAATATTTCCCTTTGGTGAAGTCCAAGCTAAAACTGCTATCCTTTTGACCTTTGATAATACTATACTTAAGGAATTGGAGATGTCATCAGGTTCTCTCATAGTATGACTTGTAGACTGAAATTAACAGGAACTCTCAGCAGTCACCAGCAATCACAGGTATTTCTTTTCTTCATGCCATGAAAGAAAAAATTAATGTGTTAAGCAAGGTTCTATGTTCCAGGCCCTGCAGATCTCATCCCAGGGCAAACATTTCCAGGCCTGTACACCAGAAGCTGGTTTTCCAAGCAGGCAGGGACTCTTGCAACAAGCAGGAATAAAAAAGTCCTTGGGAAGATTCTCCTTTCACAGGTCTTCTTTTTTGCAGGTACCCTGGCTGCCAGCAGTGCACTGCTGCTTTTCACATCATCTTCTCCACTGCCCGCCCAGGAGACTGAGGGTCATAGCAAAGCATCCCAGCACCTGATCATTCCAAGGATGATGAGCCCCACCACTGCAACACCTCCTATGCTTAGCCAGGGAGATTGTGTGAGGGACACAAGCATGCTTCTGGCATTCTGAGGGTCCTAAAAAATGACTCATCTATTTTGTGCTTAATACATATAAAAATTAAGCTATGCAGCAGCATATTGCATGCAATTTAAATTTTATTACATGAAGAAAAAAATCACAAAGGACTTTTCTTTCTGGTGATTATTTAGCATTTTTCCCTATTTCTTGAAATGAATGTAGAAATAGGCTGCAAGTAACTAAGAAAGAAAAAAGCTCCAAGGGAAAAACAATGCAAAGGAAGTGGAAACCCATAAAGAGTGAGCAGTGCTGGAACACAGCAGTCTCTCTGCTGATCACCCTCACTCTGGAGCAATAGAGATGAACCAACAGGACAAAGCAGACAATTCCTCAAAGCTAAAATGAGATTTTATAGGGATGCAGAGTGGATAACATATTTTGTCCCCCTGACTCTCCTCAGCAGTGTGAAATGTCAAGCTTGGAAAAACAACATTTATATGACTATGTGTGAGAGAATCACATGTTATGTACAACAGAGGGTTTTGACTGGGCATTGAGAGGAGCACAAAAGGGATCAGAATACTGCTAGTGCACTGCTCCAGAAGCAGATCCTGATAACCAGCAGAGTTCACCTGGAGTTCTGCCAGTAAAATACACTGCCTCTGACACAACTCCACAACAGGGGTGGTGAGAAACTATGCCTCTGTCTGCAACTAGATGTGAGATCAAGAGCACTGCTACTGATATAACAGCAGTTAAACTCCTGATGGCAAAGTTAGGTAGGTCTTCATTTGTACCATTATGTACCAAATCACCTTTCAGGAGGTCTCTGGGCATTTAACCTGTCAGTGTTACAGCCCAGATCTGACTGCAAAGGTGGAGTTTAATCACAAACCTGGTATATTTGCTTTATAAACTAACACCTTGACAATAAACTATTGTAATCTAATGATTGTGTTAGAACCATAATTGTGCATCTATTTGAGAACAATTATGAAATCCTTTGGGGTATTTGTGACATATTTGTGAACAAGATGGGAAAAGAGTCACAGAACTGCTTCCCAGGCAACTCCTAGCAATATTCTTGTACCACATTATTGAGGCATTCAAACAGAGTAGAACAAGGCCAAATATGGCATGGCCCACCTCAGATGGAAAGCAGCACAGTTACCATTGTACAAAGGCTATAAAAAAAAAAAGGGGGGGGGGGGGGTTGCATGGAGAAATATGTGAGTGCAAAAGAGAATAAAAAGCTTTCATGCACCACTCTGCTTTTAGCCTGACCAAGATCAGGAATTTTTGCAAGTGTTTTAGTAATAAAAACATACTTGCACAAAGATCCATACATTACAAGAGATTTTAAAAAACCAACCAAAAACAAACAAACAAACAAAACCAAAACCAAAACCATAAAAACAAAACAAAAAAATCCCACAAAATAAATGTGGTTAGCACCTCTGCCTTTTACTCCTCTGATACAGATTTCAGAATATTTTTGCAGAAGAGAGGCTGATAATGCCTTTGTTGGCCAAAACAAAGGCACACATGGATTTTGCTTCCATGTATCTGCACATTCCTAAGGCCTGCAGTAAGCACATTCACTGAAAAAAACATGGTGATGATCTTCTGATAAACAACATATTCCACTTAAAAGCTAAGCTTTAACTTAAATAAAGCTGCTTCTTCAGTCTCTAGACTATATAGACAGCATTAAGGAAAGAAGAGGGAGCAAATCAATACCACAATTAATGCTAGGTCTGTAAACAACCTTAAAAACAACTTGAGAGATGTGTTCTCCTATGATTCACCTCAATAAGGTCTTACCTCAAACCATTAGCAGGTGATAAAAGAAAGGAAATGGAGAACCTCTTACTGGTATGTTTCAACTTTCTCTGAAATGCAGAATTTAATACATCATGCCAGGATATGCTTGGTAGTTTCTGAGATCACTTCAAACAAATATGTATATCATTTATTACAAATTCAATCTCAGTACTACCACATAGAATCTTTCTCTTTTTTTAGTGGGTGATAACTGTAGTTTCCAAAGGATAATGGCATTCATGATTTTACATTGATAGGCTGCTGCTCTACCACTGCGTGGGAAAAAATGTGTCCTTCTAAAGAAATATTAATCAACTTCAAGTTCTTACTCAGCTGGCATCCTAGGAATTTTTATTGGCTTTGCTCTGAGTTTTTGTTAAGCCCCTTAAGTTATTAGGGTATATTTTAAGGTGAGTCTGAATCTTGAACAAAGCAGCCCAAAATGATGTTTAGCAATCTGCAATATTTTGTATCACTGAACCAAGCACCCTTTACTACTGAGGACAATACCCCAGTGTTATCTAGTGTGGCTAAAAGCTTAGTCCTCAGCTGGAACCCATAGTTCCCTCTTATTAAAGTAATTATATAAGAAACTGTGTTCTAAAGTCGGTCCTTTGGTGGACATTTCTTAGCCCTGAACATTCAGTTCACTCTTAAATGTTTCATCAAAACATCTCTTGCATAACAGTAGAAGTTTATGTGTCATTCTAAGTCTGTAGTGACTTTGTAAAACATTGGCTGCAGTCGGGCGTTTGTCTAGCAGCATTTGTCTATTTTTACAGCTCTATTATATGGAAACAAGGAGGATGAAGACATACTAACTCTGAAAAAGGTAGGAACCTATTGATGGAAAATAATATTTCATCCAAGTATTCTGAAGAAAATTACTGTGCTCTTTAGAATTTCATCATAAGGAATGTAATTTATTATTAAATTGGTAGTGTTTCCAACTATAACTAATAGTACTTCAGGGTAAACCCTGGTGATGAATGCCTGGCTGATGAAAATATGACTCATACTGGCATTTTGATTTAAAAATGTCCTTGAAGTACATTCTGGATCTCAAAGCAGAGGAGGCTTCCTGCTTTATTAATGTTCTCCTCAGCTCATACCAGTGCTGGTGAATTCATAAGATGAGGATGTGACCAAACTGAGGCCACTCCTTGCCAAACACACTCTCCTTCTCGAGGATAATTTATAATTAATATGCCAACTAATAAGGGCTGCACCTGACACTTTAGTCACTCTTCTGCTTTGAAGCACATTACATTTGGCAAAACAATTAATATACAAGAGATTTAAAATGTTTGTCCTTATCTGCTTTTACAAATAAATATACCATTGCATTACCTCATGAACAACCATCAACTACAGAAAACTCCACAAAGTTTCTGCTGCTAGGGAAGCTGGTTTCAGCAACTCTGAAAATATTCTATTACCTTATCCCACGCACAACCTTCCTCTCACTGTTTTATTTTCACAGGGATTTGAAGAGCTGGAGGCTGACACAGAGAACACCTCAAGGTTATCAAACTGCCTCACTGGTGTAAAGCAGTTCTCTCTCCAAAGGATGAACTGGAAACTACAACACATGACAATGAGTTGCCTGGTAGAATTATAACAACAACAACAACAAAAACACACAAAAACCCCCACATCCCACTAAAACCAAAAACAAACCAAAGACCAAAAACTAAAACCAAAACCAAAAGAAAAAAATAACAATCAAAGAAAGAAAGAGAGAGAAGAGAAGAAAAGAAAAGAAAAGAAAAGAAAAGAAAAGAAAAGAAAAGAAAAGAAAAGAAAAGAAAAGAAAAGAAAAGAAAAGAAAAGAAAAGGGAAAGAAGAAAGGAAAGGAAAGGAAAGGAAAGGAAAGGAAAGGAAAGGAAAGGAAAGGAAAGGAAAGGAAAGGAAAGGAAAGGAAAGGAAAGGAAAGGAAAGGAAAGGAAAGGAAAGGAAAGGAAAGGAAAGGAAAGGAAAGGAAAGGAAAGGAAAGGAAAGGAAAGGAAAGGAAAGGAAAGGAAAGGAAAGGAAAGGAAAGGAAAGGAAAGGAAAGGAAAGGAAAGGAAAGGAAAGGAAAGGAAAGGAAAGGAAAGGAAAGGAAAGGAAAGGAAAGGAAAGGAAAGGAAAGGAAAGGAAAGGAAAGGAAAGGAAAGGAGGAAAGAAAAGAAAAGACACCTGTATTCTGATACACAGAGTACAGGGCAGAGGTTGGGAGGGCATGGAACTTTCTTTCTGGGCCCCACTCCCAGCCCTTCTCTCCCCAGTACCTTGCACCTACACTGCATATTCAACCTCTTCACACTCTGAAAGTAAGCATGGGGTGCTGTGGGGGCAGACAGATCATCAGGGGCATTCTCCAGGAGAGAAAGTCAAAAGACCTCTTGGCCCTCACTCCCCAGGCAGTGCGGTAGCCCCATCCAGGAGGGGAAATGCCACATTAATGTCAAATGCTGCCTGTGTGGGACTAGGACTGTCATCTACCATGCTGCAGTGATGTTTCACTGACCTGCCTCACCTCTCCTGTCCAAATGCCTTCCCTGAGGGGTCTGGCCATTGCTGTAACATTAAGAGGTAAATGCAAGGACCTCTCCAATGCTCTGCTGCTAAGCCTGTCACTCAGGCCCCTTTTCTTTCTGTCTACATCATAGGCCTCTCTAGCTACTCTTGATTTCCATATCTCCTATGCTCCACTCTATTGAAGAAGACAGATGCTGTGATCATTTTTCTTAACTACCACATAACATCATGGCACTCTTCTATTATATGCAGCTCCTTTTATTCTTCCATGACCTCCACTTTTCTACTAAGAAAGCTCAAATTTTGTAGTTGTTTTCCTGGATGCTGAGGATATCTCTGCCCCTTCCCCATCTCTTCTGTGAACCCTCTCGTGGCGACAGTACTAGTCATCACCCACACACTGGTTTTGAGTTCACTGCAAAGAGGGAAGGCTCAGGAGTATTAAACAGGTCAGCAAAAGAAGGAAGATCTCTATGATGCCAAGGTTATTTTTTTGCCATTTCGATTATATACCTTTTGTATAACTTTCATGTATCCTTAGTATTCTTAGCATGCATACTTTTGCAACTCCTTAAGTCTGGTAACTTAGCATATCCCTAGTATTTTGTTAGGCCAGGAGACCAAACATCCTAGAGGCCTCATAGTAGGAGGCTGGAAACCCCTACACTACTTGAGGACTCTTGGGAAACCAAGGTCCTCTTTAGAACACAACCTGCAAACCAGAGATTTGGTGCATCCAGTGGGGAATTCCATGGATAGTGGAATATCACACCATTCATCCAGGCAGGCATCTCTGTTAGGTATGCTAATTTGTGAGTCTATAAATTGTGTACACGATATATTGTGTGTGTGCATTGCAGTGCATCCCACCGTGGTGACATGGTGCACCAATAAGGATCCTTATTAAATACTGAGGTAAAAACCCTTATCCCTTAACCACGGCTGGCTCTCAATTTTTTAAGACCAAGGAAAAGGCATCATCTACATTGCTTGAATCATACATGGAAAGGACTCCTTGTTTGTGTATGTCCACTGTTGCTCCACTAGTACTGCATGCATTTGCTTTTCAACCAATATCCCTGCCTTTGCCACTGTCCTGACATGCGTAAACCCACCACTAATACTTCCTCTTGTAGCTCCTATTCCCAAACCTCTCTTCAGTTTTCTAGTCAGGCAGTTCTCTATGGCTAAACACAAAGTGTTTGGGAGCTGTATCTTTACACAGAACACATTCTGTTTTACAACCAGACCAAGCTTTTAGTTTCTGACTCACAGCTCTGGGCAGAAACAAATGCAAAGCCAGATCAGACCATTTCCTTTTAGGTCTTGCTGCCCTCACTCACAGCACTTGCAACAAAGGAGGCTCAAGCTGCCATGCCCTCCACCTGGGGCGGATATTCACTCATGTCAGAGCTCAGCCTTTGGCCAGAAAAAAATTGATGGCATCCCAGTTTCACTGCAATCAGTCCTTCCCTTCAGTGAACCAGAAGTGTGGCTAAAAATTGTTTTCCCTACCTGGGGCAGGATTCAGGTCCATTTGTCAGTAAATCTAAGTGCAGGCAAGATCCTGTGACACCCTGAGAACAAGGATTGCACCGCTTCAAGGGTGACTCACGGGCATTGACACAGTCAGAGAGGAGCTCCAGCCTCAAGGGTTGGTCCAAGCGTGAACCTTTACCTAGTTTCAGCCCTGTCTTCTGAAAGTGACTAAGAAAAACAGTGCACTAACAGGTCTTCCCCTACCCACCCCGGAACACGGCACTCCTATGGAAAGCATTAACACTAATCTGGAAACCTCAGCGCGGCCTGGCGAGGATTTGTGTCGTGGCCTGGTGAGGATTTGTGTCGCTCACATTGAAAGAGGGCTACACCTGAGCTAAAAAGTAGCAGACCTTTCAGGTGTGTAAAAAAAGTGGGAAGAAAAACATCAGTTTGCTGACTGCCAGCAATGAACAGGCTTGAACCCACAGCCTAGCAGGAGCAGAGACATCAACTTCTGATGTGCAGAAATTGATATTAGTGTGACTTTGTTTACTACCCCAGTAACACAGAAAGTGCTGCAGGGTCAGAGGCTGCTGTCCAGGGGCCCCAAGCTTTGCTTGTCCCCACTGGATTAGACAGGGTGTGGCGTGCTACAAACACGGCTAATGCAACCCCTGCTGCAGAGCACCACCCCACAAACCTCCACCACTCACAGGCCCGGGGCTCTGCAGAGCTGCCTTGCCCAACCAGACAGAGCAATTACTGAGCAGGACTTTCAAGTTCATGGAAAAGTACTTGGGGCAAGTGAAGGAAGGACACGCTGAGCTGCTGAAGGAAATGTAGGGACGACTCTGGAGAAAAAAGGGAATTCCCAGATATGTAGAGTCATTCATTCCTGGTCTGTAATGGTAATTAATGATAAGTCATTTCTCATGTTGTTTTAGGGCATACTACTATATGTATGTGGCTGTATTCAGATAATGTTGCAATCTCTGAACTTGACATTCCCTGAGCTTTACCAAACATACGTTTGCATATGGGAGTGTGCAAGCTCCCTTCCCCGTCACCAGTTTTTCCACTTTTTTTTTCTCCCACTTTTCCAGGGTGTACACAGCCATCATGACAGCACCTCAGAGTATGCTTTCCCCTCTCCTCCCAACAGCTTGTACTAGCCTTCCTTCCTCCTGTGCTCCAGCTTTGCCTGCCAGCAGAGCCCCAGGGCTGCCAGCTGAAGCATTCCTGCAGAGCAGAGGTGCAAGCCACCACACACTGGAGGCAAAGGGCATTCAGGACAGCTCTGCTGGATCCGAGCCACAGAGGCAGTGCAGCAGCACAGCAGGGTTCTGGAGGGTCAGAGGAGTGCCCATAACCACTTTCATCTGTCTTTCCTCTGCTCAGTTGCAGGCACCACCTCACTACATGCACACACACTCCACCTGCACATGCACACACACACTGGGAACACAAAAGCTAGCATGGATAGTCACACTGTCACACTGCACCAGGGCCACACATGAGAAGAGGGAAGGGACAAAACTGCTGCTGGCCCACAAACTGAAATGCAGCCAACACACTTGGTCACCAGGCCTGCTGCAAACAGCAGGATGACCAGGGCAAGTCCAAATTGTCCAAGACAGAGTTTGTGCCTTTTCTTCTGCACATTCCTCATCTTTGCTTTTCCTCTTCTTCACTTAAGCCACAGTTCATTCAGTAATGAACAGTTTCTCACACCTGTGCTTAAGCTTCTGCAGAGAAAAAAACAAAACATTGCAGCAGGTTTGGGACAATGGACACAAAAGTTTTTTCTTCTGACAAAACCAGAGGAGAGAAATTTTATTCCAAACATTGCATAAGTTGAGAGAATGCTGTACTTTTTTTTTTTTTTTAACCCTGATTCTGGATTCTGGAAAGACAAGAGCAAAATTTCAGAAAGAAAACAATTTTTCATGCTTACCAAGACATTGTCAATATTTCCTTTCAGAAAGTGTTGAAATTGACCTGGGGCAGGGATTGAGGGAAGAGATCAGGATATACACATGTGCAATGTATTTATTAGGTCATGCACTCATGGAAAATGAAGGCAGGAAATCCTGGGCAAGTCCCTAGCCTGGTAGTACCCAGGCAGGGGATTTTGTCTTCCCACACAAAGTCCTTTGAGCCCATGTCAAGTGTTCAGGCTCATCCAAGGAGTCATATTTAAGTCAGGATAGAGGAAGGATTTTCCAGCAGCTGTACGTGGAGCTAACTGAGCTGCCTGACACAGCACACACAGTTCACTTGAGGCCTCATCTTCTTCAGACTCACAAGAGTAAGGATCTCAATGCCTTTCAGAGGATGCAGAGAATGTCAGCCACCATCTCCTTTTCCCAGCAGGAGGGGGTGATGAAAACGAGTTTGGTGTTTCCCAGTACATTTGGTCCACATTTGAGAGCTGGGGATTACACATTTTTTTTCCTTATCACAACTGTAAACTTGTTTTTTTTTTTTTCTCACCTGCTCTTTTCTTCCTTCCTTATTCAAAAATTTAGCAGCGCAGTCCACTGATATGTCTCACATACAATGTTTTAGATATGTAAAAGTCAACACAAAATTTTGGTAAATAAATCTGGGGGCTAACTGGTTATTTGAGTCACAACTAGAATTCTGTCACCAAAGAAAAGTCTTTTAAATCAGATCATTGAGCCACCCCATCACCTTGCTGAAATGCAGTAAGCTGAGGACACAATACTGCTGTACAGTAGATACAGGATGACAGGTCCTATTGTCACATTGCCATAAAACATATAAACTGGTGTTACATGATCCAGAAGTAGAAAATTCAGTTCTTTAGACCTTATTATTGAATATGGGTTGGTTTTCCCCCCTCTCCCCATGGTCGTATAGCAACTGCAGGGTTTCTTGTGGGGAAACTCACGGAAACCCCAAAGCTTGCCTCACCAGAGATGATTTATCACTTCCGCGCACAGTAGCTCTGCATATGTTATAACTGGCATCTGGTTTTTGCAGGATGAGTACTGGGTTTTCTCTCTGAGGGATCTTTCTTCCTTATCCATGATTGAGTAGAAGTGGGTAGTTGTACCCGTAGCAAGTTCAAGCAGGTACTATACTCATAAAGATGCTTATCATAGTTACAACAGTTAGTTAGTTTCCACTGAAACTGAGTCATCAGAGTTCCTCCAGACTCACTGAAAAAGTATTATGGACAGTGGGTGTTCAAAGGACAGATCAGGGTACTACACAACCAGAAGCACTTGAGTGAGTGTGCAGCTTACACTGCAGCAGTGTGGCACTGGGTGGGCAAGCACAGAACCAGGTCTGTCCTGGGCCAGACCTCAGTCTGTGCCTTCCACTGCCCTGGGATACCAAGTCCCAGTGAGCAGCATCGTGCCCTCCAGGCTGGTTTGTTTTGGTCACAGATCAAATTCTGGCTTTTGGACATTTAAAGAAAGAAGCTACCAGTGTGAAAATGCACAGTGATATTTGATGTCAGATAACACATGTTCTCAGCATCCGGTAGACTCAGCATAAGTGGAATGTGCTTGCCTGGTCCCAGAGTCCCCACTCACCTTTCCAAAGAAGAAGAGAAGAATGGGAAGGAGTCTGCACTCACTTCTGTTGTCTGTGCTGGGAAATGTAGCATCAGGCTAGATTTGCTGGTTGGTATTTTCTGTTTTGAATGTTCACTACTCTGTTGTCCTGAGGACAACCACTGCTGTACAACATGCTATCCCAAACATGCACAAATCCAGCTGGAAAACAGAATAATTTGCACTGCCAAAACCACACACGTTTCAGCTTGCTTTCCTCCTTTCTGACTTTTCGTCTTCTCCTCAAGCTGAAAAGAACAAAGGTAGCATGCAAGGATCTTCACAGATGTGGCCATTGTAACTACCCACAAAGCACCAGGCAAAGTCCACATAACAATGCACTCTGTCACATTATGTGACATATATTGAGAGCAAAAAAGCCAGGGAAGACCACACATTAAGCAATTCTCACTACCTTGGCAGCCACCACTGAAGGTTCATAGTGTCTATGGCCCTAGCCGTAACAAATGCTCAATCCACGGCTGCAAGTACCTGCAAGTATGAGTAATGTGAGACACTGAGGCATCCCTGAAAGGTTCTGTGCATGTGTGTGCCACTGTTTTTCACAGCTCTCCAGAGCCTGTAGCTAAGATGTAGGTGAATTCCCTTCAGGCAATGCTTGCCCAAGTCAGCAAGACAAACAAGTGCACTGCTCCTCAGCTCATGAATTGTGCCTCCCAGAAAATCAGCCAGAGATTGAGCAGATTAAGCCAGCTGATATTCACCCCAAACGAGACAGCAGGAGACAGAGGGAAAAACAAATGGGACCCCATCGCTGCTGAACTGATGTTATCTGCAGGCAGCTGTGCCTTTTGTGCAAAGAGCACACAGTGCCACAATTTGCAAATGTCTCTGATAAATTGCTGCTGTCTCTGCAGCACGTTGTAAAGAACTGTCTGCTCCTAATTACCAGGACTGCTTTTGAGGCAGTAATGCAGTAATGTCATCTACTAAGGAGTTAACCTAGTCCATAGGAAAATTAACTTCACATGAAACAAAGGCTTCTCAACATTTTTCATGTAGTAGCATATGGAGGAAATATTGCATGGTGATTGCAGTTTGTACCTCAAGCTCCTTAAATCTAGACTGGTATGTGTGGTGTGTATCATTAGAAAGGGGAAAGTAAAAGTACAGACGTACAGTATGTTTGAACACATCAAAACAGAGGTTCTGTTGCAGATCATCATAGATTAATGGGCAGCCCTGGGAACAAAGCAAAGAAGTGACCTGGGGACTTGAGACTGGTACTTCAAAAAGAATTAAGTAGCTGAAAGCACTTCTGGAGACAAGACACAAAACGTAGCTGTGTTCAATGTGTACATTAGTTCCAGTCCCCAACCTGCACACTCTCATCCTGACACAGTTCTTCTAAAAAGAACACCTAATAGTAATTTTTAAGTTTTAATGAAATTGTTACCATTTTTCACTTCCCACCTTCTTTTCTGGCTGAACATGGACTGCTGGTACTGAGGGTTTAACTTGATCTGTTGTATAGAGACAGCAGTAAGCACAGTGACTCCTCATTCCTTTTTCAAAAACTAATTGTTCCAAAGGTTGCAGCTTTGGGCTTGCATTTCATGCCCCTTCATATTGTACAAGGTGAACAGTACAATCTGAGCAGTTGTTCAAGTTGCACTTTATGAACAACACACTGTCATAAAATCCAGTAAGCAACCAATTAAAAGATGCTGCCTTGTGAACTGGCATTACCACTTACTTTTGTATAGAAACAGTTGTATTATCCCTTTTTTTCCCTCTAAATGGCAAAAGAGAGTCCTCATAAATGCCAGCAATGTTTTTGTTCTCCATATTTTTCTCTGTGAATTCTTCATTTAGGTTGGTTTTGGGTTGGGTTTTTGGGAGGTTTTCTTTGTGGGGTGGTGTGGGGTGTGAGTGATTATTGTTGTAACCAAGCAAGGAGGTGTGACTGCTACACAATGTCCCAGACAGGAGTCCTTTGCTAGGTAAGAGCAAGGCATTTGGCTAACTGCATTTTTTATACTTACTACTAAATCAGACAATTTTCACCATATTCTAAATCCCCTGTCCTTTCTGCAGCTTGTGTTATTTAAGCAGGTTTTTTTTCTCCTCCTAATGTTTTGCAGAAGACTGGCCCCTGCTTTAAGTTTTGAGAAGTTGCCTGTGTGTTCTTTGAGCAGGACAGCACAGGAACAGTGTGCAGGCACCAAGGATGGCAAAGTACAGCCTCAGCCCTTGATAGCTAGGCAGGACACTAGCACAACCAGTATTTCCCCAGGTTAACTTCATGAAGATTAACCTCTTAATTCTTGAACTATTTTCTTTGCTTGTTTGAAATGATAGATTATATCCCCTATGACAAAAATCTGACATAGCTGTGCTTCTGGCAAACTGCCAAGGATTAGTTTGACACCTGTGCTGTATGCCCAAGAGTGATTCAAGTTTTACTACACAATGACTATGGTCCAGACTATCATCTTACACCTGTTTTACATTGGGTTGTTTCCACTGCCATCACTGCTGTCTCACCAGCTGTAACTTTTTGGCTAAAGAGAAGCCTGTGCTATATAATTATCAAAGGACATTCTTGCATTTCTAGTTCAAACAAGATCAAGATGTATATCCTTACAGAGTTTCTCTGTGCATTATTTTTCCATCCTTTGCACATTTTTCTGTACTTTATATTCCATTTTTTCAGACATGGTCCCATGTTGTTTTATCATCTAAATTTCTGTCCTTCTTTTCTGGGGAGAAGATTATAATAATTAGGTAGAATATGGTTTCTCTGATATTTTAGCACCAATCCCACTTTTTAAACTTTGAAAAAGTGGAAAATTGCTCAGAGAAAAAAAAAAGGCATAATCCAAATGAAAAAAATGTATGTGTTTTTCCTGGGTTAACCTATATTGAATTTTTTTACAGAAAACTGGGAAAAGTCTAAAGTGCAACTGGAGGGCTTGAATATGTGCTGTAAATAAAACAATTGCTTCTATTTGATAACAAAAAGGTAATCCCATGAAACAAAAATATTTTTTTTCCTGATATATTGGATGTGTCAACATGATATACAGAATTCTTACACTTATGCCAGTACTTTCTACACCTTCCAGGCAGAACTGTAATCCTGTTCTACACAGTGATTACAAAAATGTCTGCCCTAAAGGTGTCACACTATATCACACCAATGACAATCCAACATCTGCTGTTAAAAGGGGCCTTTTAGATCAGTGTCATCTAACCAGTTTAAACCAGTCTATATCATTCCTAGTGTTTCCCCCCGCCCCGCCAAAAAAAAAAAGACAGAAAATTAGTTTTGGGGAAGAGTGGGCTGTCCAGTGAACCACACCTTTCTCTGTGCAATGGAACAAAACAGAGCCAAGGAGCTGTCTCTGTCAGCAGCCAGACCATGAACAATACACCACAAACTGGCATCCCACTCTATTTCAGTCACTCTTCTGTATTCAAAGCACCACAGATTTCAAGTAAATTACCTTAGCTACCTGGAGGTGTGTTAATAACTACAGGGCCATCATCAGCCAGCTTTTTTTTCTTTTGCTTTTGTCAATTGCAAAGTAATCTTTAAAGTACAAAGCACTCACAAATTCCCTACCATTTTTGTTCTTTTGCTGCCTGGCCCATATTCTTCAAATTACCATCTCTAATGTACAGCATTATCTCTTTCAGTTACTTCCTTCTTTGACCATAACATGACCCATCACAAAGTCAACCACATAACAACTTGCCACTGAATTGTGCAAAGGCTGCTGACTCTATTGCAGAAAGCTTGAGTGCTGCTGCAGAGGCTGACCTTAAAAATCTGCATCACTCTCCCCATAAATTTAGTAAACACATACTCACAGATTTCATAGTGATAGTCAAGCACCACACTGCCAAAAAGCCACATGGGGAAGGAGGGTAATGGTAAAGTAAAAAGAGTACCTGCCAATTTTACTGACTAGCTGAAACCATCTGGAAAAGGACTGCACTAATATTTATTTGTCATTAATTAAAGCTAATATCTAGCACAGAGAGGGCATACTCTGACCTTGGGAAGCAATAAGGATGATGCTCTGAGAGGCCTTTCTTGTGTGAACTTATTTCCACTCCCTGTGCGGGGGCTTGTTTTGTTTTCTTAGCCAACACAGAAGTATCAATAAAGTTATGAGAAGCCCCTCCTGGCAGGAATTTTTGCAAGCAGTATCTGGGGCAGTGATCATACAGGGAGGGAAATCAGCACCAGGTTCAGTGCAGCTCTGCTGTCTCCTGATGCGAGTGGTCCTGTCATTTCTCAAGCAGGTGCATGTCATAGTGATTTCAAACAAACTGCTCCAACCGTACCAACAAACTAAACTCCAGCTCAAGGCCAGCAGCCTGGCAAAATGCCACAGTTGATATATACATAGTCAAATACGTACGTGGATGCTGTCCTCCATAATGCTTATTGTGGAGCATAGCTGTTGCATAAACTTTTAATAGCAGGGCAGGGATTTACTTCCCCTTCTGGTCTGTGGCACACTTTTCTGCTGTTCTGTGGTGTACTTTGACTAATCATTTCTTAGTCATCTAGATGCAGACCTTTAAAAACACTAGGAGCTCTCAGTCCCCCTTTTCAATTGCAAACGATTCATTTTTGGTGAAGTGTGGCCTCCCTATTCTTCTGCCAGCCGTTGTGTTTGTGAAAGGACCGTCTCAAATTTCTTGTGTGGGAGCAGCTGTTGCTGGACCAAGGCAGCCTTTTCAGAGCCCTGCCGCAGCCGCTTTTCACTTCTCCTCCTCCTCCTCCTCCTCCTCCTCCTCCTCTTCCTCTCCTTCCTCCCTCCTTTTGTCGCCCGCAAAGCAAGAGCCCCTCTGACCCTTCGCCTCCCTCCAGCCTCCCTCCTTTGTCGGCCGTTGCAGACAAGTTCCACCCTAAATCAAGCATTGTCTCCATCTCCAGAAGCCAGCACGTGCCCACATCCCCCTAATCTTTTAATTTCCCCCCAGGAAAAGGCAGCTGTTAGCGATACACGCAATGCACAGCTGTCAGCTGGGGCCTGCCGCCTGCCTGCACGGAACAATGAGGAAGGCAGCGCCGGGGCCGAGGAGCAGCGATATCGACATATATGTGTGCCTTTGGCAACAGTTGGCAGCGCGTGCTCTGAAATGCGGCATTGTCAGAAAAGCCGCCCCTGCCTCCCCCACCGCTGCTCCGCACACGTATGAGCTTGAACTTTGGCTGATTTCAGAACAAAACACCCGACTTCAAAGGGCAGGACTCCCCGGATGGCTGCATTATACCTTCGCTGCTGAAACAATCCCCTGCAAAATTACAGGGTATGAAAAGGAGAGGCCTCCAGTAGCCTGGCACGTGGTTCGCCCATTCTCCTCTTTTACACACCAGTCGTTTCAGAGTTTTGTCCTGGAGGGAGAGCAGCGTAAACAATCTGGAGGGGCAGAAAAGACCAATACATCACGATTTTACCTTTTTCCCTGTGTGGTGAAGAAGGCCTACATTTCTGAGTAAAGCAGGGACTTTACACACGTATGTGTATAAAGTGTCCTAAGGTGTACGTGGCTGGACCGGTGATCTCACTACCTTAATGTGCACGGGACAGTCACTTCAGATCAAGATGAAGAAAAGAGTGGTGTTTTTGTACCATAGAAAGGCAAGGCATAGTTGTGTCTGCACAAACAAGCACAGTTTCATGCCAAATTTCTGCCTGCAATGACAGCGAATATGCACACAAATGATAAATTGCACATGCAGTCATTTGCCAGTGCAGTTGCCACAAGTGAGCCCACAAACATAGTAGTTACAAATCCCCATTGGTCCTGTAAATATGCTTGCCTCTTCCCATGTACCATGGTGCATGTAACTTTACAAAAATCATATCTCTGTACTTCACATTAGCTCCTGACAAAACACAGAGATTCTTAAGGAAATCCATTTTGCAAACGTATGTGTTGTGGAGAGGATGTATAAAAACCTCAAACACTTAAAACTGTTTCATTTCCTTTTCCCATGTAGATTGCTTTAAAGTATGCATATATTCCTCTCACCAGCCTTCTGGCTAATCATTAAATGGGAATTTGATTGATTTCTACACGCGGTGGCTCCCAAAGGCTAAGCATTTAAAAAGGAACTGTCTCATCTGTTGCTTTTGCACAGATCTCTTGCATAGTTTCCTCTCCAAGCAAAGGAGCAAACACCCCTCACTCCCAAACCTTTCACCACCATAACCTTTTTGGAGTCAAGTAGACAGTCCTGGGTTTACTTCACCACTCTCAGTCATTTCACATGATAAGGAATAACTTCTGTGTTACTGGTGCATATTCCCCAGCCTGCTCTGTACACGCGTTTTTACTCACTTTATCTTACCTTGCCTACAATTTAAAGAACTTGAAAGATACACTGTTCTAAGCAGACCATATGGCATATGGTACACCTGACCCATGCTTAGCACCTGCTGAGCACACTGTGAGCGTCACAGGCTGCTTGATACAGCACTCCTGGCCAGAGGGCAAAAACATATCCATGCATTTGCATGCTGGACGGAGGCCACGGTGATCTGACACAGTATCCTGACAGTTTTTCCAAGATTAGCAAATCTGTAGAAAGCAATGGGCTTAACCAACAAAGGAGGCACCACATCGTGGAGACCTACTCACATACAGACACCTCGGGGATCCTAATAGCCTTGCCCTGGTGAACAGGGATCTTCAACAAATCCAAACGTGCTTTGAGTGGGGAATGTCAGCATTAATCATTGGGATGCAGTCAGGATTTTCCTAAAGTACTCAGAGAAAGCACAAAGAGATGTGTTTTAATATCACTTGGGCAAATATAAGTGCCATCCTGACTTACCCCCATGTAGTACCAATAAGGGCAGGAAGCAACATGCAGTCAAAAACAGATGTCTCAAAATAAAAATAGTAGGCATCAAGTAGAAAGAGAATGCATGAAACTTTAATGCTTATAAGGGTTTAGCAAGCATGAGCCTGAAGAATGGCCTGCAAGATCCAACCATTCATTTGTTGCTGATTCTGCTGGCCCATGACTCACTTTTTCTATATGCAAACCAGTCCATTAAGCTTCTGTATTTTTAGTGCAAAGTTCTGTGAGATTTATAGAGCAGGAATAGCATGCAGAAGTATCAGGAGATGTAATTTGCACTAGGTAATTTGCATAGCAAGATCTCACAGAAGCAACACCAGCCTTTGTTAAAGCAGTCCAGGTATCCAGCAAAGGCAGAAAACATCTTATTTGTCCATGTGGGAGTTGCAGCTTCTAACACTGGGCAGCTGGACAAACACAAAGATTGGAGCAGCCAAAAGGATTTGTCTCTCATACTGCTCAGGGAGAAAAATTTATCATGCATGTGACCATTAAGGGGACATTTGTTGAAAACAGGGTGGCAACGCCCTGGCAGTGTCCTCAGCAGTGACTGGCAGGCTATAGAGGAGCTCAGTCTTGCACCAAGGGCAAAACTGGACCTTGTGCAGAGTTAGTGCTAGCTGCAATGCCATGGACGTCAGTGGGGACGTTGAAGGGTTTTTCTTTTCCAGGAATTCTCTAGCACAGACTTTGGAATTGCCTAGTTTAGGAGATTTCCATTTTACACTGTGCTGCCTCTCAACAATATGCCTTGATTAATCTATTTGAAATAAATTTGGCAGTAATCTTTCTGTCTTCACATTGGAATGTTATCAAACAAAAAATAGAGCTATTATCTTCTTTCATTTGTAGCTCTCTCTCCTGTTACTGGAATAAAAATTTTCTGGCTGGGAAGAGGTTGCCAGGCTGGAACTGCCTTTATGTTCAAGGCTAGAAGAATCTCATGACTGCGTAGGCGTGGGGATGCCGATGACCCTCTAACAAGCATATGTTTTTCCTTACATATCTGCAAACCTACCCCTCACAGCAGAGGAAAACCTCACTCTCACAGGACAGGCTCTTTCTTCATTCACAGCACCCCTGAGGCTCACTGTCAGAGGTTTCTAATCAGGCCACCGAGCAGATTCCGTCGGGATGTGCCCGTGCATGCGTGGGGCTGGGATACAGGTGGGCTGCCCTGCCCGGTGCAGGGAGCCCAGCTGGGAGATCCTTCTCTTGCCTTGCTGCTCCGTATGGTAAATCTGTGGTGAATTGAGCCATAAGTGAGTGCTCCAGGCTCCAGTCTAGCCTCGAACTACCCCGGCTCCATCTGTCACCCTATCTGGGGCATCTTTGCTGCATGATTGGCACAGGGCTTGAAAAGGCAGCACAAGACAGGCCATGTGGCAACCCTGCCGGTGGGGAGGGGGCAGCGGGGGAGCAGGATGAAATATTGTGACAGGACACTTCAAGCCCCAGCTAATCACAGCTGCTGAGGGCTGAAGAGTGCTATACATCCCCTCGTATCAGGCAGTGCATTCCTGGCAACATAATTAATTCAGAGGAGTCCCTTTAATTTGAAGCAGAGATTAAGACTTTCCCCGGTTGGCCTCACTGCGGCTGTAAAGGCAACAGGCAGGGCTATTGTAAGGCCATTAGGGAAGAACAATAGGACGCTGAAAGGGGGATGCGGGTGAATAGGGGAGCGAGGGCTGGCTTGTGCCAGAGGCCGGCTCGCCTCATTACGGAGCGGCAGATGGAGCGTGGCCGGGTTGCTGGGCAGAGTCGGGGCTGGCAGCTGGCGGCGGCTCCCCAGCACTGCAGCGCATCCCTGCGCGCCCCGCCGCGCCACAACAGGTGCGTGGGGGCTGGCGCCCTCACCAGCACATCACAACGTTTTAAAAAATAGAAGGGTTTCCCTCTCTTCGTTTCTGCCTCTTCCTGCTTGCTGCCTTTGCTCCGACATTCCCGAACTCTGCCTAACAGACATCAGGATGGTATGGAGAGCAGATATCAGGATGGCATGGAAAGCACACTCTCCTGTCCTATTCGTGGTCGTGCCAGACTACGCAGGCATTGCTTCTTTCTCAACCTAATGACAGCAGAAACCTGGCGGCTGTGCACGAGTTGGTGTTATGCATCCAGGTCATTAGACACAGTCAGGCACCAGCTGATTCACCTAACCCCTCGCTGGATTTTTAAAGGTGCCCATTGGCTTTGCTGGCTTCAGAGGAAATTCCCTACCTTATGCTAGCCAAGGTTTTTCTTTTCCTTCATGTGCTTGAGCTCATAAGCATGTCGTACCTGAGAGGAGTGGGTGGGACACTGATGGAAGTCCAGCCTTGCAGGCTGCCAGGTGCTGTGGCATGTGCCAACCCCAGCAAACCCACCTCTGCAGCTCCCTGACAGCCACCAAGCCCACACAGCTCTCTCTCTCACACAGCTGGGGAGCAAGGACAAAAGTCCTGCTAGAAAGAAGCCCTAGAAACCATCACAGAGGCAGTGGGTTCTTTTTCTTTACTAAGTTTGTGAAAAACAAAACAAAACAAAACAAACAAAACAAAAAACAAAAACAAAAACAAAAACCCCCTTTTTTTCCCCCCCCCCAGTTTTGCCATACTACAATCCCCAGAGCTTGTGAAGTTATGATTCTGGCAACCAGGGCTCCTGACTAGGGGCCTGACAACTACCAGGTGAGGCAACACTCTCCCTTCTCCCAGATGTGGCCCAGGGACAAGTGTATGAAGAAACCTGTTTGAATTTGACAGTCCCCTGACACTCTGGGGAAGGTCATCCAAAAGATGCTGCTAAACATCACAACAAAAGTTATTTTATAAGCATCTGTTGGGTTATGTTTGGATCTCTCAAAGTTGTTTACAACACTTTTGTGCAGTTCTAAGTTCTTCCCTCTACAGAGGAGAAACTCCCACAGCCTGAGCTAAGCTTGTGGCTGAGCAACCTGGCATGGTCCCAGGTGAGTGCAGGACACACAGACCAGGCACTCTGCCTTTAACAAACTGATGTCCCCTGGTCCTTATGGCCTGTGTTCCCTTCCAATTCATGTATGTAATTGTTGATTACATTCATGTAATTGTTGATTAAAGAGCAGCTGCAATCTCTTCCATGGAAAAATAATTTTAGGGAACTGTGAAGAGTATTTTTAGTTACAGAGGTAGAAACAAGGAGAAGGAGCCAGCATCCTGTTAGCAAGTCACTTTGTGCAGACCCTCATGAGGCCCTCTTTGGACCACTCATACTACACAGAATGCTCTTTGACAGCAGTAAGGTTATTAAAAGGGCACCTGCAATGCAGCATGCAGAAAGAGGCCGCAATACTCAAAGCAATGCTGTTTAGGTCTTCTACAATAATCTTTTCCTTCTCTGTACCAAAGAATACTCACCTTAGTTTCTTCTATCTTACCTGAGTTTTTTATTCATTTCACACTATATGGCCTTCCGGTTATCCAGGGTGCAACTCTCTTTTCATAGAAAAAGGATGCATCAGAAGTGATTATGAAAATTGATTTGATTCTTTTAATTTTTACCACTGCTGTCCTATGGTCTTTGTCTTGATTTCTTATGGATCCAATGAAGACTGATTCGCTCCTGCAGCACTGTATTCACTCCTGTGTAGCTGCAGCTGCTGTAGGGATCTTCTAAGTGTGGCACAAGGTGTTTAGTGGCAAAAACAGAGGGCAGGGACTGGCATCTGCTTACACTGGTTCTGCCATTGAAGAGACCACAGCTGAATGAGGCTCACTGACAGGGTAAGTCACCAACACTGTCCTGAGTCTGAGCTCAGACCCAGCCATGAAGCACGTTTCTGAGTCAGATTCATTTGTACAGATAGAGAGATGGTTAGCTCTAACTTTTCAGTTGCAAACACAACTACTGTATGCCTACAAAAGCAGACAGGGGAAGGACCTAATGCTCAAATATAACCTTCTGAGAGCTGAGTCACCTGTTCTGCATGAATTTGTTGACAGCCATGGTACCTTCTCGAAGGAAAGACAAAAAATCTTTTCTACTTATTTATGCAGAAACAGATGATTATACAACCCATCCTCAGATATCACAGTAATTTAAAAAAACAGTAAACAATTGAACAAACAGGCAGATTTAGTTCCAGAAACAGATGCAAAGTGGGAAAGCGAAGCTTTCATATGTGCATCTGCAGAGGCTTTGTCCTGTGCCAAGATCGGTGTTATTTGCCCATCTTAGTTTTCAAATGTACTGCTTATGATTTCCAAAGCTTGTCAGAAAATTGAGAGAAAAATAGGAGGACCTGTAAGAAGTCTTGCTCTGCAGCCATCTGATGCTCTAGACATGTGGACTACCATTTTCTGCATTAAGACAAAGTTTGTGCAAGGAAAGATCTAGCTATCAAAAGGTGTTAAACCTGCTACAGAAAGCTGGCTAATTTAATAAGTGGAGAACCAGAAATTATTGCAGTCTTTTCACAGAAGACTTATTAACTGCATATGTGCAGCAATCCATTTGCTTGGTTTCAAGAATGTTTGACACAGGCCCCTGAAGGTCTTTCTATCCTTCTTTTATGAAACTGGGATATTTATTGCTGATCATAATAACTCAGGGATTCAAACCATCACTGCCAGGAGCTGTAGGCTGCTTAAACCTACATCCCCCTATCTTATAATTTCATGTCAACATTAATTCTCTGAATAGTGAGAATGTAGGGTGTGAAGAGCAAACACTTTGATTGCCACTGGAAACTCATGGGATATGGGAAATAGTGAAAAATGGCCATCTGTCTCTGACACAGTGTTCCCAGCACAGGGCTCTCTGTCCGTCACTGTGGGTGAGTTCATGCCTCCAACGACAGCAGCTTTGCTCTCTGACCCAGCAGCAGATTCCCAAATGCCAGCAAACACAAGAGGCAAGGCAAAGTCAACACACACACTAGCAGTGTCAATAGAGAGCTTCTTTCTGAGGAGGAGGCACAGGCCATAGTGTTTTGCTACTCTATTGCTGGTGTATTTTAGCCTGTGAGCCCTGACAGAAGTGCTAGCTGCCAGGGGGCTCGTACACACTGTGCAGCACCTCTCTGGAGAGCAAAGGGCAAAAATGCTGAAGACAGAGGAGATGAGCCACATCTCACAACTCTGCAGTCTCTTTAAAAACATGGAGGAAAGTGGAGAACTGTTTGTGGATGTGTTTGTTCAAAGATGCACACAGCCCACCTTAAAAACCCAGACATCTGTTTAGGTCATTCTGTTGTTCTTACATCTGAGAAGCTTAAATCAAGCATTTACAAGGTTTGATTCACAGAAACTAAGATATACAAGGAATTTCTAACCAAAGTAGCCACAGTCCTGTGTGTCTCTTTAAGTGTTTCTAGACAAATCCCTGTTTGCAGCCTTTGTGCACGAGCATGGTTTACTTTTAGCTCTGGAAGCAGTGACTCCAAACAAAGGCATTGCCTTTCACATATGCTCTTGTTTATGGGACATGGTGTTCACTTTTTTAAAATACAGTCCTAGGTCAGTGGACTGAAGGAGATCGGTCACTGCCAAGGACTTTAAAATGTGTTTTGTCAATAAAGGTTACCTTGACCCAAAGTGTCCTCTAACAAGGCAATAAGTCAACATAACTGTCCACCCTGCAATGCTTTTTCATGAGGCTACTCAGGGTGAAATTAATTTCCACCTGTGGTAAGTAGACTCTAAAGCCAGAAAAACAATCTTATTATGTAAAACCACATTTGAGAGAGTGTTTGCCATGTTCTTGTGTTTCAGCTAATTACATGAGACCAAAGTAGATACATTTATTCTGGCCCTAGTTTCCAAATGTCAAACTGTGCTCCTATCATTGTTTTGGAGCAAAATTCTTAAATCCCTTCGATCCACTTCCAGTATGATTAGACTACTCATCTTCCAGAACATAATTTCCTGAGAATCACAGTTTGCAGAAATAAAGCCATTTTCCAGAGGATATCTATTTACCTGGACAAAAATGAGAAGTGGCTGCACAAGAACCTCCCAAAGTTCAACTAGTCCAGGTACAAGGTGCTGCACCTGGGTGAGGACAATCTTAAGTATGAGCACAGACTGGGAGAACAGCCCATAGATAGCAGCCCTGCAGAGCAGGACTTGGGGTTTATCAAGGATGAAAGCTGGACATGAGCCATGTGAGCTGGACATGACACTGTGAGGTCACAGCCCAGAGAGCCAAACGTGTCCTGGGCTGCATCCAAAGCAGCGTGGGCAGCAGGGGAGGGAGGGGATTCTGCCCCTCTGCTCTGCTCTGGTGAGAGCCCACCTGGAACCCTGCATCCAGCTCAACACAAGAACAACTTGGACTTGTTAGGGTGAATCCAAAGGACACCACAAAGATGATCAGAGGGGTGCAACAGCTCTCCTATTAAGACAAGCTGAGGGAAATGGGGCTGTTCAGTCTGAAGAAAGAGAGGGCTTCAAGGAGACCTAACTATGGCCTTCCAGTACCTAAAGGGTGCTTATAAAAAGGAAAAGGAGGGACTTTTTATAAGGCCAGATAGTGACAAGGCAAGAGCCAACAGTTTTAAACTAAAGAAGAGCAGGTTTAGAGTAGCTGTTAGTTCTTTACTCAGATGGTAGTGAAGAACAAGAGCAGTTGCCCAGAAGAATTGTGGATGCCCCATCCCTGGAAGTGTTTAAGTCCAGGTTGAATGGGGCTCTGAGGAACCTGGTCTGGTGATGAGTATCCCTGTCCATGGCAGGGAGATTGGAACTAGATGACTTTTAAAGTGCCTTCCAACCCAAACCATTCAGTGTTGGGTCTATAATTCTAGACAATAGTTCTGTAATTCTACTTGTGCTTGGTCTGCAGGACAATCTGTGGATCTCAACAAGAAGTACTGTGCATTTTTCTTCTATTCCACTCTGAGAACAGATTTACCCATAATGCTAGTGCAACTTGCATGTTCATTTGCAAAAAAGGATCCCACACACAGTTTTAAAGAAATCACTGCATGCATACTTGTGCCTTTTTACAAAATGCGCACATACCTGCAGGTGATTTTTCAATAATCTACGTCTGTAAATATGTGCATCTGTATGTCCATAAAATCAGCTCATGCACCTGCACTCTGGCGAAGGTCAGGGCAGAGCTAATGAAGATTCCTTGCAGAATCCATCTCATGAAGGTGAAGAATTCATACTGGTAAGGCTCTGAGAAGTGACTGATCACCTGTTGTGACTTTTTAGACAACACTGTCACAACTGTGTGTCAGGTTACAATTCACATCTCTGTTTTTTCTGAGTATATTTGATCAATTCAAGATCTGTATGAGTATACTCAAGTGGATGAGATTTTTGCCTGACAAAATCTCCTTGAAAACAATTTTGCTCTCCTCCCTGGCTGCTGTCCCCAAGCAGGGGTGAGAGCTATGGATGCCTCCTCTCTCCATTTTTTAAGCCTTGAGTGGGCACGAGGACTGTGTCCAAACTCATGCAGTACAACAGAGAAGTTAGACAGACCTTCACAGTGGGCAGAGTGGCAGCTTTCACAGTTAATGCTGCAGAATTTCAAAGGGTGTTAGTGTAGCTACTGAGAGACTGACCTCCAAATTCACATTTACAAACTGCTTCTAAACACATGGTAATTATGCAGCTTACACAGAAAGTTCAGCACCTACTGCCCACTGCCAGGGTGCTTCACTGAGAAGGCTTCAATGAGGAAAACAAGGAGAGAGTCCTTTGTATTTTGGATTCCAGCTCTTGCAGTGTATTTTGTGCCTGAAAAGTCAGCACTGGAAACAGTTATTGGGATGTGAATGATGATGGTCCTGCTGCCCCAGTACCCTGAGCAGCACACGGTCTGTGGCCAGTACCTTCTGTAATTGCAGAGGGTTATTTTGCAGCATGTTGCTAATCAAGTGCCAGCTTCCTTGTGTGCTCACAGAAAAGGAAACCAAGGTTTTGTTTTCTTCCTCTCATGATCATAAGCAGCCGTTGTTTTCACAGGGCTCTCGAGGAAAGGGACAAACAACGATGTAAATTGTGCAATTTTCACAGTATTACTTCTGTAATTTCCCTCAGCTGCCTGAAACCTCTTATGCTCTAAAGAGAAAGCAACAAGGCAGGACAATTTGTACATAAACAGGACTGTGCAGTGTTAGATGAGCAAAAGCCAAGCTAAATATCATAACTAGATGCTGTCCTAATCATCAGTTACTGTGGGAGGCAGGAAGCTGTTTTCTCTCTGCAAGCATTGCTGCTGTTGGGGGTTTATTTATCAGCACTTTGTATCCAGGAATAAGAAGCTGCTCATTGAAAGAACTGTTACTGTTTTCGAGCTACCTTAACTTATTCCCACCCTCCATCCCCCTTCCCACCCTTTTCCCCCCACCATGCCCCTCCTACCAGCACACCACCCTCATCTCTTGGGCACGGCATTTTGCCTGGATAAAGTTTTGTCTTTGACCCAGGGAGAGACTAAGATTTCACCAGAGTACAAGAGTAGAAGGAAATGGTATAATTCTCTCACGCCAACAAGTAAAGTCAGCTTCAAGTATTTTCCAAATTAGTGGAAACTAATAAATATGAATATGATTTCTCAGAGCTCTTCATAAATGCTGAATATACTCAATATGATTAAATAATAAACAACAATGCTGGCGAGTTTGCATTTGGTCTGCTGTAGCAATAACATGGTGTGCTGCCAGCAACAGCACAGAATGCAATGCTGGGAGAGCAGGAAACTAGTGGGAAAGAAAAAAAAATATTCAAGCCTTGCCCTTTATGCTTTGCTGATGGGGAAAAATAAATGAAGAGCACAACCTTTCACGAAGGGCTGACTCTGGGATCACTCTGAAGGGGCTGGACCATGCATGAATCAGTAGAGCAAGAGGTGAAGGCTCAACTGCTGCACAGAAATAGCCCTTCAGCAAAATGGGCACTGGTTCTTTATCTCCTCATTACTAATCCTGCCACATAGATCTGATATCATAATCCCTTTCCTTCTTTTATGTCTTAATTTCTTCCCCAGCTTTCAATCTCTAGTAAAAATACATTGGCCAGAAGGGTGAGAAACTGAATTTGGCCTAAAGAGACAGTGACCAAATGAGCAGCCTCTGATTTCCTAGAAGATGTAGCATCCTTCTCCTCTGTAAAGTTGTTTCTGCTTTAAATCAGTAAAAGCAAGAGTGGAAACATAACAGTCAGTGCCAAGTATGGGGTTTTAATTTTTAAACTATTTCTCTCAAGAGTCTGATCAGTTTGTGGCTAGCTCTTTGCTCCCAGAGGTCAAGGACAAGTGAAAAATATCACTGCACGTCTTGCATGAGTCTATGGCCTGTAGGACAAGGAGGGAAGAGAAGTGGGAAAGGTGGACAGTGCATGGCAGGAGAGGACCAGCACCACTGGGCTGCCAGTGTGCAAAGCACTTCTCAGCTGTACTCCTGCAGCCCGTGACACCCCGGGCAGCCTCACAAGGAACATGAGGATCTTGGGATTCTTTCCAGCACTAGTTTCACACTTCCCTGCAGGCCAGCAGTGCAATGCTTGAATCAGTACTTTTTAAAGCTGTGGCAGGAGGAAGGGCTCTCTCTGGGGTCACACCAAAGCAGTGGTGCTTTTTTTCAGTACTGCTCTCAAGACATTGGGAAATTCATCCTGTGAACTTGCGTAGTCATGCAGTCATGGCATTTGAATAAACATTGTTCTTTTCTCACTTGGATTAGCTCTCCTCACTGAAACCACATCCACTTTTTATGCTGGCTGCCTGTCCTGTAAACTAACACAGAGATGTCTTAAAAAAACCTCAGGGGACCTTTAGTGAGTAGCCTGCTAGTTACTTTCTTCTTCTCCATTCCCATGAGAATAGACAACAATATCCTGTGAGGAATTACTACTGCACTCTCATTTTCATTTTTGCCTTCCTTTTCTCACCCTCTTCAGTTCACAGCATCTCTCTGTTTATGCTTCCTACCATGCTACTGTAGCATGCAGCTACCTCCCCCTCTCAAAACAGCCATGACAGCTTTGTCTCCCTTTCCTATTAACAACTGCATCCATGCTGCACTCTAACATCCTAACATCATTGGTGTAGCGTGTGTGGTGGGCCATCTGAACGTACACATGCTATCACCACTTCTCCTACTGGTGGAGCTGTGATTGTTGAGGCTTGCCATGGCAACAGCATGCACAGGAACACTAATGCTTCCTTGCAAGCTGACAGTCCTTGGAAGTGAGTTAGACACCACAGCCACAGTCATCTCCTCATAAAGTCCCAGATTTGCACCCCATAAGCAACATACCAGGGAGAAATCCAGCACTCAGAGATGGTAGACAGGTGGGAACAGTCAATGAGACTTTTCTTTCTAGAAATGCCACCAGATTTGTGGTCTTCCTTGCAAGGAAATATCAATCTAACTTTGCTACCCTCTAAGATTTTCACAACCTCTAAGACTTTTGTGTTAGAGGAAAATATTCTTGCATCTCTTCAGATGGGAATGGCCAAGTGAGTCTTGCTTAGCTCAGAGAGCAGGTGAACTGGCTTACTATTCTGTCCCTTAAAAACATGCCTTAAGTGTACAAGATGTAAGTCATAATAATCATCTATTTATCAGCAACAATCAAAAAGGCCTTTAAAAAGATAAAAAATACAGCAAAAGTCAGCATATTGCTATTTACCAGACTTACCAAAGAACAAGTTGTACACATAACAAATGCAGTATTGCCTCCATAAATAGTCAGGTGACAACCATGGAGACCACAGGAACACTTGCATGAGGGAGAAACAAGCCTTTGTTCCAAGCCTTGAGAAGAACTTTATAGTTCTCAGTTTGGGCATGTACCCATGGAATTCATATGCAGACAAGATGGGTAAGGCATCTGTGTAGCTGGATATGTGGCAAAGACTTTGTTAACAATCTCTGCCCTAGGTTGTTTGTAAAGGCAGATATTTGAGGTAGTAGTTAAAAACCAAGAGTAGGTGACAGAAGGGTCACAGTAGGTGACAGAAAAATACGTTGGTATTTTTCTCTCAGACTAATTAACGGGCTTATACATACAGGTTAAAAGAAGAGTTGCCCTTGGAAACAATTCAATATGAGATGGAGGCTAGCTTGAATGAGACAGCAGTGTGTCTTGTTGCCTACCCTGCAAATATTGCCACTCAGTCTACACCAGAAAATCATGCCCCAGGCTCCAGTGCCTTAACATTCTCCTTGCTCCAGCAGTTGGTTTTTTTTCTTGTGCGGTAATGGAATTTAAGAAAAATCACTACCTCCTATGGCAGTTGGAAGGTCCCTTTTCAAAGGCCCTTCACTTTCTCTTCCAAGTGCTTTTATAGGGTTTCACATTGCTCAAAACTTGCATAACATTGT
Organism: Agelaius tricolor; assembly: GCF_023055355.1. Classification (NCBI taxonomy): domain Eukaryota; kingdom Metazoa; phylum Chordata; class Aves; order Passeriformes; family Icteridae; genus Agelaius; species Agelaius tricolor. The sequence goes on from NW_027269264.1 coordinate 17,347,778, forward strand.
CAAGGTGTCACAGGTGGAGTGGGAGCTTCACACAAAGTTTATTAGGGAAGCCATGCTGCTGAGCCACAAGGACCCCCTTGCATTCCAAACTCCTGCTCAGAGAGGAGCCTGGGTGCAGTTAGACTCAACCTTACCCCTAGACTTTGTCACAGCTTAAGAAACTTTGTCCAGCAGGATTTAAAGATGGCAAATCAGATGTATTTATATAACACGAATTATTAATGATTGGACAAAAGACCTTAAACAGAATTATTTGTATAAAAGCTACACAGTATAAAAGCTAAAACTGCTAGAAAGATGGATAGGATAGGATAGGATAGGATAGGATAGGATAGGATAGGATAGGATAGGATAGGATAGGATAGGATAGGATAGGATAGGGGCCTATATTAATGCAGTTGTATTAAAGTAATTATATTAAAGCTGGCAAAAAGAAACAATTATTAAATAGAGATGTATGTAACTAACCTATATCAACACTTGTGGGCAGGTCTCTTTCTCCTAGCCTTGAGGACTATCTTTGGAGGGCATCCCCTTATCCAAGGGAGGAAATTTCATAAACACACTCCAAGAAGGAATACATTAGAAGAATCTAACTGTAAAAAGTGGACTGGACTTTTATGGTGTAAAGTGATATGACTCCCACTCATATGTCTTTAAATCATCTTAGCAGATTATCTGCCAAATCTTTGTCTCACTATGAGGATGTTAATTCAGAGTCAGTTGGCCAGGCTGCTTTTAGCATAATTCACCCAAAATAACACATGGCGAAGGCACCAAGTCAACAGAGTTCAACGCTCCACCTGCAACACTGTGTAAGATAACCAGAAATCCTGAAGATGCAATCTGAGAAACAGACATTGTTTCCACATAAAACATGGCTTCCCTCACATATATACAGAAAATTTTCAGCTTGTACATTTTCTACAAGATTTTTGGCTAGCCATGATATTTAGGGAACATCAACAGTTGCCCCAAAACACAGTCAAACAATCTTAAGGTCAGCATGGTCATTGAGTACCATGGCCTCTTCAGGACTGAGAGACTCCTGCTGAAACATGCTGTGAATTTCCAGTGATACTAGATACTAAGATAGTTGTGAGATGCTTTCTTTAGAACTCATAACTATTTTAGTAAGCCTTTACCACCCTTCGCTTCAGAATATAAAATTGCAAAAGCAATGATTACAGTGCTAAGAAGAAGGAAAGAAAAATAAAGCTAATAAATTATACCCAGTCTGAATAATCAGACAATTGTCAGACAGGTACAAATGAAACCACTCCATGTTAGACTTGTACAGGCATTGTCACGACACAACAAAATTAGAGCTACCACATTACTGTATTTACGCAGGTTCACAAAAGAGTGTTCATAGTGGAGCACTACTTCCACCTATTTGGGTGTTCTTCTCAATGAAATAAATTTGCAGAAATGCCCTTTTATAGTAGTGAACTTTATCAAATGGGATGTGTGCTGCTCTGTGAGTGTCTCGGAATAACCAGCCTAACTCCCATATATGTTGTGATAAAGGCTGTATACTCACTGAAAGAGTTACCTGGTTCTGGTGGCTAAGATGCAAGAGGAAAGAAGGCTCTGAGATTTTGATCAAAGCCATTTATGAAGAAATTAATTAATGTGCATAATCTGGCTGACCTGCAGGGATCTTTTTGTGCTGGAACTAGGTAAAATTTAAAATATCATAGTTAACTGCTAAAATGAAGCTATGGTCCAGTCTTAGGCAACAGATAATTGCCCTAACATATTCATCTACCTCTAAAGTGAGGTAAAAAGAAAATGTTAAACAGCTCGTGACCGGTATTGAACTAAGACCTGAGATGCATTGAAGAAATGTGTTTCACTCCAGCTGGCAGCTGAAGAAGGAGCCCAGAGTGGCTGAGATAAAACACCCTCCCTGTGTATATCAGGTGAGCTGGAGGGTGCCAAGATGTGGTGGCATGTAATGAGCCAAAAAAACCTTGCAGCAAGGCCAGAGTGCAAAATATTTAATGATCCACCCCATGTTTTGGCACTAAAACAACCAGAAATCATGAACTGGGATGCTGATAACAGTTTGTGGCAGAAACTGGGCAGCAACTCCCAACAGTGCCCACACCACCCACTCAAGGAAGGGAATAAATTCCCTCTTCTATGCACCTTGTTTTTCAAGACCATGCCAGTAAACTACTTGGCTGAGAAAGACATTTTGGACATTCTCAGAATCTGTGCATTTTTGAAGTGCATATTAGCAAAACACACATTCAGAGATTGTAAAGATAACCATTTAGCCTGAATACCAAATTGTAAGTTACAGGAGCTCTCTTGATAGTAAGAGGTGACAGCATTATCCCAATCAAAACCAGACAACACTGCTAGCTAACACTGTTCCAAAAGAGATCAGCTCTTTATGAACTGCAGAATGAGACACACCTGTCACCTCAAACAGTTTACAAAGAAAGGCTTTGACCTGTCAAATAAGTGAGTGGACATTTAACCTCTCTCACTTTGAGCAATGAGAGCCACTGGGGTTTGTGATGCTGCCTGAGACAGACTTGTACTGTACTAGGACTGCTGTTCAAAGTCCTTATCTGCCACGTGAAAGCATGGTGAAACCAGTGGCACTCCTCATGCTCACTAAGCTGAAGAGACACATAAAAATATGCAAGCTTTTGCTGCATTCCAGGGAAAGATAGTGCTCTCGAGGCTGATCACATGTAGCTGCTGACAGACTTTTTGCTGTGCTGATTGAGCTCACTTAGTGGAAATTTGGGTACCTGCAAAATTTGGGTACTTACAAAATTTTTGGGTACCTGCACCTGACATGTTTCTCAGCTTTGCAGACCAACCTGTGCATTTGCAAGTGGCTGCAATAATGTAATCTTTCATTATACTGTCTTCATAAAACTATTCAATAATCACTGGATGAAATGGATAACCAAAAGTACACAGCATGTGGAGACTGCTGATTTTTAACCAGCCCTATGTTGTGACCATGAAACACACTGTTCCTTAGCAAGTAAGGCTTTGAATGTCTAGCAAGCAGAACACACATGGAAGAGCTGCATGCAAGAGATACTGAGTTTTACAAGACTGACACAGCCTGATGAAGAACAGTGAATAATAATCACTGAATAGAGTATTCACTGGGGACATGAGAAATATAAGTCCATGCTCTTTTCTAAATAATTTCTAGACATTCATTTGTGTGTGGTCTCATTAGAAATTCCCCAAGTGGGGATGATACATATATCCTGTGTCAGAAATTGCTTTTTGCATGACCTAGAAAAGACGTTTCTTGGATTATAATTTCTGCAAGGAAAGTAAAATAAAATTTCACTTTGGATCAGTCTTGAATTTCTCTGACAGTTTTATAACCAAATTAAAAAATCAAATATTCAGACATAACCTTCTACTACAATACTATTGGTCTCCAGCAAAGAGAAGATGAGTGATAAATATAACTGCTCTAAGAAAGCTTACTGAATGTCTACTTAAATGCCATTATGTTCCCATAAAATATGTGATTCATCTTCTTTTTATGTTCCCACAGAATATGTAAAATTGGGATGCTTGCTGTTCCCACCAGTCTCAAGTCCAGGGTACAAACAGTTAAGCTTCTGCAAAATAAAATCTGAATAGCTTTGTAGGTATCAAATTGATTTATGAACTGTCTCACTCATTGTGCTTCTTCTTCATACTGTAATGAAAATAAGGCCCATTGTATCCACCCTTTTCTTTCCCCCTGCCCCCTGCCTCTGTTGCATTTACTTCTACCAAAACCTGACTTCCAAAGACCACCTTTCCCTCCTCATGGCTGAGCTGACTTTCTGTAAATGGACCATCTGTAGGGACTGATTTGCACACTGCTGGAGTTGTACCCACTCCCTGCTCTGCCCACAGACAAAATGCAGGAAAGGAAGCCTGGACTACTAACACACTCCTAGCTCCATTGGTTAGCCAGGGTTTTGTCCCTGGTATTTGGCTTTGCAGGCCATTTAAACAGATTATGAAGGCTCTCTTCAGCAGACTTTCAGCATGGTCAGGATGTCTGGAAAAGGAGATGACTTACAGGTATGACTCAATGCCTGCTGCGAGTCATCAGGAGCTTTTCCTAGTTCGCTTCTAAGCAAATTATGCTTTAAGACAATTGTCCAGACAATCCTCAGTAATCCACCTCAGTAAGCCACCACCAGTAAGTGAATCTAGATGGGTCCACAGCCTCCAAAACTAGCTGGTGGGCAAGTTTCCATTGATTCAGAAGGTGAAAACCCAGAGACAGGCAGCACGCAGTGCCAGGCTCCTCCTCACACCTCACCAGACCTCCTCAAGGCAGGAGTGTTTCTGGAGGTTCTGTCTGTGTCCCCTGGGCCGGCTGGTGTGCCAGCAGTGCAGAGGTGATGGTACTGCCTTCTCCACAGGAGCAGCCAGGCAAGCAGCAGTCCTGCTGCCCCTGGCAGGAGCAGGCAGCAGCAGGGCTGGCTGGTGGGAAGGACAGTGTTGTGTGCCCCAGCTCCAGCAGTGTGCCCCAGCCACTGTGCTGGGGTTATGAAGAGCTGGAAAGAGGTCAGGTGTGTCATGCTCTGTGGTTGCAAATAAAGGTACTAATTAATGTTTGGGATACGAACACGAACTTGAATTTAGCAGAAGGCACACTTACAATGGAACAGGATAGTCTGTGCCCTGGCAGACATACTCTAAAGAGAACAATAGTGTGCCTGTGGGTAAAGTCCTTGGTGGATGTCCCATTGGCCTCATGCTTGAGATGCTTTTGTAGCACCATGACACCCTTTGCACCCTTGCACATGCTGGAAAGGATAGCACTGAGCACTCATGGAGGATGCTGAGAGGCTTTCTGAGTTACCTGGAGATAGTGACAGCGTGAGGGGCTGACAGTAGAAAAGTGAAATACATGAAAGGCTCTGAAGCTTGCCTGGCACTGCCTCCCACACAGCTATGGTGTCCTGACAACCTCATGTTGGTGCAGCCATGGCTCAGGAGCAGAGCAGAGGACACTGGGCGTGCCGTGACACCAGCAGCTGCACAGGGACCTGGAACCTTCTGCAAATAGGGCAGTACTCCAATCACACTGAGCCTTTGCTTGCCTTGTTTTGTGTCCTCACCTTTTGCAGTCTTTTTCCAAAATCTGATAAATAAACAGTCCTAAAAACAAGCAAACCTGGGTCTCATTAAGGGAGGGTACAGTCCCAAGCCTGTGAGCCTTGAGGTGGCTGGCAGCAACCAGGGGCCCTGGGCAATCCTTGGTGGCAGGGCCATGGTGTGGGCAGCCAGCTCTCTTTACAGGGACTAGCTGGCCATGGCTTGGCTCCGTGTCACCCACAGCCTTTGGCCCAGCTGGTACACCAGCGTGCCTGGGTCACCAGGCCAGCCCATTCCCAGAATTGCCATCTGCCTGCACAATGCTTCCAAAATCTGTTTGTTCTGCTGTCCCAATAAGCAGTGTTTCACAGCCACGAGCCTGACTGCAGTGCTCACAGAGTGACACAGTGCTCTGGATAAATTTCAAAGGGGAGAGAAAAGGATTTGGGACATTAAAAAAAAACAACTTTCATTTTGCTAAATAGGATGATCTCAGGGAAATCTAGGCAAGTGTATCTCTTCTGGAAATTCAAGGTTACACTCTGGTCTCTGGTGATGCTTTTTGAAATGTAAATTTTTGAAATTTAAACTATGGGAGGTGTTGCTTACAAACAAGGCCAAGGAAATCACAAAGCAAGATAAAACAGATAGGACATATAGTTACCTTCATGAAAGCAAATTTATCAATGAGATAAGTTATGTCCTGACAATTCTAATACAAGCCCAAAGTGGTTGTGAAACAATTACTCCACATCTCTGATTCAAATACTGCACATGTATATGTGCCTTACTGTTGATACATTTAGTCATCACATCTCAGACACTCATTTGAAGGGAAAGTTCCTCAGGAAAAGTAGCCAGAGCTGAAGTAACAACATCAAGGAAGAAAAACTGGCAGCTCTCGATAAAGCTTGCTTCAGCTTACCACTTGTTTCAAGATATTGTCCTGATGACTGATCACAGGAATGCTGAGGACACATGATCCAAATGGAGCTGCCACAGACTCTTTGGCCAAAGGATGGAAAAAATAACCAAGCTACCAGTCCGGCTGTGCTCTACTATGTATTTATGCTCAGCTTTGGCGAAGGGAGTCAGCTAAGTAATTGCAGGCCTTGTTTATGCATTGTTTTGTTCATGTGACTGCCTGGATCCAGCCTTTTTACTCCTGAACCACTGTGCTCTCACTGCTGGCTGCTGCCGAGATGCATGCCTGCCTGTGCAAGAGGCTGCTGCTCCTGCTGCTGCATGGAGAGAGGGCCTTTGTGGGCTGCCTTTGGGGCACCTCCCCTTGGGCAATGGAGCAGGCCTGCACTCCCCAGCAGCCTGCATGCTCAGAGAAGCCAGCCTGAATGTGGAAACATGCACCTACTTGTCCCACAGAAAATCCCAGCAGGAAAATGGAGGGAGCCTACTTCAGAGTATCACTTTCCACATCTCACATTTTTTCACCTCTGACCCAAAGATGGGCCAGCAATGACATAACAGCGAGACAGAAAAGCCCGTTCAACATTACGCCAGAAGTCTTTCCTTTGCCCCTCCCCTTAACTTCATACCTACAACTTTCAGAGGATCAGCTTTATGTCTGTGCACCACTCTAATGGCAATTAGCAAACTTTTTAAGTGTTTGAGCAGAATTCATATCATAAAATAGGTTTCTACAGGCAACCTGAACAGAGTGAATCTCATTTTAAGATGAGATTTTATTAAGTTATAAGCCGCCCATCTTCAGTAGCACAACATTACTGATGTTCCTGCATAGGTTCAAGCTGTGTAAGTAGGACACAGCACAGGCCAGAACTGCAAAGAGATCTCCTGTTTTCTTGATCCTCCTGCCAGCAGGGAATTTCTCACATGCTGGTAGCATGCAAGCACTGTCACATTGTACTTCTCTGTGTGTCTGTCATAGGTCTATGAGCAGGGACAGATAAAAAGACCCCAAACAGTGCTGTAGAACTGAAGATCAAAGATGCAGAGTTTCCAGAATTACATGCTACTCCAGAAACCTGAAAGCTTTTTAATAACAAGGAAATGGGGTCATATTTGGAAATGTGGGAAAGATGGATTACAGGAGGATACACTGAACTTCTATCACTTATTGTAAGAGAAAAGGCAAACGAATCCATAGACACACAGTAGCAGTGAGCAAAATTCAATGACCTGCCACATAGGAAAAACATTAAATCCATGATTTTGCTGTGGTTTTTTTCTCCCCTACAGATGTCTTCTTCACTGGGCTTGCATTATACCTTCAGTAAAACATATTGCAAGTGTGCCCTGCTTATGAATTCAACTTATCTTCTGGGTACACTTTAGTAATTCACAAGTATATGATAAATGGTTCACATGACAAAGCCCTGGCCTTTAACTGACTCAGAGTTTATTTACATCAACAATTTACTATAGCAAAAACTCACCTTAAACATGTTGGCTTTGTTCCGTGATTGCATGATTTCCAGGTTTTAAAGAGGAGGAACACACCTATAGAGTGATCCAGCACCTGACCAAGGAATCACTGGTTCAGGGAGAACACTGCGAAAAACTTCTGCCTCTGTCTGACATTTGAGAACTACTGAGATTTTTTTGAACTATATCAAAATACTGAGCTTATGAGTTTATTCACAAAAAAAAAAAAAAATTCACTTTTTGTGATTTGTCCTGGGCATGCTTTGTGCTGAAAAAGTCAACAATCTGAGCTAATTTGCTACCTATAAATAAGTGCAGATCAGTGCAGCTGTGTCTAGAATTGTAATGAGCCAAATCAAAACTGGCGTAATGGACCAGTATGGCTCAAGAAAGGCAACGTGTGTTTTCCTACAGAAGACAGCACACAGAGCAGCTTTTTGAGCACATTTTGGGAACCCCAGACTATAACATGTAATGTCATTGCACTGTCTGGGACTGACAGCATCCATGGAAATGTGAAATGATTTAAGAGTAAGGCATGCAAGAGGAGAAAGAGGAAGAAGAATGGGATATGGGCTTTGCAAAAGCTCCATGTCTGCATCTGCAGGGGCTCTGCCAAGTGAAGTCGGTCCTGGAGCCAGACAAGCATTGGCAGGAGCCAGCATCAGGGGACAATGTCAAGGAAGGGAGGAGCAAGCACTGAACAAAACAGAGTAGAGTGCATATGGGTTTCATGTGGGGCCAATACAGCTTTATCCAGGCGGGAATGCTTAGGGCACAAAAGACTTTTAATGGTTTTTGCACATGCAGACCCACGCACTGTCTGCAGTAGGAGATAAGCACAGTGTGGGATGTTCTCTGAACATCTGCAGAGCAGTCACTGCTCTTCGCAGAAACACTCTCCAGTCACACAGTGGGTGGGAGCAGCAAAAGCCAAGAGAAGTGTACCCTACATGGCTACACACCTGAAATAAATTTTCAAATGCTTGGCCAGCTCCTTCTCTTAGCAGGCTCTGTTACCCGATCCTCAGTGACACTGAGACCTGATGTGTGTTTCTCTGGCCTTAAATCTGTCTTTGCAAGCCATTTGGGAGCTAAGATGAAAGGGTGAATTAACTTGTGGCAGCTCCAGGAGGCTGGCAAAGGAGGATGCGATCTAACAAGGCTTTCTTCCTCTGTCCATTCTGAGTAGTGACCAAGCTGAATTTCCCTTGAGTATCAAGGTCCAAAAATAAGTATGTTCTGAGAACACCTGCAGAATGAGAAAGCTAATGGGTAATTTATGGGTAAAAAAATGGGGTAAAATTTAGATTTGAAAAGTCTACTGGAAGGCATCCAGTCCACCATCCTTCTCAAAGCAGGGCTAGTAAACTCTGAAGTGAGACCAGACCATTTTTTGTCAAGCTCTGAATATCTCCTGGGATGGGAAGCCTACGCAGTGTAAACACCCACCAGGAAAAAAACTGTTCTTCTTTACAGGTTGCTCCAATTTCCCATTGCTGAAATTTGTTGGCAGTTTGCCTCTTATCCTCCTGTGCAGGGCCCAGCAGGGTTTGGTTCCCATCTTCTCTACAGCTACCCATTAGGGAGTTGACAGCAGCAATTGATCAAGCACTCCAGTCCCCTCACTGCCTGGACTTGCTCCAAGTTATCGGTATCTTTCATGTGCAGGACACAGGACTCCAGCTGCAGCCTCACCAGTGCTGAGAAGAGAGGAAAAAACCACATCCCCCCAAGCAGGCCAGGGTGCAATTTTCTTGCTGGATGGCCCACTCAATGTGCCTGCCAGCAGCACCCTCACCACCTGTTCTGCACAGAAACTACTCTGGACAATCAGCCCCCAGCTCACAGTGTTGCATGGGGGGGGGTCACACCATCCTCAGGGACAGGTTTTACATTTATTGCCATCGACTGGGGGCTGCCATGAGCTCCAGCTTGTTGGTGAGACCCTGCATGGCAGAGCTGACCCTGACCTCCTCGCCTCCACGCTGGACCCTCAGACTCAGGCTGTTCTCATCCCTGCATGCCAAGACTGGGACAAATGTCCAAAGCTTTGACGGTGGAAATGAGATCCACCACACTTTACCCATTGGCTCCATATGTCCCTTCAACACATAGTAACTGCAGACCAGCCCCTCCTCCGAAGGAAAAGAACAGGGGAGTTTTTTTGCACAATAAAAATTCTACACAGTAAAAATTCTACAAAATTTTTGTTGTCAGTTTCAGAAATTGACTTCATGCTCCCTGAGGATTTTTGCCAAACACAGAATTAAAACCATCTTTTTCAAAAACTCCTCCTTAGTAAAATGCATATTAGTTGTCCATCACTCTTCTTTCCTTTGAGGCACAGCATCCCTAGAGCATAAGTTGTTTTCTGCTAGTTGATTTCCTTCAGTATTGCACAGTTAGATTTATCATTTATCTTTTTTTGGTTTTTCAGCAATTAGTTTCACTTTAGCAGTGCCCTCATAGTTTCATTATATTTCAAGAATGAAACTTTAAAGAAAAATTATAGAAACTGTAGCCCTGTGATATTTCAGAAAAGTGTTCTGGATCTCAATTTGTCTTTCTTTCTAAGGTCAAACAATACATACAAAATTAATTTCTAAACATAACCAGTAGAGATATTTCCCCCTCACAAACTAGTTTAAAAACTTAAGATGACATGCATCTCAATGTCTCAAAAGACAGAACACAAAGAAGTTACTTTCCTCATTTCTCCTTTCTTAAGATGAGATAATGAACTTGGCCTATAGTAAAAATAGCTGTGGACCACTACTCTCTTCTTTAAGTCAAAAGTTTAATTCCTTTTCACAGAGTATAGTTACAGAAGGATATCAAAATCTGCAAGTATGCTTTTGCTCTGAAATGCTGTCTCCAGTTTTGCTGCTTGAAGGCTTCCAAAACAGAGATGAAAAAATTATCATGGGCTCCAGACCTTGACCTGCAGGCATCATCCACTGAGCAGTTGATTTTTTTAAGAAAGGTCATTTTGTCTTTGCCTTCAGCTTACCCTAAAGACAATATGGCTGGTGGTTTTGATTCACAGAAGTCTTTTTCTGCAGAAAGATTGCAGTGACCCAGGATTTTGTTTAGGAGTCTCAAAAAGTCAAGTCAGCCTGAACACATTTCTCTTCACAGCATCCATGTTCTTGGGGCAAGCTATATACAAGTGTTAGCCAATACACTTCTCTTCCAAGACACTGGAGAAAGTTACATCCAATAGTTCACAGGGGGGAAAAAAGTACAGCAATATCCTTAGGAAAGCACAAGGGTGGAATTAAAATTACTTCTGTTTTGCCAAGACTTGCCAGGACATTGTGCCCTTGCTAATCCTCCAAAACCTTTGGTGGAAAAAGCCCTTCCATTGTGGGTAAAATATCCCTCTATAAACAACTAGTAAGCAACACGAAGGTTAGATTCTTGGCAGGGATATAATAATAATAAAAATAACAACAAGAACCAGCTGTGCTAAACTTTTGACCATGCTTCTTTAAACAAAGGAGCACCACCTTACAGCCAAGATGTTTACACGGGCTGCTGGTCTCCACTGATCACCCCTAGCACCCACTGCAATTCTAAACTGGACTACTTCTCAATGAGTGCTCCTGTGCATGCAAAATTATAAAATTACCAAAATAACATTGCCTCCTTTGTATGATTTGAGCAGGAGGGGAAAAAAAAACATCATGTTTATTTGACATAATTTTATCAGCTCTTGGCTCCTCAAGGTGGCATTTCTGAATATTTGGGGTTCCCTGCTTACTTACCAACTCACAGCCTCTGCTCATCTTCAGCTCTTGCATGTCTTATTGCATGCAGCACATGGAGCACATCTGCCCTACACTTTTCTTTTATAAAGGGTAAACAGTCTCTAACTTTATAAATAAATGGCTTCCCAAACATCATTATTGTTTTTTTCTTGAAGGGGGCTACATCTGTCGAAGGCCTTGCAGGCTCTTCGAAGAAAACTGTGAATCACAATCAGATGCACAATGGCTACATTTCAGTTTTATGTTTCTCCCCTATTTCATTTTTAATTTTGACTGCATTACTGCCATGCCAGGAAAACATGCCTTTGTCTTTTTCAGCCTGCATGACTGTGAGTGTGGGTGAGTGTGCATAGTTGGAGCAACAGCCCACATGCTTACAAGATAGATAGACTTGTTGGCTAATCATCCTGGCTGGGGACACAGAGAGAGAGAGGGAGAGAACAGCAGCTGAGGTAACTGTGCAGGAATGCAGAGTACACAGCAGTGATGCCATGCTGAGTTTCAGTCCCCCACGTACACTCAAAAAACTAAAACTGTATTACAATCATCATTAAGGTAGAAAAGGCAGACCATAAGTCTTGGAAGAGCAGAATTCCCTTTCCTACAAAAAGATGTGCTCAGGTTTGGCTGTAGAATCCAAAACTCACTTCCCTACTTCCTCTTTCACACACTGTAGAAAAATGAGCAGGTGCCTTTGAAGGTGGGCTTTCTTGTAGTGCTTTATTTTTTGAAGGGACCTGCACACAATGCCTCCATAAAGGAATCCAATATTTCAACATGACAACCTAGGTTGTGCCTCTAATTAAAAGTACATACCAAAAGTAAACATAGGAACATTTTCCCAGAGGAACAGAAGCTAAGCAAAGCTGAAGACAGTTAGACCACAAGGGAGACGTTTGCATCCTATCCAGCAAAGAGGGATGTATCTTAGCTGCATCATGCCCCCACCTTACAAAGGGTATCCAGCATAGGTTCTGTGTGTTTCAGATCCTTCAGCAGAATGAGCTGCACTGGCATGATGCTTATAGTCTCGAGGTCACAGTTCTCATTATCATGCAAGTACTAGGGAAAGTCAAGGGTGGGATAAATCCCAAAGGACTCCAAAGCATTCGACCAGCCTCCCAAGGGAGACAGTCACAAAGTGACAGATTTAGTTCTCATCTCACCGCATTGAATTGGACAGAGCTACCACCACAGCAGTTTGGTCCAATGGTTATACTTTCCTATTAAAGATAAGCACAACATACCTCCTTTTCCAGCAGCAGCAGCACCTCTGTGAATTATGTAAGGGTGGCAGTTCACAAAACTGCTTTCAGAGGCTTCTCTTCCTCTCTGACTTTCTATTCTCTAACAATATCCTACTATATAAATACATTCAAATAGGCCTCGTGGTTCTTTAAGCTTCTAAAAAATTTAGTATTTCTCCAGTGTTATTGCATGTTCCTGATGTAATAACACTGTATGCAGAGGAGAGGTTCTCCTAATCCATGCTGGGTTTTCTGGGGGTATGCAAAATTCAGCAGTTTCAAATGTCCAGACCCGTTCTGTTTATGCCTGGTCAAGCAATGAAATGTTCCCAGAGAAAGGGCAAGAGTTTTTCTGTTCGGGGGAATTTGTGACAGCAACAGAATGATACTCCCCACAAAAGGGCCAACTTAGAGTTAATTCTTGTGCAGTTTCATTCGCGTCTCTCCTCAAGCCACACAGCAATGACTAATACGACCAGTGCTCCTGTACATGTAAAGTGATGGGGACCAAACCAACATTTCTTCAGTTGTATGATTTGGGTGGGAGGAAAAATCCCTTCAGGTTTACTCAGCTTTCTTTGACAGAATTTTGTCAGCTGTTCCTTAGCTTGTGATTCCTGAATATTCTGGGTTCCCTGCTTGCCACAACACCAAGGATCTATGAAATAGTACTGTCTTAGCCAAACACCTAAAGATGAAAGTGTTCTTGAAAACTACTAGAGATGGCATTTTGCTGCAGGTAAAATTTTGGTTTCAGACAACATCTGTCTTGTGCTTCTTTGCTCAGGTCCACAGGTTGAGCTCAGAATTCAGGAAACAAGTTGCAGCCTTTGCCTTTAAAGCCTCCTCTGACCTCTGTCCCACCACTGCCAGAGAAACGAGTGCCTGTGTGGATACAGCTCTATATGTTGAGATGGATCAGTAGGCAAAGAGGCTGAGAGCCACTTGATCACCTTGCCAAAGTGGCTTTTAGGTAGTGTAAAGCCTGCACCCCTGGGCTCTCTTCAGCTTGTATAAAGTAGTACAACCCTCTAGCTGGTGAAATTAGATGACACTGGAAAACACCTGGACTAGAACCTGGATCTCAAGAATTGACATTTGTACTTCTTTTTAACTTGTAAGTTGCAAGATATTTATGCCTCTTCTTTGAACACACCCATGTCTTCATCTTGGATGCATCCAAGCATCCAGCATCCCACAGAGAGCAGTCCCTGCCCAATTAAACCAAAAACAACCTTTTTCTGAGACACATATAGGACTTCACTTGCCATGTTTCTAAGAGATTTCCGGTTATATTTTTTTTTCTTTCATTTCTCCAAATATAGTTTGTCTCTCTTCCTGCAGTGTGTTACTGCATTAATTAATTAATTACCACTTAACCTTATTACTCAACTTTGGCATTAATAAGGTGGTTATGGCTGCACTTTTTCTTTCATGAGTGGCAACAGCAGGCACTAAATAATTATCAAAATACGACTATCAAAAGCACACATTGAACAGCAATAATTTTTTCCTTAGTAGGCAGTATAGCCCTGACTGAATTTGAAAGCATAACTTAATCAGAATAAAAGACCTTTCTTCTAGACTAAATTAATAGTGCAGGCTGCAATCCTCTTTTGGAAAAGTCATACTCATTGACACGACTATTTGACTCTTCCAATGATACCTCTGCTCTTAAGCAAACAGAAAATGCATCTTCCACTTTTACTCTAATGGGGAAGAAAGGATCTACAGAAGCAGATTGCAGGAAGCAGAGAAATCTCCTTGTCAGATATGTTTATACACTTCACCTGGGAACTCTATTTTTCTGTATTTCCAGAACATTTTTACTATGATTTTGACAACACACCTACTACGTATCTATCTCCAGCACCTGAATTTTAAGGATTCAGCCTCTGAATAAGTCATGTTGAAAACATATCTTTTTACTACTGTGCTAGACACAGAAGTTCCCAGGGCTCAAAGTTTCTTGGGAGCTTCACATTTGGGAAGGATCCCTGTGGGCTTGCCCTTTCCTGATGCCCTTCTCTAGACATCTGCTCTTTGTCAGCAAGAGAAAAAAAAATATTAGATGGCAGGATAGACCTTAATTTTGAACCTCTACGGTTATGTATTTTGCTGAACTTTGTCCAAAAGTCAAGCTATACTGCTGACTGTTCAGAATGAATGTAAATGCTGGAAAAGGTACTTATGAACAATCAGGTGTTTCCACAACGTTATCTGTAAGAAAGAAAGCACTGGTAATGTCTAAATGAAACCAGGAAAGTCAGTAGTAACAAAGATATATTCCCTAATCCATCCTGCCAATGTCCAGCATACCCTATGATTTTTTAATGGATTTTTCTGGTTTACTTTTAAAACTTGTTGTAATGCAGCATAGCAGAGTCCATCAATGGTACATCATATCTAATTGGCATCTTACAAAAAGAATAAATACAAAGAAGTGTTGAAATAAAAATACACCCCAAACAACTGTAAGCAACTGGAAGGACAGTTTATCTTTCAGGAATAGGTCTCAAAATTAACATTATAATTTTTCTCTTTTGTTTTAATGATTTTTTAAATAATGGTTTAGGCACCAATAACTGCATCAAAGAGGGGCATTAGATAAGAAAAAAACAAATATTCTTAAATATTGCCTGTGCTTTCTAACTGTGTAAAGTCAATCTCTGCTACTTGGAAGCAGAAAGTCAGTAAGAAGTGCAAAAAAGGAAAAGGGCTAGTATTAAGGCACTTCTAGCAGGGATGATTATTACAGGCAATTAGGCTACATAATTGCCCCAGGAGAGGAAATCATCTGCTGCTAAGAAACAAAGAAACCTTAGTTTCTAGAAACAGCCCCTATGAGCCAATATGCTGCTGTGGTGAAAGGCTTTATGTAAGTATGTTTGGAAACCTTAATTGTGGCTTACATGCAGTTTTCATTTCAGTAAACCATATGCCTGTGGAAGATTAGAATGTTACTGCAGAAGCTGAATCAGGTGTCTGCTTTCTTCTGCACTTATCACTAATGGAAATTTTATCTCCAGCTTGTGGAAGGAACTGCTGCTTCTGAAGTTTCCCACTAGTCTTCTGATATTCTTCATAGCTTCAGGGAGTAATGGGGAACTTGTCCATGCTACACTTTTAGCAGACAAGCAAACAGCTCAGTGTAGATAAATCATCTGGGCAATGGGGAGCTCTGGGAGGCTGGGCAGAGAAGAAGCCCATTCCCTTCCCATGCGGCAGGAGGGTGGGTGGACTGGGTGGTTTGGCCACATCAGGATTCCTGGGTCCAAAACACCCCTGAGGCTGCTATACCTTTGGCTTCTCAGAGAGTGACAGCAGCAACATATTTCCTACCCCAGCCTGCTTTAACTTCAACCCCTGCCAAAGAGGCACTGCAAGAGGACCCACATCTTACAGGCAGGCCCCTAGAGAGACTGGAGTAACTTGCTTCTGGACAGGGAAGCTGCACGGATGTGTCTGAAGCTGTGGGCTCTGCAGAAGCAGCAATACAGGATGTGGGCCTAAGGGGGAGAAATGCAGGTTTGAGAGGTAGGGAACCAGTTCTTGCAAAATGTCCTCAGCCAGCCAAGGCTTGCGCAGTAACATCAGCACTTTTGGGAGCAGAGCATGCTCCAGCATCTTCTCCACAGGGTCCTCCTGGATCTGGCCTGCATGGGTTTATTATCATAATTGTGCTGCAATTTGCTTCAATGACACACCACAGTAAGTTATTAGTAATTCAGGTGAAGGTACAGAAAGGCCAGTCAAATATTTACCACGTAAACAAAGCATCATGTTATTCCTCAGATCCATGTGGATGCTCACATGTAACTTGCATGATGCAGTAGGGCTGTTATAACGTCCACAAGCTCTGTGCCTGTTTTCTCCTGGATGCCTGCCTTAAAGTCTGATTGTGCACGCTGCCAGATTCTGTTTCTGAAGCTGAATCATTCAGAAATACTTCCTTCAAAGATGATTTTCTGGAGTATGTAATAAGTTATGAGCACATGCAGCAGGCTTGGTACCAGACAGGACACTGAGCTGTTGTTACCTATCTGGACAGCAGCTTTTACAGATCTTGTAGGACTTGGTTGTTTTCAAGAATTCTGGTCCAGCTGGTTCAAGTATTCATTGTGGAGCCTCATATAAAGTATTTGGTTCTGCAATCATTGGCATAGGACCTCTCTTTTTGCCACCAAACTCAGTGACCATTTCCATACCTGATGCCTCCCACTCAGCCATCTATCTACAGCTGCTCTTCCCTAAAAGGGAATTTTACTTCTTCTGCATTCAGGCTAGGTAGAACACCACTAAGCTCTTCTGGCAAACCAGATACAGAGCAACATGTATTTCTTAGTGGTTAGATACAGAGTAATTAGGAACACCAAAACTTTATTATACCACTGAAAAGCTCCATGCTGTGTTACTTTTACCTGCTTGGTAAGCTATTCTTGCACAGCTCCTTCCTTTCTTGCGGGAATACATTCAGTGCTACCTTATTGGCTCCTGCATGTCAGATGCCAAACCATGAGCCCTAGACACCAAGTGAACTGACAACTGTTGAAAACGCAACACAAGACATGTAGTTATTTTAAAATGCAGTCTAGAAGTACATGTAGAGGAGGTACAAGAGTTGAGAAACCCTTTGCACAGTTTTCTGAGAATTGCTATTGTTTTCCCACTAAGTGACCTGCCCCATGGGAACTGTGCAACACAGGCAGACCTTCATAGCACAGTACCAAATTTGTTGGTTTGTTTCTTCCATTGGAACAGGCAGGCTTGCTGAGAGAGGAAAACCAGGGAACTCCATTGTGCAGCAGTGTTCTAGTGGTAAATTTTCTTCTGAAAAAGTTGGAGCAGAGCACACAGAGACAAAACACCAACCGATTTATATAGTGTCAGATTTGAATCATTCTGCATCTTCTTCCTACGTGTGTATGAACCAATGCTTATGGGTGAGAAGGGATTTTTAAACCCCTTACAAGGATATGTATACTATGTTTAGTTAAATGCACTGTTTCTCTTCTGGAAATATGTCCAAATTATTTTACAAGTACAACTACCATAATTCAGTGCTAGTGTTATTTATCTATTTTTTTTAAATTTAGCCACCCAGCTCCTCCAGTGCTTTTCAGGCCTTAGCTCTAAATTGGGAATTATTTTACATATTATACATATTTTGAAGAGAAGAAAATTATTATAAAATTCAAGATGTACCTTAGCATGGGGATAAAAACAAAACACACTTCCCAATTTAACAATATTTTCACATGTGTTACAGGCCATGGAGAATAGCTATGTGCCTGAAAGCTGATTTATATGTTATAAAAGCAAACAAGCATCACTTTTAAAAAGTTACTTAAATCAAGAAACCAGATTCAGAAATGGAAAACATCTCTTTCCAGAGAGCCATGCAATCTACCTTTGCTGTAAATTAGACTTGATAGCCAGATGGTTGGAGAGACCTGGAACAATTTCTGTCATCACATTTAATAGGCAGAAAGCATGCTTCTATTACCTGTGGCCCCATATCACAATCAAAAGCACCTGGTTTTACACTTGTACAATATGGTCTGACTTTGAGAGGCAATGACCTATGCAAGGCTGAGCTTGGTATCAGTGGGAGAGAGTGATTCCAATCCCAGACAAGATAGGCTGTGTACAGCCTTTCTATCATTCCTCTGCAGCAGGGGTAGCTTCCAGAAAATATGGTAATTTATTACAAACGATGCAGTGCTTGTTATTGCTTTCTTCACCCTCAAATTGTTTGAAGAACTATAAAACATTTGTTTTTATAGCACTACAGAAACAGAGCAGAATGTGAGACAGAGAGCATCTCTGCATTAGCAAAAAATGCAACTGATACTTCAGGAAAAGGAAAGTGCTTTACCATCCTTCCATTTTTAACCACACACAGCTTCACTCCTCACATACCATAAACATGCCTTCAGCAGCACAGAGGCACCTACTGACATTATGCAATTTTTTGTTGCATTAACTCCTTTATCTGGAAAAATAGCTTAGAGTGAGCAGGTTGCTTTAAACATAGGCAAACATAAAGCACAGAAATGATATACAAGACCAAAGACAAGACCAATTGTGGCACTGGTATAAGATCCCATAGCCTCTCACTTGGTAGTGACAATCTCCTACTATGCAATGAGATGCATCACCTTGCACTTACTATATTTTAAAAATTGTTTGTGACATTGCTGCAACTTAATTCGGGGATTCGGATCTTAATGCAAGGTTTTCTTTTGGGGTATTCATCCTTATGTCATCTGGAAATTATCAGCAACTATTTTGTTCCATTGCACCTGTGCAGAAATTCCAGCTGCATGAGTGGCAGCTGGAGTGGACAGGTTCCCCACGGGGGACAGCCCCGGCTTTGGCCAGCACAGGGTTTGTGTAGTGGGTGCCTGTCCTGTGGGGTGGCACAGCAGCGGGGCGGGAGCACCACGCATGGCTCACAAAGCCACCTGCTCCTCAGGCACAAAGGCACCGGGCCAGGCAAAGCTGTCCTGATGCTGCCAGTTGGGCAGTGCTGGCCTATTACAAAAACTACCTTTGGCAACCACTTCTAGAAATAGTCCCATTCATCGTTCTTGCCTCAGAAACAATTAAATTCAGCAAGCTGCTGCCAAAGCAGATTTTTAACCCTGTTAATTCAGAGCATGCAATTGTTTAAAACAAATTGGTATGTGTATTACACTAAAATCACTTCTTTTGTGAAAAATAGGCCAACGTACTTCTCTTCTTTGACTGCCAAGACTCGCCTATTTACTTTTAATCAGCAAATAATTGTGCTGTATATACCTCAAGTGTGGTCCCGTGAACTGAATGCGCAATGGCAGCTGGAAAGCATTAGGTGGTCCCTTAGAGTATGTCTCCAGGCTTGGTTTCTTCCACAAGAAATCCTGATTGCATGGTCCCACTCTGTTCTGCTGTATGAACCAAAGCAGGCTAGCAGGAGAAGATCCACAGATTCATTCCAGCCACTTGACTGCTCCAAGCTAAAACATTTAATGCAGCTGTGCCCTTACAGTACACATTCCTAAGCAGAGGAGCAAAGTCTCTATCAAGGCAAGTTTATGGGTATACAGCTAAATAAGTTTAGCTGTAAACTGGAGACTTTTGGCTCTAGGCTTACAGTTGAGCATATTGATATCAAAATGCACTTAGTACATGTCTTGTTTCTAAAATACAAATTTGAAACTTTGGGCCTTAGTTATGTTTAAACAGAAGTCACTAAGCACCATTGCTTCATGCTGGCTTCAATAGGATCTGAAAGCTATGTTGCTACAGATTAGATACCCCCAAAATGGGAACAGAAAGCAAAACTCAAATTCCCCACTCTGAAAATACTTTAATTCAAGGCCGAGTGGGACAGAAACTCCTTGTGATATTACAATCCATATTGTAATATTACATGTTCTTTGTTAAATTTTGTCACTATTCTGCAATGGATTATAATACATGGGAATTCCTACCAGGGTTATAACAGCTTTTGTCAAAATAATATTCAAAAAAAGGTAGCTTTTTTTCTTGCCAGTAGTAGCTCAGAGGCAATATAAGAAACTAAACTTCATGTTACTTTCTATAGCTATCTCTCCAATCCCAGGGAGAAAAGCAACCAACCAACCAAACCAAACAAACCCCAAAAAACCAAAACAAAAAAACAGTTGAACAAAATAATTTTGAATTAGCAGTGTGTGTTGATACTAATATTGCAAAGTCATGATTTCAAAGTAAAGTCAGCTCTACAGAGAGCTGACACACAGAAGGAAATAACAGAAGGAAATAACTTTATATTATTTTCAGGCATTAAAAGAAAATAAGCATGGCAAAATGATCATATGCCAGTGCAAAGGAAGACTGGAGGAGATACTACAACCACTATAACTATGATGTATGGGATCTGATCATACTTTTAAAGATACTGATACATTCAAATCAGTATTTCACATACATTCCAATAGTCAGAAGGTTGTGTATAATGCTATCTTATTGCAGAATAATGCAGAATAATACAAGTGTTCACTCATTCAGTATGAAATAATTTTACAAGAAGTAGTAATGCAGCTTTTTCAATATCCTATTGTTGCATTTTTGGACTTTACTAAGTGAGTAAATCACAACTGCCATGATGAAATGGATAAGGAATAAGCAGGAATGAAAAGCAGTCTTCAATAAAACCTGTGGAAAGAATAGCTCTGGTGGGGTGTATGTACTGCCTGTACAGCTCCATCCCTCTGCCAGCCCCGGACTCTGCCACTGCTGCTGTGCAGTGAATGAAGTCTTGTGGATGCATAGTCATGAGCCCAGCTGTCCACAATGTGAGCCCCTACAGGGAATACAATGGTCACACGGCCTTCTCCACACATCTCTCCTGCACACACATGTGATGGCATTTGCTTCCACTAGTAAGATACTGCCTGTATACTTGCTTTGTTTTACCACGGGCACACACTGCTCTCTCCTCCTGATGTCAGGGGATCTGAGAGCTGGCATAAATAGATTTGTTGAGAGGAGCCAGGTCTCCCTTATGTGCCAGACAGCAGTGCTATGGCATGTTCCTGACACTTGGAATTTTGCAAAGATCTTCTCCTTACAGAACACACATTAATTCAAAAAGCCTCCACCTATAACTAAAACTTCACCAGTGTGCAGAAATCTAAGCTGCTTCCCTGAGCATCCACAGCTATGAACACTGTTTATATCATCCAGCATATGCACAGACTTCATGCAAACTTTATTTCATTAAGTAGTTTGCCTTCCTTTTCATAATCTTCCCTTTATTATCTTCCTTTTTGTATTTTCTACTCCACAGGAAAAGAGGAAGCATTGTTTACAACAGCTGCATGCCGGTATTCATATATATGTCCTGATAAGATGATAATGCAGTTAATATAGCACAAAGTAAAACTGTCAGGCATCTGAAGAGATAACTATCTATAACCACAATGAGAGAAAGGTAAAGAGATGCACAGAAGTGTAACAGGAAGAAAACACCATTAAGAGAAGGAAACCACATATGAAGGGAAATTCCTGTCAGTCATTACAATTAGAAATAGATACACAGAAAAAATGCAAAGTTATTGCTCAAAAAATTGAAATTAAACTTTAAGCATCACTTCATTAAAAACTGGGCCTAGAAATGTAGTTAGCACAACATCAAAGCTATGATGACAATATTGAAATACACAGTTTATCACCTAGTAGCACACAAGTGAAGATCCTGATGGAAAGCAAAGCCAGAAGCACCATCAATCTGTAACTCCACTCCATGCCCTGCACCTTGTGCCACGTCTCTCAGCTAATTGTGTCCTGAAGACCCACCTTTATAATTAACATCCAATTACTTCAATCTCCTCCCCAGAGCCCCCTGGCATGGCCACCATGGCACAGCACAAGCCAGCCTGTGCAGACTATGCAACACAGCTGGGAGGGGGGCACCTTGGCAGAGCTCCCAGTGGTTCTGGAAACCCACAGTGCTTCTCTCCTGCGAACTTCTGTTTTCTGGGAAGGCAAAGTACTCAGGGCATATTGCTCAGACACAAGAGACCAGTGTTGCAACCTCCAGATCTCCCAGGTACTTGACAAAACATCCTGCACATCTGATGAGCCAACCACCTCCCGACCAGCTGTCCCCACTACAGCCCATAATACCCAAGCCTACTCTCTATCTTTAACAAATGTATAGTTGCTCTTTGTGCAGTTATGTATCTGAGCATGTAGAGATGTAGATACCAGCTGCTGAATTTTTGCTACATTACGTAGTGTTGATCATTACAAATACTTGCAGCAGCACATAACTTGCACGTCAGAGCTGCCTTTGGTTGCAGCACTGTATTAATAACACTTGCAGGCTAACTCAATTTTGTACAATTTGCATTACAGTAATGCATTACAGTATTTGCAGTGAACTATAAGGGATTTCAGGAGAATTGTAGAGGTCACTAAAATAAGAAATCGTGTACCTCTTGTGGGGCACAGATTATAGTTTCACAAGGCTGAAGGAGAAGGTTGCCGTCCCATCTTTTATGAGATTGAAGAAAACATACTCACAAGAGTATTTTGGTGTTGCCCCACTAATTTCATTGCTGCACAGTACACTCCTTCCATAAAAGCTGGTACCAGGTACCACTATCAATGCCTCCTGTCTCAGTCAACAGACCAGTTACACCTACTCTCTGCTATCGTTTAATGATTTATGTAATTGTATACGTGCGTGAGAACTTCCTTTAGTCTTAGGCTCGTTTAAACCACTCAAGACTGTAAAGTACTGCTTACACTTCACATGAAAGTTGAATTCAGGACAGTCCACTTTAATCTGTTCTTGGCTCTGAGCACTGATTAGGCCCCAAGCAAAGAGCAGAAATATGTTTCTTGGCTGTAAAATGAAGAAATCTGCATTTGCTAAGAGAAAAATATAAAAATGTCTAATAAAGCACCCACACTTGATATGTTCTGTGCATCAAGGCAACTGCCTTAAAGGCAGATTCTGTTATCACAGCTGCCAGAGTTGTTTATTCTCTTGCTTCTCCATGTTACTTCTGTCAAAGTCCTAGACAGACACCAGTTGCTGAGTGCAGGTTAAGCAGAAAAACAGGCTGTGCAGAAACTCCTGTAATCTTAAGTGCAAAAACGAATACTTGCAGAGGTCTGAGGCCCCCATAGTGCTTACTTCGGTCTAAGCTCTGGTCACGCTGCCAGCCCACAGCCTCTCATGACACAGTAACAAAGGCCAAACTCTGCTAGATACCGCCTGTACAAGGAAGCATATTCCAGGAATGCTGCAGCTGAATTTGAACTTCCCTTATCAGGAACAATGAAACTGAGAGCAAGCAGCTTCCTTGCTCAAGTGGAAATGACCACTTTTCAGCAAGTGCTACTGTCAATCACTGCAAGCCAGCCCAGAGGAAATGCAATTGTGATAACTGAGTGGTTTTAGTGCCTATAAAGGAAGTGAGTAGTTTAGCTTTCTTGCTCTGCGGAGAGGGGATTATTACTGTGCCATTTTAATGTCAGGTCCTGGAGCACACGCATAGTTTGTGCACAAAATGGGGTGATGTTTTCCCTTTTAACATAGGGCCAAATCAACACACCCGTATTAACTTTTCATGACAGAATCTCTAAAAAAGGCCACACCATCCTTAAATTGTTTTGGACTTAATTTGGTGTTGTCATGCAATTAGGTTTTGCAAAATTGGCTTCTGGACTGACAGCTTCTATTGTTACAGCATATGGCAATCAGAGAGCAGCTTGTGGCAGATGTGATGTTTATTCACCATTTGCTAGTTTTAGATTTAATGATGTCATTCTAATCAAAGCAAATGTTAGATGTGTTTGACATCTAAGGAGTTTTGCAGCCCCCCCATCATGTTTAAGCCACTTCTGTCAAGTGGAAACACGTCAACTCTGAATGCATCTAAGTCATATTTAAGAATCAATGATGCAATTTACTGGAGGTCTGTATTCCAAAAATCCATGTTTCTAACATGCATTGTGTTCCTCCAGCAGACTACAAAGACCTCCTATTACAATAAGTGAGCTCATTAGGCATGCGACTCCTTCGTCTTGCAAGCTGTTGCGATAAGCAGCTGTTGCAAGAGGGTAAAAGGTTGAATTATCAACTTGGACAGCACAGCACTTCATTCAGCCAGCCCAGGAAAGTATTTGAGCAATAACTCCATTACTGGAGTTAGATCTTTGACTACAGCACACAAGCAAAACATCAGCGGTATTTCAGTGACATGCTTCCCCACCCAGCAAGCAAGACACTCCCAGAAATTAATTGTCAAAAATTTATTATGAAAGCTTCAATAGCAGCAAATATTTCAATAAAAGTTATTGCAGTATTAAAACAGATCTGCAGTGACCCAAGAGGCCTGTTGAAGTCTGTCTGCTTTGGAATATCTGCATTTGTCTTAATAACCAATCCCCAATACTCCATAAATATTGATACTTTCTCCTGTGTTTTGCAGACAGCGCCAACAGTTCCTAATTACAGTACTCTAATCAGTCCTTCTGGAAAGTTTTGGCCCACTTCCCTCAACTTTCCCTCTCCCTCCTGAAACAGCTCCACACAGCCAAACTTGCAATACTTCTTTCAGTTCCATGGTATGTCAGCCTCTCCACGGTTGCAGCCTACTGGCTCACTGGTGAGGTGAGCTGTTTTCCTCTTTCTCCTCTGTAAGAGCCCACTGCATGCCAGTCTGAGGGACTTTAATCCAGTCTCTTGACCAGGCTAATCCATGGAATCAGCAGCTTGTTGCACATTTTGGTGAATGCACAGCACGTTGAGAATGCAACAAAGGTTTCAGCTTCCCCAGTGAACTAGGTGACATCACTCAGGCAGGGTGATAGTTGGCACCCAGTCATTGACATTCCTGCTCTCTTCGCAAAACAAGTTCAGCTTCTCCAGAGCTGGGTCCTTCCAGCCTTCTTCATTCGGGTTCTGCAAAAAAGAAAAAAGTTGCACACTATGAGTGCTGCCCGCCAGCTGAGGTCATCATAATATTTACAGAAGCATTAGCTTAGGACTGGAAGCACTTCCAGACAGTTTCTGTCCTGTCACAGACAAGACAGGAAGCAGAGATGCTGCCCTTGCGGACGGCGGAGGAAATCCAGTTACGAGAAGTTCTGCCTCCTCCTCCTACTACTACTACTCAGCTGACTCGCTGCGTGCCAAGCGCTCTGTCTGTGCCCAGCAGAGGACTCGACCACCCGCAGCGGAGCAGGGGCCGCGCCCGCCGCTCGGGCAGCACGGGGCAGTGCAGGGGCAGGGCGCGGGCCGCCCGGGACACCCACCGTGATGAGGATGCAGTGCAGATCGTGCGGCTCCCCCGAGTCCTCGCTGGGCCCCACGATGGCCGCCAGCTTGGCCACGTCGTTCACCCGCACGATGTCGATGTCGTTCTCGCAGCAAAAGGCTTGGATCAGAGTGAAGTGGATCTGCAAGGCGATGTCCCCCTCGTCCTCCTGGTCCGCGGCCAGCACACAGAACGCGACGTTGTCGGGGTCGCTGTAAGAGGGGAGCAGCCTGATGAATCCCGCGGTCGGCGCCGGCCGCCCCGCAGCCCCGCCGGGCTGACTTACACACTCCCCCCGGCCCCGCCACCATACTTACACATTCATCAGCTTGGCCGACTCGTAGACGCCGGCGGTGAGGCAGCCTCGGCGCTGCGCTGACACCAGCAGCTCGTGGAGGGCCGTGCCGGCGCCCTGCATCCTGCGGGCCGGGAAAAGACACAGGGTCAGCGCGCTGCCGCCACCACAACCACCGCCGCCCCAAAACCGCCCGCTACCCGTTTTCCTCGGATCCCCATTGCCCACCCGCACGTACCAGTCGTGGCCCGCAGGCAAGGGCTGCTGTCGGTGGAGCTCCTCCAGAGTCATAGCAGTTAGTCCGCACGGTCGCGCGGCTCCCTCAGCTCTCGCTCTGCGCACGCCGTGAGCGCACTGAAGCGGCTGCCGCCCGGTGTGCGCTACTTATAGCCCTCGCGGGCGCCTCCTGGCCTCCCATTCGCCAGCGGGGGAGAAAGGGGCGGCTTTATTATGCTAATCGGCGCGCGCCGGAGAGGAAGTTCGGGGCGGGGGGGGGGGGGGGGGCGGGGCGGCGGGGCGGGGCGGGAAAGAGTGGCTCGTGCCGGGAGGCCACGTGGGGCGGGCGGCGGGCGCGCAGGCACGAGCCAGCAGCCGGCGGTGCCGGGCCCCGTCAGCGGTGCCGGGTCGGAGCCGGCGGTACCGGCGGTGCGCTTGTACGCGCGTCCGCTCCCTGCACACCACTCGCCGGTAGGCACTGGCAGCTAGTAGGGCGATTTGCGTCCGAGACTTGGAACGGGAAATCTGTACAGTGCGGGAGAAAACAAAATTAAAAAATGAAAATAAACGAAAGGTTTTATTAATATGGTTTCTGCAAATGTGAACGCCGCGAAGGGATAGCCCTGTAGCCAGGGCTGAGGGCAGCTCTCCAGAGAAGGGCCTGGGGCTGCACTGGGCAGTCACCTGGTGATGCTCGGCAGTGGCCCGGCGGCAGCAAATCCCCCTGCGCCTGTCTGTATGCACAGGAGCAGGGCCAGCCGGCCGAGGCAGGTGACAATCCCCCCTGCCCAGCGCTCACGGGACAGCAGCAATGCCGCCTGTCCGGTTCGGGCACCCCCAGCCGGGAAAGAGCCGAGAAACTGCAGCAAGGGCAGGTGGGGCACCGAGGGGTCCGGGGCTGGGCGCTGTCCTGCCCTGCAGGCTCAGGGACCAGGGCCAGCTCAGCCTGGGGAAGGCAAACTGCAGCCCCAAAACCTGTGGGAGTGATCATTTGGAAGATAACGCCAGGGTCTGCACAGCAATGCCTAGTGGGGAGGCAGGAGACAATGAGCCGAGTGTAAATCAAGAGGCTCAGAGGGGATGTAAGAAAAATTCTTTCTCCCTGAGAACAGTCAAGCAGTGGAGCAGGCTCCCTGTCCAGGGAGGCTGTGTAGATTTATTTCATCCTTGCCGGATCGCCCTGGTACAGACCTGTTCTGAGGTCACTGGTAATCCTTCTGCAGGCCGTACTGGCCTATGATCCTGGGGAGGGGGAGTGGTGTGAGCAAACAGATTTTTATTTTTTTTTCAGTCGACCTTTATTAAAAATTTGGACAGTGTTCATAATTAATTCAGAGGGAAACGAGTGTGATTGCTGAACTCAGATTTGAACCTGTTTCTCAACAAACCAAGCAAGAAAAAACCACATTTTCCCGCTGTGAATGAGCACAGACTGAATGTTAAAAGGCAAATCACTTTTCACGTCCCTTCAGCGTCTGACACGCTTAGGCTGAAGCTCACGGTTAGCACTTGTCTCCAGCGAGACAGCAGCCCCAAGCGGCTTCACAGAGGTTGTGGAGAGCCACCTTGGGGTAACCTGTGCTACTGCGACCTGTCCGGACCGACTCCAGCGGGCTGCACACGCAGACCTCTCTAATCTGTCACCCTTGCTGTTCACTAGCCTGCAGCCGCATCGTCCCCATCCAAGTGCGTTGAAACCCGGGGATGTCCTTTCCAGTACTTCACTGGGAGTCCTGGATGAAGCACATCTGTGACTGTATATGCTATACTCTGCTCAGTTTCAGTCTCTTTGAGCAATAGAGTTTCCAAAATGCCTCTCAAACTGAGCCACTTTAATGAGCTGCCGTGTTTCTACTTCCAGTTGTTTCTAGCCCTGGTGACACTAGTGCCCTGGTGACACTACAGGTGACAGCATTCGACCTGGCAGTAATCACTTAGTGAGTTTCCATTTTAGACTAGTGACAGCATAGGCATGGTGCCTGCCAGATACATCCAGCCTCTCTAAGAACATTTCTCTGCTGTCTACAGAGCTGTCAGTACTGGGGAGAAAACTCTTCGTTGTAAACACCAATTCTCAAGCCTCACAATCTTTTTTACCCTACTAACATGCAAAGACTTGGAAACCAAAACAGTGACCTGTCAGTCTGAATTTGCTTAAGAAGGGCATAAATTCTTAGTTTGCTTTCTCTAAAAAAGATGTGAGAAGTTTCCAGAAAATTATCTCCTGGCCTGTTCAGGCAAGTGCAATTGTCTCCATTGCTGGAATTAGAATAGTGTACATAGCATGTACCAACTGTTCATTCTCAAAAGATAAAAACCCTTCATACATCTGCCTCTTTCTTTTTCCTGTTTTGTTTTGGGTTTTTTGTTTGTTTGTTTGTTTGTTTTTGATTGTTTGGGTTTTTTTTTCTAAGCATATAAATGGGGATGAATGCAGGAGAATAGCTTGAATGGTAAGATGCATTAAGTGGTATGTCTCTTAGAAATATTCAAGGGCCTACTTCTGATGAAATAGGTGGAAAATCCAGAACTGACTCACAGCTTTGAAAGATGCTGATATCAGCTATGACTTTGATGACTTTCTCACTACAGTAAAAGTGAAAGTCACTTGAGATGGATCTGAATTAGTAAGCGAAAGTAACTCAGAGTGGAGAACAGTGTATATGTATATGTAATAGTAAAATATATATATAATTGTCTAGATGAAAAAGTGATAAAAGAACCTTGTTAACACATTAATCCTTCAACATGCAAGCTTCCAGTTTCAGCTTAATGATGCAGCACCCTGGAATTAGGGCTTCTTGACATCACACTTTTCAGTTTGCCCCATTATTCCCGGGTCTCCTAGCACAGATGGTGCTGAAGGCCGTGAAGCATTCATTACTAGGTGCTTGATCCAGCTTATTTCAAGCTACAGTATCGACACCAGGCCTCTGATGCAGAAGAGATGTGGAAAGGAGAGCTGTGCAAAGCCTGCGCTGACCTCTCGTGGCCGAATCGCTGCTGGCTCCCGCGGCTCCGAGACACGCGTCCCCTCCTGCTCCCAGGCCCGGAACGCTTACAACGGAGACACAGGAAGAGAAAAACAAACAAACAAACAACAAAACAAACAAACACAAACACAACAAAAACAAAAAAAAAAAAAAAACAAAAACCCACAACAAAAACAAAACAAAAACCCAAAACCCAAACAAATAACCCCAAACCCAAAACAACAATGAAAATAAGTAAACACAAACAACAGCCAGCCAGCCAACCAACAAAGTAGACCTTGATGCTTCCTACATAAAGAAATCCCCTAAAATGTGTTACCTGATCCACAGACATGCTTGAGGGTAGGAAGGCTCTACAGAGACCTGGGCAGACTCAGTCAGTGGGCCAAGGACCACTCCATGAGGCTCAATAAGGCAAAGTGCTGCCCTTTAGTCTCAGCAAACCCCTGCTGCGCTACAGGCTGGGAGAGAATTGGCTTAAGAGCTGCTGGGCAAAAAGGGACCTGGGGGTGCTTGTTGAGAGCCAGCTCAGTGTGAGCCACTGTGTGCCCAGGTGGCCAAGAAGGCCAGTGGCATCTTGGCCTGAACCAGAGCAGTGTGGCCAGCAGCACAAGGGTATGATCAGCCTCCTGTACTTGGTGTGGCTGAGGCTGCACCTCGAGTCCAGTTTTGGCCCCTCTGACACCTCCAGGACATTGAGGTGCTGGAGCTTGTCCAGTGAAAGTCAACAAGGCTCATGGAGGGACTATCAAACATGTCTTATGAGGAATGGCTGAGGTTGGTGGGTTTGTTTGGTCACGAGAAGAGCAGGCTCGGGGGGACTGTGTCATTCTCTGCATCTCCCTGAAAGGAAGATGTAGTGAGGTGGGAGTTGGTCACTTCTACTGTCCCTGTAGTGGTAGGACCAGAGGAAATGTCCTTCAACTGAGACAGGAGAATCAGATTAGATATTAGGAAAAAAAAAGTCACTGTTAGGGTGCGTAGGCATTGGAATAAGTTGCCCAGGGAGGTGGTGGAGTCACCATCCCGGGAGATTCTTAGGAGAAACCTGGATCTGATGCTGGGTAATGTGGTGTAGTGGTTTAGAGTTACAGTAGTAGTGCTGGGTTGGTTGTTGTACTGGATGATGTTAGAGGCCCTTTCCTCTACCTTGATGATTGTATGGTTCTAAACCAGCCCCCCAGAATAAAAGGTGAGAGACAGAGTAAGGGGGAGATAATATATTCAATCCCAAGAAAGGCAAGGAACCTGGCAGAATTTAGCAGATAAAAGTGCAAAAGCATTGCACCTGTATAGCTGACAATAAACATACGCTTTGTCATTTTGCAGAGAAAATAGCAGCATGTCTCCAGCTGAAGTGCAGCAGTCACAGACATTACCTCTTGGCCTAAGTGAGAGGAGACTCAAACCTTCCACATCAGAGAAGGCTTACAAGCCATGGTAATAGACACCCCAGCCAAGGGGCTCCTACACTGCACTCACCTGCCTCGTGTTCCCCTGGCTTGTGCTGCACATCCAGACTTTGCATCAGAAAGACTCTCTTTACCAAGACAGACCAGTCCTTTCTGTCAGATGGAGCACTCCCTCCTCAGTGTCTTTCCAAATCCATCTCCCTCTCCCTTTCCATTTCCATCTCCCTTTCCCATTCCAGTCCTCCATCCATTTCTCCCCTCTTCCAGACCTATTATAATCATCCAGCAAGCTGCTTTCTCCAGGTGTGGCATCTCACAAAACAAAAACAAAATCAAAAACTTTTCTACTGAACACAAGGTTTAAGAGGCTCTACAAATGGCCTGGTTAAATTCAAGCTGATTTTGAATTTCTAGCAGATCAACAGGTCACCTACCTAATCCTCATATAATTTCCTTTTACTGAACCTGAAACAGATACTGCTGATCCCCACACCTTGTAAACCAGGTAGCTTCCTCTGTATCATAAACTTTATTCTGTGAAACTTTTGCCACAGAAGTGACACCAGCCAAGACCAAACATCCACAATCTGTAGGCAACAAGAATGTTTAATTTACTGGGAAAGCAGTGAAGTAAGGCTTTTCATAGCTTCTTCTTAAAAAAACAAAACAAAAAAACAAACCCCACCCAAACAAAACAAAACCAAGCCAACCAACAAAAAAAAAAAAAAACCAAAAAACAAAACAAAAAAACAAAACAAAAAAACAAACAACCATGCATATCACATGCCTTGCTTAATAAAAAAAGCTGTGGTACTAGAAGCAGCAGTCTTCTCTATTAAGTGTTCAACTATATAGTTAAAATTTTTTGAGTATTCTCACAAATATAAGTGCAATGTTATAGAATGGAGAGCACTTAATTATTTGCATAGGCCTGATTATTACAGAATGTTGTGCAGATGAGCACAGAGCCCTTATTTCTGTCATCTTTTCAGGCTTTGCACTAAAAAAGGGCAAAAGCACTTCTTGCACTATTTTTGAGTATTTTCCCCAGCAGGTTTGCTTTCATTGCAATACTTAAATAGAAATATTTAGCAATTTCATGCCTTTTTTCCTCTGTAGTAATGATCTATGTACTGTTTAGATACAGCATTCATCTAGCCATGTGATGAATAGACACATATAGATCACCATAGAATCATTTAGATTGGAGAAGACCTTTAAGATCATCAAGTTGAACCCTTTGCCCAGCATTGTCATGTTCATTACTGAACCTAAATGTCCCTAAATGCCACATCTGCAAATCTTTTAAATACTTCCAGGGATGGTGACCTGACCACTTCCTTGGGCAGCCTATTCCAGTGCTTGACAACGCTTCTGGTGAACAAGTTTCTCCTAATAGCCAATCTAAACCTCCTTTGGCACAACTTGAGTCTGTTTCTTCTTGTCCTATCACTTGTTACCTGGAAGAAGAGACAGACTCACACCTGGCTACACCCTCTTTTTAGGCAGTTGTACAGTGATAAGTTCTCCCCTGAGCCTCCTTTTCTCCAGGCTGAGCATCCCCAGCTCCCTCATCTGCTCCTCACAGGACTTGTTCTCAAGACCTTTCACCAGCTCCATTGCCCTTCCCTGATACACTCCAGCACCTCAATGTCATTCTTGCAGTAGCACTGCATATTTGGGTTTTGTATTTTAAACAAGACCATCTCCACCAGGAGTGACTAATGGAGTTACAGACAGGAGATGTTTTTCTTTTCATGCTTATCTCCACTGTTACACCCCTGAGAGACCCACTCTAGTGTGCATTTAAAAAGGGGAAAAAAAAGCCAAACACTCAGACTATAGTGAGCTGCAAGCATCTGCAGCAGCTTCCTCCTCAGCCCTGTGCTAAAATCTGCGTAATTCACATCCTACTGGAGCTGAGAAGGGCAGTCCAAAGCAGTAAATCAGTTTGTGGGGGATAGCTGATTATACGTCAGGAACTTTCAGCAACACCCCAGCTCACGAGTCTCAGAAATACTGGGAGGCATGACAATCTTTTTTTTTTCTTTTTTTTCTTTTTGTTTTTCATTAAGAACTGCTGAAAGCCAGGTTTTCTTGGCAATGCTTTCTTTCCATCAGATCAGAATTTTATCAGGGCAGGATTTTTCAGGATTCTCTCCTGGGATTTTTCTGTGTCTAAGTCCAGCAACTGAAAGCTTATTGTGCATTCACAGCAGCTCTGACTGGCTGCTGTGTGACTGGTAATCCTAGACACATTCACAGCCCATATGCACTACGGCTGCGTAACACCCTGCTCAGTACATCCTATGTTTTCTGGCCAAACTGGACAGATTGTGCATGCATGTTCAATTGAAGCCTGTGTGCCAGGAAGTCTGCAGCGTCAAATTTACTATTCCTGAGAACACACCTTGTCCAGGAATGCCTGGAAATCTTACTTAATAGGGTAGCTTTCGATGGAAGGTTGGAAAATTACATAAGTGACACAAAAAATTATATTTGTTACTAATTCAAGCCAGAAGAAAGGGGGGCAAATAAAAAATCCCAGATTCTATCTCTCCATTCACTCAGCACTGTCTTCCAGATGCTGCCAATTCACAGTCTTCCAGATGATGCCAAAATGAATCTCAAGTAAGGCTCAGTTACAAATAAAAACGGGAGGTTTTTATAATATAGCTGGTTTTAATCCCTACTTACCTTAGTTCCTTAATTTTTTTTCTGCCATATCTGCTAATGCCTGCATATGGGTCCCTCTCCTCCAGCAGAATAAAACTGCTGAAAACCAGCCTTGTTTTGCTATCTCTCCAGCCCAACCAGATGACATTAAAGAGAAATTTGAATGATGATGTTCGTTTTCCCAGTGAATGGCTCCACACAATGCCAAAGTGAATTTTTTAACAGCTTTACATAACTTAATCAGCAATTTTTTTTGTGGTGTACTGGTATTTTGTAGAGATGCCCAGAAATGTTAAAAGTCAAGTGCTTAAGAAGATCACTGAAGAGCTGTCTGTTTGTTAAACGGAAAAAAGAGCAAAATCTTTCCTAAGCTCAGGTGCTGTCAGAATTACTCATTTCACTGGTAATTCTGCAGCATGAAGAAATGTAATTCACAAAGAAGGCAGGTCACAGAATCATAGAATGGTTTGGTCAGGAAGGGAATTTGAGACCATCTAGTTCCATTGCTCCTGTCATGGGCAGAGACACCTTCCATCAGATCAGTTTGAAAGCTCCCTCCATCCTGGCCTTGAATTGGGCAATCTATTCCAGTGCCCCACAGTAAATAGAGCCACCACCCTCACAATCCATAGTTTCTTCTATATATCTAACCTAATTTTCCTCTCTTTCAGTCTGAACCCATTACTCTCTGTCCTATCCTGACAAAGGATCCCTTCTCCAGTATTCCCTTTCATACACTGGAAGGTTCCTGTGGGCTCTCCATACAACCTTCTCTTCTCCATAATGAACAGCCCCAACTTCCTCATCCTGTCTTCGTAGGGGAGGTGCTCCTGTCCTCTGATCAACTTAGTTGCCCTTCCTTGGACTCTTTCCAGTAGGTCCATGTCCTCCCTGTGCTGGGACCCCAGAGCTGGATGCAGGGTTCCAGGTGGGCTCTCACCAGAGCAGAGCAGAGGGGCAGAATCCCCTCCCTCCCCTGCTGCCCACGCTGCTTTGGATGCAGCCCAGGACATGTTTGGCTCTCTGGTCTGGGAGTGCCCATGGCTGGGTCATGTGCGGCCTCTCACCCACCAGCACCCCCAAATCCTTCTGGTCAGGGCTGCTCTCAATCCCTTCCTTCTCTGCCCAACCTTTAGGGTGACTTTAGTCTGCAGAAAAGGAGGCTCATGGGAGACATTATCACTCTCTACAACTGCCTGAGAGGAGGCAACCATAAGAAGAAACAGCCTCAAGATGCATCAAGGAAAGTTCAGGTTGGACGCCAGGAGAAATTTCTTCACAGAAAATTCTGAGTAGGAAGGCACCCTCAAGGATCATCAGTTCCAACTCTTAAGTGAATGGCCCATATTGGGATTGAACCCACAATCTTGGTGTTATTAGTGCCATGCTAATAGCTGAGCTAAACTCAGGGTAGAAACAGTTGTTAAACATTGAAACTGGCTGCCCAGGGAGATGGTGGAATCACTGTGGAGATGTTCAAGAAATTACTAGATGTATTACCCAGTGCTGTGGTCTAGTTGACAGGGTGGTGATCAGTCAAAGGTTAGATTCGATGGTCTTAGACATCTTTTCCAGCCTGATTGATTCTGTGATTCCATGGAGCGGTGTGGCCGGTAGAGCACGCCCAGGCTAGGTGACCAGCCCATCTCCAGCCGATGCGGCGCTTCCCCAACTCGTGGTCAGGTACCACGCCTAAGGCAATAAACTGCCTTGTAGATGTTGGCCGCAGAAACTCCAACCCGCAGGAGAAAGAAGAGGCGTCTCTCGGTGCAATCGGGTTTATTGGGCCCCAGAGGGACCAAACACCCTCAGCGAATCCCGAGGCTGAGAGCCCCAAGGAGGGGAAAACCTCGGTTTGTAAGGAAAGTGGGAGGGGGGGGGTGGTAACAAATCAGGAGCGAGAAGGGAAGGATACATTGAAGATTGACATAATGACAAAACCAATCATACATAACTAAGGGAGGGGCCCCGACCCCTGAGCCAATCACCCGACACCCTGGCCAGAAGTTTCTGGAAAAAGAGGCAGGGGTGCCGAGTGACAGGCAGGCAACCGGGGGTGGAGAACTAAAAGGATACATACTGCAACTATGGAAACTGGGGAGGGGTTTGGGGATTGACATTTAACTGAATCAGGACAGGACCCTTCAGCATAACAATGGGGGAGAACAGAACAAACCCAAAACAAACAGCAACAATTCTGTAACTTGCAGATGTGTTGCCCTATGTCAAGAGTGTCTCATATCTCAGCAGAGATGTGCCAATCTGAGCTAAATACTCTGACTCTTTGTTAGTCCTTTGATGTCTTCTGTTGTAGGAGTAACAGAATGGGCAACCAGAGAATGAAAATTCAGATGGTCAGCCTAGACCCTTAAATGCGCAACTCTGAATTTTTCCATATGCTTTTTCTTGCTTTTAAAAAGAAAATCTATGAAACTGGCTTATATCTAAATAGGTAAGAAATGAGATCTGATGAAGGCAGGGTTACCTTCCCTTCACCCTTTTCTTTAAAACAAATGAAAGGTACTGACCTCAGTTACTTGCTGAGACATCTCTTCACTGCTAATTTTCCTTGCTCACAAGCAACATCAAACCAAAACATTTGTATCCAATCTTTGTGACAGTAAAAATCGGAAAAGCTTAAAATTAGAAAATGGACAATTCTTCTCTTTCCTTTTCACCCACAAAGATGAGCAGAGGTATTTTCTTTAGCTATAAAGAAGCACATTAATTAAACTACTATGTATCTCAAAGTTCAGACTTCCTCTTCGAGATCTTGTTAATCAAATGCTCCAAATATCATAGTGAGAAGTGAGCCATGAATGACCCCATAAAGTGAAATCCAGTTGCAGTCTTTGATGGATAAGGTTACAAAAAGCAAGTGGTGACACTTGATGAATGTACAGAAATACAACATAACATTCAGATGCAGTTTCACAGTGTATAGGACAAAAGGCCAGTGGAGAGCTATTGAGTACGAAGGAACTGCAGGACTATTATTCCTTGCTATCATGTTTTACTAGTTAATTGTCCATCTTGAAATTCAGTGAGATAGCTTTAACTAATTTAATTAAATTATGTGTGTGCCACCTGGCTAAGCTGTCACTGTTGCTCTGTTGGTTTTTATTTTCTTATGTTGCTATGTTTAATTCCTTGTCATTTCCCCATATAGCCTGATACC
The DNA here is from genome assembly GCF_023055355.1 of Agelaius tricolor. Taxonomy (NCBI): domain Eukaryota; kingdom Metazoa; phylum Chordata; class Aves; order Passeriformes; family Icteridae; genus Agelaius; species Agelaius tricolor. Next base: position 17,383,868 of record NW_027269264.1, read on the forward strand.
TCAGTTACTGAGAATGGGATTTTAGTTCAAACCTAAATCATGGGTTTCCACCTAGACATTAGTTGTTCATCTGGTGTGGGAAAAGTGTGGTAGGCAAGGGCACAGATGGTGTATATAAGAAGTGGTATTTCTTCTGATAGCCTACTCTTGAGGCACGTGTAACCTACTCTAGGCTGGTAGCCTACTCTTGAGACACGTGTTGTGATCAGTTACTGTCTGGGGCATGGGTATGACACTGTTTTCAGAAAGTGTGAACACTTAGAACTTCTCTGGTTCCAGTCAGTTTGTGTATGATCCTGGACATCAGGTAGACGCTCTTACTGACAATTAAAAATTCAGTATCTACACCAGCAGCATAATTCAGTATCTACACCAGCTCTGTCAGCAGTGACTTACACCTAGCCCCTGCCACCTGATGTTGTTCGTCATCAACAAGCCTTAAGTGAAAGATGCAGGGCTGCTCCACATGGAACCAGAATGCAGCTTCCTCAGTCCCAACTACCTGCCATAAGCAGGAGAAGCAGAGTGTCTGAGCAGGAGTCTCTCAAGTGCAACACATACTGGGGTTTGGTGAGGAGTGGAGCTCCCTGCTGGTAATGTCTGAAGAGAGAAGATGTCAAGCATGGCCTGTATTTCCAACCAGAGACATGCCCAGGGATATCTTCTGACAACCCTGACAGGGAATGGAAACTGGGATGTAGGACAACACTGAGCAAAGATTTTTCTGCCAGCTGAATAAACAGAGGCAGAAGCAACAGAAGGCAGGAGCCCCTGTTCCCTGGTTTGCCCAGGCAGAACAGTGCACTGCATTTGGTGCTCTGTTCAGTTTTACAGATGCAGACTGTGCACTCTGGACTCTCAAGGCTCAGTTATAGCGGGCAAACTGGGCTGAGCTTTAGAAAAGCGGCATTGAAAGTCTGTGATTGCTCTAGACACTCACACTGGTGACCATTCAGTTTGGGGTTCAGGCCTAGTAGAAGCTGAGGGACAAATACCAACATACTGGAGGAATAAGATCTTGGCCCTTCAACTTGCACCCACCAAGCCCTACCCTTCAGACTCTTTCTGTAGTTGTGTACCCAAAGCCATGCACAGCATCTTTGACTGGAGAGGCTTCTTCAAAGTCACAGACAAACTTACTGCATAGTGACTCCTCACAGCTCTTCATTTGATAATTAATTTTAGGGCACAGTGTTTCATTTCCCAGTATGGGGCTCTGTCTCTGTAATTTGTCTAATATAGAAAAGAGGGGCCATTAGCAAACTCCTTTGACTTGTGCCACCAAACATTCTGAGAAAAAGATAATGATGCCAGAGTGAGCTTTCGTCACTTATCTTGCAGTGACTTCATCCTCCATATTTAGGAGTGAGAAATCAGTAATCAAATTACCAGCAGATACACAGTAGTGTATCTTCTTGTTTAGTATTCTTCAGTAATCTGCTGAATTGATGAGTATTTAAAAGAAGAAAAAAAGATCTACCTGTTATTGCAAGAAATACCAGAAAACGAAAAATGCATGTTATCTTTTCAGGTGGCATTCTCATACCAGTCACTTAAATCAAAATAGTTTAAATATCTGTTGAAATATATGTTCTAGCATGCAAGGGTTTAAATTTTTGGTACTAATATGGAATACGCTCTCTATTCTGAAAAGGACTTGTGTGAAACGGACCTCTAGTGGTTAAAATAGGTATGTCTTCAAACCCTCAGCACGCCACGAGGTGCCTCCCACCTTTCTGGGAGGGATCCTGAATGTGTATTTCTAAATCTAAGAATGGCATCACGTTTTTAGAAATATAGTTTCCCTTAGCTCCAGTCTGTGTGGATACAATAGGAGGAAGATGTGAACCTCACTTACCAGTGATTCAACTTAACTCTGTTTCTATTCAGTGTTTAAGATACATGCATTTGGAGAAGTGGCCCACTCCTAGCTGCTTAAGAAAGTCAGGGGACATTGACAATGACATTTATAAAATGTCAACAATAATAAGACCGAATTTGTTACAGAGATCTTTTCCATTGCACAGCACTGTGTGACAAGCAGTTGTTGTTCAGAACATAGAAGCAACTGTAAAAAAATAAGACAATTACTGAAGAAAAGCCCAGAAATCATAAATATACTTTGGTGTTTGCTGGTACGGATTAAAGAGAGTGGTGGCCAAGTAACCTCATATTGTGGTTTGAAATGGGGAATATGCTGTAAGAATTTTGTCATCTCTGTTTTTCAGAAGAGGAAGGCTTGTTTAGTAATCTGGACATCAGCACATCTAACTCTGTTTGAAATTATATGTAACCCTGAACAAAACGGTAAAGCTCTTTGTGCTTGGCCTAGTTCCACATGTGCAAAACAGGATTAGCAGACTGGCTGAAACTCTGCATGTTTTCTGCAATTTTAAATCTCCCAGTTCCAGGATTCATGCTAGTGGAGAGAAGCTTTTTGTATTTTGAATTAAGGCTTTTTGACCCTCATAGCTTGAGGAAAAAAAAGCTGAAAGTGAATGAAATATATAGACCAACAGTAAAATTTTTAAATTTTGAAATGAATGAATAAATAAATAAATAAATAAATAATCTTTAAGCCAAACATTTTTTTGTTTGTGTGTGGGCCTTGGTATTTGGTAAAACAGAGCACATAACAGCCATTGCCACTGGCAGTTTTCAGCCTTGTGTATATCATTACCAGCTAGGCAAGACCACTCTGAAAAAGCTGTTCTAACCCTAAACTGCCAGGCAACTCATCAGAAAAGGATGACTGTAACCAAAGACGAGCTCTTGGTTTTTCCTTAGTGGGTGCCACAGCCAGGCAGAGTGCCGCTGCGGGCTCTCCCCACCGCTGGCTCCCACTGGTGTCCCGGTAGCGCTCATTTCCACACCTTCATTTCCACCAGCGCTGCTCTCCCCACCCTCCTGGCGGAGGCAGGATAAATACAAATAACAAAAAGAGGCAGCCCTGCTCCCGCAAGGTTTGCACGGGCAGCTCTGCGTGAGGAAGGAGCTTGGCAGCCGAGGCTTCCCCGGCTTTGCTCACAAGGTGTCACCCACGGGTTACGCTCCTGCAGATCTGCTGAGCGCAGCTCCTCAAGCGACTTGCACGGAGCTGTGGAAAGGCTTCCCTTAGCGCCGGGTTTTCCCTTGCAGCCACGGGTGGGCAGGCCATCCACGTCTCACGGTGAAACCAGACTGAACGTGTGCTTACTGGTCACTGCTACACTAAACACACCTAAAAGGTTTCCACTGACATCACTTTTCTGAATTAATTACATTGCTTTCTCTTTTATCAACTTACCGTCTGCATAAAAAAATGGTCGAAATAGGATAGATTTTGCATACCTGAGCCTAAACAATGCTTTGCAGAACCAGTAAGAAATAAGGGAAAAGGTTCCCTATTTCACTATAATGCCCCTGACTTTCAGAGCACAAAGCTTATGCTGAGGATTCCTCTGGCAGGCACCTACAGGAGGTATTACCATTGAAAGCTGAAAGTAACCAGGACTTTGTAAGCATGAAAGTGATCATTACCGGGAATTAAAGAACAAACAACTGCTATGGAAGCAAATCAGCCATCCAACAATGTCAGTCTGACTGACACAGTATCCTACCGTCACATATTAGAATCAAATATAGCTAGTATTCCAGCACCTTCCATGTATTGTGATGAGATGTATTAAGATAATTGTTACTTTTCAGGATACTGCTCCTTCAACCATTTCTGTGCCTGGGTTAGATTATATAGGTTATCAAGTCACAGAAGTGACTTGAAAGCACTGTTGCAACAAGACTGTTTGCAAATGCATCGGCCTAAGCACGGACTAAATCCTTGCCAAGTCAGGACCTAATGGTTTGCTACACCACACAGATTTGGAGTGTTTTTAACACTGTCCTGACAATTTTCTGACACATCTGTAACAGACAGAAAGAGGTTAATAGCATCTCATCTGCAGTCAGACTGTCTCAGATCCCTGCAATTAGATGTTATCATTGCATTTGTGCTTGTAAAATGTCTGACGGATCCTATGATTTCACTAATTTGCAAACCCACAAGTCTGGTTGAAATATACTAGAGTAAAAGCTGAATAAATATTTGCACTTTTACACAACAGTTAGATGATTATGATGATAATATTAATAACTAATAAAGCTGAACGTTTTACACATTGCTCTTTTCCCAGCGTCTAATCCCAGGAAAGGAACATCTGCAACACTTGAAGGCAGCAAAAACAAGTTTCACACTTGTGCACCTCCCCCCAGCAAGACACACAGTCCCTCGGGTCGCCTACTCTTCCTTCCGCCTCTGCTTGCACCAATTCTCCTGGCACCAGCCTCTTCCAGGGGTCATTACGCTCTCACTGGAGCCTCTCCACTCCCCAGAGAAACACTCTAATACCCTTCCCCCTAATTTCCGTGGTAAACCCATCAGCTGCACGTCCCTCCTCCTGCCTGCACAGCTGGCTGACACACTGTAAATGCACCATTTGCGAAGCACAGACCTTGCATCAGTATTCAGGAAATTGAGAATTAAGTTTGTGGCTGGACCAAAAGAAAAAAAAAGAGGGGGCGGGTTGGAAATCACACTTGAAGTGAATAATGTAAAGACTTCTGCTTTCTCATTCAGGGCTCTCAAGCAGCAAAGCAGAAACAAAATATTTCAGGTTCTCTTTTTGCAAATTTGAGGCCACCCTTTGACAGCATGTTCCTCATGATAGAGCATGGTCTGGGTCCTGTCATATATTTTAATGTACAGTATACCCCAGAGTCCACACACAGCCCTGCTGGCTGCATGCTGGTCCTATGGAAGATCTCTGGCATATGGCTTATGACCAAAAAATAATACCACTAATATGCACTAATGGCACTAAAATGCTTCCAAATGTCACATCATTGTTTCACAAAGAAACCTGCAGAAAGCTGTGAGAAATCTGCATTGATTCTTCAGATCACGTTTGCTGCCACACCAAAAACTGTATTGCTTTTACACCCCATTTCTAGTGCAAAAGGAATAAACCCTCACAATTACTTGGGTGCTTTTCAAGAATATTTGTGACCTCAAAATGCCCATTGTGTTGCCAAGCTGCAAGAAGGAGTTAATCTGAATTCACGCCTTCAGACACAGTCCCAGTCAATGCTGGCCACAAGAAAGATGTTGGGGGAGAAGACCGGGGTGGCCATGTCCTACTCCACATCCCTGTGACACCTGGGCCACCAGGGCCCTGCTCTGCAAGTACTGCAGAGTCCACTGCTGGCAAACAAGGAGCAAGAGCCAATTCCTCGTCACCCATCTAACGTGAGGTCTGCTGCTGGATTGCACAAAATGGGCACTGCATGAACACAGACTGACTTTGTCTAGGGACAGAGGCGGGGGGAGCATTAGGTGGGAATGTATGAGATGTTGAGTTTATTTTAGGCAATCTGAGCCTGGAAGTCAAGTCCCTTGTGTTACTTAACAAGGTGCGCTGCTCACAGTCTCTCAGACGTAACAGCCTTCACACAACATTAGAACTCATCTTCTTGTAATGAATTCAGATAATTTTGTTAAACTAGAATTGCAGACAGCCCAAGGACATACACTAAATAATTTGCAAGAGTCTGAGTTAACTATTTTGTGGCTGTTTGGACCAGTTCTAACAAAGAAAGATAGCTTATGAGGAAGACATGTAACCAGACCACCTGGAACCCAAGCTCAGGGCTATCCCTTGAAAGGAGTGTTCATCTTTTTATTCAATAGCAAAAGGCAAATAAAAAGTAAGCCACTAGCAGACTCAGTTGTATTTTGTCCATGGCATAACAGGAAGGGCTGTTCAGCTTTGATTTTTGATTTGCTGTAGGTCTTGAATCTACAGCAGGAATAGTACCATAGGAATAAACAAATTACTGTCCTAACCCAATTTAAAACAGTTTTGGCGGTTTCATGCCATCTATAGAGTAGTATTTAACACATAGTAGCAGCTATCCATTTCTAAAAATGCATGACACACACTTACATATGGAGCAGTGGGAGGCAGAACTCAACTGCACTAGTTTCCTTCTTTATGAGTGAGACCAGACAGACTTGAACATTTAAGTATATTGCCTTCTGTCTCTGAGGAACATATTTGATATCCCCAGCAGAGCATGGCACAGGGAGCCTATGTTCAGTTAGGCATATTCATAGATCTCTCCTGTTCTTTTAGGAACCACAGCACTCCACAGCCTCCCTTGTGGCTTATATTCTTTATTTCAAGATCTGTCTGTTGGTGGCTTTGAAATACACATTTCAGTGACAGATAAACAGCCTAGCTCAACATATTTAGCTAACCTGTTCATATGACTGCTTAGTGTTACACCAAGCAGAAAACTCTGTCTCACACTTGACTTGTGACAATTTCAGGATTTTCTTTCAGAGAAACTCTGTGTTGAAGGGTGCCATGTGTACAGCAGATTCTTTCAGGTTCAGCTGCAAATGGACAACAGTTTCCCATGTATGGTTGCCTTTGCACTCCACAGTTCCCCAGTTAATTCATTCAGTAGGGGGCTGCCATCATTTTGTATAGTAGCAATTACTATTGGTTTATAATCAACCTGTGATGGAGGCTAGGACCTTTCACTTTGTCAATTGCATCCTGTACCAGCCACTCCATTCCCTCCAGTGATGGATGTAGGTTCAGGAGCATTTACTGCCCCACTCATTCCATTTACTCATTTAAAAGATTGGCTTTTTTCCAAACCTTTTCAATGTCTTCAGTGTTCCATTTTTTATTTTTCATTGTGTCGACACTAATGGTTCAGAAAGCTCTTTGGCCAGTTCCTGGAAGTTATCCAATCCTGCAGACATTTAAATGTTTAAGCTTAATATCTGCCATTTAATATCCTCCCTAGTCACTCACTAATGGAGCAGAAGGTAATTATCACCGTATCCTCATACCTTTCATACATCCGTCAAAGACTAAAATGTCTCTTCCACCGAGAAGCCATTTCAAATCCCTTGGCTTTCTTGGTGGCCCTCCCCATCACAGCCAGGTGCCTGAGGCAGCATGAAGGCAGGGCTGGGGCCATGCTGAACTGACACCTTAAAATCCCGTAGGAGGGGAGCCCTTAAGCTCCAAACTGATTTATTTCATGGTTTCCTGTACTGTTTCCTGCATCCCCTATCTTGCTTCAGGCCTTCCTTGTTAAGGAGAGATGCATGCATCCCTCTATGCAGCTGCATGGAAAGAAGCTCTGCCTTTGCTGTTACCACAAGGGAGCAAACCAATGCCCTCACAGACTTTCACCCCTGGCTGGGATTTGCCCAATTTCCTTGCCATCTCCCCCAGTAGTCCACTTATAGATTCAGGAAGCATTGCACTAAGCCCTGGATTAGGAGGGGCATAAGGACCCAGCCGCAGAGGAGAGCGGTCAATCCCAGCTGGGTCTGTTTGAGCAGCATCATTGCCATGGTCCTCCACCAACAAGAGGAGCAGTCCCAAGGAACTCATCTAATCTCACCTTGCTGCAGGTACCTCGGATCTGAGAACAGCAAAGTACAACACCAGGACACTGCCAGAAAGGGGAAGGTCAAAATCACATGGCATATAGGGGATATGTTTATGGTCTCTATGAACAGTCTGAAGGCGTATTCAATACTTCCTCCTCCTTTCTTGCATGTCTGAGGTCTCTGCTTCTCCTAAATGACTAATGCCTCAAACCAACATTTTTTTTTTTAAAGTGTACTTGGATTAGACACTGCATTAAACTAGCTATGCCCTCAAATACATCCTGGCTTCTGTCACTAAGACGTGGACACATTTTGAAAAACAGTGTCATAAATAAGGGGATTTCTACTTGAAAGTAATTCCCTAAAGCTACAAATATTCTGATTCTCCAAAACTATGAAGAAATATTATTGTTTTCAGACTATAAGAAACAACTATCTCTAACTTTGGATACTGTTTTTCATCACTGGATCTAAAAGGGCTTCTACAAAGGAAACAAGTATTATTATTATTATCACCATCATCATTATCATTATTATTATTCCTATGTTACAAAGGGATGAACTACCCTACAGAAAGGCCAAGAGACTATTGGTCACTCATTTGGCCACTGATGGAAGCAGATAGTAATTTGACTTCCAGTCAGACCTTTTGGTCAGTAACCTGCCTACAGAAGTAGGTTATTTACAGAAATTTGTGCCTGTGAAATAGGTCACAACCACACGAATGGGAAACCAACAGGCAGTGGAAATTACTTTATTTTTACATGCAGTCTTTTTCTATCCTTCTCTCTCTGCAGAGGTCTGTGAGATCTGTGTTTCTGAACTCAGACAGTCCAACAGAGAGGATTCGAGCAGCCATTAAAGAACCCCACAGAGATATATGGATTTTCCAATAGTGCCTGACTATCCATTTAATTCAGCTTCCTTGTGAAAGAGAGATAAGCTTTTACTGTTAGTTACACTAACTTCAGGCCTGCTGACACGCATTTTCAATGCTGTAGCAGGCTGGCTCTGTTAAGAGAACGAAGATTTCTAACACGCAGTAGGAGGCGCTGATGGTGGTAAAATGCATTCATTTCCACAGAGCAGTTTGAAGATTGCACATTGTCCTTAGAGCACAAGAGCTGATTAGGAAAGGGTGCTTGTTGATGGCACTCCTGATGGTGGGATGTCCATCAGCATCGCGATGCCTCTTATCACAAAGCAGATGGAGTACTCCAGCTCTGCTTGCTGCATATCTCTGCAGTCCCTAAGAATGGTAGCAGTGAACGAAACTAAACCTCCAGGTGTGAAACTGTTAGTGAGTTGAGCAGAAATCAGAAATCGGCCTCCTCATTCCAAAACCACGAGTTAAGGAAACCTTTCAATTCTATATAGAGGCCAGGCTTTGCTAGAAAACACCTGAAATTAGGTAATGGGAAATAAAAGTTTCCTCTAAATGGCAAAGACATTTAAGCAGGACACAGAACTACAAACACTTTAGGCAATGAATATGTTGTTTGGAGGGCAAATTCTCCATTTGATGTAAAGTGAAAATGATGTTCTTGGTATCAGTTCATGCTTCAGTGATGTAACTGTAAGAAAACTTAGTCAACTATTAAGAATTACACATCAGAATTTATGAACACATGTTTTGGTTGAAAACATCTGAATGGGCTATATTCTTTTCCCTGTGGCATGGATGCACAGCCCTGCACCCCAGCAGAGCTGAACTGCCCATAATACACCTAATCTATGTGTTTTGTGGTTACCTAATCTTATGAAAACTAGAAAACTAGCACCTACAGAAACATAAGAGTTTTCCCAAGTGCATTTCAATTCAGAGTTGTTTACCCAATGACTGTAACTATACAAATAATTAATTGTTTTATTTAATAATTTACATAGCAAATTAAATCATTCTGTGAAAACTGTAAGTTTGCAAAGATAAGGCTGTGGGCTAGATGCAGCAAAGACATGCAGAACTGAAGTGCTTCAATGATTTTTAAGTACTCGACCCTTGAAAAAAGATCAATAGTTTTATGTTATGTCCTGCAGCTGCTGAAATAGAGTCCTTGGTGCCTCAGACTGGCAGTGCAAAACACCCTCTTCATACAGGCACAGAAGCAAGCACTGAGCACTGAATATGCGTGAAATGTCACTCCAGAGGCTACATCTGGGTCAGGGCTGCCAGAATCCACCATCCTCAATTCTATTCTGAAAAAACAGTTCAACTTAGTGCCTCTCAGTGCAATATTGAGACTAGTTACAGTACAGAAAGAAATGCAAGACCTGAGCTTAGTAATAAAATCTGGGAGACTTGAGCTGCAGACCTCACTCCAGAGGATGTTTCTGTGTATGATACAGGAGATGTTAATCACAAGACCAGGATATGGAGCTGCCTGGTTCTCTTACAGGTAGGCCTGTGCTATGTCCCCCCTTCTCATTCTTGTTCTGGATTAGATATTAATGTCAAAGGACTTTTAGTAAATAAAATCACTTTTTTATCCCAGTCAAGTCAATTCCTTGCAAGAACCAAAACTTTGGGCAAAGTGTGGGGGAAAACCACTCCCTATAGAGAAACTAGACCTGTGGCTGACCTGGACATGCCTATGGGAGGAGCTGCAACCTGCTCTTGGCTCTGAGGATGAAGACTGTTCTTCAGGTGCATGCACCTGCTGCTGTGCAGACAAAAGGGATGCCTCAGAGAGCCAGGTAGCCCTGTCGGCTGACATGTCCCATAAAACAGCCAGGATGGCAGCTGAACACAGAACTGTAATTGGAGGAGCTGATTTCACACAAGCAGAGCATTCAGGAATTACGAATAGTACAGAATGAGCTATATATGTTTGCTTTAGAACATGTAAAAGACATAGTCTGGAGGTAAGAAGGAGAGGAGAAATCAGATTTCACTACCAGACCCTGCATTTTACAAAGTAGCAAACAGCCCAGTCACGGGACTCACCGTATTTAAGGGGTAAAATCAGAGAGACCTGTTTAGCGAGACTTTTTACAGCACTCTCAATTATGCTGTGCTCCTGGCAGCCAGAAAGATGTGTTTTAACACGTACTTTGGCCTCTCTCACATGGCATATTGCTGCACATTTGTCTTGACAAGCTCTTTTGCTTTACTGTGTTTGTAGCCAAACCGATGTGTGGTGCAAGCAGGTTCAATCCCAGATCAGCTATTGCAGCAAGGGATTTGGCATTCAACACTTGTAATTGTTCTTTTCTCAGGCCTGCTCTTGCACAGCCTTGAGCACTGACTTCTCAGATTTTAATGCAAGCTGAAAATTCTCAGCCTTTTTTAGGATTGAACTTAAAATAGGCAATCTTGAAAAACTTAAGGCAATCTTGAAACACCAACACAAGTTGATGAGCAGATTTCCTCCTCCTGATTTTAGGCTTGGGTATGAACCTTTTGCTGATCAGATTATTGACTATGTTGGTGAGATTTTCCACAGTACTGGGTATACAAATCAGTTATACTTTTGGAAGACATAATTTAAGTTGTCACAGCTGCCATAAATCTTTGCATTCTAGACATAAATGGAATAAGTATATAGTATTTTTTTTCTTACAGGTAATGTTATAGAAAAGGTTTAATTATAGGAAAGAGGTCCTATAATAATGCAATTCTGAGTGTGATCCACTTCTAGCTGTGTTTGCATTCATTCTCTAGTCTAAAATGTTTGAAACCTGTGGACATACTTACAGAATAAAATGTACCTATAAGATAGTAGTCACATCAAGCTGTCTTTCCCAATGCATTTGCTTATTTCATTTTGGCTGCATGGAAATGGTGGTAAAATAATGTACCTGTGACAGAAACCAATAGGCTTTGGCACATTTTGAGGATAACAGCTCTCTTGAGAGGACATCAGCTAACACCAAGCCAGGGAAAAAACAAGTTTACTGATAAGTGCTTTGGTAGAAAGACAATTTAATGGGGAGTAAAAGAAATATTAATCACATAATATTTTGTACTATGTAACATGATTTTCATGCACTGGTTTGGTGGTAACAATGTAACTGAACAAATAGCTGGCGAATACCTTTCTCTTTTCTTGTCTGACATTCTGCAGTTCCTGGGAGTAAACAGTACATCTAGCAAGCTGCAGCTGATGCCAACAGGACGCTACTATAGATATCAAGAGTAACAGAGGGTGGGAAGAAGTGGCTGGGGTTCTTTTTTTATCCATATGAGGAATCTGCATAAATAAAGTGAGATTTGTTGCAGGTTAATTTACAGACAAATATGAAAAACAAAACGGTTCAGAATAAACCCATTCTCCCCACCACTCCCCCCAAAAAATCAACCCAAAAAACCAACCAACCCACCCCTAACTTCAAAACAGACAGGAAGGAGGATCACTTTGCATTAGTCTCGTGGAACTAGTAGCTTGGAAGGCTGCCATACAAGAAGCAGTGGGGAATTTTTTGGGAGTGTGTAACTGGCACAACACTCTGTGCTACCTGCCTCTCTGGACTTTCTTCTGCTAGGGGGCACATTAGACCAGAGGAGGAGATTAGAGGAGGTATTTCCAGATTCCCAGCTGCATTTCATTATAGACAACAGGCTTCTGTGAGAATTGGGAATTTCAAAGCACTGAAAGGAAGTGCCAGAGCGTGATTATTTCACAGCCTTCCCCGGGTTACTGCTAAACCAGAGAGCCCTTTACCAACTGGAACCCACCGTGCTGGGAAGAGCTCCAGGTGGTAAGGACTGGCTTCCCTGCAGTTAGGGGTCAGACCTGCAATGCCCCGGTTCAGTCAGAGCTCACCCCCATGCAGTGGCTCACTTGCCTCATTACTCACACACTTAAATGTCAAGAACACAAGTGAGCCAGAATGGGCAGGGCATTGCTCTCTGCTGCAGATGAAAGGCCTTAAAAAAGATGTAGTTGAGTGCATCCAGACACTGGAGGCTCCAGTGAGGGGACAGGAAACGCTGGTGAAAGCACCAAGACCTGGAAAGCAGTAGAGGATGGAAGACTGCCTGCGTGCAGGTGCCTGCATCCCAGGCTGGAGGCAGGCTGCCCTCCCAGGCTCCCACTGCCAGGCTGGCTGGGAGGTGCTGACTCAGAGCACCAGGCCCCAGCCTGCTGCAGCTGCAGTGCTGCCCTGCAGCCTCACCACCCTGTGCCCTGCAAAAGCAGGAACGCCACACCAGCCTGCCGGCCACGGAAAGCCCCACTGCCATGGACTGCGAGTCAGCACAGCACTGGGGAAGGACCGGCTGCCCCACCACCCTCTTTTTGCCCATCTGCAGCAGGAACCAGATCCAGACTGTGGAAACAACTAAAGCAGATGCAGATGTGCCACTGCATCAGCTTTAGCACAGCAAACCCCACTCCTGCAAGATCACCAGGTCAGAAGGAGCTGGGAAAACCACAATGCAAAAGATGTCTGAAGGTTGTGAGCCCTGCACCATTGGCACACTCTCCCCAGAGGGAGAAGAGCAGGTTTTCTGTGATGGTTAACCAAGCTGCAGATACCATGTATGTCTTTCAAAGTCATCATGATATTCCATTACTTAAATCTGGATATTAACATGCGGGACGACCATTACATGTGAACAAAATCACACCCTTTCCCTGGCAGCTAAATACCCAAATATGTACTGTGCTCACATATAAATATGTATGTCAACATATGCCTAATGAAATGTCAAAAACTGGTTGGAATGCATGAGATCTTCCAGGGTTTTTTCCTCCTTTATAAGCTTTTAATGAACAAAAACTCAGCACTGCAATCAAGCAAAAGCTCACTTTTTTATTCATCAGTTACAAAATGAGGACACAGAAGGGTACAGAGAGCAGGTAGACTCCTAGCTCTGAATTCCACTGTTGTTAACACAGATAACCATAGGAGGGATAGCCCAAAGTAAACTTGCTTCTGCAACAGTCTCCTTCAGAATGGATCATAGGCAGGAGTATATTCCTTTTAGGAAGCAAACCACTTGTGACAGAGTGTGTGTGTGGGTAAAGATGATAGATACTCTATCACTTTAATTAGCCTCTTTAAGAAAGGCAGATTGCATCAGGCCTAGCTAAAACTGAGAACATATTTTATACTGACAGACACCCCTTTGGCTGGGCCAGCCATCTTTGAAATCACAAGAAGGACTGGGGTCTGACTGGCGCTCCTGGTCCAGACTCTTTGATACTGATGGCTCTGTCACATGGTAAGCCCATGCATGATTTGGGTCTCCAAAAGTTTTCAACACCTTCTTGTAGCTGCTGGCATGAAGGCGCAGTGGGTGGTCTGTCCCTTACCTACTCCTTTCCCTTCAATGGCTCTTCCTGGGTATCTCAGGAGTGAAGATGCAGCTTGGCACTGTCTCTCCGAGAACCAGAAAGAATCAAAGAACCAAAATTCACCTTTGGGGGGCGCAGCATCTACCACCCGCCTGGATGCCTTCTGGGAAGTGATCTGGCTGGCAGATCAGCACCACTGGTGCTTTGCAAATTCTTTTTATGCTCCCGATCTTCACAATTCCTTCTACCTTCATAGACTGTCCTCTGTCATGAGCAATCTTTTCAGCTAGTGTTTCTGTCTTCCACAGATACTTCCCAGGGGACCTTGGAGTCTTGACAGCTGGGGCTGAGCTGAAGACCTGCCCTGAAAGGAGGACAGCAGCAGGGAGAAGGGGAGAAAGAGAGCATGGATGTGGTGTGCAAAATGTGGTAGCGGGAATGAAGGGTCAGAGGCAATAGACCTTTGAGGGAGTGGGCAGCTCCAAAAAGCTGCTCTCCTGAGTGGGCAGCTACCAAAAAAGTCCTCATGTCCTTCCCATCAATGCCCTGAGCCTGCTCTGGGTCCTCTGACCCACTCCTCTGGGTTCCCTGTGCGTGCTCCTCACCTCTGTCAAGTGATTTTTTGGAGACCATGGCCCCTTTTACAGTGATTATGCAGTGCTGCAGCTAAGATTGCTGAACTTTTCACCCTTTTAGTCACTCATTTTTACAAATCATGGCACCATCACACTTCTGCATATGGCACAACCAGGGTCCTGACCAAGGGGCTTACTTGCAGCACCAGGGAAAATAAAAGGAGAAATCAATATTCTAGAGGTTAAAACAGTCCTCAAAGGCCAGACACTCAGCAGCTATAAATCAGTGCAGCAGGATTCAGTACAGAAAAGCTTATGTCTGTTTAGTATCTGGCCTGAAAAGAATTCAAATAATAAAACTGCAGCAACAAGATGGACAAGAATGATTAGATCATTGCCTCCATCCCTCAGGGCTGGGACATCAGGCTACACTGAGTGCTTTGTGCTGTGGTCAGTAAAGCTGTAGCTGGTTCAGGCTCTGCTAAGGCTTTCCACTTCTGTATTCCTAGTGCTTCTTCTTTTACAAATGTATTTTGAGTGAATAATTTATGCTTGGGATATTTAAAGAACAGAAACCTAAATCCTCTATTTACTGAATTGAAGCAGTGCTGGCCTAGAAGGAAACAGCTGCAATGCCTCACTTCCCACTGTCTCTTCTCTGCTGACCTGCTCAGGACCTTCAACCCAGCCCAGGAAAAGCATCCTCTCCAGAGGAAGCAGTTATTAGAAGAGCAGCCAAAATAACTCAAAAATGACCCTGGTAAATGGTTTACTTAACATCTTAAGGGTCCAGGTGTGCTACAATAAATTTTGGTTCCTTGCATCTTCTATGACAAAGATGAAAGAGATGCCATATTCTCAAAAAAAAAGGATCAGAAGTGTTCCTGGTAATTTCACATTACCAATTCCTGCAGCTCCAGCCTTCTCTCTCTTTTGAGCACAGAATCCAAATTATGCTGTCTTATGCCATCTGGTGAATCCACAGGGGATGAGTAAACAATACCAAACTGATTTCCCTGTACCAAGGGAACTTGGCTTGCATTCACATTCCCTTGGAGATAAATCGTTATTATTCTGATTGCTAAGGCAGATTCCACTAAGAGCAGAAGGAAAGGAAGGGAAGTGATAAAGAGACCTCCTTTTGCAGTAAGAATGCAGTGGAGATCATGGAGACAAGCTGCAATAATGAAAGCGACCAGAGTGATAGGGGCTGCTCTTTTGATGTTCTGGGGAATTGCAAGCCTTGATTTAAGCAAATAGGTCTGCATCTGCTCTGCAGATAAGCAAGGGAAGAAAAGCGTGGGTGAAAAATCTACTGATTTTTAATAAGGGTAGGCAGTCTGAAGTACATTTTGTTCTCAGTTAAATTGTCAAATAGTAAAAAAGGAAAGAAATAAACCAGAGAAACTTGAAAACTGGTTCAGTAGATCTAAAAATGTATAACATAGGGGAGGGGGATTTCATTCAACACATATTAAAATTATTTCCTTTTGTAATTAGATCTCATTAGATTGATGGTTTTAATCTATCAAAACTGTGCAACAACTTTATGGTAAGAAAGTGATAGAGAAAATTTTGGCCTGCAAAGACCTAGAAGTGCATGAAAACAGGCATGTCCATAGGTACCCCATCATGTAATTGGGCAGCTGTAGAGTTTTCAGAAAGAAACAGAGCACAGATTTTGGACCAGAGGCCTACTAGAGGCAATAGAGTCTAAAGGGTGACCAGAAATGATTCTTGGTATCTTACATGTTTTCAGGTGAGGTCACATCTGATTTTTTCTCAGGCGGTGGTTTAAGCCATTAGTGCACTGCTCAGGGGCGAGGCTCCTTTCCAGTGCCTGTTGCAGACTTCCCAGCACCACTTGACTCATGGGCTTATCCCTGTCCTTATCAATTGCATCTCCCTGACAAGTGCATCCAAGTCTGAGGGCAGCCCAGCATGCTCCACACCTGAGCAGCTGCATCTCCCCAGCAAGGCCAGCACATCCCATGGTGCTCAGGAACACGAGTGACGAACCCCATGTAGGATACATCCCAACAGTTGCACATCACTGTCCTTGCTCCCAGCGTGTGCAAGAGCACTTCTTCAGGATGGCTGCCCAAAGCAGCAGATGACAGATTGCTGCTTAGCACAGTGGTCTGCTATCAGAAGGAGAAGAGTTGTCAGGAATGTCCTACTTAGGGGATGAAAAATGCACCATCTAAAGACTTAGGAGCTATATGAGTCATTATGGCAGACGTAGAAGGAAAAAAAAAATAGTGTCCCTTAAACTTACTGCCGTATCATGGAGGAGGAAAAAAGAGAAAAAAAAAAAAAGGCAAGTCATAATGCCCTTAAGAGACAATGCAAGCATCTACTGGATGAATCTGGGGGGGAAAGGACAACTCAAATCCACAAAAGCAAACCTCAGTCAGTTGTAGGGGTAGCAATTAAACTGTTGGGAAAGGGATGTTTCCTCAGTGTGCAAAGAGAAAACAGTTTTTCATCTAACCCAGTGGATAATCATAATAACATGAAGGAGGAAAAACACATTTGCAAGTAGAAATGAATAATATCCTATAGAGAACAGCAGGTCTAACATCCAGCAAGGACCAAAAAAAAGTGGAGGTACTAAATCACCCAGGCAGCAGACACCAGGGAAAGAAGCAGGACCCCCCAATCTTCCCTCTGGCACTCACTTTCGTCTCAGGTGGTGGCAGAGGGGAACCAGCGAGGACGGGCAGGGTGTCTGAGCTCCCACCTTGGAGAGGGATGGGGAAAAGAGGCTGGGATCAGGCTCCCATGGGGATCTGCTGTAGGCAGGGATTCGGCAGCCTGTCCAGACAGGTCCTGCAAAGGGAGGGGAGAGTTTTTCTCTTTCACTCTGGTTTTTGTTTGTTTTTAAACACCAACAGTATTTCCCAGTGTTTATACTCATGTTTGCACTCATTAGCAGCAGTTAATACACCATCTTTGCCGTGATATTTGTGGATTCATAAGGCATTGGTACAGCAGAAACTTCCTCAGCCGCAGGGTGTTTGGTTTGTGCAATTCGTTTTAGGAAATCTCTCTGGATTTTCCCAGGTTTTGTACAGAGTTGTTCTATTGATGGTTGTGTCAGCAGTTCAAACCCTTCTTTGCTTTTGATATGTTCTCATGGCTGTGCTCCATAACACTCAAAAGGCCAGCTGGGAAACAAAAGGAACCTCTGAGATCCAAAGGCTTCCAACTTGTATGGTGACCTACACCTGTGACAGGCTTACCTTGAGAAAAAATCTGCTTCTGAATTCTTTTAAGGAGAATGAAGTGTTAAGGATGTAAGATGTATATGTATATATAGATGTAGACGTATGTATATAATTTTTTTCTCACACGTTAACAGTCTCATTCTTATTACAACTCTTCGCAATAGGAGAGCTTGTGTGTTAGCCAGGTGTGATGAACTTTGGGCTCTGGGCTTCACCAGGACCCGTTAACACCGTTAACACCATAACCCGTTAAGCATAACTATCTCCGGTAATTCTTGTAGATTCACATCTGATTATCTGTCAGGTCATATTTTCTTTTTTTAATTTTAGTGAAAACACAACTGATACTGAGCCGATACTTCTTGTAATACCGTCCTTCACCACCCCTCCTCCCCAACATGGCGTTTATATACTCAGGGAGGGTTTTCAGTTAATTCTTCCGAAACGAGCAGGAGCGAGGCCCACACTTCTGCCAGCGTTTCGTCGGTGCGGTCTATCTGGCTGCACAACAGCGGCAGGCTGCGAGCTACTCTGCAAAAATAAATTAGAGGCAAGCACGGCTTAAACAGAGAAGCGACCTGTCCCCCCCGCTGTCCCCCGGCCGGCCGCCCTCCCAGCCCGGCGGCGGGGGCTCCCGACGGGCCGGACACCGAGCACCGAGCACCGAGCGGCGGGGGCAGACGGGAGGCGGCCGCGGCCCGCCCGGGGCCTGCGGGCATGGACGGGCACAGCAGTCCCTGCTCTGCTACGGGCCCTGCCAGTTCAGGCTGTAGCTGGGAATTGCTAATCTCAAAGGAAAGAATTCGGTGCAGAATGCGCATAACCATTAACCTAAAGTGCCAGGGCAAACTGCCTGTTCTCATGCAGGTAACAAGCTCTGGGGACACGCCAATGCCCTCCCGAAGGGAGAACAATGTCGCTGTTATCAGCCTCTCCTTTTTTATAGCTGAAGGTTAAGCCCTGATGCTTACAAAAACGCTAGCCACAGCGGAAGATTCTTTTTCCATCGGATCCCTAGTAGCACTGTTGTCTAGTGCAAAAGCTTCATTAAAATTCAGACTTCCACTCCTACCTGATTATTCCAGCAGCGATCCGCAGGAGGTCTGACAAGGCCCGGGCAGGTGGCAATCCCTGTCACATGCGATAGTTTCCGCGCTGCCTTTTTGGAAAGTGGCCAAGAAGCACCAGAAGCACCGAAATTCAGAAAACAGCAAATATAACAAAAGATTTGGGCGTTTGGGGGGGGGGGGGGGGGGGGGGGGGGCGGTATGTGGTGCAGAAGTGCCAACATTCAGACGACCCAAAAGTGGTTCCGAGCAGCCTTCTGGGCAATCCACAAACTGGAGGTGCCACGGACCTCATTCATCCCTGCAGCTTGACCTCTTACACAAATTACATTCTTGAAAAGGGAAAAAAAATCTCCCTATCTTTCTCCAGAGACTACGTACACCTCTGCAGGGCAGCCAGCCAACAACTGCACAACGTACTGCATATCTGCCTAGGAGATCTTTCTTTCTCATTTTGGCTCCCAAGGAAACATGATTCACAAATGAAAGGGCACTTTACCAGGCTTACAGAACATCTCGGAGGAAATTCAAAGTTTTTATGTCTAACCGTTGTCTCAAGGAGAGAACTCCCAAAACCAAAATGTTATATTCTTAAAATGATAGAAAAAACTACTTTTTGCCACATCCTTCCTTCAGGAACGTGGCAAAGCCAAAAGCAGTATGTTCTGCATGCTGCAGTGCCTCCTTGTTTCATAGTCTAACCTTCATGAAAAAACTGTTTTCTCCTTCTGTAACTGACTCTGGACTCACTAAGCATGCAATTAATTAAAATTATATTTATTAATGAATAACCATCTTCATTCATAATAAACACAGTTATGGACCTCCTCTGAAAGGGTTAAAGTGCTTTTTGGCTGCTTACCACTTACTATCAATTTGTGTAGTTAACCCAGCAGGGACTGAGGACTCAGGCTGGGAATAGCAGTATGTTTCCAGTCTACATCAAGGATGGAAGCCTGACATTGTATAAAGTAAACAAAGATGGAGTACTGCAGAATACTTATTTTAAGTAAGGACTTTATCCCATTTGAGCAAAAAGGATCAAGAATGTTTATGAATAAACCATTGACTGCAAATACTTTAGACTCCACCATAACAGGCTAGAAATAAACAAGAGATTTCTGTAATATTAATTCTGGTTTAAGCAGTAACTGTATGCATGCTGAGGAAAATTAAATTACACCAAAATACTTTGTGTGGGAACAAGTAATTCTTACCATTTTATGGTGCTGCACAAATGGTAAATAATATCATAATGCAACTGCTTTCTACAAAACCTGATCACACATAATTTCTCCCAATTTATCATGCTGGTTCATACCAATAAGTTCCCAAAGGAGCAGCTTTGTTAGCAGCAGATATTGATTTCTGAGCTCAGACTGCATCTTCCTACTATTACATTTCACTTGAGAAATTAAAATGTTTCTGAAGACTGGCAATGGGCGACACATCACCTTCCTGGCAAGGGAACCTCACAAGGCACTTACTGCTCTCAGCGCCAATTCCATTTACAAGGCTGTAGTGCATGGGAAACTTTTCTGCATTACTAATGAATAACAACTTCTGAAAGATGGGAAATTAATTTGATAAGAAGCCACCCAAAGCCTTGCAGAGCAGGATAAAGGCATCCAGGAGGAATGCATAAACAGGATGGCTGAGTCGGCAGGGTAAAGCAGGCGGGCTGTCAGAGCAACACTTTGACTTTCCTAGGAGACACTCCTCAAGGAACAGCTTCCCTGAGCCCTGAATGCCACATCAGCATGGCACTGATTTCACAACCAGCTTCACCTTCTCGCCTTCTCTGGATGGCCCTACTCACATCACTACAGCAGTAGTAGGTCTGGCAAGAGCCAGGAAGGTACTGAGAGCTTCTGACCTCCCTAATTAACTCCTTAGTCATCACAACACTTGATCTTTCTAGCATGGCCTGTCTTCCTTGTACTAATTCCTGAAATCAAGAGAAGTGCTGACAAAAGTATAATTACTTGGGCTGCTGTTTTATGGTATGGAGCATTTGGTGGCAGGACTACTTGAACAGCACTACTTGTTCCTGTTCCCTTTGCCTGCCCACTGCTTGCTTCTGGTGGGGAGACCACTACAGCAGCTTTGTTGCAAGCTGCTTGAGGAAATGCCCCAGCTTAAAAAAAAAAAATGAAACCTGCAAACAAACAGGCACCATACCTGAGACAGATCTATTTGTGCGCAGAGGAGACATTAGGAATGAAAGCTGATTTCAGCAGGGAGACCCAGAAGTAGGGCTGCCTCAGGCTTGGATCATCTCCAAACACTTGGTAGCCTTAAACATATGAATGTTCAGGGAGATTTCTGCTCCAGGAGGAACTCACTGTGTTTTGTATGCCAGGAGACAGCCATGGCCAGCAATAAAATTGCTAGCAAATGTGGTAATATTTCCATTAGGGAAGATGTGTTTGCATCTGGGTTCAGCTAGGATCACTTTATGCCTAGAGAGTTATCAATCAGTGCTCCTTCCTTTTGATTCTGCACTCTCAAGTCTGATTGGTATTTTTGTCTCTGAGGTTAGAGACAAATTTATTGTTTTTTCTTCCTAATACTGTTACAGCTTTGTCATTTTGGATTTGTGAGATACTTTATTTAATCAAAAAGGAAGAGATTTTATTTCTACAAAGACTAACAGGAGGCAAGAGCTGGTATTACCAAGCTTTGAGAACAGTTGCTATCAGGAAAATTATTCTCCAAATGGAGGCTGAGGGCACTGACCACAGTGAACTGAACTGCGACATGTAATTTCATTACTTTGGCTGGGCTAAGCTGCCTAAGCTTATTGCTGCCTTCAGCAAGGGAGCACGTTGGCTTGCAGCCACAGTGGAGGGATGTAAAAGGCTTGAGGGTTGCTACAATTTTCTCAAGTACCTAAAAAGTGTCCAGTTGGTCATTAGCTGATCACCTCTTGGTTTAAACAGATCACACACTACTGTGTTCTGAAAACACACTGGTTAGGCAGCATTGCTGTTACAGACTTGCTCTTGAAGAATTACCACGCACACAGGAAATCTGTTTGATTCCCACGTGTTTGGTTTTCAGACTTACAGGCTCCATGGTGGGGTAGGGGGAAAACCAACAACCAAACCATCATTAATTCCCTTGAGATTTGTGCTGCATTATTTTACTCTATGCAATCCTTTGTTCTTCATGAGGCTGTATATACCAGAACAGCATTTCTTCTCCTTCCCGGCTCTTTGAAAGTAAGAGAGTAGGATGAATAACAATCTTGCATGGTGGGTATGTATATCTGTCTGTAAACATTTATATGTGACTTTCATGTCTGTGAATTGTGCTGGGCAGATAATCACGAAAACTTGACAGTCTCTCCTTCAAAGCAGAACTGTGAGAAGCAATTACATACACTTTGAATACCAGCTGGACAAGCTTCCCACACCATAAAACACCATATTTAATTTTGAACCTGGAGGAGTTGCATCCTGCCATCTTTACTCTGCCTTCAAATAAGATTACTGCACTGTGTTCTAGGAAAAAAAACATGATGTTTATCATTTGCACTAGCTGCAGAAAACCCTGGCTAAATTCACTGACCTCTGTGATACACAGGGTAGGACTGAATGATCAATCATCTTTAATCCTTAAAACCTACCAACAGAAAGAGGGAAGTGCACAGCTCCCTCCAATATGTGCTGTTCTGTTATCTGTGGCAGAATCCCTGGTATATAAGGATCTGAGCGTTGTAAACTGCCTCATAAAATCCTGCATTTATCACTGGTGTCGGTATTGGGTGTAACTAAACGAGCATGGAGAGTGGTTTAGCAACATGTATAAACATGACCAAGCAATGCAAATCACAGTTCCTGCAACTCTTTTGAGCTGTTCTTAGAACAGGGAGGAGCAATACACAATAAAGGGTGAAAATCATCCGTTTTCCCCTTTTTGAGCTTTTCCTTCTTGTTAATTAATTCATACTGTGAATTAGTTCTGGTTGGTGGATACATTTTGGTGTTTTGTGAGTCTGAGAGCATGTCCTTACCTCCATTCACATTATGAAACAAGCACAACAAACATGCCAATTGATTGGGTATCTGCATTTGGTCATTTGAGAAATGTGTCACCATAAAGGTCACTTGGATGCCTGAGGACAGGAAGAAGGAAGGTGTAAGTGTAGAGGCCCATACATTGCACAAGGGCTGTCAAGTGACAGGAGCTGTGGACAGGCTCATTTGCACCCCCATAAAACCTACTACTCCACTCGCTACTGACAGCAATGTGTTCACTTTTTTTTTAACTCAAGGCATATACCTGCACTCAGTCAGTTTCAAATTATCATTCATCAGCACTCCAAAACCACCCTGAAGTCTTCACATGCTCGTTGCTGTAAGTCAGTCAGCCAGAACACAGGAAAAAAATCTTGTGTGATTTAATTTCCTTGGTCTGAAACATCACAAGGAGTGTTAACTATGTGGACAAAAATCCTATTCTGATTTATCAGAACTTAAAGACATGTTTTTAAATCACCATTAGCATTTTTCCCTAAGTATATGTACAGCTAGCCACTGGAAGAACAGTTCCTGCTTGAGTGCCAGCTACACCTGTTTATGATAAAGCGACTGGCCAAGAATTACCAGTAAAACCCAGAATATGATAGAGGTGGAATTGGCAAAATTAAGGAAAAACTGTGAACATTCTAAATAATGGCATTTTCTTGTGTCATTTCCTTCTATGGGAAAGCTCTGTGAAGAGGGTTGTGTTTGCAGGGATTTTCACAAATCCTGCTGAGAAGGGAGGTGTTACCTGGGAGGAACATGTTGTCCTCCACGTCTGTACTTTTTGCTAAAGATGAAGCAATTTGCCCTGAAACTTTGTTCCTCCATATCAGGTCAGGATTTTGTCAGCTTGCTCTGGTGCCAAGCTGAGCTGACAGCACACTGCTGACACTTGGGAAAAGGGGAGAGGGGCTGTGGTGCTATAAAACCCTGGGAAAAGGGGAGAGGGGTAATGACACCGAGGGGCAGCAGAGTCTCCCTTGCGCCCACAAAATGCAGCACGAATGAGGCAAGTTGTCTTGCACCACCCTCTGATCAAATTCGGTTGATGATCAGGGAGCTGGGAACAGTTGAGACCATCCCACAGAAATTTTTGTCCAGAGTAATGTTTGAAGACCATGAAGAGGATGGTCTTTCACTTCTGAAAAGATGAGCAAGTGCCATTAAAAGGCCTAGAAAGGAACCTTCTGTTAATTCTATTTGCTTTCTCCACTTAATTGAGAACAAAGTAATTGGCAAGATTCAACAAAGACACAAGACAATAATGCCTCACAACTAGGACATGGTATTAATAGGCTTAAGATCCCTCAGAACAGCATTTGCTTATCCCATTTTTAAATGTGTTAAATAAGTACATTGCATGAAACTTTAACAATACATGGTGCAAGTGCACGTTGTGCCACCAGTCCACTGCACTGAGATTGGAGATAATTTGACTTCTCAACTTGGCCTACTGTACCACTGGCATTGTTTTCCCCAGCTCCTACCACTGGTAATTTCCTGCACAAACAGGCAATCCCAGCCTGCATTTTGAATCTGTATTTAGATTTTGGAAGATCTATCACTTAGCGTTGATGAAAGTATCTGTTATTTTTGCAAAAATAGCAGGCAGCTTAACATGTCTGGGTTTCAGTTTGGCTTCTTTCTTTGCTTCACACAGAGACTCATGAGCAACTCTTTTGATGCCATTGGCTTTTTCATCATTACATACTATCTATTAATTTCATACTACCAGACTTCCTTGGCTGTTATGTATGAAATTATTTCCAAGTGACTAACTTGCAGACAAACAAATGAGGTTGGGCTCTGGACCAGGTAAGGGAGCACCAGCCAGGGAGTCTGGCACTGTGTTTGTCTTTGCCTTAAAATGATGGAACTTCATGCGGAAAGAAGGCAGGAGCATCTGTATGAAGTGTGACAGTGAGCAGAAGGTGCTGATATGATTCTGATCCCTGAAATCTATTCAGTCTTTGATTGAGCTATTTGTGCAGCTGCAAGGTCAAAGAAAAAGTGGGCACAGAAAGAAGCTAATACCGTTTCCTTATCCTTTGTTGTAGGGTCATTTTTTGTTGTAGGGTATTTTTTTCCAATAAAGCAGTGTACGCAATAGATTTAGACTGAATACACAATGCAAGCAGACTTCCAGTGACTCTCAAAAACATTGCTTAAAAATGTCTGCCCCTAGGCATATCACTCAACGAATCCCAGAAGCTGGAAACTTCAGACCTACCCTAGCAGTAAAGACATTAATAACCAGAAGCAACAGGCCTTGAAAACAACTTCAAAACCCTAGGATATCTGGGAGTGAACTTTCTTTATTGCTCCTAATTACAGAATATTTCTTATCTTTCTTCTTATCTCAGTGGAAAAACATATTTTAAATGTGAGAAACATATAAATAACAGGCCCAGCTAAGTCATTACATTTTCCTGATATTTTTCTCCTGATCTTGTTTTCTCTACCTTTTTTTTTTATCTTGGATACCTCTTACTAAAAATGCTTGCTTTCTACTTGACTCTCCTTTCTCTATTTTCATTCCTAAACCCAAAACAAAGAACAATAGCTATCAGCTAAGGTCCTTCATAATTCCTTTGTTGAAATTTTTCTTAGGCTTCTTTTTACCTCTCTTAACCTAAAATAGAAATGTTAAGCCTTAATCAAAGAAAAACAAAGGGTAAACATTATGTCCTCCCAGTTCTTCTAGTTTACTCCTAAGGTTAGTAGCTCTAGCTATATCAGCCATACCTGGTTGAATGTAGCAAGAGTCAGGGTTCCTCAGCAATGAGGTGTAAGGAGGAGGTTCCACTTTTGTCCAGGACATAAGCCCAAATGTGCAGTACAGCCCCTCCTGTGCGTGCTCCCTCCTGCTTCCCCTTTATGGCAGTGACCACGCTGTGGCAGAGGGAAGAGAGACAGTTGTTTGGGTAACAAATCACTTTAGTGTCACATAAAAGAATGCAGAACCAAAATCTGAGCGAATAGGTTTTACTTTACAGTTTTGCCAGGCCCAGCACAAGTAAATTACCAGGGCCCTTCTGGAGCACCAGAGTGCACGGGTGACCGTAGCCCGCATCTCTGACGTCTCTGAGATGTAAACCTGAGGGAACAACAGACCTCTACTGTCATTATTTCCTATCATGCTCCATTACCCTGAAGACTACCAAGAATTTTGGACACCTCCTTTCTCACTTTAGAATTTCCCTTGATATTAAAGCATTGCAAATTTATACCAGAAAATCAGTAGAGAAATTGTTCCCAGAGAAATGGTTAATCAAATTGTTTCACCATTGTTTTAATCAAAATGTTTCATTATACATATTTTTTAGTGTTAATTAACAAACATTAATTTTCAAAATGAGAAGACCTTCAGGATAAAAACTTCTGGCTAATGGGTAAAAATTTTGATCAACTTGATAAATTTAGTTACAAAATCAGTGATTAATTACAGGAACTGAATCTCTTTCGTTGTAAGTAGTTTTTGTTAGGCAATGGAGAATTTTCAGGATTATATAAAAATAATCCCAACTTGCTCTGCTATGAAACTTTTGCTTCCTCTTCTTCCCAAACGATTTTTTTAAAACTTTCCTGTATGGTCTGGCAGTTCAGCAGAAACATGAATAAAGAACTTTCAAGGACGGGAATGTTTTAGACAGAAAAAAGACATCTTTTCCTAATAGCCAAACCTTTTGATGCACTTTGAAGGCAGTAATCATCAGTCTTTGTATTTTTCTTTCCCTTTCAGGGAGGACAGCAAGGTGGAGATGCTTAAAATGACCTTTCAAAATTATCTTTTTGAGTCTCTTGTCAAAGACTAGCCTTGGTCCCTTCCAACCTATCTTTTATTTTTCTTTTTGTTACTCCCTGGAACAGAGCTCTGTGTTCCCAAAAGGGTTTTGATAGAAGCAAATTGCTCATATCAGCTTAGAAAAAAACATCCTCTCCTGTACTGTATGTCCTTTTATTTAATTTATAATAGTGAGGCAATTGGATCCTTTGCTTTGTTCTCTATATAAAGTAACAGAAACCTAATAGGAGCAACCAGTGGAAAGGAAAACCTTACTCTAGGGCAGGAAAAAAATGTCCCTGTGACAGACATCACAGCAGGAAATCATGACCTGGTTTAGCTTCAGCCAAAGAGGTGGTTATTAGGTCAACTTAGTTCAAGAAGCAAGTTACATCAGGTTTTTGCATTCTTTGGGAGTGAGAGGGAGAAGGGATGCCGGCACAAAAAAAAAAAAAAAAGTCACACAAGGAAAGGAAAGCAGTCTGCTTTCACCTTTTATTCACAGTATATTTCCACTGCTGACTTCTCATTTTACAGATTCTTGGTTGTCTGAGTGTTGACAGGAATCAATTGGCTTGTCGTTACTTAATATAGATGCCCTGTACAAGAAAAAAAGCAACTATGAAATATATGCTTTGACATTAATATTGTTTTTCTATCAATGTTCAAAACTGGGAGTCTATAGGTTTTAGCTGGGTAACACAGTAGAAGTTACAGTCAAAGATAGTTACAGACATTGGTACAAGTCAAAAAATCCCTCTAGTCTTGTGATCCTGTCCAAGTAAACTGTGTGTATGGAAAGCAACTGAATTAAAATGCTATTCTGATTGATAAAAAAGCAGACTCTTCACTCACTACTGTGGTGATGCATTCCCCCCTTCTCAGACCACACAATGATTTGAGACATGCATACATAAAAGACACAGGCCTGTGGTTACTGTCTTTTACAATCAAGTTTGTCACTAGAAAAATCTCTTATAATTCCACTTCTTAATTTGTTTTTGTAAAGCATCATATTGAGTTATTAGTCTATAAAAAGAAGTAAGAAAAGTAAGAAAAGATCATAAAATATTGTAATAATGCAGGCAATAAAAACATAGGGTTCATACAGGAAGAATGCAAGCTTAGTATAAAGTTTACAAATGTCTCAATCCAGTACTCTCAAACCCTACATTTGCTTTTCCTGTATTAACAACAGAACACCTTTGTTACCTCTCTGGTTTCATATTTATTCATGACTAGCATATGTTACCCCACACCAATAGTTTGATATTGGTATTATACATATTAAAAACATGTAATCAGAAATAATTCCTGAGATTGGTAATGACTCCATTAAACAACTTTCATTAATTTGACCTTTTTGGAAATGTAATTGCATTTTCAAAAAACATAAAAAAATAGATTGAGTTTTAGTTTCTTCATTATTTTTAATGTACTGCATTATTGATGTTGCCTCATTGACCTTGTCCCCTGAGGTAAGCACCGCTGACACCTTTTTTATTATTTTTCTCATTAATAAACATGTGCCTTCTTCACTAGCCCATGTATTTCTTCCACCATGTAGAGTGGATAAAGCATCTTTTATCATTCATTTATTATTCATTGACTGTTGATTCTAAGTCTTTCCATGCCATCTTCCTATGGAAAAAGCAGTGGAGTGGTTGGTTTTTTAATTTTGTAACCATGCACATAACTTAGCTGTTTGTGTAAGAATTACAGGCTCTGTATTTGGACACTGATAAGTGAAAACAGAAAATATTTGTTGCTGCTTTGCCTAGGAACAAAGTATGTTATTAATGTAATTTGCTGGTAATATTTCATTTTAAAATACAAATGCTCACCCAGCACCCCAATGATGGGAATTCTTACCACTTTTGCCAACCTTCCCTAAATTCACCGTGTCCCTTATCCCTTTAGCAAACTTTCTAACAGGCTGTGCTGTGAGATTTAATAGACTAGACTACAGATAACTTTATGGTTAGACATCAACCTACAGTGTAGCTCCCCTAAATCTGTTATTCCAGATTAGGAAACAAAAAGGAAAATATTCTCTGTGACCTTTACAGTGTTCTTAGCCACACAGATGTACCAAAGGCAGAGACAAAGATCCTCCTCTGCCACGTCATCCAGACATGCACTTCCCCTACTCCATCTAAATGCAGATGTCTGAGTAACATTTACTTAGCTCCCTCTTCTTCTGTCTTAGGCATACAAACATGGTAAATACAGGGGCACTTTTAAAGTCTCTGAGTGTATAATTGCCATGTTTATCCATAATGATATAGGAAGTGTTCAGTCCAAAGAAACCCAAAAAACCCCAAGGTTAGGAGATAAAACCCCTTGACTATTATAATTTAGTTTCACTGACTCTGTAATTGCAAAAGTGAAGTCAATGCGTTTTCTCTGCCTGATGGGGAGGATATAAAAGTAAAAGGTCAAGGCTTTATCCATCTGTGGTTCTGTCACTGACTTAGTGTATAATCTTGCACAAATCACTTTGAGCTGTTGTGTATCAGGTTCCTAACTAGGATAGTTAATGGCATCTTCTTGTTCTGCAAATAATTTTAGGTCTATATCAATTCTAGTAGCTCAATAATGTTAATCAACATTAATTTATTGGACAATGCTTTTAAATACTTATTGTGTGCTTATTTTTCTGTACTAACATTTCCAAAACTGTTTTTATTGTCATGACTGTAAAATGTATTTTAAATCCTTATTTTTACTATTTTATTTTCCCACAATTGGTAGTGAAAAGGGATTTTCTTTCAGCAATGTGTGCTGTTTTCCTCTAATGCTGGCTTACATCAGTGACAAGTGATCTGAAAAGTCATGCCATCACAGCAATATAAAGGTATAGCTTGAAACTTTGACTTCATTCAGAATTGCTCACAGTTGCATTCATTCAATGCTACTATTTATTCTTTTATTCCCTCATCCATTCATTCTCTCATGCACCCTGCTATTCCCTGCATTATGTATCAGTTTGCAAACCTCTGGGCATGTTCAATGCCCTTTTCACGGACTTACTAATATCCTACCACCTGTTCACTCACTCACTCACTCTTGGACAGATCTGCCCTCGGTCTCAGACCTGGCTGCTGAGACGCTTTTGGTCTCCTCTCAGTCCCTACTCTGCTCCTGTATCTTCTACCCTGTAGCTTATTTGTTTGCGAGTTTAATTAAGGACTGCAGGTTTAAGAGCACCATCAGTTGTTACAGCTTTCTTTAACCCCTTTTTCTTTCTTAATTGCTTATTTATTTTTCCTGGCACAGATTTGATACAGCTTGCCTAGACTTAAAATACCCATGTGTAT
The DNA here is from genome assembly GCF_023055355.1 of Agelaius tricolor. Taxonomy (NCBI): domain Eukaryota; kingdom Metazoa; phylum Chordata; class Aves; order Passeriformes; family Icteridae; genus Agelaius; species Agelaius tricolor. The sequence continues at coordinate 17,413,564 of NW_027269264.1, forward strand.
ATTCAACCTCAACACATTGTCTGAAGTAAGTGTGTTAGGACTGAGGCAGTCTTTATATACTATTACTTTGCAGAAAGCTTTATGTGTCCTTTTGAAGATTAGACTTTATTATGCTTATAGTAGAGGTTTTTAAAAGCATGTTTCCTCCATGTCCTTGGAATACCCATTATGAAATTGATGTGGACATGTATTAATAATTGTTCATTATATGATCTCATTGCCACAGCATGCAGTATTTGGAAGATTATTATCTCTTTTAGGAAAACAAAATCAGTTGTAATTACCATGAGGACCAGAATCTTTAGCTCTACACCACTAGCTCACATACAACCCAGATTAACATTACAGGCCTCTGGAAAACCTCTCAAATTTGTGTCAGAGGTCATTTGGTTTTTAGTCCTGTGAAAAAAATTACTTATAATTGTAACCAGAAGGAATTTCCAGTGGTGCAATTCATGGTACCAGCTGTAAATTCCCAAGACTGTTATTACTAGTGCTTTCTTTTTCTTGAAAGAAGGTTTTAAATGTGATTGAGAATCTGCCATTTGACAAGATACAAGTATCAATTCCTTGTTTCACCTCCAGTCTTCAAGTCTGTAAGACTCTCCAGGTTTTGCTGAGAATGGAAATTGAAAGCTACTTTATAAAAATTAACAATATAATTCTTAAAAGGTAATGACATATAACCTGGATAGTCAGAAATAATGGAAATTTTGTCTTGGTGCTAGCCTTTGCTCCAGTTCTCTTGTGCCACTCCCAGTTTTTGGAAATTTGTGCAGACTGCAGGCTTCAAGGGGAAACCTGACAAAATCCCTGTGATTTTCCTACTCAGAGCTAAGAACTGCCCAAGCCTAGATTTTGTAAAATGAGAGATTAAAAAAGCATCTTTGTTTCTTCCCTTGGAATATCATTTCATAGTTGAATCCCTCAGGACATGCTTGAAGTCTTGCCTACACTATAGGGTTTTGGTAGCATATTAATACCAGCAGGCAGTCCCAGTGGAGATTCAGGTTCACCTTCTCATGGTATAAACTACAGCAATTTCCCAAATACAAAATGACAAGGATTTTTTTTTATCATGCTACTCTATTTTCAGCAAGGATTTTCTGGCATGGGTTCATTTGACCCTTTCATTTATGCCCCTGTAAGACTCATCAGAAGTGGTTCTCCCCCTTTCTTGCAGACCGTGGCTTCTCAGCCTCTCCTGCTCCCCGTTGCTGCTGTCCCCCAGAGCTGGGTATGACTACTTTCTTCTCCATGCTTCATATCCAATGCTTTGATGGCATTATGGCCCTATTTGATGTCAATGGTGTGATGAACACTGGTTATCCAATGTTAAGCTGGACTAAGTTACATCACCATTCTGAAAATGTAGTGAAGGAAAACTCATTTCCCACTGTTTACCACACAACAGACTGTTTTCTGGCTATGCTAGTACCCTCCTTCAGATGCTACCATTTTGTAGACTGAAATATCAAGGCTGCTTTGCATGTAACTTCTTTAATCTGAAGTTATTATCATGTCTGCATGCTTTAAGAGGCTCAATTTCCTCAACGATTTCTTCTTGACATTATTTCTTACCTACAGCTAATGTGAATTATTAGAGATTGACTAGCATGTTATTGTAAAAATATAATATTGTGTAATGCTGGAATTTAAAGGTCAGCCAGTAAAGCAAGTGCTAATATCTGACAAACTAAATATTTTGTTCAGTCTTGCTTCAATGACTACTGCTAACCAAGCTATGGCAATCTCATGACACTGGTATCACCAGTTCCACAGCAATAAAAAAACCCAAACCAAACCCCAATCTAAAACCAAACACCCATGTGTTGGTCCATGTCATTCATCTGAACAGTCACACCAGGCGTGCACGAACATGATGGTAATCAATAACTCATCAGTGACTCAGCAGAAGCATCGCAGGTGAGAGAGAGCTGTGCATTTACTGACCTATTTTCTGTCCTCCTTTTATACAACGCCAAGCAATCACCTAAGGGAACCTATGCTTTTAAGGTGCAATAATTCCAAAATTTGCTTTCGATACGAGTTACTTGTATGTACCGAGAGGCTGGATCCCAGGGGCGCTTTTCCCTGTGGTCTGCGGCGAGCGGATCCATCCTGCCCGCGACGAAAAGGCGGAGGAGGAGCAGTGGAATGCGACAAGTGGCACTAGGTGCGAGGAGCTGCGGCGGCTCTCGCTCGGCCCGGCTGAACTGCGGGACACCGCACCTGCTTTCGGCAGAGGCGCCTCAGTGCCTTGCCAAGACGCGCAGCCCCAGGTGGCGCGGGAGGAGCCCTGACCGGGCTAATGTCACCCGGCGCCGTTGCCGCTCCGGCCGCACCGCGGGGCCGCTGCCGTTAACGGGGCCGCGCCGGGCGCGGGGGGAAGGCACGAGCAGCACCCAGGAGAGGGTGGCTCAGGCCCCTGCCCGACCCCCGGGAGCGAGGGCCGGGCCCGCCCCCAGCACCGCTCGGCCGCCATACTGCGGGGCAACCCAAACTTGTTACACACGGGCACCAACTCCTCCTCCTCCTCCTGCCCCTCCCGCCGCCGCCGCCCTGCCCCCGCCGGCGACGGGAGGAGGGGGCTCTGCCTGCCCAGCCCCAGCCGCGGGGAAGGCGCCGAGGCAGGCAGGCGTCGTGCGAGGGGAGTGCCGCAGCCCCCCGCAGGTAGGAGCGCCCGGCGGGGCGGGCTGTGCGCCGGCCGGGAGGAGGAGACGGCGGCGGGGGACGGGCGGAGGGAGCAGGAGGCGGCGGCGAGGGAGCGGTCGGCACCGGGGTAGCGACCGTCCGTGCCCGCCGCGCCTTCTCCCGCCGAGGTGGGTGCGGGGCTGGGGGACCCGGGCGTGGGGGGGTGGGTTGGCGCGGCTGCTCCTAAGGAACGCAGCCCGTCCTGCCGCCTGACAGGGCCCGGGCCGCCGCTGGGTTCGGGCGGGGGGCGAGGGCGCTGGCAGCCCCCGCCTGCGACGCGGCCGGACCGAGAAGGAGAGGAGGAGCCTCCAGCTGCAGCAAATGAGCGAGGGCTGCCAGGTTTATAAATCTGCTTTTCCTCCCATCGCCCCCGAGCCCCGCTGACTCCGGCGGCAGCGACCGCCGGCTGCGGCCCCGCCAGGTGCGTGCCCGGGGTGGCGGTCGGGCCCCCGCCGCCCGTGCTTGCCGCACCTGCCGCGGAGACGGGGTCCGGGGGCGCGCCCGAGGGTGGTGAGGACGGATGCGAGGCGTTTTCGTCTGGCTGAGAAGCGTTTGCCAGGAGTGTGTCCGGGCGCTTCGGGGAGGCCGCTGTCTGCTGGGAGCCGCCGTCCCTCATAGAGCGAAGAGCAATACGCGGCACTGGGTGCTTGCCGTGGGGTAACCGGCTGCATGTGTTCTGAAGAGCTGTTATGTGCTGCTTTATTTTTTAGCTGTCAGGAGAGTTTAAATCAGATTTCCACAGAGGTGCTGAGTTTGCAAGGTAATGGTGAAGAGAGAGTTTTCTGTCTCCATTTGCCCCTCAGCTAATTCTGAGGGGATGTCCTCACTGCTTCCCGGAGGTGTGGGTTGTTGCATGGTATTTTCCGTGTATACAAAACTACGCATCATGGGCGTTTAAGGGAGAGGGACTGAGTGGATGAATGCAGCCGTGGTAACTTCATTGTTGCAGCTCCTTTCTATTACGTGACTGCCTTTAGAAGGGAGGGGAACAGGAGCTTGATCCTGCCCTGGTGTAGGAGGGAGCCTGATGGATCTGTAGGTTGAAGGGATTTTTCAAGTCTGCTTTTTGGTTTAACGCTGAAACGTTTACCTACCTTCATGGCGTCCTGTACCTCTTACGGGGAGTTACTTCGGCTGAAAAATGTGAAACATCACCTTTAAGTTTATAGCACTCAGGTATTTCTAGTAGCTCTGGAAATCAGTGTAGTAATAAAGCCTCTTTTTTAAAGAAAATTGAAATTCTCACAGTAATTAGCACACGTCTGTTGAGTGCTTTGTGCCCATCAGGCTCAGAAATAGCTACTGATCTCATACTCCCTTTTGGATACCTGTATGGAGATTTTGTTAGAGAACTGTTTAATGACTTCTTTTATTAGAAAGAGTGCGAGCTCAGGCAGTTACGCAAGTGCGCCTAAAGGAAGCTGTGCTGGCTGCATGGATGGCGAATGTGGAGGCCGAGCCGGAGTGGGAGTATCGTTTACAAACTGAGTTAGAAAGGGGCATTGTAAGAGAGAACCGACTGGCTCGTGTTGGGTGAAACACTGTACGTACCATGTTCCCTGCTGTGCAGGGAAGAGTGTTTGTACAGTGTGCTGCCTGGGACAGCAGGCTATGGATGGATGGCCACTCAATTCTTTCTGGTAGCAGAGATGAATTAATAGGTGACTTTTTCCACTGGAAGCAAACGGGTGGCATGGCAATGTGTTACTGCATTTATATTTTTAGAGGAGGGGGAAAAAAAAAGGGAGGCTTTGTAAATGGGGAGCTGGATTGACAGATGAAGTCTGTCTTTACTATCATCTCTTGGCTTGTAGAGGAAGTATTTAACCATCTCTCCCCCCTCCTCTGAAGCAATTACTTTATATAGCTTTTTCGATGGTCCAGGATTGCTACAGAGTCTGCTGACAAAAGCTGGTTGCATTCATACCTACCAAAGTAGGTGTTTTTAGATTTCTCTCGTGTTTTTTTTTTTTTTTTTTTTTTTTTTTTTTTTTAAGAAACAAAAGCCATTGTAGCTAGTGGGGAGGGTGATAGCTACTTCCGCAACAAATTAGGTGTTTGATGTGAACGGTTCTATTTCAAAACTCTAACACCGATTCATAGGTTTTTCTGGACACTCTTAAGTACAGGTGTGCCCACAGACTTAATTTTATATGATGTGTTGCCATCTCTTTGCTGGTATTATGATTCACTCTCTTTACCTCCTTCCCCCATCCCAGTCCCTGCATAAACAGCTATTACATTGAACACTTGATAGCCTTTTCTTCCAAAACGCGTGGATTCATACCATTAAGAGGTCCTGCAAAAATGAGATGAGATGTTCTAGATGCCTTGGCACATCCCATACTGGCCTGCCTCCTGAGCAGCTGAGCCTCAGAGTTCCCCGCTTCACGCAGCCTTTTGCTGGGGAGGAGCTGGAGAACTCGAGAGGATCTGTCATCTGCTGAAGGCTGCTTGGGTGGAGTTGAAAGCTGCACTGTGCTTGCTCTGCAGCGCACTCTTGTCCTCTCTCCCACCTGTCTTAGGGGGTGTGTGCCAAATGAATATTTTCATTTTAAAATACATTTTCTTAGCTGTTTTCTTGCAGGGAAGCAAGTGGGAGGTCTCTTTCAGTCATGTAGAAATCAATTCTTGTTCTGGACTGCAAGCATGAGCTGTAATACTTGCATATGTCACCTAGTTTGCAAAAGGTGTTGGATAAGTAGCTGGGTGGTTGTGCCATAATCTGATTGTTAAGGATGGCTTTTCTAAGTGGGACTCTAAATCAACAGAAATAAAATCTTGGAGCATTTCTATCATAGTTATGTTATCTTGGAACTCCACTGATTGATTGTTTTGTTTTAGTTTTGGTTTCTCCAGGAAAAAGAGAATCTCAAGCTAGTTGTTACAGGGATTTTGTAGATAACAAGAATATAAAGTATTTCCCCTGAATGTTCAGAGCTGAAGTTACTTAACCTGGGTTTTGCTGTGCAGAGATAATGAAATAATTGCCAAAGTCGACTAACATGTCTTGTAAGCCTTATTGCTTCCAAGTGTTGGATCTTGTTGCATTCATATTCTGTCATTTAAATGAGTTGAAAAGTAGCTTCTGAAGGTATGACCATGAAAGCATTATTCATGAGTGGGTGGTGATCGATGATGAGCTAAAAATCAAATACTTGTAGACATGACTGAGACATTTTTTCACAGTGTTTTAAATTCTGGGTAGCATGTAAGAATAAGGTTGGAGATTTAAAGATGACAACAAAAACAAGTAAAGCAGATTGGAAACTTTCATTGTGGTAATATTAAACAGTTTGGTGGGGGAGTGTTCTCTGTTGTGCCCTATACTCAGTTGCTGTATGCCATGTTAATTAACTGAAGAAAGGTATGCTCATTTGGAAACTTGCATAATATACAAGGAGCTGGAAGTGCTTTTGGCTTTTTGTTTGGTTGCTTTTTCTCTGAAGTTTTCTGCCTCCTTTTTTCTAACTAGTCATTTCTCTGATGATAAAGCAATGTTTTATAAGGCCTTCTTCATCTGGCTTTGCATGGTAGTCCTGTGCCTGAGTGTTTAGGTAGATAGGTAAAAGAAGTGTATTGAAAAGAATGAATAAAGTCCCACTTAACTTTACTTATGTCTTGAGCTTGGGAAGTTGAAGTGCCTGAAGAGCTGGTTTTCCGTGTAGCATACAGCTGGTTGAGTACCAGAAGGAGCTTGGGAATGCCAAAAGTCCCTGCCAAGGCTTCCATTTGCAGTTAACTTGCCTGTGTATTGATACAGCTATGCAGGCTAGATGTGGAAGCTGTTTTAATTGTTTTCCTTCTGATATGAAGGTTTTGTCCTTGTTTCTTGGATGGACTGATGAAAGGAACCAAGAATTACTTTTTCTGTTCCCATAGCTCTTCAGCTACAAAGAGAAAAAGTAGAACCTCCTATTTCAGACTAATGTGTGCTGTCATCCTGGATTGGGAAGTTACAGATCTTGCTGTCCAGAACTGGATTAATGAGGTCTTACATTTAATTGTATTCTGGCCAAACAGCTTTTATGTTCTTTTATCTGCCTGTAAAGTTCCAGGAACACAAAGGCCTGTTTAGCTTCTGGATGTGCTACTGTAGTCTGCTTTCATTCACCATGAGGGAGGATACTGCCTGCAGTAAGAAATATGTTGAGCTCCTCTTCTAGCCAAGGGTGTCCAAGAGCTGCTCTGTTTCCTCCTGCTCCCTGTAACACCAAAGTTGTGGTGCAGTGAGCTTCTGGGTATGTCTGTCTTTCTGAAAACGAATAAATGTACCAGAACTTACTTTTACTAGGTGTAGTGCTTTCTCTTTTTTGATTATGGGATGGAGGAGGGAAGGAAGACTTGCATTGAATGAAGGGTCATGAGTGTTTTTTTTCAGTACTGTAGCTCTGAGACTTTTGACACATCAGTCTTTTAAAACACTAAATAGCAGCCTTTACTTCAAGAGTTCTGTACTGAGGGAGCCAGTTCTTGTGGCCTGGGCAAGGGGACAAAACAGATGCCAAAATAATAAAGAACTGTAAACAGATGAAAATAATAATAAAAATCTGTAGATGTAAGCAGATAAGGAACTTAGGAACCTTTACAAAGACTACACATAGTTAATTGAAGATCATGTATGATGTTTAGAACCAAGTTTGTTGGTACAAGAAATAGTGGATGGACACATTTTTTATTTTTCTCTGCTCTTCCACCTATTTGTTTTTACTCTGTTCATGTACAGCAGTGAACTCATAATCCACTAGGCATTTTCTGCATTGATCCTCTTAAAAAATTAGTATTAGCCTATATATGAAGCAGGCTAAAGAGGATTGAACACTGCTGCAAAATTAGTACCTGTTGGCCTCATTGGAAGGACAGGCAGGTTCCCTGTTTCTTGTATGGAGCCTGGTTGTGTGTTCCTCTGCAGGGTTGTGCAGGCTGAGCAGATATGTAAGTGATAAAGCACTGGTATGGAAGTGACTTGGAAATATATGGAGTTAGCAGACTGGGAAATTGTGATGTTGTTCGTGCATCTGATTACTTAGCTGGGAGACAGAAACGAATATGCAAAGCAGGGGAGGGTTTATGGAGATGGCTAGTTCTACTGGGAAAGCAGAGAGGAGAGGAGAAACTTTACAGACTTGTACACTCTTTGCTGGTGTACAACAGAGAGACCAAAGGTTGTCTGGAACCTAAAGCAGGTCTGACAGAACTGCAGCAAGGCGAGACAATGGGGAGACTGGAATTCCCTGTGCCTGAGTAAAACCTCCAGGTCCATACAGATTTGCATACATTGCAAGTGGCAGAGCCAAGGAGTAGGGGGAAGAATGCATGAAACGTGATTATAGTTCTTGCTTTGTTGAGGAGTGGTTTTCACAGCCAGCCTTTAACGGTATTTCTGAGGCTTTTTTTTCCTTCTCTCAATATAAAGCAGGCATTCTTCTTGCCCCAAATCATTGATTTATAAGTATATGCTCAGTTGTGCTTTTTTTTTTAATAAACAAATGATACTGTATGAACTTTGCCATTGAATATACAAAGAGATGAATAGAAATGTGGAGGCTTTTTGTTTTTATAGAATGTCTTTGTTCTCATTTCCACTGAAAGAGATAATGAGTTACAATTGTGTGTTACTGGAAAAACAATGCAGGATGTGGGGGAGAGACCTAGAGATGTGGAAGCTCTTGGATTTATATGTGAATTCTCTCTCTGTGTAGATTTTAGATGTTCTGGGGAGAATGGAGAAATATAGACTTTTTAAAAAACAAAGTGCACATTGAATTGATGTCTTAAATCAGGTCATTGAGGTTGTGCTTGACATTGGTTAGGTTTGTTGTAATTAAACTCATAATTCTGTAACACTTCAGAAGGAGCTGTTGTTTGTTTTGCTGAGCATGATACGGACTGGTCAAAGTTTGTATGAGGACACGTTTAAATCCATAATTTATCTCCATAAAATGCATTCATTACTTTACCTTTTTGGTTTGCAGATCATTTCTTTTGACAGTAGGAAAGACTAAACTGGCAATACCGTGTGGTGTTTGGGACTGTCATATGGGCATGGATAATACTGGTTTGTTTGCTAGAATTACGGTAACTTGTAAGAATGCATGTCAATACAGTATTTTACATATACTCTTCTCTGTGCTTTCACCTCATCTAGTAATGCTTGAATTTATTCAGAAGATATTTATTAAGTCACATTTAAGAAATAAAATCCCATTTGTTAATGCAAGCAGAACATTTGACTGTTCAGTAAAATCAGATGAGACTCCTTTTGTTTGAGGATGTAAGGAGGACAGTTTGTGGAAGGGGGGATCATTGGACCAGCTGATACAATGACAGGCTTTGGGACAATCAATATTCTCTCAACCTAATCTTATAAAATATTTATTGCCCTTCTTTCTGAGCCCCATCTTGGATGTTCTCAGTAGACTGTAATTCATGCCAGACATTGCACTATGGGCCACGAGGTATTGCTGTATCTAAATCTGTACTTAGTTTGAGTATTGTAAGAACTCTCTGCAAAGCATTTAAGAAGAGTGGTCTGCGCACAGAAGTTAATAATCAGACCCTCATCTTGCTAGCAGGTTTGCGTGGGTGGAACGTAGCTGGGGCTGGACATATGCCTGCTGAGGTTGTCCTCTAGTACAGGGACCTGCACAAATATACTCTCTTGACCTCTCAAAATAACAACGACAAAAATCCAAACCAAACAAAACCCCCCCATGACAACAACAACAACAAAACAATCCAAACCAGCCAAAAACATGCACACAACCCCCCCCAAAACAAAAATCCCAGTAGCAAGCTTTAGTTTTCTGCAGACTTTAGGAGTCTGCTGGACCAATGCTATACTTAAAGCTTTTTTTTTCCTCCCATATAGCTGTTGTTTCTTTTCACTAAAAGTGCCCTAAAATGGCCAGAGGCAAGAAATTCAGGCATTCCTTTTTCCACTCAGCAATTGCATATAATTACAAAGGATTTGCTGTAGGTGCATATGTATGCGCACACAAATCCCCATCTGTGTATGGCTGTAGATGTACTCCACCCAAAGTGTCCATTTGTCAGAAAATTATTGATTGATCAGACCTGTAGGTGTAAAGAAAATAAGTGCCTTTGATGGAATTAGTGTCTCCACCAAGAAAGCAAAGCTACAAAAAAACTTGCAAAGCCATTAAAAAGTGTCTGTATTTTGCACAGTGGTAGTAATTAATGTTTTCTTTCCTGTTAAAATCCAGTCTTATTTAGATGAGAGAGTGACTGCCTTTTTCTTCATTAAATTATTGGGATTGTTGAAAATATAAATGTTTAGATGTTTGGCCCTATGGAAATAAATGTACTGCTTAGTTAAATCTTACTTAGGTTTTACTCAGCATCAGTGATATTGATAAACTGCCTTGAAAGGTCATCCTGATTATCTTCTAGGTAAGTGAGACATAGAATGTAGTTTCATTTCTTTTGTACTGAAATCATTTGTGAAGGATTGTGTGATGAATGTGTGAGACCTTTCCATAGGCTTAAGAGCTTTTATTTCTACAATTTCCTCTCTCTGAAGAATTAAAAAATAAAAGAACCAACCCATAGGTATACATTCATAGTATATTAGCTGTTTAATGTACTTGACTAGCTATTTTTAATGACGGTCAATACTAATGAAATAGTTTCTTTCTTAAGATACGTAGATAAATTTATTCTAAATGTATGTTAAATTTTACCTTTTATTTGTCTAAGGGATTTATTACTCCAATGTCAGAGGGTATGTGGCACAAATCTACTTCATACAAACATGTGACTGTACAAATGTGTATATTGGCTCATGTGTGTATTAAGATGTTCATAAGAACACATTTTTAGATGGCTGAATTTGCCTCTTTGGAATTAATTTAATATTTTTAAAAGGCATCTGTTTTGCAGTTGCCTTGAAATGGGCCTCCTATGTGCATAAATTGATTGTGCATCAAATGGTACATGCTGATATCCAGGAATTCCACTGAGATTTTTTAAGAACTTCTTTTTCCCTCTTTAGCACTGGCAACCATCAGAGGTAAAAGTAACCATTATTCAGATGCTGTCTTGTGTTCTCTAATTTAATTGTTGGCTTTTATGAGAGTTTGGTTCCTGTTGCTGCATGTCTGCCTCTGTTTTTCTTCATAGCTCTGCTTTCCATCTTCTGGAATAGGATGGAGATTTATTATATGTCAATTGCTTTGGAAAAAGAAATTTCTCAGCAGGTTATGAAATGATGCTCTTGATCAGGTGGAGCATCTGATGGCCTGTGCAACATCTGGTTTCCGATTAGTGTTTGCTGAGAAGGCAGTATACTTTGAAGATGAATTTGCTGTAGTGTGAGGGAGGGATGATGCTGAAGTAGGTTTGGGAGCGTGTCCGGGGTAATGGGCGAGTGCAGCAGAAAGTCACTTGAGCAGGAGTAGTTACTGTTGGTCTGTGGAAGGTGAGCGGAGTCAGCTGTGCTAATTTCTATGCAGTAAATGGCCTCTGAGAGTCAAAGGTGCTAATGTGGCCCTGTCATTACAAGGCGCCTTACAGTGAAGGGAGCTTTGAGGTTCCCACAGAGAGATGTTGGCCTGCATATTTCCATGGCAACAGCCATCCTGTACACGTTTATAACCTTTGATTAAAGATACAGAAGGGAGGGGGAGATGTTTTTAAAGTTACAAATGTATAGCTTTAACTTGATCTTTCATTTTAACAATATCCCTTATTTACAGTCCTTGGAGTGTGGAGATATTTATCAGGAACAGAGCTGTCCTTTTCTCATTTGACAGACTTTGAGATGGCATTTGGGGGCATAAGTGATGTTCTGGAGATGGATGTCTGACTTGGATTGTAGCTGCACCAACATCACTCCACCAGCTTAGTTGCTGTTTATTTACATTAGTGTATTTTGTACCAAAATTCTACTCAAAGTTTATTATGCAAGGGTTTGTTACTCTGATAAAAGTGTTTGTGAGAATTTGTGCAAGAATTTTAAATAAGTTAGAGACAAAACTTCTAAATTGTTTTAGATGATGTGATTTTTTTTTTTATCTTTTACATAAGCAGGAAAGGTGAGTTTAGCTCACATCCTCATCACATGGCTTAGAAAGTCACAAGACTTCTAGTTAAAAAATCTTTTCAAAATTTATTAACTAAAAAACCACTACTAATAAAGCTATTTATACTTTAACTTAATCTTTAAATATTTTATCGTAAAGACTCATGCTACAGAGTAAGTTTTCTTAACTAATCATAACACACAAACCTACAATACTATACCCTAAAACTTGAAACTTTCCTCTACTTAGTATAATGTGTTTCTACTTTAAACTATAAATCCACATTCTCAATTCCAACACCTAAATTTAGAAGACTTTTCCAAAGTCTCAGATCAAATCCTATGTTTAGTTCTAAGCTTTGTCTTACAAGCACAAAGTTCTGAGAATTTTCTACATTTCAGATTCCAACATTTGAGGAAACAAACTGCTAATTCTCTGTTGAATAAGACTTATTTTCAAAGCAGAGGAACATGAGATAGCCTAAACTGTAGTTTCTTGAGCAGTATAGTGGCTGATGTGCAAAAACCTTAGGCTGGAGGGAAGAGCAAACTGTTCCTGCAGAAACTTCTCTTGGCTTGCAAGCTATGTGGAAGGCATATTTGTGCTCGCTGCATCTTCAAATCTCTGCCTCCTTTCCCCATGTCTGTGTTCTTGACAGTATTTTTCTTCATGCAGTGGTGGCCAGGTATCAGGATTGCAAAAGGAGTGTTCTCTGTCCAGGTTAGCTATTTTTACTTGTAATTCTCAGGTGCACCATGTTGCACTTCCTGGGAATTTTTGTTACCAAGAAACAGTAGAACTTTGCCACCCATCACTTTTCTTGGATCGTCCTTGTGAAGAAAAGTGAATTACTTTTGCGTTTCACATTTATGCTAGAAGTTGAGCTATAATACCAGAACTAATGCAGTGGGACCTTTGCAGAAGGATGAAATAAAACTGTTTCTTCTGTGCTTTTACTTTGGACAGCTGGGCTATCTTTTTACTTTGGACTAATCAGTAGTGACTCTAGGTGAGGCCGTTGGTATCTTGGTGAGGGAAAATGACAGATATTTTGTTGATATTTTGTGTGCATAAAGAATCACTCCAGCATTTCGCCATCATTTCTTTCAGAAGGAAGAGGTGTACAGATGCTACTAAAGCTTAGTGGTTGGTGATAGATAGTTTAAATGGACAGAGTTGCTTAGGGTTGCCAAAACAGGAAATTTTAGTGCTACAGATGTATTGTTCCATCTGAATTGCTAAGGCTGAGCAGACTGTGGTTACTATGAGCGTCAAGTACTGCTTCTGCCTTGACCATGAAGCAAAGCACCCTTCATGCTGCTCTTATACAGATCCCTAATGTTCCTTGAGAGAGTTTTTGGTACTGAATGACCTGGTTGGTTACTGTGGAAAGTTCATAGTGACTATGCAAACAGGACTGGAAAGTTCATGATGCTGGGAAATATCCCAGAAGGATAGAAGGATAGTCTCCATTATAGAAGAGATAGGGAAAAGAATACTTGGAGGAGAAATTATGAAGTATTGCAAACTCCTTTTTTTCATTTAGGCTGCAAAGGATATTGATACTGTTACTAATCTGTGTAATTTTTTATTAATTCCCATGTGTTTGGAATGGTTTACAGTGCCTTCCGATATGAATAAGTATTTCTGCTCACTTTGAAATAAGAGATAAAGGTTGTCTGCTAGGGATCTAAGTAAAAGCAGAAAACAGATCTTGGTGACATCAGGACCACATATCAAATGGACATGGCAGCATAGTTACAGCATTTCCATCCATTTTCTTGAATTAGAAAGGTCAGTGTAGATGCTTGGTTTTTTTTAAAGCAGGCAGAGGATGAGGCATTGTTTTGACAATTTTTGGTTTTAACCAGAGTTAAACAGATGCATTTTAAAGCCAAAGTAGCTTTGGGATCAAGTTGCCTCAGTGCCTGAATGCAGGACGTTTTGCAAGTGAATATATTAGCATCCAGGAAGACCATGGTCGTGTCTTCTGAGAGAAGAGTGCTGTCAGTGAAACACCAATCACAACCCCCCTCTCTGGGGTTTTGTTCTGGTGATTACCACTGGAGAAGAAAGTTGTGCTGTTTTTGTCAGCTTCTGCAATGTGGCAGAAGGACATTCCCATAGCAATTTTACAGTGCCAGGAATGGATTGGAATAATGCTTGAGAGTAGAAAGCATTATTTGTTAGCTAGCTTCTCTCTCAATTACAGCTAAGATTCTAATCACTGTTTTAGGGTCCTGAAAACTTGTTTGCAAACTTTGTGAGGATTTATGTCCTGTGTCACTAATAGAGAATAAAACCAAGAAAGATCCAGATAAATAACATTAACTGAAACTGCCTAAAAGGGAGATAAAGATGTGTAGAGGTGGGAATTAAGTGGTCTAAAGGATTCTGAAAGCGTGTGTTGGAGTTTGTAGATAGGTACATAAAATGCAGAACAGACTCTGATGATCTGAACACGTGTTTCTGGTTGGAGAGGTGCTGTGGCAGCTCTGAGCTTGAGTGTTCAGACCATGACATTGGGGCAGTCTTTGAACATTTTGCCCTGATCCTGAGATGTCTGCCTGGATAAAGCTCAGCTGGAATAGATATGCATCTAGAAGATAATACTGTAGCCTTTGTTCAGGATTTGCAGAGAAAATGAAAAGTGTTTGGCTTCTGAAAAATGTTTCAATGATCTCACTAGGAAGAGCAGTGTGGATTTTTAATGTAGTACTTATATTACAGCCAGTAACACTATAAAAATGTTGGGTTAGATGTCCTTGCGGGATTGCTGCCGTGACTTCAAAACTTCTTCAAATATGATCAAATGACTTCAGCAGGCTCTTTTGAGAACTTTCCTGAGGTGTTGAAAATCCTTTGTGGTTGCATGAGTTCAAGATGTTAAAGCCTTTAGATGTAAGACTTTATAGAGTCAAAAATTGTAAATGTAGCTGAGATTCTGTATTTGGTTACTTAGGCAACGTGCTATTATTTTTTTTCTTTATACATTGCCACCCCTGAGCATGCCCTCTGTTCAGATAGACGAACCCTTTGGTTATGGTTAAAATTAATCAAATACTGACAGCAAAGCCACAAGCATTTTTTATAGGCCATACTATCTGAAGGTGGCATATATTAAGATTCTTGTGGGAAGCAAGAAAAAATTAAATTTTATTTGCTGAGATACTGAAAATAATGATGCATATCAATTTTAGCATTCAAAGAGGGAAAGTACAGTTTTGAGCCACTGTTTGTTTTGGCAAGTCATTGTTTTTCAAATGCATTGATGGAACTATTTGTACTGTCGTGAGCCAGAACAATGTCAGGTGGGTACTGCATGTACTGGAACAAGCAACTTTAGTGTTTCCTGAATCATCCTGAGTAGAGGAATGTGAAGGACAAAACTGTAATAAAAATGGATGATTATTGCTTTTCACTGAAAGAGAAAAGTTGTACCTAAAATTCAGCTTACTTTAAATTCTTATGTTTCATTTCCTTTACTCTGATAGAGTTCATAAAAACATAGTTGATACCTTGTTTTTGAAGACAAATGTATTCCATGTGGCTTAGAAGTCAGGCTTCATTAAAATTAAGATCACTTTAGTCTAAATTTTAATATCAAGCTGCTTAGTAATTGTTTTAATCTGAATTTTATATTAAAACTGCAAAGATAGAGTAGGTGTAGTGTGTTTTTAGTGACTGATAAGTGTATGTTGTTATATAAATCAGGTTACATATGTAGGTGTTTCTAGTACCTAGGACAAAGAAGTATTGTATATAAAGCTTGTTTTTCAGTTGCCTTAAATTCCTAATACTATCATGTACATTCAAATTACACACATAGCTGTTTGTTCTCTTTGCACATTGGCACAGATTTTCCAGACTCATCATGCCAAACCAGTAGCGGCGTTTGTGCCAAAGGGTTAAGTGTTTGGAATAAGAGGGAAGGCGTGCAGTATCCAGGACAGCACCGGCAGTGTGATGATGGTGTTTTCTGGGGCTCTGTTGTGATTTGTATCACAAATCTGTACACACATCAGTCTGTGCAGCAATTGTTCAAAACCTTGTATTTGTATTAGTACTTTGAGTGCCTGTGTTTGTGGCAGAAGCAGGGAGTGGGAAGGTGAAAGCTGTTAACTTTTCATGCACAGCAAGATGCAGAATTCATCAGAGGCTCTGTCGTCGCCCAGCTATTAGCCAGCAAGTTACCCATAGGAGTAAAGTACTTATGCTTGTTTTGGGGTTGAACTTTGTGGCAGGTGGAAATCAGGAGTTCACTAAAACAGCTGAGTGTTTGCTGTGGTAATTGTGGCATGTGTCTGGACTTTGGCTGTAACTCTCTGCTCAGCTATTTGGCAGGAGGACAGTGTGATCTGGTTTTAAAGCCTGAGGTCTCTGAGAGGCATGTGGAACAGCCTAGCTCTGAAACTGCTGAAGGGGGAGAAACTGTGATAGCAAGGAGGATCAGTAATGAAGCTTAATGCTTTTTGTGGCCATCTGCAGAGTTGAAAACGTTTTAGTGAGGTTTGCTGTTCTTTCTGTAATGGGGTGTCATGTAGACATGCATCATAGAGGCATACATTGATTAATCAAGAAAGTGTTTCTAGTGAGAACAGGAAACATTTTAAAACCTGAGCTTTTCATTAGCACTTCCCATTTCCTGTCCAGCCTCTCTGTTTGGTGAAATACAGGAGTTTTACTTCTGGAATTGAATGGCTTAGTTCACAGCATTAAGTGGCAGCAGCGATGACTGCTGCTGTGGGAGCCTCACTGGGGCTCCAGCCTGCTTGTTGGCCATGACAATCTGGCAAAACTTTCTTGAACTCAAGGTTTCTTTATCTGATTACATTGCTGCCATGTTTCTTCAAGTTTCTCAGGATCCCTTGATCATTTTCAGGATATAAAGCACTTCTTACTTTTGGATCTCCCAAAGTACAGTTTGGGAGATTCTTTCTCCATTTTCAGAACTGTGATTTAATTTTAATTCCTAATTGTATTTGTTTTTCAGAGTTTGTGTGAAAAGGTTGAAAGTATTCCTGTATTACGGTGAAGTGACATAAAGCAAGGGTAGTTTAATCTTTTGTAGTTGATGAAAATGTGAGCTTTAAATAACATTCAGGAAGCAGAGAAGAAATATAAGAAGAAATATATGAGAGGTTGAGGAAGTAATTATAAAGGCTTTGGCAGCTCTCTTCCAATAGTCACACTGTGCTTGATAAAGCCAAATTAATAGTTCCCTTTATGTGGAAAAGAGGGACTTGGAGTTTGTGAAAAGATGTTTGTTGCTTTCACAGTTAATGCGTTCCATTTTCAGCAAAAATCTTAAGACTTTAGGCTCATGTGTTACTGGTGGCTTTATGGTGCTGCCAGTGCTGTCATATTCTGGTGGCATTTGAGGGCCCCAAACAGGCAGATGTGTTAAGAGTTTGTGGTACCTAAATGCCAGTGGGAAACATGGTCACTGCCACATGAAGTAGTTCGAAAGAAGAAAGTGAGCCTTATGGAAGGAGGAGAAGCAGAATTTTAAATTTTATAATTTGAGTGGTCCTGCTCCTTTGAGTCACTCAACTTTGCCTTTGGCTGTTATATCTCAGAATGCTTTCCAGGTAAGTCTTTCTGTGGAAGTGAATCCCAAATGCTTGGAGGCGGGAAAGGTAGCAGTAGCTGTTAGTTTATGGAATATACAGCAGAACTGAAAAGGTATGGGGCAGGGGAGCCACGTGTCTGAGCTGTGTGGCACAGACATCAACAGTGGATAGTTAGGAAGGGCATGGAGTTGGGAAGGATGGAGAGCTGGATAAAAAGAAAGATGTGTGGGATTTACATTTTCTTACAGAAAAGGTGATTTATGTCTAGATTTTCAAGATGACTTGCTCTGAAAAAATGCATCCATGCAATTTCTAGATGTTGAGGTTTCATTGTGGAGTGAAACTATAGTGTGTATTACTGATCTGATGAAAGCTGAAATATGTATTATTCTGGTTCACACATTACCTTCTTGGTATACCCACTGCAAGTATATCAGCAAAGCCCATGATCACGTTTTTCTTCTCCTTCCCTCCAATTTGCTGAGAAATAGGTAAGTAGTTTTATTTTCTAAGGTATTTGTGCAGAGAAGTAAATTCATTGCATTTTGTAAATCTAGTGGAATTTTACTGGTATCCTTCCTGTGCCCAGAGCATTAGAACTCGGAAACCTACTGATGCTGATTACCATGTTCACACTATGATAAAAATTTGAAGATAATGCAGTTGATTATTGCTTGTGTTTTTGCATCTAGGTATACCAAATATGCTGGGAATTCATTTCTACAGATGGATTTTCCCTGAGGTTTGTATTCAGGCTGCACTGATTGATCCTTGGCATAGCTGTATCAATAAGCTAAGTCCTAATAGACAGCTGGTAATAGAATTGGGTTTTTAGAGGGCAGCCTTATTGGCATATGGCTCTCATTATGGGACAGTACCACATCTAAAGTCATTTTAGTTCTTGATGTTGCAGTAGTGCTGTGTAGAGATGGTGCAATTGCTCCAGGGAGAAGATGGAAATGCCTCACATCACTCAGCTGTCTTCCTGCTGATTAAGGAGTGACACTGTCCGAGATGCCTTTAGGAGGCAGGCAATTATTTTCAGACACAGAGATGTTAACCAAGAACTGAAGCCTTATGGGAACAAAGGATAAGCAGGGCTGGAGAGAGGGGAGGCTATTCCCAAAACATTTATTTTGCTGCTTTTTAGTATTAGTGTCTCTTGAGAAAGGTTTTCCATTTACATGGTGAAGCATTTAGCACTTGTGAGCTGACTATGTGAAGAGCTAAGTGTTCCCTGTTTCATATTCTTTATCTTTACACTTGCTCAAATGTAAAACAACCTAGTGCTAATTTGCGTCCTGTTAGTGAGACCAGCACTGATGCTCTTTTTTCTTTCTACTCATTTCAGATAGTATTACGGGGGTTGTTTTGTTTTTGTTTCAATACTGAGCTAAAATCTAGTTTTTTAAGCAGCAAAGGGATTTATATCCAGCAGGCTGCTGCCATGTGGTCATTATTTTTGTGGCAGACTCATTACTTGATGACAAAATCAGGGCATTGCCAACTGCTCAAGGCAACCATTTGCTACTGTCCTTGTATTAGAGCTCTCAGAACAGCCATGCAGCTTGAGTTACAGGTAAGAAATTAATTTTTTAAATATTTTGTTAGACAGAGTAAATTAAAAGCTCATTTAGAGGTTCTTCTAGTAAATGAGGTGTCACAATAGGGAATAATTTAGTGGCAGTGGAAAAGAATTCAACTTGTAAAATGGTGTAATCTAGGCTCCAAATGGGAGAGGTTTATGTGGTGTAGTCACTGTTGACTGGTCAATTTCATTGTATCATAACTAACAATGAAGCTGTTTGAATTGCTTAGCAAATTGAAGTTTCCTAACCTGACTCTGAGTCATGTTGCCTATGTAGAGATTAATTGTAAGTGTTCTTATGTGTACATCTGCATCAGGATGTCTTTCTGTGACTAGTTTTCATCATTTCTGTAGTAGCCTTGGTTCATTTGGAGACATACAGTCTTGTAGTCCCCAAGAACAGCAATGCCTGAGTAAGGGCCTCAGTGTTGTCTAGTAGGACCTACTGGGAAGCTGTTTTCTTTGTTGTTGTTGTTGTCGGTACATTGTTTATACATACTGTATGTTTTCTGTTGCCATACAGCTTAAATGTGAAGAAATAATGAAAAACACTGATGCCTGTTTTGAGTAAATTGTAGCTGAACAATTGGCTGCTTTGTTTGCACTATAAGTGTGCAAAACTGTAACTTGAATCTTGAGATTTATTTTGAAGACGTCAGGCTTTGGTGTGATTTTTAGAAATGTATACAGAATCATTTGTGTTTAGAAAAGTGGATGGCAGTTGCATATCACTATTTTTTGCCCAAAGACATGAAGTTAGATGAATAAATGGGGGTTGGGATGACAGGCACAGACCTCAGTTGTGCTTGTGCTCTAGAATGTACTATTGCATTTTCTAGTTATTGCTTCTGAATCGTGCCAGTGCTTTTGCTTTTATTGAAACTTGTGGTATGTATTTCATAACTAGCATTTGCTTTTCTGGTTTTGTGATTTTAAAAATTTAACTGTACCTTGATTATCAGCATCACTGAAGCTCACTTGAATAAGTGAATAGAATGCACTCTGCACAAGTGCAAAATCAATAGGGTGTTGTTTGGAAATATGTGCAAAACAAAAGGGCAAACCAAGAATAAAACCTGCCTTTTAGAAGACATCAGAATAATCTTTTATGCTTGTAAAAGATCTCTTTTCTTTAATAGCAGGAGTCGATTGTACTGAAAGGATGCTGTTACATTTTAATGACATTAATGCTTTGTCTACTAAAAAAAAGAAATGTGGAGGTGAATCCGTGCGCACTTTGAGTAGCTAAGAATTTAAGAAGAACCTTACCTGGTACTCACTTATCATGTATATTTTTCCTCAATATTTTTTCAATCTGTTAATTTTTCTTTAATATGTTTTAATATGACCTTTAGTCAAGGTATCACTGAACCTTTGAATTCCCAATGAGTTTTTAAAAAATTTGGTCGGAAAAAGAAGACCAAAACTGGAACAATGACAGAAAAGCAGATTCAGAGAAATGAATGTTTGTCATTGAGTTGTGTATTGGCAGTTGCATGTGCAGTGCTGTCTGAAGTTCGGTATCTAAAAATTTCTTTTTCTGTCCTACTATGACAAAAAAGTGTATATATTTATGTTTATTTCCAGGGAGATCAGCAGGTAGCAGACTAGAGATGATGATGTAGCGTGTAGAATGGGGAAGGATTTTGCAGCAAATGAGATGATGGCAAACAGAAAAAATTGGATACCTCTCTTGAGGAAGTCCGTCTTTGTTGGGAGGGGAAACTCTCCTGAAGAATGTAGCTGAGTGGATGGTGTGCATAGATCAGTGTGCAGGGAGCACTGAGTGGCTGCAGGCAGGGGAGTAGACTTCGGTCTGGTGGTGGTAGGTACTTCAGGAAGAGTTCGCCGCAGCAGGCTTTTTTTTTGTTTTGGTTTGGTTTTGGAGGCTGCTGGGAGATGAGGATTGTTTCTGTGGGTTCAGGTGGCTTTTCTTTGCAGTCAGTTGGAGTGATTCGAGAGGGTGGTCCCATCTATCAGTGGGAGATGTGTGTGATAAGACCTGCTTTTCTTGTGAATGGCTGAAACCTGGCACATGGCGTAACTTTCATTGGGGAGCAGTAAGCTGATACTTCTGGTCTGCAGTAGCTATCATTGGTGTTTTGCTCTCTCCATTTTCTGTCTGGGTATGTAGCTGTGTCTGCTTTTTCCTATTCCTTTCTCTTAATAATTTTTATTTTAAGCTAGTGCCACATGACTGCTGTCTTGCATAACTCTCTACAGCTTTGTTTATTGATGCACTTGAGTACAGACTATTATTTTGTCTTTGCTTTTGTTCCTGTTGCTTATGTGGTAATTAGTTTTCCCCTGAGCTCTGCAGGTGCTGGCAGACAGGGGCAGAGGTGCCGGTGCTCTGGGGCACCTCGGGAGGTCCTCTGTTGACCTGGCAGTGGTGCCTGCTGCTGTGGGAACCTCACTGAGGCTCCAGCCTGCCTGTTGGCCATGGCCTCCACTCCAGGCCATGGGCTGCCCTCTCCAGGAATAAGAGCATGGGAACAGGCTGTTAGGGAACCTTCTCAGAGGGAGCCTCTGGGCAGCCCAAGGTGTGAGGGCATAAGCCACAGCCAGTGGTAGCACGTGGAACTGAGAGTGTTTCTCACATGAAAGTTGTGTCCCTCTCCACTGCTTCTTTCATTTTACACAAATCACATTTTACTGTTGTTTCTTTTCCTTTTTAGCCCACAAAACCATAAATTTGCCAGATAATTTTCATCATGCAGTTTTTATTTATATGCTGAGCATTACTACTTTTTAGGCAAGGAATTGTGCTGTAGACTTCAGCTGAAGAAGTGTAGTTGCAGATTAGAAGTGGACAGTGTTCTGGTTTTCTTTCTCATTGTTCTGTCAAGAATGAAATGGTTAAAACAATGAGAGGTTTCCGGTTACCATGTTTGTATCAGCTGACTACGTGTTATTCTTATTAATGAACTGTAGCTGAGTAGTTGGCATCTGCTGTGAAGGAGAGAGAAATGATCAACCATCAGTTTTGTGATTTTGCTTTGTAGACCAGCTATTTAACATAGTGCAATAAAACTTAGCAATTTTGGCAATTCAGAATGATGCTGGCAGTCTCACATTGTTTTCTGTGTGAACAAAGTAGCTGTGGCTGTTCTGGTTGTTGCTATTAGCCTTCATCAGTGTAAAATAAGGTCCACAAAAACTGCTGTGAAACTAATGATCTCTTTTGAAAAAAATCACAGATGTTTGAGATTAGTGCAGGCGCTTCAGCAGCGTGACCAAGGACCAGACTGGGGGTAGTAGAACAGCATGCCAGAGCAGAAGCCAGTGGTGCATGCTGGCTTTTGCAGTTAAAATGGTTTGCAGAAATAGTGCTGACAAAGTCACCCCATTGCATGAGCTACCAGAGAGGCAAACAGTCAGGGTGTTTGGGAAGAACTGCAGTGACTGATTTGCCATGCTTTATTTGGCCTCTGGAAAAGTCACTGTATGAATGGTAACTGAATGAAGAAGTTAGTTTTAAAAAGTAGTTTGTTCTAAAAAGTTTTAAGTGACTTCAGGTGATAGCATCATGATCTTGAAATTAGTTTAGGTAGGCGATATAAATTTGCTGTTAGAATTTTATAACTGGGAGGATTTTAAAAAGCTCAGTAAAGTAAGGCACTTACATTTGCTTGAAAGACCTAAGTAAAATGAATGCATAGCCCAGTTTTCATGACTGTTTTTTCCTTTTATAGTAAATGGTGCTTTAAACTTTAAAGGCCTCAGTCAATCAAAGAAGCCTGTACTTTACAACATTTTTCTAATAAATATAAGTAATTATATCACTGTATTAATATGTATCGTAGTACATAACATATAATTTATACTAATATGTTATTATAAGTAATTATAGTAATTCCATTATTAATCATGTAAATACAAATTTTCTTGTCTGGAAATCTAGTGCACGTCAGGATCCTGAAGGGCCCTATTTGCTTGAAGTTCAGTGTTATTCTGAGGACGGATGAGGAAACTTTGGGAAGAAAAAAACAAGTTATACGTGTTTCTTTGATTAGAGAAGCTACTAGTCACAAGCTTAGGAGTGTTTACTGATCTTGTTGTAGTGTCTGCCTTCTGGATTTGGATTTGCGAGTGAAAGAAACAGATGAAGTATTTCAGGAAGTAGTCAAGAATGGAGAAGGGAGGCTGCTTGAGCTCAGTGTCAACTGGCTATGTTTTGTCCATCTTTCTGATTGATCGGGATTCATTACTTCCTGAGGGGACCACCCGTGCCTTCAGAGGCTCCAGACATTCAGGGCCTCTGGGATAGGGACTGTGTTTAACTCTGTGTCAAGAGTAGCACTTCAACACCAGGCACTAGATCAGTGATCCTCCTCTGTTTAAGAATTTGTAGTCTTGTGAAGGGAAAGACTGGTGTAGGAGGAAAGATCCTCAGTTGGCAGCAAGCTGGCACTTGCTGTTGACTTCACCTTGGCAGATGATATGCAGGGTAAGGTGTTCTGCTAAACCCTTTGGTAACCCATAATGCCTTCTCGAGGGTAGAAACAGTGTAAGCACAAATGCTCTGGTCAAATAATAATTTGGACAAGATGTGTGATACTGAGGGATGAGAAAGTTCCTCCAAACCGTGTTGCTACCATAGGCAGAACATGACATAATGCTGCTTTTCTTTTGCTTCAGACTCTCCCAGAGAGCTTCAGATCCAATGTCAGGTTTTCAGAGAGAGTTTTCTGATGGCTAGCATGTATGTGGAATGTGCAGTGTCTGGAGGCTGAAACTTTCCCATTTATGCAATTTTATAGTCTATCAACTTACAGTTCTACAATGAAATTTTTCTTCACGTGGGATTTCCCATGAAAGCCCTTAATTATCCTGTGCAGTTTGGGGAGTTCCATTTGCATTGCTACATTGCATTTTATCTTGTGTTATAATTGCTGTTTATGAGCTGCACTATGCTGGAGTTTATCTAGAAATAGTGAAGTAAATGGTGTAGTACTGTGTAAGTTTAACATGTGAAATAAATGTGTACTGAGACATTTCTTTTGCATGGCATGAAATCTCTCAGTTAAATATGTAAAAATATGCAGCGAGAACATTTGCAATTATGCCATGTAAGGTTGAAGGAGTTAATATGGAGAACTTGTATTGCAGTGATTCATGGCAAATAGGAACAGACTTAGAGAAGTGTGGCTTTGTTACAGAAAATTTTTAAAAATCTAGGTGGGATTTTTCCAAAGCTATGTATACAGCCAGAGAGAAACGAGGAAGGTTTTTTCACAATAATTTTCATATAGGTCACTGAGTAGAGCTTTGCTCTGTAATCACTAGACATTGTTTCCAAAGCACATATGTACTGATGGTAGGGTTTCGCTTCCAACTTGACAATGGGTTGGGCAGATTCATAATGGAAAAAAATCTGTGCTGTAATGGTGAATTACTGTTTTTTGGTGTGGTGTGGGTTTTTTTGGATTGTTTTGTTTTGGGTGAAAGAATAGAGAAATGTATTTAAAACAGCTTGATTGCTGCCTTGGTCTTTGTTGTCTCTCTCAGAGGTACACATATGAAGTCTTTCTGAGCTCTGCATGGGATGGTGAGGCAGCTGCATGTGCAGCAGCAGACTGCTGAGTCGGTTTTGCCCTGAGAAGGGGCTGTGCTACAGAGCTGTGCATGCTACTGCTGCAGCTGTGCTCTATCCTTCATTGCTTCTGCAGTTTTGTGGCATGGCTGTGTTATAGAACTATGTAAAAAAATGTAAAAGATAGTAAAATTCTTGATAGAGCCGCAAAATCGGTTTGCTTGTAGCACCCCAGAATTACAGCGGCTGGTGTCCTGTCTACTCTTTGAATGCCCACTCTCTTGCTTGAGATGGGGGGGGGGGAGGGGGGAAGAGGTAGGGTGGTGAGCTTCAGCTAAAAGTGAAAACATAACCTGATGAAAACAGTGAGCAACTGCTTCCCTGAAGAAAAACAAATTAAAGGTGTTACCTTAGTCCCTGAGTAACAAAAACCTCTGGAATGGCTGAGTGAAATTTTGTAACGAGACTTCCCCACTACTCTCATCCTCCCTGTGTAGAAAATTGATTTCTCCTTATTTTGATTCTAATGATTGCAAATCCTCCATGTCATCTTATTTCCAGGCATTAATTACTCTCCTCTGTGAGAGCCTGCACATTTTGTTGTTGATCATCAGTTTCTGGCTGCTGGATCTTTTCATACCTTATTAAATGATCATGCTATTCAATATCACCTTCTCCTATCAACATGATAAAATCTTAAATTGCTTACATACTGCTTAGACTGTAGTAGGTGTTTCATAGTCAAATTGGTTACTGTTGGAAGTGTTGCTGTTTGTGGATAGAAAGTAGTACTTGTAGTGTTAAAATTTCAGAATATAGTTCTGCAGAAGTGGAACCCCTCAAATACTGTAAAATGAGATAATAGAAAAGAAGTTACTTTGAAATAATAATGAGATAATAGAAAAGAAGATGGCTGCTTGAGGGCCCACTGAACATAATCAGTACTGAATCTTGTTGAGTTTTTTCCCCATGGATTTACTAAATGTTGTAAATATAGTACTGGATAGTTCACCATCTAAAAGCACAATCCTGGAACAATCAACCTGATCATTTGGTTTTAAGTAAGTAAATAATTTGGCTGCTTTTACTTTTCCGTGTGAGGGTTGAAGAGGAGGATGAGTGATTATGTTATTGAATGTACTAGTTAAATATCCGAGGCTGTTTACACTGTACCTAATAATGCTGAGTAATTCTGGGAATGAATCTGTTTTCACTTTGAGTAGACAGCTATAGTATAATTGCATGCTATATTAAACTGCTAACAGTTTTTGAATACAGGTGGAGTAGGAATGTTTGGACCAGCAAATGCAGTAAAACTTGAATTGAGTTTCTTGTTCAGTTAGTTGTATGTTAGTGTATGTTTGTCTATTAACTTGAGTGGCATGGCCTGCTGCCCGTCCACTCTGCAAAAATGAAAGCAGTATCCACCTTCAGCAAATTTAGGCTATGTCTGCTTTAAATCCTTTTTTAAATCCACTTTTATGAGCAAGTGGAAGGGGGGGTGTTTTAAAGAAAAAACAGCCCTGAGGGGAACAGCAGAGGCATGGGGACTGCTGCAGTAGACAGTGTACATGGTGGTTGGAGTCCCTTGGAGGTGTGAGATGGGGAAAAAGCTGCTTTGTACATTGCCTATAAATATGCTTTGCCAGTAAAATAGACCCAGCAGGCGGAGTCACAATCCTGGAGAAATAACCTTTTATTTAGCTTTCCTGTAATATTTTATTATAGGGAACACTTGCTCAGTTCCCAGTTGCCTTTTTTTTTCTTTTTTTTTTTTTAATCTTGATGCATCTTTCTGAAGCTGGACCCAAACTTGGTAAGTTCTTGAAAAACTTTGTCGAGAAGTATGTACAAAATCATTTTAGGAGGAGAAAATGGTTGCTACCAGTTACATGAAACTGTTCATGCAGATGATGCTGACTTGCAATGAAAACGTGTGCTCCTGAATTTATACCCTTAACTTCACGATGCTGATGTGCTTCGGTGATGATTCTCATGAGGTGTACGTATTCAGTCTCAAGCGTGTCCCTTTACAGTAGCCTTTTGTGACGTGGTCTGGTTTTCAGCACAATTTACTTCGACATTTACTTGAGTAGGTTTTTCTGTTGAAAAGGGTATTTCAGATATCGTACGGTAAGGTTTACAAAAGAGTTGCATCTAATTGCTCAGACTGAAGTGCTCAACCCTCCTGGCTTGCACACACTCTGCCCATGAAACATGTTAATCCCCTCCTGCCCTCCCCCCATTGAAGAAGCCTGATACATTTCCTTTTGCATTAGTTGGGCCTTCTGGGAAATACATGCAGAAATAAAAGACTTTTCTATAGCCCTTTCTCCCTTAGGAATGCATAGAAACTAGCTCCTTGGATGTGGTCCACAAACTTGAAACTTGATTGGGGGGTGGGGGAGGGAAGGAAATCTATAATCCCATGCACATGTTCCTGAGAGAGTCCTAATTAAAAATGGAGGTAAAGGTATAGAAGCTCAGAAGATCTCACGGTACTTTGCAAATAAAGAATGTTTGGTTGGGTTTTTTTTTAAACCTGTGTGTTTTGCTGAGGTTTGCCTCCAAAGCAGGTATTTAAAATTCTTAGGTTTGTGACCTTTGTTTGTCCTTCGTCGTCATTAGCAGTGTCTAACCAGACAGTCTGCATTGAAGAGGCTTGTTTTGTTTGCAAAGATTACTCAGGTATGGTGGTACTTTCTCAACTAGTGGTGGTACTTTCTCAACTAGTGGTGGTACTCAGACATTTTACCTTAACTATAGCAAGAACTGGACCCCTCGCCTTGGGATAGTTATTTGTGCATATCAGTTACACATGCATGGAAACCCACAAGAGAAGTGACTGCAGGTTTTTACATGGTATCCCTGTGTTGGTAATTGATACCTGTAGCGTACTACAGGCAGAAAGGCCTTGCTGAGAACGGTAGAGTGTTTGGTTGTATAGGAATGCCTGCACCTTGGGATGGGCTGGCTGTCATGTTGCAAAGGACCCTGAGTTTTGAGCTGCCTGTGGCCTGTGTATGGCAGTGGCTCTTGAGGTACGCCAGTGCTGCACCTTTACAGGAAAAACCTTGTGAGTAGCTCACCTGGGGTTGGTTGGCTGTGGAGGTACGGTGGTGCTGCCAGGGCGTGGAGTATAGACTGATGTGGTTGGGCATGTGGCAGTGTCCATGCTGCCCTCCTCCTGCCTGAAAGAGGAGTCTATGATTTGAGATATGGTGAAGCACGAATGCAACCCCTTATGGGCAGGACAGTGTGGTTGTTCCCAACATAGGCTTGCCTGTGGGTTCATCTTTGCTATGGGCAAAACCAAAGTTGCCTCTTTCTCCTCCATGATTATATTTATTGTTTTAATGTAGCCTGAAAATTGCACAGTAAAACTCTTTATTATGAATACATATGCAAATATCTAACGTCGCCACTTGCTCATTAAGATCAACTTAAATATAGCAGCATTAATAGTGCTTTATGTGTTTCCCATGGTCATGGCATCCATGGAGACTTGTGCCTCTCAGTGTTGGTGCACCACTGCCATTGCATATGCCAGAAAAGCCAGCTGGAGCTACTTCTGCCGGTTCCCACTCTCTCCCCTTGCTCCCATGCAGGTTCCTCAGAAGTGGTAGTGCTGCTGCTTAGAGGCCTGATGCTGCAGCACATGCGTGCTGCTTGCTGATGGTGTGTCCCCACCAGTGACAAAGCAGCACTGCTGCGGGCCAGGAGCTGCCTCAGCTGGTTTTGCCAGTAAGAGGAGTATTGGTGAAACCGTGGTATGATCTCTGCTTTGGTGAGGTGGAGCATGAAAAGGGGCATCAGCAAATTAAGGGTGAATCCGACTTGACTGAAGTGACAGTTTCTTTCAGCTGACAAAAATATTTCATAAGTGTTGGCTTTCTTTCACTTATTATTTAGTGTGGAGTTGTATGTCATGTTCGTTGGCAGTCCCCAAAGGAGGGAATTATTTTAATTCCACGTCTCTTCCAGAAGCAAGAGATTATGATCTCTGTGATGATGGCTTGTCAGGCTGTCTCTCCCCCCAAGTTGGTGACCTGTTGCACAATGTCCTCTTCTTTTGATGCTGATATCTTTGCCTCATGTCTCAGTGCTCTCTGCGCCTTGATTTCTGCTATGGGTCAGTTTAGTAAGACCATTTGGCATTCTAATGTTACCAGCTGACAGTTTCTTAGAGCAGGCTGTATTTTTTTTTTTTTTCTCTTTGATTTTAATTCAGGTTAGTAGTTGATCTTGTTTGTGCAGGCACAGATTTTCACCATGTGGTTCACTCCCAATAGGTGACATCTTGTTCTGTGGGTTTAGTTTAAGCCCAGACCTTCAATGTAGAGGGAGGGCTCTCTTTAAAGTATGGAAGGCTGGTGTAATCTGTCCTTGCAGGCTTTTGGGAACACTTTCCAGCACTGACCAGCTCACTGTGATTAATTACTTGGCTGCTAATGAATGGGGGGATGTTTTCTGCATTTTTGTTATTGTCAGTGGTTGGTGCTTTTTCACAGCTTGCATTCTGCTTAAGTAGTTTCCATAAGATATAATACACTGCTTCCAAATTATATTTTTAATTATGTTGAGCAAGTTGCTGATTTTAATATAGAGTCTTCATTTAGTAATGACTTCTCAGGCTGTAGATGATGTTTTCCTACAAAACTGGTTCACTTGAACTCACTCATATGAGACAGTTGTCGTGAAGTTTGCTGGTCCAGTTGTCTTAACAGCAGACTGCTTAATTGGTGAGAAGGCTGAAACAGAAGTTTTTGTTTAATTTGGAAACTGACTTTCTGTAGTTTGATTCACTTTGCAGCGAATCACACAGTACATAAACATAGCATGTGGTTAATCTTTTATGGTAGTATTTGCTTTTGAATGGTGGAAAAATTCTAAGAAAAGTGTGTTGAAAAACACAGCTGTTCAATGACAGCTCTTAATTTGTTCCTTGATTTGATGTTTAAATTTCTAAGTATGCAGAAATATTTCTGTATCAAAACTTACATCATTGGGACAGTATGGTGTGCAGCTTCTTCTTAATCATCTTCCTGAAAGAATGGTTGCTATAGACATGATGAATCTTCAGTCTGTTTGCTGAGGAGTGCCTGGAGAAAAAAAATCTACTTAGTCATGCTGTCTGTGTTTATC
The DNA here is from genome assembly GCF_023055355.1 of Agelaius tricolor. Taxonomy (NCBI): domain Eukaryota; kingdom Metazoa; phylum Chordata; class Aves; order Passeriformes; family Icteridae; genus Agelaius; species Agelaius tricolor. Next base: position 17,443,144 of record NW_027269264.1, read on the forward strand.
TAGAACTTTAAACTTCTAATTTTCCTTATTGTTTCAACTGCATTTCTTTCAAATAACACATTTGACTATGGAATAGGGTTTAGGCATGGAAAAGGTATTTCCTCCTTTTACAAGGCTGGTATGGTGCTCATGGGTTGGAAAACTGCATGTCAGCAGAGTTTCTTCAAAGCAAGAAATAGGTGGAAGTTTGGTGGAGTTTAGTGTTGGGGATTTTTTTTAATGTCTAGTTAAAATACAGATCATTTGACAGTCAGGTTCTTGGTGAAAAACTTGGGTAAGAGTTTCAGGGTATAACATGTGAACTGATGAAAGTTGTCTTTGCTTTAGGAAAAGAAGGTTAACCCATAATGTGAAACAAACGGATCAGCTGATGTTTTTCAGCATGGATAAGATGCCTTTTAAAGGTCTGATAAATCAGTTGTGTGGTTTAACATTGAACAAAGCCTTTTTTAAAAATAATAAACCTGTCTGATATTGTGTCTTACATTCTTAATGGTAGATGATAGCTGTAGACTTCTTTCTTTTTTCTGCGAGGTATTTCAGTGTCTGTTGTGTGGGGGCCCTCTGGCTGTTGCAGCAATGTTGGCCAGCAGCTGCTAGATTGGTGTGACCAGAGTCTTCTGGGGCAGCCGAAGGCTGATTGGGAATGTGAGATGTGGTGGGGATCCAGGAAGGCTCTGATCCAAACTCTTCACCAAACAAAAACACCACTGGGCATCCGTTAAGGGGGATACTTACTGCTGGGGTGGCAGGCTCTTGAAGTTTATGGCATCCGAAGATTGTTAGGAGTGCAGAGTTAATTTTTTTTCTAAAATAGGTGTGGAGTTTACCTTTCTTGTGTTTGACAGCAACTCTTATTTTTAATATCTCAGTGTTAACTTTTTTGTTACTCCTTTGTTGTAAGTATGTGGAGTCTGGCCTAGCAAGATCAGCCCTGGTGTCAGCAGGGCTGTCCTCTGAGGCCTGTATGCCCTTCTTGAAGGCATGGAGCAAGGGTAGGGGACAAGGAGGAGCAGCTGCCATGCCCTTCCTTGCTTTCAGGTAGTGTGACAGGAGAGCCATCCCTGTCCAGCGCCAGACTTTGCAAAGGGCTGCTGGAGCTGAATGGGGCCAGGAGGAACTCGTTCTGAAGGATGGGTGGAGAAGCACTTTGTTTTGCTTTGCCCTCAGTTAGTGGTTGAGAAAGTTGCAATGACACAGCTCCTTTCAGCAGCACTACAAAAATAGCCTCAGTCTCTAGTAATTTATGCCTCTCACCATCACTCATATATCTCACCATACAATCACTGTATTCCATGGTGATCACTGCCTCTGTCAGCTTCTTGCCCAGCTGTATCCCTGTCTGCTGGGCTGCTCCCTCCCTGCCCCCTGTGCCTGCCAGAGAGAGCAGGCTCTGAGACTCTGGAAGGTGCATCCTCCATCTCTTACCTTCCCTGTGGTTTTTGGGGAACAGTGCTGTACGGCATGGTTTGGTTTACATTGCAGACAGTTGAAACGGTGGTTTGTGAGCATACGGCTCCACACTGGCTTCTGGTCCAGCACCAGAGGGAGAGCAAACCAAAGCCCTCTAGCACAGGGCTTGCTTTGCTGGCCCTGGGAGGAGGAACTGGGCCTGCCACACCGGCTCCATGTCCCATTTTAATGTTGGTAAAGAACTGTGAATCACCTCTTTGTATCTGTAGAAATTGGATTCAGCAAAAATGGCAGGTTTAACAGGTAAGATGCCTTTCTAGGGTATTTGTGTTTGATGATGACAACAGGACCTATTGTGAGGGTTGGCCTATGTCTCTTCTGGGTAGTGATGCTGTTAGTAAGGTTTTCTAATGTGTAATCTGGGAGTATTCTTTGTCCAAACTCATCTGTTTTGTCTGAATGCTAACTGATACCATCTGGCTCATCAGGTTTCTACAATTTCCAGGGCTCACTAAAACACAGTATTGGATTGTTTGGGTTTTTTTTCTTCTTCTCCTGTTTTGGTGTTGCTGAACTCTTCTCTGTAATCTTCTCAATTCTGTAGGTATCAATTTTTAAAGTATTTTTGCCTGCTGAAGAGCTTTCTAGAGCAGATGAGATGGCCACTACCTTAAATCCCCATGGTCGCTGCTGTTCTGGTGCCCTAGAGTACTGAACTAAGATGATGTCAGTTGCTTCCCATCTAAGTCAAATTCTGGGGAAGAAAAAAAAAAAAAGGGCCCCTACACCAGAAAGTCAGCTGGTGGAAAACATGGGATCCTTTATCTGGCCTTGCTTTTCCCCATTGTTTTCCTCTGTGTGGTTGAGCAGGGCACTCACGTCTGGGAGGACAGGAGCCAGATGCAGTGTTGGCCAGACTGGCTGCAGGACATGGGGAAGCAAAGCTGTGTTGTGGGAAACATGGAGCACTGAGCATTATAGTGTGAGGGAACTCTTGTCTTCCCTGGTGTTGTAGCTGGGTGGTCCTCCCCTTGCTGCTTCTTTATACCCACCCTGAAATTGCTTTTCTCTCATCCATGTAAAGTTTAAGCTCAGTTGAGAGGAAGATATTGGGATTCTCATTGCCTGAAGAAGGTAAATTCAGATTAAGCTGAGTGATTTCTGCTAAAAGGTGAAAGCAAGTGGTTTGTTGGCTTGTAGTGAATGAAGGGGGAAGAAGGAAGTAAGTCAGAAAGTTTGTTTTTATAGTCCTATATGTTTCCTTTCCTCTTGCAAACTTTTATGTAGGTCTTAGTTGATGAGTATAAGAGGATGGAGGGGATTTTGTGTCTTCTAGCAATTTAAGAATTGGACTCAGATTGAAGAGAAGTACATGTATTCATGGCATGGCCAAAGTTGTATCACGAGACAAATCTGTTGTGGTTTAGTAACTTATGTCTGCTCCTTACTTGGTTAGAAGGATTTCTACCTGACATACCTCCTCTACCCCCATGAAGTGATGTAGCTGCAGTGGAAAAGGAGTGCAGAAGTTAAGCTATGGCTTAACTTCATGTTTATTAACCTTAGGAACTGTGCAGAGCTGACTGAAGTTGTGCAACTTAATGAAACACCTTGGTGTACTGAAAAGTAACTGTTCTAAGAAGAAAGAAAACAACAAAAAAAACCCCAAAACAAGCCCCGAGATATGGCTTTACCTAAGCCCTTTATGTGTAAAGAGTATCTGTGTTTAATAGATTCTGGAGAGTAAATGCTTGCTGTAGGCTTCTCTTTTCAGTAAGTCTTGAGCTACCTAAATTGACATCTGAGGACTCCAGTGCTGACAACCCCCAGAGGCTGCTGGTCTCAGTCATGACTTTTGGCTCTCAACCTGGTTGCTTTGAAAACAGGGGGTTTTGGACAGACATTGTCTGAATGTCTCAAAAAAGAGTTTTAAAAGACACTTGGAAGGATTAATTTGTAAGTTTGGAGATTTGTTGTAATGTCTTAGTGATTGTCAGCAGATTCCATATATGTTTTTAATATGTGTTGCTTGTAATGCATATCAGTTTAGTGGAACTCACTAAAGCTTGGTTTAGTCTTCTTCCATTATCTATTTTGCCTGTGAGGGAGTACAGGATATTATCTGAGTTGTGCAGGGTTGATAAGTACTAGAAAATGTTTGCAGTGAGATAAATTCAAGAAGCACTGCCTGTGTGACTTGTCAAAGAAAATGTAATGAACATAAATGGATAAATACAAATGATGAGGAAGAAAAATTTAGCTGACTCCTAAGACCACAGTGTTTAGAAACTGAAAGCAGGTATTTCAGAGCAGTAATAAAGCACACTTCCATAAAAGAAAAGTAGCAATGGATTCTACCACTGCTGTATGTTGGGAACTGCAGGAGGCTGTGTATTGAGAACTGCTTTTCTAGGAGAAAGATTTTAATTTTTCAGATTTTAACTTCAGCTGACTTGTGGACAGGTTTAGCAGCCTGTGTTACATGGAAGGACAAACCAATTTTCAGTGGCATCTTTGGCTCTGCTAGCTGTGTGGCTTTTTTCCTATCCATATATTCCCTTCTGTGAATGCTTGTCATGTATTATTTATTATGAGTTTGTTTCATTTCTTACAGGCTTCACCTGGTCTAATTCACAGCACTGTGTTACTGACTTTTGTGCCTCGACTTCATGCATTGTTTCATCTGTATCCTAGTGCAGAAGCGGAGGTATTTAAAAACATGAGAAGTGTTGGTAACTGGGAGAATTACAGCTTATATCTAGTATCTAGTTTCTTTTGGTTGATTTTGAAGATGGCATTAAGGCATATCTTCTTAAACTTAAAGTCATAAAAAGTAGTGGATTTTGAGACTTTTTTTAAGGTGTTCATCTGTCATTTTCATGAGGTTATCACTTACAAGCACTTGACATCAGCCAACTCAGATCCATTTTGCTAATTGAAAAACATTATCTCTCTATGTGAATTTCTAAATCATGTGGGTTCGTTACATAACCTGACACTAACAGGCTGTGATAGAATAAATCACTACCATTAGAGGCCCTTTACTTGTCTCAGCCTGCTATTTCATTTTATTGTGGAATTTCTTTCTTTAGCTGTTTCTGAAGCTTTGTATGTTCTTTCATAATTTTTCTCTTCTCATGAAAATTGGGATGAAAGCATTTATTCTGCTGTTTTCAGTTGGTCCTCACATTGTGCCACCTGTGATTGCTGCTTGTAGTTAGTGCGGTTGATCAAACATCACAATTTAGAAACAACATTGATACAATTGATTTTTATTTTTTAATGTGTTATACATATTAATGGAACACCACTAGAAGCTCAAAATCCTTCTTACCTTCCTTTATGAAAGGAATTTTCTCCTTACCATTTCCTTACAGTGTTTTGCAATTTCTTATGTCATGGTTTTACTGAAGAATAACTGTCATATCACAAATGTTTTGGAAGAAGTGAATATCTGATTTTTTTTAAGATGTTTGGCTCATACTCAAGTGTCAAAATGTTGTATTTTTTTCATAGGTTTGAAAAGTTTCAAAAGAGCGCTAAATGTGGTGACCAAGGAGAATGGAAGGAGGGGATAAACTGTCCTTCCTGGGGAGGGGTTTTGTGCTATCTTTTCTAGCTAATGGCAGTAGTTAAGTAGTATGATGTACTTAAAATATGCTGGCTGTTATGAAAAGGTGCTGTTTAGTGAAAAACTGTAAGAGGAAACTTTGGGGAAACTTATTTGTTTTATTTTTACTAAGAGTTTTTGTCTCTTCTTTCAGTTCATAATTTTTTTTCACTGTTGTGTTTGTTGAGAGATGAGAAGTGGAGCTACCTGCAGTAGTTCAAGTCCTTGTTGACTGTACAACAGTCACCTTTTGTTCTCCAGTTGAATATGTAAGAGACTGACTAACAATGGTTTCGTTATGTGATGGCTCCTGAATGCTGTTGCCTGATGGGCAAGGAAGCGTCAGCTTTAATTAATGGACAGTCTGTTAGTACAGTTTGTTTGTTTAAACTATGCTAGGAGGCCTATTGCTCAGTGATACACTAACCTACAGGAATATTTAGTTGTCTGCCTTGGAAACCTTTCAGACTGGTGTATGAGTTGCAGCATCTAAAACACATTGATTGGCAGAAAAGTTAGACTTGTGCCAGTAGCTGTGAATTATGATTTATCTGTTTCGAAGCTCTGCTTCTGAGAGTGACAGGCTTAGTATCCAGTTCTTCTGGCAGGGAAGCAGTGGATGCCATCATGCTTAGGCCGGGCTTTAATCACAGACCTGGTTCTGGTTTTTCAAGATGGCAGTACTCACCTAAACCATTTTAGTAACTGCAGTGCTGTCTTTGGAAGCCCCTTACATTTACAGTAAGGTAGACAAGCGTTCTAAAATAAAGTTTCACATACCTGTTACTCAAGGGTGCATAGCATGAAAAGCAAAGGTTAATGAAGTGCCTGTGTGTGAAAGTCTTAGTTGTATGTTAACTTTTTCTTTGGCAGCTCTAAACTATCCTGATTGCCGCTTTTGTACAAAGCGTTTTCTGTCTGCTGCAGCTGTTGTGACTATACTGTGTGTCATGATCAGTCTGTCACTGTTCATTGATCTGGAGGGGGGTAGCCATTAATTACTCACTCCACTACCTGCTTCTCTAGCAATGCTTTTAGAATCTTCTGATGAGAGTACTATAACTTTGATAGGGTGAGAGGGCAGAATTTGGTTAAATATCAGTGTATTTCAAATTAGTTTACTTCATATGGTTTCTACACAGAACTGTGTCTTTCAGATTGATTTTTTGTTCTTGGCAGCCTCTGTTGTCTGAAGTTGCATCAGGCTGAGGCCTGTGAGAGTTTGTGTTAAAACTGTAAATGCAGTTGGTTTGTATTTGCCATACCCACTGCCTTGATTTTCTAAATGGTCTTTATGGTATATTTTCAGTCTTCAACATATAGCAAGTATATTTTAAACATGCTAACAGTGCTTGTTCATACTTTTTTTGTCCTGTCCAAGTAGTGAAATCAGCTTGTGGTACAAGTTATACTTTGCTGAACTTGTCATCAGGCATTTATCTGCTCTATCTCGCAGTGCTCAAAATGGCTTTTGGTGTTCTGCCGTCAGTGAAGTTGGAAGACAAAAGTAAATAAACAGGCTTCAGCATAGGCAATCTGTCCCTTTCTGTTCTTCCTCAGTGTTCATTTGTGGGTCCTGCTGCTGACCATTTGTGATGCATCATTATATTCTGATAATGCAAAATCATTACGTCCCTGCTACAGTCTGCTAGTTTTCATCAGCATGGGAACAGAAGAGGACTGTAGGACCACTGCAATTCAGTGAGTTATTTATTTATTTATTAATGTTCTGGGAGCAGCTCACATTTTGGCTGGCAGTGAGAATGGAGTAATGTGGGCTTGGCTTCCCCCAGACACTGCTGTAGAGAGAGGCTTTGGAGGCAGCTGAAGCACACATTATCTGTCTGCTTAAGGGACTGAAATGAGGTCTAGGATGGGAAGAGAGCAAAGGTAGTGGGATCTGCACTGTGTCCTGCTATTCTGAACTCGAGATCTTCCACCCTTCAGTGCACCTGCATGACAAGCTTTGACCCATTGTTGTTACTATTGTAGATCAGAATCCTGTCTCTGGCTGTGTGTTTCAGTGATGCTCAGGTTGGTGTTTTTGAAGTGCTCTCCTGTGTGTGTGTGTGACAGAAGCATCTTGTGCGCTTGCACTTATGTTTATTCAGTCCTCTGGTATCAGCGCAGTTTTCAGAGCCTCAGAGGTCCAGCCTCTCTGTATGCTTCTCACCTTCACTGTAGCTCAAACACAAGTTAACACAGACTTCAAATAAAATAGGTTGGTATTCTGCGGTGTTTTCTCACTTGGTTAGTAAGAGTGTTAATCCTGTGTGTGCTGTGAGCTGAAGAGGCATGCATCACAGTTCGTCAAGTGGAGCTGCCAGAAGGAAAATTACATGAAAGAGATTAAGAAGTTACACTCATGCAATTAGAAATTGAAGAGACAGGTGGATCACTGGAAACCCGAACTTGTGAGGAACACATTCAAGATGCTTTGTTCCATGGCAGCAACTGGTCTGGTAGCTTCCAGTGTGTTTTCTCTGGTTGGCAGAATTTCAGTAAAAACTGTAACGCTTTCCAAAGCTGTAGTTCTGCACTGCGGAAGAGAGCAAGCGTATTCTTCCTGAAAAACTGCAGTTAAATGAGCTTTTACTTGTTTCCTCGCTTTAGTACTAAAACTTGTCTGGCTCTATATTGAGCTATATTTAGATACTGATCTGGCTGAAAAGTGGTGTCACACCTCCATTTCTCTACATGAAAGCAAATAGCCTAGTTTTTCTGCTGGGTAAGTTTTTTGAAACTTCAAATCAAGTGTTTTCATTTCTCTGTAAGAACAAGGGGAAGAAAACTATGCATGTGTAGCTTTCTGCATCTCACTCTACTGCATATGTTACTTATATACTGCTGTTAAAGTGTAATTTCAAGCAGTCTCTGTCTGGTGGTTGTATAAAGCCTGAATCTTTCTGCTTGTGTTCCTGATCCTGTTGTTCTTGTCCCTTGGGTGATGACATTCTGTTCCTGGTTGGTGGAGGTGGAGAGAAGACTGTATTTGTTGCTGGCAAATCTCTACATCTCCATTAAAACACTGCTAATATTTATTCAAATTACCTTCCATCTTGTGCCTGATCCTCTTCAAACATTTGGGGGCTTTTCCGATGGAGCAAAAAGCACTTGGTAGTTTACATTCTCTTTAATCCTTGGTAGGTAACACTGATCAGACACCAGACAACAAGGGGGGGGGGGGGGGGAAGGCATATTGATGTGCAGATGTGACTCTATCAATAACCTGGAAAATATATTTTTGCTTAACTTTTGCACATCCTAGAAGTATATTTTTTATATCCCAGAAGTATATTCTCCAGAACGTGGCAGGTCTGAGAAGTGCTGAAACAAGCAGCAGTGTGGATCCCTGCCTTAGTTCTTTCAGCTAGCATCCCTGGTTGAGGAAGTGGTGTTTGAGAGAGTGCCTTTTCTCTTTTTGCCATGTTTGTAGAGAATGCCAGTCTTCTCTCCATATGGCCTAGGTTGGTTCGGTATGCAGTGGGGGATGATGCTGGGAATTTTAATTGAATGTGAGAAAGAGCTGGATGATGGTGCTGTTTGAGCAGTGATTTCCAGAGGAGCCACTGACAGCCAAGTGCAGACTCCCATACCATCTTTGATGGAAGATCTTTTGCTTGCCCTTTGCACAGTGATGAGGTGTGTTGTTGGGTGCCTGTCTTCTGGCCTGAGACCAGGGGTGTGTAGGGATGGAAGGCACAGCATTCTGGGGGTCTGTTCACAATAAGGCCCATCTTGCCATTCCTCTGTAGATGGGCCTTCAGTATGGCACAGAGGGTAATGCTGATGGAATTCGTTTAGTAAAGATTTTGCTGTCATGGCACAAATTCTCAGGCCAGAGCAGAGGAGAAGTATACTTGTATGTTTTAAATCAGTGAGTGTAGCAAACACCCTACTTACATAATTTTCTTTGAATTATGAACTGGGTTTGATTTTTAGAACAGTGTTTGTGTTTTCAACAGTTGTGGCACTGTCTTAGTGCTTTCTGATGTGATTTTCATGAATCTTACGCTTCAGTCACTTAACACACGTAGAATGAGGAAATGACACCATTTGCAACAGGTGAACTGGCTTTTATATGAATTTTAATTTTGGCCTTATGGAGGCCCTTTGGTAGCTTTGGCTGAGTTTGGAAGCCATCTCTTGTCAGCCACATGTTATTTTAGATGAGTTACCTATGGCTGTGACACTAGACATGTGATTGCTTTTGAAGAATTTTTGGAAAAAAATACTGCTTAATCATTACAGTGTATTGCAGTTCTACTTCTTTTTCTCCATGTATAAAACCCCAAAATGACAGCCTTGGTTTCCTTGCTCTGTGCTGTTTGAAAAGGCCAAGTTTGGAAGGTGCAATTCTGGTTTTATTACAGAGAAATCTGGGAGGAAACAATGTAAATTGAGATGTTTTTTTTTTTCCTTTCTTCATGCTACAACAGGCTTGGCTCTCTGAAGAAGCAGCTCTTTGACAATATGTTCTGAACTGTGAGCATGGAATTTTGACACTCAGCGCTGTGAGAACAGAACAAATGTTCACACACAGGTTTTGGTGTGGAATTTTGCTGGTTTTATTTTTTTTTAAGTTTTTTTTTTTTTTAACAGCAGCTTTGGTCCGATTTTTGCCTGTCCTGTGCTATTGTCATAACTTTCCTAGGCACCAGATGATTACTGAAATTTTGGATATTCAATGTGTCTTAGTACATTAAGTGTGAGTCCCATAGAGAAACCATGCTTTTTGGAAATGGTCATAAAAATATTTGAAAGCTATCTCCCCTTCTTGTTGCCAGTCTTCTAGAAAGTCTCACTGTGGAAGCAATGAAACCCAAAACACATATATTCAGGCTACTACTGTTAGTGTCTGATGGCTTTGTTTCCCTGCAAACAAAGTAAGGTGTTATTATTGTGCCATTTACAGGTTTTTGGTTGGTTTTTGGTTGGGGTTTTTGTTTGTTTGTTTGTTTTGTTTGTTTTTTGGTTTATGGCTCATTTGGTAATTTAGCATAACCATTAACTGCGTTTGAAAGTGATCTAGAAAAGCCAGGCAAAATTGAAGCTCCCAGTCTGCTTGGTATCATGATGAGTGTATTTTCTGTTTCCTAATGGATTTGCAGCAATGTTGATTTCAGAGTTCTGTTGGATGCACAATGAAACAGGTTTTGAACTTGTGGGTAAAGGGAGTATTTTTCAATTGGAAAACCACGCTTACTCTTATTTGTATTGCCAGATGCAGTAGAAGTTAATCTTTTGCTGCAGTATATCTCCTTGAAAGATCATGTTTTAAGCTGCTGCCAGAGAGATGCTAACAGATGGCAAATTGGAGGAATGTGCCTCTAAGTTTGTAGTGTTAAAAGTTAGTATATGTTCTCTATCTTTACTATGTGTAAAAGCAGTAGCTTCACATAGGAGATTGACCTCAGGTTCATTCTTGCCTCTTTGTGCTAATTCCAGAACTCTTGTCCTGTACATCCCACGTAGATGGCAACATCCTGACAGCTGAAAGCAGCTGTCACAGGTGTGTGGCAATTAAACATGGCACTTTGCTGCAGCGCCTACAGCAGTTGTTTGAAATCTGCATTTCCTGATAGCTATTTTACAGGTGTTTTGGATAGAGTTTAAAGGAACATAAGTTCTTAATTTCTTGGCTGTGCTTATATGAGGCTGTAAGACTGAGGTATTTTTAAATTGTCAATCAGTTAGCTTTCTCATTGGACATTGTTTACATTACCAAATAATCCATTCAAATATTTAAAAACAAGCATTCCAAGGTTTAATTTTCATTCCAATTTACTAGTCTCTTGCCTTTCTTCAAAATACAAGTATTGCCAAAATGTTGTCAGTGATGTGCTATCTGCGTATGATATATGCAGATACTGAAGTATTTTAATGTAAATATGAACAAAATATTTTCAGGAATTTTTGTATGCTTTTTGCAAAGGTTGTAGCCTTGGGATGCTAGCCAGACTTTGAACTGTAAAAGAGAGCATGAAGAATGCAGAATGTTTTTAGAATAGACTGAACTGTAAGCAGATGGCTTCATTAAATTCTTTTTAGGCAAGGAAAGCAGTTGCTGCTTTTGGAACAAAATTGGCTAGAGCAACTGCTTGTACATTGCCACCCTAAGTGTGTGGCAGGTAGAATATTTGTACAATTCCGTGTAAAACAACTGGTCCATGTGCCTTCAAAATATAGATGCAGGAGAGCGGTGCCTCTGTTCTGTGAAATGATAGGTATGAATTAGAACAAAAGACTGAACATTTCATCAGTAAACTTTCTGTGCATGTTTCTCTGTGAGTTGATTTTTTGCTCCTTGACCCCAGAATTCTGTTCTTTGCCACAAAATCCTTTGTTTTACTCTTTTTTTGCTTCCTTTCTGGAGAGCACAGTGGAAAAAACTACATTTATAACTAAATGTAACAGAATTGAGTTATAAATGGCTTTTGAAGGAGAGTGATACCTGAAAGGTAATTTTCTTCTTTTAGAATATAAAAAACTTCTGGCAGAAGTGTACCAAGAGCATGGTTGCTCAGGGTTTCAGCGTTCTTGTGTTGATCAAAGTTTTGTGTGTGCAGAGAGAGCAAATTTTTGCTTTGCTTGCACCTAAGCTGCAATTAGGTACTTGATGCTCAGTTTTCTCCCAATCCTTCTAGCCTCAGTGTTAAAAAAGAGCTTGTAAAGTTTGGGTGAAGGCAAATACTCTCAAGTCACAATATCTGAGTACCCTCCTACAAGCAGAATGTCTGTAGAGCTTCAAAATAGCTTTAAGGAGGAGAATTTGAAGGGCTGATCGGTCCTTTCAGAATTGAGTGTTTCCTTTAATTTGTTGTCGTTAAAATTAAATTCAAAGGCAATAAACCTGATATCTGGGAAGACAGTGTCCTGCTATAATGCTAACTCTATTGGTATTGATTGCAGCATATCCATTCTTTTGCCTGTGAAATCCCTCTTTATTACAAATTGGATGTTAGCTTATTTTAAGTAATGGAGGAGGACTGGTGGGTCTGGTAGATCTGAACTTGCGTGTTAAGGCTTGTCTATTGGTGTACAGTATATTCTGGAGAATATAAAACAAGGGCTCTAAACAAGCTTCTTTGTTGGTTTCAGCTCTGTTAAAATGCCTCTAGCAGATAATCTAGGACAGTAGTGTTGGGATTAATTTGTTGTTTATGACTGAGTCAGAGGAATGCCTTTATCAAGGTATTTGTGTACTGATTCGTTTCACCATACTGAACCAAATAACTCAGCTTAGTAGTTGTGTGGAAGTATGTTGTGAATGTTTACACATATTTGAAAAATAGATGAAGACCATAGTTTTTAGCCAGGTTGCTTTTTAAAGGGTGAATTTGTAATGTACACATGCATTGTGGAAACTGGCTGAGCCAGACATCATATTGCTGGAGGAAATTTTGTGCTTAATTAGAATCAATACATTCCACCATGAGAGTAGAAAATGACCTTGAATTCGGGAGGATGAATTACTGGCATGTTACTGGCCTTGTTTGAAATTTTTCTTGTGTTATTTGCACCCTGGATTCTCCTGTTAAGCTTTGTATATCTATGATACTTTCTTTTAAAATGCTGTCTTTTATCTGTGTGTTTTCCAGAACTGTATGTGATACTAAGAGAGCTGAACAGTGCCACTATTGTAATAGAAGTATCTGAGCACATCCACTGTAAATGCAGTTCTGACCCTAGCTATCTTGTGCCTGCCACTGTCTGTAAGACAAAGCTTTTGGACTTATCCTGGTACATGTTTATGAAAACAGTCATGGCTGTAAGTGGAGCAGTTCACCCCACCCCAGGTTGTATCAGGTATTCGCCAAGATTGGCAGCATTTTTCTTACTTCTTCTTTCCTCTCTCCCTCCTTGTTGCTGACAAGATGCAGCACTGCTTCATAAAGTTCTAGAGACCCTAATGGGCAGGTGTTTTAGATTCTAGATTGCACCTATTTTCACCTTTCATTTGAATAAGAACTGAACGTTTTATAACCGTAGTTCTGGTACATCACTGAGTGTTAGCAATATATGCTATGAAAAGTAGTCCTATTAAACGCCAGTCCTTGCACGTCCTCTGGACAGAAACTCAGTCCTATATTCGTGTCTGTCATTGTTTATTGATGTTTTGCAAACAAAGACTGCTAAGCCATTCGGACATCTGGGCTGAATCACATTTAACCAGCTTATGTGAGCAAAGGTTTCTACCCATTCACGTAGTGAAATGTTAGCTGCAATGCCTGGGATGTTCTGCACAGAGATGAATGGCTTAATGTGGTTATGATTTAACTAAATTCACTCAGCTTGTTCTAGCTATGGCCTTTTCCTCATAAAGGCAGAAATGTTTGCCACTTTGTAGTCTAGGTCTAATCTTTTGACTCATGGAAATTCTCTGCTTTTGCTCTTGCTTTGTTTAGCTTCTGTCAACCACAGACCCTTTATAAGCAGAAGCAAAAGAAAATGTCTGCAGATATTTTGTGGAAAAGATGCCTCTTGTGTCTGGTCAGCCTTGGTTTGAACCAAATAATACACAACATCTGAAAATATTTTTTTCTAGTTTGGTAGTGTTTTTCTCTGCTGGTGGAGAAGATTTTCAGCTTCCTTGAAACTGGAGATGTAATAATGATCCATATTTTAAGAAGATAAAATATCTGCTAAGACTGGAATGCAAATAGTTCTTAGTTGGAGTCTGCTTTGTTTCCAGCTTTTCCTAATATCCAGCAGAGAAAAATTAATCTGGTGTTCCCATATTTACTCCTGCAACTTTTACCTGGTTGTCAGTGCTGTAGCTCACAGGTAGCTTCACACTACTCTGAACTGCTGCAGAAAGTGGTCCAGGAGGAGGGTGGGAAGAAGGGCAGTACTGCAAGGATACAGCCTTAAGTCATGGCTTCAGGTTGTGCTTAATTGAGTAACTGCAGTTGCGTTTTCAACGTCATTTTGCTCCCTTCTCTAACCTTTTGTGCTGCTGGCGCTGCTTCTCTTGAGTGAGATCTTTATGATGATGGGACTGTAGAGTGTCCTGGTTTAAAACTTATTCTTTGTCTTATTCCCCTGAGATAGCTTTCTTCTGAACAGCTGTCTGATTTTTCAATTTTATTTTTATTTTTACTTTTTATCTCCACTGTACTATGTGGCATGTCACTTGCCCAAACAAGCTGTGCCTGTTCTGTTCTTGTGTTGTTCTCTTTAGTGCTTAATGCAAATCCTGCTAATCGGTGGTTGCTTCTCTTTCAGGTACAAAAAACTAGCTTGTTACACTAGCTTCCTCAAGTCCTCTTGATGGGCGGCATCCACTGTGTAGATTTAAGTGTGAATGCTGTGTAAGCCCTGGCCTGCCTGTAATATTATTTGCAGAGTGGACTAGTAAGTTGACTTCCAGGTCTGTAGACTTGCCTTATCCTTCTGCTGCTGATCAGCCTTCTGCAGTCTTATGGATATCATTGTCACAGACAGGCTTCTGAAGGTGACATGTCATCCTTTCTAATCCAATAGAGTTTAATCTTTAGGACTACAAGCAATTGACATTACTGAAATGGGATTTGATAATATTCTATATCCTCTAAGCATTATTATTTGCTGTTTTCTGTTTAAATTTGGCAAGCTAACAGCAGAAACAGCTCCATGTTCCTCCAGAGCTTTGCTGCTGTGAAGACCTCTTCCTTTGAGAAACAGTTCTTGTTTTTGTTAAGTCTTTCAGTGTGCTGCAGTAACACACTGAAGTGTTTGCTTTATCTGCTTTAACAGATCACTTGTAATCTTATTTGTCTCAATTTCAAGATGAGAAGGCAAGGATTGGAGGACTACAGACTTCTATTGGATGAACATTTCACCTGAAAAATACCATTCAGCTCTAGGTTAAGTCTCAGTGAGGCAATCCAAATGATGGCACATTTATTCCTTGAAATCATGCATCTCTGCTGTTGACATCCCAAGAACAGGCTGTGTGCTTTGCTGTCTGAGAGAGTGCTTCTTGATGCTTGTTGGTCTGAAAATTTATCAGTCATCCTGGAGTCAAAACTATGAAATAGGACCCTGCATAGCAATTTGAGAGAGAAGTCCCCCTAACCCGTGCCTCTTCTGGCAGCATGGAAGAGAGTAGAGGGTCTGGCATGGGGTCTTTGCTAGCCCTCGCACCTCTCGCTTAGCACCAGCTCATGGAGAGGGGTTTATTTAGGGCACAGGGTATGGCTGCTAGAAGACCACATAGAGTGCTCCTGAGAGAGTAGGCACTTTTTCATATCTGTCTGCATTCATATGCATGAGATTGTCTCAGCTGATGGGTGTTTTCTAAGCTTGTGTATAAATACTGAAAGTGTGGTTGTACTACCCCTGAAGCCAACGTGGACCGTTCTGTGCAGTTGGAAGAGTCCTGTGGTGGCAAAGCAGTGGCTGCTAGAATGAGGTAGCTCTGGTAGGTGTCAAGGTAACTGTGAAGGAGTGTGGTGAGTGGCTGGGAGCTCTTCACAGAGGAGGATGGAAAGTGATGGGAGGTGCTCACAAGCAAGCTATGCTACCAGCTCCTCAGACTGTTAAAGGGACAGATAAATAATGTTTATTAAACATTATTTGTTTTTTATCTGTTTTTCCCCTGAAGCCTTATGAAGTGGCTTAGTCGGAGAGAACTATTTGGCAAGTGACATAAGCATTAAGATGTGTAAGCTGAAAGTAGTGCAATCTTTCACTGAATTGCTGAAGTTGTAACTTCCACAAGCCACATGAAAATCCTCACTAGGTAGGCTTCTCACCTTCTTTCTTTGGGAGTTGCTGAAGTCTTCAAGTCTTACTGATTAGTAAAATTTTGCTTTTTTAAGCTGTTGTTCAAGTGCCCTACCAAGAAGAGGCTTTGATTGAGTCCATTGTGACATTTCAGTAGGTTTCCTGAGCAAGGCTTTCACCAGCAGCCTCTGTGTGCCACAAGAGCTGGTAGAGTGCTCTGCTCAGTAGCTGTTTTCCCAGGCACGGTCACCTTCTGTTTTTGCAGTTACCTTGTCCTTCAGAGGTGAAGGAATTGATCCCAGGCTCTTGCACTCTTTCTCTCAGACATGGAACTGGCAACTGCACTATCATGTATCAGAGAAGCTTGAGCATAGTGCATGTCTCTGAGAGCTGGAAAATGTACCAGAGCACTCGAGGGAAGATAGATCCTATAGACAAGTTCTGAGCCTTGGATGAAAAAAGACTCATCGCCCATGGACTGGTCTGAGCAATTGCTAGTCAGCAGCTCATCTTGGTCAGGACCTGACCAGATTGTTTTCAGGACATGTATTCTCAGGAAGTGTCCTGTGAAGGAAGGACTCCTGTAGGAAATCTTGCAAAAAATCCTATAGTAGGTAGAATGAAGCAACCAGTTTTCATAGTCTGAGAAGCAGTGGGAGATGCATCTTTGGTTCCCTGTGTATCATGAGTAATTTGGACTTAGGTAAATGTCAGCAAGATGAAACTTTTATATCACTGCTGAAACATATATGAAGTAGACCTAATTCTTTAGCTTGTCATAAGTTTGTCATTGCCTTGGTGAAGGTTCATTTTGAGCAGTACTTTCAAATGTTAACACCTGCTGAGGAGTAATGCCATTTACATCACCTAAGGCAACACAGCATGACAAGTGTTTTGCTTGCATTCTTGAGGGAGGGGTCAACTGTTGTGAAATTGCATCACCATTTTCTGTCACTAAAGTATTGGATATGCCACCAGTCTTTCAGAGCATGTTAGATTTCAAAAACTTTAACTTACTCAGATACTTCTGAAGTGCCGTGGCTCAAAAGAGCTAATGATGAAGTGCTTAATGCCCATTGTGTTAGAAAGATAGAGAAGCTGTTTGAGCATAGATGCTATGGTACCTATATTTTTTCTGCAGAGTGACTACTAGTTTTAGACTTTCTCAGGGAGCAGTCAGGGAGGTTTTGTAATCAATAAGGAGCAGCTTGTGTTGTGCTTAAGGTGTGCAGTTGGCTGACCTTGCTGGTGAGCAACTTAGACCGTTGCATGCAAACTGTAGTGCAGTTTCTCATGTGTCACTGAACAACAAATCTGTTGTTAAAGACAGTGTTTTGCCAAGCAGAAATATGTCTGCAGCCTGTAAGAATCAGGAAGCTTCAATGAAGCTTGCTAGCAAACAGTCCAGCAGGAGACAAGATTCTTAGCAACAAAAATAATGAGATCTGTCATTCTGTCTTAAATTGTAGAGGAGCGGTAGCAAAGCAGCTAATATGAGGATGTTAATCTGGAGTACTGATTTCAGTTTGTAGTGTGTATAGTCATGGTTACCTTGGATGACTTCTAATAGATCTGCAAAAGCTACTTAAGAAAAGCAAGCTGATTGTTAGTAGATTTAAATTCTCAGTGCAAGTCTACACATCCTATAGGAGACTTGAAAATTAGTGGTTTTCAGTTTCTAAAAAAAATTATAAAATTTCTGGATTCAAAGAAGTCTAGATAAAAATTTGCCAGAAAGAAAACTGTGTATCAGAAGCTGCTCCACAAATAAATAACATTGCTGGGTTCACATTTTAATAATGGAACATTGTTTTGGGGTTTTTTTTATTATAAACTCTTTCAATAGTTTAATATTCCAATTACAGAAAATTGGGGAAAGTGTCAAGGGAGAGTGAGAAGGAATATAATGCTTTAGTAAGAGTCATTAATTTGTTTACTGTATTAAGTCTGCCTTTTTCAAACAAAAATTCAAAACAAATGACCAGATTTTTAGCAAATAAGCTCAATTGCAATTGAAATTTAAATTTAGAAAATTGATACATCCACAAAGAACTTTAACCTTTAAAGTTTAATTGATTTGAATTAATGTAGAAGGATGATATTTGTTTTCCTTTGTAGAAAGGGCCTATTTATTTTATAGGCTATATGGGGGCTTTCGTTAGTTTTTTGCTTTATTGAGTGCACTTTAGAAGAGAAGGGTGTTTTGTGGCATAGAATGACGTTTGGAATATAGACAGTGAAGGTGTCCTCTTGAGTCCTGTCTCCACTTGTTCTGGGTTGTGCACCAAGGAAAGGGAATATAGAAGTCTTAAGGATGTTCTTCTTTGCATGTTTTCGGGTAACATGTCACCAGTGTCTGACGGCCACAGAAAATTATAAAGGGATACAGGGAAGCAGCTAATGGCTTGAACGCCTCTGCAGAATCTGGTTCACAAGTGACATTAATTGCCACTGAATTCTCTGACATATCTCTCTTGTTTGGGATTAACTTTTGCATTTGGCTCAGCTTAACCTAATTTTTCAACTCTGACATTTGAAATGTGAAAGCTGTAAGTGTTTTGGGGTGGGAATCTCTGGTTTGAGATAAGACATGAATGGTGGTTGCTGTGGCATTTGGAGGTCAGCATTGCCAAGGAAAGCTTTGTTTCTTTGTTGAGCCCTAAACCTTGTAGGAAGCACATAAATCTCATCTTGCCTCTAATGCCTTTGTGTAATTTTCCAGTTCTGCTTTTCTGTAATACTAAAAACCCTCAAATTTAGCTTTCAACGGCTAGAAACTTGTAGTAATTATCTGTTTTATCAACAAAGGTTGAGGCAGAACCTCTGTGGTGTGCATATCTCCTATCTTTCCTCTTAAAACATCCATAATGATAGTGCAAACAAGGTTTTCGAAGTTAATCATCGAGTGTTATAATGACTCTCTGCAGCATTTCATTTGGCATAAGAAAAAGCTCATTTTAGGCTTTGCAGGAGTTAAAATCCCAGTAATGCTCATGAGAATGTTCTGCAAGCAAAGCTTCTATTAATCCTGTTCCTGACATGCTCACACATAATTTGATGTGAAACCTGAAGCGCTTGCACTGAAAGATCTGCACCTGCGTTTTTGGATGTACGGAAAGGAGTAATACGGGCACAAACTGATACCCCGTTACTAGGTAAAGGTCAAAACGACCTTTGCATTATTAATATCAGCACAAGGGTTGTATTGAGGCAGGAACAGTTACGATCAATGCTGTATAACCTCATAGAATAGATGCAACAGCAAATGATTCATCACTGCATTTGTGTCAGAAGGTTTTGGATTTTTTTTTCCAAACTCCTGAGTCAGTCATTGCTGAGTTGTTACTGACTGGGTTCTGCTTATGTTTAACAAGTTCTGTTCTGTGCAAACATTTTTGTATTTGCTGGTGTCTATAATTTCTTTGTATATCTTACAGAAGAGTGCAGGATCCCTGGCTTACATAGTTTAAAAAACAGCAAAGGTTATTAGTGTGCTATGGTAAAATAATCTAAGGATGATTTGTAAAATCCATGTCTGTGCTGTCGGTGGAAAGCGCTAGCAGTGTATTTCAGAAGTATGGTTCTGTTACTTTTCAGCATAAAAATTGAGGGGGTTGATGTAGAGTTTTTAACACAGTAAAAAAGGATAGTTCATTTCTGACGTAGCCAAATCTTAAACACAGCAAAATCCCAAACCCTTTAAAATGCTTGCCACTGAAGCTGTTTGCGTTAGCTATATCTGTTAGAGTGAGATGATGATTTCTTAAATTTCGAGGCTGTTTTACTGTATTTCTTGCTTGGTAAGAAAACATGAGTTGCATTTTGCTGTTGGAGATGATCTCAGCTATTTAAAATGACCCTTGGAGTGTGTGGTGAATTCTGAATTTTGACCCTAGAGCTCATGTGTCATATTTTGAGTGAGGTTGGCTGGGACATGTGGTTGTTCCATGGGATGTGATCTTTGCCAGTCCTTAGGGACAGTGGAATTTCTTGAATATGCTAGCAAATGTAATGGTAACACGCTTGTGGCAAGGGTTTAAAGTGATGAGAAGGAAATGTATCTGCTTCATTGGCAGCTTTATTCACTGGCAGAATAAAGTAAGTTGTTTTCATAATGATGTTGCAGCAGAAGAGCAGTGTTTACTCTTGGGGAAGTGTTACCCTTGGGTGGACTTCTGTTCTTTTCAACATCTTTTTCAGCAGGCAGTCCTGCAGGAAGCTCTGTACCTGGTGGGTGCTATACAACATTAGAGGGGAGAGCTGCATTATGTCCGTCACAGGCCTAGTCATACACAGCCCTCAGACCTTCAGGGTTTTCTTTCATGGACCAAGATGTCTCATCTCTTCCTCACTTTTTCTTATTTTGGCCCTGAGATGAGGTAAGGAGGACTTGGAGTGAGCACTTGGCACTCCCATTTTTTTCCCCTTGCCCAAGGAAGGCACAGACTTATGTCTCCCATAGTGTTGCACTTGTATTTCAGTCTGCCACAAGCTAGCATGGCTGCTGAAAGGGACGCTATGCTTGGATTTAAACTCCCGTGATCCAGCCCCTCCCCAAAGCAGATTTTTAGCTTGTGGAAGTTGATCAGTTGACCTCCCTGATCAGTTGCACACTGGTGTAGGTCTGGATGGGGAGCTATGGATGGAGAGCAGAGACGCAGAAGCAGCCAGAGGCAGGATGGCTTAAGTAGGTAGGCTTGGATGCCTTGCAGCTGTAAGGAGGAAGAGAAGTTATCTTGCTTGTTTTTCCCAGCCCAGGGGACCCAGGGGATTTGTTTTAAGCCATTCACCCTGGCTAAATTTATGATGAGTGTCTCAGACATTCATGTAATTTATCAACTGGTGTCTAGGACCTAAATGTACTGTTTTAAAAGAGTGAATTATCTCATCCTGCAAGTGGAATACTGCAAGAGAAAGAGGAAAAAAATTGTTACCTGGTGGTAGACCAGGTGTGAGGGCTGAGAATGTCAGACTCTACTTGTGTCAGTGCAATGAAACTTGAAAAACTGCATTGCTTCTTTATGCTGTTGCTGTGGTATCTGAAAATAGAGCTTCACATTTGTTGTCTGAAAGTCAGGTACCAAAGAATGGGTATGGAAAGCAAAAATAAGATGTTTCTGTTTATTTTCATTAATGCAAGGGTAAGCAGACCTGAGGGAAATTACCAGTTTTATAGTATATTGTTGTTGTTAATTCTTTATTTTTGTATCAGGTTTTCAGTGGAAATAATTTTAGAAGCCAAAACTGTGTTTGCTTTGAGAAGATGGCCTATATGACTTTATCGCATGAGTGGGTGACATGAAAAAAGGAATTGAAGTTCTGTGTAAGCCTTACAGAAACCCAAGTGGTGAAACTTGCTGCTGAAAAAGCAGCTTCCCAAACAAACAGCATATGCATGGAGGCACTGGCTTTAGCTTGGAGTGCTGGAAAGAGAATTGACAGCATTTTATGGTGACTCTTCAGCTAACTGCCATAGAAATACAATTAATTGAGGAAAAAAAAAAAGAGGGCTTTACTGCACCACCTTCAACATGTGTAATGCCAGATGGAGGAAAAAAAATGGATTTTACTGTTCAGGCAGTGTGATTCATGTCAAATGCAAAGCTGGATTTGTGTGGTTGGCAGTAGAAGCAGCTCTGTGGAGGGACAGGTAAAGCACTTGGGAGTGGTGATGCTTCCATGCCCTCACTGCATCCAAAACCGAGAACTCAGAATTATTATCACAGAGCTGTTTGGCATTTTGTTGGTGTAGTTCTTCTTCTCAAATGTAACTGGGAATGTGGTACAGGTGGATTAAAGAATGTATGAACTTCTTGTGGTCCATTCTGGTTGTCTTGCTGTATTGAATGGGCATGTTTTTGTCATGCTGTGAAGTGTTGTCCTAACCAATTCTAGTGATTCTCATTATGATTTGTACAATTGAGCATGAGAGGAAGATAGTTTCAAAGTGGCATGTGTGATAAAGCAGGTGTGGTGCATTATAGTGAGATAAAGATACTCAGAACTAGAAAAAATGTTACCTGTTCATAAGTCAGAGGTGTCCTTGCATAATTTAGAATACTTGAGGAAATCCCCTTTTTTAGCTTTTTAAGGTTTTTTTGGACACAAACAGTTTTGTTTTGGCTTTACAAAAAATGGGCGCATTCCACCTGTGAATTTTAATTGGGATTCTTTTTAATAGTAGATACCGCTGCAAGGTTCAGTTTCTGATTTTTATATAGCCAAAGACAGTTAAGTTCTGTTTTCATTACTTCTCCACTGTTTTGAATAACTTGCTTCAAATTCCCTACTTCAGCAACCTTGTGCAACTCCCTCAGGGCGGCTGTGCTAGGTCTTACAAAACCAGGAAGCTGACTCTGGCTCCTTGAACTGAAGTTGCCTGTTTCTTCCAGCACAGAAGCTCTTTCTCAGGACGGACAGCAGGTAACCTCTTCCAAGGCTTCTCTTTAGGGTGCAGAATCTTTTGCTGTGCAGTTGAAGAAGTACTGGTTTGTAAGTTTACGTGTTGAGGTGAAAATTGCTCCTCTTTTTCCTTCTGTTGCACATGCAAGAATGCCAAATAACTTTAGGGAATTAAAAAGAAAAGAAAAAGGAAGGCAGTGTTTTGAATGTACTTTTAAGGGTAGTTTAAGGCTGGTTTTGCATACTGTCCCTGAGCAGTGCAGGGTGTTGACAGTGTGTAGGAATATGTACAGCCAAACAAGTTGATTGTTCTCAGTGGGCAAACTAGCCCAGAGATGTTTTGGTAGTGAAAACTGCGGCTGTGTGGAAAAGGTAGTTGTTGTATTTGCCTCTTCTGAGAGTCAAGAAACTTCAGAATCTGGAACCTGTCAGTATCTGGCATATTTTGTTAAAAACTGGCTTGAAAGCCTGAAAAACTAGAATCTGATACTGAACTGGGTTTTTCTGCACTATCAAGATGGTAAAATGGTAATTTCTAAAGAATGTGAAAGATTCTTCATGTCTTTTCCTTGTGTTTTTTTTTTTTTTTTTTTGGAGGGGGGAATGTTTTTTGGGTGGTTTGTTGGTTTTTTTTGGTGGGGGAGGGGGCCAGGTATTTCTCAAGGCAAGAGAGAAAAATACCAAGACAGCATTGAAAAATACTAAATATGAAACACTGTCAAATATAGGTGTTTCTTAATCTATGTTCAGATAACTCTTAAACATATTCAAACTATCACCTGTCAACATAATGCAGTTTATGTAAACAACCCAGAAAAGTGAAACCAGGAAATACTGTAGTATTACATAGTTTTAAAGGAACAAAAGTTCTCCAAAAGTGACAAAATTTAATTGCTTATGTGATCTAAGCTCTTAAGAAAGCAAGTCGTATAATACAGCATGTTGATCTTAGTTTTAGCTTTCCTGGATTGGCATGTTGTCAGAATGAATATAGAAATAAGTAACTTCTCTTATTAATATTAGAAGATGTTTCCCTGTAATTGGCAACCGATAGTCTTTTAGGTAAGACACGTGTTTTTGTGGCTCTTTGGGGGTTTTTTAGCTCTTGATTTTCCTTTAGGGACCTTAGAAAACATCTCATAAAAGAGCAATAATGAAAAATGTGGGCAGAACTTAGGCTTTTGTTTAGTTTTTTTAACCAGCAAATAATTGCCAGGATTGCTCCTTTTCTGATAGAAGGAGAAAGAGACATGGATTACATGGGATTTTATGACAGGAGGAGTAGTAACTGTCTCCTTTATATTGATCTTTTCAAAGCAGAAAAATTGTTGATTGTGGAGGTGGTCACAGTGATCTCTGCTCTCCAAAGACTGTTTTCGTATTGACCAGAATATTGTAGTGTTCCTTCTGAATTTTTTTCTTTCCTAAGCAAAGGCTGTGTGAATACATAAAGATTTTACATATCCCTGAAGTGGTGCCTTAAAAAGAATAATCTCAAGCAAAAGTGCTGGTACTCATTCCTCTCTTTATGCATTTGTCTCTCCTTGTTTTTTCTCTCCTGCGCTGTGGCTGTTGGACTCACACAGTTGTGTTGGTGTTCTCTGCCTTTAATGGAATTTGGTTCAGAACCACTACCATGTTTTCTATTAAACCACTACCATGTTTTTTTTATTAAAATCCTCTTATGTTGATATTTGTATGGTATTGTAACTGGAAGAAAGCTGAAATTGTGAAACTCTCTCATATCCTTTTCTGAAGAAGGGTTGGGATGCATAGATACTATCATGAAAGCTCCTATTCAGTTTTGTGGAAGTTAAGTTGCTTAACAACAGATTCTCTCAATATCCTTCAAAATAGAGAAACTCTCACCATGGCTGTAGCTGCCTAGCCTTGATGTTCTTATTTTGTCATTGGGATACAGAAGGCATTTGTAGCTCTCTGCCACCAGTTTAGTCTCTATATTTTTCTTGGCATTTTTGAAGATGCTTATGAGATCTGAGGAGTGCCGAGGTGACAGGAATTAAAACTGAGCATCCCAGCAGAGTTTGGGTGAGATGGAGATGTCTTTTTGAGATCTAACAGGGCTTTTTTCACTCATTGTTTCAGAACAAAGTTTAGCATGGGCCTCTGCTTCAGGTTAAAGCTCATGTACTTATTTTTCCTATAATGTTTAGTAAAAGTAGACCGGTGTTGATAGGCAAGGAAATGGGTCTGTGAAATTAAGATATTTTTTATGAAAAGTAGACTTTGCAGGCAGGAAAGGGGAAAAAAAGTTTGAGCTTTGCTCTCTAAATTGTTACTTGGTTTTTCACCTTGCACAGGTGGTGCAGGTATAATCACCAGCCCCATCCAGAATGGGGTGGGGGCTGTGTCAGCAGCAGTTATTTTAGTGTTTCAGATCAATTATTTAAATATAGTGATGGTAATATGCGCTGTTCTTGAAGTTTGTTGTCTAGCCTACCTTTTCATGTAATTCAAAACTGTAAAACCACACACAGCATTAACAGGAAAGTTCTTAGTCACAGACACAGTCTGTGAGCAGCTGTCTGCAGTCTTACTCATAGCTGTATATTGGCTTTATTGTGGCTTCCATAGAAGCTTTTAAAATAGTTTTTCTGAGAAAGCCAGTATGCATAGGTTGTGGCTTGACTTGAAATAGAGGTAGCAAATATAGCTCTAGATTATCAGGGTATTTATCTGGAAATGATATTTCAGTAAGGTCAGTGTATAGTGCTGTAGCACAAGAAATGTTACCAAACTTAAAATTTGCCCCTATGGCCTCCCAAAGAGACTTCCAAGTAAAGAAATTTGTTCATAAGCTAGTTTTCTTGAGTTTCTTTTTTCTTCTCTTCATTTAGAATCACAAGGACCTGGTTACAGCATGCATGTGCTTGAATAGAAAATGAAAGAAATGCTCCTGATCTGGATTGTTATTGATGTACGGGGGGAAAAGTAGAACATCGTAGTTGTTCTTCGGATTTTTAATTTTTTTTTTTAATGCAAGTAGGATGCGACAGCCAGAAGTGCCTTGTAATACATTAATGTGGTTTGGAATTTGACAGATTAGGAGCCCTTCAAATAAATAAAGTGTATGCAAACACACATATATGAAGGATTGTGGATCTTTCATGAAAAATTTCGTTAAGGTGACTATCCCTTTATTCTACATAATGTATTCCAGGCTGTCTTTCATTTGTAATCCAGTAGGTGTTTTCTTTAATCTTTGAAGACTTAAGTCACAGTTGTCAAAATAATGAGCTATTCATGGTGTAATTTTTCTCCCCAAGCTTAAGTAATCATTGCCAGAAGAAACAGTTTAGAGGGTTTTTTTCCCCATAAGTTTAGACTTAAGTACTCTTAAAACCTGACAGGGCATAAGTTTTAAGGATCTTCTGCAGTACCTCCTGTAAAGGATCACCTGTGAGGTTTGGGTCAAACAAGAGCACCTGAAGGATGTCTGCCAACCTGCAGTGCTCGCATAGATGTTTAATTTCATGCTCAAGTTCTAGTTGGATTAAAGGGCTTAATTATGTCATAGCTTCTAGCAAGCTGGGAGTAGTTTCTTGTGTGTAGCATGGCTACAGGTGGTGTCTTGACAGGTAGGCAGTGGCACTGTGACCAAAGGAGAATGAGAGAATGAGCCCCTACTTTCAAACCACCCTTCACCTTAGCCCAGCCACCCCCACACCCAGCCCCATGCCTGTGGGCTTCTCTGCCGGAAACACTGGTGGTTACTGGCCCCTTCCCAAGGACCACACTGAGGAGGAGGGATAGACTGCGTTTGGAGCAGAGTTCCTGAGCTGAGGTGCCACAGCTTGGAAGTCCTAGCAGCTCATCTGCCTCTTTCCATCTCCATGGAGATCCGGAGGCTGTTTGAGAGGTGGCCTGACCTCCAGCCACCTGCCACCTGTCTTTCAGTACCCAGTGACCTCACATCATAGTTCAAAAACCTGGAGCTATTTGCCGAGACTTGAAAACCTCCATGTCAGGCTGTTTAAAGTAAGCCAGGAAAGTATACAGGTCAGCTGATTTACTTCTAGGCTTTTCAGAGGAGTTTCACACTTACTGTAGCTATTCATTTAGATGCAACTGCTTTGTTACGGTGAAAGTGCTTGTACAAGCTATAGGCTGCTGGAAGCTCTTTCTCAAGAGAGGCAAAAGAGAATTTTTTTTTTTTCCCTTAAGGTACCTGAAGCTAAAATAGATTATTATAGTTTGCTCTGGGAGCATAAGCTGTAGGGAGGCGTACTTGGATCTGAAAACTCCAGTAGCAATAGTGGCTGTGTTGATTGATAGCCTCTTGTGGCAAGCAGGAATTTTTTGTAAATTTTACCTATTCACTTCAATACTGAGAAGGTAAAGCCATAGAGGTGATCTGGTGTAAGTTGATTAGTGGAGAGCTTCATAACTGATCAGATGATTTACAGCTTGCCTGCTCTAGTTTGTTTTCAACAGAATGAAAGGTGGATGGTTTTTTTTTTTACATCAAAAGTAAGTCAGTTACATTCTGCTACTGTTTGTGAAAAGTAGCCCATTGGTAATAACATGGATGGGTGTACTGGATTTTTGTGGTTTATCTTGTTCAAAAATGATTGTGGGGAGAATTAGACTACCCTGCCCTCTTTATATAACCCAAAAGACACTGAAAATACTGTTTTGTAAGCAAAAGTGTGCTTGATGTAGCTGTTTGATGCCTTCTACTATACTGGTAGCCACAAAACATGCACTGTTGAAGATCTCTAGAAAAGACCTTGTATAGGCTCACACTTACAGACAGACCTGCAGTATTGAGCTGCTTCTTGTAGTTGTCTCTAGCCTGTTTATTTTGAGGCTTCCGTTTTCTGAGTCATTATAATCTTGTGGGACAAGAATGAAGCCTTCAGAAGTGCAGTGGAGATTTTATGTCAGGTGTACCATCTTAGCACTTGCATCTTTGGGAACCCCTTTACTGTTGACTATAGTGAAATCTGCTCCAGACCGTCAGGTGACCTGCATTTAAAAAACACTATGCCTTCACATGGCTCAGCCTTCTAAAAGTGCTTTGATGAAGATTAGGAAATACATATGCTAAATACAGTCTGATGTAACAGTATTATGAGTCTGCATATTGGAAGCATGTAATGTAGAAGAGTCTTGGGATAAATGCTTTGTTAAGTTGTGATTGTTTCAGAGTGGCCCACTCTTGATCTGTGATTACAGCAAAATAAATATGAACATGCTGGGTTTCATTGTCAATATCCAGAGCCACTTTCCTAAGCTGGTGCATAATGCAGTTCTTTAATAATGGAGGAAAGTGTTGGAACTGCTTTATATGAATTTAGTAAAGGTAGTTGTTTGTGGGGCTGGCTGGTGTCTTACCTCTCTCTAGTATATCCCGTTACCAGCATGTGAGGGGTCCCAGACTCTTACCAATATCAGTGATTGCTACTGCAGTGCAAGTACTGAATAATTTTGTGCTGGGTAGATATCAGCCAGCTTGGGATAGGACAAACAAATTGAGTTTTAAAAGGGCTGATGTGTTTGCTTTTTGTCAGGTCTGCTTAATATTTTTTTCGTGTTGAGTGCAACGTTAGGATCTTGGCTCATTGGATGCAAATGTACCAGTTCTGGTTTTTGTCAGGAATGCTCTACCCTGGAAATCTGGAAAATAAAAGCCAAACTTTTAAGGGAGGATTTGTTATGATTCCCGTATGAGAACTTGCCCTTGAGGATTATGTGGTACTGATGTCAAAGCCTGTTTCTTACCTCTTTTCAGAAAGGACGTTTTTCTGACGGCTTCCCAGCTCTGGAGTGTGCAGGAGGCTCCGAAGGGTGGCAGGTATGTACATTGAAACCAGAGGTACATCCCCACAGCAAGGGGGGCTCTGTTGGATTCATGCTGACTCCGTTACAGGTGTCCTTGTTAGCAAAGCAAATAAATGTGCTTTAAGAATAATGGGGACTTAGTGCATACTGAGAAATATAAATCAGGATTGGATTATAAGTTTGATTTATTACAATCCTTCGCTTCAAGACCAAAATACTTAGGAAACTTCTCAGGAAAGGAATTCTTTCACTCAGGACCATACTCTGTTTTTACCTGTTACCACTAAAAAGTCATTTTCGTGGTTGCACCTTCCTGTGTTGTGTTTTGTATGTATTAAGGGGTACTGGGCTTGTTTTTGGAGATGTTTGACTCTGAAGTGTTGCTGGACACCTAGCACAGTTTTTTTTAAGGCACACATACCTGTTAATTTAGACATGCAGGTACTTTCACATGTGCCATTAGTTGCCAAGAGGCATCTTCAAATAACTTCAAATTATTCATTCAGCCCTATGAGCCCAAGAAAAAATGAGAAAGAAACTCAGCAATATTTTTGATTGTGACAGTATGTTTAAGTAGTGGGAGAAGATGAACTTCAGGAACTTTATATCTTGCTTGGTTTTAACTGCAACACTGTCACTGTCACAACCCAGGTTTAATATTTGGGAGTACCCAATCAGGCAGAAAAGGGTCTTAGAACATGCCCAGGGCAGCTCTTGAATTCTGTGTTTGGGATAACTCAGCATCCAAGTTAGCTCTTTCTTGTTGCTCTTTGAAGTTGGATCCTATTCCTAGAGATCTATCCACAATAACCTTAGAAATAAGAATTTTAATCTGTCTTGTCACTTTTTTTTCCTGTAATACTTTATCTTCCTGTAATCTTTGCCCACAGAAAAAGAACGTAGTAGTGAAAGAACAGGAATGTGAGTTTAGAAAAAGTAATGGATCTCTAGCAGTGTCCCTCTGAAGATAAATTCTCTTTTTTAAGCACAAGCATTAGTTTCCTGAGGACTGCTTGATGACATATTTACCATGCAGAAACAGAAAATACTGATTTGTGGCCTAGAACTGGGAATTTCTTTCCTCAGCATTTATATTTTACCACTAGTGCACATCCTCCAGCAGGCTTTGTGGTAGAGATAAAGACCACACCAAATTGTCTTAGGAATATTCATCTAATTTGTAATCATCTAGCAACTACAAAGTATTTTGGTTTCAGTTCAAAAGTCAAATAATCCCATGCCCTACATGTATGTTAATCATAAAGGGCTACTGGTCTGCTAGTTTGAGGCTGTACCTTACCTCAGGAGAAGATGAATCCATATGTATTTTATAATAAAAAGATTGTAAATAATGATGTTTTTCATGAGACTGTATAAAAATGGCACTGTGCTTGAGGCTTGTAAAAGGGTGAGAACTAAAGCACCCTTTCTTCGAAAACTATGGTCTGAAATTCACAAACAATGTAAATAAAACTCGGCTGTCAAAAGTAATTTGTGCACTTCTCACTTGTTGGAACCCAGGAAACTCCTCTGGCTGCCCTGGAGGACTCGAGCCCCTGCCCAGGGGGCTGAGAGACCTTGGCACAGAGCCCAAGACCCCTGTGGCTTTGATTTAGCCCTTGGAAAAAACAATTACCAACCTTATATGAAGAATTATGAGCCACAAAAGTTTAAGTAGAATGCTAGTGAATTTATCACAGGGTGGAAAAATAGATTTTTTGGGGTTTTTAGCATGGGGGTTCAGGGGGCAAGATGGAGGAATCTGGGTGTGTCCAGCGTTTCTTCTTCTTCTTGGCCTCCATCTTCTGCTGTGATGTTGGCACTTTTAGATTGGTTTAGAGTAGAAGCTCACTGTCTGAGATAGATGATAGGTATTGCAAAGTAATTGTAAGTATTATACATGTAGTTTTTAGTATAAAAAGATAACACTACCTCTGAGGGGGTAGACACAGTGCCTCTGACTGTTTGGCTGAGAGGACCTCAGCAGGACAGGAGAAAAAAATTTTATAGATAAGATACAATAAACATCCTTGAGACCGAGAAATGAAGAGTTCTGACTCCTTCTTTTACTGCCAGGCTGGGAAAAGAGACTTTCTAACATATCTCGGGGTCACTCTGAGCAGCTAGAGTCCCAAGACTCACTGTGTAATTAAAATTACCTAAAATACAAATATTGCTAACTTTTCCTTTCAGTTTTGGAAACAAAATGGAGAAAGAAAAAACAGGTTTAAGCAAAATCTCTTTGTTGGATTTCTCTGGTTTGTTTTTCAAGTATGGAGCCTTAGAATCTGTTCTAAAATAGGCATCAATAAATGTTAAAGCAGGCTTGTATTCTGTTAAAGCTTCAAAAGAAAGTTATTTAGGGAGAACTTGGAATTTATGCTGTCTGACAGCTGAATACTTTAACTCACCCTTTTCTGCTAGTGGAAGCAATTCACTCATAAATTTCCCTGTCTCCACATATTGAGCCTCATATCCCTCATCATAGTAACTTACAAGTTACTCCTTGCAAGTTTTGCAAATGTTTTCGGGTTTTTTGTTGTTTGTTTTCTTCTTTTTTTTTTAATTATCTAAAAGTTGTGGGGTAGGCTGCCTGGCAAACCTGCCATGGCATGGTTGTTTCACTCCTGGCAGTGGGAAGGAAGGGTGTCTTGCAATTAGTTGTTCTTTACTCTGAGGCCCTCATTCTGCTGTCCCTGGACAATGAGTGATGTGACAGTGATTTTATAGAGAGGTAGGTAAGTACGTACTTTAAAGGGCCTTCCTTTAAGGAAGGTGGTCTTTTGTGAGTGTCAGCCTCACTGGGAGTGCTGACATCACCTGTGGTCATGGAGCTATGCATTGCTTGTGTTGGGGAAGAAAAGTGGGTGATAGCATGGGAGAGTAAGTACAGAGTGGATGAAGGATTGCAGGGAGAGAGAACCCTGTGGAGGAGAATAAAGTGCAATACAAAAAGGGTGGAAAATCATAGAGGCACTTAGTATGGCTGGGGAATCATGAAGAGAGTGATGGAATTAGGCCAGAACGGCTAGTACGCCTTTGGTGGATCCTCTGTGATGGTAATGATCATTTCTTGGGAATCACAAGAGTCCCAGCTATTATGCTGTTTCTAGTGTGTTAATAAATTCTCCTGGTTTTAACCTTCATATAAAAGTAAAACTAGATCCACTTAGCAGTTTATGCAATACTGAGCCAAACTGAGAAGTTGCACAATGCAACTAAGTGTTTATCAGAAGAAAAAATATTTCAAAACAAGTGTTGCAAAATTGGCCATTTTCTAGCTTTGAAATTCCAGAATCGTGCTAACTTGTGTGGTATTTGCTAATATATGATACACATTTGGATCCAGCTGTACCATGCTGATTGGGGAAGGAGACACTTGCCTCTGGGTTGCATTACTTATTGAAAAAAAACTGGGTACTGGCAAGGGTTGTGGAATTGACATCTCTGAAAGATGAAATTTTGTGTTCACAAGTACTGCTTTGTGTGTACTTTGCCTCTGTGTCCTGGAGGATGAGAAGGATCTCTGTCTCCTTCCCATGACTGGTTCTCCAGCTTCTCACACTGCATGACTAGCATTTTGCATTTTTCCAGAAGGTGGACTAAAGCGCTGCTTCTTTGATGCCCAGTGACACAGGTGATGTGAGAGACAGATGGTTTCTGATCTTCGTAACAGTCAGTATATGCCACTGCAACTCCCTGGTTTCAAAACTTGTGCTAGTATTCCTTACTAGCAGTTAAGCAGCCTGAAATTTTTCTAACAGCTTTGAATTTCTATACTTCAAGAGAGCAGAAGGTTGTTTCTACCTATTTCTCTTTCCATGCATTACAATTTTACATGTCAAGGGGAATGTTCACAGCTTTGAGCTTCCAGCTGTGATCTGCCAAACTGACAGGAGCTGCGTTGATTGCTTCTGCAGTTGCCCTGTTTTTAGTCACCATAAGTACAAGCATCACAGAAAACTCGTTTTGCTCCATTTCATCATTACACATTACATTGCTGATGCAAAATTAACATCAGAGTCCCTAAATTACGGATTTACTGATAATTTACCTCAGAAAATTTTTAACAGTTCTACAGAAAAGTAGACCTGTGGTCATTTTAATCAGAATTTAATTATGTAGCCAAATATTTCAGGTTTCTTTCTCCTTTACTTCTTCAGTGTACTTGTTTCCAAGCCAATTGTGGCTTATTTTTTTGGGACTAATGCTCAAAGTATTAGGAGACCTAACTTTTCAGAAATTCAAAGCACTCAGATCTAATCAAAGCTAGTGAACACTGATGGAACCGAGTTAATCTGGAAATGAGGCCATTGTCTAGGCCTTTTAATTTTATTTTTTTTTAACTTTTCTTTCTTGTATGACTTGTGTTATGTAAAAAGAGGTTCATATTAGATGATGAATGGCCTCTCAGTGGATGTCAGTGAAGGACTTACTCCAGATGATTTTCAGCACAGGGAAGGGAGGGGCAGAGGAGAGTAACTAAATTGAAGGCTAAATTAAAGGACAAGGTTCTGAGTGCATTTTCATCTCTATTTAAGTTACAGAAGTAAGAACAAAGTAGGTCTTGCACAATTGGGCGGGTAGTGCTCACCATAGTAATTTTGTAACATGCAAAATTTTGCCCTAGATCAAGTAATGTCTGACAAGTCAAATTTATTAATGTGAAAAAGGACCTTTCTTGCAATCCTGTACAATTGAAATGAAATCACAGATTTCCATTTTCTATATCCGAAGCAATTCTTAGTCTACACAGCAAAGCAGGCATTAAAGGATCCAGCCAGACCCTTTGTTTCCTTCAAAAGATAATGTAATTTGTTTCAAGCTTCACATTGTCATTTTGCATTTACTGAGGTAGGCAAGCTGGACTAGAAATGTTATGTGACTATAGAAAACTCAGGATTTTACTTTACTAGGGCTTATATTTGCTAATTCTATTTGAAAGTCCAAAAAATTTACAGGACTTCAGGAGTCTTCTCTGGAGTTGTCTCTGCTGTATTGTATTGTACATAACTGATAGCATTAAGGTGTCCTGGCTTTATCTTTAAAAATAAATAAAAAATAAATTTAAAAATTACAAAATAAAATCAACAGTTAACAGGGAATTGATTTTTACATGCAGTCTTTTCAGTAACAAAAGGTAGCATTAAGCAAAAGATTAGCTGTGTTCAAACTGCTGTTTTCCTCCTTACGTTTCTCTTAAAATAAAATAGCTAAACTGCCTGGAACTCAATAATTGAACTATTGTTCCCTTTTTAAACACTCACCTGTAAAGTTGTTTGCTTGCCTCAGAATATGTCATGCCTTGTAACTCAGATGAGTGGGCACTTTTTAATGTATTGGAGAGCAAAACCTGGAATTGCTTATATATGATGATAAACAGGAAGGATGAAAGACACACAAAAAAGCCTAGTAAGCTTACCTGAAAACATTATTAAAACCCAAAACGATTAATACGACCTGCTACAAACAGTTAGATTTAATCCAAAGTGCTTACCAAGAGCAAAAAAAACTAGAAAAAAAATGAAGTTACAGGTTCAGCCTGAGCAAGTTACAGTCTTGTGTGGATCTTTTTCTTAGTAGAGAAGATATTTATAGAAATAAATGAGATTTCTAAATCTTTTAATCTTGCCTGTGATCATTTATTAAAGCAGGTATAAACACTTAGAATGCAGTTGTCCATCTTCTACTTGGCCAGTTTACTTAAGATCCACTGGCTGCGCTTATTAGAGATTCCTTGCCTTTTCCTGCTTAAACCCAGGTCCTCCCAGAGGAATCTTGCTTGTGCTTAGAGATGTTCTTGCTCAGCTTTCCCCTAGTCTTTTACCTCTGTGTTTTTCAGGTACTGGTCCCTTCCTTTTCAATGTTACTAAGGATTTTGTAACCTTCTGTCCTGGGCTGACGCTGGCTGGATGCCAGTCTCTCACTCTGCTGCTCACTCACTCTCCTGAGCAGCTGGACAGGGGAGAGAAAATTTAAGGGTTCATGGGTAGAGATAAGGACTGGTAGAGATTTCTCATCTAGTGTCATCATGGGTGAAGCGGGCTCTAATTAGAGATAAGAATTGAAAACATTACTAACATAATTAGGAGTAGAATGAGAAGTAAATGAGAAGTAAAAAAAGCCCTTAAAAACAACTTCCACGACACCCCTCTCTCCTTCCCAAGCTCTACCTCCTTACCCCAGTGGTACAAGAGGACAGGGAATAGGGATTATGGTAAATTCATCAGCCATGGTTTATCCTGCTGCTCAGGAGGAGGAGCCATTCCTCAGCTGCACCGTGGGGTCCCTCCCACGGGAGACAGTTCTCCATGAACTTCTCTGATGTGAGTCCCTCTCAAGAGCAGCAGCTCTCTGTGACCCGCTGCCATGTGAGTCCCTCCCATGGACACACAGTCCTCCCAAAACTGCTGCAGCGTGGGGCACTCTTCCAGGGGGTGCAGTTCTTCAAGGAGAGGCTGCTGCAGCAGGGGAGCAGAGCCCCTCTCTCCACAGTTCTCTCACGGGGTCACAGCTTCCTATAGCATCCACCTGCTCCAGCCTGGGGCTCCTCCTCTGTGGGTGGATCCCAGCATCCCTGTAGACCTCCATGGGCTGCAGGGGCACAGCTGCTTCACCATGGGCTGCACCAGGGGCTGCAGGGGAATCCGAGCTCTGGTGCCTGGAGCACTTCCTACCCCTTCTTCACTGACCTTGGTGTCTGCAGGGCTGTTCCTCTCACATGTTCTCACTCTGCTCTTTTCTGCTCACCACTAAAACTGTTCTACCAACTGTGTTTTGATTTCTTCTTAAGTATGTCATCACGGAGGCATTACCACCATTTGTAATTGGGCCAGCCTTGGCCAACAGCCCTTCTTTCTTTGAAGCTGCCACAGGTTGGCTCTACTGGATGTGGTGGAAGCTTCTAGCAGATTCTTCCATGAACCACTCATGAAGCCCACCTGCTACCAAAACCAGGCCATGCAAAATCAATACACCTTCACTTGCCCTCCTGCTGGATAACCTCTAGGTATTACAGTTGTCTTGTATTGTAGTGTCTTTTACTAGAGTCACCTCGGTGTCTCAGGCAGTGGTGGCACGGTGAAAATCTAGCATCTTGTGCTGTGCTGCAAAGGACAGCATGTTTTTTTTCATCACCACCCCAAGTGTACAGGCCTCAAAACCTGTTCAAGTAATTTATGATCAAGTAATTTATGAATGCACTCACTGCATCTGGAGTCTTCACCTAGGAATGGTTCTAGGAAGACAGAAGGAGTGGAGACTTC
The DNA here is from genome assembly GCF_023055355.1 of Agelaius tricolor. NCBI lineage: Eukaryota > Metazoa > Chordata > Aves > Passeriformes > Icteridae > Agelaius > Agelaius tricolor. The sequence continues at coordinate 17,478,349 of NW_027269264.1, forward strand.
TGGAAGATGATGTAGAAAGCAGTGAACAGTTTTGTTTATTAGGACAGGCCTTTCATGGTCTGAGAGTAATAGTTGACTTGAAGACGCAGTGACTTTCATGGTTTTCACTGCTGAAGTGTTTTTTCTCTTAATTTTTGTATGGAGTGCATTGGCTCTTCATTTCCGTAGCTGTGTTTTTACCCCTTGCACACCACACACCTTGAGTGAGTTAGTGGCATTATAGGAAACTTCACTAAAAAAAGACTTCTGTAAGATCCCAAGTATAGGAGGTACAGCAGATTGTGTAACCATTCTTAGTATTAATGCTTTACTTCTCATGTTCTTTGCTCTGGAGTACTAGTGGTTTTTGTTATCTTTGTTTATTGTTTGTTAGAGAGGTGGGATTTTCTTTGACACACTGTTGAAAGAATAGACTAGAATCAAGTTTTGTGCATTAAGCATAATTGACAATTCAAAGTATTTACACTTGAAATTCTAGTTTGAAATGATTGCTTTCAATTATTGCCATTTGCCATGTAATGTGTGTCTTGTTTTTAAGAAAATGAGCTTCACCAATTAATATATTTTGTGTCCAAATTAAGATATGCAGACAGCTGTAGAAATACTGCAACATCAGTGCTATTTTTGGCAGTATTTAGTTTGCTTTCTCTTCTATTTCTTGCTTCCCTCCTCTCTCCACAGCATCATTTATTTCTCTGGTGAAACAGAAGAATGCACTTAATCACACTTCTCAGCAGCTCTGCAGCCTGTGGAGCATGTGGGCAGTCTCTGTATGCAGCATCCTGGAAAATGTGCGTTCTCTTGAAGTGATCTGCTGAAAAGCACGTACTTGTACAGTTGTTCCAGCCTCCCTTGTTGTGTTGCTCTCAAGAGCTGAAATGCCTGGTCTCTAATACTCCCTGGGGTCTCCATTTCATCTGCCAAAGAAACGCTACCTGCTGCAGTTATCCAGTGAACCCTGAAGAGCACTGAAGATGGCTCTGTGTGCTTTTTATGCTGTTTGGGGTTTGTTGCTAGAAGTGGCAATAGCATTTGGCCCAGTGCCAAGGATCACTTGGGAACACAAAGGTAAGAGCAGAAATTTAAATATTGTAACATGGGACATTGCCACATCCTCAGGGTTTCTGTGGGATTTGAAGCTCCCTGAGGTGTTAGGTTCTTTCAGCTAACTTGCTGAATTGGTCAGGTGTTGCTACTTTGCTAACCTTATGAAATTCGTTGGATCAGAATATTCAAAAGTCATTCAGGCACTGGGGTTAACTGATTTTGGTTCCTTCAAGCAGCTTTGAAAACAGCTTTTGAAACAGAGGAGGAATTCCAAATTTGGCTTTCTCAGCTGAAGGATATTGCAACTGAAACTTGTTTCAAGAGAAAACCCCAGTAGGTGTATTTTATTTCAAACAAATTATTTTTACCTGGAGTCGGAATACATTAGCAAAATGCACCTCTGTGGCTAATAATCTGTTTTGACACCAAGCTGTCTTGAGCATTAAATAAATCAACAGACAAAGGAAAAATCAGCATTTGGCCCTCTTTCAACAGCATTTTATGGTGTCTCAATATGAAAATCTTTCACAGAACAATGCTTTTCTTGCATTTGAAATTGCAGCATGTATTTGTAATCTCCCAATACAGTAATAAGAAGTCTGCAAATATAAGTGCAAAGAGAAGTAATAGAAATCAGGGGATCCCTAGCTTTTGGTTTAATAATTTAGCCTGAGTCGGAAAAGAACTTCAGAGCAAAGCCTGTAAGTAGTTATTTGTGAATATATGAATATATTTTCCCCTTTTTTCTGCTCCTAATCCCCCATTACCTATGTGGCATAGATACTTTAAGAGATTTTGTCTCTTGGTCCTTCTTTAATGTAAGTAAGCAGCAATTGATTACCAAGTCTACAAAAACTGAACAAACTCAAACAAATACATTGGCTGTATAATGAAGCAATCTTAAATAAGGATGTTAAATTCTGAGCAGACATTCTGTAGGAAAAGATAGATGGAGATTAAGAATGTAGTAGGAATAAGGAGATTATGGGATGACTGTTTTTCTTGATGGTTAGTATAGCAATTTGTGAGTTGCTGACACAGCCTTTCAGAAAGGGTGGCCTACACAAGGCTTGCAGTTTCTGCTTAGACTCCTTGATGCTTCTATCTTGTATTTAAAATTTGACAAGTTGCTATTTAATGGTATAGTAAGGTGCTGCCGACTCACATCCAAATTAGTCAAAATAAAGGAGTTTATTTTAATTCCTGCTATTTCTTTCTCTGTCTGCTGAAGATTGTTGCATTTAAATGTTGGAAACCTGCTTTGAATAGGAGAGGGAACTTATTTCAGCAGAGTTGCATTAACCACCAGTTCATCCATTTTGGGAAAATTTTCCTGCCAAGTAAAAGATTTCAAAATCACATGCTTGAGAATCTAGTTTAAAATTAATGTTTCTGGAGTATTACAATTGGAAGTAATAGTACATTATTTTCATCTGTATCATTAAATCAATAATTAATGCTTAATTAATCTTGTGTCTTCATGTACAAAGCTTTCAGTCATTCTTACATTACAGTTGTACATTCAGAAAAAATACCCTTTTGTATTACTCAGTTTGTGTCATCTTTCTTCAAGCCATTCTGGTCCATTCTACACACTTCCTCATTCCACTGCCTTTTCTCTCATATCTCCCTCTTTTTCTTGTCTTATTTCTATTCATCTTGATTTTTCCCTCATGCTGTTATTTTGTGTGTATGTTGTGTATTTAATCTCTGTTTTCACTTCACAGTCAGCTGCAAATGGTTTGTTATTTGCTTCTGTGTCTTCCTTCTGTTAATCAGTATGCTGAAGAGTTGTCTTAAGGTGCAGGATATTTTGTTGGATTTGTTCAGGATGGTTGCAAAGGGATGTGGTGACTGGCCTGATTTTCCACAGTAGATTGGTATATGGAAAGGAGAAGGTGAGGAACAATCTGATAGTGGATGTGGAAAATACAAGTTTAGAAAAAGCAAGTAGGAAAAAAAATGAAGAAGTGAGTTACAGGGATCACCACAAAAGGAAATATTTGAGCATTTGAAATTGAATGAGAAAGTCGGGATGAGTGATTTTATGTTGGTGGAAGCTGCTGTTTCTGCTGAATCAAGCTTCTGAGGGGTCCCTTGTCTTTTACATGGGTTGTCTGAATTAACCTTTGTTGTTTTCAAGTTTTCCAACAGCTGTTTAGACAACTTAGAAAAAATTACTCATGAGGTTGACCCTAGGTGATTGTTTGTTCATGAGGTGCTATTTTTTTTCCATTTCAACAGAGGTCCAGCTAATACATTTTAATGACTCAAAAGTGTCAAACTATTCAACCTTGCTGTTAAGTGAAGACAAAAACGTTCTATATGTAGGAGCCAGGGAAGTGATCTTTGCCTTAAACGCGGTGAATATTGCTGAGAAGCAGCACGAGGTATGCCTTTTAATACATTCTCCTCCAGGTAAAAATGGTGCTCCAAATTTGACTTAATTTTCTGATACCTGTAGCATTGCATTTTAGACAAATAGGTGCCTAAAAGAGAAATTGCTCTATATGTTCTACTCCAGTATTATTTCTGGAAGATTTTACAGACTAAAAAAGAGTAAGAAAGGAGAAGCTGGATATCAACAAGTAATTGGAGATCTCCTTGGGTATTTTCTTCTTGGGAGAAGGATGGATGAGAGGAACTGTGGGTATCACCCACAGTGGTAGTTCTTACATGTTTTCTTAATATCTGGAGTGGGCCATTTTCTGTTAATCTGAGTCAAAAAGTAATCTGAAACAGGCAAATCTTGGGCTTACTCAGAGCAGGCTGCAGAATGTGCTGCAAAAGAAGGCCCTGTCCTTTCAATCTCATCTTCTGTTTGGTGTTTAGGTGTGTCTGCACAGCAAGTGGTGGTGCAGACAGGTCTGATCAGCTCACTCAGAGAAGTATTTTGAATATGTTTGTGCTGGTTTCTCAAAGTAAATTAGGCCAGGCAGAAGTCTGCTACTGTTATATTGCTTCCAGGTCCTTCCCAGGCTCCTGCTTTTCATCCCGTCAGCAACACAGGCTGACATGTAGAGGTACAGCATGGACTATCACCTGGGGTGCTTTAGAAGTTGCTTATATGATTTTTAATCCGAAGAACATGTTCATGGGTGGTGGGCACTTTCACCAGCATATACAACATAATTGTAAAGTTGTACTCAGTATAATGCAAATTAGTCCAGTAAATTTTCTTTGATTCCTTTCCCCCAAGTGTTTTTTATTCCAGTGTTAATGAAATAGAGAAGTACTTCAAATTGAAAAAATACTTAAGTCAGTTACAGCTGCATTTCCCTAATGCATATGCTAATGAAAAGTTCATTAGCCATTTGTGGGGAATCATCATTATGAACCTGGAAGATGGTAGTTTAGTTCTGATTAAGGCACATGGATTTGAAAATGTCACCTCCCTGGGAAAAAATGGTTTTGAACCATTTCTGAATGCTACTTGCAAAATGTCTTGCATTTCCTCTAGATGGGGTTGCCTTTTCTTGTGTGTGTTACTGCAAGACTTTCAGACCTTGCATTGACTTAAAGTACAATGTGCTTTTTTGTTGCATGTTTTTTGACTTAGTTACACTGGAAGGTCACAGAAGATAAAAGGACTAAATGTGCAGTTAAGGGCAAATCAGAACAGGTATGTACTTTTATTGAAATTGGAGAAAGATCTTGCACGCTTCCCTTCAAGAGGAATGACATTGAAAGAAGAAAGTCTGCAACTGTTTGAAATTAAAATTTCAAAACCATCACCTAAATTTTTTAAATTAACTTGAGTGTTAGAAATTTCAGCATGCTTAGTCTTTTTTTTAGTTCATTACTTTTCTTGTTGAATATTATTTGAATGTTTGAAAATCTGAACACACCCTAATGTATGCTTAATGTTAATGTTTTTTCATTAAGATGATAAAATAGTATTACTGTCACTGAAGTAATTGGTAGCAACTGTTGTGTTTTGTTATTGCAATAATTCCTTCACAGCATTTGATTTTACTGAGTGAATGATTAATTTTGTGTGCTTTGCTTTAGGGCACATAGGGGTTTTTATTAGGCCAGTTTATTTCTTTGCTAGCTTTGTGTATGCGTATTTTGTGTTGCTTGGCAGGTGTTCCACTTGTGGTGTGACTCAGACAGCTCAGAGGGCACCCGAGCAGCCAGACCTCCTGTCAGCTTGGCAGGATCCCCTGGTGCTTCTGGGAACCACTGATTCCTTATGAATGCCAGGGCACAGGCTGGCCTGCTTGTCTTGCCTCTCTCGCCTGTTTGCTTGGGGTAGTTGACTTTATGTGAACGTACCATTCTGTTTGTGTAACACCACTTCATTTAATGATGCAGTAAAGCAAGGATTTGCTGGGAAAGACTGATGGTCAGGCCTTTAATACAGGTTTTAAAGTAGAAGTCTGTAAGTCCTCTGAATACAAAAAGCAGATCTATTCTGCACTTGGAGGGATGTGATCCTTGAACGTGCAGCCTGTTTAGTTCGCGCTCTTAAAAACCCCCAAACGCTGTGTCCAGGGCTGATAGTTATCCTGTGTTCGTGTGGTTCATCGGGATGGGAGTGGGCTGTCTCCCTTTGACTTGCTGCTTCTTTTCCTTGACTGACCACTGATGACCCTCAGTACATTATTTGAACATGAGGTATGACAGATATTTAAGGTGTGTTTCCTTCTTGTCTACCTCTGCAGAATAGGATCAGAGAATACTTGTATTTTATGGATCAGTTGTGGTTGGTATTAATAATACCAATACTCAACCATGATGAAAATGGGATATAAGTTTGTCTTGTGCATGAGCATATGTTTAGCAGACATGTGTGTGAATCCCCAGAAGTCCTCTCAAAAATTATTGCTGGGATATAATAGACCCCATAAATATGTACTTTGATAGAGCTCTGAATATATTTTATTTTCTCCTGCTCCCAGTTTAGCAGCTCTTACTTTAGCAGCTAGCCATGCTTTTTCCTCACTTCTAACCTTCTACTAGTCCCATTTATGGTGTAGCTATGATGTTTTGCACAGTGTAGTAGTTCAAAAGGGTCAAGGTATTAAGCCACTACTGCTATTTCTTAAACTTAAATGGGCAGTTCTCTCCCCCTCCCATCAGCATTGTACTGTACAATGCCAGCAGAAAGCATTCATACAGCTGTTCAAGGACCTTATCTGGCAGAAAGCATTCATACAGCTGTTCAAGCGCCTTATCTGGCAGAAAGTTTGTTTTACACTCTTCCCCCTGCTTTTTTCTCCTCTACAGTCACAGAAATACCTAATTTGTCTCATAAGAAGGAATAGTAAGGTCAGTGCTTAAACTTGCTTAAGAAGTTCATGGAACAGCAGTTAGTGGAGGGATATGGCAGTATACCAGCAAGAATTAAGGGGTGTTATTGACACTGATTTTTTTTATCTCTCTTTAAGTGGTTGTTTAGAGTTGTTTTACTTCATTATTATTCTGAATTTTTATTGTATCCTTTATTAAGGATTTTGGTCAAACTCCTTGTTCTGTTTCAGAGCTAAAGATATTATGGAGCATCCTTGGACAGTTTCAAGGACTGGAAAAAAAGAAAAAGATATCGCTATACGTGACAAAGCTTTGTAGCTAATTTAAAGTTGCTTAACAAACAACCTTGGCTGTCATTGTTTCATCTAGATGTACAAGGGGTGACAAAGTCTAAAACTCATGTTTAACTAGTTGTTCCCATGGACTGGAGGTGTGTTTGGAGCTTTTCCTTCCATAAAACAGCTTGGCATGGACCGTGCTGAGCATGCTGTCTTGCTAGGACACTGAGGCAGCTGCATACTCCTGGCTGTAGGAAACCAGCTCCTTGCAGGATTGATTAGAGCTCCTGAAGATTCTAGGGAGATGGTGTCCCAGTGTCACCCATGTGTCACCTGGGCTTGCCAGTGTGATGTGGCATAAGCAACAGCAATGGACAATGTTGTTTGTGTATGTTGGAATGTGGCAGCTATGGTTTATCAGACTAGTCCTTTCCTCATCCTCTATTACAGACAGAATGTCGTAATTATGTGCGTGTCTTGCAACAGCTGAATGATACTTTCCTCTACGTGTGTGGAACTAATGCATTTCAGCCAACGTGTGATTACCTGGTAAGAAATGTCCATATGTTTTGACCAGCAACAGCTGTAACTTAAAAGCAGCTCAGGTCAACAATGAGTTTTTCTCCTTTCCCAAAACAGTTGCATCTTCACTGTTGGCTGTAAGGTTAGGAGCACTTGTTGCACTGTCCCATCGCAGGGGCAGAGTATACTGCTCCTTTTTCAGAGCACTTAATGAATTATTGATTTATCTTGTCTAACTGCAGATCTACTTTTTCTTAGCTTTTATACTTCTTCATGTATTGCGTGTTAACATGAAACTAGTTACTAGAACTGAAATTACAGTGGTTGCAACTACCACTCATTACTGAATCTCCCTGAAGTGTCTCAGATTCCTGTCTCTGCTTGTCTCTGCTCCTGGCTGTGCCAAAGATGTGTAGTGCTGAATCCTTCAGAGTGAAGTCTTGGCGCAAAATTAAAACTCCCTTTTCTCGCCACTGACTCTTGTATCATTTCCTTACTGCAGCTCTTAGCAATTCAAAAATTGAGAAATCTTGTAATTCTTTGTGCCTTTAGCTTCCAGTGCTTTCATTACATAGTACATTTCATTACATAGTACATTCATTACATACATACATTTCGTTTCATACTGATTACTTCCCAAGTACTGTGGCTACCTTTCAGCTTTCTGATCCCCATTCTTTGGTTTGTAAGGGATTTATAAAGTAGCAGCAAAAGTATTCTGTTGCTTTTTAAAGCCTAATTGGATTATGCCCTATCTTAGAAATTTCCCATCATCTCCAAAATTGCTTAATCCACCTCAGAAATCCTTTTTGATTTTCTGAGTCTCCATTTTTTTCAGGCTAATTGAATAATTGCTGGTTTTTTCTATGTATCAATTAACTTTGCCTTTCCTGCTGTCTAGCTTTTTTGGGTGCTCATTCTTGAAGTCTGTCTGGATTTAATTTTCCATCTTTTGCTCTTTTCTGCTTCCACCCTCACAAATGATAGGATCACATTTTTTCTCTGTCTTTGGGGCTCAATAAGTTTTTATGAAAACACATATGTCTTCTATAATTTTACACAGAATGCCTTTGATGCTGGAAGTTGATGACATAGCCCATTATTTAGTGTTTAGTTTTTAGCTAACTTTGCACAAGTTGAGTGGCTGAAAGAAAAAAGTTCTAATAGCTGTTTTGTGGTTTTCAACAGAATTTAATTTCATTTGAACTTGGAGGTAAAAGTGAAGATGGTAAGGGCAGATGTCCATTTGATCCTGCTCAAAGCTACACATCTGTTATGGTTGGTAAGTTCAGACTTCACATTCCTCATTCTTATGTTTAAAAATGTTCTATCTTTTCCACTGTCACCCTCCAGTCTGTCATTATCAAAATTGTGGCTTGCATCCATATTTTTTGTATTGTGTATCTGTATAGATGTTAAAATACTTACGTAGTCAACCTAACCATGTTTCTTAAAAGGAGAACTTCAAACTAGGTTGTTTTGGAAGCAATTTCTAAAATACCAAATTTCAAACTGTATTGCTAGATGTTAAACATATTTAATCCAGATAATCTAAATGTACTTAGACTGCCCTTGTAGTATCAATTACTGTAATTTCAGTAAACAAAAAGGCAGTATTGTTATGCTGCAGAATAGGGAAGTGAGATGTTAATGCAAGTGTACTTACTGCATGGAAACACACCACCAAATCTTAATCTGGGGAAGCCAGAATTTGTTGCTTTTATGTGCATGTACCAAGACCATAAAAGAGAAGCTCAACATCATATGAAACAGGAAATGAGAATAAAAAAATATGCTCCCTGCATTTGTGCCTAAATCTGTACAAATCGAGTTTGAATAGTGGTAGCATAGAAAGAGAGGAAAACAATTCCAGAATTCTGGTGCATTTAAGTAAATTAGCATGTTTTAAGATAAATTGTAGGTTTTCATGTTAAATGTTAAAATGCCACAAAAACAATGTTGAAATGTTGACTTTTGTCAGTTCTTATGTTAGAGCAATAATAATAATAAATCCAAGTGTGGAAGTGTTAGCTTGAGAATGATCAACAGAAATGTAAACATAAAAGACATGTCTAGGGCAAGTCAGAGGAAATCCGTGTTCACCTTTTCTTGTGGGAAGTTAAAACTTAGATAGACTCAGAAAACATTTGTGTACCCTTTCTGGTATCCAGTCCATAAGTTCTAATATATTTGGTTTTGTGTTGAAGATGAAGAGCTTTATTCCGGGACTTCGTACAATTTCTTGGGAAGTGAACCTATTATTTCACGTCACTCTCATCAGAGCCCTCTGAGAACAGAGTATGCAATACCTTGGCTTAATGGTAAGTGAGCATAAGAAGTGGTCCAAACAAGTTACTTTTTCAATATCACATGTACAGAGTTTGAGTGTCCTACCTGGGTAAGGAGCAATTGTCTCAAAGAGACAGATTTGTTTATACTGGCATACACAGAGTGTGTGCCCTCATGCATGCCACCAAGAGCTTCTGTTTTGAAATTTTAGGATTTTTATCAGCACTGATGATGAAAACAGCTTCAGAATATGCATGTTTCCACTTGACATTAATGGTTTATTTCTTAACTGCTTGGTTATCCTTGCAATAATGCAGCTTAATTATGATATGGTAAGGAATTGAATGTTTTTGGTCTTGAATTGGTTCTTAAATTGAGCTGATCATGGTTCTTGACACTTCAAGTTCTTGAATTTGAAAAGTCACTGAGTTTTGTGAATTTTCAGAGGTTTGAGGCTTTGTGCCAAAATCATTATTTTGGCACAAAATAATGACCGTTGTCCAAAAAGTACAGGATTCTGAGTTTTGTAATACATGTTGTAATGGCACTGTCATTTTAGTGCTTCAGCTAATAGCTGAAAAAGAGGAGAGACAGGCCAGGGAGGGTTACCTCTCCAAGCCCATTAGAATCTGAAACCACATTTGACTGTGGACTGAAGAATGCTGAAGTAATGAGCTGTCAGATCATAGAGATCTCTCAGTATCTTAGAGCTTTCACATAGGTTTCATGGTGTTCTGTTTTTTTTTTCTATTTCTGGTTGTTTTTTTGTGATTTGGGTTTTTTTAGAAATCCTGTTCATATGATGTACAGGAAACTGTAAGTAGGTCAGTGAGTGGAGAGGAGGTAAATGCAGTGTGGAGTTTGGGTGAAAGACAACTTCTGAGGGTCTTTGAGGGAATCAAGTTAGTTTAGTAGTCACATATATAATAGAATATTCTTCTGTTTGTATTTGTAGAGCCCAACTTTGTTTTTGCTGATGTGATAAGAGCAGATCCAAACAGCACAGATGGAGAAGATGACAAGATATACTTCTTTTTCACTGAGGTGTCTGTGGAGTATGAATTTGTTGGAAAATTGATGATTCCAAGAATAGCTAGAGTATGCAAGGTGGGAGATAGTTCTGTTTACTTTTACTATATCTCATTGAATCTTGCACATGCATGTTAAAAAGCATTCATTATTCTGGACTTACTGCCAGGTAAATGGAGGTGTTTGAGTTTAGTAAACCTTAAAAAATAAGCTGTTCCAGTCAGTTCGTTGGAACTGAGAAGGCCTAACGGTTGCTTTGTAAGTAAATACTTGATTTGGTTTTGTACAGTTGTGAAATTTCAGTACATCTGGGGGTTCTGGTCTTCTCTGGGGGAAAACAAAGCAACCATGACAAAACCCAGCAACAGAAAAAGTGTTGCTTCAGTTTTCATTGTTAATTTTTTTTAAACAAGTACATTTCTCTCTGAAGAAGTGACTTTGGTTGGAGCTGAGCAGATAGGGTGTGTGTCAAGTGACTTTGAAGTAGCTGATATCCAAACACAACTTGTAGCCATGTCCACAGCAAAATAGTTCTTGACTGTGGTGTAGCAGATGGGACTTCTGTGAAGCTGCTACAGCTGCCAGAGCCTGAAGGGAGATGGTCACCAGCAGCCTGATTCTGTCACACTTGCTGTGCTTAAACCTCAATGTGTTAAGCTGATTCAAGTGCATCCTCAGGAGTGCTGGTTAAAAGTCTTGCTGATGGAAGTTTTTTCAGTAGAAAATGTTTATTTAACAAAAACTTTTTCAGTGGAATGTATCAATTTCCTTTTTTTCCAGCAGGAAATTTATATGGCTGTTTCATTTTCATGAGGTTTAAAGTTTTATTTTGACTTTACTGTTCTGTATTTAAACAGGGAAGTCAAAACATCAATAACAAGTTAATGCCCTTGAGATTTACATTAAACAAGGAGCTTGGAGGCAGGTTTAGATGGGGCTTGCTATTATGGCATTCTGCCCACTGACAGCTTGTGCACACTTTAAAAGAGGAGTATTGTGGAATATGAGAGCTTCATTTATTATATTGTTATATATTTCAGATTGTTGTTTGAAATAGAAATTAGTGACAGATCGCAAATCTATAAGCATTTATACTTAAGTGTAAGCATGTATACTTAATAAATTTTGCAGATTGCCTTTAATACATTGCTTACACAATTAGATAATGAATGGAAATATTAATACTGTTTCAATATGCCCTTTTATAAGGGAAATACAGTTCTACAGCTCAATTATCAAATATTTTGAAATACATTTCTAGTCAATATATCTCATCTTAAGCCTTGGTACCTGCAAATCCTTAATAAAGGTGGTAACTTCTAGCAGGATTAAACCACTGCTGGATTTATTCTAATGAAATGATCAGTGTCAGGCAAGTCTTAAAGCATATTGCAGCATTAGAATTTAAATCAGTTTTGATGTCACCAAACAATAGCAGTATTATGTATTTCTCTTAAAGGACAGTATAATACTTCCATGCTTGTTTTACTTTTTTCCTAATGATGCATTGTCCATCTCAATTTTTCTGAGTGACGCTGAAGTATAGTTCTTCATTAACTCTCATATTCTCTCATATTTCATCTTCCCTGTATGTGTGATAGAAATAATTTTTCATTATTTTTGTTGAACCAATTTTCCTGTGGCTTTCATACTGTTTTGTATGTGAATATGTTAACATTTATTGATATTGCTATAGATGAAGTATTGTAAAACACCAGGGGTTAGTAATTGCATGCTATATAGCAGTGGTTCTTAAGTGCAAAAATGCTGCTAGCTCTCCTCACAAACACCTTTTTATTTTTTTAATACCATAAGAGGGACCAAGGAGGATTAAGGACCTTGCAAAAAAAATGGACTTCGTTTCTCAAGGCCAGACTGATTTGTACCATCCCTGATAAGAATTTAATTTTCAATGTTATCAATGATGTTTTTATTCTCAAATCTCCGACTTTGAAGGAACCAGTGATATATGGAGTCTTCACCCCACAACTGTAAGTGTGGTCTAGCCTTTTTCTGGATAAGTACCTTTCATCTCAATTGGTTACTACAAGAAAATGATAATTACTCCTATGTTTTGTTGGGTTTTGTTTTTTGCCTAATTTCTTCCTGAATTAATAGGAATAATGTGGGGTTGTCAGCAGTGTGTGCATACAATCTGTCTACTGTAGAAGAGGTTTTCTCAAAAGGAAAATACATGCAGAGTGCTACAGTGGAACAGTCCCATACAAAGTGGGTGCGATACAATGGGGAAATTCCGAATCCTCGACCTGGTGCGGTAAGTTTCTGTAGTCTTGGATCTCATTACTGTTTCAATGCTCAGGAGGAAACAGACTAGGGCATGCTAGTAACCCACTAATGTTTGCCCTCACCTGGTTACTTCTTGTAAAAACTTAATAGGAAAATACTCAAGTGATATGTTCTGAATTTTTTATCTGGGAATCAAAGTCTTTGGGTTTTGGGGTTCTTTAATTTGGAATTAAGTTGTTTGCTAGTTTTATATTTCATTATTTTGTTAATAATTTTCTCATTGTGAAATAGAACTCAGTTTACACTAGCAACATCACACACTTTTTGTTCAGATGAAAGGAAGTATAGCAACTATTGCATTGTCTCAGTAAAATCAGCCTGTTTATTTAGTGCACTGCTTTGCACACTCAAATTTTCCTAGTGCTGCGTCAGACTTTTTTTACTTCTTTGTGTTCCTTACAGGCATACAGGCATACAGTTGCTAGTGCTGAAAGAGGTGATGGTTAAAGTACTGAAGGTGCATGAGAGCACAGAAGGAATATTGTCCTAAAATATATTTTGGATCCAAACAAAAATTTAGTCCAAAGCTCAGGGATTAGCACATCAAAGTGCTATGAGGTCTGAGGACCTTCCTTGGTACAATGAGTATAGTGTACAGGTGTGGTTACCAGCCAAAATAATGTGGAGAAGAAAATGTGTGCAACTGCAGTTAATTGTTTTTGTTTTGTACAAGTAAATGATACAATTTGGTTCTCTTTTTTCTTTTTCACCCTCTCCCTGTCCCCTCTTCTAGTGTATAAACAATGAAGCCAGAGCATCAAACTACATGAGTTCTCTGAATTTACCAGACAAAACATTGCAGTTTGTTAAAGATCATCCTCTAATGGATGACTCAGTGACCCCAATGGGAGACAGACCTCGCCTAGTAAAGCGAGATGTGAAGTATACACAGATTGTAGTTGACAGAGTCAGAGCACTCAATGGCACCATCTATGATGTTATGTTCATCGGTACAGGTGAGTTCTGCAGAACACCTGGTTTTGGTGATGCACTGATTCTTAAGTTTTCTTAGAAAAACTCTTGAGATTTCCATATTTACAGGGCTTTTACAGCAGCTGGTGTAAGAAAAAAAGTAAGGTGTCACAGTAACAGGACAGTCTTGGATGCTTTGAAAAAGTATTGCAGGAAAAGATCTGCAAAGCTTCAGTGAATTCAGCAAAACTACACAATATAATCACCAACTGGTCATTCTGTGCCCCAAAATGTTATTTCCTGCTCAGAAGTCCTGATGGCAAGTTTAATGGTTGCCTTTGACACAGAGTTGTTCTGCTGAACAACAAGCAGATTATTGAGACAACTTAGAGCAGTTGTGAAGGACTTTTTCTTGCTTTTTTTATTTCAAAGATCTTGCTTAAACACATTGCTCTTTTGTTTCAGATCGAGGAGCCCTGCACAAAGCTATCAGCTATGAAAATGGAATGCATATTATTGAAGAAATACAGCTTTTTCCAAATTTTGAGCCAGTCCAAACTCTCTTGCTTTCGTCCAAAACAGTGAGTGGTATAAGCATCATAGCACTGTCCTGCACTGTTTATCTCCTTTTGTTCTGTCGCAAAGCTTCTTTTGCACCACTTTGTGACCTTGTGACAAGAGACCATGCTGTGCATAGAGCCAGCCAAAGGCTGCATTTTTAACTCATCATGCTGCAGCAATCACATATTGCCTGCTGCATTTCAATATGTTTGGTAGGTGGTAAGCTTCTGGTGGTATTTAGACATGGGGAATGGCTGGAGGAGCACAGGTATGCAAGTCTTCACTTGTTTCCATGTGCAGAAGCAGGAAACTGTGAAGTGTTTTAAGAAACTAATTTCAGTTTTGCAGGGATGTAAAAAACCCGACCCCTTGTGGCCACCTCAGATTTGTGTAGAAAAAATCCCAGGGATTGAGGTTAGCCGAGGAGTGGTGTGTGGTTCTGAAGAAATAGACCTAAGAGAGAACAGTCTTCAAGCATAGGGACTCATAATTGTGTAGTTAATTGACTTCTGCTGTCCCAAATCTTGTGGGCTCCTGCATGCTGATTGTGGCATGAAAGCAGTCACGTTGCTGCAGCTGTGGGTGAGGACCTCTCGTGAGGTCCTGTCTGCCCACTGGGGTGCCAGCTGCAGCTCCAGCTGCATGGCACAAGAGCTGCTGCACACTCCAAACCTGGCAGCTGTCCTGCACTGTTTATCAGTTGTTTGGTTTAATCCTAGAGTGCTTTTGGGATAGTAGGAGAATGGTCACTGTGTGTAGTTTGTTAATGAGTTAGGTTTCTGCCCCTACTTGCTCAGACCCTCACATCCATGAATATATCTGTCTGTGCCTAAAGTCACTTGTATCATCAGCATCAGTGAGGTTTTCTGGGTTTCATAAAGATTGAATGCCTCTTTTGAAGTATCTAGTAGTAATACGAGTATTCACTAGCTACCTAGTGATCCATACATAAGTGCTCTGCAGCTTAGGGACTTAGGAATAGTTTGAAACAGCTTTTATTTTTGTGTGATGTTTCATAAAATTTTGAATGTCAACATGATCAGCTCAGTGGAACAGAGCTTTATGTCATAATTTTTACAAGCTCGTTCTGCATGCTTATTTATCCTTTCATGCTTATAATAGAAAGAAAGGACAGAGTATGCTTTTGCTATACAAACGGAAAGCAGGATTAAAAATTCCTGTGCTTAGTTTTCTGTAAGTATATTTGTATTATTTTTGTATGATATATCACACTGACAACTCACCTATACATCTTTGCAGATATGTATTTGTGTGTGTGTGTTTATATATATATACGTACATACCACACACACAAAATACTTGCTTTATCTGCAAAAATGCTTCAAGCTACTTGCTTTGTCAGGAAGTTTTGGAATTTGCCCTGTCACAGAAGATAGTGATTGATAGCTCTTCCAATATATATGCTAATATCTGTTCTTTTAATTGTGGAATCATTCCTGCACTGGCTTAATTATGATTTGCCTATTTCAGGGAAGTGCTGAGAAAGAGATGGGCATTAAGCCTGATACAAATACACATCATGTACCAATTTCAGCACACACTTGGAAGGCTGCTGTAGGAATAATGGCATTGAAATTTATTCACTCTGGGTCCAGGTGCCACATACTCATTGACATACTCAGCTGCCCAGTACATTCCCATAAAACCAGAGGTCCTTTTCAGTGATGGGGAGTGGGAGTTTGGGTCAGCTGCCAGAGTCATGGTAACTGTATAGTCACAGTACCACCCAAGCAGGGATTCCTGCTGCTTCCCAGCCTGAAAACACAAGTTTCTTCCTCCACAGTCAGTGGCTACTGAAGTCCATTGCAGAGCTGGTATCATGTTACATGTCATGGCATCCCACAGTAGTGGACTAATCACAGAAGGGTAATAATTACCCTGATGGTGGGCTTTAGACCTCTCTGGAGTCAGAGTCCTTTCTGAGAGCATTTTTCAGTAGTCTCTAGGTTCTTCCCATAGTGTGTGGAGGGTGGGCAGTCAGATGAGCCATGAGCCTACAGTAGATTCTCTTAACTCCTGCTTAACTGAAAGGTGTGTTTGGATTTTTTTAAAAATGGTTTGCTCAGCTTGCTGCATGTTCCCTGGAATCTTGGATGTATGAGCTGGGAAACATGCCAAGACACTATAACCCATGTGCAGTGTTGTACTGTTGCAGTGTAATCCAGCAGAGCACTAGAGAGTGAGCAGTGCCTGGTGCACTGTAGAAATCTTTGAGCAGAATGGGAAGCTTTTCCTAGGAAGTTGTAAGTCTCCAACACTGTGGACTTCCTTCTCTGAGCACTGCAGCACATGCCTTTCTTGAGCTTTGCCTGACAGTATGTAAAGTCACAGTGTACCTTTAGCTATCATTTTCCCTGAGTTCTAGAGCAGATGAGTGAGATACAGCAGCTGCCTGCCTTTTATAATAAAGATGAGCGTGGTCTCTTCCTGCTGTGCTCAGAGTCAGACTGCTTTGGGATGGATCCCTGGGAGCAGTGGTTCCAATAGCCATTGCGATTATTTCCCCCTTCTTCTCAGTGTCTTGCCAGTGCTGTTTCCTTTGAGTACCACCAGTGTTCTTTCTTAAGAAGTGTTTGACCCTCGCAAGGATGATGCTGATGTGGCTGCAGAGACAGGCTGGCTAAAGTGCTGAAGGCAGTAGGGCTGCTTTGGGTTATCAGATCAGCCCTACTGCCTGCTCTGTCTTGCATGTGCCAGCTTGGCAGCCTTGCCTTGCCTCCAAAAGGATTATTACATTAATATTTCTGGGAAAATGGATAAAGTCATAGTTAGACATGGTTACTTCCCACATACCTGTTCCAGTTTTTTGTTGTCTTTTTGCACTTTTCAACATTGCTGCAATATTTCCAAGACAACTTTGTAGAAACAAAAGCTAATCAAATGCTTACTCTACTGAGGCACCACTTTTTACAAAAAAGGCTGTATGTATGCTGCTCTTTAATAACACTTAAATTGGTCCATGAATTGGGTTGTTTGGGTTTGAACAAATGATTGACTGTGATGTTTTTTTTGTTGTGCTTTGTTTTCTTTAGGGCAGAAGATACCTCTTTGCTGGTTCAAATTCTGGTGTGGTGCAGTCTCCATTGGCATTTTGTGACAAGTACACCACTTGTGTTGACTGTGTTTTAGCAAGGGATCCTTACTGTGCTTGGAAACCTCTTGAAGCTTCCTGCATTGATATTTTTAAAGAAGGTGAAATGGAAAGGTAGGAGTATCCTTTGATGACCTTACAGTTACAATCAATATGTAATCAGTCTTGGAATTTTCTAATTTCCAATTTCTAATTGGAATTTTAGAAATTGAATGTTTTCAAATACAGACTTTTTCCTATCCTTTTATGTCTGCTATTGCTGTTTCGATGACCCTTATTAGTACAAGGGGATGGGTAGACTTTAGGAAACAAGATTTGAAGTTGTAATGGTTGGACTTCCTTTTACAGGAACTGGATTCAAAACATAGGTGGAGATGCATCTTCTTGTTCTGGTGAGTCAGTCTTCAAAGAGCTCCTTCATATGTCTAGGTGGAGTGGTGAGAGAGTTTTGTTTTTGTGATTACCTGGACATTCATTTACATTGTAATAGGTATGGGATTCTGCTTTGAATATTTGAGCATCTGTACGACCTGCATGTTGTCTTAAAAACTGTCTATATTTGTATGCATTTCAGTGTGCAGTGCACAAGCCCCTGAAATGAATGGGGGCACCTCAACAGTGACTTGTGAATGAAAGCAATACCAGAAGTACTTCTAATGCAGAGGCCTCTGTTTCTTTGATGCAGCATTTGACATTCTACTGTGAGCTTTGACAAGTGCTTGGTTATTGCTGCTAGATCAGATTAAATTGTTCTGAAAAAAAAGCTGGCTTTATGGTGAAAGGGGAGGGGGAACTTAGAACATGATATAGAGCAGCTGAAGTACCTTTCATAGTGCTTTAAAGCAAGTAGCCACAGGTCCTTTCTTTGTCCTGTGTGCTGCTGCCACCAGATGAAGGAGATCATAAAGTGGAGTAGAGTTACAGGAGATTTTAGCTGCAAGTAAAAAAAGCTCTTAAGAGTCTGATGTACTCACTTTTTATTTATAATCCAAGCAAAGTGTGGACCACCATGAGAGCTTTGCTTGTTATTTTTTTTTATTAACTTATGGGATGCCATAAGTTGCAGGTGTGCCATAAATGCAAATATCCTTTTTTTCAGAAGAGAGTTCTTAGTTCAGTTTCCTCTTGGATCCTTTGTAGTTGCTACTTTACTTAAAATGCACTGATTAGATATAAAGTGAGACCAAGTACAGTATGTTTCCCAAATAGTGACTTCTCAGGTGCACACTCAGTTGTGGATCAGTGAGGTCTCACCTTTGTCTAGAAGTGAGGCCGTCTTAGAGTTGAGGTGTCCTGTCTCTTAGTTTGTCTTGATGTTCCACGTGCAGCTTGGTATTCTACTGAGATTCTTGCATGCTGTCCACCTGGTCTTGTGAGGTGAATGCCATAATCTTCATGCTTCCAGTAGGACTGTAACACAGTCTGGTGAAGCTGTACAGATTAGAGCAAACTGGAATCATTGCTGATACTCTGCACATTTATTTTGATGTTCCAGATAAAGTAAGAGAGAATCCCCTACAGCATACATTCAAGCATGGGAGCACAGCAGAACTCAAATGTTCTCAAAAGTCCAATCTGGCACAGGTAGTTTGGAAGTTCAAAGATGATGTCCTGAGAGTGGAGAGTCCCAAGTACCGTCTGCTGGAGAAGGCACTACTCATCTTCAATTTATCAGAAGGAGACAGTGGTGTTTACCAATGTTTGTCAGAAGAAAAAGTGAAAAATAAAAAATTTTCCCAAGTGCTGGCTAAGCATGTTTTGGAACTGAAAAAAATGCAGCATACCACAGTGGGCCCCACTGCAACAGCTGCACCAACAGAAGGTAATAGTGATGTGCCAAAAGTGTCAGCTGTGTCAACTGAGGGGTCCACTGCTCACATCTCAACCACTCACATGGTACCAGTAACCACAGTAAGGATATTAACAAAGCCCATTGGCCCTGTGCTAACAAGTGTAGCCTCCAACACAGAGCTCTTCAATTCAATTCCTGATGCAGTCCCGGAAAAGACAATGTTCCTCAAGTCAAATGATAACTTCCTGTTGATGTTTCTCTTCCTCTTCTTTTTCATTCTCTTTTTGTGCCTGCTCTCCTACAACTGTTACAAAGGCTACTTGCCAGGGCAGTGCTTGAAATTCCGCTCTGTGATGCTGCTTGGTAAGAAGAAAACAAAGTCAGATTTTTCTGATTGCGAGCAAAGTGTGAAAGAGACGCTGGTGGAGCAGGGCAGCGTCAGCCACCAGAGCGGGGAACAGCCCAAGCCTGCGCACGACACCGGCTACGAGACGGAGCCCGACTGTGGGAACAGCCAGCTGCAGGCTGGGGACTCCCAGGCCTCCCGCGAGGGGGCCAAGGACAAGCCCTTCGACGTCAAGTGCGAGCTCAAGTACGCCGACTCGGACGTGGAGGGGGACTGAGGGAGCCGGGGTGCCTCTCGGCGGCGGAAGTGAGCTGTGCTCCTGCGGCTGGCTATTTGAGCACGGAGAGCCTGGGTGTGACAGCTAAGCCATAGCAGGGGTCACATGCTTAAGCTGTACAGCAAGCCAATTTTCGTTCAGATCTCAGCAGATTAGAGAAGTGGTGTACTTGTCTGGAGACCATAGCATCTTGTGTTGTACTGTCTTTTTTTCTGTTTTTTTCAAATGGCCAGTTTCAGATCACCACTTGTTTATTCCCAGTTTTACCCCCCACTGAGCACTTTGCTCTAGTGAAGCTACTTGCTTGTTCTTTGGCCATATACTTCAATAGAGTAAAAGTAACTTTATAATTCAGTTGGCTTTAAAAAGTACTTCAGTCTTCACATATTTTTAGTTGCCATTAAAAAAAGATCTAGTTTCATTTAATTCCAAATTGGAAATTGAGTTTAGTTTATCAGATTGGTAAATTACAGACTTTTGTCCAGATTGGGACATTTTTTTTCTTTGCTTCTAGTGATTGTTTTTAGTTTTATGCTTTGTGTTTTGGCACACTAGGTATCTTTAGTTGGTTAAAGTTAATTTTTTTAACTGCTCTACAAGTATCTTAGATTTTAAGGTATAATGGGGATAGCATTGCCTTGATTTGTGTAAGACTCAGGGATAATCTTGTTTAAAGGCTCTTTTCTTTGCTGCTTTCTAGAAATGTAGGTACAACAATATCAGTACAAAACATGGAGTAAGTGGGGAATGGGGAAGGAGGAAACAAATGCTTTTCTTTTTTTTTTTTCCCTTTTTTTTTCCTTTTTTTTTTTCCTCCCCCCCACCAGCCAGCCAGCTGGACATAGTCACATTTTATTTTCTATACAAAACTGGATTTTTTTTTTCTTTAGTTTATAGAACAGTACAGGCAAGCAACTGTTAGTTAGCAGTGACAAGGAAAGAGGTTTCTTGCATTGTGGAAGCAAAACAGGAATCAAGAAGAATTAACTCCAACAATTCAGCCAGTGACTCGCTGGAATGGACTGTTAGGACACAGCCTGATGAGAAAACGTTGCTGATTTTTTTTCTTCTTTTCAGATTCAGAAATAACTCAGCTTCTTTTTGTGACAAATACTTGCAGCGTCACCCTTTCTGGATGATACCTTCACTCTCCTATGCAACTGGAGACTGAAACTGGAGCTGCTTAAACAATCAGTCCTTTGAACTGTTTATGTGAATCATTCCTGCTAACGTGAAAGTGTGCATTTGTTCTCAGCCTGGTTCACAGCAGCACTGTTTGTCTGTAAAGCATTTTATGTGTGCAGTACAGTCCTGAAGAATTGTTCCTTTCACTGCTTCGTTCTGTAAATATTGCTAGAAGTAGAATACATTTTAACAGTAAATAGCAGTATGCCTGGGCTGCTTTTCTGTGTTGAACCTTCATGCAAACATAATTTAGACCATCTTAGTGTAAACAGTTTATATTTTATAAGATTCAGTTTGGTTTTATTTTTCTATTTTTAATTATGTACATATAACAGAATAAATATTAAAAGAAATTGTATTACATCTTGGCTTTTCTGAAATGTGACACAGTGACACAGTACTTTGCCTTTGGCAAGCACTAATGTTCCTTGTGATTTCCTTGGGGGGAATGTAAAAACTTCGTAATTAATTTGAAGCAGCCTCTCAGCTTCAACTGAATGGGTTGTAACCCAGGGTGGGGAGGTGGGAAGGACGGGAGAAAAACAGCGTGGGAGAAGGAGGAAAGTGCTCTTCTCCAGAGGCCTAGGGACACTTCGTCTTACTACCTTTCTAAAACTCATTTGTTTTTTTGCATTATTTCTTCATTGTGTGATGTATTTCTTGCAACTTCTTTCCTTAGTACCCTTTTACTTTCTTTTCTGTCCTCTTCTGTCACACAGCCTCATCTCCTATACCTTTCCCTCCTACTGGTACCTCCTTTTTGTCCTGTGTGGGAAGTGATTCACCTCCTTCACCCACCAGTACCCAGCCTGATGTTTGGTCTAGCAAAGACCCCGTAAAGGTCATGTTGTTGCCACCTTTCCTAAGTGACCAGGCACAGCATGTTAGTGTCCGGGGACCCTTCCACCTCTTCTGCCAAGCCACAGGTAAGTTGGAGGACCCCTGTATAAGGCAGCACTTTCTGCATTAAAGGTTTAGCTATGTCACCATGTACTGTATGAATCTTACTTTTGTGATGTTTGAGGGTGGGGGGAAAACAAGAACAAAGAGAGGCAGTATCGGGATGCCAACATGCATCAGGATGCTGTTGTGCTCCTAGCAAGAATAAGTGACTGCGAGTACCGTGCTGTATCACGGAGGCTCTGATTTCAGCTATCACTTTAGTGTGTTGATCAGCAGTGGATTTTATTTGGCTCACTTGCATGCTGAAGGAATTCAGTGAATCAGGATTGCATATGGATGTTTAGCAGCCAGATATTTTCATTGTCAGTGTGTATGCAGTTTAAGAAATACACTTTTATTGAATTTGAACTTAGCATATTTTGTGGACTACGTCAGTCATTCCTTTTTCCATCTTATTTCAAGTGGTGAAGTACATACAGTAATAACTTCCATTTTATAACAGATATATTATCTGAGGTGTACAGGAGGACAAAGCTATTTTTTTCACTGCAATTCAGCTTTTTTTCCCAGTTTTTGTTTGGATTGTTACAAATTACAATTTGTAATTGCTGGTTTAAACTAAGTATGATTTAATGGATCAAAACAGGTCTTCATATGTAACCTTAATCTTTAAAAGAAGAAAGTATATAGATTGAATATAAAGAGTAGTGTTGTTCCATATTGGCATCTCTGTTACTGTTATGTGGAAGCAGATCAAAATGCTTAAGTCTTTATTAGCATAGATCTTAACAAAGGCACTATTTGTATTTCCATGGCTACAAGGAGCTGCAGTGGGATGAAGGCACTTTCATATACTAGAGTCATTCAGATTGGAAAGCACTTTTCAGCAGTAATTTGTTCACTTTTGCGATAGGCAATTCAGAAACTTGGTAGTCCACTATGAAAAAAAAGTTATAATAGCACAGAAGATTTAAACAGTTTGATAATTGTGCTACAGACCTAGACTTCATTTTAGAATTACTTTCTTTCATCCAGCAGTGCCCATCTTAACGTGATGCTGATGCTGCTCTTAAAAGTTGTCAGTAATTCTATTTGCCCTAGTAATCAATTTGGGAAGGAAGGTACAGTGTCCTAAAGTCAGTGTGGGCTCCGTTCCTCAGGAGGTGTAAGGGTGAATACTGGAAGAAACTTGTTTAACAACCACCTGAAATCCAAGGGATACAGTAATGGCACAGGGTGGGGCCAAGGTGACCCAGCTATGGAAGCACTTCTAATACCTGTCAAAGGCAGGGAAGGACTGGACTTTGTATGGATAGAGTTTTTGCTCCCTTTGGGAAGCAAGGCAATTGGCTGACACATTCACACTCTTCTCTTACCCAGAATTAATGATTTCGGTCTCTTGATTTAAAAAGCAAACAAACCAGTAAATGCAGACCAGCACACGGAACTGGTGCAAATATTTGCATCTTTCTGGGTCCTGCACATGAGGATATATGAATTCATCTTGGGTGGGGGTGGCTAAACAATTGCTTTTGCAAGGGAGGTCTCTCTTAGGATTTGTTCAAATTTGTTCAATGTCAGTTGATACTTCTTTATATTAACATAGCTTTAGTGGAACATGATTTCTCTCAGCTATGAATAGAAGGTAAAATGTGTTTGCAAGGAGCAAAAGGGTTAAATAAGACTGGCAGAGAGTTAAACGTTGTGCCTGGTTGTCTGCAAGACAGGATATGGCATCAGTAATTGTACGATGCAAATACATAGATTGCCACATCATCCAGTAAAACCTCAAAGCTTATTTTTAATTAAGTTTCTAACTTAATTGTTATATTATCAGAATTGCTGAATCTCTTCCCTTTTTTAATTGTAAATATCTGTTTCAAGCTGTCTGGAAACTCAACAGGAGTTGGTGAGTTATTTTGCTCATCTCTTACTCATCCCACATGTTTTAACCTGAAAGCTTGCCTGAGGATAAGACTTTACAACCTTGTAACTGGCTCGTTTCCATAAGGTAAAGTTAAGTGGATACAGCACGAACAGCACTAGTGGCAAACTGCAATATTTTTTCTGAAAAATAAGTTTTCTCAAGCATGGAATACTGCTGCTCTTCTGGAAAAGGGAGGAATAAACTCCCTTGGTAAATGTGCTCCCACTTTGTTTCTGCTCCCCCAGAGATTCTCACATTTCTCCAGAGACCTGTCTGCCGTATGTGCATGGGCAAACATTAGGTTTCCTGTGTACTTTCTCTAATACAAATTTTCTCTCCCATTACAGAATTTTAAAAACTTTTAGAGGCAGTTCAGGCAAGTTTCAGATAAATTGAACAAAATACTGCACCATCTGGTTCAGGGGAGAGAGGCAGTGAGTTGGTGATGTACGCACCTGCTGTATAATTTCTCTGGTGTGTTCTGCTGGAATTAGGTATAGTAGGAACAGGTTTCTTCCAGAGTTTTGGTTTTGCTCGAAGATGTTTTGCTGGCACCTCCTTCCCCAGCTGTAGAGTAGTATCTCCATGTCCATAATTTCACAGACAAAACTAAAATATGGTGAGTGTACTGTGCAATAGTTTAAATGCTTTTATAATCAAACACCGAAGAACCCTGTGCTTTACCTGCAGATCAAGCCTCTCTGTGTCCATGGTTTCAAGATGACTCCCTCCCTTGATTCATCTGTAGCTGGAGATTTTACATATTGGATTGTTTTCATTCTTGGCAAAAAAAACCCCAGTAGTGTCGACATAAAAGTTCTGAGAACTTGAAAATACATTTTCAAGGAGTTACTATTTCATGGAGATACTGAGATGGGTATCTGATAACATGTACAATGCCTGTTCCCTGTGGTTATGCTATTTTGGGAGTACAAGAAAGTTTCCCACATCTGTGGAAGAAAAGATCCATAACTTGCAAGAATCATAATTGCAAGTAGATCACTTGAGATTCCTCTTTGATGGAGCCTGAAGTTGCACTGAAAGACAAGCAGAAGGATGGGGAAATTTTTTTTTCCTCAGGAGGAGGAGGTCACCTGTCAGAGACTGACTTACCCATGGAAATGAGTAATTTATTCTTGGGAGAGGTTTTTTTGCATCATTTGCATGATTGCATCAGCCATGGTGCCCTGGGGTGGTCTGGTCTGGTGTAGAGCTCAGTCAGGAGAGGCATGGAGGTGTGCAGCAGCCAGAGCAGAATGAGCCTGCCTAGGAGTGTTCTTTGTGCTGGACAAAGTGTCTGTCCAGAGTGGCAAATGACAGCATTTAAATTACAGCATATCACTATCTTACAATTGACTTTGCTTGGGTTGTTACTTCTCTGTTCTTACAAGAACAACCAATATCAAATAGCAATTTTTCATACACTTGTATTTTATAACCAGTTGAAGTTGGTAAGTGGCTCTTAATTACAGCTTTGGAGAGATGCAATGTTAGTTTTTGAAATGTGAGAATGGTTTAATTGGTAGCCTTGACAGGAAAAGCTCTGAATCTTCCAGGACAAATCAATCCACTGCACAAATATTTCAACACTTTAGAAAATTTTCAAATTTTTATGCAGTACATTTTGAGATTTGAGCAATGATGCTTTCCTGAAGCAATACTATGACTCTAATCTGTATGCTTAATAAATGGCTGGTTTATCTTCCTGTGGGTAAGTTGGCACCTTGTTAAACAATTTCATATCCCACTTTATTAATTGTCATCTCAACAGACCTTTTATCACATGCTATTTGACTTAATTTCGCTGTATTTGGCTAGTTATTTCATAGCCATTAATTTGTAATTTTGTGGTTTTTTACCTCTTTTTTTCAATTATTTCTGCACTGATTATACATTGCTTAACAACACTGTGGCACTATCAAACCTTTCCTGTGTGCAGATCTCTGGCATGCCACATGTTAATTTTTATTTAGGATGCATTTGGAAAACCAATTGAAAAATTAAGATTGTTCCTTTAATATATGACAGAAAAGGACTTGGAAGTTTTATAAAATTGGGTAAATATTGCAGATCCATTTTGCATAAAACTCACAGACATTAAACATACCTTTGGTACTTTATATTGTTATATCTTAGGAGTGTAATTTTCTTACTACAATGCCAGCATTTATTTTTTCAGACGTGGGGCCTGCTGAGACCCTCCTAGCTAAGTCTGCATGCAAAACCAACAGCATTAAACACCTTTATAAGTGCTGCAGTTACTGAGCTCTGATGTGAACTTTATAGTGATTTCTGTAATAAAATTGAAAATTAATTTTTACTAGTGACGTGGATGATGCATTCCTAAATTCTGGCACCAGCATCAGATTTTGAAACATTTTTGTAAAAATTTCCTTTGCTGTGCAGTT
Organism: Agelaius tricolor; assembly: GCF_023055355.1. Taxonomy (NCBI): domain Eukaryota; kingdom Metazoa; phylum Chordata; class Aves; order Passeriformes; family Icteridae; genus Agelaius; species Agelaius tricolor. Next base: position 17,504,500 of record NW_027269264.1, read on the forward strand.
TAATGTAGAAAGACTGTGGTCACAGTATGAAATATCTGGAAAGGTGTGAGTACCTTTTTGGTTTGGTTATTTTTTTTTTTTTCTTTTTGATTGTTGCTTTTGGGATTATTTTTTTGTTGTTGTTTGGTTGGTTGTTTTGTTTTGTTTTAACTTTATATTAGTTTTCCAGTAAAGACTAGAATAAGTTCAGTGTGAAAATAATTTAAGCATAAGGCAAATTAAAAAGTATCAGGCATCAAATTAAAAAAGGGGAGAGCAAGAAAAAAAAGAAAAACCACAAAAAAAAAAAAAAGAACCAAAGGCATCTTGTTATTTTTTCCTCAGAAGATTTCATTCATTTATTGTTTTCCTGCATTTCACAGTGTGCAGCTGATTGCACTTGTACAGGTTTTTCCTGCAGAATGGGTAATAAGGTGCAGTTGGGAAACATCTTGTGTGGCTTTTCATAGTTTATAAATGATCAAAACATAAAGAAAGACCCTAAAGTACCTTGGGAGATTCAGTCCCCTTGGGACTAGCAGCTGCAGCCCTTAGTGGTTCCTGCTGTTGCAATGTGTGTGGAGTACTTGGGGCTGCACGCCTGCTGCAGCGTGTCCTGTGCACACCAGCTGGTGTTTTGTACGCTCACCACTCACTCTTGCAGGCTGCATCTTGTGTCAGCGCAGGGCTTAGGGGAAACAAAGCCCTTGCATGGTTTTCAGAGCTTTCCACTGGTAAAAAACCCAGTTTTTCCCCAGTTTTTACCCTCACGCAGTTTGAATAAGCCACCCTTTTGAGAGAGCAGCTTGTCAAGAATTCTGTTGAGGCCAAGGCAAAGAGCTGGCGCCCCCGTGCAGGAGTACCTCTGTGAAGCAGCACCTTTGCTGTTCAGTTGTGTAGTTCAGCTTTTCAGCTTGCTTGGGGATTGGGTGCTGCATGGGCTGTCAGCAGAGATGAACTGCCTGGGTCACAAAATGGCAGTATTCTCCATTTGGATTTAATGTACACAATTCTGGGAGACCGCGAGGGAGTAGAATCTGCACCAGTTTTGTAGTGTGACTAGGTATGTATAAGAGGAGAAGCTTGCTTCACATTGGGGGCTTTGAGACCCAAATGCATTTTGGGATGTCTTCTGTCAGGTGGGAGAGGGATTCACTTAGGTGTGTATTTTCTTCTCTGTACCATTTGTTTGCAGAACTTTACCTGACCTCCCAGTTTAGCCTTTCTTTTTTTGCAGTTCAGCATAAATATTTCAGCTTTTTCTCCCTGCTAATGTGGAGCTCTTGATTCAGTAATGTCTCAGCTTGAAGCAGTACCCTGGTAATAACTGCTACGCCGTGGCCGTGATTGAGCAGCTGTATTTCCCAGCCCTGCCTAGTGAGACGTGATGGGTTTGAATCTGGACCATAACCACAATTTTATGCTGTTTTCCTCAGAATATCTTGTTACCCCCTGCCAGTCAGGATTGCAGCCTGGCTACCACATACACTTGTTTTTCTTCCTCATGAGATCTTACAGCCTGTAGACTTGTAATTAATAATCCATTGGTGTGATAAACTGAGTACTAATTTAGACCAAAGCTGTCATCTTTTTTAAACTATTTCAGCAGAAACTGCTACCAGAACTGTCTCAGCATATTGTGTGCATTGTCCCCAGAGTGGAGATGAAAATCTCATTTCCATCTCTTCAGTTATCTTCCTGCTAGATTTACCTGTCAGACAAAGTAAAAGCAGTAGTTTGTGTTCTCTGGAAAACAGAAGTGATTTTTGGAGAGCATGTTACTCCCTAAAATATGTTCTCCAATTTTCTTCACTTTATTTTAAAACTTAACGTAGTGGCCTTGTTAACTGATAGGATGGCAAAAAATAATTAGGCAAACACAAAGTGCCAGGGGAAGTTTAGGCTGGACATTAGGAAAAAGTTCTTCACAGAAAGAGTTATTGGGCATTGGAATAGGCTGCCCAGGGAGGTGGTAGATACATCATCATCCTTGGAAGTGTTTAAGGAAAGACTGGATGTGGCACTTAGTGCTGTGCTCTAGTTGATAAGGGGGTGTTAGGTTATAGGTTGGACTTCAGGATCTCTAAGGGCTCTCCCAGCCTAGTTAATTCTGTGATACTGTGAAAGCAGAACCTTTTTTTGTTTGTTTGTTTTTTGTGACAGTCCCTGGTTCTAGCTTACTAGTGCTTAATCAGATTTTTTTTTTTACCATTATCCAGGTTCCAATTGCAAAACCTTTATATGGACACTCTAAGTGAGCATCCAGATAAATGCATGAACAGTTACAAATTGCATTTTTTCTCTAATGGGGCAGTCAGCTGTGTTCCCAGCCTGCTTTTAAATTCCACTCTGAGAAGACGGATGCCGTGTCCTGCTTGCACCTACTCTAGGGTCACTAGTGACTGGTTGCTACTTCCAGTTCTGACGTGGTTCATGTTCCATAGGAAGCACTTCCTGCTTTTCATCTGCCATAATAAGGCTGCATCAGCTTGTGGTGTTGATGTTACACAAAGGGATGGGTAATTTAATGAAGCACCAGGTATCTGAAGAACTTCATGCATTCTTCAGTATGAAATAGTTGGTAGTGGAAGTAATATTTTTTGGCATTTCAGAGAGGTCTGTTTTCTTGGCTTCTTACTGACTTTTTTTCCATTGCTGTCAAGCTTGTCTTCTAGAATGAATTGCCCTGATTTAACAATCAAACACCAACCAATGAAAGTACAAAAAAAATGCACCCCTGTTTATAGGGGGTACAGGCTATGTAACTTGCACTCTATTTTCAGAAAACTGCTAAGATGCTTGTCTCAATTTAAAGATTTTTTTCTGCCCACTTTTCCAATCAGCTTCTCTCTGATGGCTTCATTTCATACTGATTTATTATTTCGGTGTCTTATCAGCAGCAATGATTCAGACTCCTACAACTCAAGAAACTGTGACCAGCCCTAAGTCTTTCATTCACATACTGAGTAGTGCTGGTGGTAATGTTTCATATTAATGATTCACTAACCTCTTCCTGGGCTAACTTTGATGTCTATTTAAAAGAAAACCTTCCTGCATCCAGATTTTAGTGCCCTTCTAAAACTTAATCCCTGCTCCAGATGAGAGCTTCCTGTATGATCTTGGTTTTCAGAAATCTGGGATATTTGCTTCAGTAGAATTCAGCAAAGCCGCAAGCTTGATAACAAGCATTAAATCCAGATGCCATTCTTAATCTGATGCACGTGGTGAGCATTGAAAGAGGTTTTGATGTGTATTGGGTTATACAAAGGAGGTTTTTTGTAAACCTGAATTTCCCATCCCTGTGGATAGCCTCTGGTAGCAGTTCTTTGTCTAGATTATAGGAATTTGTGTAAAAGACTTTTTGTTACCCTGGTAGAATTTCTCTCTGGGGTACCTGTCAGTTATCTTCACTGGATTTCAATTTGCTGTCAACTTGCAGAAATTATTAGCTGGAGTGTACGTTTTCTGATGGCTCCTGCTTATGTACTAACTCTCCTGTCTTGGAAGTGTTTTCATGAATATAGGGAAGTCTTGTTCAAATGCTACCCTTCTAGCTTCAAATGCTACCCTTCAGAAATGAGGGAGACCTTGTGCTGAGCCACCACCAGTGGTAGCACTGCTCAGGTTTTATAAGGCAGCTTCACTGGGCTGCTTTTGAAATGTCTCCACACTCTCTGCACATGGCAGCACTTGGCACAAGGAGCCAGCTTTGCCAGTGCTCACTCTTGCTCCCCCTGCCTTATGTCACTGAGCTCTGCTTAATCCATAATCTACTTCTTTTAAATTAGTGTTTCCAAGCTGTCTTGAAAACCATATGTCTATTAGGATGTGATATGTATATGGCAAATGCTTCATTTGGTCCAGCTTAGCAGGGCGCATCCCCGTGCTGCTCTGAATCTGTAGCTGTATATTTAGTTCTTTCAGTCTGGTTTTATTTACTTAATTCTTTTAACCTTAGGTCACATTTACACCAATAACGCAGTGAATGCAATCAGACTGTGGGTAGATTACAAGCAGTTGCAGTGGTTTGAGTTTCTGTGCTAACAATGGTGGTTGAATTTTTTGTCTCATGGAAAATATTGAGAAAAAGTCATCTGGGTATTAAATATGTAGTTTTTGTAACCCAGAGAACCCATTGTGCTGGCAGAAACTACAAGGGCCATTACTACTCTGGCCATTACTACCTGGGCATTATCATTTCATTCAAACTACTGAAAACAGAGAAAATTAAATCTGAGTGGGAAAGAAGCAAACACTTCCACAGACACTGGAAATTTTGAAGGCCTTATGCAAGGAAAAGGGTAGTTCAGATAATGCCGCAAAGTTTCTTGTATTTTTGTTTGATAACTGTTAATTCCCCTTCTAAAATCATCAAGGTGGTGAAGTTGATTTTATTTAATCATATGTAACTAGTGTAGTTTATTGAAGCAATGTTTTTGAAGTTAGCTGTTTGAAATGTATTTCATGGCTGCTTAGACATAGTTACTTATGTACCTATCCTGGTGTGCTGTTTAATTCTCTGCTTGAATATTATGTTTTAATAAAATGACTTTCTTAAAATCTTTCAAGCATTCCTAACATGGATGGCAAAGTAAGTAGATCAGGTCAGAAACTTGTATTTTAAAGGTTGCACTAGACATGTAAAAACATTTGTATTATAATGACAGTAAAAAAAAAGCAGAGTATATGTTTTTATTGTTTTCCTTTAGCTTCAAAAATTATTTCCCTAACCATTACATCGGAGTCTGAATTTCTCACCATAGAGTTGTAGAAAATTTGCATTTAACAAATGTGATTCAAAATTTTTGCAGATGAAACTGTGTCAGAGTGTATTTTTTTGTATTGATCCATCCTGAAAATGAACTCAAAGTAGAGAAGGTAATTGCCTGAAAGTTGGAAAAAAGCTGCACTGAAACAGGATCAGGAAAACCCTGAGTACTGCTTGCATCTAAATTTTGCTGTCAACCAGTGTAAGTGGGGATGAGTGTGTATCTCTGGGGATTTCCAGTGCTTCTGACTGCACAGAAAAACAATGGAAGGGTAAAATTGCCTAGCTGCACTTCATAAGGGGCTAATCTGAACCAACACAGCTTGCAAAATTTCATGTATAAGGAAATTGCTGCATTTTAATCTCTTGGTGAAATGTGGATGTAAGCTGAAATTTTGGCAATTTTCCAGCACAATTGGGATCTTCAGCACTAGAAAATAGAGCAGGTTCTCTGGTGTGAATAGTACATTTGAAGTAAGTTTAGGGAAGTGTCCTGCACTAAACATGCTGCTTCCTTGCATGGCTCTAAAATTGCACTTAGAGATTTTGATTTTTTTGCTGTGCTTGCACTTACCATTCCTCCCATTTGTCCAAATTCCAACTTCAGATTTAGGTTACTGAATAATTTGTCCCTGGTTCCAGACTTCCCATGAACTTAGTGATATGTAACCTATCTGCTGTTAACTGTAGAATGAGTGCAAACATCCATAAAACACATCTGGAAAAAAAAAAAAAAGGGTATGTGCCAGACCAGCTGTTTTCAGTCCAGTGTGTGCTTGCCCTTTCTGCTTTGTTAGAGCTGCTGACAGCCCTTCAGACTGTGCCACTTCCCTCAGAGAAACTCTACAATGCTTTAACTAGATCATGTCCTCTTAGCATTCACACTTACCCTTATTGCTAACTTATGTGTCCATATTTGTGGGAGATTTGGAAGAAAAACTTAGGAGTTAAGAATTTGCCATGATCTCCTTCTTACACAATGTAAAAATGTCTTCTATCTACAAATACGTAATATGTACACAAATGTAAAAACTATTTGGGTTTTTTTTTCTGCATGATTATCCAAAACTTAATGACAGAATTGGATTTTTCTAGGGAAAAAATGCCACATCAACTTGCAATATGAAGTGCTCACAGTAAAAGCCGTAGTAGGCTCTGTCAAGATATTTGCAGCCATAGTTAATTTTCTTTTTACCCCAAATTTCTCTTTACATCTTCTCTTGCTAAGGCTAGTCTGGATCCTAGGCCCAGAGGGAGAAATAGTCATGTTTTAAACATAAGAATTACCAAGTTCTTAGCTTGGCCTAGATGTCTGTATTTTAAGTGGAAAGGTTCTGATGCTGCCAAGTGCACTTCAGCCAACCTTGCTAGCTAGTTTTCTGGGAACAGCTGTTCTGTCCTCCAGGCTACTGTCAATCTCTGATTTATTCAAATGTTGCCCTTGCAGGTTAAGACAAATAATAGTAACAAAGCTAAAAAATTAGATTGCTCTTTGTTGTTGATCCAAGGTTCTTTCAAGTTCTGTCTTGCTTAAGTGCCTGCTGTGACTACTGGTTCTGTGCTTTTTCCAATTCTTCCTCTTTCATGACTAGTTCCAGTATCTGTGACGCACTGCGTTCTTGAACTTTTCCCCTCCTGGCCTTTTTTTCAGATCCTGCGAGGCATGTCTCAGGTGGTTTCAGCTTTGAACCAGGAGCTAGGCTGGGCAGCAGTAGGCAGTGTGTCCTGGTGCTACAGGAGTCGGCACAGGCAGATGGTGCTGGTGTTCATCACTGGCTCTTATTGTGTGTGCTAAGTTCCCCGTTGTGAGATCCACACAGAATTCCTTAATACAAACCCACAACTTTGGCTTGAACCTAAATTTCCCGTGCTAGCTCCTCTCAATCCCAGGTTTTTGGTACCCAGAATTTCAGCTGAAGAAACCTAAGAAACGTTTCAATCAACCATTTATGTTTTTAAGCCTAATCTTGATGTGATGGGGTTTGTTTTCTTTTCAAAGACTCGTCTATTTTCTTAGAGAATAACCTGACATTTTCACAGGTCCGGATAACTCCTACTTTGTCTGGAGGAAGAATGGACAAAAGATGAAGGCATGCATCATGGAGCAATCTCACATGCTGCTTGATGGCAGAGTGCATGTTCTCAGCTGGGTGAAAGATTCAGTATCAGAAAACACAGAATACAGATGTTCATTCATCTCAAAAGTTGGGAACACAACGTCAGAAGTGCTGATCACAGTGGAAGATAAAGGTAGGCTTGTTTCAAGAGCATGCCATGTTTGGCCCGACCCTGATATGAGTACTGCTCTGTGATATTAACCCAGAAAATGTGCATACCTGAAGATGATAACTTTTGCCTTCTCTACTAGTATGCAGTTCATTTATGGAAAGGATTTAGCAGCATAAAAACTCCTTCCTCTACACGCCCCCCCCCCCCCCCCCCCCAAAGGACTAATGTAAAATAGCAGTTATGATCTAGAAATTGAACCAAAACTTGATAAACTGATTCAAAAAACCTGAAAATCAGATGAGTATTGGAGAGCTACCAATAAGTACACTGATAGAATTATACAGGCTAATGTAGAAAAATTCTTTAATTTATAAGGACTTAAGGAAGTTATATGGTAAAGATATGCCCCCACTATGCTGGACTTTAAAAATTGCATAATCTGTAAACCACTTATGGTTTGGATTGGGCAAGGTCATTCTCTCTGCTCCATTTGGACACTAACTAGGCAGGAGGGCAGTTAGGTAACTTCAGCAGCTGCAGGGTGTTGTGGCATCAAGACTGCCTGCTGCAATTAGTGCTTGAGACCTTACACAGGTGTAGAGAAGGTCCGAATAGTCTTTAAAAAGACAGCAGGAGCAATGAATATGATACAGCAGGGATTTTCTTGGCAAGATCAAGGAAAAATTAAGAAGCTGGTTAATACCAAATGTGAGTCTGTCGAGGAAGGCTCAATGCTTCTTTTTTCAATGACAGAGAAAAGCCATGCAATCACTCCAGTTACTTTGAAGTCTGTCTCAGAAGCAGAATTAAGAGCATCTCAACCAAACCCCTGTAAATGTGTAACAGACAGAGGGGCTCTCACTGTGCTCTAAAAACATACGACTGTTGCTACTGTCCCAAAAGATAAATATGTCACCATCAGTCTTACATTCTGCAAAAAAAGCTGGCAAATAGACCAAAATGCAGCCACATAGTCCTTTTAAAATTACCAGTGTAAGGAAGTATACGGAACTCTTGAGTGAAATGATGTGATGTCTACAGGTGGTCGAAGGATCAGACCCAGCCAGAGTGGGTTTAGGAGGGGCAGGTCCTGCCTGACTGACCAAGCTGGTCTCCTTTTATGACCAGGTGACCTGCCTGGTGGATGCAGGAAAGGCTGTGGATGTTGTACCTGGACTTCAGCAAGGCCTTTGACACTGTCTCCCAGAGCACACTCCTGGGAAAGCTGGCAGCCCAGGGCTTGGACAGGAGCACTCCTTGCTGGGTTAGGAAATGGCTGGATGGCCAGGACCAGAGAGTTCTGGTGAATGGTGCTGCATCCAGCTGGGGCCAGTCACCAGGGGTGTCCCTCAGGGGTCTGTGCTGGGGCCAGTTCTGTTCAATATTTTTACTGATGACATGGATGAGGGTGTGAGTCTTTCATTAACAAACTTAGGATGATACCAAGTTAGGGGGGAGTGTTGATCAATACAATAGGAGGGCTGGGCAGAGGGGCATGGACAGGCTGGATTGATGGGCCAAATCCAGCAATATGAGGCCCAACAAGACCAAGTTTTGGGCCTTGGACCAAGTCCAAGTATTGTGGCCACATTTTGGACACAATAACCCTTTGTGTGCTACAGGCTAGGATCAGAGTGTCTGAGCAGTGCCCAGACAGAAAGGGACCTGGGAGAGCTGGTGACGGCAGGTGAACATGAGCCAGCTGTGCCCAGGTGGCCAAGAAGGCCAATGGCTCCTGGCCTGTATCAGCAGCAGTGTGGCCAGCAGGAGCAGGGCAGTGATGGTACCTGGTACTCGGCACTGGTGAGGCCTCACCTTGGGTTCTGTGTCTGGTTCTGGGCCCCTCAGTTTAGGAAGATGATGGAGAGTGAGGTTGAGATGCTTGGAATATGTCCAGAGAAGGGCAACAAGGTTGGTGAGGGGTCTGGAGCACAAGTCCTGTGGCTGAGGGTGCTGGGGCTGTTTAGCCTGGAAGAAAAGGAGGCTCAGAGGAGACCTCATCACTCAGAACCACCTGGAAGGAAGGTGTAGCCACGTGAGAGGTCAGTCTCTTCTTCCAGGTCAAGAGGATACAGGCTTAAGCTGTGCCAGAGGAGGTTTAGGTTGGACATTAGGAGGAATTTCTTCACAGAAAGGATAATTAAACATAGGAGTAGGCTGCCCAGGGAAGTGGTGGAGTCACTGTCCCTGGAGGTGTTTAAGGGAAGACTGGATGTGGCACTGGGTGCCATGGTCTGGTTGACAAGGATTTGATCATTGACAAGGATTTTACAAGGTTGGATCATTGGTTAGATTTGATGATCTCAGAGGTCTTTTCCTGATTGATTCTGAGGTCCTGTGATTACTGAAAAATGGGAAATACTAACTGGACATATCCATCACGTTAACTGGTCCTCTCCAACATGTCACTCTTCTGCCCAGGCTTATGATCTGCCTGGAGCATTCCTGTGCTTGTTAGACGGGTTTGAACTACTAATTTGTACATCCTACCTTCTAGATCTCAAATGACAGATAATGGCACTAAACCCCTTTACTCTGGAGGCTATTAAGTTTGCTGCACAGTGTAAGAGACATAACATTTAAACAAAACTTACTGCCAAATAACATGAAAGGATGTAGAGCAAAATGAAGGATGGGGGTTTTTTCTAGCCCCATTCCTGCAGGACAGGCAGTCCTGGATCTGATCAGGTACTGACTTCTGCCATTATATGGTTATGCAATCATCCCATTTCCATTCTCAGATAGTACTGGTCAGGATGCATGGACCAAAGAATTTGATACCTGGAGAAGTGCCATCAGTGAACATGACAAGATGATGCAAAACTGGAGGAAAACATGGGTAAGACTTTTATAGACTGCCTCTTGCACTTCTGCAACTGCATGTACTTACATAACAAAATGATCAGTGTTCCAGTACACCGCATCATTCCTGACCCACTCAGCAGTAAAGTCTATGTATGACATTTATTGCAGTTGTTTCAGCTTATTCCTTCAGTCCACTAGCCAAGTGCTCATCAGTCAGTAGTTCTGTTCCTGCCCAACACAGTAAGTCTGTGTGTAGTGAATGGAGTAGATATATTTCATCACATCTGTAGACTAACTGGATTGCAGAGACTACTGGACTTTATAATGGTACTGTCCATAAAAGCTACCTTTTTTATTTTTTATTTTTAAAAGAAGTCCATACCCATCTCTTAATATTTTTTTTCCAACAGCTAGAAGATCACTTTTGAAAACTTTAGATATTGTGTGCTTGCTGCCTGTGGAACAGTTAGTATAGGCAACCTTAAGCCCCATTTTCATTTTTAGAGTGGTATTAACACATCATTCTAAAATTTTTCTTCAGGAGACCTGCAACAAGAGAAACAGCCTCTAATGGACAAAGGAACAGGCTAGAAGGAGAAACATACACAAGTTAAGAGTACCTGTTACTCTTATTATTATAGCATTTGGAGATGTCTTTTCAAGTGTTAGTGCTGACATTAAAACCCATATTCAGGAGAATCACCTCAAGCATGAAGTGGAAGGGGATATTCTTACTGCACCAAAGCTGTTACATGGTACAAGAGAGGCCACCCATCCCATCCCTGGTTTTCTTATGTCAGCTATTTTAGCTTAATAAAGAACAAAAGTAGTCTCAGCAAGATTTGTGCTGTTCAAAGAATGTGATACGATGTTTTCTGTTTTGAGTTCATTAAGCCAACCAGATAATTTTGGGCTTGAGGATCTTGGCATAAGATTTAGAAATTAGGACATGGATCACATTTATTTAAAGGCATTTCAACTTGTACATTTATTTTTCTTTTACTATGTTTACCCTTATGGTGCCAGTGCTTTGAAGAGCATTCCTTTTTAGTGTCAGCAAGCTCATTTGTTCAAAGGTATTTCCTTTGGTAATTGTGCTGGGTTTAATTAATTTTCTTCACAGTGGTGTGAGACTTGATGTTCTGGATTTGTGCTGAACACAGGGTTGATAATGGAGAGATGTTTTTGTTATTGCTGAGCAGGGCTCACTAAGAGCCAAGGCCTGTTCTGCTTTTTGCACTGCCACAATGGCAAAGAAGTTGGGGGTGCATGGGAGGTTGGGAGGAGACACAGCTAGGACAGGTGACCCAAACTGACCAAGGGGATATTCCAGACCATGTGGCATCACGCTCAGTACATAAAGGCAGGGGGGCACGTTTGGAGTGATGTCATTTGTATTCCCAAGTGACTATTATGTGTGATGGGCCCTGCTCTCCTGGAAATGGATGAACACCTGCATGCCCATGGGAAGCACTGAATGAATTGTTTTGCTTTGCCTGTGTGCATGGTTTTTGCTTTTTCTATTCAACTGTCATCATGTCAACCCATGGTTTTCTGGATTTTACCCTTCTGATTTTCTCCCACTGTGAGAGGCTGGGTGGTGCTGGCTGGGCTTAAACCATAGTAATAAAGTTTCTATACCAAATAAAGAAGTTCTGACTAATGCTTAAAATACAGATAGATTACAAAGTATGCAAGAAGACTCTTTAGTTTTTGCAAATTCTTCTATATTTGAGATAATGTAGCTTAAAAATTCTATGCTGAATGAGTTCTAAGACCATTCCTTATGATGATCAAGTGTGATGATCAGACTGAAAATGTGAGGACCTACACACTATGCACAGTAAAAGTGCATTACTGTATTACACACAGTAAAAGTGTTCTACTGCATTACTGCTCAGAGTTTTGTCCTTCTGCACCTAAGAAACAAAAGTCAGATGTATATATTAAATTTTCTCTATCTGCTCAATCAACAATCTGGAAGCAAGTAAGTAATAAGTAATCTGGAAGTAAGATGCTCCCTAATAATGAGTCAGCTCAGGTGGAGAGCTGCTTCGAGTGGTATCAGAAAGCTTCATACTCATCCCTAAGTTCTCTCCTAACTGGTGAGATTTAAATCAGAGTGTTTCTGACATTAAAGAAAGCAGTCTCTTCATGCTAAGACTTGAATGATCCTTTTTTTTTCAGCATCAGACTACCTTGTCACACACGCAGGGTGAAAACTCATTTTTTCCCTACTTTTCTTAACCATTTTCCCCGTTTTTCATGTAGGCATTTCATTAATGATGATGCAGACTTCCAATACCACCAGAGTTAATTTTTTCTCATTTGTTCTCATAATTTTTTTGCTCTCAGGACAACTATAAATAGACTTTTCTTGAATTGTTTCTCCTCCATTTGTTGAACCGATTTGGAGCACACTTGACATAGTTCTCTGCTCCAAAGTTTAGTTCTCTGGAGTGAGTGGGATTACAAAGTAAGACAGGGGTCAGGATTATGGATGATGTAGCTAAGCTTTGCTTTGTTTCTGCAGGAAATTACTGCAAGTAGTAAAAAGTTGCCAATTTTTTTGTTTAGTTCAATTTTATGGGGAGGATAAAAAAGAAAAAAAAAAGAAAAATCTGTGTACCAGCATTAGTAACCATGGCTGAGACACCTTACAGTAAATTTTTTAATACCCTCTAAGAACTAGAAATAAGTCCTAAGATTGTGAACATGTAATGTTTCTGAGGTTTTATGCTCTTCTAGAGTAAGACAAAATAGAAAACATGGTCAAAACCCAAATTTCTTTACCCAAACTCTTTACCAACTGATCCTCATTCTACACAATGAATGGGTTTATCAGTTCCAGAATTTTAAATGTGTATCCAAGTGGCACAGGTACAAATGAATAAATCACAACTTACCTTTGCATCAAGGGTATATGCTGGCCAAAAGCATGTTTTGTCACTGGGGCCTTTAACCCCCAATTTCCATTTAAGATTTGGAGGAACTAATACAAAAAAGATCATCATCATCATAACTAGTGCATTTCACATAAGGCCAGCTCCCCTTGTCCACATTCCTTCCCAAAAGTTTCAGGTAGAACATTTCAGGCATCACTAAATCTCATAAGACAAGCTTACTGAAGTCACACACATTCTTTATAGAATCAATATATTGTAACAGATTTTATACAATTTATAGTCTACAAAACTCTTTGCATTTCAAAATTATTTGAAGTTTTTTATATCACTTCTATCATCACAAGGCAGCTACTTTCCAAAGTATTGCACTACAAATGTTCAGTATGGTGAAGCGCTTGCAGAAACACCTCAGAGATGCTGAGCAGCATATGGCATCTGTATCACCTTTCAGAAAAGCTGACACAAGTTATATGTGCATCCCTTCAATTACTTTCTTTAGGCCTGTCCTCAAAAACCAGTGTGTATATAGGCCATTCCCACTAAGGTGCTCCACCACTACTATAAGCACATTTTGTTTTTAAAATTTTATTTCCTCTAGGATACAAACTTCATTTCTTATATGATATAAATTTTTTTCTATTTAGATACAAACTGGGATTGCTCAAAAACTCATAGATGTATATACCAACACAACCCCAAACTGAAGGAATGAGGAGTCTTAGCAAGGAGAAAGTACAGATAAGCAGGCTAGCACATTTGCTGCCCTGCAATATCCTTTAACTTCAAAGCAGGATGTACGATAAAGTACTCTCACTAGCAAGAGAAACATCAAATTTATAAAAAGTCTAAAGAGAGCACATTCACTTAAGGAATTTCAGATCCTTCTAGTCTGTGCTATCTCCTTCACACCTGATGTATGATCCCCAAAGAACAACACAGAAGAGCCAACTTGGAACTCTGTCATCATGGCCTTCCTTAATTAGTTTACATCAAGCTACCTGCTCAAATTAATTTGCTGACTAGAATAAAGTGACATTGATAGCAGCCTGCCCTTCTGAGCAGACTTATTTAGAAGAAAAACTAAGAACAAACCCACAATCAAACAACAGCTGAAGTTTTTTATGCAGAAGTTAAAAATTAAGGGCAACTCCCTTGGCTCAAGGAATCTCTTCCAGAAGAAAATTATTTTTCTATCAGATTCTTTTGGTATATTCTACCCCAAGAAATCAATGCTAGTCCATATAATCATTAAAGTATGCTAAGCCAGTTCAAGTGGTTCGGGGTTACAACAATTTGGTGTTGTCATTTGCTATAATAATCAGAGAAACACACACAACATAAAAACATTAACCAGTGCCTCATGTGCTCCAGTGTACATTTTGCTTTAAGGCATTCAGAACAGTTTGCTTAGCTAACTTCAGGTATTTCTTTAGATTATGTTATTTTTGCTACCTTCTTCCTAGGGATCTAACAGAAAAAAAATAAAGCCCAATAGAGCTGGATCTGGATTTACTGATGGTCTTCCAAATTCAGTATCGCCATGTCAGCAGTAGCACTCTTTTCCAATTCTAGTGCGTATGGGTTATATTCTTCTTCAAGTTTTCTCTTCCAGACTTTAACTAGGGAATATTGGGAAAAAAAAAAGAAAAAACAACAACCAAAATGTTACCATATAATACTTGAGGAAAAACTTAAAATGAAAAGTCAACCCTGATTTTTTACTTCCCCTTCAAAATAAGTGCTGAGATCAGCGGACACACAGGCATGCTGGCATTTACCTTATGCAACATCAGATGACACACAAAAGAATAACTTAAGAGTGATGGGGTCCACTGATCTCCTTGTGTCCAACACTCTACTCAAGTAATGCTAGCCCTGAAGGTGGTTCCAACTTTAAAAAAAAACAGTAAATTTTTAACACTTTCTATCTGCAATACATTGCATTGTGTGTTGACTTAAGAGCAGAGCTGGAGGAAAATGTTTCTACAAAGAAGTGCTTGTGGACAGGAAGATTCATCACAAATAGGTTTCAATACAAAAGTTAGTCTACCATAGTCATAGAGTATGGACATCCACAATTAATCTTAAAAGCATTTTTTAAACAAATAGAAATGTAAGTAGGAGCTCTGCTAAGCCTCCTTGAACAAAGCAATGTGTACTGCCTGCCATTTGTGGATTTCAGGGAGGAACTTTCTTTAATACTTTCTCAGTAAAAACTTCAGATTTACAAAAAACCCCAAGAATTTACCCCTACCTTCCCTCCTTACTAATGACTACAGTAGATGTCATTTGCTTCAGTGAAAATCACAGAACTGATGAACATTATGAATGAAAATGGAACTAAGTGCAAGTCAGTAATACTTACTGTAATTTGGTACATCCTCATCTGAGTCCTTGGAAGATGTTTTACTAGTTTCTAACGAGCCACTTTTTTCAGATTCAGGAGTTAAGATGCTGGGTTGGGTTTCTCTTAGTCCCGCTTTAGCTTCTTCCTCTAAAGCTGCTATCATATCTTTGTAGGCCTTCCTAGCCTCTGTTGTCAGCTGTACCATTCTGTGAAAATGGTCCTATGGCAATATAAAATACAAGAGTTTATATAATGCAATAGGTTTTAACATCTCCTTGAAAATCTAATGAGTATTCCTCTTTCAGAATGTGTAGGTTCATGTATAAAAGTTGAGCAGCTTAGTATGTATGAAGACATGAAAGACACAGCATTTATCAGGATTTATAAAAACAACAGTTCTCTTGAAAAAAATCATCAAGGGAGACAAAGAGGAAGAGGATGTCAGGAAAAGACAGCAAGAGTAATTTTTTTATTTTTTAACAGTGCTGACTGCCTGTACTTCTAAAATCAGTTTTTTCATATAAGCTATGTATATGACCTGTGATGAAGAGTCTAAGTCTGCAAAAGCAGAATAAACAAAAAACCCCTTAAAAATCACAGTATTTTCATCTCCTCTTCCCAAGTAAAATGTGAAACTTTTTGAACGAACACATGAAGTGACTTATGTCAGCTTACCTGAGCCCCATCATAACTGAAAATTCCCACCACACTCACAGGCACTGCTTTGTTCACACAGCGGCCCAGGGCCTTGCGATTTAGGGCAAAAACAAACGGGATATTCTGCTCACAGGCACAGTCAATAATGTTGTGTAGGGTCTCGTCCAGCCCACCTGCAGCAGACAACACAATCAGGCTGACTAGAGCTAAAGAACCATACTGTTAACACATAGCAAAAAACATCCCAAGATTATGCGTGCATTCTGGAACTACACTTTATAGGAAAAAACAAAGATCACAACAGTAAAGCTGAATATCCATTTTTAAAGGATATTTTTTCTTATTTTTTTCTTATATATATTTTTTCTTAGTTCTTAGTTAGCATTTATTTTAGACTGCTTCTATTCCACATTTTACTATATATGTAGTACAGTCTAATCTAGTATCAAAAGACCCAGCTGCTAAAGAATTCTTTAAATGACATCAGTTACAAAAATTACAATAACTTAATGCCAATAATTATAACTGTTAGGAAACTATCACTAGTGATTTACTGTCAGTCCATGTTCTAAAAGACATTGATACAGTGGACTCCTTGTGATGGCAGAGCTGGCATCAGCAGCCTTTGGACTGTCTCAGCTGGGCAGTGCAATTTTTTGTGTAGCAGCACAGCAAATCAGTAACTAAAGACCCTAATTTCAGGTAACTTCTCCCACCCCAGATAGTCTTGACTCAGCTCACAGTTCAGCTGCACAGCAGTAAACAATCTGAGCAAGGAGGGCAACTTTATATGGCTGGCTTTCAAAGGATATTCAAATAAATTCCTCCAATAATAACAATATTGCTGTCAATATACTGAACCTTCTTTTTTGTACTTCTTTTATTAAACAGATTTTTTTCGGTTAAGAACTTACTTACCCTTTGACTGAATCTTTTCACAGTTAGGAGAGATGATTACACACTTCAGTTTTTTCAGCTTCAGATGTTTCAGGACTTCTCTAAGACCCATAACAAGCCTGCGTTTTATTTTGGCCTTCACTGGGTCTTTCTGATACAAGCGATCTTGGAAACGAACCAGTTCTTTTAAGAGATCTGTCACACAACTGTCAACTTCTTTACTAAGTACCTGGCTGCAGTAACTGGAAGAAAGGAGCAATAAAACGGTTACATTCACTAAAATGACAAATATGTAACACTTAAATCTGTAATACATTAAATATACATTTAAAATTCTATTCTATGTCTCTGTATTTTTTTCTGCTTCTGCTCCAAACACACTCGATATATACATAAAACCAAAAATTTACTTCTTTTTAGTGTCTGAAAACTTGAGAGGAAGAAGTTTTGTTCCTTGTGTTACTTGGCCTCCTAATCAAACTATATTAAAAATACATACATACATGTACAATAAACCTATCCATCTGTATCTATATATAGATATATATTATTCCAAGAAATAGCTATGCACATATATTTTTCTAGTGAAGCATTTTTCTGAGGGCATTTATTTTGACATATATAAATGAAAATACAGCAACCAAAGTACAAAATTCTGACTTATTTCTGTAAGTTCAAGGTTATGTGTACCAAACATAGAAAACTGGATCACATTCCTGCTCCCTACATTCATGTCTGTCATCCTTTTTCACTTATCTGACTATGGCTTTGTGGTGTCCATAAGGAAAGGATACAAAACAATGTAATTCACTCTTCCCCACTCTGGGGAAGATGAAGATTAAAAATTATTTCACCCCACCCCACTTTTACACAAAGAATTTTCCAGTGAAGAAGGGTATCAAAAAGAAAAACTAAAGATGTATCAGCTGCATTGTCAACAGCAAGATTTGCCAGTGGCAAATTCGCATAAGATAAAGAGATGAGATCACAACATCTATCCTGAATCTTAGAGATACAATTATTTCTGAATTTAATTTAGGTTTCAAGAATTTTTACTTACTATTTCCTATTTGTTTCCCTAAGTCTTGAGGACAGATCTACTGAAACACTAAAAAACCTGATCTAAAGAAAATAATCTAAGCTTTGCTGAATGCTCTACATCCTGTAAACTGAGTTGTCCTTCACATATTCAACCCAAACTGTGCTCTCAGTAAAACACTGTTACATAGGCACAAATTAAGAAATTAAGCATTTTTTATTTCAATTAGAAGTTAAATAAGGAATTAACACAGCAGGAATGTCTGTATCATTATTAACCATTACTATGACATGAAATGCAAAAAAACTGCCAGTGGTGGATTTGCTTTATGGGAGGGGAACTAAAAATTAAGACACTGCTTTCCTCAAGAAATAGTTTCAAGCTCTCATGACTGGATCTCTGACCTCTTCACATATTGTAATCACTATTTCTTTTTTATAAAGAAATGTGTATACACATCATCTTAAATATTTAGCTGAAACTGCACACAATACCTCATTAATATTACCTTTATTTCTTTGCACAGCCTCAACATAAAATGTCATCTAGTTTCTTTACATTTTTGCCATCTGGTATGGCAGTAGAAAACCAAACTACAACTAAAAATACTATTTAAGAAATAAAGTAGCACACCTTATTTGAGCTGTTACCCCATTATTTAATATAAAGTACTTATATTTTAACAGCAGCTTGTTTTCTTTCCTTAGCTTCTAGTGAACTTGGGGTTTTTTTCCTTCAAGGAATAAACATTTTCGAGTGAGAATCACAAAACACACTAAGTTTATAATTTCTTTGTATGTCAGCTTACAGAAAGACCGAAAGAAAAAAAAATTTAGAGCCTTCAGTCGAAACTCCAGTTAGTTTTGCAGATAATGCAACTGGATTACCTTGTTTGAAAAATGCCATATTGGTGGTACTGTGCAAAATGAGCCATTAATAAACACAATCAATACTTACTCTCTAAAATTCCTGCTGTGGATTTTTGGAAGAGTGGCAGTTAGCTGCTTTGTAGTCACAGAACCTTCTTTAGACTCCTTGATCCCCGTGTGCTCCGGAAACCCTTCAGCAACTTGAATTTCCGGAAGAGCTATCATGTAAATCAAGACATTTTCATTGAAAAGACAGCCCAAAAAGCCTTGCGAAGAAATTAATCTGTCAAGCATGTATGGAAGAGTCACTACTTTAGTACTAGAACAGTCTGTGGTAGTAGGGAAACAGGTATAACTTTTTTTTTTAATCTCGTAGGGTTTTTTCTCACTTTCTCGTTTCTCATTAATTGCCAGAGGTAGGCGGGAACTTTCCCTACAAGATACCATAAAACCACCAGGCAGAGAAGTGTGGAACAGTAATCAGATCCCTATTACTGACTTCCAGCTTTAGCCCACTTTACAGTCAAGATAAACCTGAGGTGAATCTCAGAAAACTCTGAGGCTGCAGCCTTCATTTGGCAGTTTGTAGTACTTGTTTTCTGAAGTACTAAATGTGCTCAAATTTCCAGCTACATACTGTATTACAGGTTCCCTCAAAAGATACCTGCTTGACTATCCTGTAGAAGTGTTGCATTTTCAGTAACATTTCCTTCTGTCTGACAAATGTTATCTTCATCTTTTGGTGCTGCTTTCTGTTCTAACAGGTGCTGCAGTTTTCTTTGTTCTCTTTCTTTCAGAATAATCTAAAAATATGTATAAAAACCAAACTAATTTGATGTCATGCAGATAACAAAGCATTATTCTTACCACATATTTACACAAAACCCATTTATAAAGAGGTTCAGCACTAGCATCTGAAGTTTACAACCCTAACTTTCTATTTGCACATAAAAAGAAGGAAAGACAATTCTTGAATTTACATAGGAAAGGACTTTTACCTTGATTACCAGTATGTGGGTGGAGAAAATATTTACTAGGGATAAACTACAAGAACAGAACTAAAGTTAGAAAAGTCCTCTGTAAAGAAGATGTGACAAGAAGCAAAATGAATGGGCAAAGAGGGAAGACAAAACAGACATCACCAGCTGGGCCCAACACCCGTTGCTGCAGAATCAGCTGGAATTCTGGCTTGGAAGAGCATAGAAACATGAAATACAACCTCTGTTTGATCCATTTTCCTCAGTCCTGCAAATAAGGTAATCTTTACCAAACCAAGTAATATTTCTTTGCATGTCTCCCTTTACCAATGATGTGTGGACACTTCTGTAGTGGCACTTTATCAATTTATTCAATGGAGAAAGTGTATTTCTTGGGAATTTGTATACCCCATTTAGCAAGATTACCCTCTTCTACCCAACCCTCTTTGAAACCAAGCAAAACTTAAACTGAATTCAGACAAGTGGACACTGAGATGCAGATCTCCATATGAGAGGGCTTAACAGACTCCCAGAGTAATATATTATCTATAGTTTTACTATTTTAGGTAAAAAAAAAAAAAAGGACCTTTTTAAGGGGTGTTGGTCTCTTTGCTTTAGGTACTTCTCTCTGTTTCCCTTTCTTTACCAAAGGAGCACTGGAATCCAAGGGATTATGAGGCATCTTTCCTTGGTTTAAACGGTGACTTCTCGTGGCAGTGGCAGGGTCTTTAGATAGCAATGGTACGGCACCACCAACTGAGATTTAAGAAGAAATTTGCATCAGACAACTGAAATGAATACCTGAACTAGAATCCAATTTCAAGTTTAAGACTGGTATTCACATACTAAAATTGTGTTGCGTTACTATTAAGAATATTTACAGGCACTCCTGTATCATTGAACAATGTTATTTTTAAAAGATACTCCTTACAAAAGACTGCTGTGTCCCCTACTTCTGTTATACTTCTGGAATCACAACCTCTGTCTCAAAAGCAGAATTTGATCAAACACTGCAGTCCAAGCTACCTTCAACACCACGCCATGCCAGCCTGGTAAACCTTCAGGAATTTCTGTGTTTCATGGTGGTGGCACTTCTTCTGCCACAGATTCTGTACTGAGTTAAGATAAATACTGAGCTGCAGTATTACAGATTTTAGATTTACTTGCTGTAAATAAACATAAGCATTTATGCTTACCTTCTGTTACACCTTAAGGAAACTAGATTAAATTCACTTGCAAATGGGTCATGAGTAATGCAAAGCTACAGCTAAGTCTCTTTTGCTTAACCTGCAAAGCTTGCTGAAGATGTCCACTTTACTTGCATTTTTTCAGAGGGTTTAGAGCACAGGAGCTTTAAATGACAGGACAAATTACTAAACCCGGATCTTCCACACCATGACCTCATACCAAATAAACTACTCTTCCTCCCTATCAGTAGGAACTGCTGTATCCTGTAGGGGACCTTGTCAAACTTCAGTTATCTGCAATATAAAGCAGTTCACATTAGCAAGTCAATGGAGAGGATGACTAAGTAAGTATCAGTGGAACCAGCTTGACACTTCCCTCCTGACTCAGGCAAAGGCAACCTCTCTCCTTCTAAGTACACGAAAATATTCTGGCAGCTGTCTTAAGCCATCTTCATTTACTGCTTCCACAGTATTTATATGCAGATCCTCCCACATCACATGCAGTACTCTTACCGTAAACAGTTTACATCATGAAACTGCTACACTGATGTTTCTTTTTCATCTCTGTGTATCAAAGGCAAACTGAGAACACTGCCAAAAATGTGCAGCATAGGTGGCTACAAAAATTGAAGCTGGATTTGCAGTTATAAATTAGTATACACCCTGCAGATACATATTTCCTTAATGTGTACATCACTATTTCAAGTTCACCGTTTTCATGTTCCTAAATTTGATGACTTTATGAGTATTGTCTATAATGTGAAGTAGTAACTGGAATAAAAACAACTGTTTGTGGTCACACTCCTCTCCGTTCTTAAAACATTAAAACAATATAAAGCTAAAGTAACATCTGCCTTATGCTTCCAGGATACAAACATGACACAACAATTTCTCTTCTGCAGCAGATTTAGGCACAGGAAACTTAGTATTAGAAAACAGGTATTTTGACCCATACCTTTGTGGCCCACCATCTACTCATCAATCCATGCACTGTATAGTTTTACAGAAACAAAACTGTTATGAGCACCTCTGCAGCACTAAGTCTGATTGACCCAAATGAAAAAAAAAGGAGATCAACTGAAAACAATACTTTAAAAAAGCATCTTATAACTTCCCTCAGCTTAGTGAAGGAAAATCTCACCAATGTTTACCATCTTGAGCTTCAGATTCAAAATCTCAGCTATCACATTAAGTATTGTGAGATGAAGTCTCTTGTGATTAGATCTCTTTATGAAACAATTACTAAAAAAAAATCTTTGCTGAAATAAGAGAAATTTTACTGTCACCGAATGCTACCAAATATTGCGGTTCCTTCTGCAAAATATACTACACCAGCATAATTAATATTAAATTTTGACCTGTAACAATAAAAAGGCAATGAGCTGCCTTCTTCTGCTTCCTGGTTATACATCATAAAGGACTGAAAGATCTTTTCCATTAAGAAAACCTAGCATTTTGTTAGCATCAATTTTTTCACAATTAAGAGGTATTTCAGAACTCATTATTTGGCTTGGGCTGCCTGACTCTCATATAATCTCCATGCTTGCAAAGGAGCTTTTTCAATCAAGCCTCAGCTGCATGATTTCTAGCACGAGAGGAAATTTAAGAAAGCCTTTGTTACTATGTAGCCCCTTCCTGCCTGTTCAGATCAGAACAATAACACACATACATAAGGGAGAGCAAAAACCTCCACAAACATTGGTACTTCTGTCAAAGCAACATTTCAATCACACCTCTTATTTATACAAGGCACTCTTTCACAAATCAGTGTCCTTAAGATA
Source organism: Agelaius tricolor (assembly GCF_023055355.1). NCBI lineage: Eukaryota > Metazoa > Chordata > Aves > Passeriformes > Icteridae > Agelaius > Agelaius tricolor. The sequence continues at coordinate 17,526,941 of NW_027269264.1, forward strand.
TTTCTTTCCATAAGTCTTCTATCAAACAATTCAGACTGCCATGCTTTTTAAATTTCTTTTTAAAGAAACTTGATTTTCTCTGGTATCTGGTGAACTGTGGTCTTGCCTGTATAGAGATCATCACAGATCAGAAATCAGGCTACATTTAAGGTCTGAATACTTAAAAACAGTTTAAGATGAAACAAAGGAAATTTCATAGTAACCAATACCTGAAAATACCACAGGTTTAGGAGACTGTTTTGCCTTCTCTGTTTGCTGCTTCTGCTCCAAGACTGCAAGCATGCCACCCAAATCCAACTGCACTGGAATTTGACTCTTCTTACCACTGCTCCTGGATGTTTCCTGAAAAAGTTCAGCACCAGTTAGACAGCCTTCCACTTCAGACTGTAAAGAACCTCGTTTTTTATAGTATAATACACTCTTTTAACATCCTTATCCACAGTACTTCTGATCTTTAATGCCACTCAGTGACCTTCAAATAAACATCAACTTTAATGTCAAAAAATATTAAAACATCAGAAACAGTTCAGGTAACTTTTAGAAATGCTACTGCAACAAAGCATAAAAGAATAACGTCTTCAATTAAGGAAGGCCTTTATGTCAGGGTCCCACTTTGGTCAGACTGTCATCCATCTTTGAAAGAGATAAAAGGCATATCAAAGTAGTTTTTCTATACTTTTTTCTTAAAAGTATAGAAAAACTACTGTGATTCTTTCAGAGTATGTGACTGCAACACACAAATCATTATCTCCAATATCTCACTAAAAAGAAAGGTCATCATCTTTGCACCAGCTCCTCATAAGCACTCATGTTTCTCTCTGCTTTGAACAGAAGGCAAAAGCCATGCTCCATATTTAATACAGCAGAAAATAAAAAGAATAAAAATGAATAGTGTGGTGAAGACTATGAACAAACTACCACAGCAAAACATGCAAAGGAAATGACTGCCAGATTTGGGACTTTTAGAAGTCTTATCTGGGGGAATCAATTCATTGTAATTTCTGTTACAATACGGTTACAGAACATGACCTCCTCAGTCTTTAATTGGGACCTCACCTTGCATCAGAGCTGTGCCAGAACTACTCACCAACACAAAACTACTTCCTGACCTCACTTGTTTCTCTATATTTCTCCTCCTTTCCCCAAGATAAGGGGATCTCCTTGGCTTCCTGTTCTGTCAGAACCACTTTTAGGAGGTTCCCAGTTCCTTACGACAATCAGTTTGGACTGGATTTATGCCATGATCAAGTAAAAACATGTGAAAGAAAAATTCCTGATATCTGAAACCCACAGATAATAATGAAAAGTTTGCATTTTTCCTTAAACACTATCAAACCCTGGAGGCTGGCAATTACTACCAGTGATTACTTCTAATTAGAGATTAGAAGAGTGACCATGTCACTTATCTCAAAGTATGAATGCAGAATCCCAGATAAGCATGGGTCATGAGTCTTATATTTAAATAGGCTCATTTCCTTTGTCTCCTTTGAGTTGTGAAATCTCTTCAACACGAATTCACTTACCTGAGTTTTCTTTCTTTCTAGTACAGAAGATAAAGCTTGTTTCCCTGACAGTCCGTCCACTTTGGGAGTTTCATCCAGAGAGGGAGACTGACTATCACAAGGCTCTTCGGAGAGATGGATCTTAGGAATTTAAAGACAAAAGGTGACAGGGATGAAGAAAAGATATATAAAAACAAGACACGTGGAAAAGGGTGAAGATGATATTAAATTCAAACCAAGTGCACCTTCAGCATGTCTGTGAATGACACCAAGCCGAGTTGGCTTTAGGGAATTCTTTCAAGGAAGGGATGCCATCCAGAATGATCCATGGCATTCTTGACAGGCTTGAGGAATGTGCCTGTGTGAAACTCATGAAGTTCAGCAAGGCCAAGTGCAAAGTGCTGTACTGGGTCAGGGCAACCCCCAGTACTGGCACAGTACATGAACAGATGGAGAGCAGCCCAGGGAGAAGGACTTGGGGGTGCTGGTGAGAGGCTGGACATGACCCAGCCATGGGCACTCCCAGCCCAGGGAGCCAAACGTCTCCTGGGCTGTGTATAAAGAAGTGTGGCCCATGAACTGAGAGGAGTAATTCTCTCCCTATTTTTGCCCCCACCTGGAGTACTGTGTCCAGTTTTGGGAGCCCCAGCACAAGAAAGACATGGACATGTTACAGCAGGGCCAGAGGAGGGCCACAGAAATGATCAGAGGGCTAGAACACCTCTCTTATGATAAAAGCTGGAGGTGAGGTTATTCAGCCTGGAAAAGAGAAGGCTCTGGGAAGACCATATGTGGCCTTCCAGAAGAATGACCATTTATTGGCTGCCATACCGCTTAATCACATTCATGGGGTTTTTCAGATTTTGAAGAAAAAACTAGCACGGCAGCCTCAATTTGTTACAGGCATATGAATGGCCTAATGATCACGTCTCTAGAGTTTATGTAAGCTTTGAAGGGTTATATCCCACTTACGTCTACAAAGCTAAGGGCTGCTTTCATCTGAGTTGCATGTACGTACAGCACCTTTTTGTGTAATAAATCTTTTTTAAGCAACTGCTGTGCCTTTTGCTACTCATTCCTCCTTGTCAAAGCTATTTACCGCCTCAAACAAAGCAAACAATGGTTTTGTTTTCTTGTGTTTTGGTGGTTTTTTAAACCACTAAAATTCACAGGGAAATAAAGCCAAGGACCAAAATTTTTAGAAGCAAAACTCATTTCAAAGCAACTGAAACCTAGAATTTTACCATTATTATTTACGGTACTTGCTTTGAAAGAACAATCACATTTTCATTCCTTGTCATTTATGCTTAGGGTTCATCCGTGTACCGAATGCAGTTCCAAATTAATTCTTGAGATTTATTTCACTCATGTAAAAAAAACCTCAAAAAATCCAAACAACTTGGATTCATAATTGAAATTTGATTCACGTAACGTTGCAAGATTACTTACTTCAGACTGCTTTCTGACTGCACATGGAAAGGATGGTTTCTGAGGTCCTACCCTGTTTCTCCTATCAGAAGCAGCTGCCAGATGAGGAAACTCCTCAACATCCTAAACAAATAAATCAGATTATGATTTCATAAGAACAATCAAGTCTGTATTTCAAAACCTCTTCCTGCACTCCAACAATTTTCTCCCTGCTTATCAAACATTTATCATAATTTGTTTCACTGTACAAAAATTCAGAAGCCAAGGGTAGTGCCACCAACTATGACAAGTACAATGGTTAAATCTTCTATGCAGCAGCTAATTCAGGGCTGAAACAGCTTGTAACAGAAACGCTTCCAAAAGCAGGTTGTTACGGTTGTCAGTTGATAGTAATCATTAGAGGCAAACAGCTCATAAAGGAGTGGTTTTCAACTCATTTCAAAGCCTAGCAAACAACTTCCCTCTTCTTCCACTACAGTCTCCAGCTGTGCAAATCTGTCTTAAACATGTGAGAAGTGAAAAACAGAACAGGCAGTTCTGAGTTCTGTACTAGAGTACAGAAATAAACATAGAAATTACTCAAATGATTATGGCTTACACACAAGAGGAAGTTTTATTAGCAGAGGATCCATTGTGCAGAACCTGGATTATCAAGTGCAGACAGGCTGAAGTTTGGCCTATACTCGCCACTCTATACCCATTGCCTCCATCACAATGATCCCAATCCATCAGCTAGGTTTTTGCTTCTCCTCCCACTTTCTGAGAGGCCTTTTTAGCTGTAATACAGCACCACTGAACATACCAAGATTTCTTCCAGCCTGAAAGGCTTTATTTAAACACCCCAAGCTAGGAAGCTCTAGCACAAGGAGTAACACACTTCAACCAATGAAATAATTTGCAAGAAGCTTGCAAGTAAGCCAAAAAGCAACTGCAAGGAAGTGAAAAAATATTTCACAAATACACTCTTTTCAGCTTAGAAGATTTAAATAAGTCTGTCCAATTGCTTCTGAAATGCAAACAGATTTCTGACATTTGCAACATCCTGTAGCAAACTGAATCATTAAAATGTAGCACTCAGCGAGAGGCTACACCTCCCTGTATTTGTTCTTACCGTCTGTAAGAACATCAAACACTAGGAGAAAGGTCAAGTAACTTCCTTTTTTATTTTGTTGACACTGCTATATTGCCATCTAGCCATCTCTTGTGCATACTGAGGAGTCCTAATTTTGTTCAGTCTTGCCTCCCACAGAAATTGCTTCATACCTTTGATTATTTTTGGAGACTTTTGTCTATCTTTTTTAGTTCAAATAAGTGTACTTTTTAAGTAATGCGGGGAACAAATGAAAACAAAATCCACATTATATTTAGATCGGATGTGTCCTGAAATTCTGTATTGTCATAACCCATCTTCTGTTTTACTTTCCTAGTAATTCCCAGCACCTTTACATGTCTGACCAGTACTACTAGCACTGACCTGATTATCAATAGCAGCTTCAATTTTAACTTAAGGAAGATATTGAGGTCAGGACCTACCAATGTGTATGAAATGACAGGATTGGTTTTCTCCAGATGTATCCATTTACATCTATTAGTCACGTCTAAAAATGACTGACCTATATAAAACCAGAGAGCAATCCAATATATGGCTCTGTTGAGCCGCTGCACATAAACAGAACCTTCTTAAACATCCTGGGTGCCCAGAAGCTCCATGTGTGTCATCTCTTCATGGTTTATTATTTCAAGAGCATCATACAAGCATCTCACCCATTTTTCAAAACGATGAGGACACAAGCACTCCCAGCAAACCAGGAGGGTTTCCCCCACTGCCACAACAGACACTGCATCCACATCTCAGATTTTAGTACAATGCATGTCTTGTTCCATGGTTCTATGCAATTTTTGACTTCAACAGCCCCACTACCATTCTGCTATTTTCCATGACTTCTGTCATTCTCTTTCAGTTTAGAATGCCCATTCATAGCATATAGCATTTATGGTAGCATATGGCAAAACGGGGATATTCTCCTGAAGAAAAGAACTAGCCGATCTTTGGTTTTACCCATAATCCTCTAACAATACTCATTTCTTGTGCCATTCCTGGACAAGGAAGCACATAATGAAACCACATAAACACAGTTCTGCTTCATGTTCCGCATTGAAAGGTACAGAACAGAAGCCAGCCAGGAAAGCTTCTTTATGCTGTCATTTCAGAGACTGAGTATTATGTACACCAGATCAAACATGTAAATTGACACATGCACATGCTGTACAATCTTAGGCCTACAATGAAGCACTGTTCAACCACATACCAGCAACACTCCTCTAATGTAGGAGAGGCTCATGCCTTTGCAATACTGATACACAAAAGTATCAAAACACCAACATCCTTATTACAGTTACACGAATTTGGAAGGAAACTGAAATTAAAAATCAGAAATGCAAACACTGTCAACTGTGTTACACAGAAATTGCTTCCAGCTGTGAGACAACTAGAACTGTAATACTGTACCGCAATCATTAAAACCGTGGAACACTGTAGCACCCAGGATACTATGCTCCCCATAGCCCCATAGCCCAAGCAACAGCTGCTACAGAATATTTCTAATTTAGGAAATTGTGCTCACCAAACATGTGGTAATTTAAAAACTACAACAGTTTTCTACCAGTAACCTCAGACAAACATCTCAATTGAAAAAAAAAAACTGTACTAACATCCTCTACAAATAGGATTTGAACTTAAATTTATACAAAGCTGTGTTAAAACTTTGTCTTCTAGTACATTCATAACACTTAAAAGAACAGCAACCAAACCTTATTCAGTTTACCTCAATCTTTGGTGGTTCCTGTACTGTGTTAGATTCACTTTGAGGTCTTTCTACATCACTGGGTGACTTTAGTTTTTTCTTCTTTTTCTTCTTTTTTTTCTTCTTTTCTGATCCTTCTTCAGGCTCGGTTTCACTTGCAATATTTTTTGTTTCTGACTGCTGCAAAAGACCATGAGGCACAGCCTTTAAAATCTTTTTCAGTATCACCTACCAAAATATATGCAATTACTAGCCTTACACTACTAAAGGATATCTTAATCAATCCAGGCTGGGACATTAAGTGGACAAGGAAAACTCAGTATCTCTCAGAAATTCACAGCTACAGCAAGAATTCTTCAGTTGCAGCATACTGCATTGTTAGCAGAATGTATTGGGACTACTGGGATTTAATCAGGAAATATTAAGCCAAATAAGGCAAGAGTTCTATGTTTCATGTCTTATTCTGAGGATCAGGAATTTGAAAAAAAAGAACCTGCCTCAAAGCTGAAAGTTCTTATTCCTAGGCTAGCACTATCTTTTTGATATCCTGTGATTCTTTTCCATGACAGGAAAAATTCTAATAAGAATGAGCTGACTTCACATCATCTCCTTTTAAAAGTGGATACTGCAGAGAGGCCAGGTAAAAATTTGCAATAAAGAGACACAAACACACTGACAAGCATTAGTTGAGAGCAGAGAATTCTCAAGTACCTTTGGTTCACTCTCCTGCTTCCCTTTGCCTCTGGAAAGACCTTCAGATGCTGGTGATGAAACAATTTTCTTTGGGGGCTGCAAAAGTACCGAGGCCCAAGACACGTGTGGCTGAGCAGAGCCATCTGCAGGTGCTTCAGGAAATGACATTGGGAAAATGTAAACACAAAGATGTCCCAAAAATAGTCCTCAAATACTCAAAAGAAAAAGAATCAGTAATTAATTAGTCCAGGATTAGCAAATAAAGCGGAGCCATATTCTTTCTGAGAAAAGGACTTGAATAAAACACACATTTTATTTCTCCGGCAAGCTTTCCTGAATTTTAACTATTCCATATACTGCCCAACACTATATACACAAACAAAATTAAGTGGTATTTGTAAGTCTGTACTGTATCAGACTAACTCCACACTCCCATGCTCATCTTCAAAATACTGAAAATTTGGCTATGTTTATATACCAAACTCCTTTAATATTCCTCCTAGCCATCATGTAGCTTTCAAGCACAGGACCACATTGGTACTTTTCACTTTTTGAAAACTTCCTGGTGTTACAGGCATACAAAGCAGCTGAAATACTTACTAGTGTGCCTCAGTGTACAAGAATGTCACTCCCTACCACTAAGATGTATCAGTGTTTTGAAAGACATTTTGAAAAATATAATTAACTTTGTAAATATTCCTAACATGAAGCAAAGATAGAACACAATCTAGATTTTTCTTAAGAATGAGAAAAACTTGCCTTGACAATAAAATAGCATAATGGGTTTAAATGGCTAAATTTTGGTAGCAGGGTGAGTTTGCAGTAGCTGCTGTGATGAGATGGACATGGCCAGCCCCAAACAGCTCCAACACAGACCCATGGCCAGCCTCAGCTGGGCCCATCAGCCGTGCTGATGGTGCCCATGTTATAAAGAGTGAAAAACATGTGCAGGAGTTGAAAGGCTGAATGGTAAGAAAAACTGTGAATGCAGCAGCCCAGCAAACAGCAAGGTCAGTGCAGAAGGAGGGGCAGGAGGTGCTCAGGCACTGAAACAGATTCCCCCACAGCCCCTGGTGTAGACCATGGTGAGGCAGCTGTGCCCCTGCAACCCTACTAAGAAAAAAGTGGCAGAGTGGCCCCTGTTTCTCTGCGTCACTCAGAGCAGGGAGGAGATATTAGGAAGAAAAGAGGGTTGGAGGAAAGTGGCTTTATTTTTGTTTTTGCTTCTCACCATCTGACCCTATTTTAATTGTCAATAAATTGTCAATCTTCATCAAGTTGAGTCTATTTTGCCTGGCAAGCAAATCTGCCTGTCCTTATATTGGTTCACAAATGTTTTTATCTTTTCTTCTTCTCCTGTGCTGCTGAGGAGGGAGAGCCAGAGAACAATTGTGTGGAAGTCTGACTGCCTGCCACGGTCAACCCACCCACTGCTATTTTTTTCTCAGGGATAGGAATTGACTATAGTATTTAACCAAAAACTCCCATTATCAGATGACTTTATCTTTAGAAGGCTCTTCAAGGCATTTCAGCAGATTAATCTGTCCTTTCTGAATCCTTATTGAAGTTACGGGCTGATAAGGACCAAACTGTTCAGACTGGTGCACGTCTGTGTATGCACAGAAATCCAGTGAGAGGCACTCAGACAATTCAATCTTAATGTATGTGATGCCTTCAAGACAATCCTGATGAGCAGAACTCTTTTCACATGAAACTAGCCATGTGATAGCTTGTATCATTTATTCTTGGAAAAAACCTGCATATGACTAAACAGACTTCCAATAACCGAACATGTTCCTTTTCTCACCTGACACAACATGAGGCAACTACAGAAATATCTTCCCTTGAGCACCAATGACACAATAAAATGGGACTCAATATTGGAGCCAGTGTTCCTCACTTTCCCCTGTGCTCAGTGTTGGGGCCAGTCCTGTGTAATGTATCAATGACCAGGATCAAGTCAACAAGCTCACAGATGACACCAAACCAAACAGGAGTGTTATCTGTTATGAAAGTAGGAAAGCTCTGCAGAGGGATCTAGACAGATGGTATTGATGGACAGAGGCCAACTGCATGAGGTTCATCAAGCTGAAATGATAGTTCTGTCCTTCAAATTGTCACAACAATCTCATCTGGTTCTACAACTTAGGGAAGAGCAGCAGGAAAGCTGCCCAGAGGAAAAGAACCTGGGGATGCTGGTGAACAGCAACTGAACATGAGCCAGAGTGCACCCAGGAGCCAAGAAGGCCAATGGCATCCTGGCCTGTATCAGCAATAGTGTGGCCAGCAGGAGCAGGGCATTAGTACTGGGCACTGGTGAGGCCACACCTCGAATGTGTCCAGTTCTGGGCTCCAGACATGGAGGAACTGGAGCAAGTCCAGAGAAAGGCAACAGAGCTGGTGAAGGGTCTGGAGCACAAGTCCTGTGAGAAGCAGCTGAGGGAGTTGTGGGTGTTTAGCTGGGAGAAAAGGCTCAGGGGAGACCTTATCACTCTCCACAACCACCTGAAAGTAGCGTATAGCCAGGTGGGGGCTGGCCTCTTCTCCGAGGTAACAAGAGACAGGATAAGAAGAAATGGCCTGAAGTTGTACCAAGGTGGTTTCAGATTGGACATTTGGAAAAATTTCTTTACCAAAAGCATTATCAGGCACTGGATGGGCAGCCCAGTGTAGTAGTTGATTCACTGTTCCAGGAGATATTTAAAACATGTGGAGACTTGGCACTTAAGGACATGGTTTAGTGGTGGACTTGGCAGTGTTAGTTATGATTTCTTCCAAACTAAATCATTCTTCAATTCTAAAATCTCAGCTGATGAAATATGAGCAAGAATGAGTGATAAGTGGTCATCTCATTTGAAAGAATGCGATATAGTGTTATTTCTGGGTTTTCTTCTTTTATTATGAGCTTGCTCCTAATTTTTTTTATAGTTTACACAGCAACAGCTCCTCAGCACACTTTAGTATTCCAAACTGCTGAGATACAAGCAGTTAGAAATGCAGACAAATAATTTTTGTTTGAAGAACTTACCCCTACCATCAAGTGAAGAGGGAATTAAATTGGCTCCTGCTTCATCTGAAGCTTTTGGTGAAACTTTGCTTTTTGCAGAAGTATCTTCCTGCAAAATAGACAGTAAGGTAACATAAAAGGATTAAAATCACTGACCTAAACATAGCAAAACACAATAAACCACCATAAACTAAAAATTCTCAACCCACCTACAGATAAGGGCATAAGGACCTTTCTGGCCTTTTTGCCGCTTGTCCTTGTGGAACCATCATTTCAGCCCTATGGTATTACAAAATTTGAGCAGGTGTCTCTTCACAGGTAGAGAACCAAGATTATGCCTTCTTATATTTTACAAAAGCATCAAAACAATGATCTAACAATAAACAAAAAGATATTTTGATATTTCATGTATGCTAAAAACAAATTCTATCATCAAACTAAAACAAATAATGAAAAATGACACTCAAGGGTTAGCAGAAAGGTCTTTTTTCATTGCAGACAGCTTTCTACTCAGAAGCATCAAAAATGTTCTGTTTGGATTCTTCAGAACTATTAATCATTAATCACTACTGAAAACTTTGATTCAATATATGTGATACACTGCTGAATACTTCAATATTTTATTTACTAACAGACAGGGAGTCAAAGAAATAAAGAATAAGATTCAACAATATTTCTTCTCCTTCTGGAATTCAGTTTCTTATTTTTAACCTTTAGCAGAAAGCAATTAAGTTCAACAGCCCAGACTTTTTTTTTTTTAAATGTGTGGAAACTATTGGATAACTGACTGCTTACTTATTATTTCCAGGTGAAAGAGAAAACAGTAAGCTGCTAAGTACAGGAACATATGTGGTCCCTACAGGAAATCTAGACCATACCAGTACATATTACATTTATTTCTGGTGGTACCTGGCTTCCCTCTATCTACAGACAAGGAAAGAACATTAAGAAAGAGTAAGAGCAAGCACTGACACCACCACCTAGAAGAAGTGCCTGAAAACCTCTAGCTCTGAACTCCCTTGCTCGCAAGGTATTTAAATAGGTCTTAAACTGCCATACTGAATGCAAAACACTTGAATTAATAATGCTTGTACTTTTGACAAGTTTTATTTTTACAAGTTCTGTAACATGGGTTAGCATGGGCTAACCTTGGTGTCCAGTAGAAGAGACATGTGAAGTTGACTAAGGACATAGTGTTACTTTCCACCAAACTTACTGGTGTATTTTTATGCTGTACATTCAGTATCTCACTGCTTTCCAAACTCTGAGACTTGTGGAAATCCAGAATGCTAGCTTCAAATGTGGGTACAGGACGAGACTCTGCTTTTGGAGTTTCAGTTGACTTCTTGTTTGTAGCTCTACTGAACCTGTCTAAATAAAGCATGTAAAGCCTGAGTAATTAAGCTTGTTTGTGATCATTTCTAAGTATGTTTTATACACTAGTTAACATAACTACAGCAATCGTCACCAGGACCAATATGATCTGTGCATAGCAACCAGGACTGTTGCTATGCAGAGCTCATATTAAATAAAAAACCTAGCAATTACAATCATCATGCAAACAGAGCGCTGACTGAATAAGCAAGTATAAATTCAGATGCTCTTTTAGAATTTTTTTGTATCAGTTTACATGAATTTGTTCAATCAGGAAAGGACAGGTCACCACACCTTCTTAAGAGAGTCACACAGAAAAGGGTATCTTTTTCCTTAAATATTCTAGATTTAGAAACATAGCCGCATACTGCAGTGTATTGCACAGACACCCATTTCATATCTATTCCATGTACTTAAAACCAAACAACATGTTTGTACCTGGCTTCACGGAATCTCTGCTGCATGTAGAACTCTGGAATGAAGTCCTGTTCACAATTCTGACAGAAGCTTCACCTCCATTATGCCTTTTCTTGTCCAGTTTTTTCTCACCTTCTTTTAATCTCCTCTGCTGCAAGTATTTGTGACACATTTAGTAAGTTTTACTGAAACTTTGTAAAGATAGCAAGTTTGCTGTGAGTTACAGTCAACCACCTCTGCATCTGGAGTTTGACCATCAAGTTAATAGAAAACAAACAGTTAGTATATCATTACCCCAAGTAACCAATAAAAATAGGAATAGCCATTTAGACATATGGCATTTAATTTCATCTACCTTGTTCCCTGTGCCATTTTTAGCATACATTATAGCCCAAGTAAGATGGATATATACATATGCTTCTAGACAATTGCATTTTTGTGATCTCATTAATCAGAGCATTTTCAATGGTTTAAAATTGTTTGGATTAAATCATCCAGTCTGATTCTCTAAAACAAAGTTTCTTCTAGAACAGGGCTAAAATCTTGACAGCATGCCATCTTTTGACTAAACTACGTATCATGGGCAAACTGCTCAAGACTGATGTCAGAACATCCAAAAAACTTGGAGTAAAGTAGTTAGAGAAGACACACCTACGTGATCCCTGTAAAGGACACAGACTCACTCATTCTACACAGTCACCAAAATCTTATGATTCTTCTACAAAATACAGTTTGGCAGAGCTGGGCTTAGAAATCGGCAAGCAAGGAACAAGCATCAGGTTTGCATCTATACAAACTGTACTATACCAGCCTAGACAAATGGCTTAACTCTGATCACAGGATGCTGGACTAAATTCAGAGGACATTTGGCAGCAAAAGTGTTTACTTGGGTGGGAGGACAAGGTATTTCTTGATCTCCAAAGGCAAATTATTAAAGCGTTAGGACACATGATCAAATTAATGCAAGGCTGCAAATATAAATCACTTCTCTGAAGTTCACAAAATATATGACAAATGGGAAAATGGGAAAAATGACAAAAAGACTATAATAAACAGTACAAGGCCCCTACAAAGATCACAGAACTCCTCCCAGAAGCTTAACTAAGTTTTTTCATATTACATCACTTGTGCTAATGCTGAGCTCATCCTCTCCCCAGACAGTTTCAGCACATAATCCTCCTCTCAGCAAGAAAATTAATAATTTTAGGTGTCTAGACTTTGTACCTTATGTGTAATAAAGGATGCTTAGGACCTAGTCCTTACTACTCCTCTACATAGGCTTGAACACAGTGAAGTTACTTAGGTCTCTACCTAGGAAGTAAGGTGCAGCAAAAGGATGTGATTGCAGAGCAGATCAGATGAAACTGCTGGAAACAAAAGCAGTTGGACAAATCTAAGAAATACAATGTCTAATCCCCAAGAGAAATGAGATCATAATACACTGAGGTTTTTTCCCTTTTATATTTTGAGAGGATTGTCTATTTTTTGTCTGCAAATATTTCACAAGTTTCAGGAAATTTATCCCAAACAGACAGAGACAAAAATGACTCTTTACATTGTTTACAGAACAATATATTTTTGACTGAAAAAGACTACATTTCTAATATGATACTCTCTTCCCTCTCCCCAGCAGCACAAGTTCCTTCCTTCTTGTGGATTGTCTTCAACCTGCAGCAAGTCTTGGAAATTATTTCAGATGACCAAAGAGATGTGGTCTTTGACTTGTCAGTCAAACAGATGATTACAGATACCAGGTTCGTCTTAAGTTAATGGAAGCTGCCACAGGGCTTAAAAAAAAAGAGCCCTTCTCCCCTCCCTCCAAGCCCAAAGAGTGAAAAACGAAAGCATAGCTCACAAATGAAGGGTGTTCCCCACCTTCTCCCCCCCAACTCTGGACGCTTCTTTCCCCTCATGTTCCAAAAATGCTGCTTGAAAAATTGTATTAATCTGAAGTGTACAATTCCACAAACTTTTCAGTATTCTGAAGCTGGGCACACTACACTACTATCCTTTTCAAAGGTCATTGAAAAGGATCACAAGAAAGAGTGATGACTCACATTAAAAATATGAACCAAACATTTATAAAGATTGATTTAAAGTAAGAATTTAATAATAATTTTTAAGAAAACACGAATTTGCTCACCTTTGAAAGACTCTTACTTTCTTGTCTGACTGGATATGCTCGTTCAGCAGATTCACTGACTACTCCTGAACCATTATAGTAGTGTGTTGAGTTGTTAGACTGATACTGTGAGCCAGCTACTGGATACACATTTGCAACAACATCAGGTGAGTAAGAGCAGCTGGAGTATTCACGGAAGGCAGGATCTCCCAGAACACTATGTGATGGATATTGAGAAAGAAATGAAAGTCATCCTAGGGCAAGTCTTCAGCACCTACTTGTTGCCTAGACAAACATATTCCTTGTCTAAAGAATTTGTTTAACAAGAAAGCTCTATTTCATGTTATTTCAATTAAGCATTTACTTACTGCTACAGACTTCTTTAAAAGCAATTAATTTTGTTTTGGGAAAACATGTAGTTAAGCAAGTATCTTAAAACACACGTGTTATCCATTTCCAAGTCTCAAAGCTAGTCTGCTTTGCAGTTACAGTTCCCATGACTGTTTAAGGTTACTGATATTCTCCATGCTTATTTTCAGTAGGCTTTTTCTTGTGAAACAAACCAAAAACGCAGTGTAAGAACATGACATGCATCACACACTTGACTGCAAAAAAAAAAACTAAACATTAAAACCTGTACTAAAATGACAATAACAAAGTGGAAGTATAACATTTTATGGAGTATAAAACATGTATGAAATACAATGTAGAACTGTAAACAATAATTAACTGATCTGCATGTAACCATCACAATTTATGAAAACACAGCATGTCTGGGGCATGCCTCTTTCTTTCAATGTATGCTCAAAAATTCCCTTTAAATTTCCTTCTATACTTTGTCCAGAAAATACTAAGAGTCCAGATTTGATTAGGGAGAATACAAATTTCTCAGTTTCAGAAAGTTGCACTCAGTTTTTAAAGCTGCTCTCCATGAAGCTGCCAGCCTCAGAATTTTGTGTAGATAATGACAGAGAAACCTTCCCATTGGTACAGAAGACTTCAGACAACACACTTCATACTACCTGTTGCAATTCTGACAGAATGCTGTCAAAACAATGCTTATAATCAGTTCACAGACCAAGAAGAAATATACCAAATGAGACTCAAATATAACCATGTCTCAGTCCCAACAAGGCAGAACACTCATTAGAAGGCTACTGTTGTCTGGGTTGTGGGGTTTTTTATAGTAATTGATTCAATGCTAATGCTGTGAGCTTTCTCTAAGGCACAGAACAAGCCATACTCACCTCAGTGTGAAATTTATAGTAGAATGAAAATAGGTTGAAAATACTAAGATTTCCTGTAGGACAAAACAATGGACTACGATGATTGTGTTCACTAATGCTCTGAATTTTTAAAGAAGCACCATTAACTTTGCAGTAATTGTATAATCAATCCAATGCTTAAGGCCCTAAGAAGCAATGAGAGAACTATGTAACATCATCAGATTCTTACAGGACTCAATTATTTCCTATTCTGCTATGTAGGGTTTTTTTCTTGTTTGCTCCTTATAAAATACTTTTATAAGTCTACCACAAATACCATTCCTGGACTTTAATAGAAAAATCCCAAAACTTTCAGAAACCTGTAGCATTTCTAGTAAAACTGCCTTTCTGGAGATGCACAGGTTGTGGAGAGGAGATCTAGAAGAGACCCCATATACTAAATATTTTACAGGATGAGAAACCTTCTGGAAGAATCATTTTCCTTGTGTACAACTACATCTACCTCAGCCTGGTTGCAACACAACCATACTTTCATTCAAGGACTGAATTCAGCTCCTTCCAAAACACACAAAAATCAGACCAATCATTACAGAACACCACATTCTCCTTAACACTCTGTAACAATACAGGCCCTTGTGAACAAAAGACCAGGTACCCGGTATACACCCAGAGAACATAAATGTAAAAAACTAAATCATGAAGATAATGCAGAAGCATTTCTACAGTTGGACTAGCAATATATTGGAACCTTGACTTTTTAAGAGTACTCAACATCCAAAACCAGATGGTTAAAATCCCCCAATAAATAAGATTCAGAAAATATACATACTTATCCAAAGATGGTTCCTGAACAAATGGGTAGCATGTAGTTAAGTACCTAGGAAAGACACATGCTTCTGAGGGTTCTGACCATGCCACAGTTACCGCCGCATGCTTTGGAACAAATGGTTTGACCTCTGCTGACAACTTGATGCCCTGAGAAACAAAACGTTTTTTGGCTACATGCATTTGGAGATTATTGTTATTATGTGAAAAACACTCAGTCTCGTGAGCTTAACTCTCATTGGAAAGTGTTAGTTTGCTCTCTTCTATCAAAACATGCAAAACAACAAAGCTCATCAAACGGAAATGGAAAAATAAAGTGAAAATAAAACTAAGGAATTCAAGAAACATCTGGCTGCTCTGAAAAGTCACTTAATACCCTCATTCATCATGAAACGGTCACAAACAGTCGGTTATGTAAAGGACAGAAGCCTGCTTAGAACAAAATGCAGTAAGTGCAAATATATGAATTCTTACTTCATATTTGAACAGTACAAACTAAAATTCATAAATATGTTAACACTACTGTTAATCAAGCTCCGTAACATGTATATATGTAACAATAATGACTTTGTGCACATCTGTATTTTAAGGCTGAAATGATAATTTTATAGCTTTCTTGTTTCTAGCACAACACAAGACAAGCTTTCCATTTGTTCTGAATTACCATCGACTTAAACTGGGTATGTATATATGGAAGGACAATGAAATGAAACTCGAAGTATTTACTATGCCATGTCATCAAAACACATGGCAGGAAGCAACGGCGACTGTAGCCTCATCACTAAGACTCCGAACCTGACTAGGTCATAGGTCCATGTGCGTAGCACTACCACTACTAGCTAGAATCTGGTCACCCAGCCTTACAGTGTCTGGGATGTACACCTGTCCTTGCAACAGACCCTCAATGAGAAAAGGTTTCCACACCTGAGCTCGCTGGAAGCTAATGTCAGAGCTGCCCATCCCAAACGGTGGGAAGCGACTCGTTGTGCTCCAACCTGAGAGACCCCTGCCCCCCGGTTTTGACCTTCCAGAAGGACCCTTCCCCCAGTCCTGAACCAAAGCCTGATCCAAGGAGCGGTGGGAGTCACCCTGCCCGGAGAAGCATAAGGGCACCCGGAGCGCTCGGCCCAGGCTGGCGAGCGGCCCCCGGGGCGGGGACCGGCACGGAGGTGCGGCCCGAGGCGATCCGCCCTCAGGCGGCTCCTGGAGAGCGACTCCGTGCTGGGAAGAGCCCAGGAAGGGGCAGGGGACTGCAGGTGCCGCCGCCGCCCTTACCTCGCCGCCGCGGCCCGAGCGCGGCCGCCTCTCGGCCGACATGGCGCGGGGGGCGCGGCCCCGCTCCCGCCGCCCGGCCCGGCGCAGGGCGCGCCGCGATGACGCCGCGGCCCTGGCCGCGCCTCCCCTCCCCAGGCCGCGCGCGCGGCCGCTCCCGGCGCGACGCAGCGGACCCGGTGCGGGCGGGAGCGGCACCGGCGGCGCCCGGTGCGGGCGGGAGCGGCACCGGCGGCGCCCGGTGCGGGCGGGAGCGGCACCGGCGGCGCCCGGTGCGGGCGGGAGCGGCACCGGCGGCGCCCGGTGCGGGCGGGAGCGGCACCGGCGGCGCCGGGGGCTCGGCCGAGCCGCCCTGCGACAGGCGCGGTCCCTCCTGTGCCATCGGAGAAAGGACGGCACGGAACACAGGCAGGCACACACCGGTGACCACCACCCAGGCCTCCGGTGGTCACATTCTAGGGAAAAACACGTCTTAAGCAGATTTTTAGTGAAGGTGCTTGCTTCCGACTTGGGCAGATCTGCTCTAACCAGCCTGGTCCAGACCAGCACTTGAGACAGACAGCTCTGTTTCTTTTCCTCACCAAAGTTTCCAGATTACTCCGTCTGTCTCCACGAGAGCTCACATTACAGAGGCAGAGCACACACTTCACCCTGTGCGCTGGCCCTCCCGCACCCTCTTACAGCTTCTGTCGGCCTTCCAAATTGTGTACAACCATAATGCAACTAGCCTTTGTAATGAACCCGTTACTCTTGAGAGTTACTCAGTATACAAACCACCTCCCACAAAGGCACAGTGACAATGTGGATGTGAGACAGGAAGAGCAGGCTACAACCCCAGAGTAAAAAATAACTGGTATTGGCAAAGGCGAACAAAGGAGCCTAAGAAGCTCTTCAAAATACTGAGTACTACTCAACCCTAAGTTTATACTTAGTAATACCAGGTTCGTCAAATGAGTTTTGTTTTTTGAAGCAAGCAGTCTTAAAAACATTAAATCACAACTCCAGACACTGAGGTTTCATAAAACATTTCAAAAGTTTATTTCTTAAGCCTACTTACTACTGAACAGTTGAACTACTGGAACATTTGAACATACTAGACTACAGCAGAAAATTTGAGTGCAAAAGTTACAGAACACTAAAAAAGTGATGAGCTAATTAGAACATGCAGCACAAACAACACAATTTAAGTCAGAGAGGCACTTACATTAACATTAAAAGATCAACTCATCACTCTTTGAACATCATAGCAGCCTGCTTGGAATTGCATTTGACTGAGCTTTGTTGCTGTGAATAATACAGCTCATGCACAGGTTTGGATGTATGTTTTGTAAATTTAAAGTATTCACTGAATACTACCAACATATATACACTCATATACATAGTTCCAGAAGATTCAAAAGGCCATGGCTTATTTCTGCTCATCCTTTGGAAGTGGTCTTCTGAAGAGCAGAATATGTGGTTCTGTGGAAAGAAAATTGAACAAAGTGTGAGTTTGTACAAATCTTGATTAAAGTGATTTCTTCAATCTTGAACAATAGTTGAGGCTTAGTTTCAAATAAATAATTAGAAAGTCTAAGTATAGCCCCACATGTAATATTAACAGACCAAGTATGCAGTACTCTTACAACAGTCAAGTTTTTATTTTTATACCCAATGCTGGCAGTATCATAAGTTTAAGAGCCTTATAGGAGGCAAATGCTTACAGGAGGGAAAATTGAGAGTATTTTATAATGTCTCTTTACATTAGGCTACTTGATAAACACTGTTACTGTAACTTAGACTGACAAACTGCTGATACTGCCTGTTAGGCACATATCAAACACCAACAAAATCCACCTTGGCTAATAGAGCCTGCTCACATTATAGTCAGTCTTCTTAATTTTAAATGCATCCAAAAAAAGTCTAAAATATCAAAGGTACCCAAATAAGGGAAACACTGGAAGGCTATACTAATTTCATCACCTGATTCTTCAGAAACTTGGAACTTCATGCTGCTGCAATTTATCAAGCAATCAGTTACTTTTTAGTCAGGCTAGTCAATGGCACAAGCCTGTAATGGCTGATCCCGCAATACCAACATGCTAGTTAGTAAGGGTCTTAGGGCTTCACACCCCATTAACTGAAATACTGATTTTTCAGGAGGCTCTACAACTAGAGTTAAAACTATCCTCTAGAATTTTCAGAGGATTAATACAGGACCTTGTCTACACATCTAGCATCTATTAAGTTGTTGTACAAAAAAGTAGGTGTCATAAAGTCAGCTTTATGACTTAAAGATATGCTGCTCTATTAACTTTGATTCAGTCACTGCATACTCACGTTATTTAAGAGCTCACAAAAAGCCTGTTTCTATGGGCAGAGGCAGGAACATCTCCAGTCTGATAATTGACTTTTTCGTTTGCCTAATTCTGTTCAGATGTGCTCACCTGGCTCATGGATCATATAGTGAACCCAGCCAAGACTCTGCTGAACACCAAGTCGTCTCCACTCTTCTTCAGACATCAGATGAGATTTTGGCACTTGTTTTGAAAGTTCTCGTGGCAGCATCACATGTCTGTAGAGGTTTAATAATTAAACACATACACAAAGTACTATACACTAGAAAATTGGAAGAGATCTGCACTGAAAGACAGTTACCACGTTATGAATACTCACTTGGGCTATAAAAAAAACAAGAGTACTGAATTTTGGCATGAATTTGATTATGAAACCCGTCCCAGAACCCAGTTTAAAATCACTTACGACTATCAAATGTTACATCTGTAAAGCAACTGCAAACTGGGAGCCAAACTGTCTTCTAGATGAGATTTAGACCCCTTCAGATTCCAATGACTATACACTCAGAGAAACATGCGCTCCTGGCAACAGGCTGATATATCAGCGATTTGAAAAATAAGAACTTTGGACTTCTAAAGTATTTGTAATACCGATTTCAAGTCTAGATGAGTTAAACTTCAATAGCTCCCCGTCAGAAGGGGACGACGCTGCCCCATCCCAGGCTCTGCCATAACCCCTTCCCCGGAGCTGGCGCAGCGGGTATCGCCCCTCAGCCCTCACCCTGTGCCAGGGCTTGTGGGGGCCGCTCACCGAGCGGTCTGCGACAACCGGTAACAGCATTCGGTCACTCATCCCCTTCTTCCCGCCAGTCCAAAGCCATGCGGAAAGCCCCCACGGAGGGGTTGGGCACAGCCCCTTCCCGCTGGCCTTACGCCCTCTCTGGCTCTATTCTACCGGCGGAGCCGCCTCATTCCCTGAGAGCAGCCCGCACACCTCAACCGAGGCGCCTGCCCGAGCTCCCCCAAACCGCTCCAGCTGGCCTCCCGCACCCTCCTACAGCTTCTTACCGGTACTCGTACTGCTCGTCAGAGTACTTATCGGAATAGTAGATCTGCTTGTGAGCCATGGCGGGTGGCAGCGCAGGCTGGAACAGCGGGACGAGCAACGGGACGAGCAGCGGCCTCAGATTCCTCCCTCACGGACGCCTCGCGCACTAACTGCCCCCTTCCGCGCCCCGCACCGTTTGAATCCAGCGGCTCGGCTCCCATTGGCTCTCGCCGGGGCCGGCCAATCGCGTGCCACGCTGCCGCGCTCCACCCGAGCCCGCCGCCGCGTGACTCGCGCGCTCGCCGCTCCCAACCAATCCCCGGCGGCCGAGACGGGCGGGGGAGCGTTACGTAATGGGCGGTAGCGGTCGGGCAGAGCGGCGGCGCGGGCCCGAAGCGGGGAGGCGGGGCTGGCGGGGGAAGGGGCTCGGGCGCGGTTGATTGGCCAGCGGCGGCCGGGGCAGGCGTGGGCCCTTCCAGCCTACGGCGGGGCGGCCGGGGTGGGGCCGCTGCGCCCACGTCGCACATGCGCAGCTCGACCCGGCGCTCTGCGCCATTGCTTTGCAGTGCTCCACTCGGTCCGGCCCGGTTCAACCTTGCTTTGCTTTGCTTTGCCTTGCCTTGCCTTGCCTTGCTTTGCCCTTCCCTTCCCGTCTTTGCCGGGCTCGGCTCGGCTCGGCTCGGCTCGGTCCAGTCCCCGGTATACAGGGAGCCTGCTTATTTCAGAGTGGTGAAAGAGTGATGGCTTCGTCCTTTTAACTGAGCGTCGTGTTCACTTTAAAATGGTGCTGTCCCCTGGCTGCCGGGTAGCTGCTGTAAGCCCGTGGTGTCGTGGGGCGCAGCTGTCGGGAATGGCTGCACCGTCGGTCCTGTTTGGTCAGGGTGATCCAGATAAAACGCGGGGTGCAGGTGTGCCCAGAACAGTGTGGGAACTGCAGACAGCATTTCAGTTACAGCAGTTTCAGCATTAGGGATGTTACAAGCATCCTTAACCAGACAAACAAACCATGGAATACTTCCCTGGGAGTACGTGCATAGCAGGCTGCCAGGGTTTGCTGGGAGGTGCTGTGGCTCCGCACATAAGCCGTGCTATTTATGCCCTGTGGGATGAGATAAGCCAGAAAGAGCGATCCCGCGGTCGCTTTCATAGAATCATGGAACCATGGAGTGGTCGGAAGGGGCCTGAACGATCACATAGTTCCAGGCACAAACCGTGGATAGATAGGGCCACCTTTCTCCAGGTCAGGTTGCTCAGATTGAATACCTGGCTGTGAACACCCCCGGGATGGGGCACCCACAGCTGGCCTGGGCAGCCTCTTCAGGGCTTCATGCCCTTGCAGTAAAGAGTTTATTAATGTCTAAATTCCTCTCACTCTCCATGCCCCCTGCCTGTGGTTTGCTCTTCTCTCCTCTCCTTGCTGGGCCTCTGCAGAAAAAAGGAGCTAAGTCTTTAAAGAAGTTTCTGCTTCCTTGGTGCTGCCAGAAACGTGGGTACTGCCTGTGGTTATGTAATGCATCTGTCTGAAAACAGTTCTGATGTAGGAAAAAAACCAAGCAAATCCATGTGATGCATGACTGCTGATACACATGCGTGGGTAATAGGTATGATTTTTTTAGTAGCATTGTTTCTACTGGCACTCCAGCTTGCCTTAAACAAAAAAAGTTTAAGCCAGTCTCGCACCGTGCAACCATTAAAAGAAGTGCTCCTCATAATCTAGCAGTAATATTTTCTCTTAATTTGACTGCATATTAGAGCTTGTTAGGCACAGGTCATTTACAGGAAAAATGAAGTCTGTTTTTGGACTGGTATAGCTGAATGTGTGAAATTCATGTAACAAAGGAATATATATTTCAGTATAATTGTAAAAGTACAAACCACCTGCAAGTTTTCTGAAGTTTTGGTTAGGTTATTCAAAATAGACAGGTTTGGAGTTTTTTAGTGTAATAACAACTGTTATTTTTCTATACTCGAGGCAGAATGTACACAATGATTTCTGTTAGGAATATCACTGTGTAATAATGAGGAAGAAAGATCAAACTACCATGATGGTGGATGAAGGACATTTCCTCTCCGTGTGTTCTTTTATAAGCTTTCTGCTTATCTCATGCATAACTGAACATGAGAGAAAATTGGTCTTTATGTAAGGCTGTGTGTAAGCCTTTCTCCTTTGAGTTCGTTCAGAAGTGAAAGGAGACATCATGCTCTTGACCAACCTGATAAAGAGCACTTTTTGCAGAACTTCAGCAAGGCTTTTGGCTCCAGGCTCTACCTTGAAAGAAAAGCATTTGATGTATGGACTGGGTGTGCAGACAGTGACCTCAGGTGAATGGCCAGGCCCAGAGGATGGTGACACATGACAAAAGTCTGTTTGGAGACCAGGAAGTCCCAGGGGTCAAAACTGGGCCTGAGCCCAGTTTTTAACATCTTCTTTAATGACTGCACAGTGGGGCAGAGTGTACTCCTGACAAGTTTGCAGGTGACACTTAGCTGGGATGGGTAACTGAGAAACCACTGGGTTGTGCTGCCAGGTCAAGGAACTGCAGAAGTAGGCTGAGAGGACCTTCATGAAGTTGAGGGGAACAGGTAGAACAAGGTGAAGAGCGAAGTCCTGCACCTGTGGAGGAACAACCATAGGCACTAGGCACCAGTACATGGTGGGAACTCCCCAGCTGGAGATGTGTTTTTCAGAAAAGGAACCAGGGAATTCTGATGAACACTGATCTGACTGTGACCCAGCACTGTGTCCTTCCAGTAAGGATAGCTAGCAGTGCCCTGGGCTGCAGTAAGGCCAAGTGTTGCCAGCAGGTTGAGGGAGGTCATTCTGCCCCTCCATAGAGCACAAGTGAGGCCTCTGCTGTTGCCCAGCTTTGGGCTCCTGACTGTAAGAGAAAGATGGAGCTGCTGGAGAGAGTTCAGTGAAGGGCTACAAAGATGAAAACCTGTGTGTGAAAACCTGAAGGCAGGAAGCAAAGAAGACCAGAACCAGGTGGTGCCCACTGGCAGGCCCAGAGGCAGTGTGCACAAACTGAAACATGGGATGTTCCTTATGAACGTCAGGAAGCCTTTTTTACTGTGAGGCAGATGGGACACTGGCACAGAGCTGCTGGAGTCTCCAGCTTTGGAGACCTTCCAAAGCCATCTGGACATGATTCTGAACAATGGGCTGTAGGTGACGCTGCTTGAGCAGGGATGTCAGACCCCATGACCTCCACAGGTCCGGCCTCAGCCACACTGTGTGTGGTACTGCGTGAAACAGGCTCTTTATCACTGTCTTCAGGATACTGTTACTCACAAAGGCTGTATCAGTCACATTGCAAAGAAGGAAATAAACTGTTCTGTACAGTTTGGAGAGAACAAAAATGCTTGAACTTTGTCAATGCAGCTTTGTCTACACCTAAGGAAACATCACCTACCAGTACATAATTTAAATGTCTTAGAACATTTCCGAAAAAAAGTGCTTTCTGCGGTAATGTTTTAGGTCAAACTCATCCTGTCTCTTTCTTTGAGGCCTGCTTTATATGTTTGTGTCAGTCATGCTTTCCCACTGCAACTTTTGCAAATACAGAGTGTACAACAAAAGTAATTTTTTTCTGCCTGTGCTTTAGAATGACCTTTTAATTTTAATTGTTATATGTTTTCATATTTGAAGAAGTTAGTTTCTGGAATTAAGATTATCAAGCGGTGACTTGAATCCTCACTCCAAAGATTCTGAACCAGGTCGGAAGTGAGTGAGACCATAAATACCCATATTTATTAAAGCAAAAAGCTGCTCAGAAGCTTTATCATATACTTTTGCCTCAGCATGTTGGAGGCATGTATTAAAGCATTTATGAAAGAAGTTTGCCATAGCACAGACTAAAAAGTATCCCACATAGCCTTGGAGTATTGGTTGGTTAGGAGAAATGTGAGCGAGCTGCACAACTAGAATGTAAGCTCCTGCTCAGAGACCTGTCTGATTAGGGTAGCAGCTGTGATTGCATTGCTGTTGAAACACAAGATAAAGTGGCAGAACACAAAGAGAATATTCTTGAGCACCCCTCCCTCCTGTAGCTGTAACACAAGCACGTATAAAATGGAGCACTGTTATTCTGCACTCTGTATGTGAACAGCATGACTGTAGTCAGCATAGAGGCTCTTCAGAGCTAAAGATGGACTATGAACTTTTTTGTGGGGGGTGATTTTGTGTATCTTGAGAGGAACAGATTTAAATCCTCTGTGTAACCTGTTTGCTTGTTACTAAGGCCCTCCACAGAGATAGGTGGGCAGTGTTGCAATGAAGGGCCCATGTAAGGCCATCAAGGGCACCTTAACTATTGCATATGGAAAGTTCAGGATGTAAGTTATGGTATATGGAAATATTTTCTGTGCTTTTTGTCAGAAGGGGTAGATGAAAAATTTCCCATCTGTGTTATGCATAGCAGTCTCTGATTAAAAGTCTCTGCAGCTTTTCCTGTTTAGTTCTGTGAGATATTTTAAAAAAGAAAAGTTTTATGTACTTCTACTGTGCTTCAGTTTTCAAACATGTCCTTATAAAACACTAATGTCAGATGCTTGAAAGTATTTTTCTGAATAGAACAGCAAGATCAGAGTGAAGGAACCTTTTGTACTCTCTTCATGAGTCATAATCATATACACAGTTAATAACTTTTGAGTAATTTGAATGTGAATCACATTCATAGCACATATAGATGAACTGTTATCTATGGTTTTATATTTTCAATGTTTCTTATGGAAGCAAGGTGTACACAGTTGTAATTCTCATCAGTTTTGATCCTCAACTAGCTTTTGAACCTATTGGCTCAAACTTAAGACAAATGCTGATAAATTATTGCAGGTTTCATGACAACAGGCAGGCAAATAGAGCAGAAGAACTGTGATGGGGCATGATGTTACAATTAAAATTGCACCTTACTAGACAGAGAATCTAATACAGACAGGACAAAAAGCTTTGTATAAATGCTTCAGGGGTAAATATCTTTTCACATTTGGTACACATGCCTTCTGAGACTGCAGAGCAACAAACCATGAGTCCATAGAAAACAAGTCTCACTTAATTCTTATACTCAGTAAGGTAACTTTCTATTTTTGATTTTATTTGATGGCTTTATATAGTGTTTGCCTAGTATTCAGCAACACTAGTTGTCCCCAAAGCACTCTCAGGCTGCTTATATGTGTAGTTTTAACAATATTTGTCTCTGAAGGTTTGATCTTCAGAATTTATCTCAATTTAGATAGTTAAATTTGGATTTACTGCCTTACTTAATTTGAAGGACTTTATCCTAAGTGTTTAGTTGTATGCTAATTAACATTCCCTTAGTAGATGCAGAAGATGGATTATTTTTGTTTTGTTTTGGTCTGCACAAAATTGTGGAGAGACTAAAGAATGATGCTATGGTTTGATGTTAATATGGTTTGATTTTGGTACTCAGCACTGGTGAGGCCACACCTTGAATTGTGTGTTCAGCTCTGAGCAAGGAGGATATTGAGGTGCTGGAGCATGTTCAGGGAAGGACAGTGGAGCTGATGAAGGGACTGAAGCACAAGTCCTGTGAGGAGCAGCTGAGGGAGTTGGGGGTGTTTAGCCTGGAGGTTCAGGGAAGGCCTTATCCTTCTCTAGCTGACTGTGAATAAAACAATGTAAATGTTGAAAATAATCCAGTTGAATTGCTGAGGGTTGTCCTCTGAGAGAGGATAAATTCCCTAGAAAAATAGAGCCAATTTTGATGCATGCTCCATGCAGTTCCTATGCTGGTTCAAGAATTGCATTTTGAAGGTCTTCTTGAATAGATTATTGAATAAATTATTCCCAAGTCATAGAAGTGCCCAGCTTGAAGGATGAGTATAGATATACGGAATGTATGTATTTCTAAATTCAGATCATTGCAGAGGTTGGAGGCTAATGTTGATCTGTGTCATTTCATTGAGATTTAATTCTCTCATTCTGCTTTTATGGATCTTATTGTGGAAGTAGTGATAAGAACCTGCTCAGCCCTGGCAGACAGGGATGGGGAGCAGAACAGACCCCGTGCAGTCCAGGAGGAAGCAGTCAATGGCCTGCTGTGCCCCTTGGACACTCACAAGTGTATGGGGCTGGATGGGATTCTCCAAGTACTGAGGGAAGGGAGGAGGAGCTCACCCAGCCACTCACCATCATTTATCTTCTGTCCTGGTTACCCAGGGAGGCTCCAGACACCTTGAGGCTGGTCAGTGTGATGCCCATCTACAGGAAGGGTTGGAAGCAGGATCCAGAGAATACAGGCCAGGGAAGGTTATGAAACAGATTATCTTGAGTGCTATCACACAGCACATAGAGGACAGCTAGGGGATTGGGCACACCCAATGTGGGTTTAGGAAAGGTAAATCCTGTTTGACCAACCTCATCTCCTTTTATGACCAGGTGATCTGCCCAGTGGATGAGGGAAAGGCTGTGGATGTTGCCTACGGGGCTTCAGCAAAGCCTTTGATACTGTCTCCCAGAGTATTCTCAGGGAGAACCTGGCAGCCCACGGCTTCGACAAGGGCACTGTTTGCTGAGTTAAAGCAAAGACTGAACCCAGAGAGTGGTGGTGAATGGAGTAACGCCCAGCTGGTGGCCTGTCACTTAGTGGGGTTCTCTAGGTCTCAGTATTTGTGCATCTCCTATTTAACATCTTTATCAATGATCTGGATGGGGAGATTGCACCCTTTTGTAAGTTTTAGATTGCACCCTTGGTAAGTTTTAGATGACACCAAAGTAGGCAGGTAAGTTGATCTTCTGGAGGGTAGGAAGGCTCTGCAGAGAGATCTGGATAGGCTGGATTGATAGGCAGAGGCCAGTTCCATGAGGTTCAATGAGGTGAAGTGATGGATCCTTGTGTCACAGCTCCAGGCAGTGCTACTGGCCGGGATCAGAGTGGAAAGCAGCTCGCTGGAAAAGAACCTGGGGGTGCTGGTTGACAGTGGCTGAACATGAGCCAGCTTGCCCAGGCTGTCAAGAAGGCCAATGGCATCCTGGCCTGTATCAGCAATAGTGTGACCAGCAGGACCAGGGCAGTGATTGTCCCCTGTGCTCAGCACTGGTGAGGCTGCACCTTGAATTGTATGTTCATTTCTGGGCCCCTCACTGCAAGAAGGATATTGAGGTGCTGGAGCATGTTCAGGGAAGGACAGTGGAGCTGATAAAGGGACTGAAGCACAAGTGAGGATCAGCTGAGGGAGCAGGGGGTGTTTAACCTGGAGGTTCAGGGAAGGCCTTCTTTTTCTCTGGAACTGCCTGACAGGAGGGTGCAGCTAGCTCAGGGTCAGCCTCTCCTCCCAGACAACCAGTGACAGGACAAGAGGACATAGGCTCCAAGTGTGCCAAGGGAGGTTCATGTTGGACATCAGTAAGAATTTCTTCATGAAAAGGGCTATTGAACCATTGGAATGCTCTGCACAGGGGTGAATTGTTAACACCAGAAATCACAGACAAAGGCTCTCTAACTAGTTAAAGTTAGAAAGTGGTATGTTTATTATGCCAGCGGGCAGTATGGGTCGGGGGAGGGGTGGGGTTGTTCCCAAACGGCGTGACCACGCCACACAAGGATTTTTGCCTTCTATTTATTTCCCAAAATAATGCATATGCATAACCCCAGCACCTCCCATCCCCGCTTTGTATTAAAATGAGGTTATTAGTCCTTCATGCATGCACAGTTCTTCTCTTGAATTGGGTTGGTGGCCTTGGATTCGGTCCCGGATTCAGTCCCACCCAGTGGTCCCGGGGATGAAGTCAGGAAGGTCTTTGTCAGGTCTCTGTAACCCTCTGGCACAATCAAAGGCCCTTTGCTTTGTGATGGATTAACACAGAGTCCCGGTGCTGGGCATTGTTCTACTGGTTTCAATATGTTCCTATAATGGTCTACTTGCTCCACTTCCTTCTATAAATAAGCTCATAATATAACAATTAGCTTTAGCTTAAGCATCTAATAATCATTAACTTATCATTGGTGTATCTAACTTCAATATGAACTGGTTCTAACCCTCAGCTAAAACGTTAAATTTTAAAAATCATAATTCAGGGAGGTGGTGAAGTCACCAACCCTGGAGCTGTTTGAGAAACAACTGGACATGGCACTTAGTTCTGTGGTTTAGTTGACAACATCAGCTTCTGTCAAAGGTCAGACTCAATGATCTTGAAAGTCTTTTCCAACCTTAATGGTTCTATGATTCAATTCCCCTGTTAAACAAAATCAATAATGCAGAATTTAGCAGATGATTTCCATAGCAACCAATGCTCATAAAACACATTCGGGATGATACTGTATAATAACTGGAGAATCAAGCAGATTCTGTCAAATGAGGATGGGGCACAGTCCTGCTCAGATTTTTCATGGAGGTTGCATGGAGGGCAACATGACAGTGTCTTGGAGTGGATCTAGGGTAAAGAATCTGTAGTGGAGAGTTCTTCAGTTACTGAATATTGTTCATACAGTGTTTAAATACTTTAAGTAAGGTTTTATTTAAACTGGAATATGTCAGTGCTAGACCTGAAAAAAGATACTTTCAGCCAAACTTATCTTTGCAGCTTTCTCTAGTGGTTACCTTCTGTAATGGCACAATGTAAGAGTTGGAAGAGTATTGTGATGACACATTCCTAGCTTAGTCTAGATTCTTAAGGGATTTATTTGCCCATATGGATTCTTGCTTCATGAATGTTCAGGTTGTCTTTGGGCCAAATGTCTTCTCTCCACAGTATCTTGTTGCAAGGGGGTCCATGGCTGAAGAACAGGTTCCTTTATGAGAAGAGGTATTTTTTTATTTATGTTAAATCTGCACATGCTAGGTTTTACATTGAAAAAGCCTGTGAATATTTATTCGTTGTCCCAGATGTTCGTAGTTCCAAGAGCTAGGGTATATATCCTACAGGATTATAGGCTAAGATTTTGATTTTGCATTGATATTTCCCCACGTCCCTTCCATAAATATTGCTCATTGACTTCTGTGACGTTACTCAAATATTTAAAATATATCACTTATAAATTTTGTAGATACACAGGAGTAAAAGAAAGTGTTTGTGAGCTGAAAATACATCTGTTTGCAAGTATTATAAAGGTTGCCTTAAGTGTTGTTTAGTTAAAGTGGTAAAAGATGACAAAATACAAATGAAATCGAGTGTAATCTGAGTAAACCATATAAATACAAATATTTTTTCTTATGGTTATTGTTACAATTTAAGGTTTAAAATAGCCACTGGAGGGCTCACTGATCTTATGGTAAATGACAAGTTTTTCTTTCAAAGACAGTACTTGTGAGTTTTGGTTAAGGCAGTATTAATAGGTGTGCTCTTGTTTGAAGAAGAGTGGATGATAGCAGAATTTTTGAAGATAATGCACAGGGAACATCTACATTTTCATCTCAAAGAATAACAATTCTTGTGCTTGTTACCTGTGTCACACTGTGGGAACATTTACAAAGGTTTGTAAGGGAGGAGGATCTAGATGCCTGAAAATGAACATAAAGGACCAGAGTTCCCACTGTCTTACCATAAAAAATGTAACATTTCTTCCTGTCAAACAGCAGGGTTTCCCCATTTTGAGGAGCCACCTACACACGGCAGATTTTCCCTTTGCTTCTCCATTATGTGTGGCACCAAAGCTTCAGTGATGAGTCAGGCCTAGGGCTGTGGTCGTTTTGGACCACTGCAGCAGTGCGACCGCGAGAGAGTTGTCTTCTTCAGATGTCTGGCTAGCTTGCCAGCACCGCTAGCAGCACAGGGGGGCACTTGTCCCAATAACTAGGCTTCAGGACAGTGCCTAAGGCCAATGCTCAGCATTATAGCTGTAGACGTTGCCTTGTGCAGGATGTAGCCGTATCCAAGCTGCAACTAGTGGAATAAAGAGGGCGGACTCAAACTGCAGTAATCCAGGCTTTAATGGATCGCAGGGGAACCAGCCGGAGAAGACCAGGAGGGAGGGACTACAGCAACTTTTAAAGGGTGAAGGATATAAGGGAGGAGCCAGTCCCTGGACCAATAAGGATACAGTGGGGAGGGGGACCCAAAGGACTGACATGGGGAAAACACCAATAGGAGCAATTCGAAGGAGGGGCCCTGGTCCCTGAGCCAATCATTCAGCTCTCCAGCTGGAAGCTTCTAGCAATAAAGGTGGGAGTGGAGAGTGACTGGCAGGACACTGGGGAGGGGAGGGAGAACCAGGGCAGAACCATTACAAAACAGGGGGGAATGGAACATACCAACTTAACACAACACAACAGGCCACTGGTAGTACTGGGATCAAATGCAACACATTTAATTGGTGTCAGTTTCTCCTGACATTTTTAATCAAGCCTTTATTTAATTGGAGTTAAACAGAACTTAGTTTTCAGAAACTTTGGGAACAATTAGTTCTGCTTGCATACAATAATATTTTTGTATTTTTCCCAGCCTGAATCCTTTCTTTGTCTCTTTGGGTTTTAAGTATCCTTCTTGGATATGCACTGTGTTGTCCTATCACTGATAAAAGAAATGGAGCTAAATGATTTATATGTATTATGGACAGCTTCCTTAAGTTCACAGCAATACTCACCACTTTTCTGTGGGATATACATGTGCTGTATGAAATGCACTGTTCCTGAAGTGATTTTGCTAGTAATTTGTGGTTATCTTATTCTTTCTGTTCCTGTGGGAATATATTATACCAGAATTTCACTCAGTGTGTTGCTTTAATTTAAGGAAACTCATCTAATTTGTTGTTCTCCCGTGATCATTTTCAACCTATTTCAAAATATTTGCCTTGCACTGAGTAGCTGTTTGAATTCTTTCCCGTGATTTTGGATCCTGCATTTTGAAAATTAATTCTGTATTTATTTTATTTTTCTCTGCTTATATATGTCCAGTTTGAGTGTTCCTCATGACTCCCCTGTTCCTTTATCTTAGATACTAAAAAGTCATCTATTGCAGGGGAAACACAAAATTTTGATTTTGTTCTGGCAGGTAAACCTCTTTTATAATTCCCAGTTAAGTAAATATTAAGTATTTTTGGTTTCTTAGTTCTTAACACATCTTCCTTCCACCTTCCATCATCCTTTTAATTATTCATGTAAAGAAAAACATCCATCAGTTAAACCCTTCCATTATACGTTATCATGCAGTAGCTATACAGAAAATAATTTACCAGTTATAACTTAGATGGGAAGAAGATCTTGCCTGGAAATACACTTTGTCCGAATCTGTCTTTCCTTCTTCTCAGACTAAAAACATTTGTCAAATGTTTCTTCTTCTCAGACTAAAAACATTTGTCAAAACTTCTGCATTTCATTCAGGACATGTGGCCATCTTAAAAATTTGATATGAAATGAGCCTTTTTCAGATAACTTCACCTCTAAGCATGGCATATATTGGAAATATGCTTAGCTTGAAACCTTTTCCTGTTTTTACAGACATATCCCTTTATGTAATGAATGGATTGCCTCTGCTCTAAACTATTAGTTTTCCTAAGACTATCCTTGACTGAAGTTTTCCTTGGCTGTATTTGAGAATTAGTCATTACATGCGTGCATTTGCAGGCTTACCTTTAAAATAAAAGGAAAAAAATCAGCCAATTCACAGAAGAGAAACAGGCAAACTGATTCATCTTGCTTTACAGGTATTAAAACTTAATGCCTTTTCATGTTTTTAGTGGAATATTAGTGGTGTTGTCATGGATATCCTGTTTTGCCATCTTGCAGATGTGCTAAAAATGGGATTTTCACTTCCCACCTCTTAACTATTCATATGAACTTGCTTGAAATCAGTGAAAAGTCTTTAGCCATCTCAGCAGATCTTGGACTAAGACGTAAGGGAACAATAGAATTTCAGCACATGTTTTATTTAATAATATTTTTCAATTATTTTTACATCTCATTTCACTGTTGAAAATTAGATGCATGTTGTGTGCTTTCCCTCATGCTAGGGCACATCAAACTGCAAGCTTCTGCTGACTTAGTCTGGTAGTGCAGCTCCTGCACCTTGCTGTTCCTCCCAGGAACCTGTCGCCACTTTAAGAGAGGCATGCAGGCTCAAAACATTAGGCCTTAGGGCTACCGTTTTTTTGAAAATAATTTTTTAAAACTTTTGTTTCGGGGCATAATCTTGTAGTCAGAGGTTCAAAGTATGGACTGAGTGCAGATTTGGAAACCATTCCTGTATACAGTGGTGTTTTCTGGTGTTTTTATTGTGGTCTGTGAGTCATGGGAATATGCCTCCCTTAGGGTGGACTTGGCTGTGGTGGCTGAGTCAGTGCAGCTGCTGGTGACCCCTTCCCACTGGTGACAGTGGTGGGAAGAGGCCCCCATCCCAGGGAGCACCATGAGGAGAATGGGTCAAGCCTAGCCTGCAGGAGCTGCTTTAAGCTTGGTCTGGCCTGAGCTGCAGTTCCCTCTGTGTCACAGGCATGCTTGTGACTGGCCCAGGACCCTAAACCTGCTGTCTGTGTCACCACACTGGACTCCCAGCACTCCTTCCCATAGGGAGCTGCTGGTCCTTGCTTTTCCCTGGCCTTTTTCAGGTGCTTTTCCCTAACCTTTTTCGGCTGAATCTTAGAACTGTCATGTCTGTAATATCTCCTTTTTTTTGTGTTTTACAATAAATTCAAACCCTGCAAGAACTTTCTACCAGCTTACAGAGGGAGCTAGAGGCATTTCAGTTTCCCTTCTCCCCCAGCCTATTTTCCAACTCAACCTCCCTTTTGTGATGCTGGAATCACCTGAATTTCTGGCACAGCAATGCCACTTTTGACCCACTGGTCCCACTCATTCTACCATCTGTACAGCACAGAGCTAGAACCCTCATGACTCTTGCTTCAGGCTCAGGACAGGGGTTATATGATGCACTGATTCTCAAAATGCTGCTGGTAGTTCACATTTCATGAATTCTCTATTAAAAAAAACCAAACCAAACCAAAAAACCCAAAAAACCCCAAAAAACAAAAAACAAAAAAAGAACCCCTTTAGTTGCTGTTGGCCATGTTGATTTTAATTTTAGATGGAACATTAAAGGCTGTGGGAAACAATAGCTTGATTCTTTGTGAAGACACAAAAAACCACTGTTAATTTGTCTTTCTACATGCCTTCTGGAATGAGGTACTTAGTAACATAACCACTGCAGTGCAAGCGTTTGACAGGCGGAGGGGTGGGTATGTGTAAACTTGATTCACATTTTCAACTGAATCTGCACTGTGGAGCTGTGTGTACATCTATGCCCGTGGGATGTGCCTGCCAGAATGCATCCTGGGCTCTCCATTCCTGTATGGCACAGACCAAGGACTGGCCAAAATGTGTCATAAATTTTTCTTCTTGGAAATGACAGTGGGTGTGGAAATGGCAGACACATTTTTACTGAACTGTGATTTGCAACAGTTGCTGTACTCATAAAAATCTGATCAGGGCTTCCACTTTTGGGCTCTTCATAAATTATCTTATTTATTTACCTCACATAAGGTAAATAAATTACCTTATAAATTGATATATTAAGATTATTGCTAAGTCTTTGGTATATGTAGCTTTCCAGTAGAGTATAACTTCACTATCAAATCGTGCAGCTGTATGCAGAAAGAACTGGGTTAGGTTTTGTAACTGCTCTTGGTTTTCAACTGCAGTAGGGTAAGGCTATAATTCTGGAACAGTACTCTTTCAAGAAGGCATAAAATGTATACAGCTTTGAGAATGTACTTTGGTTTTGGACTTAAAAATCTGTTTTGGGAAGGTGCAAGAAATAAAAATGTGAATAAGGGGGGGTTGTGTTTCAGGACACTGAGTAAATTAATTGTTGCTTAAGATGAAGTCACTTTATTATTTTGGCTCAGTGTTACACAGTGTGCTTACAAAAATTACTCTGCTTTGGGTAGATAGTATTATGCTTGGAGTTTAGGTTGTGATAGATAGGAAACATTTCATTTAATTTAGGAAGGATTTCAGAGACCTTGTGTTGTGAGGTCTACCATTTTTTACATATGCATAAAACAAATCTGAAATTAGCCCCATGGGAAAAATGCTGTGTTACTGCTATTATATATTACTATTATGTGTGGGGTGGGTTTGCAATTGAAAGAAAATTAAATAATGTGTGAAGTCAGACTCATTATCCTGCCTGAACGCAGGAGATGGAGTTCTTTCTCCGTGGGCTCCATCTCACAGAAGTGTGCAAGCACAGTATGGATTTAGATGTGTGCTTTTTCTTGTGAGATGAAAGGCTGCCTGTGGGATTAGTGCTCTGGCTTGATCATGCTGTTTCTGCTGCTTGATATCAGCTACTAACCTGTGCTGCTGCAAGGGAGCCCCCAGTGAAGATAAGTGTTAGTTTGATTTTTAAGGGTACAACAGGAGTCTAAACAGTGTAGCTGGTCATCCAGGTCCTTGATGACAGAGGTGGGCTTTCATAAAGACAAAAACAGTAGGTGCTTTTGAATTTTCAACCTGTTGTCCCTCAAAATTAATCTGTATATGTATCATTTGTTTTTTGATGACATTGATCATTGATGTCAGTAGTTGGATGCTATGTAGTGAAGCTTAGACTTCAGAATTGCCTGTTCATACTTTGAGAGCGCTTGAATTGTATTTTAAACCACTAAATATGTTGCATCTGTGAAATACCAAATTTCTTTTCAAAATGGACACTTTTCCCACTCTCTGTGTATTATAATTTCTTAATGTAAAATATATATATAATTAACAAGTGTATGAAATCTGAAAATAGTATCTCTGGATACTAGCACAGTATCTCTGGAGTATTTTTCTGACATTATTGTGCATTTTTTTATGTCTTAGTTATGCCTGAGGAGTCTGAAAACTTTCTTCAATATGTCTTAAAGCATAGCAAGCGTTACCATGGTACCTTTTAACATTTTTTCAATCAGCATATGGAGCCACAAGGGGAGAAAAAAGACTTGAGAGAAGAATTTTGGAATGGCATAATGCTAAAATAAACCTGTTATAAAAAATGCTCCATATGATTGATGATAAATTAAAGGAAACAGTCCTGTAATGTATCATCTGTTAGTTAAACATGTGCTCTCATTTATCTAATCAGTACATAACCAAAGCCAATTACTACAAATTAGCAACAACAAATGACAGCCTTTAATTAACTTGAAGCTATATCCCCTTATTTAAGCCTTCAATCCAATATCTGGAAAAGTGGAAAAAATTACCCTTCAGGGTGTTCAATATTGTATTTTCTCAAATGGTAAAACTAAAATGGAGACACTGGACAGAATGTAGGAATTAGGAATGTGGTAGTTTTAACATTGTCATAGAACTAGTTTGCCAATGCAGTCAGCTCCTTCCTGAAGATGTGGTGGGATGCAAGAGGGAAAAGGTTTTCCTGAATGGTATTAAGTGGTAGCAAGGCTCCTCACAAATCAGTTGAAGACTGAAAGAGTTGTTTAAAAATCCATAGTTCACCCATATTTTCGAAGCACATATTTCTTGTGACTGCCAAAATATAGTACTTTGCCCTCCTTAAGAGTACCTTACAAAATGTGAGTTTTGTGAAGCTTCCAGGAGATAAGTTAGGTGGTAAGGCTTTAAATATGTTTAAATATGTTGCTTTTTTTAAAATACAGTCAATCATGTGATTGAGCTTTTGTAAATACAACATGTTAGTTGAAGACATATGGTTTTATCAGTAGGGAATGTTTTGTATATTCCAGTTTCAACTTGTTACAGGATAAGGATGTGTTTTGCTCCAACTGTTGTTCAAGATGAAGTTTTTAAAGAGAATATAAATTGCAGTACTGATTGTACAATGCAGCAACCAAATGTTGAACCTACTCTACTATGGCAATTCAAAGCACAAGAGAATTTCGACAGTAAGAGGATCAAATTATTTTTGCCCTTGTGTTTGCCTCACTTTTATGGTGACCAAAATATAGAAGGGAAGAGCCTGAAGCTTAACATAAACTCAGCAGTTCTTCAACATGCATTTTGGTGCTGTCAGAGTTCTTCCTGCTGCATGAAGCAGATTCAAAGGAAGAAGCTGGGTATTTTGCAACAATGCAAATGTAAATACGTAAGTGTACCTCAGATTTTAAAATGCAAAAATGTTTGCCTGAACCTTACTTTCCTTGGTGATTTGTTTTACATGAAAGTGCTGTTGCATTGGCTATTAGTGCTGTATATCTTCTGTGAATGAACAGAAAATGTCAGTATTTAGGGTGACATCTTTGGAAGCATTAAATGCATATGCAAGCACTTTAAAATGGCAGAATATAATTAGAGCTGTGAGTTTGACAGTAATTACTACAAAATTACAATATTTTTCACTGTGCAGAAGGCAAAACTAAATGAAATGGTTGTGTTAGCATCTGGTAAGCATGAACACAGTTTCTTTGAGATGGTTGAATGTCATTTTGTGGCACTCTGAGTGAGATCTATGGTTGATTGTTCCTTACCATTCACTTGTTGCATCTCAATCTGCCCTGTTTATAATTGGAGGATGCCTCTTTCTGCAGCTTGAAAATATGAGTGGGGAGGAGGTCAAGTCCTCTTTAGTCATTCAATCAGGAGTGCTCCAGTGCAATCACACATGCAACCATATTCTCAGGACCTATTAGTTGGGAAGGCAACTGTCTAGTACTTTCCCAGTGCAAATAATTACCAGGGAGAGAAAAGGCTTTTTGAATGAAATTTTCCTCCACCTTTTAATATCAGGAAAAACACAGCTTTAATTCTGTGTTCCTGCAGATACTCTGTGTTCTTCTGTTATACACAGTACTGAGTAGAGTATTAAGTCCCAGCTTTGGTGCCTGTATGAAATATTAGCATACTTTTCCTAGTGTTGAAAGAAGATTCATGATTTGAGACAGGTTATATGCATAAATTCCTTCCATTCTTAGATGTCAGTGAATTTCTCTCAATGGTATGCTAAACAGTATGTACACATCATAAGGCTGAATAAGAATATGTTTGTTTTTTAGCCTATAAGTCAAAATGTGCATTTATTTCCTCATTGCTTTCTGTACATTCCAGGTATCCTTTCAAGAGGTTTTAGCTGCATGGGATTTTCTTTGAGGGCAAAGTTTCTATGGTGGTTTTTTTTTGTATGGGTTTTTTTTTGGTTTTGTGTGTGTGGGTGTTTCCTTTTTTTCTTTCTGTTTTCATGCTGTGTCTTTTACACTGTTATTATTGTGCATGGCATATGTCACTGAAATAAGAAAAATGAAGATGATGAGAATTAGAAGGAAGATAATGGTAGCAGGATTTCAGTTTGGTTTTAAATTAATCTAGACATTTTGCTTTGCTGAATTTAAAACAAGCCTCATAAGGCAGGTGAAAAAAAGTCCTGTAATCTTGCTCTATTTCCATATTATTAATTAATGGGCTTCACTGAACTTAACTTACTCCTTAAAACATTGTAAATTAGAGAAGCATGCATTTACTTGGTTCTCATCTTTGTCTTAGTTAATTCTACAAAGCATATCCTATCCTAGGGAATAGTGAAAGTACAAGTTTCATAAGAGAACTGAAATAGTCCATTTTATAATTGCATTAAATGTATTTTTATAAATTAATTTATTCATTTATGTATTACTTCATGTCCAAAAGTTTTGCTTTCTTCTCACAATATAAGTAAGAAAATATAGTACCTCTTCTGCAGTATTTGTAATAGTGATTATGGTATCTGACTACAGTTAGTTCTGGTAAATGTGGTGGGCCCCTGCACAGGTTAAAAACAAGGTCTGCTGAATAACTGATTGTGGAGGTCCCTCTCAGATTCTCATAGGATGCAATAAAGAAGGAGAAGTTTCATTATTTTTTTTCCCAGATGAAAGCAGTGGGTTGCATGTATGACAAACACTTTAATATGCAAGGCAAATACCTGGAGTATCTTATGTATGGGCTTCCTAGAATATCAAAACTGGTAACAAGGAAGGCTCTACCAATAGATTTCTGAGTGGCTATGATGGCAAGTAGGACTGAAACTGTAGGAGTAATTTTTTTAAATCTCAGGATATATGTCCTTTTGGGTTTTTTTAAATTTTTCTGCAACAAATGTTTTAATAAGTATGTATTGAAACTTAGTAATCAGAAGATAATTATATATAAAGACATTTAAAATTCAAGTTGGTTTGAGTTTGTTGGTTTTTTTCCCCCCCACATTTCCTGTGTTCTATTTTTGCAGTTGCAGCCCATGTTTCTGCCTTGATTTAGTTAACTATATTTGGCTTGGAAAATGTATCGTTACATTATGTACACTGACTATATGGTTTCCTATGTTCATATTTTTAAGTTGTTGAAATGCAAAAGGCAATAAATGCCCTTACTTTTCCTATTACCATTTTCCAATACTTACTGTTTCATCCCGTAAAATTGTTTAACTGTGACTGTCAACACATTCTTTGGCATAGATTTTGCTTTTTGGAGTAAAATTGATAAATAATGATACCTTCCCAGACTTCCAGCAGAGGTTTTGGCTGTGAGAATAGAAAATTATTGAACACTGATCAAAGTATTTGGGAGCTACAGGTAATTTTAAAGTAATCGAAGCCATTAGGTGGACAAGTTGCTCATTCACCTGTAGTTATAAAAATAACCCAACACTGTTGTGCTACTATTTTAGAGTAGTTTTTACTTATTTGCTACCTAAGGAAACAAGAGGAGAAAGGAGGAAGAATTATCTGTTTAGAAAGACAATAAACAGAGAAAGAATGATGATCAATAGGCCAGCAAGTTGCTGTTCACAGAAGTAGCTATTGAGGAGATTGAGTAAGGGGAGAAAGTATACAGCTTATTTAATGATTAGATGGGATTTGTTTGTTCTGAACAATATTCAAACATTTGATCTGCTAAGCAGATAGCTTCAGTCTGAATACTGAACAGGCATTCACTAGATGTAATTCAGCTGCAGTAAAATCTTACCAGCCCTTCATCACTATCTTTCCATAGCCTGTAGAGAGAGTTTAGGATGACTTGGTTTCTAACTTTAGCCCCTCCACTAAGTGTCTAAAATTAGGTGGGTTGAAAATGAATTTTGGGAACATGCCACTCAGTGGAAAAATTAGCTTTGAACCTGGAAACTCCCACCTGCAATCTGCATATTAACGTGTCAGAAACATGTGCTATATATGGGCGGGATAAAAACAGTTGTACTGTTTATGGACACGTTGCATTTCTGCTGAGATTCCATAATAATACTTGAGATAGCTTTCTGTGGCTGTTTTAAACACATTGAATTCTCATTGGCATGTCTGAACTTTACAAGCAAACATTCATAGATTTCATTCATCACCTTTATTTGTTGCCCAGAAAAAGCTTATGGTCTATCTCTAGATATCTAGGAGCTGAATTTTCACAAATACTACAAATGACAATAGTGAATTATAAAAGCCATATGATCTTAGCCAGTTTTTAAAAATTGAAATCTTTATCTTTCTTTTTTTTTTTAATCTATGCCATGAACATTGAGAGAATATTCTCTTTTTCATAAAATATGCAGTAAAAAATCTGTCTCACAGCAGTATCAGCAATGCCCTTTTCCCAAGTAACTAACCTTTCCTGAGCTAAGCCCTGAAATGAACCTATCATAGATATGACCAGCATTTTATGACCTGGCCATGATAAATGGAGAATTAGTCCTGTGTTACTCTTCTATTCAGTTAATCATTTTTCAATTTTGAAACGGCAGAGGGAGATTATATTACATTCTTTATTGACATTAGGAAAGCTATTTTCTCCTGAGTAATGTCACACAGTCCTTAACATCATACAAATGTGACGTTACCTAGGAGCTCAGTAATCTTGAGCTGGATCTTGAGCTCCAGCATTAATAGTGTTTAATTATATAATATGATTTATTGCAATGTTGATTAATTTCCTTCAAAATGTAAGGCAAATGTTTTACAACAATGGTAACCATTAGTACTACATCACTGGGACACAGGACAATTTTATGCTCTTTTGATTAATTACATCTCATGTTGTCCTGTCCTGTCCTGTAGCAATATATTTTTCTTCCAGAGTTTCAGTGAAGAGGGTGACCAGTGAAGAGCACAAAGAACAGTCTTTGCCATTTTCAATTTCCTACTTCATGTGCTCTGCAGTGCTGTCCTTAGCTTTAATAAAGGTGGAGGAGAGGAGGAGTGACCTGCTATCCAAACTTCCATGCTGTTTCCTGAGTGTGTCTGATAGCAGTGCTTTTGAAAACACTGTTCTCAACTCTGAGAGCTTATCCAACCTCTCTAAGTCTGGCAGTAGGATGAAACACTTTGTGTTTTTCAACAAATTGCTTTATGTGTTTTCTTGAGGACTTTGCTATTTTCAAATTTACTGATTATTTCTAAATTAAATTTGTCCTATTACAACCATTAATATATATGTACAAATTTCTGTTTTCATTTTCTTCTTCTTCTTGACTGCCTAGATACAATTTTCTCTTTTTGTACTGGGAGGACCTTAATTCTTTTTCTCACATGCATCCATTTTTCTCTGCATATTTTTTTCTGTAGAATTTTATATATAAAATATATGTATTTTTAAAAATTACATTATTTATATATTTAAATTACAGGCATTTTAGTTTTTAAATCCCTTTTGGTTATTTTTTCAGTTTCTTTTTTGGTTTGTGATAAGAAACTAATTAATTTCCCTCATTCCTGTATGGTTGAAATCTGTGGAGAATTCTGTTTTTGTGTAAAAATAAAATGAGTTTTTATTCTGATAACATTTCAAACACCCAAATTTGTCATTAGGGAATTCTGCAGCTTTCAAGCCTTTCTAAAAGACCATTATTTTTCATTGTAAATGAGAGTTAAAATCTTTTGTGCCTATGCTTGGATATAAGATTTGAAGCTGTTACATCTGCTACTAAGAATGATGTAATTGATCTGGTATTTAAAAATGCCAGAGTGAGTAGGTAGTTGTGGGAGATGATATGAACACTTTTAGCAGGTGCCTTGCTTTCCAGTAACCATGGACCTTAATGAATGTTTATAGATACTTGAATTTTTAGCATTTATGGGTTGTTTTTTTTTCACTAGAATCTTGTTTGAGTTTCACCTTTGTATGTGGTATACGAATATTCAAGGAAATAAACAATTACATGTGAAAGTAGTTAGTTAACAGGCATATGAGGCATCAAGCCAAAGATAGAATTTGTAGTGAGTTAACATGGTACAGGAATAGCAATGCGAAGGTGGAGGAATCTATTTTGGAACAGGGAGTTGTTCTTGTGCTTTAAAAACCTTCAGGAACTTATAACAGGCTTTTTTGAGCTTCACAGCTAAAATTTCTTTGTAGATTTTACACCTTTCAGTACTCACTTTATTGAGATACTTTGTGTCAAAAGTTTTGTACCACAGATACTACAAGGCATTGCATTTGTTTTGCTTCACCAATTAATGAATTCTTTTGTTTGTTAGCTACTATGAGTTTGGATTTTTTTATCTGGTAGTTGTCATCAACATGTGGGAGATACATGCTGAAAGGAAAGTGAAAAGGTCTTTCTACCTTAAGGCTAATATTTGCTACTTTTACTGCACTCAAAGAAAAATATTCTATGAGAAAAAGTATTTTTGTGTTACTCTAGCATTAGTCATAAGAGCTAAAGCATTAACCAAAGGCTGCATGCTACACCTACAGTGTAGCATTTTGCTCTTCTCTGCTGGTACTGTTGGAGTCCTTTCCTCATTGCCTTGAATTCAGCACTGGATGCTGCAGTCTTCTATTGTGGTGCAGGTCACGTAGCAGTGAATGAACAAGGTTGCATGAATAATGTGCTTTTTATTCAGCGATTGGATAAAAATTAATGCCCTCAACACCTACGTATATCCAATCTCCACTGCTTCCTGTGTGCTTATTCTTCCAGAAGCTTTAATTATTTATCCTTGGAGAGAATTTGACAGTTACAAGTAGTCACGACTCAGCAGATTAACCATACAAACACCAGAACCAATCTCCATGTCAAGTACACTCGAATGTCTCATGGAATCAAATGTTGATTTTGAAGTGATGTGACTCCAAATTAAGAGGGAAAAAATTGGCATCCCTAACTGCTGCATATTTTTTAATCTACCATTGTCTTTAATTAAATTAAAGTTGGTTTAATATTCTTGCTAATTTCAAGAGGTATTCTGAAGTGTTTGATATGCTCTAAATACTGACACAGACATTCTGCAATGGAAGTATATTTTCAGGAGAGAACTGGGGGAAGCAACATTAATTAATAAACCAAA
The DNA here is from genome assembly GCF_023055355.1 of Agelaius tricolor. Taxonomy (NCBI): domain Eukaryota; kingdom Metazoa; phylum Chordata; class Aves; order Passeriformes; family Icteridae; genus Agelaius; species Agelaius tricolor. Next base: position 17,569,095 of record NW_027269264.1, read on the forward strand.
ATATGTGCATGGTTTCCCTTCATGCAGTATTGCACAGTGATGAGGAAAAAATGAATTACATAAGATACTTTAAGCATTTGCTACTTAATCTTTACCAAATATGTTCAAATTAAAGCAAAACTACAGGCATAATAGGAGTCAGTATAGCTATGTACACTAAAAGGAGAAGCAGCCTTGGAAATAAACTGTAACTTCTTTATACTAGCTAGAGACAGAGAAAGGGAGAAAAGCATATGTGTGCTTGTGTGTATATATATATATATAATTAAATCTATAAACATACTTGTGTCCTTGCTTTGAGTGCAAGATCACCAAAGAAACAGTAAGATTATTTTTCCTGTGACTTTTTTAATGCTAAAAATTGATGTGGCTGCCTTTTAGAAGGCAATTCCAGAAAGGCCAATATTAGACCACCTTGCTGCAGCTTGTTGAATAATGCTACTGTATTATCTGACTGGACTGCATGAATCACAGCAGGTGGGAGCAAATCTGTCTGCATCATCAGACTGCATAATGTAGGAGTATGCTGAGCACTGGTAGCTACTAATGATTGATTTAAGCCTTAAGAATTACCGAGAAAAACGATACCTAATACTGACCTTATCTCCCCATGCTAGGAACAGACTCAAACGTGTAATGTGCAGTGGTTTTCTTTTCTACAAACAGTAAGCAACTGGGTGACTGATTACAGCAGCAATTCGCCCAGAGTTGTGACAGCCTCTCTGAAGTTTTAATAAACACCAGCTATTTTCCTTGAAAGTAACTGACTAGTTTAATGAAGAATTCACTCACAGAAGACATGTTCCTTGTGTTAAACAAAAGAATAGAGGAGATACTAACAGCAGCTCCTTTTTACTTTTTGTTCTAGGAATTGTTAACTGTTAAGCTTACTGCAAGCCAGTTGGTAAACTGCAACTTGCAGAGTACCATATTTAGTTCTATTGAAATGAATGTGCAGCTGAACATCTGGACGAGTGGTTGAGGTTTGCCTAACTAGTGAGAAATCATGTGATGTGTATTCTGTCTAGGAACAATAATCATGATCATGGTGAGATGAATGTCTGAAGGATTAAGTGAATTCATTCTAATTGCTTTTGTATGTGGAACTTGGCAAACTCAGATTTAAAATTTTTGAGTGTTAGCTTGAGAGTTGCTAGATGAGATAACGATAATAAAGGCAAGTGTGCTGAGGTATGGTGATGTGCCAAGGTACTCTCAAGTGCCTCTTTTAAGAATTTGTACTAGGTTTATCCCAGACTGCATGAAGATATGGGTGACAGGCAGCTTTACATACTTTGTGAGGTAGATTAAGGGCATTATGAACAATCTTAGGATTTCAGAGAAAGGAAAATGTGTAAAACTTTTATTAGAAAATCATTAATGAGTTTATGATTCTTAATCACAAATGTAAACACTGCTCTGTGGCATGTACAAAATCTTTTTCCTCCAGTTAAATGGCAGCAAAACATCTCCTGCTAACCATGTGGGTTATACTGCTAGTGTCTTGACATTTATCTGTGAAGTTTTGTGATACTAGTAATACCTCAGATAATATGTAAAGCATGTTTATTAAAAACATTAGACTTTAAGAAATACAGGCTAATACTATGATGCTTCCCTCTCTGGAGACATGAGTATAATTTTACCTTTTCCTCTTCCTGCTTATCCTCTTCCTGCTTATGAGTGCATTATTACTAAACATCTTCCAAACCTCCCCTTCTTTGTAGTTTTTGGCTGAATTTGGTCATAGTTTCATTGACTGTCAATCTAACAATGATATGTAGATAGAGGATACTGAGCAGCTGCAGAGGTAACCAAGGAATGGAAAAGAGGCTAAAGGGTCATGAATCTCTTAGTCACGGTGTATAGGTAAAGGAGGTTTTTATGGTAGATGTTTTTTATGGTAGGAACTAATTTTAATATTCTTTGGCCAAAGTTCTATTCAAAATGAACAAATTAATGATAGTTTAGGAAATCAATATCTTTCCCAAAAAAAACACTTAACAGCTGTTAAAAAGTATTTTCATTTGGGCAAGTTCAGTTACATCTCTAGTGATGCCAGATGAATATTCTGCTGGTTTAACCCAGTGCTTATCTATTGATAGGATTATGGGCATCTGTGGTACTGAGCAGTTTCAGATTTTTTTAACCTTGAAGTAAAAATTTAATGATAAAAGGGAAAACCTGAAACAGCCTCTTTATTTTTGATTATCTATGCTACAGGAATTTACCTGAGGGGTTTTTCAGTCATCCTTTTGATCTATTTGCAGTTTTCTGACTTTTTTTAGGCATAATTACAGAAAGACCAGCCATATGAACCTCCCCTGATATTTCTGCTGATATTTCATGTGCATTACCTTTCCTGGCAGTATATATCCCTTCTTTTCCTTAAGTGATGGAGAGATAATTTCTGCTGCAAAGGACCACCCCAAAGGTAAGCCAAGATGGTTTATCAACTGATGAAATTTTATAGACTGCTTTCTTTCATGAGCACAAAAAGCTGAAGCAGCAATAGAAATTGGCTTGCTGGTCATTACTCTGTGCTTCTGAACAGATGAGACAGGCAGGACATTTCTGCCCTTTTAAACTGTGGTCTTACTTTTTGATGAGATACCACGCTCATTTCTTGCTGCTGAAACATGGTGTTGTGGTTTAGCCCCAGCCAGCTACCAAGCACTACACAGCTGCTTGTTTGCTCTCCCAGAAGTGGGATCAGGGAGAACTGGTAAGGCAAAAGGTAGGAAACTTGTGGATTGGGATAAAGACTCTTAAATAGGGAAGGCAAAAACTGTGCACACAAGCAAAGCAAAACAAGCAATTAATTCAGTGCTTCCCGTGGGCAGGCAGGTGTTCAGCCATTTCCAGAAGAGCAGGGCCCCATTAAATTTAATGGTTACTTGGGAAGACAGACACCATCACTCCAAGCATCCCCCCCTTTTCCCTTCTGTTCCACTTTATATCCTGAGCATGATGCCACATGGTCTGGAATATCCCTTTGGTTGCCTGTCCTGGCTGTGTCTCCTCCCAGCCCCACATGCCTCCCCAGTCTCCAGCATGGCCATAGGAAAAGCAGAAAAGGCCTTGGCTCTGTGTGAGCCCTGCTCAGCAGTAACAAAAACATCTCTCCATTATCAACCCTGTGTTCAGCACAACTCCAAAACACAGCCCCATACGAGGCATTGTGGTGAAAATTAACTCTACCCCAGCCAAAACCAGCATGTGTGACCTTGCAGAAACTTTTAAGTTTTTCATTCTCCTTATTCCATTTGTGAGTGTGATTTGCTAGGAGGTTGTGTAGCTACCTGTAGATGCTAGTGCTCTAGAGAGAATTAATGTGCTCTGTAGAAAGGAAGAGTTCCTTCCAGCTTTGTTTGCATCTTGGACAGCAGAGGGCAGGTGTTAGTTTTGTGTGACTGAAAGCTCGTGTGGAATGGTTGTGTGTGCACATTTCCATCTGCATACTAGAAAGGGTTAGGAAGATGTAATATAGAGCAATTAAATAGAGATTATGCTTTTTTGGTGTATATAGGAAGTGGTTTTTATAGCAGAATATTCTTTTTCTTTCTCTTAAAAAAACCCAACTATTGTTTTGGTCAAAAAAATGTAAACACAAAATTAAAATGGTATTGGCAAGGTAAGAAAGAGTATCAGTCCAGGAACATTACCATTTTTGCATCACTATATTGAAACCTCCCAATATCCTCCTGTTTGGTCATTTGACTCTCATCATGGTGGTCTATATATGTATTCCATTACAGAATACATATGTATTCTGGTACAAAATTTTATATAGCAGACTTACTTTTGCCTTAATTGTTGAGTTTTCAATTTAATTGCAGTTAAAGATTTTTTTGCTTTATGAAGTCCTCATGCTTGTAGCTAACCAACAGATTTCTTCTGGTTTAGATATTCCAATCAAGCATATGTTGGTAAGGTGCTGTTCAAAAGCAGGCTTAGTATTTGCACATTGTTGGGTGCAAAGCTGTGTTTTTACTGGTAAAGTTTCTTGCACTTGGTTAGAGGAGCAACTTTAGTAGGACAAAGCATTGTGATGACACTGTCTTGGTAGTCCTAGACAGATAAAGTGATGCTAGTTTTCAAAATAAAGTCTTAGTTTAAGGATAATTGCAGTTCCTTGTGGTCAGTAATAACTGTTAGAATAGACATGTAACGTGTTGCTTCAGTGGCACATGATAATTTCATAACAGTATGGATCCTTACTCTTCCATATCCTAGTCAAAGTGAATAATAACAGCAGACAATCAACATCTATGCAATGCTAACGTTGACTGTACTGACAGAGTGCAGTCAGTCTCACATGTGCTGCTGCTTAAGCTTGAACTAACTGGAGACAACAGCACTACTGTTGCCACTGGGTAATAAGGCTGTTTTCAATGCATTAGGTAGGATTTTTCCTTCTGCTTTACTTGCTGGTATAGCATACCTCAGGCTGCCTGGTGGCTTCAGCATCCCTTTTTCCTCTCTCTGTTCCGGAGCTGTGAGCTGTGTTTGTTCTGCCAGTGGCATTTCTCCTCTACCTCTTCATCTTGGCACCAGGGCTTCATTGAAACCCAATTCAAAGTGAGCACTGGGCAGTTCTGAGATTGGGCTGTTGATGTAAGATTTCTCCACAGACCTCATAGCTGACTAATTTTCCCCATTCTAATATCTCCTCTGACCTGGATACCCATCAATTACCTTTCGCTTGGCCAGTGGCTTTGGTTTCTGCTTATCAGTGCAAGCACTTACCATGTTTTTGCTCCAGCCTTTCTGCTGTATGTCTTTGCTACATGTATTTGCTGTTACTGGAATCTGGTCTTAGTGCATATGCCCTAAGTCCTTTGGAGAACTGCTGACCCTCGGAATACCAACAGTTTTCATGCCACCTCAGCCTTAATTGTACTGACGCTTGTCAGGGGCTTGCCCTGCTTGAGCAAACAAAACACATTTTCTGAGGGTACCTAGAGGAAATTACTTTTGCTGCAACAAAAATATACTTTTGCTACAAGAAAAAAATATACAGGCTGCTGTGTATGACAGCAGGGTGCTAAACACACGTTTATCTCCATTTCTCCACCATTCTAAACATTTTTTAATCTTGGAGACCCTTTTAGAGTTCAGGGTGCTTGCCTCCCTACTGCTCTGCTTCAGTTCATGGAGCTTAAAACAGAATTTCTCAGGCTTCACATCTGCAGCCATTTCACTTAGTGCCTTTCCTTACATTACTAGCAATGTAACTTGCAAACTTCAATCCATTTAAGTGAACATGTAAAGAGATGTAAATCCCTCCATCCAGCCCTGCCTCATTATCACGTCTTTCACAGATTTGCTATCCTGCTTTCCATATGTATTGTTGTATCTAAGGTAGGCCAACTCAAATGCAAGGAAGAAAAGCAACCCAACTAAGATAAGAATGAATCCTTAATACATGCAGGCATGTGGGCATACCTGCACATACACACTTGTCTGCAGATGCCTCTTTCATTTGACTGTGCCCAGAAAGAAGTGAACCATTACTTCAGGTCAGATAACAGGTAGCATGGGCATAAACAGGTATGGTGGTTCATATTATCTATGATATGCAGAAGTAGTCCTTATTTTTAATTCACTGGGAATGAGTGCTGTGAGTGCTGCTGTGAATAACCCTCCACTGGTGCTGTTATCCACTACTGCAGAATTGCCAGAATTTTTTAGTACTGAAGCTGATCAATAGCAGCTCTGCGTGTAGCTCCATGTTTGCCAAGAGCATCTGTATGGTTTGGTGACACAAGTTAATGGGTTCTGTTTCAGGGTGAAGTGGATGCGAGTGGGTATTAGACACTTGTCCTGCCCTGTGCAATTCATTTCCTCCCCCTCTTCACTGTTCATCGCTGAGGTGATTTGGAGTCTAGAACTGATCTAACTGAAAGTAACCCCCAAAACTGTCCGACAGTTTTTTCTGTGTTATTCTTCAGCCAGATGCCACACACAGCGTGCACTTTGTGGCAATGTGGCAAAGGTGATGCAGTCTGAGCAGCCCTGCTGTCCCTAGATCTCTACACATGCTGCCAGAATTTTGGTCTGATGTGTGACCTAAGACAAAGATGGTAATTTATACTCTCTGTTGGTGTTTGGTTCTTACAGTTTTGATGATAATTAAAAAAAATTCCCCTTTTAATTAGGGGAGGGGAAACTAATGTGTTTGGGAAAGTCTGCATTTTTTTAATAGACTGCTGTCTGCTCAGACGAGGTATAGTTAGCTCTTCCTAATGCCAAGAGTTACAACAAAGTTTTCTATGCCTTTTTTCACATTTCCTTTTCATTGCTGCTCTTCTTGCCAGTATTTAGCTATCCTAACAAATGAGTAGATACTAGAGCATCTTTTTCTTATGGTGATAAGAAACATATTTATATATATACTGTATAAGTAATAAATATTTTTTTCATGTTTTTTAAAAGCAAAATATAAATAAAGCCATAATTTGCATTTTCATAAAAGTAAATATACTTTATGAGTGGCAAACAACCTAAGAAATCTTGTACAAAAAGTCAGACACAATTAAAATTCCCTGACTTCCATTTGGATTTGGAAATGGAGAATGAAGTTTGACTCCTCTTGGAATCAATAGGAAATTTGTGAAGTCAGATTTCATATACAGGGGGTTTTAAAAATCAACTTTGCAAACCACTCCTAGGAAAATAAGATATGAACAAAATAAAAATAAAATACTCAAAAAATGTATCAAAACTTAAAAAACAGACACCCTGTTAAAATGTAGAAAACTATTGAATTATTAAATACATTTCATGAATATATTGATGGTTCATTCATGAATGAACCAAAAAGGTGCTAGGTTAACAAATAAGTAACTGACTGGCTTTCAATATGAAGAAGAAAGCAAAAAAAGTTGTTGCATAATTTGTCAGTGAGCTAGATTGTTATTTGCTTTCTCCTCCAAATCACCAGTTTTTCTGATTGTTTAAGATAAAAACACTTGGAGATACATGGACATTGATGCCTATATGCCCAGAGGAAGCATCATTTCCATCAGTATGAATGGATCATGGAACCATGTTATGGGCCTCTCATTACATTATTCACAATGCAGTACATTTTTTACACCATGCCACAGTTTGTGGACAAAAAAGAAAACGTGACTGGGATGTATTTCTTAGGACAGAGACCCTCTCTAGGGTGAGGCTCCAGCTAGAGTGAGACGCCTGGTGCAGAGGATGGGAGTTTGGGACAGAGAGAAAGAGGAAAAAACCGTAGAAACAGGATCATTTAGGTTGGAAAAGACCTGTTAAATACAAAGGTCTGCAGAAGGTGCAAGCAGCCAAACAGACATGGCAGAGCTTTAGATTGTCTGTTTTTTAGGATATACAGTTCTGTTACACTGCTGCTAATTATCTAGTTTCAGTGTCTGCCGGAAAGAAAGAAATAATTAAAATTGGGGTGTTTGGAAGGGTTGATGTAGTGTTTGTAGATTTTAATACATATCACTGTCTGATCTGTCCTCACAAAAGCTGTGTCCTGTTCAGATTTAGGTATTATCTCAGCTCTGTCTTTTCTGTGAACTTTTGTAGTGTGTTGACTTTTAAGAGTCGGCTCAGGCACTACAAATGGAGCAGAAGGAATTGCAAGTTTAATTTTCTTCCAAATATTTAATGTCATGTTTCAATGGGTGAACATGTCTTACAATAAAATTGTTTCAGTATTTCCAACTAACAGCCTCCTGAACATTGTTTAGGGTCTGCTTCTGGTTAAAAATATAAGCATCTCCTCAAAAATTTGTAGGCACATTTGAGACCTTGATTTTATACTTCACTGATGTAATTTTAGTTGGATGTTGCTCATTAATAATTAATAATCACTGATCTTGAATAGTAATATTTTCAACAGTATGATTTTCCAGAGAAATAATTTGCAAAACCAGATAATGCTCCCATTTCCTGGTGCAGCCCACCCTTAGCAATAATGTTGCCACGGAAACAGCAAAACTCTGATCCAGTGAAAGAACAGGGAGTGAGGGTGAAAGGGAGATGGGGGCAATTTATAGTTTTTTTGGTTTCTGGGTTTTTTAAAATAAATTAACTAGATTTTGTTAGAATAGTTTTGGTTTCAGATTGGGTTTTTTTGGGAAAGGGGGTGTTCCTTGATTTTGGGTTGGTTGGTTGGTTGGTTTTTCTGTAATGGTTTTTCTGTAATGGCACCCTTTACCTACATGCCTTCAGGTTTTTTTGCATAGGACAGTAAGCTGAGGTTGAACTCATTATGGACAAAAACCTAAGCAATGTAAGCCCAGTCTATGCTTTGATTCCTGAAAAAGATTTTGAAGTAGAAGTATATAGTCCTGCCACTGAACAGAAGTACAGTGCCTTTCAATACTTCTTGCCCCCCTTGAAATCACAGTAGGATGTAACTGAGCTCTGTGTGCAGGTAGATCAGAGAAACAGAGAAATACAGAATATGATATGTTAAGTATGTACAAACAGTACATATAGAATTACTTAACAATTTAGTTTTTAAAATTAAAATTCTTAATTCTTAAGAAGGTTAGACATAATGCCTTTTAGCTTATCCTGATGTTATCTTGCTTTTCTTTTAACTACATCATCTAAGCTTGCCTCACATAAAGAAAGCTGAATTAGGCTGATTAATAAATACATGGGTAAGAGATTTCTGATATAAGTCTATCTTGTGTTGTGCAAAGAATGCTGATATTTTCTTAATTATCAAAAGAAGAAATGTCCCCAAAGGATATTAGAAATCATTGTATTATAGGAATGCTGTATTTTTATTTGAGGAATTGACCATTTGTTGATATTGAAGATTCACCAAGAACATTTACTAAAGCAGATTATTAAGACTTGTGTCCATCATATTACAATGTAAGGAATAGCATCCTGTTTGCTGATGGCTTAATGTTACATCACACCAACAGTAATTGTTTAGGACTTGTCATAAGGAGGAATGTTAACTATGATGCTCTATGGCTATATTTTGTGAAGTATTAAAACTCTTAGCAACATCTATATTTATGCTTGACTGACAGTCAGTGTTTCTTATAACTTAGCTAACCTAAATTCCATTTGGAGGGTGTTTTTGGTCCAAAGTTAAGTTGTTTAGCTGGCAAGCAGTTTTACCGCTACCAGGCGACAACTCTGAAAACGCAAATATTTCAGCAGAATTTCATCAGTTTCTAGCACTTATTTGTTGTAGAGTACATACTTGACCACAGTGTGTTACTGGAATGAGGTATTTTTGCTGACTCTGATCATATGTTTAATTTTCTCTGAATATGATCACTGAAAGTCAAATCTTTGCATTCTGTAAAGTTTTTTACTATAGGTTGGGGAACACAGTGGTGGTATTTCCTGTGTTTCCTCTTTGTGGTGGTTGCATTATCCTACCTGGTCTGGCTTGTGTATTGGCAATATCTCCTAAATTTGCGGCAATTTAAAGCCATTTAATCCTCAGCAAAATGTACTTTCTCTAATCATGCCCCCAGCGTAATTTCTTTTCTTACCCTTTGTGGTTAATAAAAATTAGTATCTTCTGAAATACAGGCTGCAGAGGTAGCTTGGATATAGAAGTAAAAAGGTGGCAGCTAAGAATAAGCCCCTAAGAGCCACTTGGCGGAAGAAAAGGACATGAAACAAGAACTGAATTAAAGCTGAAAAAAACAACAGGAAAAAAGATCAAAAAAGAAAGAAGGGTCTAAGAGCCAAAATTACCAGTAGTTTGTAAGAAATGCTGTATTTTTTCAGAGGCAGTGTACACCCCCTCACTGTGTATGTATTTCTAGGGTTACATATTATTTTTCATTTACTGACATTGAATTTCCACCTGCCATTTTATTACTGTGTCGACAAAGGAGTAATTGTTCCATGGCCATTTATTAATCGTGTTGTAGTGTCTGGCTCACAAGCCTGCAAAAAACAAAAAGAAAATAAAAAGGCTCATTTTCAACCTGGTTGAAATTCAACGTGCTGACTTAGCACAGGTTGCTAAATAGAAGTAAGAAAAAAATAGTGCTCTGAATGTCTTGCTGTCTCGCAAGATAATAGCAGCAACAAGCTTGTTTAAGGCAGGCATGGTAAAGTCAGTGTGCAAACTCCAGACACAGTGCTGGAAATGCAGAAGACATTATAAATGCTCTGGCAATAGCTAGAATGAGCTAGATCCTAATTTATATTGCAGTTTATGCCTATTACACAGTCTCCTAATTTCACTCATTATTTCCTGGAGTTGGATTTGAACCTGCTGCCTGCAGGGCAAAATAATGTACTGTTTCAAGTCCCTGGAACTATAAAAGGCAAGGTTTTGAAATGTTCAGTTCTCCTGCCCTATGACTGGATTTGTAAGGGAGACAGTTTCCTGATCAGACACTGAAATAGGCACTGGATTTCAAGCACTGGGTAACTCAGTGGCTTCTACTCCTCTGCAGTGTCTAATGTCAGATTTACAGTAGAGCTCTGCATCCAATGGATGCCTTGCAAGCATTTCTCTGTCCAGTGAAAGTTTCAAAATTAGACCTTTTGCTGGTGTTCTGGGAAGCTTTCATCCTCTAGCTTTCCCTTTGCCTACCATTCTCGTGAGTGATGATCATACTGTCTTTAAATATCTACTGTGCTAACAGGGTAAATAAGGGAGAAATAAGTATATGCAATTTTTTTCCAAGGAGAGCTTTGGGTTTGTTTTTGTGGTTATTTTTATGGGAGGATTTGTTGATTGGGTGGGTTTTTTGCTTGGGTTTTGTTTGTTTGTTTGTTGTGGGGTTTTTTGTTTGTTTGTTTTGTTTTGTTTTTGTCAGAGATCTCTGAAGACAAACCTGTAAAATCTGTGAATCTGCGGGTGCACAGAGAGCAATCAAATATCAAACGAAATGTGCACATTCATGTTCCTATGCTGGATGTAAATGAATTGGCTGAATGAACACAGTCGGGGAGAAACAGAGATCTGACTCCGGTGTTTTCCTCACCTGCTACTCCTGTGGACACCCTAGGCATTTCTCTGGCAACACCCTGTCTTCTGCAGGGGCTTCACGACCCACTCCCGTCTGCTGACACGCCGGCTTCATTTTCTGGTGTTGCAGCAAAAAAGGTGCCGCCTGTGCTGGAAATGGGATCTTCCACTATTTAGCAAGGCTTTGCTGAATGAGTCATCAAAGCCGGCTGGTATTGGCTGGGCTGGTGAGCACCCAAGGGATTGCCTGGCAGAGGCTGCGAGGCCTCGCTTCATTCACAGAAATGTGGGGATGCTAGCCAGCCCTTTCATTCACTCGCGCAGCATCTCATTCACATTTTGCAGTCCTGCTGGCCGCTCCTAATGAAGAGAGCCGTTCGGGAGCAGTAGGGTTTTCTGGGCAGTAGAGACATGTAAAAATAGGCTATGGTGTGTATATTTGCTGTTGCTGTGCTAGGAGGATGACGAGAGGAATGAATGCTGTGAGGATGCTGTAGCAGGTTTGCAGCGTGGTGATGAAAGGCTCTTCTGCAGATCAGTAGAAAACTGCTTTACATTGACTAGGACATTGCCATTATTCATCACTGCTGGGATAAGAGGTGCTGACTTAATTCAGTATGTCATGAATATACTAATTAAATACCTGTATTTAAGCCGGCTGTTCCACTGTGTTTGCAGTTTGTATACTGCAGCCTTTAGTCGTGGGAGAAGGAAGGAATTCCATAGACTTTTTTCCTTTAAGTTGTGCTGCAGTTAGTAATTTATTTTAAAAATTTGCACTATGCAACTTCTCTGGTCTGAATTTGTTTATAATGCAGTGTGTTGTCCTACATCCAAAAAGTGTTTTGCAAAGCAGATTGATTTATAGGAAAAAAACATATGACTTGTGATGGGTATTGTATATCACAATGCTGTACACATTTGGACTTCTAAAGAAATTGCAGGAGGAATGAAATGCCTGTTTTCTGCATGTTTTGCTACTTCTCCAGATCAAGTGTTTGTGACTGACATTCATTCTTAATAAAGGCTTTTTTTTTTTTTTTTTTTTCCTCACTGCAGGGTGTCAGTTTGCTGCTACCTGGACTTTTTAATATTCTTTCAGGGTTTTTTTCAGTTTTTCAGAATTGAACCAAACATTCCAGTGAATTGAAGACCCTCTTCATGTCTTTCTTCGGACTGAAAATCAGTTGTGAAAGAAAAAAACGTCTATTAAGCCTGTTTTTGGACATCAGAAAAATACTTTTCTTCACACATAGGTACTTACATAATTCCTGCATTAAAATAGAATGCTCTTGTGAAGGAACAGGGAAGAAGGATTTATTTCTCTGTCAAAATTTGAATATAACAGTTTCTGTGAGGGACAGCATTGACAAAAAGGCACTGTTAGGCTGCTTTTGTGGAAAAAATGTATATAATCTTTAGTTCTGTTCATCTGTTCTGAAAACCTTTAAGGTGTCTGTGTTCTGCTGCAGGGGCAGGAGAGGGGGATTATATTTATGCAAATATTATCCAGACATTTGCTATCTAATTGTGATTTCTTTATAGATTCACAAATATGTGAGGTGGAAGAACATTTTAACAGATGAATAAAGTGTGGTGTTTCATAAAGGCTATTAATTCAGTTTTAAAGGTAATTGCCTTTGGTACTAAAAGGGTGGTGGGAGGGGATAGGAATTAAAGGTTGGGAGGAAGTATCTGTTTGAGAAGATAGGAAAAGGGAATTTGAGAATTGATTGGTGCTAGTGTGCTGTAAGTGGGTGGATGTGGTTTTTTTTTCTTCTCTCTCCTTTTTTTTTGGCTACAGGAAGTGATTTGCAGTGTTCACAGCCTTTTGTTGAAAAGGGTCCTTCTCATTTGTGTGAGTCATGCTTTTGCTGTGAGCGAGTTGGCAGCTCTAAGCAGGACTGAGATCTCAGTCACAGAAAACTGTTACTTCACCCAACCTTAACAAGGAACCAAAAGAAATTTCTTAAATATATAGTTTTTCATTTTTCCTTATACTCTTTTTCTTTTTTACCCTAAACTCTTGTTAACCCTCCGTGCTGTTATGAATTGCTTGCTATGTTAGTACAGGCATCTCCTGCATTGGCATCAGATTTGCCAGAACGTATGCAGGAAAGCAGATAGAAGGGCATGCTTCAACGTACCAAGTATAACCGCTTCAGGAATGATTCTGTGACATCTGTTGATGATCTTATTCACAATTTGCCCATGAACAGCAAGGTCTCAGGAGTTGCTACAACTTCAGCTTCACCTTCGTACCTGGTCTCACCAGAGGTTCTCCGCAAGGACCAAGAAGATGGACCCAGCACCCTGTGTACTCTCATCCATAAAGTGTCCCACTTGAAACTCTCTAGCACGGGCAGCCTTTTGGGTATCAAAAACCTCTCCTCTGCAGTAAAGGAGCTTGCTGTCTCCAAATTGCAGGGAAGCTCGAGTGCTTCTAGTTCAGCAGCAGGGGCTTCAGACAACACATGTAACCTTGTCTCTGCCACTTCGTGTTCTCAGCAGGACGTGAGCAAGATGAGTATGGGGAAAAAAGCACGGTCAGAGGAAATGCACCTGGGAAGTGAAGATTGGAATCAAACTAGCAGTTTTGTCAATAAATCCTCTCGAGGATGGCTGCACTCGAGTGAGAAGATCCTGGGACCTGGTGTGACGTACATTGTGAAGGTTGGTCTGTTTTCTTCCATTCTCTGTTTTTATCAATGAAAAATTCTCTGCTGTTTTTGCTGACAGGATAGTTAGGCTGAAAGGATCTCTATTTGTATTTTTTTTTTTTGGTGCATAATACATTAAATGTAAATGCAGGAAGGAAGGGTTGAGAAGCTGTGTTAATTTGTTACATTAAAGCAAACCTGCAAATATTGTTCTACAGCTGTATAAAAATCTTGTTCTTAAGATAAAAGCTGATTTGATCTGGGTTTTTTAGCCTTCTTCTGAATTTAGGTTTTCAGTGTTATCTAGCATACTCTATATATCTTGGATACGTAGGCTTTCAATATGTCTGGTGCAATATACAGGAGGAAAGACAGACTCCTTGATGTGAGGAGAGCTGTTAATCATGCATGAATTTTTCAGTTTTAAACACCTCTAAGGGCAAGTGTTTTTTTAAAGTGAAATGATATTTGAAATCTTAGTGCAGTAAGGCAGGGAGCAGAGTTCTTATTCTGTTTCACAATTTGTTGTGGGTAGAGCAGGAAAATGCAGCTTGTTTTACATAATGAGCATTCAGCCACTTTAAGTGTTATTGCTCTTTTCAGTCCATTGATACAGCATGTTAAGAGCAGAGGATCTTAAGTTTACAGGTTAAACTTAATGTTTCTATATGCTTTGAAAATATTTTGAAACCACCTGTTAAAGTAGAGCCTTCAAGATAAGTGTATGTGCAATGCTTTTTGTAGTTAGGCAAGAGTCTGGTAACACCTTTCAGCATGGTGTGCAGAAAGTGTAAAAATGACATTATTGTCCAGAATTCATTCTTCAGTTGCCATATTTCATTTGCCAAGAGGCTTTTGTATCTTAAGTGTTAAACTGTTTTGCAGCAGGCTATTAATATTACAGGTCTATTTTTAGTGTCATCTTATTTTAGGTGTAAGAGTCACAGGTGACTTTATTTCAGGATGCTTTAAAACTGAGTAACACCCTTGTTACTTAACTCTCACTGCTTTTTCTCAAGTCTTATTATCAAAAGCAGAGTGCATTTTTAGCTGTTGGGAGACTAGGAAGCAGTTTTCATTTCTTTGTGTTAGTGGTGATAATAGATTTAGCAGGTGGTGGTAGATTGAGTAAGTTGGCCAATTCAGAGCACTATTGAAATTGTACTGTCTTTTTTATCACTCTGAAATTTACTGGGATCACAAAGGAGTCAGTGCTACCTTTCAAGCCACAAACTGCTGTTCTGTTACTCTTCAAGAAATGTCTCAGTAAAAAAATCCCCACTGATGCTAGACATAGTGGTCTTGAGACTCCTGATGTCCTTCTGCACAGAAATACTCTGGTTAACAAAAGGTCATTTACCATTTTCACATTAGCTCAGGCAACTCAAACGTTTTACTTTTTATTTTGCATAGGATAGTACAAGCCCAATAATGACTGTGTGAATACTCTGCTGCTGTTAGTTTTACCTGAAGTGATCATTCTGAAAAAGAACACACACAGCACTGAATTTCTTAATCCTTTCAGCAGTTTACATACTATATGCTATAGGAAGCTGATATCTTTGAATTGAAAAGAGAATTAAAGTTATACAGAAGTGGACTAACATTTACAGTTAGTAATTTACCCATACCTAACTGAGATAGTAGAATGAATATTAATTAGTGCAATAGATGTTGGGTACATGAAAGTGTATTTATACACACTGTGTATATCAGAATTTTCAAAATCAATCAAACAACTTACTTTTAGGTGTTTGTTAGTAGTTTATTAGTCATTAAAATATATGAAATCTAGTTTATTCTTTCTGTTAAAAAAATAGGATGATTAACTTTATGGTTTCTGTCATAAGAATCACAGAACAGTGCTCTAAATGTAAAAACAAAGATTGAAAATAGATATCAAAATAAGTGGTTAATGAATGAATGAATGAAAATAAACTGGTCCTGATTAGTTCCTAATTTGCCTGCTTATTAACTATCTCAGTTTTCCTTGGCAACTGCAGCATTCATATGGATAAGAATAGAAGTGCAGTTCCCAAATCCTTAAACATTGTTTGCTACCAAGGCTTTTATCCAATCAGACCATCAAATCAATACACAGATAATGTATACTGAGGGGAAACATTCCTTGGATACCTCATGGCTATACTGACTGTCTGGGGGACTCGTACCATGTTTAATTAGTACCATATGCCTTTCAGAAAATTCCATATGCCATTTGTTAAATGAGACAAAAATTAGATTTGCTGTTAACCAGCAAAGCCTTTTTTTTTTTTTTTTGGGCAAATGTGCAGTGGGTTACAATTTTCTCATTAATCCACATTTAAAAGAGAAAATTTGTCATGGGACAGGATTAGTTGTAACTACTGGGCAGTTTGATAGCTCACATTGGAATCTTCTGAAATAAGAGACACAAAATTCTTATATGCAATATATGAAAAATATGAAATTTCACTGCTGTTCCCACATTTTTACATATTACTCATTTTAAAAATAGGCAGTATAACTCTAATGCTTAAAAAGGGTGCAGGTTTGTGGTAAACTGTAGCTATATTCTGATCTCCATGGTCTGCTGCAATGGAATTGTTTTCAACCATAAAAGTGCTGGTGCTTTCTCAATCTTTTACTCCCTGTGAATTTCCTGTTGCATTTTTATATATTATAACATAAAATGTTTCACAAAAACAACCTCAAAAAGCATTTTAGCAACAAATTAGACAATGACCATAACCATACTGGGGATATAAAGTAGTCAGGTACTGATATCATACTTAATACTACTGCTGGACTTTTTAACAAATAATGAATTAATGAAAAAAAAAAAAAGGCAGTAGTTTGCTGTGCTGGAAGTCTTTAAAGAACTCAGTGCTTTCCCTATAGTGGGACTGATTACTCAAGGAAGAGATTATATGTCTTCATGTTGTCAGAAAAACAAAGGCATAGAATAAAAACAGTGTAAAAAAACCTGAGTAATGCAACAACAATTAAATGTTTCAATGTAATCTGTTGTTTCAAATGATAAATATCTACTTATGAGTATCACTGGCTAATATTATAGACATTTTGGAGTTTGTTTTATTTAAATGTGAGCACAAAAGTTAAGAGGCAAATGCATTTTTGTCTTCAGGTAACTTGTGGCTGGATTTTGTAACAAGTGTCAATGAGTTTAAAATACTGTTGTTCAGCAGTTCAAAACCAAATAAACCAAAAATACTGTATAATTTTATATATCTATATGAAGTGTATCTGAAAAAGCCAGTAAGATTTAAAGCCAACACAGTAATATAGAACAGACCTGAGTAAATCTAGTGTTAAAAACCAGATAGAAACACAGTATCTAAGAGAGAGGAAGGAAGAACTATTTCATCCAAAAGAATCACTTCAAGTCAGGCAAATAATATTTCAATAAAAAGGACATTAAATTATTATTATATTTCAATATAAAGGACATTATTCTTATTATAGCAAAGTATTCAAAGAATATAATCCTAACTGATATTATTTCTTTAATATTCTAACACTTTCATT
Source organism: Agelaius tricolor (assembly GCF_023055355.1). NCBI lineage: Eukaryota > Metazoa > Chordata > Aves > Passeriformes > Icteridae > Agelaius > Agelaius tricolor. Next base: position 17,586,231 of record NW_027269264.1, read on the forward strand.
CTTTGTGAGGAAATAACAACAGTTTATATCTGATGTGGAAAACAGACATCATTGTGATGCTGTTCAAACACATCACCAAGTAAAGGCTACGGTTCTGCAAACATTCCTGCATGACACTGTTTACGGGAGCATTCTCATTGAAATAATTGAGGCTACCTTTGTACACTGGAAGTTAAGTGTGTGCTCAGGGGTGAACTGAATTGCTGAGTCTCTTTAGTGGCTAACCCAGACTGCAAAGCACAGCCTTAAATGGAGCTAACAGAGTGGAAACTGCATCATATGTCGCCTTCCCCTAGAAGACTTCAGGGCTCTTTGGAAAAATGTTTCTCTTTTTATTTTTTTTTTCCTTTCTGTTGTAGCCAGAATTGATTTGCTCTCACTAAAAAAATCCCAAAAAACATTTCAGCAAAGCTTTTTCATTTCTCTTTTTAGTTAAAATTATCTTCTTTATAGAAAAAAATTTGCAAGCTTGTTTGGGTTTCTTTTAACTTAATTTCAACTTTTGTCAATCAAATTGAGGTGATGCTGTTCATTAATCACTGATCATTTTGCAGGGCCTGACTAAAAACCCCAAACCACAGTCCTAGAGCATCCTGTTTGTAATAAGGTTTACATGTTTAAGAAGTGTGTTGTGTGTTTCAACCATATGGTAATAATAGGATAGAATACTGACTTTTTACTTCAGAATCTGCTAGCCTCAACCGGGTACAAAAACAGTGCTAACAAAGACTAATGAAACTGGCTTATCACTGTGGGTTTTAAAGCTGCATGCATGCAGATTAGGGGAGAGAGAAGTAAGTGACAAAGACAGCATTGGTTTAAGTAATTAATCCCTCCTATTGTACCATATTCCTGAGAGATCAGTTAGTATCCTTTCCATTTTCCTTCGCTGTTATTTGAACTATGAAAGAAGGATGTTGATGCCTGTTGCTCTGCTGAAAACCTTTCTTTTGATCTTCATGGGCCTGAACTACTGTGGGTCTGTTGTACAGCCCAATAATAGGAAAAGAGCATTTCTCACAGAAATTAGATCAGATTCTACGAGCAGAAATCATACCATAGAGTCTTTAATTATAATATTATTCTAATTACATGAATCAAGTACTATTACTGTACATTTGCACCCTTTTTTTCTTTCTGCAGAAAGCAAAGCATGTATTGATTTCAGAGTTAAAGGATTCAGCTGTCAACATGAATGTCTGTTCTCCAGTACATTTGGACTGTTTGCATGGAGTATTTTTGTTCAAAACAAAAATTATACTCTTGCTAGTTATTTATCCTGCTGGTTATGTATGTCCTACAGTTTTAAAATCCCTAGATGAATTTAGCTGGTCAGTGTAGGAGGTAAAATTGCATTCAGGCAGAATTCCTTCTCTGTTTTTCCTTGGAAATTGGACTGTTTGTTTCTTTGTTTTCCAACAATGTTTATAGTAAGAATATGATGTGCCCAATGTAAATATCTGCCATTACAAACACAAAGAGAAAACACAGATGAATCAAGATCTTCAGTGAAAACTCATACCCTTCTGTGCTGCTGGAGACAAGGCATTCCTTTGTCCCTGTGACAGGGTGTTTTTCTCCCCTAGCCAAAGTGAAATCTTATCTCCACTAACCCAACAGCTATACTTGTGCTGCAGCCTGGCTTCATTTTACAGCTGAAAGTTCAAGTGAATGCACCAAGTATCAATATTAAATTTTCTTGTTTACGGTGAGAAAAAGCTTGGATCTGCTTTGGTGTAGCATCAGAGACAACCAGCCTTCCTAGCTACTTATGCTCTTTCAAGGTGATTTACTCTCCCATGCAATGAAACAAATTTCTTAGAGGAAGAGGGGTTCAGTATTGCTTCTCTGCAATTCTGAATAGTCATGTAATACTAATTTCATTTGAGCCTATATGTTTATGACAAAATGTAATGCAGCTCTACCTTTGTCAGCTGCAGGCAGGTCTGAGGCAGAGCCTGTCCATTTGAGTTGTGATGGGAATAATGATGGGACTCGGTGCAAGCACATTTCCAGTCATCCCTTGTTTTTCTGGAGGGATTAGGCACAACTCAGGATAATCTGGAATGTTTATTTATTAAGTTAGATATTCCCCTTGGTTTTCAAATAAGTTTTCATAGGGCCAGCTGAAATTTCAGTCTAAAAAGGCTGAACCAGACAATCCAAGTCACAGCAAAAAGTTCAAAGACTGAAAAAAACTATGTCTGAAATTAGACAGAAATGACAGTCAAAGCCATAAAAAAGAAAAAATAAATAGACAGGGTATAGGGTGACACAAAGAAAGAAATGTGAGGAAGAGAGAAAAAGATGTCTAGATTTTTTTTTTCCCCTACAGCACCATCACATTGGATTTACTGCTACAGGTATTTTTTTTAATTTTTTTTTTTACCTCAGAATAAATCCTGAAATTAGATACATAAGTTGAACAAATACCTTAAATAACAAGCACATGACCAAAAGAGAGAGATTTTATCTTAAGATGTTGTCTAAGCCTGCTCAGCACCATTTCCATCCTTTGGATATATTGTTGTGCTCAGATACCTTTATTTACATTTTTGGCTCTTACTAATGTAGGAATTGTACAAGGAAGAGAATGTCTCATGCGACAGCAACATCTTTCCTGACTCACATTTGACACTTCTTACTTGTGATAAAGTGATTAAGAAGCATAATAAGAAACAGGATTGTCTCTTTTTTATAGACAAGTTGCTTTCATGAACCCCAGGACATTTTAGAAACACCTGTAACTTCCCAAAGAGTTGGAATGTTTCAGAAACACTGCCTTTGTCACTGAATGTAGGGGCCATGTTTTGTGACCACGTTGAATGCAGGTGCTGCTCTTCTGCTAACATTTTTGGTAAGTTAATTGTGTGGAAAAGCTAAGCAGCAAGCACTAATTAACTGGAAACATTGTATGAACTCTCTCTTACAATGTATTTACTTCTGCCAAGGAAAAAAACATGGAAAACAAGGAAAGGCAGGGCTGCTTGGTATGGGCACCTACTTGGAGCTGCAGGTGCCAATTCTGAGCTGATCCTGGCCTTGGGAGTTTCAGGAGTGGTGGTAAAAAGGGGTCTCGAGTGAGCCTGCTTGGGGCCATTGGGGACCTGGTGGTACCCCTGGCCTCCCAGAGCTGCTCTGCCTCTTCATAGCCTTTATGCTGCAAGGAAACCTTCCAGAGATTTTTCACTATTTAAATCCAGCCTTGAAGATTTCTCCCCTTATCCCTGTTTTCTGCACAGTGGGGGTTATCTTTTGAGCACTTTTTCTGAGAAGACAAAAAACTATAGCTTCAGCATAGGAGAGTTAAATATTGATAAAGACTCCAAAAAAAGATCTGGTTTAATTGCTGAACTCTTTTGATGAAGACCAGAGGTACATATGTCACTCATACAAAAAAGTACTCCCTCTCCCTCCATGCCTGGTTTGGATTTTCAATTTTAACAGTGACAAGTCCTTCCTACATCAGACCTCCAAATGCACAGTTTAGAAAGCAGAACAGTATATGCATTTCAGATACTTAACATGGGTTTGTGTTTGGCATACTGGAAAAGCACCTGCTAGATCTTTTGTCTTTTGAATCTGTGCTTTAATGATACTCCTCATCAAGAAGTTCAACTTGCTAATGACTCTCTTACTCTCTAATGACTGAGGAAGAACAAGTTCTTTAATAGCTAAATATATTTACAGTGTCCATATTTACAGTTTCAAATGTCTAATTATGATTTCCAGCTACTGAAGCATATTGTTTTGGCTGCAGAAGCTTTTGTGTGTTTGTGTTAAAGGAATTCTGATGCAGAACATAAGCTGCTGGAACTAATCTGCATGGTGCTTTAAAGGGAAGTATATCTTAGTGGATATTCAAGGTAGTAGCAAAACAGTCTGGAAAGTCTTCACTGAATTAAAGTATGCAGCTGTGAAAATGAAGCAATTCATCTGTGCTACTGCAGTGCATACTCTAAGTGGTTCACACTGCAATAATTGCATTCACTGTTATTATGTATTTTTAAAATTAAATGTAAAAAGTATAGAACTAAACCTTGTGGGTTTTTTCCTCAAATGTAGCTTTTTCTAAGGGAAATTTTTGTCCCATACAAAAAGTTGAGTCTTAATATAGAATGTGTTTACATTTGAATTAATAGAATAAATCACTGTCCAGTGTGAGCTTCTGATTCAAACATTCCTGAGGTTTTGATGCAAAAACATTTATCTGTGAGATAAGAACATAAGAAATATTGTTCATGCATAACTACCGATATGGGATTTTTCTGAAATCTTGTGAAGGCTCTGTTCATTTAGCATCTCTACTGCATAAATATTTCTGGGCATGGTGTTAGCAATCTTATTTCATCCACCTGCAAGTAAGAAATAAGAAAAAAGTATTTTATTTGAAGGTGTTTTGTTTTCAACCCCATTTGAGATGGAGATGAGAAAATTGTCAGAAGCGAAATTTGTTTCTCAGTTATATCTTTCCCCTCTAAAGCAAGAAATGAGACCTCAGAGTTGACTTAAGAAATTGCTTTTTGAGATAAGATAAAATATCTTCTTCTTTTCCTAGCTGAATCTTTTGCCTTTTTTAAGAGATTCTGAGTCCTTACTGTTGAGTTGATTGTGAGATGCTGCCAGGATGCTTTCACAGGGTAAGACAATTCATAGAAAGGGTTGGCTATCATTTGCCACTTAACAATTGTTAGTCTGAATATATAGACACATATAATCTATTTTTGCTACAGAAACAAGTTAATATACAAGAGGAAATAGGAAGGTGTTGGCCAGAGTTGGAGGGATTCTTGGGAGAACTGTTTTCTCATCCATTGTTGTAGAAGCAGACCACCTGTTTTCAAGAGGAATGCAATTGACAGTCATATCCATCATCATTTCTACTAGTATGAAAGCTCTCTTGGTTTACTTGCCTCATGGAGGATTTTGTTATGATAAATTTGAGGTTGAGACTTATCTTTAGTTGAACCCCAAAGAAGATTTTTTTTCCGTTTACACTCAATCAATCCTTACCTAGAGTTTTCCATCTGGATTGGAACATGCATTCTTTAAGGAGGAAAAAACCTTTGGGGGAAATACTGATTCACTGCAAAGCTCTGTACATGATTACTTACCGATATAAAAATTACCAACTGCAAAAGTATGAAAGCACGGAAGAGAGCCTTTCTGTTTTTCATGGCAGCATATGTTTATGACACATTTTTGGTGCCGGATTCTGATAGTGTCTAAATATAGGGCCTTTTCCTCATTCAGAACAAGGCTGCCAGAGCTTCTTTCATGCAGGATCGCTGCTTCCACAACCAGGTTTGCTGTTCTACACATAGCAGGAAAGCACAGGGCAGAGGTACAGACTGGGGGCTTTGGCATATCCTGCTAGAGCACAGTCACCAGGTGCCCCCAGAGACCTGCCTATATGTCTGGAGGTATGTCTTGCCCCAGGGGGAGGGAAGGACAGGAGGCTGTGGCATGGCTGGGAGAGCATGTTAGCTAAGCACCCATGTTAGCTAAGATTTTAATATGGTGTTGTGTGGTAGTTAAGCAGACGATTTAAAGGCAAATATATTTATATTCCAAACTATTCAGAGTTTTCAGAGAAACTGAAATCTCTAGCAGCTTACTTAAAACTCTGTGACTAGTGCTTATGAAAATTTACTTCTCTCTGAATATCTAGCCTTGGTTCTGCCCACAGCTTTTTCTAATATTATAACTTACTCTACATTAGAAATGTCACAGAACAAATTTTCCATTCCATTCTTCTACTGAAAGTGCCTAGGTAAACTAGCATAAATGTGAATGGTTTTGTGCATGCAGGACCTCCTTTTAACCACACTGCTCTGTGTTCAGGTGATGGTAATCCAGCATTTTCAAAGGCTGCCTCTTCTGCTCATCAAATGCTTTGTATTTTCAACAACACCTGAAGCAAGAGGGTGTCCTGCAGACTTCTGTGATGCCAGAGTTTGGGGGAAATGTTTGCCATGATAATGGCAGGACAATGGTTCTCCACCTACCAGGGAAGGGTTTCCCTGACATTTGACAACACCCTCTTAGCAATGGGCAGCTCTTAAGGTAAAAAAGAAAATGAACAAAGAAACAAACCCTCACAAAATAAAGAAGTGAAACCCCACAAAACAAGAAACAAACAAAAAAGCCCACAAAAACAGAGAAAAAAGGTTTTTGCACATTGGAGTGCAGGTCTTGCTAATCATTCAGTCCAGAAAGATTTTCCAGATTCCCAGATCTATGTCCCAGTTGGGAAGCTGAGCCACATCTGTGGGCTAATGATGAGTATGATATTATAAGGGTGCCTTTACATGTACATTTTTTCAGTATGGATGCAGTGCCTCTATATTTAAAACATTTCAAGTGCTAACTCAAGTAAGTCATATAAATAATACACATACAACTACACTATGGTTTCTCTATGAAGTAAAGAAGCAAATGTATGTTTTGATAAGCTATCTTCCCTTTCTGTGCCCATGTCTTGCTGATTAGGAAAGTTAAGTAATTTTGTGATGCATGTCTCAGTCAAACTAGCAAGATATTCAGGGTAATAAATGTTCTTCTAAAGCACAATTAAAAAACTAGAAAGCATTGTGGCACTTACTATTTTTCCCTAACTTAGTTTATTTAATTTTATTAAAGGGAGCACTTTTTGATTGCAGCTTAGACTTGTATTTCTTTTCTAGTTTCGAAGAAATTTTTAAAAAAAATTTTTGTAGATTTTTTTTTCTCTTCTTCAGTGATTTAGAAAGTGGGTATTTTAAATTCAGTTAAGCTGGGAATTTAATCTAATATGATATCAAAGGGATTGAAGGATAGAGTTTCATATTAATTTGCTGAAGAGAAAAATTCATTTTGTAAAATACTTATCAATCTTGCAGTCTCTGGCTATAGCTTGGGCTGCTTTTTCCTTGGGCTGCTTTTGTGTTGGTTTTTTTCTTTTCTTTTTTTTCCCTCTTCTCCTTTTCACACATCAGTATTGTTACTAAAAATCCTGTCTGTATCCACAGTTTCATGTGGACAAACTTACTATCTTGAAATTAAGTCCTGGGCTGTTATTATTTTTGTACTATGGCCTGTTTGTTAGTGGGCATCTGGATTTGAATCTTAATATGATTTAGGGTAGATAGCAAACCTGAAAGTAATTTTTCAGTTTTGTGGTACATTGAGGAACTCCCAGTGCACATTTCACAAGCTCCTTTAGCCGTGAGTAGTGATACCTGAAATTTGAGGCAGCTATCATTTTGATGCATAAATAAATGTGTATTGGACTAGTAGCAATGGAACCTGAAATAAAAGCTATTATTTTTAAATAAGGGAGTCCTCAACCATAGTTAACTAGCACTAGTCGATTCATACTAACTACTTGTTTACTTCCATGCATAATGTAATTCTGGACTAGCTCTTTGGTGAATGAGAATAAAATGTAAAACAATAAAACCCTCAAAACCAAGCAAACGAATTCCCTCATCCTTTAAGAAATGAAAAGAAAGAAAATGTAGGCGTATGACTTGAGATACACAGGAGAACCAGATGTGGCAAGTAAAAAGATACTCACTTTTTCCCTTTTGCACATGCCAAGTAAAAGCAGAGCCTAAGCCCGTGGGTGAGAAAATTGCAGTGAATTGCCCAGCTTATTTTATTTCTATTTTTGAAACTTAGATCTCCATACAGCACCCAGAACCTCAGGAATCAGAATCTAATTTTTGAGCCCCCAGGCTATTATCTGCAGCTGTGCAATGTTAGAGCATACTTTGGATACGTCAATATTTGAAGGCACAGGCTAATTTTTGTCTTGTAATAAAATTGTATGTCTGTTTGCTGATGTAACCCTGTTATCTCTTACGTGACTTGTACAAGGTAGGTACAAGCTGCAAAGTAGTGAACCACTCAGATCTGATGGTGGTCATCTGGTTACACAGATTAAAACCAGTAAATCTCAATTTACTAAGAATACCCATGCAGTTTTGATGAGCTAATGATACTCAGGTAGTTTGGATTCAGTGGTTAGGAATTCTTATTTTATTTGAGAGCTTAGATATGCTATGCACAAGGCAGACACTCATCTGCTAGACATGTATGTAGGTTGAACTGCTTCAGTGCTGTATGGAGCTACATCCTGATGGAATAATAAAATAAGTCTTGCTACATTTTTATAAAAGTATTTCTTGCTGTTGTTACTGCCAGCTTCTCAGTCCTACAATGGAGAATTTCTTGTATTTTGAAGAGCTTGTTAGGAAGCACCAAGCAAGGTTGTTCATATTTCTGGAGCAAAGGATTTCTTTGACAGTGACTACTCTCTTTCTTTTTTTCTCTTATTTCCTTTTCTTTCTTTTTTTCTCTTGGCTCCAAGTACACAAATGCACTCAGTCAGCGTTCGTGTCTGTTTCTGAGAGGTGTTGAGAGATCTCAATATCTTCTTTTACACAGGCTTCAGTTAAAAATTTTAGTTGCCATACAGCAATTTTCTGAAGAAGACAGGTACTTTAGGGAGTACAGAACAAGTCTTTGCATATGGGACAAACCAGAAATCTGAGATATATAGCCTTCTCTTACACTAACCTGTCAAAATTGTAACTAATGAGGATATTGGAACCACATGGAATGAGAGCTACATGGTACCACCAGTATGTGGCACTCTGCTTCCTGCAAGGTACTGTTTAGCATGCAAAGTGCAAGTTATGAATCTAAAACCTCTGAATGGGAAGGTATTCATTCATATGAAAGATTTTTTTCCTTGGGACATAGTACCTTTCAGTGTACACAAGCTGGAAACTCATTCAAATATTAGAAAGCCAACAGAAAGCAGAATGTTTTCTGAGAAAGCTTGGAACTGGTAGTCCCAAATCCTCCTACTTCAAGGTGGGCTACATCTCGATATATTTGGTTCCTGAGCAATGAGAAGGAGGATGATAGCAGGAGCTCATAAATTTCACAGTGCACAGTAGCTGATTGGTTAGAATATACATTAAGTGCTGGGTGAAGAGGAGCTTTTTTTAGAAGTAGACTGTTTTATAACTATATTTTAAATGTTTCATGGAATGCCTAAAGCAAAAGATAGTGTTTCTTTTTAATCAGGGTATTTATTTGTTGAAATAAATGAATAATTTATTTCCTTGCTATCTTGGTTGTATGTCTTCTTTCTGTGGATCCTTGTCAGGTTGTACTTCAAATGGATATTTTTAGACAGCAGTGTTGGTCTTGGGGAATAATTGAAGCATAGCAGTAGGTGAGTTATATGTCCCTGTAGTTGGCCTTTGGACCTTTTGAATGTCAGTTTTTATAGTAATTTCGTTACTTGAAAACATGCCATGGTGATTAAGTGTTCACATCTTTTATCCCAGCAAATCAGTTGCCATCTTTGCATTGATCAGTCAGGAATACTGCAAGCCTTACTATGTTGTGTTTAGCTGTCTTTGTATATACATAAAACAAGTACAGGGTGATTTTTCCATCTGACCTTCCTTCAGTCTGATCTTGTCTCTATTTTTGTTGATGCAGATCAGGTAGTGTGACTCAAAGGGGGTCTGAATGCACGTCTTCTAAGTATGTTTATGGGTTTTTGTCTACTTATTCGTCTGTTTATTTTGGCAGTGGCTTGTGTGCACATGTTTTTGTGTATTTATTTGCACGCCTGCATGTACTTGTCAAAATACCTTCCAGAGTTTGCTTCCAAAATGCTGGACCTGGTTCTCAAACTCATGCAATTACTTTGTTTTGAAAGACTTGTGGCAAATATAGGTAAGTGAAGGAACAAGTGCAATCCAAGAGTGTTTTAGTATTGAGAGATCTAAACTAACCGGTTGATGAAATAATGAAATTTCTTTAACAAAATAATCACAGGGATATCTTTGAATAGTCATACCATTTATAGCATATTTAATTACAAAAGCATCTCATATGAAATAAATAATGGGACAAAATTAATTATTAAAGCATCCTGGACTAAAACAAAATGTCACAGAAAGAAAACAGGAAAATATTGATCATTGCTGTTTATTGGCATAAATTAAATTATTCCAGCTGATTATCTCAAGTACTGCTAAAGAATTTAATCTCCAAGAAAATGAAATCACCCTCTGAGATAATTAAAAATAGACTTAATGGCTTAACTTCCTTCATCAGAGCATGAAAATGTAGTTGTATATGTTTTAAGTACTCAGGCAGAAGTATATGTAAAAAAAGGAATTTATTTGTAGTAAGATACAAGGATTGTCTAATTTTGCACTGATAGATGACAGTTTGAAAGTATGATCTTTAGCTTGAAAGCTCCATGTTCTAGGATCTCTTTAGACAAGACAATTTTTCAAAAAACATAGATTTGCAGATTTCTAAAATATTCTAGGAAATGGATCTTGAGATAAGCTTTCTCAGAAACTGTGTGCTATAATAATGCAAGTTCAAACAATTTAATGTATAAGAGCCAGTTGATATTCTAGCTAATTTTATTCAATGTTGTGTTGATTTTATAGCATTTGATAGAAATAAATTAAGTAATAGTGGATATGTGAAAACAAACTAGATATTCCTTCAGCCTGTAAACATTTTATGACATACATGTTTCTATGGAAAATCTTAACTGAAATTCTACATATTACAGTTACTGATCCAGTCATTCTCTATTTAAAAGATTATCTATTCTGCAAAAATAAAAATCCCAAACAGGAAAAATCGTGGCCTCACTTGATTTTTGCACCAGTTTCATCCCAATAGATTGTATTATGCTGTCAAGATAGAAAAACTGATATAAAACTGATATAAGAACTGATATAAAAACACAGTGCTACAATAGCATCATGATCATCATTATCAGACTCATGATGTAAAGACTCCTCCACAATTCCCCAGACTTTCAAAAGTCCAGTGTATGGCTAAATACTTAACCTACATGCAAAGATACATGGGTTTTGCCAGTCATGAGGCAGTTTCTGCAAAGGCACCATCCAAGTATCTGACAAGAGCTTTAGCTCCAGTAAGCTTTAGCATATGCAAGTTATGCCCACTTTTGGAAGCAAATCTTGAAGATTCACCCAAGTTTTTCTCACTCTTAGTGATAGATGCTGTTGAATTTTAACATCTTTTATAATGGTACTCCCTTTTTTCCACAGAGATGCAGGGCAGAAATCTTGGTCAAAAAGTCTGATGTTGTCTTAATATTAGCTAACCTTCATGTCATTCCTTTCTTGAATGACCCTGTTAAAGCCATTTCCCAACAAAGGTTATTAGTATATTGTGTTAGCATTTTCCACCTTTTTACTACTACAATAAATAAAAATACTAAATCACATCTATCCCTGAAGTGTTTATTAAGAAATTTGGTTGCTGGTGTTCTTTTCAGCTTTCCCTGTTATAAGTTGCCTTTTTTGTTCTAATGAGACTTAGTTCTCTCCCTTTTAAATAACTTTGTCCTATTAACCAATACCAGATAAATGTCCTTTACCACACTTCCTTTCTCATTAACATTATTTTTTACTTTGATTGTACCTAAAGCGGACCAATTAAGATAGAAGAAGACAAAAAAAAGCACAACAACAAATAATAAATTGAGTGTATTACAGTGACCAGGTTAAACATAAAACTATATGTTGAATGAAATGTGACACTTAAATAAAACAAAATGTTTATGGAAGAAATCTGTGACATAGAACAGCATAATCTCAACAACCTACTTTATGCATAGCATAAATCAAATGAAAAACTAAAAATTGCACATTGCCTTTTAATGGTGAGTTGCACTTTCTCCCAGAACTCAAGCCTAATTATAATACATTTTCCAACTGTTTCTTTTTCCTTACAGTATTTGGGCTGTATAGAAGTCTTACGGTCAATGAGATCTCTTGACTTCAGTACTAGAATGCAGGTTGCAAGGTAAGATTTCGTACAACTATGTTTTTTAAAGTAACTTCTGAATTGTGTCCCCAGAGTGAAAAGGTCAGAAAGATGGCAAAACACATGGTAAAGGATTTTTGGATACCATAAGTTCACTTTTAAATTTTGCTTTTACATGTAAATCTCTCATGTGGTATTAATACAGTTTCAGCAGGACTTAAAAGCTATTTTCTCTGTGGATTTTTGATGTGCCAGGAGCTACTTTAGAAAATTTTTGCCTGTTCATTATGCCAAGTAAGGCACTTATCTGGGTACCAATTTAATGGCATTTAAGCCAGTAAGAATTAGAATATGCTTAAAATCTATGATCTCAAGATTAATCTAAGGGAGCTGTTTTGGAGCCCATGTTTATGGGTTTTATAGTAATTTCTTATGAAAAGTTTTCAGATTATAAACTATCTGCACAAAGAATATAAAGGAAAACATATCACCACAATGATATCAGAGACAAAAAAAAAAAAAAAGAATGATTTCTTTTTCAGACTGCCTGTAAGAAACAATAAGCTTGTATTAGGTTCTTATGACAGTTCCTCTAAATGTGTAATGGTATTTTTGTAAGAGCAACATATAAGTACAAGACTAAAGAAGTAAAAATGCCCATGATTTTTTTTTCCTATGAAGAATATTTTCTGAGAACTACAGGAATGGTGTTTTGCAGGTATGTTCACTTGAAAAGCTGAGTCATTGATTTCAGAGGAATGTGACATTGATGTCTTCTAGTAACTGGAGACCACTTTTTCAAATTCTGGAATTGAAATGATAAAAGAAATCCTTTTCAAAGAAACACATATAAAGTGATATGGCTGGATACAGTGCTTGTATTTCCACCCTTTGAGGCATCTTAGAGTTGACAATAAATAAATCTGTCATATACCATAAACAGCTAAATATTTCTTTTATTAAATGAGAAAAATAACTTGGTTTTAGTTTTGGATGCTAATCATATGGTCTATATGCATTGACTTTGAGTTACACCTGCATACAGCAGCTTTGAATTGGGTCATGTAAGTCCTCACAAAAAGTTAATCATTAATTTGTCAACATACTACACTGATGAGAGGCATAGAAACCAAAGGACAGGTAAATGACAGACTCCTGTTTTTCAAACAATGCAATTTTACTACTGTACTTTTAAAAATGTATCATGTACGTTTCTGATGTATTTCAGCAGTGACCTCTGAAAATTATTTAATATCTAAGCAGACTTGTAGTTCTAATGCAGGTGGTACATTTATGTTTACCACTTGGAAATTCAGTGATACTGGCTTGTGAAACAGTTGTGATAATTATTTGGCTTGTTTTCTATATCTGGAAGTGAATTCATCTTAATTTTTCTGCAGTTTCCTTCACTGTATGCCTTCATTGTAATAATGTTGTACTTTTCTTACTTTCTAGCTTAAAGGCACTACTCTGACATGCATACATAAGCATATTTGGTGATCTGAAGCAATCTGGTCTATGTATACAAAATGTATTTGCCTTGTAGTTCCTCCAATAAAAAAGTTTATTGGCTTCTACTGTGAAACAAATTTGGAATTGTATTTTTTTTTCTGTTGAAGTTATAGCATATATCACTACATGAAATCATTTTGTTATTTCACCTTCCTCTAATTATATCTAGAATATTTTTTTTTCAAGCAGGAAGCCATATCTTTCCGGCTCACTTTTTATTTTGCATTCACAGTTTTCTATTTATCATTAAACAATGAAATCCCATCATTTTTGTAATGTAGTTCCTGATCTAAAATTTTTAGGTTTTTAGGTAGCTTTCGAGTTGGGACCTAGGATTTTAATCTGCATTTCATTAATTTATCTGGCTCTAGAAATCCCCTTGTCATGTCCTAGGTTTTCAGTGCGTACGTGCTTTGCTATGTAGCATTTCACATAAAAACCTTTTTTTTATTAAGAAAATATTAAGGAATTGCCAGAATTCACACATGCTATTTAATTTTCTGGTGTGTTTTAAGAAACATAACATAGGCTTCAAGGTATGTACTGAATTAATAAGACTGATGTTCTGATATTACAGGCACCAATTCCCTCTTAAGAAGGCACCTGGTACCAAATCATCTGTGCAGCCCTTTGATTGCAAATAAAATAAAAGCACCTGAAAGTTACATTTATGTCTACTACATCATACATATATTTTTAGGTATGTCCATTGCTGATTTCTCTGCAGCTTGCCATCATCTGATGGCTCCTGATGTGGTGTGGCCAAGGCTTAGGTCTGTAGTGTTAGCTGTGACTGCATCAGCCAAGGAGCCAGGGTCCATAGCTGAAGTAAAAGCTTCTCTGTGTAAACCCCTCTGTGCTATTTCCTCTCTCCAGAGAAATAGATGTCACAGCAGCTGTGATCCCTTTCTGACCCACAACTTTATAAATTGATCCTACTGCATGCATCACACCTGTTGGATCTGTTATTTTTTCAAGACCTTTCAAAACCAGTTATAGAAGAAAGTGATCTGTCTTGGACTGATATGACTTCTGGCATTATGCAGTATTAAAAAAAGTAGAAAAAAATGAATCAAGTTACTTGATTTATTGTGAAAGCTTGAATGCATTTCTTCCTAATAAGTAGGCATCATCTTTGACACATAGAAAGCACTTACTCCCTTTCTAGCACTGCATCACATGCCTGTCCCTGCCTCTTTTGTTAACCTTAGTTTTTCTCCATGTTGCAGAGCTTAAACACAGGAAGTCAGTTATTAGGAATCCTAAATTTGCCTGTTTTCTGCCTTCAAGTTTTTGTATATGTCACTTTATTTGTCTGTCAGCTTTGAGGATGAGCAAATCCCCAAAAGTTAAATAAGCAGCATCAGTTCCTAGAAGAAAAAAATTGTGGGGCTCAGTAATGGGAGGGTAAGACATGTAGTCTCCTGCTCTGCTTGAAAACTCCTGGTGTTATTTTAGAAAAACTCTTAGTCCCAGTCACAGACAACTCTGTGATTAAATGAATTAGTGCTTGTAAATGGCACTTAAATTGTTGAGTGAGCACTTAGAAATTACTTAAAAATTGGACTGAGATTTCCACTTATCTGGTGAATTAGAGGTAAGAAATTCATGTGAAAAGGTTGTGTAGATAATTGGAATGGCTTTGAAATCACAGCTGTTATAATGCATTAGGAAAGTATATACATCAGTGTGCATGCATGGATGTATCTGACAAATGAAGAACTTTGGCTTCAATTTCACAAGCTGCATCAAAGCCCCAGAGTAAATACTTTGGTCAGCAGCCTTTCCTTCCTTATTGCAGTCCTGTAAAATATTGACTTGTGCCATCTAATGCTGTCTTACCTATCCTATCCTGTAACTTGTATTTGTTTTGCCGTTTCATTTTTTGTACAATATAATGTTAAAACTTGCAGCAATACATTTATCTTCATGTGAGAGCAGTGAGCAAACACTATCACTTGGCATACTCTTCATCAGATCTTAATAACCTTGGTGGCACCTTGCAGTGATATTACTGCCCTAATTTTGAGTTGAAGGAAAAATGAACAGTTATGTAAAATTTCTAACAGTTTTTTGCCTTTATCATTACACATATTCTCAAGTCTCAAGATTCTCTCCTTACAGGGGAAATAGAAGAACTAGAGTAGTATTAATTAGTTGTATTGTATTTATTCTTTCCTTTAATGAATGTAATGTCATATGAATCTTTGAGCAAATAAGAGGATGCGCCAGACAACGGTCAGTCATTACACATAATGATAAATGAAAGCCAGCTGAATTCACGTGTTGCATCTTTGATTACCCAGTGATAATTCTTGTTACACATGTGAAGTCAAGATGACTTTCTTGGGCAGCAAGACAAAAGCATTTAATTTTCAACGTAGTGGGGGAACAGCAGACAAGACCACTGAGCTAACCACGGGTGGCAAGTGGTTAAAGTTCATCTGAAACCTACCATCATCGTCATAGAAAGGGGCCACTCTTAAGCTTCTGTGGCCAGGCTCTATATGCCTTCAGGCTTTTTATAAGAAAAATCTTAACAATCAGGTAAAATTCTTTTGCAATATGTGCCGTGTTTGCAGTTCATGTAATATGTTTGTTTGGTTATTGTTAAAGCTATAGTAGAATAATGTGTCCTCACTTTTTAATGCACCTCACTGTCATGGTGCGCATGAGTGACTTATGCACTGGTTTGAATTAGATATTGCATGCACTGTTTGTTGTACATCTGAGTCTGAACTACAAGGATGCATGTTCACTGGCATTTAATTGAACAAAATCCATTTACTGCATGCAGCATCATGAAGTCACACCGCCCCATACTGTGTAAAATATTACGTTGCACGTTGTTTTAATAGCAGTAGGTCAGAGGATGGAAATACCTCATATCAGCAGTGGACCCAAATCCAAACTCTGATCTCAGTAACTGCATTAACTCTATTGGAACGAACAGCTTGAAAAGTATTCCTCTCCAAATTTGATACCTGAACTTTATTCATAAAATTATTAAACCAAATCCATTTATGCCAATATCCCAGGAGAAGAGATGGTAAAAATCCAAATGTTAGAGTTGTATTTGAGTCCAATGCTAAACAATATGAAACAGTTTAATTGATGTAGTGTTTCACCTGTATCTGTGTTGTTTGCAGAAATTGTCAGCAAGCATCACTGAAAGAAAGGGTGGAAGACATTGAAAAGCAAGAATGTGTCTCCTGTGATTCTTGAAGGCTGAAAGGTAATCTGTTATCTGCAGTGAATTCTGCATTCAGTGTCCTCCTTAACATGCTGTCATGCTTAGAGGTGAGTGTGTTTTATCTCTGCTTTCTTCCACGAGAACTCTGTGCGGTGGTGTTAGGAGATGGCAGAACACATAGACCATTTGCAGTTGCAGGAAGAGGTGGGCAGAGCTACTTCAGAGTCAAAGCTGTGGGAAGCATGAGGTGCTAGCTGTACTTGGTTCACTAGGAAGCAGGAGTCTCAAAAGTGGATGGAGGCATCCTTATAATTCATACAGCATACCTCTGAGTGGGACAATGACAACTATAGTGCCTGATAGATTGGGAATAATTTACAATTGCTAGTTAAGCTGTTATTAGCACAGACATGTGGTAGAATATGTTTTTGTATGCCTAAGACTGGAATCTTTCCTTTTCAATGTGGTATTAGTTGGAAATTGTTACCTAATATTTGGAATAATTTTACTAATACATGGTAATGCAAAGCCAGAATGAGAGCGATTAACTGAGCTCCCCCAGTCCACATGCCTTTTAAAGTAAACAAAGAACCTCTCGGAGGATGGGGAAGGTAGAAAGTTGGAAGCCAAATAGTCAGGGAAGCAGTTATGGATATCACTGTGTCCTGGATTTTCAGAAAGATAGTGACTCCACATGGGTCTGCAGAAGCATGACCTGAAGCGGAGTAGTCTTAAGACATTTTAAATGCAAATTACAGTACAAAGTTAACAACTGACAGAAATCTGGAAAGCGAAACACTCTCAAGTTCTGCTAACAGCACCTGGCAGCTTGATAACACAAATAATTGATGACATGAAGAATTTGTGTGTTGTTCACATGATATGTCCAGTCACACCAGACAGTTCATCAATGCTGAACAGTCCTTTTTGGCAAACACAGCCCAGATATTTATAAAGTGTCATCTGTCTTACACAGAGCTTTTGTAAGATACCTATCCAAAGTCCTGCTTTGGACATGAAGTCAGGCATTAGAGAAAAATATTGTTAGATTAAATGTTTTCACTCTACTTCTGTGAAGTTTCCTGTGTCTGCCTTTGAAATATCTGCTAATATCTCTCTTTGAGAGAAAATACTTTAGTAAATGAACTGAGGCTCGGCCCAGTTTGGAGATTACTAGGATCCTGATTAAGCAACAGAAAACAATTTTAATTTTTCTCTCCAGGACTATGATAAGTAGCTAGAGACCAGGCTGAGTGGAAAAAAGCCTGAAGGTCATAAAAGATATTAAGGGATTGAGCTACTTAGCAGATGTAAACCTTAAAGAACCTTTTTTTAGATGCTTTTGGTGTCATTGACTATATTCTTGACAGTTAGAGGGCTGTCTATAAGGAAGGTTTTGTAGCTGTACATTCAAAACCAAGATTTCATATACCCTTACTTTATGTTCATCAAAGCTCTGTAGGCATGCAGAGTTAAGAGATATAGTTAAGGCGTGCCAGTAGGATAAACAAGTTTCACTCTACATTTCTTAAATAGGACCATTGTTCAGAACTGTTGTGTTAGAAGAAATCATCAAGATCAGGTAGATTTCTATGTTCCTGATGAATGAGACTGGGTTTTCTGAAACTTACTTGCATGCTATGGAAGAAGGTATAAATTTTAAAGTTGTATCAAATATTCCTTAACAAGTTAGGTCATCTGTAAATACCGAGAACAGAGCACTGAGCATACCAATGGATAAAGAGTTTCTTTGCCAGTGAAATCAAAAGAGTCATTCAAACTGCTTTGGTTTCTCTTAGGAGATTAATGAAAGTCTCACACTGAAGATGCAGGAGCATAAGAGTAACTATCATTAGATAGATTGCAAACTACATATCTAGTGACATGTGGTATTCAAAGCCAACCACCTGAGTGTATAAATTTATTCAGTAAAGCAAAAATTAAGTTGGCCAGCTTCCTTTCATTTTCTGCTTTTAGATTTTCTACATGTGAGAAAACTCCATGTGAAGAAAAAGAATGGGTAGCTGACAAAAAGAAAAAGAAGAGTCGTCTCCATGCTCTACAAATGACACCAGCTTGCGCAATACATCTGCTTGATGTCACCTTATTCCACAAAAGTTTTCTTCCAGGTTTTCCATGAAGACAGGCTTCACTTTGGTCAGGATGGTAACAAATGGCATCGTTTGGTCTCTGCTCCAGTTTCTGTGGGGGTTTCCCCTCAGGGGTGCTGCTGCATGGTACTCTGGATGCGTGGCAGTAGGTGCATCTTCGCCACAGTTAGCCTCCCCTTTCTTTCCATACTGTTGATTCGTTCTCCTTAGCTACTTGTTCAGCCTTGCACCCTTCAGACATGGTCAATCTGCTGTCAAACTGGTTTAGTCTTTGGATGTTGTCAATGTCCCCTGTGCTACTTCAGACAGCGCATGCTCGTTTTGCCTGTTTTGCAAATGAACAAGAAATATTTCAATTATTAAACAGACTTCTAAAAATGTATTTTTGGTCTCTGTTTCTTTTTTTTTTTTTTATTTTCTCAGAAGCAAGTTATTTTTAAATTTAGTACAGACTTTGTTTCTCCTCAGCAAATACTGGTACAATATTTAGTAATTATTAAAATTGACAGGAACTTAGTTCTGTTAAGAAATAACTGTGAACCGTCTGAACAGTTCTTCCATTTAAAAAGTCAGTCTTTTGCTGTCTGTTTTTCAACCTGTGAAGTCCTAAGCTTTTGAGGTGGGGAGAAGTAAACTTGGGAACTACAGGGCACCAGAATATCTTAAAAATAGGGTATTAGTAGGTTTTAAATATTTTGAAACAAAACATTTCATACTAAAATGTAGTCACATTTTCTCGTCTCATTATTTGAGATGGTTTTACTTTTTTCAAATATGCTGAGAAAATCTGTGGTTTTTCTATGTGTATGTAATTTTCCTGAAATATGAGTTCCAGAATTCTGGGGTTTAATCAATTAAATAACATTAATTAAGAACAGGAACAGCACAATCAAAAAATGGAGAGTATTTTCATGTGATGATGTTTCATAGAGGAGCACATTTGAACTTCCTGAGTGGACTATGTATAACAGAATAAAATATCACTAAAGCTATGAACGATACCAGGGCATTAGCCTTTTTAATGGAACTAAATGGCAATGTAAAATGTCCTTTCCTCTTTCTCAGATGTCAAGCCACTTTAAAGCAGTATAGGTCAATCTCAGAAAATGAATATTGGTGATTTTTTACTGAATGCACTTGAATGCTGAAATTATATTCAAAATATGCAACATGTTTTGTGCCAAGAAAATGACTCCACAGTATGACCATCTGCAAAGCAGAAAATACTCTTGGGCAGATTTGGAACTCAGCATGTGGTCCTTACTGCAGACGGCACAATAACTAATTTTACAAGAGATCAGCATAACTCTACACTGATTTTTATCTGAGCCTAGCTAATTAAGCAGAATGTGGCTTAGAAAGGTGTAATATCTGTCTATGTCAAATAATTTTCCTATTAGAAAGGAAACAATTGTAATCACATCCAGCTTTCCCAAATTGTGCAATATCTAGCCAGATATATATGCAGATATATACAGAACTTCTGGTTTTGCCTTCCTTAGGCAAGGGTTTCCATGCACAAGTCAGGTGATGGCATGATCAGCCTGGTGGCAGTACCCGTTCCTGGGCTTGATTTGTATATCAGGTGTTCATGCTGCTGAGGCATTTCCAAATTTGATTTGCTGACAAAAAATGGTTACATCTACCGTGTCCTTCCTAGCAGCGCAAGCTAAAAAGTCTTTAGGCCATCCTTTCAACATCACCAGGCAATCTGGCTATCTGGTTGGGGAACTGTCACAGAATCATAGAATGGTTTGGGTTGGAGGGGACTGTAAAGACCATTCATTTCCAATCCCCTGCCATGGGCAGGGATACCTGTCACTGGACCAGGTTGCTCGCAGCCCCATGCAACCTGGTCCTGAACACTTCCAGGGCTGGGGCACCCACAGTTTTTCTGGAAAACCTGTTCCAGTGCATCACCTCCCTCACAGTGGAGAATTTCCTCCTAATATCTTGTCTCAACCTACCATTTCAGTTTGAAGCCATTCCCATCATCTTATCACTAAATGCTCTTCTAAAAAGTCTCTCTTCACCTTTCTTGTAGTCTCCCTTCAGCTGCTGGAAGACAGCTGTTAATTCACCCTAAAGTCTTCACTTCTCAAGGCTGAGGAACCCCAATTCTCTTAGCCTCTTATCATGGAAAAAGTGCTCCATTCCTCTGTCTTGGTGGCCCTTGGATAAAATACATATTTAGTGCAGTGACAGATGTTTAGTCGTCCTTATTCTTTTTATTTTCTTCAAATACTGCTTCTAGACTCCTTAACTCCCACACAGGAAAAGTAGTGTGCCTTCTGTTGCAGGCATGCAAAGAGTTGCTGCCAGGACACTCTGACCTTGATTACACAGAATTGCTCTATGAATATGTTTTCTGAAGTTCCCAGCATTTTCACTAAAAGCATTGTTAACTTGAACCCTGCAGTTGCTTGAATAGATTTAGTATTCACAGAGGTTTAAAACCCAAAGACTCCCAGTCTTCCCATAGCCTTTGGGAACACTGAGTTCTGTAAAACCAAGATATTTTACCAAAGGAAGACAGATAGCAGGAAACTGAAGAGTGCTTTTTTATGGAGTGAGAAGACGCGTAGCCCAGTTGGGGTTTCTTTTTGTTTATGGGGGGTTTTTGTTGGGTTGGGGTTTTTTTTGGTTGGTTGGTTGGTTTTCTTTGTTTATTAGGGATTTTTTTAAAGTCTTCTCTGCTCTGCCAAGACAGGGCATGCAAGGAGAAGTCAAGGCTGCCTTGCCCTGGGTTTCACCTTTTTCACCTAGTTATTTCCACTCCTATCTCAAGTGGCAGTTTCGATCAACAAGGTCCTTGAATCAGATGAATCTATTCAGTAGCACAATTAATGTCTGGTTATCAGTGCTGGCAGATAGGAGAGGTACTGCTACAAGACCCAACCCTGCCCTAGAAAAACAAGATTGCATTGTGTTTTTGTTGGGTGCAGTGGCCTGAAAATCCCTTTGTCTTTCTCTAAGTTCTGTGCTGCCACTACAGAGAGAAGATGATGTGGGCAAATAGGAAGAGAAAGGAAATGATAGACTAATTTAATAACTAATCCCTCAAGCACATATCTCATGAATCCAAGTCCTTTTTGTGAGAGGCAAAACCTACAAGGTATCTCAATGTACCAGCTGAACCACTGGAATAGACAAAGAGGTGACAAGTGTTGGTGATGTCTCTGTGAGAGCAGCTTGCAGTCAAAATGCCTGGGAAACTAAGACACACCTGGTGAAGCAAGAGGCATGGGTCTGAAAGACTGAAGTGGGTTGGAGACTGCCACTGGCCTGAACTTCCCATTCTATTACCTCCAAAGGATTTGCTTCAGCAGAAGAAAGAGATGGGAAACCGCAAGTTTTAGCTCTGTAGCCAGTGAGGATGACTCTGTAAAAGATGATGTCTGCTTGTTTTTCATGAGTCAAAGAAAAGCATTTTTAGTGAATTTTTCTTTTGAGAGGCGTACTATTTACTTTTCCCTGGTTACATTTTCAGGAGTTGTCCTTGTCTCAGTATTATGGTGATCACTGTCTGATGCCTGCTGTGCTTTATTTCCAAGATGCATCAGACATGTTCTTTTAAACCAACTGCTTTTTACTTGCCCTGTAAGAAAATGTAGCAATTACTTTAACTAAAACACTTGTTTGGAGTAAAAAAAATGTGGTGAAGGTGGGAGCTAAATACAGGTGCTGAACCGTGAAATGGGGTATTGTAGCTATAATGGTCTGAGTGCATATGCAAGGCAGGGTTTGTAGTGAGAGGCAATTTTATTAGATAAACAGATGTAGGTGGGGGAAAAAAAAGGCATAGGACAAGTTACGGAACAAACCACCTCTTCTCTAGACCTGAAGAAAAGATAGTGTGCTTGAAAGATTTTTTAACCATCTCTTGCTATAAATCTCACACTTCTTCAGAATGGCAGGACTGTAAACCTGCTTCAAGGTGTGCTCCATTCCCCCAGCCACTCATCTCCCCAAACCAATAAAATGTGATTCTTCCAGGTGATTCCAACTTTGAACTGGGTCCAAGCTAAAAGCGCACAAGCCATGACTGTGTGTCAGTTACTGATAGCCACCTGATATAATCTGTCATGTTTGCTAAGCCATTACGAGTTGAATGCTGATTTATGTGTATGGCATTTTTCTCCTGACTCACTTGTTGATCCTGTGCAGAGTTGGAATATACAGCACATGGCATAAAGTTAATATCATTTATGTCTTTATCTAGATGATGTTTCAAGGTTTTGATTATTTTGGCTGTTCTTTATCTTGTAGTTCATTGTTTCCCATTATTTTGTTTTCTGGTTTGGTTGGTTTGTTGGTTGGTTGGTTGGTTGGTTTGGTTTTGAGTTTTGGGGTTTTTTTGCTTAAAATATTTGTTATTTGCATGGTTTTGGCTCTAAATATAATCTGCTGTTAGTCTCAATACATATAAGAAATAGTTAAACAAGGTTGGGAGTCACCTTTGCTCGCTCCTGTGAAACCATTCTGTCTTGCAGTGGGACAAGCCTATTAAAGTCCTGTGCCTAGTGGTCAGAGGGAAGGCCTGTGTGTGTACAGGAGTAAATTCTAAACACTGACCAGATTAACCATTCAGATAATAAGTTGCCAAATACTGAAAGGAACTGTAAGATTTGTTTGGAGCAGTATGATTTCAAGAGTTTTTGTGATGTAGAGTTACTCTTCTATGAAAGGGTAAAGATTCAAATCCACGTTGGATATGCATTTCTTTCAGTCAACCTGAGTGTGATGGGAAGAATGAAGCAATGTTAAAAAACTGAAATAAATTATTGTTTCAGGCAATGATATTCCCTGTAATATAAATGTAAGGCCACTAATAAACTACTCAGACTGTTTTGAAATAGTATAAATTAAAATGTACATCCCATGTACTGTATAAAATGTCCATATTACCAAGAGTTCTGATACTGTCTAAATCCTGGTGGTTTTGCTCTGACTGGAAAAGTGCATACTATAGTAGTAAGAAAGATTATGCTTTCTAACTCTCACATTAAAAGAAACATTTTTTTTTTAAAGGTGTTAACCAATGTACAAAAGTGAGACTGGAAGGATGGTATTATGAGCAATATTCTAATTTACAGTGAGAAAAGGTCTTTTTAATAGTGTGAAGAAACATTCTCTTTTTTAGAGGAAAGCTAACTGACCTGCTAACTATCTTCACTTGTGCACAGAAATACAGTTGAAACTGTTCTCTCCAGTGCATTTCAAGCGTAATGAAGAAACCCACACATTCTTTTGCCATAAAGCTTTTTTCTGTCTCTTCAGGGAAGCAATCAGTCGTGTTTGTGAAGCCATGCCTGGTGCCAAAAGAGCCTTCAAGAAACGAAAGGTATTTTTTTTTTTTGTAGTGCAGTTGACTGTATTTTCTCTGTACAGCACAGTGGAGACCTGGCACAGCAGGCAGGTGACTTTAAGGCAGCTTTGAGAATTGCAGTTGATTAATCATTTAGAGTACTGGCTGTTTTTACTCACTGTATGTTGTCACTTGCCCTTTTGGTCAGGATCTGCTTTTGTACGCATCTGGAAATATAAATACATCTAGGATGAAGATTGTGCCTTTGTGTTCCTTCCATAGAAACCTCCTCCTTTTACTTTCTTTCTTTTGTAGATTGTAGGTGGAAGAGTTAAAACCAACAAATGGGATGCCTTTCCATAAAATGCATGAGTAAATTATGGAAATAGGTGCTGGAAGATACAGCAGAAGCTCAAAACATACATAGTTTTGAAAGTGACTAGATTTGCTCTTGAAAGATAGATATACTGATGACATTTAAAGAGTTTGGTTATCACTGATTTCTGGAAATGGAAAGAGCATATGAGGTGATCCTTTGTTACCTCTGCTTTTTCCATAAACACCGGTGTCTGATGCTCAGTGTCCAGTGCTGATGGTGAGTCCAGCATGTACCTGACATCATTACTACCTTGCTTTTATTTTTATTTGTGTGCTGGGAGTTAGTCTTCATAGAGGGAGAGGAGGAAGCCTTGGCTCAGCTCCTGCACTGATGGCTCTCAACAGTCTCTTCCAGAGACCTGCGAGCAAAGCTGGGATGTGGTGCTATCTCTAAGGGAAGAAACATAGAAAGTAGTTAATTATGGCCCTTGTGTGTATTCTTGGGCAGAGGAGGAGAATATGCAGGTGAAGAAAAAGGTCTCCCTGCTTCCCCAGCTGCTCCACCATGTAGGCAGAATATCAGCAGAAAGGAATACCATGAAATGCCACTTGTTTGCAATGGAGAATCATACCCTGGTAAAATCAGTCATATGTAACAGGTGTCACAGTGTGATTGGAAATTGCGTCAGAAATTAGGCTATAGTTTCACCTCCACCAAATTTATCTCATTGGCATTTCTTGGTTCTCTGGCATTTCATTTTAAATTTGAAAGTAAAGACAAAAGTATCTTTCTTCTTGGAAAGCATAATGACACAAAATACA
The DNA here is from genome assembly GCF_023055355.1 of Agelaius tricolor. NCBI lineage: Eukaryota > Metazoa > Chordata > Aves > Passeriformes > Icteridae > Agelaius > Agelaius tricolor. The sequence goes on from NW_027269264.1 coordinate 17,611,324, forward strand.
GCTGAAAAAATAAGTTAAACAGAGTTCCAAGTGACTAGTGAGACACCTTGCTGTATTACAGATTTTAAGGTAATGTTGCTTGTAAGTTGTTGAAAAGAGCAACAGAATTTCAGATAAATATCAAAGACATGTGTCTTTTGCTGGTCTGTACATTCATCATGCTTCTCCCACTAATGGCATATCAATTTGGTTAAGGTGACATGTACTTCCTGAAGCCAAATTTTCACACTTTACCTGCACTATGGGTTGTAATCCTTAGGCATGACTCGGAAATCATGAAGGATTAAGGAAAGAGGAGATACAGAGATACTCAAAAAGAGTTTGTTCAAAAGAGAACTTAATGAAGCACTAGCTCTGTAACATGAAAGGGTTGAAATAGTGAAGCACATATTACATAGGAGCAGTACGTACGTAGTGTATTTTTAATCACTTAAACAGAAGGGAAAGATGATTAAATTAAATGCATGTAAACTTTCAGGACTGCAGAAGCTCAAGTGTGTCCAGACTGCTAGGAACAATACCATCTATGCTTGCAGGCAGCTCAGAACAAGTGCAAACATAGTGGCAGAAGAGCACTGTCTCCAGTCATTTTGTGTTTATATACTAATGACCAGCACGAATATTCACCACTGCAAATAGAGCAAGTTAAAGGGCTTGGTCTGTGACTGCTGGGCAGCCTTGTTTTTTACAGGCTGTGGTTACTTGAATGTGACTGCTCTCACGCAGCTATGTGGTCCCCCATAGCTGTCAAAGGTGAGAAATTTATGAATTTTGATTTGACAGCATAATTTCTATTGCTGCAATACCTCCGAAGAGCTGGTGAAATGCCTATAAAAGTTATCAATACTATTTCATCCCCTGTATTTACATTCATAGACTTATTCTCTGATAATGTTTAGATGCGTATTTTACCCCAGCACAAAGAGGTTTTATTTGTCTATATCTGGCTTTAACCTACTCTTAAGTCTACAAGCAAAGTCATAGAATGGTTTGAGGTTGGAAGGGACCTTTAGAGGTTATCCAGTCCATAATACTCTGAAGTAATTTTGTGAGCCTTCCATCGCTATCACTGGAGTCCCACTTTCCATGTCACAAGGGGGTAGAACAGTCAGTAGATGTAGAGCAAACAGTAAATTTCAAGAGTTGAATATATTTTTATAGAACAAGCACATTTTTGTTTTAAGATACTGACTGAAGGCATTCATCTTAGTCTGCTTACTTGGTCCCTTGGTGATGATGACACTAGTGCTGTCTCACAAAACCGCTATTTTTTCTTTTTGGTGAAGAGTATATGAAGAACTGTTTGGCTAGTATCACTATTATTATTATTTATTATTGTTATTTTTATTAGTAGTAGTAGTTGTAGTAGTAGTAGTAGTAGTAGTAGTAGTAGTAGTGGTATAAATGAGAAATAATTTCCAGAGGAAAACAGCTGTTGCAAATTAATGATCTTTGAAAAGTCATAAATTTTTTAGAAGCCTTTAAGGTCACCACTAACCCTGCATACAATGAAGGTCATTCAAAAAAAAAAATCAGAGAACAAAAATCTGCTTTTTCCCCCCCTCCTCACAGCCACCAAGCAAAGTCCTTTCTAGCATCTTGGGAAAGAGCAATCTTCAGTTTGCAGGAATGAGCATAATGTTGAATATCTCCACCAGCAGCTTAAATCTAATGAATCCAGATACAAAACAGGTGAGTGTAACTTCTGTATTAACTTGTGAGGCTTTTGATGAACAGCCTGCTGCACAATTATTTGCTGTCTGCCAAGTACTCAGTTGCTCAAAATTATTCCTCAATAATGTCATAAAATGAATGAACTCAAAATATAATCATAGTGGAAGTCAGCTTATTTCACTATTCAACACAGTTTTGATAAATTATTTTCTTCTTGCCATGTTTCAGGTAGATGGGTTTTGATATTAAAAGACCTGTGATGTGAAATACCATTATCTGGTTGTGGGAGTTCTTATTGAATAAAATTACAAACTTTCAGAGTCATAAAAGGGGTATGCTTGGAGCAACAACTAAAATACTGAATGTATGTCCCCAATTTTGTTGTTTTCTTCTCATTTAGAGTCCTAAAGGGCAAACTGTTCCTGAGGTGCTGCCAAAAATACAGCCTCAGGGATTTTGCAGTGCAGTGAAAGGCCAGTCTTTTAGAGAGACAAGGCAGCCTTTTTAAAGTAGCTCATTTCTTCTTCTTCACTGTGCTGAAGGTACAGACAGAATTTGGGGAATCACTGCAGTGGTTTGTGAATGATGTATGAGATGAGAAAAATCCTTGCTCAGGGTATATATGAAAAGGAAGCAGACAGACATGCGTAGCCACTGCTGTGCTATTTGCTGTGAGCCACATATTGCATTAGGGCATGCAACTTTCTGCCCAGATACAGAGAGAAAAGAAGTAAAATTCCTACTGATGCCTTTGGGGCCTCAGGGTTAAAAAGTAAGAAAGAATATATATACCATTTATTAAAAAGCTTGCTGTTCATTACTATGTTTTCATTCGTATATCTTCATTCTTATCCTTATTTAGAAAACATCACAATCCTCTGCAGTGAGCATCGAGACTGGGGGAGCAGGGGCGTGACTGGCTGCAGTAGTCTGTAGCCTTACTATGGAATATGAACAGCAGTGCTTCTCATAAGGACAATTACTCCCCTCAGAAGCATAAGAACGTGATGTTAATTAGCTCCACCAAGGAAGTGCCAAACACTGAAAGTCAGCTGTCTTCAGCCAATGCTAGGACAGAAATGTAGTTAAACTCATTTATTTCAAAGAGTCATCCCCTACATGTTTTGCCTTTTCTCTGAATTGACAAAACTGTTCATCTTCCTTTTATATCATTCTTTTTGAGGTAGACACTTCTGGGTGCTGCAGGCCTGAGAAATGTCTGGTTTCTCAGAGATCACTGATCTGGCTGTGGCCTCCCCTTTTTCTTGTTTATGCCAAGGATTTGCTTTGCAGATAAGCATGGCCCAGCAGCTTTGCCCTTTGAGGCTCCATACAGGAGGATAGCTGCAAACTTCTGTAATAGTGCCTTTTTCCTAGCAGATCTGAAAGGAAAGAAAAGACAAGCCAGGGTTGTTGGCCCTTTTGGTAGAAGGAAAGCAACTCCATGTACCCCTGCACAACAGTTCTGTGAACATATTGAGCAGGGATGAGTGGAACATGATTTTGTTTTGCTTATTTCTTTTAAATGAAGGTTGGCGTAGATTAAAAGGTTTCTGAGCTGTATGCCAACATTAGTGAATTGCTTTATTTTAAGCAATGCAAGGCATTGATAGTTTGCTGTATCTCTTTTCAGTATTTTGATATTGGTAGAGATGAGGTGGGGAATACCCCAACTTCAAACTAAATTAGCTGTGGCATTCAAAAAAATGCCTGACTTGAACTAATGTTTTCAAGCACTTTTCAGCTTCCTTAAAATTTGGAAAAAATTAGTTTAGCAACAGTCTGAAGTAATTTTTTTTACATGCTAAAATAGAAGATTAGGTTATTTGCACTTGTCAAGATAATGATAATATGAAATTGTGTAACAGAACTTCACTACTTTAGTTCTATTGTTGGGATAATCTACATTCTATATATATTCTATGTACTATATATCCAATTTTTACTTCTTTAAGAGAAGGAAATCCTCGCTGCTGAGTAGCAGAACACTAATTTACAAGTGTACTCTTAAAAACTAACCACATCTTTGGAGGATGTTGTGGGACAAGCAGGGCTATTGAAAATGAAGTGCTCTTTACATGAAAGAAACACTACAAATAGTAGTCACCTCTCTCTGACTTAGTGAAGCAGCAAGATTCAGAGAAAGTTCTGTCAGATTTTTTTCTTTCCAAGGAAGGCAGTTGATAGTTCATGTCTTTAAGAAGCAGGTTAGGGAAAACAGCACAGAGAATAGTTTTCTACCCTATTTTGTTTTTTCCAGAATGGTTTGTTGTGTGTGGCTCCCTCTCCAAAGTGAAGAACCAAGATCTTAATTCTTATTGTCAGATGCTCTGAGGCACTTAACAGCAGCCTGTCCCATCCCAGATGAATCCCTTGGCGTGGCTTCTGTGACTCAAATATCAAGTGAAAATTTCTTTCAAATGACCTTTTCTTTCTTGGTTGTTACATTATTTCATTATTAAAAGATTTTGTACATTGATTCTCAGAATAGCAGAGATGTTCTGCTTTTATTAGAGGTTCAGGACAAATTGTCTTTTCCCAGAGAAATATCATATTAATTCAAATTGTACATAAGCAATTTGAATTTCAAATACCCTGGAGTGTGCCTGTGAATTTGTCCACAATACTACACTGCAGCTAGATTCAAAATTCTGTTTGCATATTGTAAACATGTTGATGTTTGAAACATAAAATGACACAGTAGGTATTGGATGCAATGTTAGGAATCTTAGCTGGTGTAGAGTTGGCATGGTTTCATTGATTTCACCAGAGTGGCATCAGCAGAAAAATGGTTTGATGAATAGGACCTTTTGTTTCATTCATCATTATCTGTAATAAAGAAAGTGAGTTTTAGCAGATTAAAATTTCTCCAAAGACACTTTCCGACAGGTCTGTATGATTTACTAGAGTTCTGAGTACATTTAGCAATCTTGCAGTATCCTGATATATTTTAAAGAACACCGGAACAGAAACATTTATCCTTAAGTTTGTTTATATTATCATGCTGCTCTTTGAAGTCCCTGTAGGTAATTTTGATCTTGATTTTGGATTTTCACCAGCATACAAGCAAAAAACTGAAATCAGAATTGCAAACTGTAAGAAACCCATCTGACTCACACTTATTCTTTCTGATCCATACAGATCATAGCAAATCACCATATGCAATCCATCTCCTTTGCGTCTGGAGGTGATCCGGTAAGCATTTCTGTAAAGCCTTCTCCCACACAGAAACTGCTTTACGAGGGCCGTGTGACAAAATTTAAAGCACATCTTACTAAAAGAAAAATACGACCACAACTCAACTCCTGTTTCTTCTTTCATAAATTTTTCTTGATTGTTGCGATCAAGCTCTGTTTGAGGGGAATGGCTGACAAGCGTTCATGCATCCCCCCCTTTGGATGACTGTAACAAAAACTATCAAGGGGCTGTAAGCATTCATACAGTAACTGATAAGCAGGGCTTTGTTTTTCAGAGTAATGTAGAATAGTTATATGGCATTGTATGGATTTTTATCCTGTTATTTATCTTGCACTTTTTACAGTAGTAGAATATGTTGCAGCTATATTTATAGTATTTGTAGTAATGTGTGCTTTTCTTTCTTTTTTATTTTCTTTTCAACTGCAAGTGTGAATTGAGGAGACTGTGCTAAATTCTGCCTGCAGGTATATTTGCTACAGTCATGCAGGTTGAAGGCAGGCTTTCAGGAAAAGCACAGATCTTTCTCTTCTGTTTTGCAAAGCTTTTCGATACACCTACAAATTTTATTAATGTGGATCAAAGGGCAGATTCCTGCTTATTGTGCTTTTCCTTATTTTTATAACCTGTTCATCCAAAGGTATATTAATAAATGAGCTTCAAAAGTATTTGTCATTCAGGAAGCAATGGGGAAAATATAAATTAGTGACAGAGCTCTTACCTAAGAGGTTTGAAAGCTTTTAAACTTAGATTAATTGAATGAGTACCTTTTTCTCCATCATGTGACTATCTGTCATATATCAGTCATGTACTACAAGTAAGGCAATTTCTAGCCTGCTTTGTGAGTTAATTCTCTCAGTTAACTCAGTTAAGGTGAAGGTGCTTGGTGCTTTCTCTGTTCATTGTGTTTTTGTCAGAAAGCATAAAGACAAATTCTAGTCTTAGTGTAGCTTCACTGAGCTCAGTACAATTGCAGAAGGGAAAAGAACACAATATCACAATAATTTGAGGAACAAAAAATGGATCAACAGCAGCTTGGAAACACAACAGATTGCAATGGATGCTGTAAATGAACAATTCCTGAAGTGGGCAGAGGAGTGATTAGCACAGTTCCCTGCCTCCATAAGAAGATTCTTTGCTACCCATCTGCCATCCCAAATGCTAGGTCCTGGAAACACCATTTCACACTGCCCACTGATTAAATGATTTACCAGGAAAGAGGAGAGGAACAGCAGTAGAGTTCTGGATTTGGAGTAAACAAGCTCTTCCAAATGTTTTAAAGAGATAAAAATCTCACTACTGAGTCAGTGAGCTACCAGAGAAATAAAATTGCATGGTGCAAGGGAGCCTACAAGGTACAGTGAAATTATGAATTTGTGTTCCCAATAAGACTACTGCATGAATTCATTCTGGTGTTGGGATGAAGAAAATAGGTATGAGTATCTAATGTTTTTTACAAGCTTATCTCTGGTCTAGTAAGGAACAACTTTAACTCAAAAGTTTGTGCAAAAAGCAGCTAGTTCCTTTGTCCTGAGTGCATGTCAAAGATGACAAAATGCAAGGATGTGATTTAGCTCACAGATTTATTTACTCATCAGAGAGCCATCTAGACATAACTTTCATCAGCCCTTAATGATTTCTACTTGGTAGTGGACTGCCACCACCAAACTGCGTCTCCCAAGCACAGCTGGCCTCCAGACCATAAATGTATCTCCTTATATGACTTTTAAACAGGTTGGAGAAAGGCCATGGTGACCTAGGAAACTAGATATGTGCCCATGTTTCTTCAGGGAGTGATTCCCTTATTTTGAAGTTATTTTGGAGTTTGGTTTACTAGGAGGTGAGACTACCACTTCTCTACCCTGTCAACCTTTCTGCTCTGGATATCTGCCTCCCATTTGTCATAGCAGTTAGCTCTACCACCTTCCTCCCACTCCCTTACCATTAATTATATTATTCAAAATATAACCCGTGGAGAAGTGTTCCACAGTCCTGGAGAATGGCTTGAATATATTCTTCTGCAATATTTCCCTTTGCAATGAGTCAGTTTCTGGCTGTGTCAGAATATGGGAGCTTAAAAACCTCTGTACCAAATCCTTTTACGTGCCATTTCAGAACCATTTTATTTCACTTCCAAGGCTGTGCTCTCAATCCACTTTAGCTCTATTCAGCCCCTCCTATGATACTCTAAACAATTTTTCTCCACAGTAATTTCAGGTGGCTGTTTCCAGGCTGCCAGAGAAGACATCTGTTTTTTGGAGATATCTGCTGAAATTTTGGAGTGGAGGATGCCATAAAGTCTAATAAGGCAGGTCTCTCAGAGGTCCCTGAAGGCAGTAGTTTTTCAATTTCAGCAATACTTCCAAATTTTAACACTGCAATGTAATGTCTTCAGGCTGAAAATTATAGCTCATTCATACTTGTTTTCAGTTCTTGAATGTCAAGGATCACTTTCCTGCATCTGCCAAGTCCTGTATAGTTTTTGGATGAGGGTCTTCTAACTTAGCCACACTGAAATGTGCCTACCTTAGGTCCTTAATGGTTTGTCACAGTCAGCTTGAATCTCAGAGCTTTAAATGAAATAAGCAGTAGGTGTTTTCAGACTGTCACACCCACACTAGCTATGAGATAGATCTGTGATTTACTCAGGCATAAATGTATCCATTAGCTATGCCTGAAGTAGTAAATAAATTGATCTGTGGCCCATTTTCTAGTCTTTCTGGCCCTGAAATAAATAACACAGCGCAATTTGCACCCACACATTCACTCTCTTCCCTCATAGTGGTCTCTTGGGATTGATGCCAAGCATGTGCTGGTCCCTCAGAGAGTTTCAGGGCATGTGAGAAACTAGTACAGTGAGACAAGGGTTCTGTATTATTTGCTACTATAGACATAGTCACCTTTGTTTTCCCCTTACTTGTTGATATGCATCCTTATTTCCACTGTGGTCGCTGCCCAGACACTGTGCCACAGGATGTATAAGAAATTACGAGACAAAATGGTAGAGCTGTGCTTTTTTAACAGACCAGCCTCGCTGCTGCTGTGTCTGAGTGCCTTCCAACGATGCATTAACTGACGTGGTTACACATCTGTCACCAGAGCCCATGACTGTGCTTCATCCTTTCCCTTGCTCCCTCCTTAGGAAGGAAATTATGTAGACATTCAGTACAGTGATTTGTTTTGGGTGGCTGGTGGTGGTTTTGTGCTTGCACTAGAAAAAGCTGTGCTGAAGATGTCTATCTTTTAATTGAAGATTGATGTTTATTATGATGTTAGATCTTGTCATAATTGGCAATGATTTTGGATCAGTCACCTGAAAAGGCTTTGGGTACACAGTCAGCTGTAATGTATCCTGTATATCCCTTGGGTTTAGCCTGCCTGACTAGCCAGGCATAGTCAGGAAATACCAGATTTAACCAGGACTTCCTGATTGCATCAAGGCAACATGGCATTTTTCAGATATATCAGCAGGCCTAAGTGCTTCCTGGAAACCCAGGCCTTTCTGTTTAATCTGCATAATAGTAGAAGTCTGCACCATTTGTGCATAGGACCATAGGAGTGTCAGGAGAGGAAGAAAAAAATTCCACAAGAAGATGTCTGTGTGCTCTTGCCAGAAAATCCACCAGGCATGTGGCAACAGGTGTGGCAGGGAGCAGCCTAAGGGCTGGGAGAGGGCGTGCAGGGATACTGCCTGTCAGAGCCAAGCACTGGCTGAGCACCTCTGTGCCATATGGCACTGTAGTCAGTAAAGTAAACACCTGCTTGTCACACATGAATTAATGCCATTGCTCAGTATTTCTGAGGACCAGAGCTGTTACTCCCACAGAACCAGATGATTATTCATGTTATGAACCAAAATCGCTGGGTAGTTTGAAGATAAGGACTTGTAATTCTATTCCCTCCTAAATGAGGCCTGGGCCAAATCCTACTGAGTTTGTTTGATTGATAGAAGAGATTTTTAAAATTCTGCTGGATTGGATCACATTCTGTAAAAAAGAAAGCAGTAAAAGGAAATGAGTACCAAAACCCATAAACTTTTATATGGGATTTAAGTAGTATGCATCTATAGAGCAAAATATTCATTTGGGGCTCTGCACAAAGGACTGTACATACTCTGGACTGTGATCTTTTGCTGTAATCAGTGCAAATATGCTTTTGCATTCATTGTAGATATCTTAATTTTTTGACAGGATACTTCAGACTATATTGCATATGTAGCTAAGGATCCTGTTAATCGTAGAGGTAAGTTATAAATATCTATTTGATGTCTGTATTTCCTTTGAGAAACACTAGTTATTCATGCTTTAAGTCAGATAACACCCCTTCCCCTCCTGAAAAACATGAATGTGGAATGTAGCCCAATCAAAGGATGGCCTTTGACAGAGCCATGGAAAGATTGTGTAGCAATAAGAAGCAGCAGTTTGTTTCTCAAGCTTGGAATAAATAGGTCTTGCCTCTAGTTCATACAGATTACAAATAACATACAAATAACACTTTGATTCTCTTCATCTCTGAAATCAAACACTTGCCTTACTTGGCTGTGTTAGCTTCTAGGCAACAGCCAAGTCTTACCTACACCCAATCACTGTGCAAGAGCTGAGCAGTCTTCTGATTAAGTCATCTGATGAGGCAGCTGTATCTGTTAGGTCTTCCCAGTACATGCCTAAGTCTTCCTGGCAGAATCAGATTCTTTATCAAATAACTAGCTTTACAGCCAGCTTGCTGTAATTCTCTTTCTCAGTAAAGTTTTATTCAAGATTGTATTGCTTTAGTAGCAATCAGTCATGGACAGGGCCCTGCTTGTTGATTGTGTTCACTAGGTCTTAATGCAACCTACAAAGCATTTTGTAATGTACCTGAGAATCTGTTTTACTATTCATAGATCATAGAGAGAGAAGAATGGACTATCTCCAAAAAAAAGAAAAGATGTTAAGTACTTCCAACAGGAGGTACTTCTTCTTTCTGGAGAATTCAGACACTTTAACTCCAAAATGCTAATCCTGCAAATCCTCAACTGTCCACCTTACCATCAGCACAACTGACCCAGTAGCTTCCTTATGTAGTCATCTTTAATGATACCTGTAGAATCTGCTGTGTCCATGTGCAGAGATGTCCAGACTTGAGGGTATTGGCTCATAAATAATACCTGCCCTAAGCATACTAATATGCTGAACGTAAGTGAAATACCTAGAGAACTTAAACAGAATTGGAGGAAAGGAATAGTCCAGTTCTTTGCAAAGCTTGTTCCATTACAATATCCTGTTGGAGAGGCTCCAATGTCAGACTATGGAATGCATGGTGCAGAGCTGCTCTCCAGCCCACCTGCTTTAGCAGTAGCTTTCCTCTAAATCCAAGCCTGATTTAGCTGTTCTGAGAGATCCCAGTCAGTGTAGGGACTAGCACTGTAGACCAAATATTTTCTCTGTAGGGTTTGGAGGAGCCCTGTGCTCTGTCTTCTGTCATGTTCCTCCTGCACTATGGTCTTCCTGTACTGTGTTCCTTCTATCTTAAATCCTTAGCTTCCTGTGACTGTTCCTTATTGAGCTAGGCTATCCTAAACTGAGACATCATCTGAGCACCTGATATTGTTGTCTTCCTTTCGTTTATTCAGGTCAAGTAATTTCTTAGTTTTCTTTATAAAAAGATTGACTGTGTAGCATTCCAGCTGCAGTGCACATCCTCGATCCTTCAGATAATTTCTGTACCTCCTTCATTCATTTTCCTGCAGCTCTTTTAAAAAGGTATATGTTAGCTGCATAACAGGGGCTGTCACTAAAGCACAGAATGCACCTTCCTATTTTTTCTTCCTTTTGTCCTCTTCATCAGCTGGTTCCTTCTAAGCCCTTTTTTTTGCTGCAGTGAAGCACTGTTACCTCATGTGAAATTCTTTCATGCTGTGATCTTTAAGCCTTCAGCATTATGGCTTTCCTATGGGTGCTTTTCCCCACTTGTCTGTATACATCAGTGCTTTGCACATCAGTGACTTTGTATGTCACCTGTATTAAAACACATTCTTTAAAAGGGTCTAATTTACCAAGGGATCTGAATTGCCCTCTTTTACCATCACTTGCCATTCTGTCATTCTTTGTGTTGTCTGCAAATTACTTTAAAAGGGGATTTGTCTTTACCTTTGTGTCTGGTGAAAATGTTACTGCTGCTGTTACTGATGGTACCCTATCGCCAATGCTGTAGTATAGCTTGCATATTAGACTCATTTCTTCACAAGGATGGAAAAGCTATCTTCGTGCTTTGCATTCTGGATCTAGCAAGCTCAAGGCTGTCTATTTTCTGCTGTAACATTCACAAGAAATCATCTCTGTGTGAGCCAAACCTTCTCATCCTTTTACAAGAAGCGTATCTCCTACCTGCTGAAAGTCCATTCACGTATCCAAGGAAACAGGTTACTCATTATGTCACCTACTGAAACTACTTAATGACTCATGCTTCATTTCTGCTCCAGAAAGGTTTAGCAGTGAGCAATATCGCCTCCTTAAATTTGCACTCTAGTTATGGAGTGCAAACATTTTAGCTTTGTTTGGCCTAACTACTTTTGGACCCCTTTTCCAGAGATAAATGTGCACCTTCCACGGGGGCTGATTGTTCAATGCCAATAGCAGTGTTGCAGAGGTCATAAAAAAACAAATGTCTCACTGCTAGTCAGGGATGTCTGCCTCTGTCTTTGGACACATGGAGGTCCTGTTTTTTTCTGCTGAATCCACTTTCAACATGTAGCCAGGGGCATTTTCCCTGGACAAGGCATTTCAGCTTGATGGCTGGCACAGTAGATGCTCTAAGGTGAGAAGAGAACACCACTGCATATGCTTGGCACTGTCACTGGTGCCATCTCATGCTGAATGAGGTGCTGCTGCTGCTGCTGCTGCTGCTGCTGCTGCTGCTGCTGCTGCTGCTGCTGCTGCTGCTGCTGAGGAAGAGACAGCAGACATTCCATACGAGCAACTGCAGGTTTCTTGGCCCTTTTTCTTGCCTCTCCAGAAGTCTATCCAATATTTCAGCCTCTGAAAAACGAATATCTACACCTACTTAGTCTCCCTGTATTACTTCAGCTAAATGTCACGACCAACCCTTATTTGTAGGACACTGGCATCCAATGCACTTGGTTCCATTGAGATGGACACTGGGCATGTACTAAAATGCAGTTTTTCAACTGAGGAGCCTATATTCAGGTTATTAAAGCAGTCAGGGATGAACAAATCGGTAGCTTTGAGCAAGAACCCACTTTCCTGCGGCAGGACTTGGAAAAGAACCAGTTTGAAATCCAGTCCAGGCTCTAGCCAGTAGGCAATATGTTTGTCCAATTCTGAATATGGAAAATTAACTCACCTTGGCTTCTCTGGATATCACTGAGATGTTGTTCATTGAGATCTTTAGCTTCCACCTCTTAGCACCCATCTATGTTCCCGCAGTGTTGAATTGCAGGAACTCCACAAGTTCACCTCTTTACGTTTTCACAAATGATGAGACCTCCAAGCCATTCTCTGATTTAAAACCAGGACAGATATATCTGCTCAGACAGCTGATAAAGGCTTCTCAGTCTTTATAGGAAGAGAGTTTGTGATACTATCCTCCCCCTTTACTGCCACAGTGGGTTCAGAGAAGTTGCACATGGGGAAGTTCTGGAGCTAATCAGGTTGCTGGCTCTGCACTCCTCAGCAGCCCTGCAGTTTGCTGGGAGTGTCTCCATGCAAACAAACAGGAAAAGGCTCTAACCTCTGTATTCCTGGAATAAGATCAGGGCTCATTATCTAGGAAGTATCTGCGGACACTGCTCCTCCCTCAGACTGTAATTTGGAAAAAGAGAGCAGCTTGTGAACTTGGGGTGATAAGACATAAAAGTGAAGTAATTAAACTGAGGAAAACAAAAAAAAAGCTTTTATTGTTATTACCATCTATTAATATTTGTGTAATTTCAATTTGAAGCTTAGAATTCTTACACAATCTATTGCATTCAGGTAATAACAAGTGAAATTTTATGAGGTTTTTTCTGTTTGTGGGCTTGTTAAAATAGCAGAACAGATTAGGGACCTTGTCTATTGCAGTTAAACATCAGTCCAATTTTATGTAACCTTTAAAAAGTTGTTATTGCCTGAAATTCACTGTATCAGAATTGTGGTTTATTGAAATGTGCACATCACTAATAGAGCAACTAACCTTGACAGTGTAGGTGTTTTGTCATAGGTCATTGCATCCCACCATGACATAAACAGTGATTTGCATGTGTCAATCTTTTTAATTTAGCTTGTCATATACTGGAATGCTGTGATGGCCTGGCCCAGGATGTCATCAGCACCATAGGGCAAGCATTCGAGCTTCGATTTAAGCAGTACTTGCAATGCCCCTCTAAGACACCTACTTTATCTGATAGGTGAGTGCAATCGCAGAAGACAGCTAAAGGACCTTCTTTAGCTTTCAATTTGCTTGATAAAATGTGGACAATGCTGCTGGGCACAGACAGGACTTGAATACTTAAAAATTATTTCTGCTGTATTAATGAAACAGTGTAACAATGTTTACCTAATGAACATGGAAGAAGTACAGTCAGTTTAAGATAGGCTAAATATGGATTTCACAATGATGTTGAAATGATCATGTGTTTTGTGCTGTAGTTAGTAGGCAGAGATGGATGGCCAAGAATTGTTGTTGTTTCTGCCATTTCCTCATTTCCACACAGCAGCTGTGTCAGTTTAGATGGAGTAGGTCAGACTGCTGGGATTCCAAAATGACTAATGTTGTTCTAGTATTTCTCATATTAGGGTGATGTTTCTAGGAATGTGATGTATTGCAGGGAGGTTTGACTGCATTGATACCTGGAGGATACAAACTCTTCTTGTGTATGTTCAAAAGGCTGGGATATAGCATTTTGTTTTCTTTAGAGACGTGGATTGCTATGTACTAACATTACTAGAAACCCTAGTAAACTTTTACCCTCTGTAATTTCTTATATCAAAGCAAAACTGGTTAAATTGGGAATATACAATGCTGCTATCCTAATCTGGAAGCATGCTATATTCACATCTCTTGACTTTGTGAGGTTCTTACAGAATTATACTGGTGATAGAGCAGTCATAACTAAAGACAAAGATTTAGAGCCTAGTGAGTCAATCAAGTCATAGTATTACAAGTGCTATTTTAAGATTAGATAAAGTTGTTTGTTAATGCAGTTTATCATGGTCTTTAAAGCCAAGTTCAAACACACTCTTCTCAGCATAAAGAATTTGGTACATTGCAAAGGAGGTTTATGTCAGTTTGTCTAAACAGAGAAGATTTGACACATGATCCATCATTGCTTCCTGACTTAGAATGGTAGCTGAAGTGTCCCTACGATATGCAGTAGTGATCCCCTGACAGGCAGTCTTAACCTGATGAAAGTGTCTGTAAGTGCTTTACAAGTAAGAAGCAAAAGAAAGCACTCTCTTTCTTTTAGGACGCAGAGTTTTGAGGACCCATGGACAGAGGAAGATAACGAGGCAACAGAGCATCCCTATTACAACAACATCCCAAATAAAATACCTCCCCCTGGCGGATTCCTTGATGCCAGGCTCAAAACAAGGCTTCTCACTGCTGCAGACACAGCTCACGTCAGTATAATTTCATTTCTACTCTCCTGCTGATTGATCCAAAATTTTTAAAAGACATGTGTTTTATAGTGGATACCTTGGGACTGTCTGTAATTCACAGCCCTTCCTGTGTGGCCAGTTTCCATCTGAATGGCCATTGCAGATTGAGGGGGCAACACATTAGGCAGGTTCAGAACAAATTAAAGGAGATGAGATCCTCATGGTATTAAAAGATTAACTGGGTTCAAGGAACAGAAATCCACTGGGGGCTACTACATTTGCAGAAACCATGTCTGCTTCAGAGAGTATCAAATAGTGCACATTAAGTGGGAATGATTTAATGCAGAATCATTTAAACAATCTAGTGCAGCCATTACTAACAGTTCATTATGTTAATGACTTGGGAGTGATCAGTATTCAGCCAAGTTCCTAGGTTGGATTTCCACCTCATGTTGAACTAAGGTCAGCTTGAATATTTCTACCAGCACTCCTGTTGAAAGTTTGACTGCAGTATGAATGTAGACCCCTAAGAGGTGTTTTCAGATCCAGCATGACTTTGCTTAAATCCAGAGGGGTCCTGTCTGTAGCCAACATGCTCCCCTCAGTCCCCAAGTCCCCTCATCCCCTGGTACCAACGTGAATCTTTCAGTTTATGGTGTTGGGGCTGTCTTCTGGTCCCACATGTGTTTCTGTGGAACACTTTTCTCAGTTACAGGTTGACTCACTACCTGAGTGCAAACCAAAGAAATTATGCATCATTTGGTATCATAGGGGGTAACTAAAAGCAGAAACCAGGGAAGAACACCTGAAGGTCACTGGTAATATCTTACTCTTAAACAAATGTATTTGAGATATATATATATTCTGAAATTACGATGAATTGGAAAGGAAGAGTGAGGGTACACAAAATACGTCCAAAGAAATTGACAGAGCCACTTGTAATGTGTCTGAGCATTTTAAAGGCAATTTAAAAATTCCTTGCACATGTGTCCATTCTAGTCTGCATCAGGAATGGGAGGAGAGCAAATTTATTATCAGAGCCATCACTTAGGAGAAAAATTCAGTGAAGAATGGCATCATGGGCCTGTTAAACAAGGTGAGTTTTGCTACTTTTAGCTGTAATACTGCAGGTGGTCTTGAAGGGCAAAGCATGTGAAACTCTGGTGCCTCAAAGCCTTAAGGCAAAAAACAGAACTTGGTTGATAGGTTCCCTTTGTCTGAGTTTTAGTGTTGATGCCAGTGAAAAGCATTTGATAATTACCTCTGGATAAATTATTAAATGCAGACCTTCATGAAATATTTTCTTCAGTAGAGCAGTTAATGAATAGAATTACCCAGACTTTCAGCTTTCTAACTTTCTATATCTTAAAACCCATGTCTCCTGCATGATCTGTTCTGAAAATGTGACCCACTAGGGTATGCAAAATAGAATTTTTAAATGAAAAGCCTAAAATGAAAAGTTTAATTCAAAATGTGAAGCAATTTTCTCTACTCAACAAATAGCAAATAGTGTATAATGTTCCCTTTGTTGTCTTTGAATTTCAAGTAATTTCAAAACACGTATAAAGATTTCACCCCATCCAGCTTTATGTAATAATTTACTGTGTTTCTAGGGACACTTTCGTTCAAAGGCCAGAATATATTCCCTATTGTTAATCTGTACACATTTGAGGATTTTATACCTTCTCCCTCTCTCATGACTCCCCAAAAGAATATAATTTTTGAAATTTGCAATCTTTATTTTCAAAGATTTCCTTTCCTTCTGGGAAATAGCCCCACCATACCCTCACTGAAACACAGTTCTGAATCCATTAATTTACACTTTTTCTACTAGATCCAACAATTATTGACTTTATATCTCCCAGGAAATCTTAAACCTGTGGTGATGTGTTGTGATGATAATTGGTCAACACTGTTCTGTCGATTACACAAAAAAAGTCTTGACTTTTCTAGGATCTCTGGATATTTGTAGTATGTCAGAAGAGAAATCAGAAGTAGCACCAACTGGAGAGCTGCCAATATATGTAAACACCCAGCATATAAATAGGGAAGATCTATTGGCACTTCAGGCAGATGCTGAAAGTGCCTTCAGTGGAACAGCAGAGGATGCTCAAGCAAGCAGCCCAGGAAAGGATCTGTTTGACATGAGTGAGTTCCCTTCCTATTTGCTTCCTTTCTAATAAGTGACAAAATATGTTTATGCATCAGTTCAGGATTTAAAAAAAAAAAAAAAAAGTTTTCAAAATTTTCGAAATTTAGTGTTCCTGGTGTAATTATGGTGAATTTTAATATCCATTGTGGTTTCATATTGGACTGAACTAAAATGGGAGTGGCTGAAGACTTGGAGCTAGTCTGTATAACATCTGAGTTAAGGTTAGTTGCAGTCCATGTTGTCCTTAATATCATGGGCAATTATGTCAGAAGAAAAGTTAATCAGGAAGCTTGCCATACAGGAAAGTAAAGGAGGGTGATGTGAAGTAAAGTATGGATGGGTGGAAAATTGTCTTCAGCCTGTCCTGTGAGTATTGTGAGGAAGTCAATGCATATAGGAAAAGCTTTGTGCTACAAGAAATGTAGCATGGAAATTAAAGTACTGACTTACCTCTTACTCTGGATAGGCCTACTGTCCTATCTGTTCCAACTTTGAAGGCAGCTTTTCCTAGATCACAATCATCACCACAGCTGCAAAACCACAGCTTAAGGGTCAAACATAGTTTGGTAGTGGTGCTACTAATACACATTGTTTTCAGCCTTGAGAAGATACATAAGGTGAAGAAATAGTGAAAGCATTTGATGCACAGAAAAATTTCTTGGGTTTTTTACTCTTCCTACCTCAAATAAATTGCTTATCCATGCTTTATTTAATTCAGTTCACATAATTAAAAGGCAGTGAGACAAAGCAGCTGGTGCCTAAAAAATTATTTGTAAAATAAAGTATCTACATTTCTGTTATCTTAGTGTAGGCATGTTTTTGCTGAGATATGGCTCTATTTCTACAGCTCAGTGAGGTGTTCAATTGAAAGAAAGGAGGAGGGAAGAAAGTTGAGAGAGTATCTATCTGTGATTATAGATCTGAAAGGAAAAAAATCTGCTGTTTGAAATCAGGGATGTTAGCTGTTATCAGCCATTGGAATATCAGAGAAAAGTAGTATTAGAAAATGTGCTAATTAGCCCTAAGATGGTAGTTTGTTGAGATAAACATATGTTGGACTCTATGCAGACTGTGGTATAGTGCAGACATTAGTAAGCTACTTTTAATACTGGCTGAGATATCGGTAAACAGTGACAGCACAATATTTTTCCTTTTTCTTTGAGCTAAACTAGCCTCTGTGGCCCCATGCAAACAGGGCTTTGTACTCCTTGCATCTGAACAATCTGTTCAGAGCTGGTGTATCACTTCACTGCGCTGCTCTCCAGATGTCCTTTTGTAAGCCTAGGGGCACAGAACAACATTTCTTTTGGACATGTACTGGTGGGCCAGATGAAGGTCTTGCAATAGCAAATAGCTTCCAAGAGGTCAGTACAACATGTAACAAAGCACTGTATGCATCCTCTTTGCTATTTCTGTAAGACTGTTGGGATCCATAATAACACTTTTTTCTACTCAACTCTACAGTTACACTGAGTTCAGGACTTAGCTGAGGTTTACAATATGCTTCCCCAAAGCTGGTTTTAACTAGGCAAATGGTGTTAAATGTGTTAACCTGTGTCTGTTTTGTGAAGTTCTCTTCCTGGATGGAGGTTAGGAGTAGGCTGAGTGGTGAGGGTGAATGTTCCTTACTAGACATAGCCTTGGGCTGGAGACTCAGTAATGGATAATTTTTAAATGAATGACTTGTTTGAACAGAGACCAGATATGAGTATAATTATGTTAGGTACCCCTATTATGTAATTTATTTGAAATTAAACTGTCTGAAATACCTAGAAAGACTGAAGGAAAGATTTGCCTTCTACCAGATTGTATAAATACAGCTGTTGACAATAGCCACTAGTGAAATAAACCAGTACCTTTCAAAAAATCCTGCCAAGGTTCAGCCTGATTTTTATCAGTATCATTCTGTGCATAATATATATTTGAAACACATTAAACTTCTCAGTCTTAATATATTATATAAATCAGTAAGTCTATTAGTGTATCTTCCCTTATTTTTTTCATAAACAGAAGTGGTTGTAATGCAAAACAAATCCAGTTTAAAATGACCAGAAAATTACCATTTGGCTACATGATTTACATCTGAATGATCCTGCTCTTGTTTCTATTTTCATAACAAGGACCATTTGAAGATGCTCTCAAGAATCAAGCATCTGAGGCTATGTTGAAGAAATCCACCTCCATGGGATGCACCAGTCCTCCTTTATCCAGAGCAGCTGTCCGGACTGAAGCTGAGGAGCTGAGTACAGAGCCATGGTATCAAGGAGAGATGAGCAGGAAAGAAGCAGAACAGCTATTAAAGAAATGTGGAGATTTCCTTGTGAGGAAGAGTACCACGAATCCCGGCTCCTATGTGCTGACAGGCATGCACAAAGGACAAGCCAAGCATCTTCTTTTGGTGGACCCAGAAGGAACTGTAAGCACTGACTTATCACTAACAGATGAGGTTTCTGATTCTACTCATTTTCTCTAAATGCCTTTAATCTTCTTTACAGCTTATTCACACCTTACCATAAGCACCACCTCATATCTCTGATGTGCCGTCACATCTCTAATTCCCTCCCTGATGCCTAGCAGAAGACCTAGCACATGATTTCTGCACACTGCAGGGAGCCTTAGGGACGTGATTCCCAAGCAAGTTAACACTTTGACCACTGCTGTGGTCTTGGTCAAAAGTGCAGCTAAGCCACTTCAGCATTCTTGCTAAAGGAAGGAGGTTTGGCTAGCCTGCTTGGCTTCTCTGTTATCTGGGATATGGACCAGGCCCTCTGTGTTTCTCTGCATGTATGCCCAGGAGAGAATCAGGGTAAACCTGTTCCATTTCTTTGCTGCAAATAGACTCCCTCAGCTGATGAAGGGATGGTCCCCACAGCAGGATGGAGGGGGCAAGGGAGCTCTAGTTTTCTATAGCTGTCCTGTCCTGCTTCTGCAGAGGCATAAACTCTTCAGAGAGATTGAAATCATTGTCATGAGTTTTATTCCTGATTCCTGGTAGCTGCAAATAGGCAACTCCTTTTCCTCTATAAAGGACAGCTTTAGGTAACCAGCCCCAAGGTAAGCGAGAAACTCCCATAAAGGAGTTGGCCTGTTGGTATCTGAGCTGAGAAAGCTGTGGCAGGATTACATCAGTCCTGCAGAGTCCCTATTGCAGTGGTGAGGAGCGTCCATGGTACTTGTTGCAATTAGTTACATTTGCCACATGAGGCCAGTCAAAGAATGATTTTGCACTTTTGAGACGCCAGTTGCCTAGTCCTGGGTTTGATGGGTACGCCAGCCCAGGGGAGTGGCTTAATGCCTCTTGAGGTGCAGCCTCGTTTGCTAAAATTTGCCAAGTTTTGTGACTCGTGCAACAAGGTAGCCTAGTTCTTTTCCTCATGAAACCACAAACAGCTGTTACAGGCTACTGCACGGGAAACACTGCTGTGTGACCTGGCAAGTGCAGGAATGCTGTGTCCCACCGGGAGCTCTGCTGCAGTGCGGACTGGCTTGGAATACTCAGGTCCTGTGATGACTTCCAGGGCATTTTTTTCCTGTGCAGGTTGGAGGAGCTCCCCCATCTTTGCTGCTCTGCCTCTAGTGCATCTCTAATTTGCTGACCTCCTTGGTTAGGGACCTGCTTGTTGTCTGCACCTATCCTTCCCTCAGCCTGCTTGTATCATCATGGCCCAAATGTCTCTGAGATGCCTGGCTCAGGAGGCACTGTTCCAGAACACTGATTTTATGCAACTGTGGTTACTTACAGACAGCTGTGCTGTCTGTATGATTTGTGGGATCTTGACACAGCTTCTGAGCAGCCCTATTTGCAGCTTGTCAAAGTGGAGAATCATCAATAACATGCCAGTCTGTGGCCAGCCACCACAGTGTGCCAGTGGCTTGTATTTCATCTGCATGGTCTCAGCGGGATTGTTCTTGAAGACTGATTCACACAAAGGCTGCCTGAAAATTAATTTCACACACAGTACCCAGTGACACGTAACAGGTCTTAAGGGTGTTTCTCAAAACAGAGCTAACTGTCCAGTTGCTTCTGCTCTCATCCAGCTAACAAAAGAATAAAAATAGGAAAAAGAGATCCCTCATTCAGACAACGGATGCTTAAAATGGAGGATTGCAGGATTTTTCTACATTTAGAATTAGACCTCTGGTGACGGTAGAGTGTCTAACTTATGGTAAGAACATCTCAGAATACAGATAAGTAAAGTTAGTGCTTTTTTAAAGATATCTTTTCATTTTAAAATTATAGTTTAATTTTAGAGACAGTGACATTTCAAAGCAGAATGCTTCAGAATTTGGGAGAGACTTTCGGTTTCCTTCAGTGATATAACTATGTGTAGACTGACCAGAAAGCATCATATACCATCAAAGTTATTTGTTTTCTTTTTTTTTTTTTAATCCTGTGACATACTGTGTTAAACTTCTAGCAATTTTACAGAACTTAATGTTGAAACTGAATTATTTCAGGAGGGGTGTCCACCATAGCATAAGATGACTTTTGAAAGTTTTAACACAAGTTTTTCTCTCTTCCTGAGAATAGGAAAGGAAAGGAAAATAGGCATTTCTTACTCAGAGCAGTGCTCACAGGTGTTTGATTGAAGGGGTGTAGAGCCAGCCCTACACAAAGTTTTAGTGCAACATGCTTGCTTGAGGTGGATCTGTGCTCTGCCTGTAGCAGTTGTATGCCTAACTCATTTGCAACATAGGAAGGAAATGTTTTGTGAACATGTGGCTAAATAATTAGAGATTGCTTTGTAATATAGATTAGTTTTTGGATTCAGATAATTTTGACTGTTTTATCCTGCAATATCAATCTCCTCTTATCATGGGTGGAATATTGCATACCAGCAGGATGCTGCTACAGAGGTCTGGCATGTGGGTTGGAAAAATGATTTTTCCTGCCCTGAAGTGTTTCAGTTCTGAAGGCACAGGGATGTATGTGCATCGTAGGACAAACCCAAGCTAAGCACATATGGTGGATGGATCACTTTCTAGGAAGAGAATTTTTGAGAGTGGAAGAAGAAAAGCACAAAAATGCTGAAGTGTACGAAGAAGCTGTTTTCTGACATATCTGGCATGATAGCTCTTCCTAATTAAAAAGGTACAAACATCTCAAAGTAGGTAGTCCTTTGAAGAAGAAAAATCTGACTTACAGTGAAACAAAATCATGAAGAGATGTTTTCAAGCAGACCTATTCAGAAAGAGTAATAAGAGTAGGCTGGTCCATGGAACTGCATGCAAAATATTTATTTGGTGAAAATAGGGGGAGTGAGAGAGAAAACAGAAGCCACACTGCATAAGTGCCAAATTTCCACCAATTTTGATGGAAGAGAGACCAGTTTCTAAAATATGATTTTGTCATTTTATTCTTAGACAATTTTGGTGTTAAGCTAAGGGAAAAGTACCTTACTCTTTAATCTGTCTTCTTGCATCTTTTTTTTGAAGGTTCGTACAAAAGATCGTGTCTTTGACAGCATAAGTCATCTCATCAACTATCACCTTGAGAATAATTTGCCTATAGTTTCTTCAGTGAGTGAACTCTGCCTGCAACAGCCTGCTGAAAGAAAACACTGACTCCAGATAACTCTTTTAGTTATTGCAACTTGCAAGCTATAACTCATAGAAATTGCAGATTTGAAAGGAAAATGTACATTAAAAAACCCCCACATAGTCACATACATTTCACAAGTATGTTTTAAATTTAAGAAGCCCCATTTCATATGGTCCACTTGAACATTTTCAATGCTTTATGTGACATGAAATCACATCAGAAACCTTTCTTAAAAGTAATTTCACCAAAATTGTTCAGATTCTCTAATGTGAATGTTGATAGTGTATATACACATTATATATATAAATACAGTATATATTTATATTTTTCAAGTCAGTCTGTTGACAGTATAAAACTATCTTCTGTGCCATGTGTTTTTACCAAAAGAAAAATAACAAGTGTGATTGTTCAGATAAAAAAATAAATTCAGCAGTCTCAATTTCTTGAGAAATTTAATATTACAAATCTTATTTCTGATTTTACCTAAGAAGCACAACTATGGGGATTACAGATGGATTATGCTAGTTAACCATGGAAGGAATCTGAATTCAGTAACTAGTATTCCAACTCAGAAATTTAGCATAAAATGTTTTTTAAAAGCATTATTCACTGTCACTGATATCAAAAGGATTTTATCTTTCTGACGTCAAGTTTGAATTCTTATATGATGCTATTCAAACCATTTGTATCTTACTTTAACAAAGATTTGGTGTGATCTCTATGTGTACAAGGTGTGTGCTTAGATTTTTCTAATGATATTGTAACAGTATACTGTAACTTCAATTTTTTAATTTCAGTGCTAAGGTTATTTATGAGTAGTTCTCCGCTTATGGTGAAGATCTAGGTGTCCTTGAACTAACAGTCTCAAACAAGATGTTGCATACTGATTAGACAAGTTCAAATAACTTGTGTTTAATAGGCTTAATATAAGATGTACATGACTGTTCAAAGACATATCTGAAAAATCTTTTCTTCTTGTAAGCAGTGAAAACTCTCTGAACTCAGTGGTCAGTTTTGCAAATGATGTCACTTGCATTTACTTGCCAAAGCATAACTTCATTTTGGCCTTCAGCAAGTGATAGGCATTGGGAATATACTGTTTTTCTCTAAATATCAAGTTTAAAAAATACACATACAATAAAGACACATTTCTGGCAGCAATGCCCTTGACTTTTGGTACTGGGAAATGCTTTAAGGGATGTTTGTACTGTTCACATTTAAACATTATATAAAGTTATTTTCCCATTCTATGAATCTTATTATGAGTCAAATTCAATAGACTCAGTTCCTGTAAATGCAATGATTGTGCCAGAGTCAAGATTTAGCCTTCAGCAATCCAAGGTCTTCTCTAGCACCAGTCTCTCAAATCAAATCTTCAGACCTGATTCATAAAAACTCAGCAGGGTAAGTCTAGGTTAAGTACCTGCCTACCCCACAGTATACTTAAAGTTACATTTGGTTCTAAGAATTTGAAAATTTGTCACACCATAATCAAACTGACTAAATAATTCACTTAGAATATATTCAGCAGGACTATCATGTTAAAATTCCAAAATAACTTTCTTGTACCTTCTGCTTTTAAATATGGTGAAGTTGCAACTTGAAAGTTTGATTTTGAGCAATCTGAAAACTGAAAATTATTGAGACACCGAAGACTAATCATGCACCTATGTAAAAATACGCTTCATTCTGTAACTAGGACAACCAGAAGCCAAACTAAGACATTAGTGAACCAAATGCTTGTGATTAATTTTACTAAAGGTAGTTATTATTTGATATTTCTAGGTCTGAATGGTAGCTGAGAGCTAAGGAGAGCGATTAAATGCTGAATTCAACCCAGATCAGTACGGCACTGCATTTAGTGGAATTCTTAAAATTTTGTTTTACTAGGCTGGGAGTGGCAAGGAAATAGGAACAGATCTTATATGCCAAAGTAGTATCCACCAAAATGACTTTGAGAGTCTCACAAAATGACTTTACTTACCCATGTCTCACCATATTCCAGTTTAAATTTTCTCAGCTGCCACTTTTTTTCATATATAATGCTTGTTATTCCATGCTCTAACCTTCCTGTAGCCATGACCTGGGAAGTTTTCACTGTGATATCACTACCTATAAGAGAAGGTGTCTTTTTATCTTCGAATATTGCATATCATTTCAGTTAAAAGTCTGTTGCATAACCCTCTTAGGTGTCTTCAAGAAACCCACCTGCTTCCTATGTCCATTTTGGATTCCTAAATATCCTGAAAAAATGTGACAAGATTTGGGTGTATGAATTTAAGGCACTAAATATACACCAAAATAGATATCTTAATTTTTTTACTACTTTCCTAGCTGTAGCTTTAATAACTTAGCAGCCACTTAGCTGCATGTTTTGGAAATTAAAGCTGATGCCAAGGAGACACAAAATGAAACTGCTTGACAGAAATACTGAATTTCCCAGACTATATTTCACAAACCGTGCCTCCAGGGGAATGTGGCTATTTTGAGCTGCTCTGTCAGCACAGCCAATTTGCCCTGCTCAGCATATCCTCTGGTGATGCAAAGGGTGCACACATCGTGCCTAGATGCCCTGTGTTCGAGACAGCAGCACTGCGACAGTGCCTGCCCACACGGTGGGCTGCCAGCACATCCTGCCTGGCCACACATGAGCACACAGAGGCTTTTCTACATCACTGGGAGCCACACAGTCTCACAACTGTCCAGAAAGGAAGAGCATGTGTGCTGCTCAATACTCTGTTTGTGGATCCAGCCATGTTTTTGTCTCTGTTGCTCTGGTGGATTTGGCTTTCCCCTTTATGAAAAGGGCAAATAAACTGTAAAGCTGTTTGGATAGCGGCTCCAAACCAGTTGTCATTAGACCAACTGGTTTCACCAAGAACTAATTGAACCTGCTAGAGTGGCTGGGCTCACTTCTGTGAGGAGCCAACGCTGCCACCAATTTAAGAGAAGTAAAGGTAGTAAGATAGATTTAAATGCTGAGAAGTTAGCTGAAAACCTGACAACTGACAGCATAAAAATGTGAGTCTTTTAATGTTCACCTCTGGTTTGGAGTACTTCACCTTTTTGATTATTTTTTATGCAATCTCAAAGACTAGATATTTGCTTGTGGTAATTCACTACTTGACTTCAAGAAGTGGGATTTTACTGAATGAAAAACATTTCTAGACTCAATAGAAATCACTGAGATTAGGTGATATTATAGTATCTTTTGTTGTTTTTCCAGTGAATAGCTGAGAAGTCAGAACTGGAACTCTAAATATCCTGCAAGACTGTCTACATTGGTTTTGAGTCTTATCTGATTAACAGTTTTGATTTCAGTCGTGTTGCAACTATAGGAATCAATGACTAAACAAAGAACACTTATATGTTAACCATGTGATTTTGATTACTTTTTATTGTGGATCTAGACTAATTATTAAGCTAATAGAATTCATCCAATGTTGCTGGCAGTGATAGGCTGCACATCTAGGTACACTCATGTTCCCAAACTATTCATTATTTCATATGCTTCAGAAGCATTGAAACCTGAAAATATGATCTGAAAACTGAATTACCTTCTGACAAATGGGAGTTTGCTCAGAGTGAGAAATTGCAGCTTCCCTTTCCTTAATGCAAGAAGAGAATGTTCAAACTAACCATACCTGGCTGGTCACCATATGAGAAGATGCAATTTCCATGGCTTAATGCCTGCCTTTTTTCCCAGTTATACAGTTGTTTCACTCCACTTCATTTCCTACAGGTTCACAATGGTAGGTAACACTGGTTCTGCCAAAACCTGTCTGCCAGATATTCAATAAAAGCTTGAACAAAGGACATAGTCCTGGGACCAAGACTTCAGTGCAAAATGTGCAAATGGAACAAAATGTTTTACAGTCTGGTAAATGTCACCTGCCAGCACTAAGTTTTCTATAGCCTATATTCATATTTTTTCCACACTGTGAAATAATTTACTCACATTTCTTATCACCATGGTCCCCAGGCATCATATGCAGTAAGATGAGGAGAATTAAAAAAAAAAATATATACTGTAATGTGATTGCTGCTGGCACATCAGTACCAGATATAATGTATTAATAATCATTAATTAATTATCATTAATTAATCATAAACATTTGATAACCATCAAAGTTTTCCACTTTCTAGAAAATTTGCAGTTATCAGAGGGATAATTGGAATTTGTGAATACTCTGAAAAAAGATTACAAATTCCAATTTCAAGACTTCTTTCTTAGCTTCCAATGTTTATCCAAAATAAGTAGAACCAAGAATTTATATTAAGTAAACCATAATCCATATTTGCATAAATGAAGTCTAAGATGAAGTAAGAGACATAGTTCCCTTTTTATCTGCCTGACAGTTTCAAAATATGTCTGCATAAAGTCTAAATTCAGACATACCTTAGTGTACTGTCAAAACTGCTTTGACTTACACGGTCTCTTTTGCTCTAGCTGAGGTTTTCACTCTTCACACATTCATGTGAATTTCAAAGCTGTCAAAATAGTTGGTGAATTTCCACTTAGTGCTCTGTGATCAGCTGGACTTAACTCTACTCACTCACATACAGTGTCTGTGGACCTTGGTCATATCTGCATTGGATGCATCTGGAATGAGGGCATGCCCATGGAAAAGATAACGTGGACATACAATTTTCCTGCAGTTAAGCAGAGGCTTGGATAGAGAATGAAAAGCTGTCTTGGGAGAGAAAACTTCAGGGATAAGAAATGCGAAGCCTGGAAACATGAGCCAGTAGGCATTTACACCACTAATGAGAATGGAGAGTTGTTGCCAAATTATAAGCATGCTAATTGGTTGATAGAGTTAAAGCAGAACCTCTGGGGATACAAAGCCTACTGCTCATCTCTTATTGAGACATTTATGTTCACAAGCCCTGATCTGTTCCTCTGCACACTCCAAAGTAAACATCTCCTAAGGCTTCCAGGGAGAAAATGCAGGGCTTTTTTTTTTTTTTTTTGTCTCAGTAATGGGGATAATATTTCAGAGCTACACATTTCTAGCAAAAGCACCATACAAAGAGAGAGTGTTTCAACCTTATTTGACAACACAACAGGTCATGGAAACCAAAAGAAGAAAGAAGCTAGAACTAGATGACTCATTCTGCTACCCTACTGTGTAAGAGAGAGTGCAGATGACTCAGAAAACAAAGGTAGCCTCAGAATTTAAGATTAAGATGCAGAGTTACACTTTATGTAGCTATCATGAAGATCAAATAAAGTCCAGGTCAAATGGAAGCTTTTTCCAGCAGTCCTCCTGCTTCTTCCATGAGGAACATGACATCAAACACACCCAGGCATACATTAATTCAAAATTACATTAAATTTTCTATTAAGTGAAGAATGTGAAGATTATAATTAGTATATATTTGTGTCCTTTTTGTCTGGATTGCTGTGATAACTGCTTCTTAGTAAAGTCCTGCAGAGTTAAAACTTGAAAGAAGCTAGGTTTCTTCTTTTGAGGTCAATGTTTTTCTTTGCATTGTGTGGGCAGCAACAACAAAATTAAAAAGTGACTATTTTGCTGTAAAAAGAAGTTTTATTGTACAATTGTTATTTAATAATATTTATTACTTTTAGAAACATTTTTAACTGAGAATTGCAGGAAAAATAATGTATGTGGAAATATTGTGATAATTTATATTCCTAACCACTTCTGTGAATCTCAAGTCTTTGCCTCTCTGCTGACTGTGATATTTTAGCTTTAGAGACAAATTTTGCCTCTGAGGAAGTCCTTGAGCAATGTAGTTTGGAATATAAGTGTCATGCAACTGTTTTCTGATTATTCAGTTTGTATATGTTTAAGCAAAGTAATAAAACAGTGAGCACTATTACTAGATTGAAATGCATGTAAAGTGGGCTTGAGTCTATTCTTTTAAGCTCAGGTTCCTTAATGGAGTTTATTTGCTGGGTTTGGGATTGGGCTTGGGAGCCCAATCTGCATCTTGTGCCTTCCAACCTGAAGGGAGGCACCTTTTGGGGCAGAATATGTGCCATTTCAAAAGGTTCACCTGGATACTGAATATTAGTAAGTCAATCAATTGCTCAACCCAGTAGAATCAGGGATGAACAATTTCAGAAGGCCAAATAGCACATGAGGACCTGGACCTCAGCTACAGTGACCTTACACCACCACAGGAGCTCCATGTTCTTTGACAGAGACAACACACGTTTGTTTTCAACAAATACTACTTTTGCAAAAACACGCAAGTGTTAACACAGGCCCTCCTTCTGAGCCAGATGATGCCCTGTCCTGTAAAGGTAGCTTTCCTGCTTGGCACACTGAAGAGGTGAGAATAGAAAAGGGTAGTGCACTCCATGATGTGTCCGTGGGGACTGGCTGCAAGGACAAGAGCAGCCCCTTTGTGTGCTGGGGAGAGGACAATGTTGTCTCCATGTCAGCAGGAAGCTTAGCTCTGCTGAGCTCTAACCCCAGTCCTCTTCCTCCACTGACCACGTCTTCTTGCAATGGCCCTTCCTTCTCTTTTAACCACTTGGACACAAGCTGAGCCTAAGCATGCCCTAGAAAGTCACACTGCTCTTGGGGAAAAGAAATGTAGCTCTGAATGCACCAGGGGCACCTGCAAACTCTGCATGCCTCTGCATGGTGCCTCCAGCCTTCTTCAGGTCCTGGGGGGCCACAGGACAACAGCAGAAACCCCCAGTCATTGCTGCTGTACCTGGCCCCCATGAGTCTGGCCACGAGAAGGGAGTTTCTCCAGGCCTAGCATGGCCCAGGTTCCCAGCTCCTGCTGGAAGTGTCCTTACTTGTGCTGGCAGGTGAAATGGCATCTGCAGGTGAATACCAGCACATCTCTGCTCAGAAGGAGCTGACTGCCCACTTTTAGGACCCAAGCTTTTTGGTGCCTGGCACTTTATGCACAGGTGTGTTTTCCATTTCTTTACTAGAGCAGTTGGAAACAAGCCTTGAAGGCAGCACAAAGTTTCACTATAGACACTTGCAAAATGTCTCTTTCCAGGGAGCAGCCATGCCTGGCATAACTGGAGCAGACTGCCCTCCAAGCAGATAGGCCAATGGACTGACCCTACTCCCAGAAAGCAGGGGCAAAGACTTCCTCCAGCTCTGGGGATAGCAGATGCAGAGCCTGCCACCCTCAGCTCCATAGCATTCACAGAATCATGGAATATCCTGAGCTGGAAGGGATCCATCAGGATCATCACATCCAACTCCTGGATGCTGCACAATACACCCCAAGAATCACACCTTGTGTCTGAGAGTCCAAATGTTTCTTCAACTCTGTGAGGCTTGGTGCTGTGCCCCCTTCCCTGGGGAGCCTGTTCCAGTGCCCAACCACACTCTGAGTGAAAAGCCTTTCCCTAATATCCAACCGAAACTTCCCCTGACTCAGCTTCATGCTGCTTCCTCAAGGTCTGTCACTGGTCATGATAGTGAAGAGGTCCCCTCCCCTCATGAGGATGTTGTAGATCACAATGAGGTCTTCTCTCAGTCTCCTCCAAGCTGAAAAGATAAGACTCAACTGCTTCTCACACAGCTTCCCCTCCAAATCCACATGGCCTCCTATTGGACACTCTCCAATAGCTTAGTATCTTTTTTATATTGTAGTGCCCAAACCAGCCCCCTGCACATAAAGTGAGGCTGCCCCAGTGCAGAGCAGACCAGGACAATGCCCTCCCTTGCCCAGCTGGCCATGCTGTGCCTGATGCACCCCAGGACAGGGCATTGCTGACTCATGTTCAACTTGCCATCAAGCAGGATCCTCAAGTCTGTTTCCTCACTGCTGCTCTCCAGTACCTCATTCTCCAGCTTCCCATTCCCCAGTCTACACACACAATCAGGGCTCAACCATCACAGGTGCAGAACCCAACACTTGCCCTTATTAAACTTCTTGCAGTTGGTGATTGCCCTCAAATTTATTGAGGTCTCTCTGCAGGGCCTCTCTGCCCTTGAGGGAGATGGCAGCTTCCCCCAGTGTAGTATCATCAGCTAACTTGCTTAGTATTCCATTAAGTACTTCATCCAAGTAATTCCTGGAGATGTTGAAGAGCAGAGGGTTGAGGATGGGACCCTGTGGAACCCTACCACTGACAGGTCCCCAGTCTGATGTCACCCCATTCACTGCAGCCCTTTGTGCCTGACCCATGAGCCAGCTGCTCACCCACCCCATGATGTGTTTATCCAGCTGTGGGCTGGACATTTTGTCCAGAATTCTGAAAGAGATATTATGAAAAGCTTTGCTGTAACCCCAAAAGATTACATCAACTGGCTTCCCTTGATCAACAAAGTGGGCTACCTTGTCATAGAACAAAATCACGTTTTACAAGCAGGACTCTTCCCTCTCATGAAGCTGTGCAGGCTGTGACTGATGAATGCATTGTCTTCCAGGTTTTCAATACCTCTCAGAATAATCTTGACCATGATTTCACTGGGCACTGAAACAAAATTGACAGGCCTGTAGTTTTCAGGGTCCTTCTTCCTACCACTTTTGAAACTTGAGACAACATTCTCCACCTCTTAGTCAGCTGAGACCTCTCTGGATTCCCAAAACCCCATGAATATAACTGAGAGAGATTTTGCAATGCAATAGCTCTTTGAGGATTCTTGAATAAATCCCAGTCAGGTCCCATAGATTTGTAGGGATCCAGCTGGAGCACCTAGTCCCACACAACTTCAGGGTCAACTGGGAGTTGATCATTCTTGCAGTTATGGTCCTGGAAGCTCAGTGCACAGAGCTTTGGTCTGTTATCCGTGTTGAAGACAGAAGCAAAGAATGCATTAAATACCTCTGCCTTGTCCATGCCCTATTTGTGACGTGATCATCCTCACCCACAATGGGCTGATTTTATTTCTAAGATACCTTTTGTCACTGATATTGAAGTACCTCTTTTCATTGTTCCCTACATTTCTGGCAGCTTCATCTCCAACTGAGATTAGACAACATGAATTTTCTCTCTACACTCCCTACACGAATTTTGTCCCAAACAGCATCTCAGTATTCTTCCCAAGTCACCTGACCTTGCCTCCACTGGGGACACACCTCCCATTTTAGTCTCATTTCCAAGAGAAGATCCCTGTTCAACCAACCCTCTGGAGTACTGCCTTCAGCCACAACACCCAGAGTTTAAATGAATGTTTTCCATAGAAGGCCAAAACATTTTCAAAATTCTTTGAAAAATGACTGTTACTTGACACCTTTAGTTTTCAAAATGTGTCTGGTACCTAGTGATTTGAAAACATTCTCTAAGACTGTTGGCAATAAAAGACTCTTGGAAAGCAGATTGTAAAAACCTTTATTTTCTCCATAGGTGACAGGATTTGCATTTATTTAATAATCCATAATCACAACAAATATTCCAATTCCTTAAATAATATGAATTAAAGGCTTTGTAGCCTTTGCTCCATGTAAAACCAACTGTATGCTCAAATCAGCCTTGGATAATAAAAGGTTAGATTCTGGGAAGTGTTTGAAGGAATTTTCTAATATTTTAGGGTGAAAGAAGATATTCTCCATCTTTTTTCAGCTTCAAGATATTCTCCTTCTTTTTTCAGCCTTTGCTCCATGTAAAACCAACTGTATGCTCAAATCAGCCTTGGATAATAAAAGGTTAGATTCTGGGAAGTGTTTGAAGGAATTTTCTAATATTTTAGGGTGAAAGAAGATATTCTCCATCTTTTTTCAGCTTCAAAGGTATGTGATCTTCCTGGCTGTTTAAGGTCCACTGCTGTTAAACTCTTGACTCGTCCTAATTTAAATTCTGCTCTGAAATCTTCCACATTCTAAGCCTTACCTAGTACTTCCCAATGGGGTGGACTCACTGAAGATTGTATTGACAACAGTTTTTTTCTCCAATCATAGTTTGTAATCTCCAAAGTTTTTTTCTCCAATCCACAGTTTGTAAATTGTATTAGCAGTGTTACATATGAAGCCATGAATCTTAGAAACCTGCTTCAAGTACAGCAGGCTAGTGAACTAACAAAATATCCCCACAGCTCCAAAATAAGAGAAGGAAATCAAAGTAGAACGAAACGGTTTTGTACTAACAAGCAACCACACGGCCTTTAACGGTAGAGTTCTTTGCATTACTTGTACCATGCATCAATATTGACAATAGCTAAGGCTAGAACACAGATATTAAATATCACTTTTATGTACATCTTCTTGGACTTAGGCCATCAAAAATTTTTATTTTTCATCTATATGATAAGAATCATGTAACATCCTTGACATGAGGGTTGCTGTGGGTTCAGCAACCATGTTTTCTCAAACCAGTGTGTTCCTAAGGCCTATCTGCTCTACAATAGCGAGGAAGCTGACATGTGCCACCACTCTGGCAACTAACACAAGTACACAAATATTTGAGCTTACAGTTTTAAAAGCCACAACTTCAGGCGAGAACTTCCACAATACAGCCCAATAGCAATGTAAAATCTAAAAACCTTATCAAGCCATGCAATGCAATGTCACCAGTTCTATTTCTGAAAAAGCTACAGAGCCTGCAGCCTGTATCTACAATCCATATAGTTATATCATGCTTACCTTGGTTTAGCTTTTTCTTCTTCTCTAAGTGCACTGCTTTTCAACATTTTTGGTAGAAATTATTTCATATTTACTACTCTCTTTCACAGTTATTTCATTCAAATACAATTCTTCTTTGTTCTTATACACTTTTCTACATTTACAGACTATTAATTTGTAAAAGATAATCACAATGCAAACTTCTACATTTTAAAGGTTTTTGCTACATACAATAAACAACTTATACACAATACATATTTGAGAAGAGTCTAATGCTGCTGCTTTAAATGATTAAGACCACAGTAAAGCTAAGGATGAGCTCTTTCAGGCTGTGTATTAAAAAAGCCTCAACTACTTCTGATTGTGCATAAGGCAAAGTGTATTTTGAGACATTAAACACAAATCTTTGAAAGAGCCCAATGAAGTTAGATGTATACATTCTTACTGAGACAATGGGAACTTGTCCCAGAATTTCCCATCAAACTCCAATGAAGCCTCCAGCCATAAAGTACAATTGATGGAAGTACCACAGGCCACTTCCATGGGGACCTGAAACCAGATGTCTGTGAAGTCTTTACTGCTCCAGGACTCAGGAAACCACTCTGACACTCAACATCAACCTGTCCTCAGGCTGGTAAGGCGGTGATGAACTATAAAGTTGTTGTCAGGTTTCTCTGAAATGGGCTCTCAAAAGGTCAGGGCTGAGGCTCCAGGTCTTCCAAACTAAATAAACCTTCCTTCCAGATCCAAGGCAGGGTTGGGTATAAACGGAGATATGCCCATCAGCATGACCCTGCTGTACCACATCTTCCCTCTTGCATCTGCAGAAGTGTCCAGAAATGGTAGAAGCATAGGATCCCACTGACAGAAAAAGAGACATTGTCCCACTCGAAGAACTTCCCAGGGAGAATTTCTAACACAATCCCACACTGTGATAGGGCCTAGAAAGGAAAGAAGGAACTCCACAGGAACCCACTGTAGTTCACTGCTTTCTGAAATGATACGTCTCTCTTTCAGAACTGAAGGATCTCTGCTTAGGTAGTGCATTCACAATGTACACAGGTTTATATAGGTTGGACATACATTTTTAAATATATTGAAAATAGTAAGCAAAAATATATTCATTGAAACAGCACATACACTTGTTACACATGTATTGAGGGGTCACATTTTATCTACTTTAAATAGCAAATATATATCCTCTCTCAATGGTTTACTACTGCTCACTTAAAATATGTTGTGAAATGCCACAGTGACAACTGCCATGTTGTCTTTCACTAAACACGAGAAGTTTGAACAACAATGGAAAAAATAAAAATACTGCATTGATATGACTTGTTAAAGTTTCTGACAGTTAAAAGCTACTACTTCATTTTAAATATCCCCATTGAAACACATCTATTTGTACTATTAGTCACACTGTATACTGCAATACAATGTTTAGCATGTTGTAAACTTTTACCAATCAATGACTTTTTAATAAGAAATTGTACAAATATACAGCTATTTATACCACATACTTATAAGGCCATTAACACAACAGCAAGATACATACAGAGAACTATAATCACAAACTCATGCAATGAATTCTTCTCCCAGCTGGCAATAACTGGGCTCATCTTACAATTGTCAGCAGTCTTTAGTGAATGCTGAAGTTTCTAACAGGTTTTAATGATGTCTTGCAAGACTACGAGGTGCCAAATGAAGCATTAGCATGCAATGCCATTGTGGCACTTGATGACCTTAGCTGTGCATGGACTCTGTCTTGACCACTGGGTAGCATGAAAGGCTTTTTCTGGATCAGGCGTGTTACTGAATGAACATCCAAAGCAAATGATTGTTGATAAA
The DNA here is from genome assembly GCF_023055355.1 of Agelaius tricolor. Classification (NCBI taxonomy): domain Eukaryota; kingdom Metazoa; phylum Chordata; class Aves; order Passeriformes; family Icteridae; genus Agelaius; species Agelaius tricolor. The sequence continues at coordinate 17,645,819 of NW_027269264.1, forward strand.
TAAGTTCTCAAAGTTAAATAAATGGTTAGTGTTTTCCCCTGTGATTGAAGTGCATGAATATTTAAACTACACCAATAGTTTAAACCTAAAAACACAGAAGAGTACTTGTCTTGAGTAGTCCCTTACTTACAGAAGTTTCCATTGTGAAATGGAGATTCATTTTTCTCAACAATACATGAGGGAATATTTATCGGTGGGAAATCTTCTTTTGGCTTCTGGGTATTGCTGCTGCTGGATTTACTTCGACTGTGTTCTGGAGTGGGTTGAATAGGGAAAGATCTGGCCACCTTGGATTTCACCAGGCAGCCACATACAAGGCGAAAGAAAGCCCGACGCATCTCCTTACTGGCCAGGGTGTAGATGATGGGGTTCATTGCGGAATTGATGACTGCCAGAGCAATAAACCAGTGGGCTCTGTACAAGATGGAGCACTCCTTGACTCTGCAGGCCACATCAATGAGGAACAGGATGAACAGTGGAGACCAGCATGCAATGAAGACACTAACAACGATCACAACAGTCCTAAGGAGTGCCATGGACCGCTCCGAGGTATTGTGGTTGGTGACATTACGACTGCTGGACTTTACCAGTATGTAGATGCGGGCATAGAGGATGACAATGGCAACTAAAATGGCTATGAAGATACTAATGCAGAACACAACATACTTTTTGGAGTACAGAGGCAAAATTGTTGAGCAATCTGGTAAGTTGTTTATACAGTTCCAGCCAAGGATGGGGAGGGCACCCAAGGAAATTGAAATAAGCCAGCATGTACCAATGAGAAGAAACACCCTGTATTTTTTATTTGCATCATAAGGCCTCATTTTAATCATGGTCAAGTGCCTCTCAATAGCTATCGCTAGCAAGCTGAAAGTGGAAGCTCCCAGGGCAACAAACATGCTACCTTCCCTAATGAACCAGATTGTAGAGGACAAGCTCAGAGTTTTCTTCCCAGACATAAGAATGTTTACTTTGTAAGCAATCCCAGCTAAAAGATCACAGAGAGCTAGATTGCCAATAAAAAAGTACATGCGGTTGTGAAATCTATTGTTTTTCCATATAGCAATCAACACCATCAAGTTTTCCAGGACTATGAAACTACATAGGATCAGAAATGAAATAGTGGGCAGGTCTATTTTATCACTTGCCTTTTCCCTTAAAATAAGCTTTCCTGTGTAATTATAATGCAGTGCAATAAGAGAGTCCACCTCTTCATTTCCTTGAGGGCTGACAAGAGCATCAGGTGGCATGGTAACTGCTGCCATCATTTATTTCCTGATGGATGCTGGATTTTTTTCTTCAGTACCACAAGAATATAGTTCCAATAATTTTCCACAAGAGGGAGATCAAGCCACGTTTCTCCCAGTGCTCCTCTGGGTAGGCCTTGTTTATCCTCACCTCCAGCACACCTCGCATATTAACTTGGGAGAGTGGCTCTCAAACCAGGCTCTGAAAATAAAATCAACAAATTCAACATAAATATCAGTGCCTTCCCATGTCACCCAGTGCTTAAGCTGCAACATACACCCAGAAGCCAGGGGTGAGGGTCTGTGACTGACAGGGCAGTAAGATCGAGCACTGCTGCGTTCCTCTCTTGGTAGCCGCAGATAAGCACAGACACAGCCTGGATGCAGAAATACGAGGGCAATGCCACTACAATGTCATAACTGTTCAAAGGTGTTTTCCCCTTACAAAATTTCCATGCTGAAAAACACCCAGAAGAGCCACGAGAAGGATTGGCAAACAGACCCAATGAGCCATAGTGTGCACAGTAAGCGCTCGCTGCCTCTCAAAAAGACCTAAGTGTACACTGCAATACCAAAAGACAGCCCAAACATCACTGCCTTCACATCAGTAGGGCAAACTCTATGCTTTTAAACCTTGTTCTTGTTTGCCATGCAGACCCAAGGTAGGAAAGATACTGAGAAAGTTGGTGTCAAGTCTTGATGCCAGTGTGCATGTTGCCAGTGCTTAAAATAACTTCCCCCAGTTAATGGTATAAATTCCTGCTATTTACAATTGAGAAGATGAACTGAAAGCCAGTCATCCTAAAGCCAGCCTCCCACTCAAATTAGATGGATTTTTAAAAATAAACACGGCAAGTCATATTTTTATAAATGTTGTTTTTCTTTATAGTTAACTTTACTGTTTTTTTCCCTTTGCATAGATATGCAGGACATATATTTAATATTCTTGGGTTTTTTTAAAAGTAAAAAATAGTTACACCGAATTTGACTTTCCCAGAAATCCTGATTTTCTTGGTTCACAATCAGTGCTCATGCCCCAAATATATGCACTGAGGATGAGCAAATGGCCAATTTTTCACTTTTCTAAGAAAACAAGGATGGAGATGAGGACAGAACTTGTTTCATGTGAACCAAATTTGTAACTTTTTTCTTTTTTTTGGAAAGGTAAGAAAATAATTGTACTGGATGGGAGGACACTTCTCATGGGCCCAAAATTAAATAATTTAGGGAACTTTTTAAGAGCTGGAGCTCCTGATCATAGCATTTATTTACTCAAGGGTCATGAACATTTTCCAGACACATTAAAGACACTTTCAAAGGACAGGTATCAAGGTAAGAAGAGATGGAAAAATATTATCTTTAAGGTCTCTTCCAACCCAATACATTCTCAGATTTTATGATTCTGTATGTGGATTTCTTAAGATCAGAAACACGTTTGAGCCACTAATGACCCAACAGACTGTTCTGGGCACTTGAGAAGTCAGAGATGCATTTTCAAGTGCCTTCTGAGGATGAGGGGAGGAGCAAACCACATCCCAGATGAAAGTAAAGTTATTTAAATGGTGACCCACACCCTATTTTCCCACCCTTCCTTTTCCTTGATTCCCTCCTTCAGAAAAAAAGTTATCTGATAAAAGCCTACAGTGAACTAACTTGAATTCTTTAGTATATTCGGGATGTTCTAAAATTACTTTCTGAGAAAATAATTTGGTGTTTTCCCACTGTTATTTCCCCATTTTAGTTCACAGATCCAAATTACTACAGCTGAAGAGGCCACAGGAAAAGACATCCAAGAAACAGAGTTGCTGCTTGGTGTCTTTGTGACTCTGAAGATGACAGCGATCACCTTATTTCTTTCCCAGGAGCTGAACTGGGTCCTTGAGCTGTTAAATTCTTTTCTGAAGCGTGGTAACAGTGAAGCTCTCAACAGAAAAACTTCACCTCAGCTAAGGTTCAGTGTAATTGTAATTCAGTTACAATCTGTGCACTGTTAACACATTAACTGTCACAGTCTTTCATTGTATTGGCTTATAACAAAATCCCACTGTGTCCATATGAATTGCAAGTGCTTTCCACTGTAAAATAAACAATTACATTTGACTAGAAAAGTATTTGTTAAGAATACTTCAACCAGCAATACTCACCAGATTGGCTGGTGACTGTCTGAGAGAATAATATTCCTGTCATTTAAGAGCACCACATGCAACAAAATAAATATTTCTTTAAGACATTTTCAAGTGACTTATCACACTCATCTATCAAAGTGCAAATACATTTCTTTCTATGAAGAAAATTATATGCCAGACATAGGAGTTTATCAGCCACAATTCAGCAGATGTAAAGTGTCATGACTGTACTAAAGGTAATGGCACTATACCAGTTCCCCTGGCTGAAAGCAAGGATGATGCACTCAATCAGCAGAAATCGTACAGCTTCGGCCACTGTTAGTAATTGCTTCTCTTAAAATTGCTATAGCAAACTTAGTTTCACAAAATTAAATCTTTGACAAGCTAGTAAGAAGGCAAGGAAAGTTGTAACATTATTATTTACCAGGACTCTTACTGATGCTCATAGAGTACCACACACAAGATGTTTAAAATTTAATATAAATTATGTAACAAATTAGAACTTATTTCCAAGTAATATCATTCAGCCATATCTTCTTTTGTTTACCTCCTGCTTTGTAGCCAGTAATTCAGAAAGCACATTCTTTATTTAACAATTAGAAAAATTAATGCTGGATATGCATTATAATAACAAGAAAGTTACAAGGCAGGTTCAGGATAACATGTGCCACTGCTTTGTGACAGCTCAACAATTTACTCCTCAAAACAAGTTTGCCCCAGTCACATACTAGCTGCAAAGTATGGACCTCAGTTCAAAATATTTAAAAAACAACTTGAAGGACCTGTCTGTGGCATGTTGCTTGCCCAGCACTGCCATGGTTAGGTACCTCAGCACCCCAGACTCTTGAAACCACTGGAAATGAGTTTTATTTCCTCTGAAGCAAAGCAGAGAACCCCCATTTCTACACCAGCAGGTACCACTAGAAGGTTAAACCTCTTTGCAGTGCAGGGGCAATCTGGCTGTGCTTCCTCATGATGTGCTGGCTAAACCAGTGATCGTAAATTACCAAATTAAGGCAGTGGTACAATGTCAAGAACCACAGTCATGCTCAGGACAATTCAGTTGCCTTCTCTAGCTATTTGGCTGACCTTTGTTGTCCCAGCTCCGAGGATGGAGAGAGCAGCTGGGGTCCAAGCTGTGAGCACCAAGATATCCCCCCTTCTGTGCAATCTCCTCACCCACCGGCACACTTTGGAGTTTAACCACCGGAGGGAGGTTAACGCGGACTCCTGCAGAGGTCAAGGATCCTGGAAGGGTCAAGCACCCTTTCCAATTAGAGCAGGGGCTCTTTTTACCATGGATCACATCACTGGTGGATAGGATCCCTCTGCCCAACACCCCATGAAAGAAGCAATGCTGTGTGGAAGGCCACAACCTCTTGACTTGCTCTACGGCAAGACATAGCTCCTCTATCTTCTCCAACTGAACCCCAAAGTGGTGCAGGTAGAAAGTCAGGGTCATAGCTCTCACTGGCTCCCCTGGCCTGCAACTTTTCTCTGGGAATACATAATTCCCAGTGCCAGAAGGCAACAGGGAACCTGTGGTAATCCT